>NC_137739.1:32371099-33826099 GCF_963264785.1 Psittacula echo
ACCAACACCCCCGCAAATGTTTCTGCCAAGAGCACCTAAACATTTATGAAGAATTTTATCAGTCTGACTTTTGCTTTGGTGCCTAAGAGATTTTGTATGAAAGTTGTATGGAAAACATATACCAGACTGGAATAAATGCCAAGTCTCCCTAATTCCAGTCTAGTGTTTTAGCTGCAAGACCTCCTGCCTCATTCCCAAAAGCTTTATTATATCCCCTTCTCCCCAGAATTTGTCAAAGTCATATATGCTTGAGAAAACCATTCATCAAAGAAAGGGCACGTGAATCACTACATCATGTTATTACATGTGGCAAATTAACTTGTCGCATGTTGAAGAAAAACCTGGATTTTATTTCTCTTGCCTGAAAACAAACCAACTCACTTAATGTCCTTGTGCAGACTGAGTCTCTCTTGCCTGTGACCCCCTCATGTGATGCCACCTGCATTATTTGGGGCTTAATTGCAACACTTTTGTTGTTGTTATTTGCAATTATTTGCTCCTATGTCAGATTTCCCTTGTGTGCTTTCTTTTTTTCAGACTTCTGCACTGCTCCTGAAGCCAACTTAACAGAGACTGTTCCACTAAAAGCTTTCTCAAATCATTCTTAAATTACGATGCATAATCTCTTGAAATTAACAGCAAAATTAAGATGTAAGTTTAATGTGGCAACTTTCACGTAACTGATTCCTAGTGTATAAAACATGCCTCAGTTAAAGTACTTAAGATTACATTTAACTTGTCCTGAGCATCATACTACTCTGTATAAAAACATCTGTACTCTTTAAATGCTTTAGTCACTGTCTTTCAGGCTGGGTAGACTTCTTAGGTATATAAAAGCTTTAAAGTGTGACTGACCAAGAAATTTGTTCCAAACTACACAGCCATCAGTGCTGCTTTGTACCTCTTGCTAAATCTTAGTTGGAAAGAATTTGAAAAACTATCAGGGATGGTTGTTGCAGATGTTTTTTTAGCTCTAATTACATGAGGGTAAGGAAGCACCAGTAAATAAGCAGCTGGAGGAAATAAGGAATTATCCTTCCTTCTGAGGAGACCATTTTTATAAGTACAACTGGTTTAGCAGACTCTTTGCTGCTTTTTGCTTATCCTGCACAGTTATGGCTCACTAGGCTAAAACTGGAGTACCAGACAAAGAAGTGGAAAGTTATCCAAAATTGCTTGCTTGTTTAAAAGTAATATATACATTATTGTTAGTCATTCCATGGCATTAGATCTTACAGCTACATTTCAGTTAAGTGTTCTTCTATGGGCACATTCTCTCTCTGTTTATTGGCAGTAGTTCTCTTTTCTAGCAGTATTTTAGTGCTTAGAATTGATGGCAAGCTATATTTTATCCATGTAATGTTTAATTTAATAAGGCAAAATGCAATTATTTAAATTAATTAGTGTGTAAGAATGTACTTTTGATCCTCATTTTTAAATGCATGGTTATATCTATTGATTTATAAATATTTGAGGTATATTTATGCAAATTTTATATACTAGCAATACAAGGCATTATAGATCGTTTGCAAGAGTGTTGTAGTGTGAATTCACATTTAAGCAGTGAGTGGTGTTCATTAAATGCCTGTGATTCAGCTGTGTGTTTGCATAGTGGTATTTTTTCTTTTAAGGCTTAGCTATTAAATCCATTGTAAAATACTACAGAGTTGTATCTCTGCCTTTTAAAGTGATCGCTTGACTCCAATGACTGTTTGGTATGGAAGATGTATAGAATCATAGAATCATAGAATAGTTAGGGTTGGAAAGGACCTTGAGATCATCTAGTTCCAACCTCCCTGCCATGGGCAGGGACACCCCACACTAAACCATGTCACCCAAGGCCTCATCCAACCTGGCCTTGAACACCGCCAGGGATGGAGCATTCACAACCTCCCTGGGCAACCCATTCCAGTGCCTCACCACCCTCACAGTAAAGAATTTCTTCCTTATATCCAATCTAAACTTCCCCTGTTTAAGTTTGAACCCATTACCCCTTGTCCTGTCACTACAGTCCCTGATGAATAGTCCCTCCCCAGCATCCTTGTAGGCCTCCTTCAGATACTGGAAGGCTGCTATGAGGTCTCCACGCAGCCTTCTCTTCTCCAGGCTGAACAGCCCCAACTTTCTCAGCCTGTCTCCATACGGGAGGTGCTCCAGTCCCCTGATCATCCTCGTGGCCCTCCTCTGGACTTGTTCCAACAGTTCCGTGTCCTTTTTATGTTGAGGACACCAGAACTGCACACAATACTCCAAGTGAGGTCTCATGAGAGCAGAGTAGAGGGGCAGGATCACCTCCTTCGACCTGCTGGTCATGCTCCTTTTCATGCAGCCCAGGATACGGTTGGCTTTCTGGGCTGCGAGCGCACACTGAAGCCGGCTTATGTTCATTTTCTCATCGACCAACACCCCCAAGTCCTTCTCTGCAGGGCTGCTCTGAATCTCTTCTCTGCCCAGCCTGTAGCTGTGCCTGGGATTGCTCCGACCCAGGTGTAGGACCTTGCACTTGGCATGGTTAAACTTCATAAGGTTGGCATCAGCCCACCTCACAAGTGTGTCGAGGTCCCTCTGGATGGCATTCCTTCCCTCCGGCGTATCAACCGAACCACACAGCTTGGTGTCATCAGCAAACTTGCTGAGAGCGCACTCAATCCCACTGTCCATGTCACCAACAAAGATGTTCAACAAGACCAGTCCCAACACCGATCCCTGAGGGACACCACTCGTTACCGGTCTCAAATGTAGTTAAAGTATGTCTATTTAAAACTGATGTAGTTATTAGCAGGCCCTCTAAACTGTGCTTCTCAGCTTCTTGTAAGTCAAACCATCTCCTAAGTGGGTTAGGAGACAGATGATTATCACTGCATGTCACACTGCCATGTGTGAAGTGTAACCGCACTGCTGCAGCGGCAAGGGGCTGCCTACTGCAGTAGAAATAGGGCTCATTTAGTTAACAGACAATTTTGCTGCCATCCATGCTCCTCATTCTGTCTCCTTGATGCCATTTAGAATTGAAGCTAAAAATTAATATTGCTGCTTGTTTATCAATAGGCATGGTATGTCATTTTACTCCCCTGAATGCTACCCAGGGTTAGCTTTGGTTGGCTATTTGTTGCATCACGTTGCAACACGATGGACCGCTACAGGGAAGAAAGATCCTTTGGGTGACTGTGATCCTGGAGAAGCTGAATGTCAGTGCCTAGGGTGAAATTAAGCATAGCATGATGAGCAGGAGGAGTGAGCTGAAATAATCTGCTGTGAGAGAGAGAAAAAGCAGAGTCTGGGCAAGGCCTTGCCAGTAACAGAAAAGAAACAAGATTGTTTTCCAGACTGCCCTAACCGTGACCTTAGGATAGGGATTTCTGACTGACCCTGAGCCATGAAGCATTAAAACCGCAACAAATGATCCACTGGGCTCTCACTTCTTAACCTCCCTGCAAGCAGAGCTTTTCTAGCTCTCACTCAGAGAATGATACCCTTTCAGTAGCTATCTTTACAGCTTTCAGACTGAGTTTCTCACCTGCTTAAAGAGAACTGTGGCAACCACTAACATTTCACTCCAGTTATTTACTTGTTTTAGGATAGCAGGTCTAATGCTTCTGTCATTTGCTGATGGAGCAGAAGAATGTGAATCTGCCCATCTGATTTCAGTAGTGTTTTCCTAATTTTTTAAGGTAATTTGTCATTTTTTTAAGATGTCCAACACAACTCCACTAGGGGGGTTGCCACCATTGCATACAGGGAGTAGGCATAAAAAGGGATAATTTTTCATGGGGAATGGACAAGGGCAAAAAATCTTTCAGTCTCTCTGCTGTGGCTCTGTTATAGCAGTCACACCCTTCCTCAGTGAATAGCATCACAAGAGAATAAAGGCAGTCGAGGTGGGTTTACATAGGTCTGGGTAGAGGAGTTGGGTGCTCTTCCCAAAGCATCTGTGTAGGTAATGCCCTGCATGATACTAACAGGTGTTGCCACCTACAAATGAGTGTATAGGTATGTTACAAGTTTGTTGCTGGTGTTACTTGTTTGGGTCTGATATGCGTCCTCCATCACCAAGATAAGCAAATGGTGAAACCAAACATACCATTGCAACAGAGTTTCAGTGGTTATTCTCTTTGGGTTGTACTCATACACATGAAGCTGGAGTTTGTCAGTATCACTCTGCTGGGCTCCCTGCTGCCTGGTATATTATGATTATTCTGTGCTGCTGTAGTATAGACCATTGTAATTAGCCTATGGATGCTCCTAAATTAAAGCAGATCATCTTTTACTCCTAAGAAACCTCCAGAACCCAGCTGCAGCCACAAAGCTGCTATCAAATGCAAGCTGGCTGCAGTTCAGAATTGGGGCAAACATTTTTAACAGCGTGAAACTTTGTTGTGGGCTGTCTGGAAGGATTCTGTATATGAAACATTGAACTGGAGCAAAATCAAAACTGAAGTCCTCAGTGTGGAAAAACAGGTGAAGAAAATCTTGGCTATGTTTGAGAAGAGAGATGCATCCCTCATACTACAGATAGTGTCTGATAACATTAATGTGGAATAAGTTGTATCTTTCTTTACTGTTGGCTTGACTTAACAATGGCGTGACCTCTTGTCTGAGCTGGCATCTAGTAAAACATACTGGTACTATTAATCTAATCAACATAATCAGAAAATAACTTGATATTTTATGTTAGGAATTAAATCATAAACTCTACTCACTCTGTATGGGCCTGTCCTTCTACATGTACTTTCGTATTGTCATTGGTGGCTTTTTGCTTGCATTACAGCAACCTGAGGGTAAACGCAAGGCAAGATCCAAGATAGAAAGGCAAATTATTTTGAAAACATGGTAGAGAAAGTGTGTGAAATCAAATGCCAATATTAACGCATGACATCTGCTCCCTGTTCCAGTTCTGAGTAAAGTAATCCAGTCCTAATTACACACTGCTGTGTCCCCTACCAGCTAAGGAGAATGGTGCAGCCATTCTTAGTAACATTATATACATTTCTTTCTGGATCTGATAGATACATTAGATGCAGGGCAGGCTTTTCATTTTTTGGCTGTCAGTTGCTTTGGGTAGCACAAAGAGAGGGGAGGAGAAAGGTTGCAGCAGGAAAAGATCAAAATCTTCCACAGAGAACTCTGCTCCTAGAATAAAATTTTTTCCTAGAGAACTTTCCCTGCAGACCTCAATCAATATTATTCTCATCTGAGTGCACATATTATTCATTAAGAAATGTTGGCAAGATGTGCACTGTAGTGTATGCCTTCATTAGAGCCTCCACCTTCCTGCTTTTATCAGAAGATCTTCAGTGACTTTCATCTTCATTGAACTTGTTTCTGTCTTTGGATTTGGAAAGAAACCTTGTAATTTCACAGCACGAATTTATTTAAAAAACGTAAGGTATTAATCTCTGGTTTGTGGATGTGTTTTCTCCTCTCACAAATTAATGGAAGAAGATTATCACCATTAGATTCAGACTGAACTGCATGCTGATGAAATCATGTGCAAAAGATAGTTCAGTGCAACAGACCCTCACTGGATGTGTGACATGGGAGTAGCTGGAATTCCTTCACTGTGTGTTCAGCAGCCATGACATATCCTTTTTGTGCACCTACTGCTATTGTGTCAGCAGCCATTTTCCTACAGAATCAACATTTTTCGATGTGTTGTTAGAATGATGTTATGAAGACCTGGCAAGTGTCACCCATTCCAAGTAGAGTTGGGGGAGCCACTAAACATGGGGAACACTGGCAGCATCCTAGGATATTGTCATCACAAAGCAATATGAGCCTGATATTTCAATTTATCTTTTCAATTCATGTATTTCCACTTCAGAATATTCTCTATTAATTCTGCCTGGTCTCTTCAGCAGCAAGACAGTAAAGAAAGTATCATGTTCAAGAAAGGCACTGAGATTTTTGGACAATATGCTATGGTCTAGTTCCATGATTGGGACCCCTGTGTGCTGCTGCAGTATAAAGAAGATCAAAAGTAACAGATTACGAAGAGCCAGCTCCATGACTCTGCCTCTGTTCACCCATCTCACATTTGATTAGTCTCTGCTTGACATCAGGCTGGGAGCAATAAACTCTGATCGTAACAGTGGATGTGGCAACAAGCCCGAGAGCTCCATGTGTTACTCCAGAACCAGGCGCTGTCTCACTGGATTGCTTCGTAAAACAACTGAAGCAGATGTCTGGATGCCAGATTTGTCTTTCAGGTGTACCTACTGCACCCACGAAGGTACAGAATAATAGGCAGGACTACCTGAAGGAAAACATTGCAGTAGCAATGAACTTTAGAGAAGGATGTACAGAAAAGTCATAACTAATAGAGTTTAGGATGAGTTTGAGGGGTTTTGGAGGGTGGTGAAGGTGGTGGTATAAGGATTCTTTTTCACTTACTTGAAAGGACTCTGGGAACTCTGCATGGATACTGCTGTGTGAAGATGTGGCAGAGTCACAGTCCATGTGTTGACCTACTCAGAGAGGTTGGGCTAGAGGTGCATTCCTGACCTTTTGCTCGACTTCAGCATGAATTGAAATTTCACATCACTGTTGAGAAAGATTGACCATACAAGTGGAAGAACACATCTCACTTGATTCTGGGAAAATTTGAGAAGTAGAAAGGAGGCTTCTCCTAGGAAAGATGTACACTTTCCCTGGAGGGTCATAGATTCCTCTGCCTTAGACCTGCCCTTCTCCCCAGCTGTATTGGTACTGGAAGATGCTGATGCATCTGCAGTGTGTCAAATTCAAGCTGATCTTGCAGTAGTTTATACTTACTCACAAGACCTTTCTCATGCCAGCTGAGCTGTTCTGGTGGAGCAGAGTCTGCCCATTAAACGTCTTATGAAACAAGAAGCAGACCAAGAATTTAGATCTAAATACTTGTGTAAAAATAAATAAATAAATAAATACTTTTTAACTGTACTGTGGAAAGCAGCAGCAAAACTTCTGAATAACTAACTTATCCGCTGTAAATTTCTCTAAAAAGTCATTACAGACTGTAAAGCCTAATGGCTTGAAGTGCCAGCCTTATATTATGGTGGAAAAGGACTCACTCTCCAGAGGTATTATTTTTGAAGCTTCACCATTTCTATTCTATTGAAAGAAATGCTGTATTTTTAACATACTATTTTCTTTTTTAAAAAAATAGCCTGTATTTATGAAAATATTTAACATTCGTTTCACGCAAAACACAGTAATAGAATTGAGTGATTTATTCTTACAATGTATAGGCAGAGAAGTTAAGCATATCAATCCGGAGTTTAGAAATAATTGAGGTCTGTAGATTTCAGGTATGTATTAAAGTGGTCTTTTGAACTGCAGCCCATGTTCTGTGTGAACTTGTGATTTTCCTCCTTTACAGGACTGCTGAACTGTGGTACAAGATCAGGCCCATGGTCACTCTCTTCTGACACTAGCAAGGTAAGTGCAAGTGATTCTGAAATGGTTAATAACATAGAGATCTTTTGTAGCTAATCTAGTATAGAGCTGTGCAAACTGTCTTGGTTACTTGTGTGAATTCAAGAAATAAAACCCGTGTGTCTAAACTGGCAGACAAAAGTCCCATCTGCTCAGAAATCTGACTTTGGAAATAGCTGCTAAATCCACCATGTGCAGCAGTGGTCTTTGATATGGCCTGATACTGCCTTCACTGTGGGATTCTGACTGGCACATGACTTAATCACCTTCTCTTTTCTGTTTTGATTTTTTTTTCTCCTGTCAGCTGAAAGATAAAATAAAAAACATATTAACCTCCCTGATGAAGCTTTATAATTCCCAGCACTGAAACATTAACCAACTCCTTAATTAAGAGAGACTGAAAGTAGAAGAATGCTTTTATGTCATTAGCTGGTTTTTTGCTCCAGTCATCTGCCTCATTCAAGCATAGGATAATATGAAACCTCACGGGTCTGCTAAAGGCTTGACTTAAGTATATTGCAGACTTCCTTTGCAATTTAATAAGAACGGCATATTGTTCTTAAGAAACTTCATTTTCTCATGCTTGTGCACAAGGCTAGCAAAAGAAAAATAAGAAGAGCTAGTGAACAAGCACCTCAAGTCAGACCCAGAGGCCTGAGCCCTAGCCCTTACAGCAGCACTTAAGTGTTTTTATTCCTGTATGCCTCTTCCCTCTTGCACGAGGAATATCAGGGATTAGTATGAGACCAGAAGCTTTCCTGGGCAGAGCATAGCTGTTCTCTTTTATCTGTAGTTTCTGCAGTATTGAGCATGATGACTTCTCAGAACTGCCTAGACAGGCTGAGTGTAAGGTACCATAACTGAATGAATAACAGCACACATTAATGATAAACTGCACCTCAGTGACCATGTTGTCTGGTCCTCCTTTAAGCTCCTGCTTTAGCACTTTGTTCCAGAGAACGGAAGGTCAGGGAACTGAGGCTTATTCCCAGTTCTGCCACTGATCTGTGTCAAGTTTTCCCAGTCACTCATTATGGCGCCCGCTACCTACGTAAGCGCTTTTTGAAGGAGTGATCTAGCTGTTCCTCTCGAGTGTCAAGGTACTAAAATATAAGCGTGGTAAAATCCTTTGTATGAGATTTCTAATCTACTGGGTGAAGGAGGCTCAAAACTTACTGAAACTTGCTCACTTCTCTGACATTACTTGCTGAGCAGATATAATTGAAAACCATGCAGAACAATGCTTCACCACACTGTAAAAAAGTCATTTACTTAAAGTGGGGACCTTTACATGGGGGTTCATCCCTTCATCTTATTAAAGCTGTAAACCTAAAAATCCCTACGACTGTAACTGTAGGATTAGAGCAGACTGTTCAAACTGCAGGATGTGTATTTGGGAGTGAAATATTTCGGGGCTTGTACTTTTTTTGCATTATTTTCTCCCCTGTGTGACTCTCCCTCACGTGCATGCACATGTGCAAATTACTCTCTTGCCTTTTACCCTCCACCTCTTTCTTTTTCATCTCCAGTGGCCATATCTCTCTCAGCTCAAGTGTGAGTATCAGTTCTTAAGAACAGTACCAAAGTCAACATCTGTTTCCTCAGTTTCTTCCTCTTCTACTCTTGGCATCCCAACAGTGACCTTGCATGGAGAGAAACACCTGCTACTTGGTGAGTCTGTGTTGAGATGAAACTGCATCACCCCTGCAGGAAACTCAGAATTAAGGCTCAAGAGTTGTATACTAAGATCCTGAGATTCTGGCTTTGCACCCAAAAGTCTCCATGGTCACAGTGAGAAAAGGAATGGGCTCAAAGACCAAAAGTACTCTCACAAATGAGTCGATGCATGATGTTCTCCAGGGTCAGTATTTTTCAAGTGCTGCTGTGTTCTTTCAGGAAGAAAAAAAAACAACACACAGAAACAAAA
Source organism: Psittacula echo (assembly GCF_963264785.1). Taxonomy (NCBI): domain Eukaryota; kingdom Metazoa; phylum Chordata; class Aves; order Psittaciformes; family Psittacidae; genus Psittacula; species Psittacula echo. Next base: position 32,380,440 of record NC_137739.1, read on the forward strand.
AAAGATTCATTGAGTTAGATGGACCAAGTTCCTGTGGGTGCAGTATATGCCATGCAGTGGAAATTAAAGACCAGAGAATTAATAGGGGTTGTTGTATAACAAAGCTGAAGGCTTTAGCCTTATATGCATGTACTCGCAGGAAACCATACTGCACTAATGAAATGCAAGTTTATGTTCCCTGTCATATTTATGCTTGCAAAGAATGAACGTAGCCCAGTAAGTTTGTTGCCAAGCAAGTTTAGCTATAGGGTGTTGGTGAAGGAGCAAAGGAGGTGTTTGTGGGGTTTTTCCTCCCGCTTGGCTTTAGGTGATGTGACAAGGTGTGCTTTAAGGTGTGGGTATTGTAAACACGCAAGTTTGATCATGGTTGTCTTGACATGGGTGAATGTGAAGATGGGGAACTGGGGAGAGGACAGTTCCCATGAGATAATCTGCAGCATTTTCTCCCCTGAAATCTATCAAAAATTGTCTGTCTCCCCTCAAGGGGAAGAAGTCTGAACAAAAGTCCAAAAAAAGGCTACATGGGGGGACCTAAATAAAAGCTAATAGATGAGCTGAGCTAATATTAGTTTCCTGATATATAAAGCCAAATGGATTAATGGATCAGCTCATGCATTGCCTAAGGAAACAAAAAGAAAATCTTCAATACTCCATGCACATTGAGGACATGAACAATAAAGGTCTTTAGAAAGTAAAAACCTAATTTGGGGGAATCAATTACTCCTTCTTTTTTCTTACCCTTTTTCTATTTAAAGGAGGTTCACACAGAGGTAAAATTTGGGTAACACGCAAGCCAGAAGTCATGCATCTCAGATGCTATAGTGATGGTCGATCTCGGTTTTCATCAGTCTTGACTAGGCTCTTTTTAGCATTCCAGCTTCAGCTAATGGAAATCATGCCCATTATGGTAAATGTAGGAAGCAAGTACATTAATAGTGGGCACCAACATTAATTCAAATGGTAAACAATTCAGAACTGTTCCCAGTCCATACTAGATCATGTATCATCTTACTTGCTGCTTCAGAGGGCCGCTTCTTTCACAGGTTTTTAAAGTACAGGAGATTGTCTGAGAGAATTTTCTGCTTTGGTAAACAAAACTATTTTCAAATTCTGCTCTGATCCCGTTCAGTCCTACATAGATTTTTCTTTTTGGATTTGGTTGCAAGCACTTTCACTCCAGAGCTGCCACCACTGCAATGCCCATCTGTTCTTTACTTAAAAAAAAAAAAGGGGGGTGCAGCTGGGACAAGTTTAGTGAAGGGGAGATGTGGGGAATAATCTGAAGCAAAGGTAGAAAGAAAATTGAGTTTATTTATACAGTAACACGTGTGTTAGAGTAATGCTCCCTTCCTCAGCTATACGCTCCCCCATTTTCTCTCTCACACACGTATATACACACACACTTTAACTGTGCTTTTGTGTTTTGTCAAAATTAATGAGAAAAGTTCCCTTGCCCTAGGGGTAATTAGTGTCCTTGGAGTTAAATAAGCTAATACTTAGACACCTCTGGCACAGGCAATTATGTTTGTGTATTGAATAATTGATTCAAAGAGGGGGGGAAGGGGCTGCTAATCAGATCTGAGCATAATGAATTGATTTAATTAACAGGGGAATCTGAGGGTCCCTGGGAAATGTGTGCATTTATTCAGCAGCAGGAGAGAGTGCAAAGCACATAAATTGAGAGAGAGAGCGAGTGAGCGAGGCAGGCGGCAAGTGCTTTTGCTTTCAGTGATAGGTTCACATCTTTCCTCCCTCCCACCCCCCTTCCTTTGAATATAATTTTAGATTTAGAGTGAAATCAAGAGAAAAGCACTTTAGAAGCCTGGAAAGCTCTTGCAGTAGCAACAGCGAAGGGGGGAGAGGTTGTGAGCGATCACAAGCGATTACATTAAGACAATTTTTGACAGCGCAGGTTGGGAAAGGACGGAGCTGGGAAGCCAGCCGTCGGTATTGTTCCTCTCCCCTCCCCACATTCCTCCTTCTTTTTTAATAACTAAACTGGCACCCGAGCTGCAGCGGCGGGGCCGGGGGCGAGCCGGCTGGTGCACCAGCCCCGCTCCAGCTCTCCGGCGCACAGCGCGACCGTAACCCGCCGCAGCCCCGCTCCGAACTCGCGTCCCGGGGCAGCGCCGGGGCGGCCGCGCTGCTGCCCTCCGCCTCGGCAGCGCCCCGCTCCCCGGCCCGGCCCGGCTCGGCGCGGCGCCTCGCCTCCCCTGGAGCCGCGCGGCGGCGGCTGGAGGGGGAGCGCCCCAAGGAGCCGGAGCGGCGGCGGCCGCCCTCGGCGCCCGGGACAATGGTGCTGGACAAGGAGGACGGTAGGTGGGAGCGCGGGCGCAGGGCCGGTTCCGCCCGGGCGCCCTGGGCTCGGAAGGCGGCGGGCGGGGAGGGAGGAACGGAGGGAGCTGACCCGCGCAGAGAGCGACCGAGCAGGGCGCTGCTGCCCGGCCTGTCCCGCACCGCCCCGCCGGTGCCTCGGGTAGCTCAGTCCCTCACCCGTGTGCTGCCTCACAAAGGGGTGCTGGGGCCCGGCGGGCGCTCTCAGGACAGTGCCTCCTCGCTGCCCGAGGATTGCTCCCTCGAGGGCAGCCGCCGCGTTTCAAGGCCGGGTGGTGCGGAGTGTCTGAGCCCGGGCGTGCCTGGCAGGCGCGGTGCGGCGGTGACCGGGCTGGGGACACGGGCGGCGGCGGCTTGCCCGGCCCCGGCTAGCGCGGCGGCCAGCAGGGAAGTGCCTGACGCCGGCAGCCCTGTCACCGGGCCCGCCATCAGCTCTCGTGGCCTTAGCGGGTGTCGCCACCGGGCCAACTTCGGTGGCATCCGAGGCCGTGGCGTGCCGAAATGCCGCCGCGCACTCCCGTTGCAGTCAGTGCTGCCTTGCGTGATTGCGTAAATTACCATAAAATGTCTCTGTGTCGGACTAGTGGGGGCCTTTAACTCGGAAAAGTGGATACCAGGTCAAAGAGGCGAGAGGGAGATGCTTTCCTTGGCTGTTTTTTCCCAGTTTCTCTGCCTCTTTTCTCCCTGTTTCTCTGCCTCTTTTCCCTCCACCCTCCCCTTCTCTTTTGATCTGGAGTTTCTGCTTCAGAAAGGTGAGAGTCCACCTGCCACGACCCTGCCGAGTCAGATGGGGCACGAAGAGAAATCAAGGCTCGCTTGTGCGATCCAGCAGTGTGGGAGGGGGCCACAGCGCTGAAAACTAGAAGGTTAAATGCTTACTGCCCCAGAGAGGTGCGTGGGGAGGGAGCTCACTGTAGGCTCGTCACATGCCTCTGGGCCGAGAATCTCTCTCCCGGCGTCTTGTCTTTTCCTCCAATTTCTTGAAGCTCTCTGAAGTAAACCGATGTAGTGTTATTAATGGGGTTTGTAATGCTCCAGTTCAAAGCCCGTGTGTTGGAGAAGAGGGAATAAACTTATCTGACTGGTCAGCAAGACGTAACAGTAGAGACACTCTCCTCATCCCTCACCTCCTGTGTGCAAAGGTAAAGTGCTTAAGTAGTAACAGAAAATCTAAGTGAGGGTAATGTCTTACTGGTATACAGAACAAGGCTTTTGCTTCTCTCTGATCTCATTTTTGGGGGTGACATGTGTTGCAAGGCTCCCCTGAATTTTGCTTGACTGCTGGACAAAGAGGGAGGAAGAGCTTTTAACATCTCCATTAATGCCCTTTAGTAGTAACAATAACTGGGTGATGTCTTAATCTCAGTGACTCTGTCAGAGGGTGCCTGCCAACCTGTATCCGTTTCAATCTGATTGACCAGCTAACAGCAGGATGCTGCCTCAATCACAGAAGTGAGAGGCACAGGTAAGCTGAGAGGAAAAACTGAGATCTGAGGAGGGTTTCCTAATAGGGGTGTTTGTGTTCTTTTACATATCATAGACATACTCGTTAAACACAAGGAGCTCAGGACCCGCATGATGATGGTGTAGGGAAATGAAACTAGAACCATTGATTATTCAGACAGTTCCCAATTGCCTCCTTCCAGGAGATCTCATGAGTGGCTGTATAAAAAGGAATGATGGTGATGATGGCAGAGGTAAGACAGAAATTAGTGAGGGGTGCACTTAGAAAGGAGTAAAGTAGGAAACAAACCCCTGATGAGAGGGATGTGGAGATCAGAGAAACAAACTGCAGTAACACCTGGGAATCTCCTCTGCTGTTGATGGAATAGTCGTACTTGACGAGATATTATGCTCACTTTTAAAAGTGTGTTGGGGAAATTGTGGACAGGAGGTGCAATTGAGAGAAGAAGCTCTTTTTATGAGGAGGTTATTTTACCTTTGTACATTTCTTTCTGTCTGATTCAAATGGGTGCCACTTGCCTGCTCATCTGTGAATGCTAAAAGGGAATGCTGGACCTGCACAGGTTACAAATAGACAAAAATGGAAACTTTTGCTAACTAAACCAATTCCTTTTGAAATCAAGCTTGAATGAGCCTGTTAATAAAACTGGGTCTGTTTTACTCCCATAAACGGCTGTCATTTTAGGGGTTTTTTTTCCCCCTCTCCCTGAGACTGGTCTGATTTTGACTACCTAAAAGCCCTGGCATTGCGGCTAGTATCCAATTCTCCCCTTGATTTCAAGAGGCTTTGCCATGCAGGGGTTGAGGGTTGAAGGTTTTTCTTCTTTTGATGTCTCAGGCAGCAGTGGGGGTATTCATAGCTATTACTGCATGGGGAAGGCAGGATTTCAGGAAGATCTCCCCCTGGCCAGTAGCCCTGCTGCATCACAAGGAGGACACTTGCTGCTTGGTAGGTAGAGGTTGCAATGTGCTCCTTGATTTTGCATTCCTGAAGGCTACTTGAAAGCCAGACCATGGTCATGGCCTCAGAGGGAGCTGCCCACTCTTCTGGCTCCAGGCTGCGGCTGTGCCAGTGACTTGGGGGTGCATGCTAGCCCTAGTGTGACACCAGTATCACCCATGAAGTCTGATATGGCTTTGTGAGTGAAAAGCTTCCTTGGCAAGCATGCTCCGTCGTGCCGAGAATAGTAGAGATGCGATAATACTTTTCTGTAGTTTCTACAGGTATCATTGAGGATGAAGGGGCAGACTGAAAAATAACAACAATAATATTTTTTTTTACTTGATGTGTTGCAGCAACACATCAAGTTATGGCAGGGAGGTAAAATCATTTTGTATGTTTGAAGTGACGTGATATAACTTGACTGATGCAACATGATTCGATATTAGAAAATATCATTTAATGGTGGAGCTTTGGCAAATATTTTCCTAAAAGAGGTTTTAGGAGCTGAGAGATGGGGGTAGGGAAGAGAAAGGTTGAGAGTGAAAAACTTCAAGGCTTGCATTTTAGTCAATTCCACTGCGTAAATCACTGCTGAGTTTGCTGTGGGCAAGCCAACCTACGCACCGTGCAGCGCATTTATAAATTTCAAGATAATGAGAGTTAAGATATTTGTCAAATACATAAATGTTTTGATTGCAAAGACCAGATTTCTGCTTAAAAAAGTAAACTGACATCAGGTACCATGATTAATTCCAACAGATTGTGTTAATTGTAGTTGACTTTAATTGCTGTACAAATGTGTTGGAGGTTAGAAAACTCTTTTTATTGTTGTTATGTGGAATAAGTAAGCAGATAAAGTGTTTCAAAATATCCATGTGCAAAGGAAGTAGTCCAGCCTCTCTGACATGATGAAGAAGTAAAGGAATAAAACTTACATTGATCTGGTACTTCATATATTTTTACAAGCGCGTTATGTCTGCTAGTTTGCTCTGCCATGGAACTCAGCTGCAATAGACAATGTCCAACTTCATTTTTATCGAAAACCTGCCTTTCTTGCAGTTACCAAGTAGCATTAGTTTAAATGTACCATATATTTTGGGATAAGTTTGTCCTTTTTGAGGGTAATAGGGTTGAAAAGTACACAAACAGAAAGATGGAACATTTTTTGAGTTTGCTGTTTTCTGATGGAGGCCAGTAGTATATTAGAAGTATAAAAATACCTCCTGTTTAAAAAAAACCTGTATTTCTGTTAGTTTTTTGCACTGATGCTTTTAACTATTAGACTTTAATCTTTAGGATAAAGTCCTCTTCCTTTTAGCTTGTGATACTTCTTAAAAGAAAATGATTATTTATAGTTCTTGCACTCTTCTTCTAACATATGTATTCAACACTTGCAAACTAGTATCACTAGGAAACAGGAGTTGTTGGAAGTACTAGATGAAAACGGTTCAATGTAAAATGATACATCTAACATCAAATATGCTCAAGGACTGTTAGGATTAAGTATTCGGAATGAAAGGGAAAGGAAAAACCACTTCAGCTGGGGATAAGGAATCTAATTAAAAATAGGTATTAAGGATATATAACTTGAGCCTGTTATCGTGCTTTTTAGAGTACCATTGTATCAGTTGTAAAGGGAAGGAAGAAGTATCATTAAAGCAGGAAGGAAATGTTTTCTTGGATTAAAAGACAGAGATGAGTGAAATGGTGCTGTTGATCTTGGTAGCGAAGCGCCTGATCCCGCCATCCTTCAGAGACAACAGATGACATATCTGAATACGGGTTGTGAATTGCAAGAAGAAGGATAAAAGATGTGGGCCCCAAACTTGTCAACCTACATTTAGGAATCGATGGCATTTCTGAAAAGTGAGCAAACCTGTAAGGGTCTGTAGTGCATTTGATAAATTCATTTTAGTATCAACCTAGTGAAAGTGGAGCTATATTCTCTAGAGCATTCCCTGAAACTAATATGTAGGTGTGAAAACAAACCAAAAATGTTTGTACAGAAAATTAGTATCAAGTTTTAGGTCACAACAGAGGTGTGAAATCTAGCTCTGAGTAGCAGGGCTGGTGTAAAGCAGCATCAAGTCGCCGGCATCAGCTGCAGGGAGTTTTGAGTCTCTGACCTGCCAGAAGCTACTGGCTGGTTTCGAACAACATCCCCGTTCTTACGGGAGCAAATCTGGAATAAACGCTCCGGACCGAGGCGTTTATAAAGGGAGAGGGAGCAGGGCTGGTTTCAGAAGCAGGCTGCGAGGCTCTGCTCTGGGGCTCTCCCCACTGCGCTGCGGCTCCATCCCCAGGAGGAGGGTGCCGGGCCCGGCTCTACCTGCGGTTGCGGATGCGGGTCCGGGTCCCGGTCCGGGTGCGGGCGGCGACTCCAGGCTGCAGGTGGTGCTGCCGAGCTGGGAAGGCTGCTGCTTGCCAGGAAATCCTGACGGGAGAATGAGAGGAGAGGGGTCCCTGGGAAATACGTTCGTTTATTCAACAGCAAGTGTGCAAAGCTCGCAAATTGAGAGACGGAGGCAGCAGTAGTCGGGCTTAGGTATTGCACCCTCTCTGAATATAATTTTAGATTTAGATTCAGCTTAAATCCAACGGGAAAAACACTTTATAAGGTTGAAAGCTGTGTAGTTGCAACAGCCAGGGTTATGAGCTATCAAATGCAATTACGCTAAAATAGATTATACTGTGTAAATTGAGCCATCTAGGATGTGAGAACCAAAGAAACAGCTCTGATCCCCCTTCTCTCTAAATTGCAGTTTTAGTTCCTTGCAATTCTGAGGCACAAAAGTAGGTGAGACTGCATTTGTATCTGCAAAGTGCTTTATTTCTGAGTGTAATTCTAACTGAGTGCAATCTAGGTTAAAAGCTGGACAACTGGGTAATTAGAGCTCACTTGCTGCTAAAGGACGATCAGCTGTACCGTAGCTCATTTGTGTTCCCAGAGACTTGTTCTCTTCTCCCCTGAGCGGAGGCTGCTGGAGAAGAAGCATCTGTCCCCAGACTTTCCTTGATTGCGGAGATGATGGTGCTGGACAAGGAGGACGGTAGGTGGGCTGAGATTGTGTAAGCCTGTGCTCAGTGTCTTCTGTGTGCTGCTAATGTAGAAATAAATAGTTTTGAAACAGATGCGCAGTGTGCATATCAGCATGCTCTGCTTTCAGCTTCTGATATTTTTCTCTTGTGTTCGTAAAAGCATGCTTGCTCTTTTTTTTTTTTTCTTTAATATCTTCTCTGGCATGATAGAACCAGTCAAGAAGGGTTTACCTCAGGCTCTGTCTGCTGAAGGACAGCAGAAACAACTTGATTTTGGGTTGTTTTCTGGTTTGTTGTTTTGTTTGTTTGTTTTTTATTTGTATTTTTTTATATTTATTTAGATTTTGCTTTCTACAAGTTACCTCATACATCCATTTTACCCTGTTTATTTTAATAGCTTTTCTTGTAAATCTAATTTTGAGAATTTCCTTCCTTTCCATTGCATGTCATTTGGGTATCTTTAATGTGTGCCTTTAATATCTATTTCTCACAGCTTTTCTTCATAGCTATAAGCATAATGACAATAAGCTAATAAGCTGCTCTGGCAAAAAAGCATTGGCTTATTTTAAGAATTTACTCCCTTCTATAAATGGAAGAAGTGGAGGTTCGTTTGGGAGGCAATTTAAGGAATGAAGCTGAAGGAGAGCTTGACTTATTCTAGGGCTTCGCATATACTTATTTTTTCAAAGCTACCTGTTTCTTATGAAGGATGACTAAGGGGTACAAATTGATGTAAAGAATGATAGTGTTAGTTAGTTAGTAATTTGAATGACCTGATGCCTTCTTTTGCACATTGCCTACCAGGGCATGCAGCTTAACTGCGCAGTCACTAGTAGTTTCTAGGACGAATGTGGTAAGTTTAATCACAACTTTTTAATAAGGTTTTCTAAGGCTGCTTTTGGCTTAGGTCTTCCCTTATAGCTTGCGCACTGAAAGCAAAGACTAAAACTGAGGCAGTGCAAAATGCTCCTGTAGCCATCCAGATGGACATCCATTGACAACGCTGCCTCTTGCCAAGGACCTCCAACTTGGTGGCACTTTGTGCATTGAAACTGGGAACCATATCTTAACTTTTAATGCATATTTGTAGCTATTTTCCCATTGTTTTATTTCACCTTTATACATGGATGGAGTGTGCAGTATAATGGGCATGTTTCTGGATTCTCTGATCTTTAAAATGTCTTTTTTTCTTTTTTTTTTTTTCCTGAAATCTCTTTCTGCATTAAGTCATAGGCAGTTGTCATTTGGAAGTAGCAGAAATTACTGAGTATTTGCAAGACTGTATGCAAGAAATACCTTTTCACAGGGAGCCCAAGAGCTTGGAGAAATTGGAATTTGAGCATTTTAGCAGTAGCATTGATTTTACTTGAATATATGTATTGCTTTTTAAAATATTTATGAGACAAATAACTTGTAATTCAAAGTTCCTGTGTCAGACTGGTGCTAATCATGTATTGTGAATAGCACTGAAAGCTGCCCAATGCTAACAGGTTGGAGCAATATGACTTTTTTGTTCCCCAACCCATATATATCTTCTGGTATTTTAAAACTGAATTAAGACTGTACTGAAGAATAATTAGGAAAGAAAGCTTCACTACTGAAAATAGTGGGTTGATGCTCACTTTTAACCAGAGGTTTTCTACTGAAGTTTCTATTCTCTTTCTCCCCTCCTCGCCTTCCAAAAAAGGGTGATGGGGGAGTACTACCCAGTATTTTGCATCTAACATTTTGATGTCTTTATCTCATTATAAATTTGATTTCTAGAATTACCAATCTAGTGTATTCATGTGCGGAGAATTTGAATCTAGATTCTGGGACGGGGTCTGAGAATTTGTTTCATTCTGATGAGAAGCATTTAGGAGAATGATAAAATGTGAATGGACTTTTCACAAAGATTTCACACCTTTAAAATATGAGACCAAACAGAAAGGCATCACTGCTCTCTTGTATGCAGATTCGATCCAATTTTGACTCAGAATTGACGCAGTGTGGGGTCAGTGGCCAAGTATAAGTTGTCTTGCCCTTTTGAATTAGTTGGCATCCTAAAACTGTGAAATAATCCTATTCAAGGAAAAAAAAGATAAATAATTCCTGGGCTTTATTTTTGCTGAGATTTCATCAAAAGTTTCTTTGTTAACACGGTAGAACTTAAAAAAAAAAAAAAAAAAAGAGAGAGAGACGTGAAGCATCTGTTACACATCTTCTGGATCAGCTTTGGAGTTGACTGAACTGTGGATAAAACACATGCTAAGTGGTTGAGTATTGCTTAAGCTGGGAAAACAAATGAAGCTAACAGGGTTTCAAAGGCTTTGAAGCAGTGTCGCTCTCAAAGGTGTTCAGTTGTTTTCTTTGGCAGCAGAAGTTGAAGCAGCTAGTTTACTTTATTAGAGGTAAAGGGCTACTCTTGTAACCTTCCTCTGACTAAGATGAATTTGGCTGACTGACCTGATTTCTTTCTGGACCACATGTGTTGTGCTGGGTTTGGGGTTTTTTTTGGTTTTTTTCTCCTCTTTAGGACTCATCTTTTTTGAAGGACAGCAGCATTTTCTGTATTCTGTTAAATCTTCCTTTTCAATTTGTATTTCCCTATAGAACTATGTTCTGCTATGATGGAGCAATGCAAATCAAGTAGAATAGCCCAAATTAATTCTTCACATTGCCGGCAGTATGGTTGCCTGCATGGAATCAATAATGCATCATGGAGGGATCAAATTTTGGAGTATAATGTGTGAATAATGCTTGACACAAAACAAAAATTCAGTCATCATAACAGCAATTAGCAAAAAGCTGCAGCTTATCCCAGCTGTAATCTCTGCTAACAATGAAGCACAGCCTGGTAATCAGCATGTATGGTATGAAATGCACTAATAGAAATCACAGCTCTTTGTTATGTGTGTAGGGGGTGAAAGTTTCCTTTTTGCTAACTTGTACTGTGTTAACTAGACATAGTATCCTTCAATCAAATTACTGAGTGTGTGTGCACTTGTAAGAACACTGATCAGCTCTGTGTTTGTCCCAACGTTTGCATACGCAGTAGCACCCCAAATCACAGATCCTTTGTGTTTTCAAGCAGAATTCTGATTAAAGAGATCGCAAGAGTAAGCCAAGTAAATAATATATCAGAGGATTCCATTAAACCTGTACCCGTTTATGAACCATGGGTTTTATTTTAAAACATTTACATAGTTTATTTAAAAATGAAAAGAAAAATCCTGATATTCTATGGTTGTGTGCATTGAGGTTGGAGAGTGGGTCTTAGGTTGATGGGAGGTATTTAGGGCAATGAATATTAGGTAATTTGAAACTGGATTAGTAGCAGCAGTTGGGTTCCCTGTTGTGTAAGAGCACATCTTACCCTGCGCAGAAAGAAAGAAAAGCAGCATTTGGAATTAGAAAAGCAGTGAAATTGGTTGTATAATGGCAGTTACAGGAATGGTGCCACAGGGCCCTAGCCAGGACAGCAGAGCTGTGGTTTGGTTTCACTAATGAGTATGCCAGCTGCCATATGGAAGTACCTGTGGACAGGTAGATGGATAGGGAGAGAGATCTACCTCCAGCAAGATAGGCCTTGATGATACTTTTCTGTTGATAAAAATTTTACACACAAAAATAAGGCACATACAGGTTGTACACGGGCCTAATATGTATAGCGCCTTACAGGAAGAAGAGCCTTGTTATGAGCTGCTGGTAACTTGTGTTTTCTTTATAACATACCTCTCTTGGGTATACCTATTGAGGAATCACACAAAGAGAAAGGAGGTGAAATGACAGGGTGGAATTTTCCTCACATGATGTGGACTTTATTTTTTTTTTTTTTTTTTTTTTTTTTTTTTTTTTTTGTTGCCTAATATTCCCAAAGCTGTCTCTTTTTTTTTTTTTTTTTTTTTTTTTCTTCTTTTTTTCTGCTTCTTGTGTTCCTCTACCTTGGACCTTCTCCATGTTCCATCATTGTTTAACTTTCCATGTAAAATGAACCACTGCACATCTTCCCAGACATCAGCTTATTCAAAGAATGTTTGATTCAGGTCACCATAGGTCCTGTATTTACCTATTTAGCTGGGTTACCTGTTGATTTTTTGAGGGCTTGATCTTGATACACGTGGTCTTGCTGTAATTTCAGAGGTTTGGTCTGGCTTTAGTTCATGACACGGTGTGCTCTTGTGACTCAAATGTACAACAATGGATTAATATATTTATGAAGAGGAGATGGAAGGTTGTAAAAGCGAAAATCTGAATAAGACCCGAGCACATTTGGCAGCAAAATAAACCATGAGACTTTGGTTTCACCAGAAATTACTAAAGAGTAAAGCTAGAGGTAGTCTTCCTAGAGGTGCCCCTGCCCCTGGAAATCACAAATACAAAAGCATGAGAAAACCACGAGATAGTAAAGTAATTGCCTAAACCTTTTCAAGAAATAGAAAGTAATGTAGTTGGAGCACTGATAAGCTAGATCTCTATTTAATGAAAGCTGATCCTATGGGAAGTATATGAGTGAAAGGAGTTAGCAGGCCTAATAGGAGAAAGCTATTTTGCATAGGAGTATTCCTGCCACACAGTCATAATAGTTCTTAGTGCTTGGTCAGACTCAATAGCTGAAGGATCTGAGTAGGTATCTGTATAAGATGTCATCGTTCTTCATTCGCAGATACTGGTGACACGTGATAGTAGTCTCATTGACATAACAAGTATTAAAACAGTGTAAGAACACTTTTCAGCTTAGTTAATGTGGCAAAAGAAGAAGCTGGTTCCTGGAAATTAGTTTGCTCTAATTTTGGTTTAATACAGTAGAAAGTATGCTTGATACCCTGGCAGTGGAATATAATTTGTCTTCTTCAGAGTTAGTGTTAAATTTTATTATCTTTAATAGATACAATGTGAACATGTCAGCCTGTTTGTCATAGCCATTCCAAAAATGCTCTCTTATAGTAGAATCTTCAGAAAAATTCCTTTTAAGAGCAGTGCATTATTAATAAAGTAATCCATTAAGTCTGGTGATAAAGGGTCACAGCGGAGTCTGAAATAGGTTTCTTAAATGGTTAAGAAATTTATCATGGTTGGAGGATTAATTGATTTCATTTGGAGGCTTTCTTAAGGTTTTTAGGCTTTGTGTGTAGAGATGGTTTTACTGTCTTTGGAAATGTGCTTGCTGCTCAAAGTTTTGTTTTGCTGTCATTAGCACAAACTATTACATTTCTGCTAAAGGCAAACTGTTCTTTTAGCATTATGACTGATTGCATCTGTGAGGAGTCTTACTTAGGTAAAGAATATGAAAGTTTATGGCAAATAAGGTATTTTACTTGAAATCAATTCAAAATCGGAATAATGGTATCAAGCATTAAGTGTTGCGGTGTAAGAATAAAAAAGGCACTGCAGATGCTGCTGAATGCTGAACTATAAAACTCTAATGGGTCTATATCTTTTAAAAATTGGACAGAACTGTCATCATTTAGAATACATAGACATTGTTTTAAACCGTATAGAAATCACTGCCCCCAACTTCAATAATGTGCGTAACTGTTGCCAGGGAATGATTTATTCAGTGAATGTAGCTCCTATTCACTGAAGACTTGGGGGTGGAGGGAAGGGCGATTTAAAATGGAAGTTGCTCACTATTAGATTAGCATAATTAAACCTATAGATGGTCTGAGAACAATTCAGTGTAGACACTGTTGTTTAATTCTCAGTGTATGTGTGTTTTCTCTGTCCTACAACAGGATGCCTCCCGAGCCCATTTTCAAGCGCGATGTTGGGTGCTATCTGGGCAAACAGATGCTCAGCTCTCCAGTGAATGTTCTTGCAAACTCGTTTCTTCATATATTGTGCATCAAAGCAGATAATGGATGCTGTTTTCCAAATTTAGGGGTTTTTTTTAATTTCATTGAACATTTCTGAATTCTTTATACCAGTGTTCAGAGTTCCTTGCATGCTGATCAAACTCTGAAAGGGTGATTTGAGCAGTGAAGGTATTATTTGCCTTATTTTTAAGCTATTGATTTCAACAGTTCTAGTTTCTCTTCAAGAAAAAGTGGATGATTGTTGCATATTCATGACTGAACTGCAGAGAACTTGGATCAGAATTAAACAATTAACCCTCTCGCCAATGTAAACTTCCATTTGAGTAGAAGCCAGGGATGTTCCTAGTTGGTTTATTATGGATATAGAAATGTATTCCAGAGGACTGTGTTTCTAATAAATAAAAAGGCATAATGAGAATGTAACTGGGAAGGAAGACAAAAGCAGCCATGCTTTAAATTGTTAATGATGGTGCCAGTGGCTGCAGCTTTACCACAGCTGTTTAAATTGATCAGCTAGTGAAAATGTTTTGTTTTGGCATTTTCCCTGCATGTGCAACTCTTTCGAAGGGACTTCTGGAAGCTTTTCAAAGGAATCATTATTTTCTTTTTTCCTTTTTTTTTTCTTTTTTCCTTTTAACCAGGCTTAGAACACCAGAGTTTCCACTATCTTGGAATCCTCTATTTAAGGATACAGTTCAGTTTTTTTCTTTTGTAAAGTTTTTGTCTGATAAGCCATTGCTTGCCCTAAATTTTTTCTTTCCCCTCCAAAAGTACTGCAAATTACTCATTGCCCTTAAGAAATGAGGCAATAGCACAGTTCCTAGCTGTCCTTTTTTCCTCATCTCCTCTATTTTCCTGGTGCTACTGAGCTTGATCAGAAAAGCAGAAAGGTGTGATGTCAATTTGTTATGCATCTTTTGGTCAAGCATCCAGTGTGAAATTGTTCTGTAAAATGTACTTTTTCAAAGGGAATTTGCTACTAATTTGTTTCCTGGTTGGCTCTACCTTGCAGCTGATGTGGGTTAACCAATATCTCTTTAATTCTTCTATCATTTTCTTCCGTTCCAGAGAGATTGCTATACATTTCAAAACAATGCAGTCCCTTTGAGTTAAGTAGGCAGGGGAAGGTCAAACTTCCTCTATATTGACAAGTGTCATGGTAGAGATGTATGGGTGGATGACTGGCTTGAGCCACTGTGGTTGCTGGTTGAACTGGTAAACTTTGGTATGTTCTGCAGAACACCTCCAGGCTCCCACCTGAAAGAGCTCATGAGCAGACCTGCGTGGGACCTTGTGTGAAGCCTCTTCCTGGCACTCTTGATGTCAGGTGTCTTGTGGATAGGCCAAGCCTTAGTTAATGTTGAACAACCTGGTTTATGCCTAATGTGCTTGCAGTGGGGGCGGGTATTGAACATTATTCAGAATCCATTATATATTTATCTTTATACTCCTTTGTGTAAAATTATTTCTGTAAGTAGCCTGTTATGGTTATGAAAGCCCAAACAAGCATCAGTCTCAAACCCTTTGACCTGTCTGCACAGAATAGAGATCTGTTTTGAAAAGGACTCCTTTATATCTGTTTTTACCCCATGCCCTTCCATTCATTTGCCTATACAAAGCAATAAAGGGTAAAACTAAAGTAACATAAATTGGTCTGTCTTCCTGAATCCATGTCTCGCTAATGTACCCAGATTAACTCAACTGTAAATTGTCTCCTTTGGATGTCGTGTCTTGCTAAAAGTTTCCTATATGATTCATGATTTGGATTGCTTTTAACAGCTATTGGCTAAGCAATATGGTAAATGTACAAGGTGATGCAATTGGCATTAGTGAGAGGATGCACAGGAGCATGTAATGCAGTCAATACTACATTAACTACTGATGCCCAATTACAGAAACTGGAAGAGTGGCTTTTAGGAGCATTAGGACTTGCAGAAGAGCTGAGATCACCTGCCGCTCCTTGCCTAAAAGCTTCACCCTTTATGCGCTGGGATCAAAGCAAACATTTAGTTGTTATTTTGTCATTTATAACAATGAAGGTATTTTTCCCCCTTTTTTTCCAAAAAGTGTCACATTGATGCTTTTAGCACATGTAAAATCCTATCTCCGTATTTCAAGATTCTACTTCTATCTCCTGGGGCAAGACTTTATTTGAATAAAAACTCTTTAACCACCCCTGCACTTACTGTTTAGCTTACTACTTTAGCCATTTTTTCTTTTAAAGAAATCCAAAGTGCAATTTAGAGTGTCCTATTTCAGTTTGTCAGACAAGGCTTCCCTTCGCTCCCCCCAGCTCCTTCCGTTTTTTAATCTGTGTATGATTGTTTGTGACCTCTGCTGGCTTGAAGTCTCTAGAAAGAGTGTTTAAAAATACAACCAGATACAGCATAAAACAGGATATTTGAGTATGTAACCTATCTGCAGTCTGTGTTCAGATTAAGCACACATTGTTTCCACCATTGCTTTTAAAACCCATTTGCAATAGACAGCAAAGGACTACATTACACTAAAAGACAGTGCATACTTCTAGACTGAGCTGAGTGTGATCACAGCTACTAAATCTATTTGAAAAACAATGAGCAATGTCACTGCTACATGGCAAAACTAACAACCCACAAAGTTCTTCGGGACTTGGAGCAAGATGGGAAATTAAGCATCTCTAAGAACACTGAAATATTTTGATATAAAAGACAGCTGGCAGGTGGTTTATTGCTTTTGTGGCAGCATTTGCCTTTACTTCTAGCTATGATACTTGGCACATTGCTGCTGCTTTTAATCCTCAAGGCATTTTGCCAGTATTAAGGAATTTGTGCACCCCAAGTTAGCATTCCCTAAAACTAAGGCCTGGGTGTCTGAGGGAATGTGCCTCACCCCCCTCAGGGGTGAGCAGGTGTCTGTTCAAGTTGTTCCAGATTTATTCTGATCTGCTTTCTCTCTGCACAGCCCTTGCTGCCCTGCACAGCCAAAGAGGAGGGTGAGATCTGCACTGCCGTCTCTTGTTGTGGCACAGTGCTGGGCCTGGGTCCCACCTTGCCTCCTCCCTCATGCTGTGTTTGGAGGTCAGAGCTCCACAGAAGAAGAGGAAAATAACTTGTGGATCTCATGTGAGGGATGGAGCGCTACTGCAGCAGTTGCTCTCGGAGTGTTCTGACTGTTCATAGGCTGATCCCCTCTCAATAGGCTTTTTTCTTTTTGGTTTGTTCTAACATATGTCCCTGAGGTTTAGCCCAAGAAATTGCACGTTTTTGAGGAAAGACTTTTGCTAGCCTATCTTCTTGCCATAATTATGAGCATAGTCACATTCCCCTCTGATTCCTGCTATGATTGTGTCGGTTGTGTTCCCCTCTGCCATTTCGTGTGTGCAACAGAAGGTAAGACTGTACTATAAAACATCCTGACAATCTACAGGTGCTTATTTGGCAACACTGTTTTGGTAGATGATGCCTTAACTTCTTAGCCAGCTGGTGTGCTGGTACTCCATACAATTGTTCTAAGGTCCCATGGAGCTCAGCCCTGTTATCTACTGATTGTCTGGGTATCCAGCTGGTTCAGGGCTGTTTGCTGTGGCCGGAGGAAGGAGGGACTGGAAGGGCAGGGGCAGAGGCAGAGCACTGCTATTTTTAAGAGGACTGCTGCTTTCAGTTCCTGATCGATGCTCTTTTGAATGTCCGGCGGGAGGGAGCAGAAGGTAACCTGCTGGTTTTCTCCTTGCACTAATGTGTTTAAAAGGTGGCACCAGCAGTGGAGGCGTGGGGGAACTTGACTGAGCTCTGCCTTTAGCGCAGCTTCAATGCAGACAAGTATCCTGTGCTTGATGCACTTTCCAAGCTGTACAAACAATGCTTGAAATGTCTGAAGTACCCAGCAGGGCAAGTCAAAACGTCCTTGAGCAAGTTTGTATTTAGACAATGTTTTCTCTTTTTCTTTGATCAGGAGGGAACAGATGTGTCTCTTCTGTGTGTGTTTGCGTACATCCCCGATGCACACACATTCCCTGTCCTTGTGCAGGGGGTGCAGTATTTAGGGTAGGCTGTTATTCCTCTTTGTTCTCTCTTAGTGCTGTTTTTTTCCAGGGAATCTAACTTGGACTTTAGAGAGGTCAGACTAAACAAGGTTTTAACTTACTCTTGTTCATCTCTTATCTCTCTTTAATTCGGATAGCGTGAAAAAAGAAAAAAGATATAATAAGGCTCCCTTTAAAAAAAAGTTATGCATATGTATAATCAATTCATTGACTAGTCTTTTGGGGGGGTTTTAAGCATTCAGTCTAAGTGGGCTGCTCAGTGAAATTTGTACATTCATAAAATAGCTGATTGAAAAGCAATATTTCAGATAAATACAAGCCAGCGATCTATCAGCAGTTGTAATAAAAGCTGGGCTTCAGGCTGTGATTTTATTTTGAAATAATAAGAATTGCTTTATTCTTTTTACTTGAGTTACCATGGTAATTCTGTCGTGTAGCAGTGTTATATTGATTTAGAAAGTGGACAGTAATATTTCTTTTGTGTTATTCTGTTTCTAGGGGTTGATTTCTAATTTCCACTTGGAGATTACTTTTATAAATTTCTTAAGTCCTTCCACTTTTTTCTCTAGCAGTGTAATTTTCCTCTCACACATTGCTATTTTCTGAGCTTATTGGTTTGCTCTTATTTTAAATTAAACTTGCTGGTTTCAAATATTGAAATGACATCTTTGTCTGTGTCTGTACTTTGGTTTAGCAAAATATTACAGTCTGCTGTTTTATGCTTAATAATTTAAGGGAAGCGTTATGTCTGCCATCAGTGGTTGTTGGTAACTCATGACTAAACCAACACAGAGCTTAAACCTCTGACATTTTAATACTGTGTAATGGTGCTTCCACCCTGCACACTGTCTCTTTTTTTTATTTTGCTCTCTGTGTGTGTATGCTAAAGAAAACGGCAATTAAATTCTGCAGAGATCAAGAGGAGTTTTTGAGTGGAGCTGGCTCTTTATGTCGCCGTTGCACTTGAGAGCACCACTGGGTTTGTCCATTGTGCAGATACCATTCCTGGTTACCCATCTTCCTCATGCAGTTAAGAAGCCTCTAGTTTTCTGTAGGCAAAACTTTGCCTTGTAGAAGTGCGTGTACATACCCCATGGCTGACAAAAAAAATAACACACTGCTTTAGCTCTCACAGGATTGTTATACCTTAGCTACGGAGCACTGCTCTTAGATGCTGCTGCTCTAAGAAATGACAGCAATATGCAGGATGTGACTGTTCCTTGTGGCATCTCTTTCTTTCTTTGGGAATGAGAAATAATTCTTCTGTTGCAAACCTGTGAGATGAGGGCAAATGAACCTCAAGCATCAGTTTTTTCAAAAGTGGTAGTTTAGATCCTGAAACCAAAGCCATGAATTCTGCTTTCAAATAGAAGAGGGTCAGTTTACCTTTTAGTACAGAGGGTGGGAGAGCTACTTTGCGAGCACTAAGTACAGATTTTCTGATCTCATGAAAGCACCACTGAAAGGTTTTGCAGTGCAGGTAACTGGTGGGAGGGGAACTGAAGTCTTGTTCCGTGGCCCTTTGGTTTCTCTCCCATGTGAAGCTCACAACCATAAGAAAAGGGATCCAGAAGCCCCAGCTGATCTCTGCTGGGATCACTGCTACAAGCAGGAATTGCCATTGGCTGGAAATGGCCAAAGAAGAGGGAAAGGGTGGCATGGACAGGTGGTGGTTCACCTCAAAAGAACTGAGGTATGAGGTAGCTGGAAAAAAGCAAATGCAATCCTGGAATGGATTGAACTGCTGATAATGATCACTGTTAATAATGCTAGAGAGAGGCACTGCTAGACCTTGTCTATAATGGGTAAACCATAGTAAACCTCAGGGACAGTAAATCTGTGTGGAAACAGGGGCAGAGGATGCTCATGAAAACTGAAGGGTCCACACTTTAACTTGTCTACCTTTGCAAAACAAAGGCTGACTGGTCTGCCCTGTATGAGGACAGTGGGAGGGGAAACACCAACCAGGAAGGAAAACAGGCTTTTAACCCCAAAAGATTTTATTGTCATTAGAACAACTAGTTGGAAATGGCTAAGAATATTTCTAGGCTAACAATTTGGAAGCTTCTGGGCTTCAGAATAGTTGGTCTCTGTATTAGCTTTCCCCAAAGAATAGTGGAAGAATAAAGCTGGATCATTTGGGTTAGGGAAAGAGATGGCATGATAGCCTCTGGCTGCAGGAGGTGGGACTCACTAGTCCTCCTCAGACGTCAGTCCATGCTGAGGCATTTATGTCACAGTGTATGAAGCTCTGTCAGTGTTTCCATATAAAACCTATATTTTCATGAACATTCATTTATGGTGAAAGTCTGCACATAAGATCCTGCCTGAGGATACCTTTTTCTTTCCTATTAAAATTTTATAAACCCGTCACTTGGCTGGGATTTTTAGTTCCCTCTGAAAGTAAAATAGAAAGGGGGCCCTGATGGGGAAGCATGAAGGATATAGTATCATTTTCTTCTTCAATGCTCCCTTAAAAAAAAGAGGTACAAGCTTACAGGTGAACTCCTAGATGGGAAGGGCAAAAGCCATGTCTGTAGGTTCCAAACTTCTTTTCAGTGATGTGATTTGGTTTGATCTGAGTGTGAAAATGTGTAAGCAGCTGCTGTTCCCGGAAGTCTCCCCTACCTTTTCTGCATGCAGGTGTTGCTTGTGCTGTTTGGCTTGAGAGCAGTGATCCACAGACTTAAAAACCTTCAAATAGGTCTTAACCTGCAAGGCTGTAATGGCCCTTGGAGACTTTATGGCCCATCAGGTGATGTCTGTTACACATTAGTCTGTAACAGCTCCAGAATAAATAACTTGATTTTTTTGAAGTCAGTAATTATATCTCTCCACAATGGGTCTCCATGCTAAACTACAGTTTGAAAGTCATGCAACAAGAGACTCTTTAATGTCTCTGACAGTCTTGGTGCTAAGCACAAGTCCTCTGCTCTCTTTCTCCAGCATTTTCTTTGTCATTGCTTACTAGTATTACAGCATATCCATGCTACGAGGAGCAGATATCTCACCCCACATTCTCTGTGATACGGCAAAAAAATACGTGATGCTCTGGGTCTCCGCAAAATAATGCTTTGGTTTTTCCCCATCACACCTGCTTTTTAGGAAGAGCTTCAGCTGATAATTTGCAGTCATCTTAGTAGGGCGCTGTGCTCAAGAGAGCAATCTTGCCCTGGTAGGAGAAAGGACTAGATGATTTAATAGACTTTTTTTATAAGCATTTCTCTCTGTAGATGATCTTTTCACGGGATACAGCGCTGCTTGCATCCTAAGTTGGGATTTGGGTTTGCTACCCCCTACCTAAAATATATTTTCTTTCCCTATGGTTCATTCAATTATAACTCTAGGATATATCTTCTGGGACTGAGTAATTGGCTAGGTCAGAAGTAATCTTTATTTTCACTAGAGAGATGTTTACAAACTGATGCTGTAGTATCTCTTTAAAACCCACTGAGAATCTGATTAAAGGCCTGAGGATCTTCTGCAAAGATTGCCTGCTCCCAGTTGACTTGAAAGGGTCAGCATGCTGTCACAGTTTCGACGACTAAGAATTAACTTAAGGCTGATTCAAATGCTACTCTCTGTGTACAGCATTGATTGGGCTGCTTTCAGATGGCAAGAGGTAACTTTATACTGTAGCATGTGTGAACTCCATTTAGTTAAATAGAAAAGCTGAATGAATATGGTTTCTTGTGGCACAGGAGCTCAAAGGTGAATGCGTTATACCCCTTCTGCCCTGAATTAAATACTTTGGGGAAGGTGGAAGAGAAACATAATGCTCTCCCATAGGTAGCATACTTGGGATACTGACTGCTGCAGCTGTTCTTCACCAAGTGCAGCTCCTAAGTTTCACATAATCTTTTCTTCTTATCTTCCACTATACATGGTCCACCCTATAGAGATGGGATTGCTTCTAGCAGCAACCGCAACAGAGTGCTCTTTTGAATGGGAGAAAAAATGTAGACCAAATAAAATCGGTTTGATGCAGTATTATCACTGCTCCTTTTTCAGGAATTGGTAGAAGCACGGAGGTTTTAAACCTGGTTTTATGGGAGCATTGATGCTCAAAGGCATGGTGCATTGACGTGGGAAGCAGCTGGTTCTGGCTATCACAAAGCTGTGGGGTTTGTGGTGCCACACTTCCAGTTGCGGGCCTTAGAGTAGCTTTTATAAAGGCCCTGCTGACATAATGACGTGCTCTGTGGGAAGCAATGCCAGGCTGCATACTGGTGCATTTCAGCACTGTCAGCGTGTGGACCAAAGCCAGCAGTGCTGCTGCTCCTGCTGCAGCCGTGTCCATCATGTGGAAGTTCTGCTGAGCACTTTATGGAAAGAAAATGGGCTGAGCTGAAGTGCACTCCTGAGGGCCTGCTTCTGCCTTCTTCTCCTTCTTGCTTCACCAATCCAGTGGGTGCCTCTAGCTGATGGAGCTACCAGGGTAGGTGCCCCACCAGCATCAAACCTTCAGGCAGGATGAAGAGGCCAGCTGGTCAATGAGCATCTTGCTGCTTCAAAGCAAAGATGGGGATTTCTGATTTCTTTCCTCATGTGATGTATGGTCAGCTAAAGGCCCTTTTGGTGGTACTGTCGCAGCATCTAGGCTCTTCTTGGGGTTTCATAGATGCATCACTGCTGTCCATGAGTGAACAATCTCAAGGGTTTGGTGTGTCTATGTTTAAAGGGTTCAGATTTCCCTGGGTAATTTCCTGGGGATTCTTCCTAGTCCTTCAATGAGTGCGGTGTAGCTGTAGGCTGAGATCTTAGGCTAACCTAAAGCCTTGGTGTGGGTTTTTGCTCTTTCTTGCCTTTTTTTTCTTTTGTCTTGCAACTGTTGTAATAAGTCCAGGAGGAAGAGGTGCTGGAAATGATGACAGGCTCTGAGTTAGAGTAACCAGAGAGGCCATGCTGCAGTAAGGTACTGCTCAGCTTTAATTGTGCCCAGTGCAATTTCTGCATCCTCGTGGGCAGTTACTGTGCAGTGCTCCTGCATGGTGGCTACACTTGCATCCAGAGCTGCAATTGGCCACTGGTCTCTCTCAGAAGAAAAATATGCGCTGGCAGGATCCTGAAAGAGCTGAAGGCAATAGCAACTGTGCTAGCCAAGGTAGACAAGTTTGACATCTCCTGTTGGTGACCAGCCATGAAGTCAGGCAGTTTCTACCTGCAAGACTTGAAAAATGACACCAGAGACTGACAGTCTCATCCCTTCACCCTTCCCAGCCTGGAGAAGCCGCTGCCTTGTGGTCAGGGTAGTTTAGTTGTGGCATGTTTCACCGTACACAACTGGATCCATTTTCTGTACAGTAAATAAAGCTCTGATTGCTTCTTGGGACAAATATTTTTGACTGTCTTTTGCCATTATAAGCTTTTTATCAAATTAAACAGTGCATTCAGTTAAAGAGCTGTGGATGTGTCATGGTAGTCCCTGTGCTACACTTGTTGGATATTCTGTTTGGTTTTTCTTCTTTTCATCCTGTCTCCTTTCTGCTCAGAATGGTTGGCTCTTTCCTCATCAGTGATCAAGTTCCATGGGTTTAAGTCTGAAATGATGACTTTTTTCCCACCCACCTTCCATCCCAAGGAACTAGAGAAAGAATTGAACTCAACAAAACCTTTGTCAAACCCTGATCTATACTTAGGGTTTCTCAATGTGCACTGTTCTCATTTAGCTTGTAAGCTTACAGCAGTGACACTCCAACGAACACTCCTTGGTGAGGTGTAGTCAAAGAAAGCAAATGTTTCTTGGTCTTCGCTGAAGTTTCCATTAGATCTACAGGGCAAGCCAGTTGTGAAGATTATTGTGCTGCTTCCTGCTACAGGAGTCATGTCAGCTGTTACTACAGTAGCAGCTGTGAAAAGTGTGACAAGTCTCATTTTGTTTCAACTAAATGAATACTCTTCAAACGGTATTAAACTGGTTAAAATGCTTATCAAAGCTTATCTGTAAAGCAAGCTAGGTAGGTGTGTATTACTGTTTGAAGTTGTATGAGAATGCAGGAGGAGGAGTTGATTTTGAACTTTCCTTACGCTGCATACCATGATCAAGTGCTTGAGGCAACTTTAGCATCTGAATGAGTTTGTCATTAAAGGAGTAGTGTTGATAGCAGGGCTGTGTTTACTCAGCATTTACCTGCAAGCTCTCAGAGCTCTCCTTCCACTTAAGTGTTTACCCTTGAGTTTAGCAGAGATGCCTACCCAGTGAAGGAAAGGCCTTACACATCCCGTGGATGCTGACCGACAATATTTCCATGAAATAAATGCTGAAGATGCTTTTTATGTCTTGGAAGAAACCGCTAAGAAATCATGTAGGAAAAAAAGCAACAAACCCACAGGACTTTACCCTGCGTGTGTTTGTATTTGTTTGATACTGTGCTATGTATGACAGAGTACACATGCAGAATAGCAAAAAATGATCTCTTAAGTTTAAATGTTTGAATTAAGCATCCAAAAAAAGGTTGAGAAGGGTAATAGAAGTAAAGTAGCTTTACCAAAATAGCACTTTGGAATCTGTGGTGGGATGAAATTCTGGTCTCCACATCTCAGCACTTAACACTATGTGCTGAATTGCAAAATAGCATGTAAGTTCATGCCATTCTTGCTTCAGTATCATACCCAAGGGCAGATCAGTGTGGGTGCTGGCTCCCTGTCTGTTTCCAGTTTACTTTGAGAGTAAGATTTCATGTTACACTGTGTCAAATGCTAATCTGGCTAAGGATTTCTCTGTCACTTATGCAATTTAATATGTCATCCTCACCTTTCCCCTTGCTACTTTATAATTTACGCTACTATATAATGCGCATTATGGCAAAATGGTTTTCCCCTAAAATAGAGAGAAACAATTTGGGAACAACGTGCAAACCAAATGAAACATGCTTTACTGGAAGGTTGGTTGACAGAGATGTTTTTAAAATGTTAGGAAGGAGATACACTATAAAGCATGTAAGTATCTATGGAAATGTTAAAGTAAACTAGGTCTTCATGTATGGGAGAAGTGTAGTCCCCTGGTAAGGGAAGAGGAAGAGAAGAACGTGCATGATTTGGAAGCAGGACATATACTAGGGGTTTATTTGTGGGTATTACTGGCTCCAAGTCAGAAGAACTGATATAGAGGTAAACAGAACTTGTGTGGAACCTGACATTTTTTAAATGTACACAGAAAAATATTTCAAACTAGTTAAGGGTTTCTCAACGTTTAGTCTTTATTATGCATGATGACTGATCAACCTGTCTTCTCGTGGGTCTTGTGTGGTTTTGTCTGGTTTTGCATAGGTTGCCCCATAGACACTGGATCCAAAGAGAGAAATGGGAGGTGGCAACTGATCCTCTTTGTGCTGCAGTCCTGTGCAGAAGGCTCAAAAAGGTGATTTCATGGCCAGCTCTGCTGTGGAGCAGCAGGGTGCTTGCAAGCACTCAGTGTCTTAGGCCCATGGTAGCTGTTCTGCAGAATGCAACATGGAGGGAGCTGGTAGTACTTGCTAGCACAGAGCTGGAGAGAGGACCTGTGGCTGTAAGCCATGGGCAACAGAAGAGCCACCATGGGCAGCCCCCAGCCAGCATTTCTTATACTCTGACCAGCTCTACCTCACCTGAGGTGCTTGGCATAGGGGCTGTGTCTTCTTCAGGTGTGAGAATGCATGGCTGAAAGGCATGGTTTGATGTGTGGAATGACGAAAGGAAGAACAGAGACCTTCCCAAGTGCTGTGTCAGAGCCCTCCTCCTGTTTGCCCCTGTGCTGGTTGTGGTGCAAACCTACCATCTGTGCTTCATCTGGAGCTGGAGCCGTGTGCCTTCTTCATCTGAAGAGCACATCCTGCTTTATGCCTCCATCTTCCTGATTTCTTTCAGGCATCCATGTGGCTCTGTACTCATCCTGCCTCTTAAAAAGATAGAAATCTTTATTTCTTCCTCCATTTTTGAAGAACTGAGATTCTTGAGTCCTTGAATCATTTGACTTTCCCTCTGCTATGCTGCCTTTGCAGCATCCCTTTTATATAATCACCACTGCTCACAGTATTCTATAATTCAGCCCCACTCTGGTCTCTAATAGACTGCAATGATGTCCATGACTTACATCCCTGAATTTTCATTACTGCTACAAAGTACATTTATGCACTTTAAAGGGGAACAGATGGATTCTTCCCTATTTTGGAAGAGATCATTCGTGCCTGTCCACCTTCTCAAGTTCACCTGTTTTCATTACGTTAACTTAAAATGATTTGTGGAGCCTTCTGAGCTCTCAAAATTAAGCTGGAGCCTGAATAAGATTTGAACCTAGATTTTCTTCATCTAACCTGAAGTAGATGATCGCTTCAAGGGAAGACCTAGAGAACAGTTCATTTTGGGTATAGTTCAAAACAGTAGTCAGTCTATTCTATCCCACTGTGCTCTTTCAGAGTTGCTCCAAGGAAGCTTACAAAGAGCCCTTCTGAGATTGAAGTGGGAACAAAGTGCTAATTGTTAAATTATCTTTTGTCCCCCCAAACCTAAGGAAAATCATCTGAAGGATGTTAGTTGCATACAGAGTATTTCTGTCTCCATCCAGTGTTAAGTAGTCTGTTTTAGAAAACCTTTATGTTTTGTCCTTTGCAGTTCTCAATAGGCTTTTGCACTCAAACAATATAGACTCTAGCAGGTGGCATTTTTGGCAAATGACCTCTTCTCAATACCAGGATGTTCAGAAGTTGGCCTTTCTCATCTCTTTCAGAGCTATTCAAATACGAGGTGAAGGGCAAATGTACTACTAATAGGGTGAAGATGCACTAAGATCTTAGGCCGGAAGAAAATCAAAATATCGGTTTCCAAAGAACTCAGTAACTGGCGAAGAGCGTGGTCTAATAGCTGGGTACAGTAACTAGCAGCACTTCTCTCTAGAAATAAATGACGCAAGCTCACAAGAGTGGGTCTTCTGCTGTGGCAGAGGTTAATTATACAAGTGGTTCTGCAACTTGAAGGCTTTTTCTTCTGTGCTCTGCTCACATTCGCCTTTCTGACGTGAACTGCAGTAATATGCACAATTTATATGTCTCTGTCTGATTTTGGTTAATTGTAGTAGTAATTACTAATTTCCAACCCTTGACCTGCTTTTTTAATCGCATTTTTTAAACGATCTTTTTGTGCCATTTTAGAATTTGGTGTTTGGTTTTTAATTTAGATAAATTACACTAAAATGTTCTTGAGAGAGCTGCACGCTAAGGTCAAAAGCTTTATCTGTGCAGTGCCCATTTTCTTTAACCTATTTTAATAATCGTAGCTGCTTCCTTTAATGGGTAGCTTTTGTCTAAACTGTGCTAAATCTGTCCTGTTTAGACCAGTCTGCTGATGTAGCAGTAAAACAAAGTGCTGCAGAGTGGCCCTGAGGCTCTGGGTTTGCTGCCTGGGTCTGGGAGATCTGGGGCTGGGTTTCCCTCCCTTCCTCTCTCTCTCCAGCATACTCCCCAGCCTCACAGCTCCCCTAACCTGCACCTCTACAAAATGCCCAGAGATGGGCCATGGGCCTGTGGTGCTCAGCAGCCACCCCAGACTGTATCTTCAGCATCCCCACCATCAGTTCAGCTGCACTTGCACTTTGCCAGCCTTGCTTGAAAGCCTTTCTCTCCCCTTTTGCCCATAAGCTGTAGGCAAATGCCTGTTGCTGTTAGCACCGGCCAGGGTCCATTTCTATGCCAACTGCACCATGAGCACGTGAGCTGTGGGAGAACTGTCTGGGGTGGCCATCAGCAGGGTGAGCACCTGCCTGCCCCACAGACTGCTGCATCCTCTGAGCTGGGGGGGTTAAGGGAAGGTGATACTTCACCTCATAGTACAGCCACGGCCAGATCTCATCATGGACAGTATCTGGCAGCCTTCTTGTGGGAGGGTTGTCAGTGTCTTTAGGAAGGACACCATTTCAATCCCTCTGATGTACGAAAGGGTCTATGTGTTCACAAGTAGAGAGGCAGTTTGCGTTGGCTGTTTGTAGTAAAATAAACTGTGCTAGATTTTACACAGACCAGTTTTCCTAGCTTTCTCTCCTCCTCCTTTTGCTTTCAATGGGAAAAGTTTAACAAGGTGTGACGTTTTCAAACTTGGAAACAGGTATTAAAGAGCAATTAGCTGGCCAGCATCCCTAGATAGAACAGAGAAAGCTTGCCAAAGATGATCATGTCTTTAAACATTTGTACAAATCTTTTGTCAAACATAGAAATAATTGCCTTTTCCCTCCTTTCTTTTTCCTCTCTCCTCAACCACTTTCAGTCCCGTATCTGGTTTAATATAATGGGTGTTTGCACGAATGGCTTAGTTAGCCAGGGTGGTAATAAAACACTTTAAATTTATTGTGACATTTGGATTTAATTAAAAAGTACACACTTAGAAGAGTAAAATATAATGTGTAGAGGGAGTCAGGAAGGTTTTTCTCCTTTTCTTCCAAAAACCTAATTAGAGTTGTATTTTAAATTGTTTATGTGCTGCTAATCATTATAATAAATCATTCATACTGAGAAAGACACACTCTAATGTGCTTGTGTAACTGTTTATGCTCTCAAGTTTCTATCATGAACAAATTGATCTGGAAGTGAATTTATTAACCACTAGGGAAGGAATCATTAGTGCTTTCTCTAAATATTCCCCAGGTACCCTTTTATTATAGTAGTTTACTGTTTTAACTAAAAGTAACGTTACAAGGCCTTGGTTGTAATTATGATGCAAATTGACTTTCCATCATTTAAAAGGAGGGAAAACTGCCTTTTTGTGGTAATATATATATCTATATTGTGTATTCCAGAGTGCCTCACAGGTTCCAAAGGGGTTTTCCTGAAAAGAAAATGTAAACTCCTGTGTTCAGAGGAACTAATTGTAGGGACTTTATGGAATTTTTAAAATAGTCCAGTGGAAAATTTAATCTCTTTAATCTACCTATCTACCTGGCCTTTGCTAAAAACTTATGCTAAACTTAGCATAGCCTGTCACATTAAATCTTTTGCATCTGGCAGCACACTTAAACTTGTACAGCAACATGGTGCTTTCAGAGTGCTGGAGACCATAGAATCATAGAATAGTTAGGGTTGGAAAGGACCTTAAGATCATCTAGTTCCAACCCCCTTGCCATGGGCAGGGACGCCTCGCACTAAACCATGTCACCCAAGGCTCTGTCCAACCTGGCCTTGAACACTGCCAGGGATGGAGCATTTATCATCACTTCCCTCCCTGGGCAACCCATTCCAGTGCCTCACCACCCTTACAGTAAAGAACTTCCTCCTTATATCCAATCTAAACTTCCCCTTTTTAACTCATTACCTCTTGTCCTATCACTATAGTCCCTAATGAAGAGTCCCTCACCAGCATCCTTGTAGGCCCCCTTCAGGTATTGGAAGGCTGCTATGAGGTGTCCGCACAGCCACTTGAAACATCTTAGAGATAACTGGCATGGATGGTTCCCTGTCACCTGTGAAGACACCAATGCAGAGATTTTCACGTGGAAAATCAATAGCAGACCTGCAGTTCTAATCTGAGATTTTCTGGTTCATGCTGCAGTTCTTCATCCAAACTGAGGAGCTGCTGGCATCAACCCTTGGGTTTTTAAGGTGAGCTTGTCCTGTGAGTCTGGAGGTGGTCATAGAGCTGTGTGTGAGGGCGTAGGGAGCTGCAGTCTATGGGGGTTTGCAGCCCATTGGCTGAGGCTGAGGAACAGCTTTTGTATCTGGAGGTGTTGCTGAACTAGTTTTCAACACGCATACTTCCCCCTTGGTAGTAAATTGCATTTCCCACCCTGCCCAAGAAACCAAATCTGGCCGTTGAAACTCCAGTTAATGCTAGCAGGTTTTGTGGGTGCTTTTTAAATTTAGCTGCTATTATTTGAGTACTGAATTATTTATTTACAGGTCTAGCATCAGGCCACCAGGCGGGAATACCCACAACATGTAGATTTATGTAGTTGAATGGGTGGTTAGGCATTTTTATTTGAACTCCTCAAAACTACAGTGTAACTTGACAGGGAGGTTTCATTTTCTATGGGATATTCTTAATTAAACAAACAAGCAAAAAAACCCCAACAAACAAAGAACCCAACCAACAACCATCCCACAAAACTAACCAGTGTTCCAATTTCTGCTAAAGCAAACAGTCTGCGGCTCTTTACAGCAGAGAAAGGAGAGAAATACGAGTAAAATTGTTCTTTTTAATACATATATTATTTGGAGGAGGTGACTTAAAAAGGAGAGCCAGGAAGACGCATTTGAAGTCCATGAGAGGCAGCTGCAGAATGCAATGGCACCAGGAGAGGAACAGAGACAGGATTAAGTTGAAGTCAGAAACCAGAGCTGCTTCTACCTTCACACAGGAGCTTTCCAAAATCGCTTGCTGTAGAAGCTGCAACCCACCATGCTGAATTGCATCTGGGATTTCAGCTTGGGCTACATGTGTGCTCCCACCCTTCCCATTTAAAGGTTATGTTGGTCCAGGTGAGCTGTCTCTGTGCTAGGTGGAGGTGTATTGACTGCTTAACGGTTCACATCAGCATTTCCATAGATGAGAGTGTTTGAAGGGTTTGATGACTATGTGTTGGTGCAGGTATGTGAGAAAGACCTCCTGCTGCCTCGGGGAGTTAGGCACTGGAATAGCTTTGGGCATTAAGTGTCTGCAATTTTATTTTTAATTAATTGTTTTTAAACATGGTCCTTAGCTTCTCACGGTTGAGTTAATGTCATTTTTTCTCTTTAGCCTTAGGGGGGTTTAAAAGTGACAAACACTCATGTAACAGTCCTGGCCATATGCATGCTATGCCACCAGCAACCTGTGGGCATGCGTGTGTATGTACGAAGAATTTATTGGTGCTTCAATTACAAAAACATCACTGAAGTGGTTTCCATTTCTAGGTTTTCCCCCAAACAGATAGTCTTCTATCACAAGATCAAGATGTTTATTCTCTGTCTCCTTTCAGACAGTACTTCCGACGTGTTGGTTTAAAATCCAGAAACAATATGCACATTTTGCTTGCAAAGTGTGAATTTTTTCAAGACTTCTAGCTGTTCATTTTTTTCCAGAAACCTACAATACAGTGTTCTGCCACATTAGGTTTCCCTAATAATCCATGGGAGGATGTGATCAAGATCTATTACCGCCTCTCGATGTGGAAGTCACTGAATTCTGTGAAGGAGCTGTAGTGGCAATTCGCTTTGCTGTTTGCAGGCGTTTAAATCTGTATTTGGAAAGCCTTGTTGTACTAACTAGGCTTCAGAACTGTAAAGAATATCAAAGGACGTCTTGTGTCTTCTGGAAAATGTAGGGTTTTTTTTCTTTTGTCGTCTTTAGATCCTTTTATGGCGATTTTCAGAAGTCTTCAGTCATTTTGTATTCTGCTGAATCTGACACTTAGAAATGTAAACGTGTCTATCAGAATGCCATTAATTGAGAATAATAAACGTCCCTTTATATGCAAAGTCTTTATATAGAGGTGACTCCTGCTGCGATTCCTGAATGCATTTTTCCTTCAAAGCACAAATATATCAGCACTTAAAGCAGCATTTGATATCCTCTTGCCGTTGCTGTGGCTGCTGCGGCTTATTTTTCTTCTCTCGACACTTTACAAGGTGTGCCGGATCGAAATGTGGACCTTCCCTGCAGAAGCGTCCGTGAATTAATGGAACTCAAAAATAGCCAGTGACAGTTTTATAGAGAGGCACAAAATTCAGAACTGGCTTGTTCTTTGGCAAAGAGAGAGAAAGGGACCAGCACAGCCATGTAATGATTGTAGTTAGAGGAACAAAGTTTGTGCCCATTTACCCCAATGGAGCTGATGAGGGCAAGCTGTTCTCTGTCACCACTTGTGTTGTCTGCAGTCGGTTTATGCAGACTTGTGGGTTTGTGTAAAAGTGTTAAAGCATCTTGAATGATACAAACTGTATCTTCAAGCTACTTAAATACGCAGCCTTGGAGAACCAGGTATGTAGGGTTTTAAGTAGAGCTCTGTTTTAATTTCAGACTTTCCTAATAGCCTTGGCGCATGGTGGCCTTGTAAGATTCAATACCGCCTGTGTAAGCTTCCTTTTGTCTCCTTGTTAAAAATTCCTTGAAGCTGGGCAAGAAATTATCCAGGTTGACCCTTCTACTTGTAAGACTTTTAAGATGCTGGCAGCCTGAAACGGGGACAGTGGCTCTTGTGTGACATGGCAGGAGCTTTTCCTGGGTGTGCAGGAGTGGTTCTGGATTGCAGAAGCACCAGGGGAAATTGACACTTCACAGTTCATGATGAAAATGAGTTAAACCCTGTTCATTATGAGTAAGAGAGTAATGATTTTGATAAATTAAGGCTGTGTAAAAGGTGGGGGAATAGAGTTGCTCCAATTTTATCATGTGGAATGGGAAGAAGGTCCATTGGTTTAACACTTCGCCACCCTCAAAAGAGGGTAATGTGCAGGTACCCGTGCTGATCCAGACCTTAAAAGGGATGATATATTGTGTTGCAATGTATTGGTTCAAGTAAACCCACCAAATTAAACTGTGATGAAGCCATCCATGAACTGCATATCAAAGACAGATCATTCTCTGGTGTTGATAATGCTGAGCATGTGTCTTAAATGTTGACTTCCAAAATATTTCTGTGTGTGCTGATAATGTGATGCTAACTGTGGGATGCAGCTTTACTATTTTTCATGCTCTATAACAAAAATAATGAGCTCAGGGGCATATTAGTATGATAATACATTAACATAAAGTACAACTTCTTCCTGCAAAAATAGGCATTCTTCCCACCACAACTGAAGAGCAGAGAGGATATTGTCTGTGGAGGTTTGCATATTGTACTGCAAGTGTATTTTGACACTAGAAACTGAAGAAATGGGAAACTAGATATGTCTGGGGAGTAACTACTAATCTAAGTGTCAGGTTTGATACTGTCAGACTCTGTGGAACCAGTAGGTCAAATCCCCAGAGGGATGGCAGAGCCCCTGACCTTTGTAGCAGCAGATGAACTGTTGCTGTTGCTGAGGGTTGATCTTGG
The DNA here is from genome assembly GCF_963264785.1 of Psittacula echo. Taxonomy (NCBI): domain Eukaryota; kingdom Metazoa; phylum Chordata; class Aves; order Psittaciformes; family Psittacidae; genus Psittacula; species Psittacula echo. Next base: position 32,413,013 of record NC_137739.1, read on the forward strand.
AGAGAGGGATGGGCAAATCTTAAGCACAGTATCACAGTATCACACAGTATGTTAGAGATTGGAAGGGACCTCAAGAGATCATCTAGTCCAATCCCCCTGCCAGAGCAGGAACACCTAGATAAGGTTACACAGGAATGTGTCCAGGCGGGTTTTGAATGTCTCCAAAGAAGGAGACTCCACAACCTCCCTGGGCAGCCTGTTCCAGTGTTCTGTCACCCTCACTGAGAAGAAGTTTCTTCTCAAGTTTAAGTGGAACCTCTTGTGTTCCAGTTTATACCCATTACCCCTTGTCTTATCATAGTTTGCCATTGAGAAGAGCCTGGCTCCATCCTCATGACACTCCCCCTTTATATATTTATATACACTAATAAGGTCCCCCCGCAGTCTCCTCTTCTCCAAACTATAGAGACCCAGCTCCCTCAGCCTTTCCTCATAAGGGAGATGCTCCACTCCCTTAATCATCTTTGTCGCCCTGCGCTGGACTCTCTCCAGCAGGTCCCTGTCCTTCTTGAACTGAGGGGCCCAGAACTGGACACAATATTCCAGATGCGGTCTCACCAGGGCCGAGTAGAGGGGAAGGAGGACCTCTCTCGACCTACTGACCACCCCCCTTCTAATACACCCCAGGATGCCATTGGCCTTCCTGGCCACAAGGGCACAGTGTTGGCTCATGGTCATCCTGCTGTCCACTAGGACCCCCAGGTCCCTCTCCCCTACACTACTCTCTAACAGGTCGTTCCCCAACCTATACTGGAACCTGGGGTTGTTCCTGCCCAGATGCAGGACTCTACACTTTCCCTTGTTATATTTCATCAAGTTTCTCCCTGCCCAACTCTCCAGCCTGTCCAGGTCCCGCTGGATGGCAGCACAGCCTTCTGGCGTGTCAGCCACTCCTCCCAGCTTAGTGTCATCAGCAAACTTGCTGACAGTACACTCAATTCCCTCATCTAAATCATTGATGAATATATTAAATAATACTGGTCCCAGCATGTAAGTGGTGCCTGTTTTGTGTACATACAGGATGTCTCGGAGCACTAATACATAGGAAGGGTTTCCCCTGATTTTCTTGGCAGCTTAAACAGAGCTCTCTGCATGCTCTCTGTTGGCTTCATTTCCCTCTGGAGACGGCCGTGTTTCACCCCTCTGGTTGTCCATGGTTGCAGGACGGAAGTCTCTAGGCAAAAGACATGAAGTGTCAGCACTGGAAGCATATTCTTAAAAAATCAAATTTTCTGATTGCCCAGGCTGTAGAAATAGCTTGTGATGAACTCATTAGGAAAAAAAAAAAAAAAAAAAGAAAAGAGAAAAAGTAAGTATTTTGGAGGTGTCTGATTTGTATTGTTGGTGATATATAAAAGTGACAAGCTTTTGCTTCCCAGAAGTGAGCGTGTCAATTGTGAAATCAGCTGTAGGCCTTCGAACACAAAGGTAAGTGTTCATCGCTTGAAGTTGGCCAGCTGTTCTACTGGCAGACTACAGAGAGCCTAGGAAGTCCAGTGTCAGCCCAGCACCATCTTAGTGGCAGTACTTACAGGGAAGGGCTCAAGGAATAGAGTTTTCCAGCCTGGAGGGGAGAAGGCCACAGGGAGTTGTTATCACCCAGGGGTTGAGGGATAACTGAGACAAATTCTTCTCAGGGGGCAATAGAGGCTCTCACCTGGGAGAGGAATTCACACCAGGCACTTCCATGGGAGAGTAACCCACTGAATACAGTGATGGTCTTGCTACAACGCTGGAAGGAGAAATAATCTGTCAGCTTCCTGGGCTGCACTGGCTTTCAGCACAGATCTGCCACTCTTGCGTTGCCTGATGGACCTGTTTGGGACTGGGGCCAGATTTCAGCTGTGGTAGGTTTGGGAATAAAGTGAAAATAGGGCTGAACCTACATAAAAAGTGAAAAGTCTCTGGAGAAGTCTTCTGCTGTTTAATTCTGCAGAAACAGAGTGGCAATTGCACACCTGGCAGTTGCTGTGAAATTGCTGCTACGGATAACAAAAAATGGGACAGTTTTTTTTGCTTGAACTTGGGGTGCCTGAAATGTAGATATCTATTCTTTTTCACCCAATTCCTGTTTGTGAGCAGGTCAGTTAAGGACTCAAGTGAATGTTGGGTTTTGCAAATACTCATTCACACACTTCTGTTAGGTACTAGATCTGGAACAGATGTTGGTTATCCTCATCAGATTTTCGTTCACTGTAAATTGGGAATAAGTACACTAGTGGTATATAAGAATGAAGCAGAATTAAATTAAGATTTCTATGTGCACGTTACTGCTTCAAATACTGTTGGCACTCAAAAAAAGAAAAACAAAAAAGAAAAAAGACCTCCTAGCGCTTGAAGTAACAAATTACTCATCTTACGCTTTGCTGTGGAGGATCATGGATTGCTTTAAAGTAACATTCTTTTTTCCGGAGCTTAGACGCTCCTCTGAAAAGAGGTGCCACATTGAGTGCAGTACAGTTGAGGTAGACTGGAGAAAAGGATTATATTTTGCATGTGGAAGCAATGAATGTAAGCTGTAGATAAACAACATGGGTTTAGAGCAATCACTGCTGCTACAGCTTGATTATTTTTCTCAGGGACAGGTGCTGGCTCACTCCTTCCTTTGAAGGACTACTGTACTTGTGTCTGCACCATGTTTTATATAACGTTCATGCTGACTTCTGTTCTTCCACTTCCTGTCTGCTTCCCTTTCTTACCCAAAAATAGGATGCTGTGATACTGTTTTGAGTTTTCAGCAGTAGCAACAGGCTGCTACAGCAGGTTATGGCACCCTATGGCCTATGGAAATACCCATAGTACTTCAAGCATATAAAACCGTCTGTTCCAGAGCTTTAAATATTAGGGTTACAGGAAGGCTGATGCGGTCTTGGGAGCAATCAGAGGTAGGAATGACACAGGGATTGTTTAGGCATGCTTTAGGTTAATAGGAAAATGTTTGTACCTCTTTCTTTGTTGAAAGGTATGCTAAGAGTGAGCTAGGATTGTTCCCTTGACCTGTGCACCATAGGAGGTCATGGCAGATCTGGAGATGTGTGCTGGGAAACCAGAGCTTGCTTTTTGTGTCTCAACTAGATCTCCAAGCTCATTTCTCAAGTGCTGCATTCTAGGAAAAGGTGAGCCAGGAAAAGAAGGCATCTAACATGATTTGGAAGTAATAAGGTGGACTTTGTAGCAGCCGTGCCCTTAATGACTTTTATTCTCACAAACCTGGTTTACAGATATTTATAGTCTGTGAACTTTTTCTTGAAATATCAAAATATTTGTAGCTATTTTCCTTTTTTCTTTTGAGGAGGAATAAATTACCTGGTGTTATTTGACATTGGTGGATATGTTTGTTTCTTTGATAAAGAACAAATTTTCTTTAGATTCATTTTCTTGAGCTCATAGGAAAATTGTATAGGTTGAAACGTTAAGAATTAATCTAAATAGCCAGTGTGAGGTGAAAACGCTCCCTCTGCTTCAATTGGTGTGGCCTGGTGAAAGCCAGCTCTTCGGCTGCCTCCCTCGTGAACTGCCCAGCCTGGTGGCAGATTGACATAATTCCCCCATCCCTGCGGAACCATCATAGAGCACTCCCTGAAGTGCTCAAAATCCTGAAGGAATATAAGGACCTTTTTTTTTTTCTTTTTTTTTTTTTTAATGGGGTCTCTGAAGTGCTTATGTTCGTCCAAAGCACTGTGGCTATTAAATAGAGGGGGTTTTAAAGGTTTTTCTAATTGCCACACTTCCTCCCTCTCCCCCTTTTTAAGTGTCTTTGGACAGTTGCAGAACTTTGATTTAAATTTGTCTAATCTCTTGAGATATCTGGGTAGGGAAAACTATTGTAACTGAAAATGACTCTGATTTTTTTTTCCTTTCTTCTATTTTAATAGATATGTTTAGTCTACTTTAAAAGCTTTCTGGAGAACCTTTTACAAATGGCTAATTTAAGCTTGTCAGGTTTTAATTATAATCTCTCTACACACAAGTTAAAATGCTTAATGCTAGTGAAAAGTTCTGAATACAAAGCAAACCTGTGTCAAGTTGCAGAGCACTCTTACCCATCTTAATTGCTTCTGGTCTGAACTTTAACCTTAACTCTCCCATCTGTCTTACACATTCTCTTCTCTCATCACACCCACTTTCTTTCTGTAGAGTGCTGAGGATCTGTCTTAATTCTGCAGGATTTTTAGTCCAGCAAAAAAGTGCCATCAGGCTGCGGAGGTTCAGCTCCTTCCTTATCCCACTGCAGCATGATGCATGGTCCTGGAATGCAGTCCCTACTGCCCTGGGTAGCCCAGAGCATGCTCTTACCCCTGCCACAATGGTACTGCTTGTGGAAGATGTGGGACCTCAGCTATACAAGTGCCTTGGATCCCAAATGTTGTGACAACTTCTGGTCTCATTTAAAAATCTCTTCCCAACAGCATCCCCAGAGCTTTTTGTTTGCAGTTTTACAGGGATTTTTTAGGTAGTTTATTCCCTCTTAGGACTGTTGTCTGCCTAATTTTCTAGCTATGACCCATTCTTTGTGGCAAAGGTTAGTTGCATCTTTTTCTTAGACAAGAATGAGTTTCATTCAAGCTTAGAAAATTAGCCTTGAAAATACTCAGTCAGTGCAGATTTTTTCTGGCGAGTGCATTTAAAAGTTTGAATCCAAAATTGATTTGGAAGTACTCTAATCTAAAATAACCCTGATGTTAGCATTGCTGTCTGCAACTCCTGCTAGCCCTGGTGTTCCGGTTCAGTGCGTTGGCACACAGTTCCCTGATGCTGTGAAATTGAGACTCATCTGGAGATACAGACTTTTCTAAAAAGGATTGCAAGGCACTTAAGACACCTTATTTCTTTAGTTCAGTGAAGGAGTTCTTTTCAGCTCTCAGGAATCTCATGATGAGGTGTACAAAAACTGAGCAAATCAAGCCATAGAGACTCCCATGGAAAAGCTGCTCGGTAAGTTTGTTGGCTGAGAAGTGTAGGATTTTTGGAACTGAAGGTTACTGGTTTAGAATTTCTTTTTAGTCTGAGGTTTCAGGCAAAGCATTAGTAGATACATATCCAGGCCAGGCTTCAGGAGGTGCATTTCAGGAGCCTTTCAGGTCTGCGCACTGAGCTAGGTCATATGATTATATTTTTTCTCATTGTTTTTAACCAAGTGCAGCCATCAGCATCTTCACGTATGTTGGTGAGAATTAAATGGAGCATGCATAACTGAGTTGAAGAGCAGACTTCCGCTTTAAGGGGATTGGTTGCTGCACAAAGCAGTGGTAATGATCCAGAGGTGCAGGACGCATTGAGGAAGAGAGTAAACTAAATAAAGGTACAATCCGAAGTGCGGGCAGCAGGTCATAAATTCTTGTAGTGGTGGTGGTCTGAAATTCAAGGAATAGGATTAGAGAGCTACTGTAGGTTAATGAAAACAGCTCCCTTAGGATCAGCTTGAATTCAGCTCAGTGGTCAACCATAAGAAGAGGAATGTCGCGTGCAATTCCAGCTTCTCATCCATATTCTGAATACTGCATTGCTCCTGAATGCTTAATAGAGTAGAATATGCTCTGTTACAGTATATTTCATATGACTTCCAAGACACTTTAATGCAAACTAGATGTCATGCTAACTCGCCCCAGACCCTTAGTGCTCACTTTATTCTGGAATATATGGTGAATTGCAGCAGAGTTTTCAAAGCCTTCTGGGGCATTTCACAGAAAAAAAGAAACAAAAGGGAAAAAAAAAAAGTCTTACAATTTTACTTGGGTCTTTCCTGTTGTCCAGCGTAATAGTGTTCAAATCCTGCCTCCATACGTCACCTCAAAGGAACTCATTATAGAATGAGTATACAACAGCTAATGCCAAGAAACCACTTTTAATTCTTATCAGCATAGTTTCTTGTAAAGCGGGGTAGCATTAATAGCCAGCTGTGGCTTGTGAGCCCTGACTTAATCAGTAGTGGATAGCGAAAATTAGTTTGAGGCATATAGTTACTAGCCAACTGCAGCTATAACAAAAGTTTAACGAACAGTGTTGTGCTGAGGTCTATATGCCTTTCCCTGTGAATGAAAGGGGAAATGGCCAAAAGCGGGTCTTTCTCTGTCCTAATTGTACTAGTGAATTGTAGAGCAAAATCAGCCTGTGGAAGCAAACTGTGGCAAAGTAAGGCTTAAGCTAGAACCCAGTAAACAGAACAGAAGCAACAAAAGTATTTAGCCTCTGTTTTCTCTGTCTTCTCTGTGGTATTGAGAAAACAGCAACTTTGGTTGATATTGTTTTCAAGATACAGCAAGTTCTTTCTGACAGACTTCACCCTATCCTTTTTCTAGTCTTGAAATATTAAGCTGTCTTTGCCAGAGCAGTTGAGTGAGAACGGTGCTGTGCTTTCTAGGGTCAGCAGTGGAATGGCAAGGATTGTTCCAATTGTTAGTGGGCTATACTTTGTATAAGCATCTAGGATCTTTGTTACACTGCACATCAAGCCAAGATATCCAGGAACCTCCTATAGTCTGAGCATCTGCATTACAGAAGCCCTGGGCTTTTGTCTGGTCATTCTCAGACAGGACCTGAAACTGGGCAGAACACATTCTTGTCCCCTTTCTGCTAGAAAAGGCAAGACAGTGCTGGCTTACTGTCGAGCTCAAACTGTCTTCTGCCTCCTAACCACCTCTGGGTGGGCAGAGGAGTTTGGAAGGGAGCAAAGCAAAACCTTTACAAGCTGGTAGTAGAACTTTCAAGGTAATTTCAGACCCCTGAAGCTTTGCTAAGCGTTGCTGTGTTGACTGCACTTGCGATGCAATTAAATCCAGTGAAGTTGCAATAGATGTGAACTATTTTTGGCACCTCTTCTGTGAGTTGCTCATGTACAGTTGAAGCTTACCAAAGCAACCCCACAAATTGCATGGCTTATGTTGCCAGCTGTTCAGGATGTTGCATGCTGTCATTCAAAACTTCAGGGCTTGCAAAAGGTTAGGGTATTGTATATATCCACAATGATACAAATTCCACTTCCTAAATCAGTAATTATTTATTGGTTACTTGTGCAGTGATCACCAGTACAAAACTGAAATTGAGAGTGTCCACAGCCAGAGACATAACACAGACAGTTGGAACTGTGACCAACTCAGGCCCCCTCTTATGCAACAGGAAAAACATACCACTTTAAAATGCTGGGGCAGGAGGGGTGACAGGATGCTCTCTTAATCTTGGTTTTTCTTCACTACTTTCATGAGACAAAATTCCAGTCTGCTTTATTTTTTAAGTCAGCAAACTGATTATATATTGTAAAAGATCAGTGTTTTCATGGGTGAGTAGTAATTACTGAGTAATGGCTTAAAACATTTCCTGAAGGAACATAAAGCTGTTTTTAAAAAGTCAAGAGTACATTAAAAGGATTACCATGTAGATTTGATTTTTAGATAACACTAAAATGGATCCCAAATGGACTTACGAAAAGGGATGCTATCTCTTTAATGGAAAGTGCATGGTCTGACAGCTCAGCATGCAAATGGTCCTGCAAAAGACTGTCTGTTGTGTTTTTAACTTTCAACAGGAAGAGAAGGAAATAGCTCTCTTTGCCCTTCTTCTTTCAACTTTTAATAGCAGATGGGTTGGTCTAGTTTTGCTAGGAAAGAGAGAAGAGGCTAGGTTTGGGGAATAACTGCATCTTTGTGAATTACTAGGGAGGTGTATTTCACAACATCTAGAAGGTCGGCAGCAATTGTATCTCTTACATGGGTTACATTAAGTAGATAGAGTGCCTCTGAATTCTCTCTAAAGCTGCATCTTTACTTGTCTCTTGGAAATGAAAAAATATGCAAATAAACTACAGTCCTTGTATATTTATTGCATTACTCTTGTGCAGGGCATGAGCATCAATGCTTGGCTTTGCAGCAAATTTGGAGGGGGGCAGGAGAGGCTGTTATTTTCATACTACAATATCTTGCAATCACTTTAGTGTTTGCTATTTCAAAGTTGCCAGAACAACTTTCTGGTGATTGATGGTGTAAAATATGCTTTCAGCCTGAGTAGGATTTCTTCTAGAAACATTTAAAAGAGTATATTCATATTTCATTAAATACAGAGCACTAGGATTCCAAATTCTTTTGTGGTATTGCACAAATTATTATAGGCTCCTAAAGTCTTGAGAAATTTCTATAAGCCTGTGAAAGCTTTAGATTGGATAGTCATCATTGCTTGCATTAAGGCTTGTGACAGATTGCTTCATCAGTGTACACAGAGCAGAACATCAAATGGCCATTTGGCAGTGGGCACTGAAATTCTATTAAGGTTGCCGAAAGCTTAGGCTGACATTGTATATGTCTGCAAAGAGGCAGAAGAAAAGATGATGATTATGAGTGTGCAATGATATAGTTCTGTTCTCCTTAAAATATTCACATATATAGCAGACCAAATCCGTCAGGGTGATGTTAATGTTTCACTGCTAAACCTGAGCTCTGCTACATCACACATCTTTGCCTATGTCTTGAATACTCAGTAGTAATATGTTAAACAGTGCATTTTAACTGGAAGATGAGAATTGTGTAGTATTACAGGAGCACCTGGAAAGAATTGACTTGAGTTTTTACTTCCTAACCCTCTTTGGCATTTTAAACTTGATACAGGGTCTTTCTGTTTGATTTTCTTTCCTTTTTGGAAAAGTGAGGGATGGAAAACTCCCTGTAATTTAAAATCAGAAAATAAGTTATTCTTAAATGAGCTGAAAAGTAAGGGATGAGTTCTTACCTTTGTGACCATTTGACTCAGAGACTATTCTCCCACTGGTTTGCTTTGACACCCGAACCCCCTGAACATAAATCTTTTGAGCTTAGTGTCTTTTCAGTGATCACGTGCAAATTGGTGGAATATTGAGGAATATGGGACAAATTCTGGGCTACTCATCCATAATAATGATTTTTCTCATCTATGATGTTCTTATACTGCTGGAAAGGTGGTTTGAGGGTAGTCTTTCCATTGCAAGTTTTTGTAGTACAGACACTGGAGGAGAGAACTGGCCACCTAAAATCAGAACCTTTGCTAGGCTGTAGGGTGCTAAATTGTGACTGATTGAGAAGACTTGATCAGAATGTTCTCAGGCTAGGTTGAAGGTGGAAGAAATCTGTGTGTCTTTTTACTGTTCCCAAGGCTTCAAACAGTAAAAATGGATTTTACTGAAACACTGCATGTGCTAAGAATAAGCTTTGGACATATGCCAATTATGAGCAATTAAAGCTAAACAAGCATATTTTATGAGCACAGGGAAAATGTTGCTTACCAGAATGATTTATAGAAACTGTTTTGCAGCAACAATTATTATGGTTTGTGTTTAGTCCTGCTGCCATGTGTTCCTTTATAGCTACAGGTTGTCCTCTGGTAAAAGCAACTCTGTAATAGGCAGAGTCTTCAAGCCAGGTAGTGGCAGACTCAGAACTTTTGGGAAATTAAAATCTAGATTCTAACTCTAAACCTTATGTGCTGAACCAGGACCTATATTACTACAGATTCAAATGATATGAATGATTATTTTTTGATATCTTGGTTTATCTGAGCAAATGCCTTGAAAACAGAGGCTCTGCATGTGAGATTGGAGGGGGGTTTAAGCCACTCATTAAGCTTTGGGTCACTTTTAGGCAGCTGAAACTGCCAGGGGACACTAGATTCTAAAATGTGATTTCTCTAAAGCTTGTTCGGAACTGTAGGGTAAAAAAATTGCTGTGTTACTGGGAGCAAGACTATAGCATAGTTGAAATAGAAGTACTGATCAAAATGTTGTTTCTCCTGCTAACTGCCCTCTCCAACTACTTTTTTTGTCATGCTTGGGAAATCTGTTCAGTAATGATTCAGAAGACAGAATACCACAAATAAATTGCTAGAGCCACTGTAAACATCACCTGCTGTATATTGCAGCATGAAACTGAAAAATGAAAAGATTGTTGTTACCCATTGAATAATTCTGATGAATGATCTAAGTCTTGTTCATAAGCTTTTAGCTGCAAGTACTCGGTGTTCTAAATGTAACGTTTTAATTGGATATACAGATGATACGATGAGTTTCACCCTGCTGGCTGTAATTCTTCAGATGAAATTCTTGGTGAAGATGCCCGAGACAGTGTACTCTCAGTTCAGTGGAAGTGCATGGTTTAACTTGTTTCACAGGGTGTAATATTCATAGAAGGTGAGTAATAGAATACTGGGAATGCAAAGTGAGTTTCTTTTTAAGGGAATAAAATTCACTGCATCTCTTTGGCAATGACTGTCTGCATTTACTTAAATGGGTGATGCAGGACTGTAATGCTTTTAAATGATATCAGATCCTCTGATAAAAGACATAAGACTGCAGCTTATTTATTGTGATGAGACAGGAGTTAATAAGATTACTCCTACTCTTCAGTTACTTTTTCATCTTTTACAGCCAAATGCTGGGGATTTTGTTAGCAGGCAAAGGAGGTCAGTTCATTTAAAGAGTGTTGATGCTAGAAATAAACATTTTTTCCATGAAGTGGAACTCTGAAACCTATGCTCAATTTCCCAACTGCCAAAAATCCAGTCTTCACACCGGAACTGCTTCTAGCGCTGGAAAGGTGCATCCCTACAATAACCACTTACATAAATTAAAAAAATGAAGTGTAGTAATTGGGGTCTTTGGCAGAGAGGCTGCTCAAGACATGTGGTAGCTGTGTCTGAAAGGCATTGCTCAGGAAACAATTTGTGGTAGAGAATAAAAACATTATTCCGGTACTATGTTGTGCAAGGTGCCGTACAACTGCACAGGAAGCACAGTACTGGAGTGGTTGTCACAAACCTTTCAGACAGTAGGTGCATTTTGTGTGTGTGCAGTTATTTGCTTTGTTGTTGAGTAAGCTTTTACGGTGAAAGTAGCTAATCTGAGCAAAACGGTTGGGTTTTTTTTTAAAACAACAACAACAAAAAAGCAATCCCCCCAGAAAACCCCATCAAAAAACTTGCAGAGGGAAAGAGTTAAAGCCATCTGCCCGAAAGCATTGTGTAAAACATACACACAATGTTGGGGAAATAAGCCAATTATGTGTGCTTCACAGGAGGTGGGGGACTGACCTTTGTGTATAATTAGTTCTTTTATTTAAAGCAAAGATTTTGAATAGAATAACTAATTAGCTGTCATAAATGGCAAATTGAAGATTTTGGCCAGATTCCTTGGGGAGTGTGGGAGGACGTTCCTCCTCCCAGCCCGTACTGTATGCTCTGGCTCTCCTCCTCATTAGGGTTGTTTTTAGTTCTCTGCAGTGGTAATGAGGAGTGCAGTGGTGGCACTTCTCAGGGCCCCCTTAACAAGGCATGAAGTGCAGGTGGAGAAGAACCACTTTCAGCTCCTGCCGCTTTCACTCGGCACATGTGGGTAAAAGCAGGGGGCTTGGGTGGGAGAAAGGGAGGCCAAGGGAGTCCTGAAAAGTCATGGTGATATCACCTGTGTTTTGTGCTCTGGACTTGACTGTGTAAAACACAGGCAAGCTGCAAAGCCTCGAGGCATGTATCATTAGCTAGCAGTCCCGCATTACTCTTTCAGACCAATTAACCTTTAGAGTTGCATTAAAGAAATTAGGTGGTGAACTTCTATGCTTTCAGAGGGGTCCAGTAGCTCTCTTGCAGACCAGAGCACTGTGGAGCTGTATGCCATAGGACCACTGCAGATAACTGTTATTTAAAAGGTCTACCATTTATAAAAAGTTCCCAGGCTCTCTTGGAAACGAGGCTTTATGAACAGAGCCCTTAGAGGAACTGCAGTTGATTGCCATGTGAATAGAAATATCAGTAAAATGGCTTAGAAAAATGGAGAGGTGTACTTAGTGGACACTTGTGTCACAAAGCCAGCTGAATAATTTTACAGAAAGACCCTGACTGAGAAGATACAGGCTGATTAAAGCTTGTTTTTCTGACTGTGAATAGAGGTAAAGTTTAGATTACTCACTACAATAACAGCCTCTTTAGACACAGCCATAAATTTCAGTATGTCCAGAGGTGGTGTCTATAATTTTTTAATGTGCATTGAAGCTCCGAGCACTCAGAACAGGTTTTGTTTTGTATTTACCAGCAGCAAGTCTATTAAGTTGTAAAGGGCAAAGAAGGGACTGTAGGTAGCCCAAAATAGAAAGGCTTCATCTACTGCTTCTAAGAAAAGCTAGCAATATGGATGGCTAGCAACAGCAGAGGAGAGAGCAACTTGATGGTACTTTCAAAATCTGACAATCAAATAGCATTGAGTACTGTGTTCACCTCTGGGAACCCCAACATAAGAAGTACATGGACCTGCTTTAGTGGGTCCAGAGAAGGGCCACAAGGATGATCAGAGGACTGGATCACCTCTGCTATGGAGACAGGCTGACAGAGGTAGGCTTATTCAGCCTGGAGAAGACAAGGTTCTGTGGAGACCTTAGAGCAGCTTCCAGTGCCTAAAGTGGGCCTGAAAGAAATCTGGAAAGGGACTTCTTACAAGGGCATGTAGTGACAAGTCAAGGGGTAATGGCTTTGAACTGAAAAAGAGGAGATTTAGATTAGATACTAGGAAGAAAATCTTCCCTGTGCGGGTGGTGAGGCACTGGCTCAGGTTGCCCAGGGAAGCTGTGTCCGCTCCATCCCTGGCAGTGTTCAAGGCCAGGTTGGACAACGCTTTGAGCAATCTGGTCTAGTGGAAGGTGTCCCTGTCCGTGGCAGGGAGATTGGGACTGGATGATCTTTAAGGTCCCTTCCAACCCAAACCATTCTGTGATTCTGCGATTCCCCTTGTGGTCACATATTGAAACAAACGAGTGTTCAGATGTTACTTTTTCTTCTGCAACACTGTCGTGGTTTAAGCTCAGGCCGTAAATTAGAACCACGCAGTCTACTTCCCCCCCCACCTTTCTTCCCTCCACTCCTGGAGGGACGGGGAGGAGAATCAAAAGAATGCAGCCCCCACGGGTTGAGATAAGAACAGTTTAATAACTAAGGTATAACACAAATCACTGCTGCTACCACTAATAGTAATAATGATAAAGGAAATAACAAGGGAAGAGAATACAACCGCTCACCGACCGGTACCTCGCCCCCACCCCGCCGTGATCCAGCCCTTCCGGGAACTCTCAGTTCTACATCCTGGGCATGACGTGCTATGGTATGGAATACCTCTTTGGTTAGTTTGGGTCAGGTGTCCTGTCCCTGCTTCCTCCCGGCTTCCCCTCCTCCCTGGCAGAGCATGAGACTCACAAAGTCCTTGGTCAGTCTAAACATTCTGACCAGCAACCGAAAACATCGGCTTTATCAGTATTATTCCCAGGCCGAAAGTCAAAACCACAGCGCTGCACCAGCTACTAAGAAGGAGAAAAACTGACTGCTACTGCTGAACCCAGGACAAACACTACTTCTCATTTCCTAATCCTCACCCATGCAGCACACACAGAATTTGCCAGTGGTGAGCCCTTTGTTTCTTGACAGCCCTGGTTAGATGTTACGTGCCTTTGATCAAATGGAACTAGGTACCTTGGCACTTTTTTGTAAGAACTGGGGAAAAATCTACATGGAGAAACGAAGCAGCATCATCGTCTTAAGTGGGGAAATTTCCCAACAGAAAGAGATCTTTCCAGGTGGTTGCTGCCTGCAAAGCCCAGGCAGAAACCACCTGGTTGGTGTTTGCTGGAAGCAAGGCAGGAGGAGGAAAGTGGGGTTTGGTGTTTGCTGTGTCCTCTCTGTGCAAGCCTCGGTCGATGGAAAGGGTTAAGCTTCTGAGATGCTGCTCTCTTGTTGCTTGGAAATGACGTGGCAGGCGTTGAAGGAACCTTGCTGATCAAGTTTGGCAGTTTTTGAAATTTTGTTTCACGCCTTGCCTGCTGTGTCACCTCACCAGCTAATTGCAGCTGCAACTTTCTGTAGTGGCGTGTGTGCTCCATGCAGACCGGTTGGTTGGGATGTCAGAGGGAAGCCTCACAGCCCAAAATGTAATTTCAAAACACTGAACCTGACCAGCAGAGGCTGACCTTGCTCGTTATTATCTGAGTGGGAATAGCAGCTTTGAACATTATATGATCTCTGAAATGGTACCTTTTTTCATTAGAAAGCCCCCTGCTGAACACTGACCAAATACATAGCTTTTTTCCTTGGTTAAGGTACTGTTTAAAAATATATATATCTGTTCCTTTGCTAGTTATTAGAAGAAAATCAAAGTGTTACATTCCCCTTATTCATGGAAGCCTCTCATAAGACAATGGTGTGCTTGCATTCATGGGGAACTGAGATGGCTGCGGTGAGTGAGGGCTTCCAGGGCCACAGATGGAACAAGAACCACCGCTACAGCCAGCCCACAGCTGTACAGGTTAGCTTGCCACCTCGGTAGACCCTTCTGACCTGCCATCTTGCCCTTACTGATCACACCAACCTCTCCTGATGGTACAGCAAGGGTTTCATACCTAGGCAACTGCCCTTGTGCTTGACCATGCTGCTGTTACAGTGGACCCTTCACTCCAGGTGGGGGCAGCTGTAATTCTGGATGTGCACTGGTTTCAAAGGCACTCAAGGGTCTTGGGAAGTCCCATCCAGATGAAGATCTTGCATTTCTGAATCACAGGGATAATCTCAAACCCCACCTATGTGGCAGTTCTCTTGAAAGGGGGTTTAAGGTGCTCTGGTTGTCTAGAATCTGCATTTTGAAATCCACAGCTGCTTCAGATGCAGGATCCTCAAGTTACCTAGCTGAACCTTGCAAAACCATTGTATGATGACCCTCCTAGTAAGAAATCCTCTTCTGCCTTTAAGGGTACGCAGCTCACATTTAGAGAGGCTGTTTGGGGGGTGGGTAGTGACTCACTAGTGCCTAATCCTATCTTAAAGTATAATTCACACATCTAGGTCTTAGTTTTCATAGGTGTGAACTATTTTCTTTCATCACTGATGCTGGATCTCACACAGTTTGCAAATGCAAATTCATGTATTCACCCTTTCCTGCCTCTTTTTCTGCCTTTACTGCCAGAATAAGCCAGTATCTTCTCACGATGTGCTGTTTTCCTGGCATGGAGTTGGAGAGAGCACGGATTGAAGGCTTTAGGTTTTCTGAAAAAGAAATCACTCAAAAAGTGAAGCTTCTCTTTGCTCCTGAAGTGTATCTTAAAAATATTTAAATAAATAGAGTGGTTCTGTGTCCAGAACCACGGAGCTACTTCCCTTCCTCTTGTAAGAAACTGTCACCAGGATCACAGGACTTGTGCGGTCTGACCCCCAGCACCTTCAGTACATTACACTTCTGACACCTCCCTGTCTTTTCCCTCTTTCCAAACATGTGGATGTTTCTCTGTGGCTGTGTACGTAGAATTTCTCTCAGAAGCGTTATGAGTCGCATATGTGACAGTCAAACAGAGATTTAAGTTTTCACTTAATTATCGCATATTTGTTGCTGGCATCAGAAGTTTGCTTGTATTGACTTTGCAAGTGGGTTTTGAGTGTGCCACAGTAAAAGGCAGGGGGCTCTTTAAGCGTCAAGAGTTTTTGAACGTTACTTGACCTGTCTCTGTGCTGCTGAGACCACTTTGATAACAAATGGATCAATACCTCACTGTTTGTGTAGAGGTGTCTTAAGTGCTATTGTCGTCTGCTTGAAGCTCTGACAAAGCAATTATTACTGTAAGAGTGGTGGGTTTTACATGTGCCACTGTCAGGTCACCCTGACTTTTAAGGAAAGCAGCAAATGTCACTTATTACAGTGGCACTGACTTAGTCCTCTCTGGTAAGGACTGTTAATAATTCCATTATCAAGCTGCTACTTTCCAGGACAACCAACACTTCTTACAGAGATGGTGGCTTCACTTGTGCATGAGTATATAACCAGTAATACCTGCTACTACAGTGTTCCCTCTCCTCTGTATTGGTTATGCCCATGGCATGCTTGTTACAGGCCCAGCATTGTCATTTTTAGTGATTGACACTAGTAAAAATAAAAATTAAGGTTTTAGAGAAAATGGGATTCTGGCGTCTCAGTGAGTTTGTGTCTTCTTTCCTCATCTTCTGTCCCCTTCCTCCCTACAGTACACCCTTGTTAATTTTTCCACCTTGCCTGTTGATTCCATAAAATCCTTCCCTACCTCCCTCTTAAACTGAGAAGGGCAAGAGGTCTTGCAGCCGTGTAAGTGCCCACCATGGAAGGCACTATCTGCTTGGAGGAGAGGAAAAAGCTGGAGACAGCAGGAAGGTGGACACAGCAAGTCTGCTCCAGCCTAGCGACTTCAGTCCTGCCACCACATCACACCTAGTGCGTTTGCTTTGCAGTCTTAGCAGGGGTTTCCAGGGAGGAAAAAAGTGGCTTTTTACTGCCTTCTCCAGTGGTACAGGAGAAGGTATTGCTTTGTTTAAGGAGCATGGCTTCACTAGTGGTAGTGGGGCACTAGCTGGGTTATTCTAAGTGATCCTCATGGGCTTCTGCATGACATTTCTTTTAGAGCAGCCTCTGAGCTGCTCACTAAGGCCTCTATGACCCTTAGATTTCACAAAAGAGGAAGAACAGCGGCATACCACATCTTTTTATATCCACTCCTCTCCTTTCCCCATCAAACTTGATCCATCCAAGATGTTGGACTGGGGGGTATGTACAGTGATAGCCCTTCTGATCTTCGTAATTGCCTGTGGCAGGTAATTAACCACACAAGGGTACTGGTAATGAGGGAAAAAGCAAATGTTGAAATTGCAGCTAGTTTATTCTCCTGCAAGATGCTAATTAAAAAAAAAAGCATGGTGCTTTGTGTCAATCCTACCCTTAGGGAAAAAAAGGGCTGCGTTTCTGTTGCACTCCCATTTAACCTGCAACAGCATATGAAGTTTAAATTCCTTTGACTATCAGCTTCTTGCAGCGTGAACTCCTTGTAATGAAACCAGCAGCAGTGTTTGCTCACAGATCTACATATAGCTCACATAGCTACCCCAAACGCAGGCAACCTCTTCAAGCTGTTTGGATATCTTCTAAAGAAAATGCTTTGTTTGCATGCAGGTGTGCCGATGTTATCTGTACAACCCAAAGGGAAGCAGAAGGGCTGTGCTGGCTGCAACCGGAAGATCAAGGACCGGTACCTGCTGAAGGCTCTGGATAAGTATTGGCATGAAGATTGTCTAAAGTGTGCCTGCTGTGACTGTCGTCTTGGAGAGGTTGGATCAACTCTTTACACAAAAGCAAATCTCATTCTTTGCCGCAGAGATTACCTGAGGTAAATAGAGGAACGTACTGTGGGCTCTTCCCAAAGCCTCTCAGTGTGCTGCCAACTGTTTGTCTTTCTAAACCTCTACTATGAAAACACGTACTTGTGCATGGTCAACCCTGTCCAGAAGTGGCTGGAGTTTCTTCCTCTGTCTAAGCAGGCTTCTTATTTGCACTTAATGTATTTTGTAGTCAGGGAGGTTGAATCCTATTTTTAGGATAAAGGTACAAGCAGGAAGGCATGACTTAACTGTTTATTATTACGAGCCAAGAAGAACAAACCGTGCTTGTTGAAAAATTTAGGAAAACACTGTTAATTCTTCTTGCATACCTTTGATGTTACACTTCTGTATATTGACTGAGGCCTGACCAAACATTTACCTTTTCTAGTGATTGCTTTCAGATAGATTTCTAGTGCTTGTATTGAGTAAAGTTCATCCCAAGGGGCTCTTGTCTCTTCATTAAGTAAACAGAGCAAAAGACTCCAAAATTGCAGATCAACTTCAAAAATTTTTTTCTGCATGGGGAAGCCTGTAGAAACCGTCACTAACTTTGAGTTAGGACTGCCCTGTCAGTGTGTGTCTGCAATATGTAACAACACATGGCATTTTTTGCCTGGTGTGTGTGGGGTTTTGTACAAAGTACTGCGTATAAACGCAAATGGATTTTGATAAGACAGCAGGTTTAATGCGAAGCACTCCAAGTTTTGCTTTGGTTTTCCTTTGGAAGAATGTACTTTATTCCAGCTACTGTTTATGTTTTCTTTTTTTTTTTTACCTGAAGCACTGGTAGCATTTCCTATGCAACCTCAGCCAGCAGCCACGCCTGAAGCAGAACAAAACCAGCCCACTGTTTTAAGACAGGGAGGTAAAATGTCATTTAACCTTGCAGTCTCAGTGATCAGATGCTTCAAGTGTTTCAATATAAAACACATCTCTGAAAATATTTAGTAAGTATTTTCTTAGTAAACTTGAACAAACAAGTTTATCCTTGTAAAGATGAGATATTGAGCACTGAGACAAATAGAAGAAAAGTCTATTAGTGCCATGTGGGAGCTGCCACCTTGCCTTTTAGCCAGGCAGTGTACAAGAGCATCCTGCCCATGTGAGGGTTTTTGCTCCTGTTTGAGGTGAAATTCTTCAGGGCAGACATGAAATGTGTCAGCTGAAATTCTGGCAGCAGTTGCAGTCCATACCTGCTTAGGTGGGATGCATCCCCAAAACATAAGTGAGGAGGAGCTTGGATAAGGGCGGAACAATTCTGAGGGGGAACAGACAGGATAAGCAGTCTTTGGAAAGATGGAAACAATGCAGTGAGGAGTTAACTGTCTTCACTATCATGAAATAATTTCTGTACCTTGCTCAAGTCTGGGTATTTACTAATGCTACAGGTCACTTGCTGTAGAAGTATCCTTAACCCTGTCTGTGCTAAGCTGAAAACCCTGAGCTTCAGAAAGTTCTTTAACAACAGATTTCTAACTCTAAATTAGAATTCCAGTTTTTCGCTGACCCTCCTTCAGTTCAGCTGTCCTCTTTCTGTGTTGTGGACATAATTCTGACATATCAATGAGGAATATAACAGTTCTTGATCTCTTGTGAAGGATTGCATAATTTCTTTTCATTGTAGTATCACAATTGGACCATGCTAGGTACTAATCACAAGGACCCCAAAATCTCTCAGATTTTCTTGCAGGAATAGTCTTTCTCCCAGAAAGCATAAGCTGGTTTAGTTTCTGGAGTGTTTCTTTATCTTGTTTGTACCTTATTTTTTTTCTTTATTTTTATCTTGTTTGCACCCAGCTTGCCAAGCAATCCAGGTCTCTTCATCAGTCATCCTCCTCTTCATTATTTATCACTTCTCTAGACTTGTCATTTGTGCACTTGATAAACAGTGTGGTGTTTGTTTGAGTTTGATGGGGTTTTTTTTAATCTGACCTGAAAGATAGATATTCAGTGTTATTCTACATGTTACAGAGCCCTGCTAGAAATACTAATCTGGGAAGTGATTCCCATTCACATTTGCTTTTTGAGACTGAAGACCTACCCCATGTTTTGTCTGTTTAATAAGCACTGTATTGATTTTTGTTTTAGTTTCATAACAAAAATAATGGGTGGCATCAAATCAGACACTTTAAAGTGCCGAAGGAAAGCAGTATTGATGCTGTTAAACTTAGACAAAACTTTTTATTACTGCAGTTGTAGAGCATTTCTTTCCTTGATTTGTCCTGACAGTGCTGCTTTAAGGTGGAAAAGCTGGATCTGTGATCTTCTCACTGGTCTCCAGGTGGCATGACTTTCTGGGCCACACCAGAACCCTGTGCTAGAGATGGGAAAGAAGCCAGGAGTGGTAGACCTCAGAAAATGTTTGAGAAGAGAGAGCAACTCACAATATAAAACATGGAAGGCAATAGTTTGGGCTAGTGTTTGCCCATATCCATACAGCTTCTGTCACAGCAAGCAGTTAAGTGTGGTCTCTGAAACAAACCTGTTCTGTGCCTGAAAGGGGTCTTGTAGCCCCTCTGCCTCCATTTGTTGGGTTTGAATAGTCCCTGGCCCACCATGGGAGAAGTCTGTTGCTATTTGTGCAGCATGGTTAAATTGTGGAGGGAAGACTTATGTGGGCTTTACTTCAAATATTTGTTCTCTATCTGAGTTTAGTCCATTATAGCAGCTTTGTCCACTAGAAATATTTCTTACTTGTTTTTGTTGGAAAGAACAATGTAACTGTCATATCCCAGGAAATCTGACCAGGACTCAGCTAGGAAAGCATTACATTAATTCTGTAACACAGTTGTTAACTAGCATTCAGCTCCTTAGCCAGCTTTACAGCTATGGTGTTTTGTGTTCTTGCTAATAAATAAATTTAGCCTTACAGTATGCTCAGGTGGGTTCTGCTGAACTCCTGGGTTCTGTTCTCCTGATGCTAAGGAACCCTTTCAGTTTAGGAGTAAGGGCATTGCTATGCAGTCCCATATTTTATGGAAGTATAAAGCTATGTTTTTACTTTAAAACATCTTCTGTTGCCTTCTACACATAATATTTCTTTCTCAATTTTAACTATTAATTCTATTAACAGAAGTAGTTAAAGTTGCCATTACCATTTCTCTACTGATTGTTCACTCCTGTTAATTTGAATTTTTCTTCTTGGAGAATTACATATTCTCATCATTATATAATGCATTCACTTTAATAGTTTTAGAGCCCCTATCCACATCTCTTTTTTTCCTCATTAAACAACTCATGGTATTTGTTCTAGTAGTTAAATTTTAGTAGAATTCATTCCTAAAAATAAGTTTTCATACTTCACACTGTACTTGCACCAGAAAGGGAGTACTTTACCTGAAGGACAATCAAAGGTATTTATTGTTGGCCACTTCCTCTATATGCATTTGAATAAGAACAGGGTTAATATCGCACTGGTATTTAGTAGGTCAGCCATCATGTGAAAATTGAAAAGCTAGACTGATTCTGCACCCATAACTGTAAATATATGTATCTTTTTTATCTGAAGCCCAAAAGGAATATTGCTGTGTAATGACCAGGATTAAAAATTGGTGTTTCACGATATCTTTGTAGGCTGATGGTTCTTTCAATTTGGCTGTGAGCTGATTGTGTTGTTTGGGAATACGTGCTCCATTACCTGGTGAGATGTGCTTTCTCCCATCTAGCAGCCTGTAGCAGGCCTGTTGCTGCCCACAGCTCCAAAGACTTAGCCATTATCACTCAACACCAGGCTCCACTTGCCTCATCATTGGGCAGGCAGCAATAATATAGGTGCTTACCTATAGACAGAAAGGGCTCCTGGATTATTTTGGGCAGCTTAGAAATTCAGCTGAAGTTGTTGCCAATTTACAGGTCTGGGATCCTCCTTGTGCCACCCCTCCTGCAGGTCAGTGCTGTTGGGCTGCAGCCACTGCAGGGACTGCGGAGAGGGATGAACTTTTGGACGTCTATCACTGGTGTGGGGCAGAAGGCTGGGATGGGAGGGCGGCTGGCTCCTGCCCCGCTGTGCTGGTGTTGCTTTGGAGCCAGCTTTGTCTGCAGCACTGGCAGCATGGTAGGCTGCTGGCCGCATGCGCTGGTCCTCGGTGGGTTTTTAGAAGAAGTCTTTCAAATGTATTTCAGGAGCTGCTAGCAGACCATAGCCCGATCATTTGTTTCAAAAGATAAACTGTCGTCATTGCTTGTGAAGGAACATTTGTTAACCTTCACATTTCATAAAACACTTTCTTGCTCATTTTTTAATCATGAAAGATGAAATTGGATCTCGAGTTGTTATCCTTGCAGTATCACCTCAGTCTCCAGCTGTGTCTAGATGTATCTTTTGATACGTTTCTTCTGAGCAAATAGATTTACCATTTGTTTCATAATCACAGTTCCAGCATTCCTACCTCTAATTATTTTTGATAAGCAAATGCTGTTGAAGAAGCCGCTTCTGGGACTGAGCAGCTTAGCATGCAGCTTGGACAGCTCCTCGCAGCCCCCACGCAGCAATACGTGTTTGTTCCTGAGCGTAATTAAACATTCACCAAGCTCCAGTTCACAGGGACGGTTTGGGTGTTACATCAGGATTTCCCGTGAGGAGCTGACAACTTAAATTTCACTGTGAAGTGCTGATGAAGAATGTGATTTTTCCTTTTTACTCAGCATGGTGCCCTAGCACAAGCAAAGGCGAGTCAGGATCGCTATGACAGGAGCAGAACTGTCACTTCTGCATGCTTGATATGCTGATATTGGGAGGGGTTTTCATCATTTAAACTGATTAGGGCTTTAATTAGACTCCAAGGAAAACCCCAAACGTGTATTAAAAAATGATGGTGTATCAGTAAGAGAGAAGGGCTTCTTGGAGAGCCCTAATGCTGTTCACAATGGATTTCATGGAAATTCTTTTTATCCGACTTCCCGCATGTTTTGATCAGTCCTGCAACCTGAGCGCAGTGTTGGTGCCCCTGGTGGGTGGATTGATCAGCCCTGTGTACCCCATCTGAAGGACAGAGAGGTCCCGGTAGGACTGCCATCCCCTGGCACTGGCACCCCTCAGCGCTGCTTGTATCATGGAGGTTTGAACTCCACCCTTAGCAGCTCCTGTTCCAAATGAGTCACATGCCTGGTACTGGGCTTTCCAGTTGTTGGATACCAGTTTTCGCTCTGCCCCAGCAGGTTCATTCTGTTAGCCCTTCAGATGAAGTGTTCTGTGTCTGGCAGATGTGCAGGGTTTAGTTTTGGTGTGGGATATGAAAAGCAATCTTGCCCAAACACAGGCACCATGCTCTCTGGCATATGAGGATGCAGGCAAATGCCCTCCTTCTGGTGGGCTTCCCCAAGTCAGTAACAAAGGTCCTAAACCAAGCCATTATATCACAGCCGGATGTGTAAGCACAAGTCTTCAGGAACTGAGAAGTGCATGCCACAGCTAGCAGAATTCAAGTTAATCTGCCAGAGACATCACTAATATTCTTGAGTGTAGCTCTAGCCTGCGGAAGCTGGGATTCTTTTCCACCAGAGGAGAGTAGTGTGCATGCATGCACCGAGAGCATGTCCTGCTTGCTTTTCAAGGGACATGTTTGGCGTGGGCAGGAGAGGTATACATGCAGTGTAGCTGAACAAATGGTTTCTGCTCAGAGCCTAAAATGTTGCTAAATTGAAGTGCTGTTCTTGCATCACAACAGGGAGTGGCTTGCATGCTATGTAGGATACCCTCACTTCTACACTTAGTATCTATACAGATTAAGGGGGATTAATTAGATTGAAAATACAGTGTGTCTTGGCAACATTGCTGTGCTTTGTGATGTTAAAGTACAGATTATTTTTTCTTTTTGCATGTAGCTGGTCCAGGAGTTTCTCATGTCCCGTGCATTTCAGGATGAACAAGCGATGTTTGGCTTGTTCATTTCCTTTTTCTACCCTCTTTTTCCTTCTCCACAACCTCCCAGTGAAGCAGAAAGCTTGTGGGGAGTAATTCAGCCTGGCTGTGGTATACTAGCATGCCTCTGGCACTTTCAACCTTTCAGTTTTATGACTGCTGCTTTTAAAGTACCCTAAGAGGACGTGGTTGTGTAAGTGTTCAGCAGGGCCAGAGACAGCCAAGTTGGGTTTTTAGGTCAGTGGCTTCAGTTATACCTTAAGAAAGACTGGAACAGGGGAGGAAGACTTGGACTTCTCCCTCCTAAGAGTCCCAGCCCTACTGTAACTATCTACTGAAAATACGGAGGCAGAGACCAAACAAGTAAAACCAAGCTAACATTCAGATGCATTCTTCAACTGAAAACAGTTGCCCTTGAGGAACCTTGAAGTTTATTCCCAGTAATCTCTGAACTACTGTGGTCACCCGACCAGAGGGCTTTTTTGTACCGCACTGGTTCAGCTCCTCCTGCTATGCTATCCATGACTTCCAAACCCTTTGGCATGCAAGATGTAAATTCTTTGGATTGAACTTGAAGGCTTCATGGGAGGACAGCTTGACCAACTTTATTAGTATCAAAATGCGTTTTCTTTCCTTCAGCTGACATGACTTCCCACTGCAGCACTGACAAGGGATGATATCCTGGGTAGAAGGGCGCACCAGCTTATATGTGTTTACCGTGCTGAAACGCCTGTCACCTTTCTCTGAATATTACACAAAGGCTGACTACAGAGAATTTGGGAACCTCAAGTCTGAAGTTGCTTTTAAGCTTAATCTTTTTATATTTTTAAGTGATGTTCAGGCTTTCCCTGCAATTATTGGCATATTCAGTACTTTGGTCAAATCCGACTTTCAGCTCAGTGTATTTCTAATATCCACAGATGGGAAAGATAATGATTGCAAGCTGTTAAGAGCCATCCTCACTCAAAGACTAGTCGTTGGTTTGTTTCAAATAGTAGGGACAAAACCCTTTCTTTTGATGTTGGTAAGTTTCAGGTATGTAAAGCAAGTCTTGTCCTACAGCAGGTCCTGATGGAACTAGGAGATATATGCAGCAGGCATATAGGGAAGGTGTATGGGAAAATCTGTTTCATCTACTAGCTAGTGAGGATATGAGCATGAGGTTTGGTAGCTCTTCCAAAACTTGTATATCCAGATAATCTGGGTATACAAATATAGAGAGAAATATGTAGCTGTATACAATATGTACAAATGTAGAATCATAGAATCATAGAATAGTTAGGGTTGTAAAGGACCTTAAGATCATCTAGTTCCAACCCCCCCTGCCCTGGGCAGGGATACCTCCCACTAAACCATGCCACCCAAGGCTCTGTCCAACCTAGCCTTGATATTTACCTGTAGATAAGTGCCTAGTCCTTTTACAGCTCACAGTTCTTACCCTTCAGTGTTGATGAAGCCTCTTGCCTGGGGGAATTATAAGTCTCAACTCAGCTGTTTAATTTTGAACCTATCTTGTTCTTGTGCTGCTTAAAAAAATGTGGTTGACACTCCTAACCCATCCTTTCTGTACCACTCATTATTTATATGTGCTTGTCCTGGTTCCTCTTTTCTTGTCTCTTGTGAAGTCAACAGCTCCAAAATTTTCACTCCTTCTGTGGATTTTCTCCTTCTTTCTTGATTGCAAGCTGCTAGCTATTCAGGCACCAGGATAAGGAGAAAAAGAAATGGGGACTCTCTCCTTTGTAGGCAGTGACGGAAACAGATTATTGTTTCTAGTGGTGACAGAAATAGGTAACTTGGTTCTCAGTTTAGCCATCCCGCACATTTTGGTTGGAGAAGGAGAAATCTGTTGAAAGGTGCTAAACTTAATATGTTCACATGAGAAGTTTCGTACTGTTTTCCCTATAGTAAGGACCCCTAACCATTCCTTTTAAAAAAAAAAAAAAAATCTGCAGGGTGCTGTGATTTTGCTATTGTTTGAATTAACTTCAGGTGTATTCACAGAGCTGGTGAGGTCTGGGCCATCGTGCAGAAGACTACCCTTTAGCCCAGACAAGACTACATAAAAAGCATCCTTCGACAGTTGCCTCCTGCTTCCAGGAGCGCTCCCTTCTTTTCCCATTAATTCATTTGCATTCACTGCTGCTCCTGTATGCCAATTAGCTTTAATTTTTACTATACACACTGACATCAATGGCCAATGAGAACAGTGCATAGCGGGGTTTTTAGTGTGCCTATAAACTACAGAAAATTGTCCTTGGACAAACTCCTGCTTTTAGACTGGCTGACAACAATAGGCATGGTTAAGTTCAGGCTAAGAGCCATTAAACATAATTACTACCACAGGGTAAAAGTTTAATTGTGCTGAATTTTAAATCTGCATAGTCTATGCCTATTTGCAAGCTGGCTAGGTCTTCCTGTTACGTAAGGGGGAATAAATCTGTGCTTAAAAATTGTTGCCTTTTAACTTCAAAGGGAGATGAAAAAAAGGGGGTTTAAGAAGCAGCAAAACAACTCTAAACTGAAACCTTTCTGTATTTCCAGCTTCTTTTATGCCAATGGCTCCAAGCTTGTAAGTAGATGCTGAGCATCTTCTGATAGATTTTTTTTTCTAATGTGCTTCAACTTTGTGTGCGTGAATGTGAAAGAGAGTATTGCATCTGTTAGGAAGGTGTCTGGGGGACAGAATGCAGATCAGTTTGTTCTTGTGGGGTTATTTTAAATTTAACCACAGATGGGGCCCGGGGTGGAACATTTTCCTCCTGCTTCTTGTCCTCCAACAATGTTAAGCTCCCCACCAAAGAAAGTTTCAGCTCAAGTAACTTCTGCGTAAGTAGGTATCAGAGGAAGCAGGTTTTTTTTACAAGCAAACAAGAAAAGGTAACAGTCTGTGTTCATTTTGCCGTTTCTTCAGTAGACTAAAAAAGAAAATAAAATCATGTTCACTGAGCTACAAGTTGCAGCATATTTTTAGAATTATAGTGAACATACAAGGCTCTAAACCACTCCCTGAAAAGCAGATTAAAATTAGGCAGTGCTAGAGTAAGTGTGAAATGTTCATCTGTTGGAAGAGGGATGGTATGGAGGACTGCAAAACTTGATAGAAGAGAAAAAGATTAGCACGCGGACTAGCTGGAAGCTACATTTATGTAGACATTAGAAGGCAACGCGATTTCATCTGGACAGAACATAAGCTTCAGATCTTATGCAAACAGTCAAAGCTGTTTAACAATTGGTTTACCTCCAAAACCCCGGAAAGGAGACAGGTGAATACGATGCCAAATACATTTTTCATGTTTCTTAAGCTAACTGTTTAAATAGTTAAGTGAACATCTGTCCAAATTTCCCCATCATTTCCATTTAGAAAAGTCTCCTATTTGAAGGCTGAAGAAAAGCGCCTGCTTAACAATGCAAATGGTGCTGTCTGGGGCCCCTTTATTTTGTTTAATCTAGATTGAGCTCCACACTACTGTGATGCTAATGAATAATGGATATTTTATACTTGTGCATGTAGCAATGCTGGGCACAGAGCAAATCTAGGATTAACCTCCCAGTTTCGCTGCCTAACATATTGGACTCGTTTTTTTAGTTTACTGTGACTTGGGTACTCTAAAAACAGATGCCTGGTTTTATGGAAAATGGCAAAACCCTGACGAAAGCTGTCAGGTTTTGCCATGCCCAAGTGAGGTACTGTAGGAGAGGGGAGCTGCGCTGGGGGAGGAAAGGAGGGATGTCTGTATTAATGACTTGATTTGCAAGCGGGTACTGAATGAGAGCCAGGGCGTTTTGGGGTGGAGACCTGTATGCTTTTCAATGCCACATTTTTGCAGTCCAGTCTGTTGATGTTAGACAGCCAAGTACCATGCTCAGCTGCCTCTCCTGCCTGCCTGCCTGCCTGCCTGCCTGGGGGAGCAGGAGCAAGCCCAAGTCAGCTTGCAGGGAGAAATTGGTAGTGGGGCAGCCTCTTACATGGTCTGAGTTTGCTGTATAGCAAACTATAAAGCTCGGATTTTCCTCTGCCTTTCAGCCCTCATATGATGAAGTCGTGGGGGAAGAAATTCTGGTACTCCCTTTGCAATTTTTCAGTCCTGCACAAGTGTTTCCTATTTGGTTTGCATTGTTTGGCTTTCAAGACAAACGTAGTGCTGTTTCTTCATAGGAAGTCTTGAGGTTTTCCAGCCAGGCCTAATGAAAGACCACTGATATCACTTCTAATGCAAAATGATGGTAGCCTTTTTTCTATCTGAAGAGCAAGCTGACTTCAGGAGCACAGCGCTGTGGGAGGGTGGGAGAGTTGTGTGGAGGTTTCTATAACATTGCTGGGTGGTTTAATTCACAATTACTGGCCAGTAATAATTAGTATTGATTAGCTTGGCAAATTGCAGGTTTAGAAATTGGTTATAGATTTTCCTGATGCTTCTCATCTGTGTTGTGGAATCAGCCAGACCCAGTGGCTTGAAACAAACCACGAGCCCAAATCTGTCTGCAAGCAGCGACGCGTTGCATGCACAGAGCTAATGGTCAGCAGGAATCATATGTCTTGAGGCTCATCCCCCCACAAATACAATTTTTATAATCTCCTAAGCAAAGTAACTAACCACATGTGTACTGACCACAGCCTTTGGTGAAACTTGGCTTTGTTGGCCTGTTGATCCATGCCCCAGCTGCTTCATGTGGCTTTAACATTGCAGTGGCGTGCTGCCCCTGGCGTGCACAGGGGTCTGCAGAGACATCTCGGATAAGGCGCCTGGGGGAAGGATGCTGCAGTCTTGGTTGAGTCCCCCGACGGGAGCTGTAACAGCAGCAGACATCTGGGGAGACAGATAGTGAAAACCAAGATGAAAATGGCAAAGCTTCCAGTGCTGAAGGGCTGTCCTCAAGGACCGGGGAGCTGAAGTGGAACGGCTGAGCATGCTGTTCAGATCGCAGTGGAAGGGCTTAGCTGGCTCCCAGGAGGGACATGGAAGTGAGAGGAGGGGGATGCAGACATGGAGGAGGGCTTGCTCTCTGAGGTGCCTTGCAAAATGGTTGTGTACTCATTGCAAGAGAAACTGTGCTTTTTCATTGTAAACAGCAGGTAAGTGAGGCTCTTCCTGAGCTGTATGATAGCATTGCCTGCCAGGGTTGGCAAAGTTTGCAGGTCTTGTGTCTCACTGTAAGAGGCTGCCAGACTATCCCTCTGTTAGGTTTCGGCTGAGCTCAGATGGGGCAAGCACCTGTGGAGGACGATGGGTGGCTCCAAGCACCTACCCCACTGCTTGCAGAGGGGCAGATAGGTTTTGACTGAAATTTTGTGAGCCCCAAAATAGTGCTCTAAGTGTTTAATGCTTTTCTCCATTAGACAGCAAATTAGCCCTAGGCTCACAAACCAAATGAAGTTTCATCTCGACAATCAGAGCCTGCTCACCAGGCAGTTTTATCCCAAGTTCCTGCACACTGGTTGGTCAGCAAAATGGAGACTGCAACTTCTATTTATTGGTGCAATACAGTATTTGATACTGCTAATTACACTTAATTAGTCCTTCCACCATTTAATTAAAATGGCTTCTAATGATTGTGCTTCTTTGGCAGGCTCTTTGGTACCACCGGGAATTGTGCTGCCTGCAGTAAACTGATCCCTGCCTTTGAGATGGTGATGAGGGCCAGAGATAATGTTTACCATTTGGACTGCTTTGCCTGTCAGCTCTGCAACCAGCGGTAAGGACACAGTTATTATACACACAAACACAAACTAATTTATACCTTTGCCTGCAAAACAGGGGAAATGTTTGATTCATGCTACCTGTCTGGGGCTCACAGCCTGCTGGTGTGGCTCAGGCTGGTTTATTAGGCTGACCTGGGTGATGTATGTAAGTACCTGTAGCCCCTTTACTCCAAATCTCCCTGGAGCTAGTGGGAGTTGGCGGGGCGAGAGGGAGCACACAGACTGCAGATCGGGCCACAGTTGTACGCAGCACAGCTGCTGCTGAATAAAAGAGACTGCTTCAGTGTCCTTTTAGGAAATACTCTCCTTGCAAAACATAGACTATGGAGAATGGACTTCCTCTGGCAAACTGATGTTATTTTGCTTAAATTAGGTTTCTCAGAGGCTCAAAGCTGGGGATGGCAAAGAAGGAGAAAAAGAAAAGACAGGAAGGAGAAAAATAGACAAATAATTTTCAGCACTAAGAACAAATGTTCATAATTAATAGGGGATCTCAGTGGCTTAATATTTAATGGGGCTTGTGTATTTCTTCTGGGTTTTACCCAGTGGGAAATGCACATCAAGGGATACAATAAAGAGTCATTCACAAAGTTTCATTTGGGCTACCTGTAGCCAGCTGAATTTGGGAAGGCTGTGAAAAATCTTCTCAGCCCCCAGAACCAGACATGACACAGTCGCAGTCACTTCTGATGCATCCATTCATGTCCAAGACAGGTCTGAAGGTGCTTGTTGTTCTTACTGCTTGTTTAGTCAGGCTTTAGTGACTGCCCAGGGCCCAAGGACTGTGCTGGGGTATTCCAGTTCTTAACCTGTGGTTGTGTTTCCCAAAGGTGAAACTAGGAGGCAATGCTTCATCGCAGAAGCACAGAATGCTTTAGATTGGAAGGGATGTTAAAGATCATCCAGTTCCAACCCCCTTGCCATGAGCAGGAATGCCTTCCACTGGAACAGGTTGCTGAAAGTCCTGTCCAACCTGGCCTTGAACACTGCCAAGGATAGGGCAGTCACAGCTTCTCTGAGCAACCTGTGCCAGTGCCTCACCACCCTCACAGGAAAGAACTTCTTCCCACGTGAAGGAGTGAGAGAGATGACAAAACTCGTGGGAAAATGGAGAAGCCAGTAACGGAGAACCCTGTAAATACCAAGCTAAAAGCCTGACTTAAAATCTCATTGCCCACCCTAGACCAAAAGACATAGTGGAGTCTATAATGAAGCAGCCATGCACAGTGCGTGTTTGTGTGAATGCAAACCCGTGCCCTCTCTCCCACTAAACTTAAGAGACCATGCAAAGTGGGGTCTAATTCTCCTCCCATGCCCTCTGACCGTGGCTTGGTTCACTGGGATAAATGGGGCTGGAGCGGGTTGGTGCCCCGGCATGGAGGAGGAGAACCAGGCGAGCCGTTAGTAGCGGTGGTGGCTTTACTCAGACCCGTTGCGGAGGGCATTGGCGGTGTTCGCTGGCGATGGGAAGCTGCGGTTCGCGCCGGCGGTGCCCGGGCGCGGCTGTAGCGCCGGGCCGGCAGTGACATCTAGTGGCTCCGGGCCTTGGGCTCCTTCCCGCAGCCCCGCTCAAGCTTGCGGTTGCCCGCTTCTGTTTTGCCGCTCTTAAACACGCTCCCGCAACAGCCGTAGCTCCCGATCAGCAGCGTGTGACTGTCTGCAGAGCTGAAACCTTCCCTCTGCGGCATGGTCTCTCTCCACACCCCTGGAATTGCTGGTGGTTTGTGGGGTTTGTCTCCGACTCGGAAGCACATCTAGATGCTGTCAGGCTCAGCCCTTTGCCACAGCTTGCTTCAGCATGCCCATGAAGGCCAGCGGCAGGAGAGGGATGCTCCCAAACACCACGTTGATACTAGGGCTAGACCAACCCAAGTGTCCCTTGCAGAGGCAAGTCGCGGCTCTGGGCTGCACAGGCACGAGTGCTGGGTTGGCCCTGGAGTCTGTAGGATGAGTATTGGTCATCAACAGCATAGCTATTAGTGCTAGCTTCTCCCATGGAAAAGCCTAGTTCCACCTAGTTTTCGTTTTCAGGAATTTCTTTTAAATGTCACTCTTTATTACAAAGGCTCCAAAGCACCTCTTTTCCTCTCTTCCCTCTGTGATTGCTAACACTGTTACTGTGCTCAGTGCAAAGTGCCATTCTACTCTTCCTTTAAAATGACCTCCAGGCACTGTTGCCGCCTGGCTGGAAAGCACAGGTAATCCTCTGTTCTGGCAGAGGTGCACTTTGATGCACAAGGGATCTGCCCAGTTTGGGAGCAGCTGAATTTTTCTGAAGGATGGACTGAGCAGACAGCATAGAGCTATGTAGGCATTGTTATTTCGGCATGAGATTAGAAGGCTACAAACTTTTATGACTTACCCTCTTAACCTTGGATGAACAGGGCAGAATGGAAGTGCTCCTGTTACAGACAATATCAGAAGCTGAACTGATAACAGTGAGTTTAAGTAACCGTATCGTCAAAATTGCAGAGGTAGATGCCAAAACTAGTTCTTATTAGAAACACCACTTGAACCACTACCTTGTTCTCCAGCCACAAAAATATTTGATTATGAAAACCTTTCTGTAGTTCTCTTCCAGCTTATTTGTCCTTCCGTAGCTAGACTCTGTGTAGAGGGTTAAATATCAGAGCAAAATCTCTTAATATTTTTACCACGTGTGAGGTGTCTTCATTAGCTTCATTCTCCAAAACATCAGGTTTGCAGCAAGTCCTACAACATTATTCAGCCTGCCATGCTTTAAACTTTTATGAAGTCAATGTTGCTTATTACAATACTGAATAAAGGTTTGTCACTGCTGTAACTGGCTAATAGGATGGTATTACGAGGGTTGCAGGAAATCCAGCTGCTTGCGTTGCCATTATCTAAAATGTAGTTTAGCTCAGAAGAAAATTCACCCTGTAGAAATGGCAGGGTGCGTTTTAGTTCCAATGTGCTCATATACACGCAGACACCCCCCAACTCCCTAGTTCTCCAGCTCTTCTTTGGGCTCCTTTAGACTCAAGCTGGGTTTGGCAAGAGGCAGCTCTCGATGATGCTGGTGGCAAGAGTAATGTTTGCATTTCTCTTCCTAGAGATTTGTATTGTACTTAAAGTAGATATAAGTAGCAAAAGGCAAGCATCTGTGTTTACATATTTATAGTGAGTAAACCTGCTGGTGGGGAAGGTGGTGTTAAGGAGAGTGTGCAGCACAGTTTTCAGTATAAAAGCTCTTAATTTAAATTGAGATGAATTTTTTAGCTTTTTGAATATACAAAAAAGGTTGGGTTTCAGAACTACTGCAGCATGTGCCACAGAGGGAAGATGATGGACAGCCTCCAGTGAAATCATAGAAACTGAGAACCAATGCCCAGTTCTCTCTGTACCGACACGGCAGATTATTTGCAGATGTCTGGCTGGAGAAAACTTGTGCCCATATTGGACCTATAAAGAAGCTGTAAAATGACCAGTCCTGTTGTTGTAGCAGAAAATACTCTGTTTTATGGAGATGCTCTGCCTAAAGCTGCCCAAGTTACAAATCTAGAAAGCATTTTAGACAAGGAGTAGGCAAGGTCCCTGCCAAACCTCTGCCAGGGAGCAGAGAGACCTTCTGCTAGGGTCTGCTAAGTCTCCTGAGGATGGGGTCATCTCCACTGATCTTTCTTCAAAGCCCAGTCAATATTCGTCCTTACCAGAGGCTGGTACCTACCTGTTCCCCTCCATTCAGAGCTGCCTTTTGGTGTGGTGGCTGGGGTGCCTCTCTGCTTTAGGGACCTGGGCTGAGTGAAGATTCAGTGCTTGGAGCAGGGAGACACAGCCTTGTGCTCTGGTTTGTCATTGCCCCACTAGTGAGACTGATAGAAAAAAGACCCTGAATTGGGTGCAAAGAGCATTATTTGTTCTCTTAAGAGATAAAGATTAGTTTCTGATTCTTGAGCAAGCAGGAAGGGCAGAAAAAAACTATTGGCTGTCAATTCACACCTCTCAGATCTTATATCTGGAACTTTTTTGACCTTAATGGTCAAATAAAATTGTTAAATATCACAAGCTTCTCTGTCAACTTCAAGACAAACAGAACAATTTACATGGTATATAGAGAGCAGTGCCCTTCGCTCAATGAAGATAAAGGTTAGGAGTCCAGCCACCGGGAAATTTCTATTTATTGTTCAGCACTGTACACAAGGGGGTGAGGAAGGACTTAATAGCCAGTCCTTGCCTGGAAATTAGTGTAAATACTGCCTCACCTGAGGGAACCGTGGAAATGTGGATACCAGCAAAAAACTTCAAATAGCCTCTGTGTAATATTGCCCGTTTGATTTCCTGGTGTAGAGCTGACACCTCTCTTCTGCAGGGACAAATCCCTTAACTGTTCCTGGTCTCCTCCCGCTGTTGGCACAGGACCTGTCAGAGACCTGCTACCCGAGCTGCTTTGTACAACCATGGCCTGGCAGCCAAGCACCACAGTGCCAGGAAAAGTGACAGCAAAACCCCAGAGCATGTGTAGGGAAGGAGAGAAGGGGGGGAAACGTCACGCTTTCTCAGGGTTCGGCACCACTGGCAGAGCTGGAAATCAGACACTGGTCCCCAGAGTCACCTTCAGACCCAAATGGCCTCAAAGTCCCCTGTTCTAAGCTCTGTTCACACTTACACCCGTTAACTCTTTTTCTCTTCCAGATTCTGTGTGGGAGACAAATTCTTCCTGAAGAACAACATGATCTTGTGTCAGATGGACTATGAGGAAGGGCAGCTGAACGGGAGCTTCGAGTCCCAGGTTCAATAACAAACCCTGCTTGGCGGAAGCACTGTGGGATGGGCGCTCGGCCGCCTGTCAGCTTGCCTGCAATATTTTTTTAATTCTCGGTCCAGAGAGGACTATATACATTGTAGTACTTCCCCCCAACACAAAGCAGTTACAATTTTAGATGTACAGTTGTGCCTGCTTAGCTGAGCACTGCATTGCCTGTATGTTTGTGAGTTTCCGGGGTCTGGGGGAGGGCTCTGTACAGTCTGTTTTCTGTATATAAACTGGAACATTTATTTTATGAAAAACGTAATGCAATTTTATTACTGGTGTGAATTAAAAATTATGAATGTTTCCTGGTCATCTTAGCTGTGGTTTGTTCCCCGTGTGGTGAAAGCCTGTATTTCATGTGCTTAATGTTGAGCAGACTATTAGAAATACATACACAGACCCCCTGGACACTGCGTGAATAAAAGCAGAGCCAGGAGTGTACACACACAAACTGGGGGAAGACATGCTGCTGCAGTTAGACCTCTCCACCTGAACCATGCAGAGACTTGTGCCGAAACCCCTGCTGCACGTGCTGTGGGAGGGAATGAGCTGTGGGAGGGTGATGGCTGGGAATCGCCAGTGTCGGTGACCACCAAGGCAGCTGTGCATGCCTTGCTGGCTGAGAGGCATCTCACTTTGCACCTCTATGGATTTAGACAGAGCATCTCCACAGCCAGGAGCACTTGTTGGCCAGCTGATCTGGTGTCTCCCGTCTAGGCTGTAAGAAACAGGCTCCCTCCAGCCCTGCCAACAGGTGCCCAGGCGTTGATGACAGCATTCATTTCAAGGCTTTGATGGGCACAGGGGTTTTCCTGTGGGGCATTGCTTCTCCAGGTCTGAGCTGCTGTGAGAGCCGGTGTCAGGATTCGAACATGGCTGGGTGCTGACGCAGCATCCCTTTTGCAGCCCTTTTTGCTTGACCTGTGCCAGGTGCTTTGGCCTCTCACATTACGAAAGCGATCGGATTTGAAGTGTCTCCTGCAGACAAGCTCTGAACTGTGTTCCTGCTGCGATGCTTTGTGCAATGATTTTCAAGGTTATGCAATTCATGTGCAACCCACTGGACTGTACCAAACACATTTCTTTGCATGGTGAGTGTCACTTTAATACAGTGCACCAGAAGCTGTAAAGGATGGCTGCAATTCTATTTATTTTGTCTTCTTGCTTTTTCTTAGATTTACCTCTCTTTCCTCTAATAAATAGACACCGAGTACTTTTTCTCTGATGTGACTTAATCGGTTACTGGTCCTGGGTCATGTGCGTGTTCTCTGAATTGCAAATGCCAAATGCAGTGCAGCACTAGCTGCACCGCCTGTTGCATGAGATGCTTTTATGTACATCTGTGTTTAATAATGGCTAAACAGAAGCAAAACACCACTAGATGCTTCGAAATATTACCTGTCATCTGAAGTTACCTCAGTCACATGGGTTAATTGAGTGATTTTTGTTCATAAACAGATGTGTTGGGTTGGGAGACCCATTATAAAATATGTGACCCCATCTCCTTTTATTCCTGTAAAAATGGAATAGCCGTTAAAAGGCCACCTATAGCCACCTATGGGTAAGTGATAATTGCTATTCCATTTCAGCACCTGCTGAGGTTGGGAGAGGGTGTCTTTTGAGTTGGTACTCTTTCTGTAGAGGTTACTGCAGGCAGCCATGCTAGGGCTACTGAAGGAGCAGCTTGTTGCCTGTACCTTTTGATTCCTTGCTTTGAAATGGGCTGTTGAGTGGTGGCTGCCTCTGGCTGTGCTCCACAGGGGTGGTCTAACCACCTGCCCATGGGGTTTTGAGGCAATGGCAGCATGAGGGTGTGCTGTCCCATGGTGAGGATGGGAGCTCACCAAACAAGCTGAGGGGGTTATTGAGATTTAGTTCAGATTCTTAAGAAGTGTTTTGGTACCAGTTTAAAAACTAAGTCCTTCAGAGAATGGTACTTAAACCTTCTGGAAACATGTTTTTCTTGGCTTAGGAGGTCTCCTTACTTCAGAAAGAAGGGAGGAAGAAAGTGTAGCTTTTCAGAGCTGCTTGGCTAATGCCAGCTAGAGACTCCGCAGTTGCCAGATCACTCATACATTGCTGAGAAAGCCACAGAAATGTCACCCCAGAGCAGGAACATGCTGTAGGAGAGGGTCATTAGTGTGGGAAATCCAACTCTACTGTTGGATGACTGAAAATGGCACTTGGTTGGTGTGAACCACGTCTTGCCGTGCACGAGTCCCCACACTGGCTCTGTAGGTGAGGTGTATCTGAGCTGGGCTCATTTGGATGCGTCTTGGGATAGCAGTGGTTTGGTGGGGTTTTTTTGCTATGTGCAGCAGGCTGAGCCAGCAGAGTGATGGAGCAGAAGACAGCCTGGGAGCTTGGGGAAAAAATGGGTGGTGGATTGGTAAATGGGACAAAATAGGCAGGAAGTTAAAACAGCTATGGTAAGGTACAGTCTTAGTGGCTGCCATCTATATGGTACTGGCAGCATTGTGGTGTGGTGTAAAGGAAGCCAAGGATGAAACATTAGCAACATTACCTGGGAGCAGGTAGCACATGTGAGAGCA
This sequence comes from Psittacula echo, assembly GCF_963264785.1. Lineage (NCBI taxonomy): Eukaryota > Metazoa > Chordata > Aves > Psittaciformes > Psittacidae > Psittacula > Psittacula echo. Next base: position 32,449,054 of record NC_137739.1, read on the forward strand.
GGGAGTACACAGAGGTCCAGCGATCACAGGGGATGTAGTCAGAACACGAGTCTCTCCTCCTGGGGAGGTAAACGTCAGGGTGGTGTATGACCACAGACTGAACCCCCTCTGAAGAGCACTCCTGCCTTCAGGGCGAGGCGGGAGCTGAGCAAGGGAGGTTCAGCCAGTACCAGCCGTCTGAACTGCAGGCAGTGCTCTCCTGCCAGGGTGAAGGGGCTTCTGATGGGCAGCAGCCCTGTTTTGTCACCATAGCTGTAGATCCGACTCCTGATACCTAACAAGGAATTTCATGAAACTGTTTCATGCAAAAGCCCCGGCTGACGGCTGGCTGGTTGGGAGGAAAGCCCGGGACAAGATACGGTTTCTAGCTGTTGAGTAGAGTACAGCAAATGTTCAGTTGTCTTATCCTAAGAAAAAAATACAAAGGAGAAATTGTGTAGCATCTGTATCCCCCTTTTCAGTGTCTGAACAGCAGACAAGGCCCACCTGCCCCAGCCCATGCCCCAGAGAGCACTGGAAGTAGGATTTCTTTAAAAACTCAACTCCCAGGAGGACAAGGCTATCAGGAATTTTTGTCTGAATGCTGCAAATTTGCTTAATAGAAACAAGTGCTGGAGTGCAGTCCTGCTGTTGAATAATCACTTCCACTCTACGGAGCAGAGCACGAAAACCTTTTGATGGTGTTATAGTCATCACTTGGCATAAATATTCATTCAAGGAATCAGAGCAGAGTAAATGGCATTTTAGACTCTAATCATTTAGTATTAGCAGATAGCCTTTTTACTGCTAAAGATAACCACTGCTTAATCAGTTTAGTGGCCACTGGCATATAGTATGACATTTAAGCTTGTGCCTCAGTCCCTGCGTTGAGGACACGGCTGTCGGTGACCTCTCTGCCCTAGTCTCCATCGTTCCCAAAGTCAGCTCAGCCACTGCCAGCTGCCAACCGCATGCAACTGGCTTTAACTTCTGAATTATCTGCCATTTGCCTCCTTATCTTAGATCAAAGCAATATTTTAAGTTCATAATACAAATGCTAAAATCTAGGATCTCTTCTCTCTTTTTTTGCAGTCAGGGCTAATGGCTGATCACAGTGCAGTCTGATTTTGAGATTAAAAACCAGCCTGTATTTAAAGGCAATCAAAATCTCAAGCTGCTTCTCCATTCATCTTTAATGCTGGTGTAATTGCTGCACAGATCCTGGCTCTTCCTCCAGTCTTAATTTCATTTTTTTCTGGTGCATGCCTGTCTTTCAGAGGGATGTTATCCTTCCCTGAGCAGCATTAGCGCTATTGAGCACTCTGCTATCGACAATCCAGCTCACCCAATTTCATATCTTGCCAAACAAGTTAATCTAATATTAACAGCGGCTTGTTACCTCGCTGTTAGCTTAATTTACTTTACAAGAAGTGCGATATTTGCATTTCATCCCTCTGTCATTGGCTTGCAAACCGTGCTTCCCAACGCCAAGAAGGGATGGCTCACACGGCTTTGCGTGAGCCTCTCGGTGTGGCATTGCCACATGGAGGAGGGGCCATCACCCCAACCAGGCATTTTTGCTAATTGGCCAGGGCAGACGTGGATTGGAAGGAGGATTTCAAAAACCATAGAGCAGGTCCTGGAAATACAGTATTCAGAACAGCACGAACACCGCTGCTGCTCTTCCAGTAATATAGCTGAGTCGTAGACAGTAGTTTTCCCTGGTGGCAAACATATACAGTAAATGTCTTAAGGATGGAAATCAGCAGACATATGGGCACAGCGGCAGACATTTGCAACACCAACAGGTTCCTTAGGCTTTTAGGAGGTGTTTCCATGCCAGACCCTGTGGCACACCAGGGGCTTGCCGAGGTCTGCCTGCCAGCACGGTGGGGGCCCTGCACCTCACTTCCAACTTGCTGCAATGGGGGAACTACGAGCAAAGTCCTCCAAGCAATCTCTCAAAAGGCATTTCCCCGAACAGCCCAGCTCCAGGCCCTCTCAGACAGGAAGGCTCTCCTCCAGCAGTCATCCGGAGTCATGCTGGCTGCAGGCAGTGGGACAGGGCTGGGGATGCCCTGCGTTAGCAGTAGGTGACATCGGTGACTTGGTGCCTGGGCCTGGTCCCCCCAGATTAAGGGATGTGGTGCTGCTGGAGATGGAGGTGGCTTTTGCCAAGTGCTAGCTTCTGGCTTAATTCTTGATTAGCTCGCTATGTGTCACACTGTTAAACCCTGTCCCAGTTTATGGGGCACTGGCTTTCTCTCTGCTCTAGCAATCACTGCCTTCACCTGTAACAGCCAGTTTGCAATATTATTTCCAAAAGGGAAGGGACAGCAGTGGGGTGATGCCACTCACCCTGTCCCTTCACCCCTGTGTCCCCATGTCCCAGGCATCAGCTTCCCACACAAAAATGGGCTTTTAGCAAAGAGGGCGGCAAAGTTTTGCTAGGGGGACCCTAGATTCAGACATAGGGCTGGTCACTGGTCCTAAGTCCTACTGTGCCCCAACTCATCACATCACTCCAGCTTCTCCTCCACTGCCACTTGTCTCTCCAGTTGAGCCACACTTGACCCAGTGAGGAGAAGTTGGGGTGCGCACCCCCATGCTCTCTGTAGGCTGTGAGAACCAGCCCCCAGGGCAAGGTATCCCCTGCTGCACCCTCTGAGGCACCAACTTCAGGGGAAGCCTCAGTTTGCACCACTCAGTTTAGGTATCGCAGCTTACAGGAATTAAATGACTCCATCTGTCTGTCTGTCTTGCTCTGGTTTTAATAGCAAAGCACTGAAGGATGCCAAGGATGACTCTGGCCAGGCTGAGATGCCTGCAGGGGTGGCCGCTTTGTGATGCTGAACAAGGGTTCTAGTGAAGGTCTGTGAGAAAGTAGGGCTGGAGGAGGAGCAGCTGCTGGGAGCAGGGTTTGGTCCTGGAGAAGCAGCAGGAGCCAGAGAGGTGGATCGAAGCTGGGGATCAGCCGCTGGCAAAGTAGTGAACATTGGGAGATTATTGTGAGCAACTGGAGGGCATGTGCCCAAAACAGAGATCAATTTTGCCTCAAAGCACTCTAAAACATCCCAGAAGTAATGTAATCATTAGTATAAGTGTAAGTATAAGTAGCGTGAATATTTATATATCTCAGTGACCACCAGTGCTGGGACGGGCAGCACTGCCCACAAGGTGCTGCCTGCTGGCTGCCCCCAGGCAGGCAGACAGGACTTGCTGCTTGTTTTAGCCTTTGCTGGTAGTACTCATGGAAAGAAATGTTGCTAATGCAATCTGAGCTTTTATGGGCAATTTTACTAAGAAAATGACCTTGGGAATAGCTTTGTTATTATTAAATAGAATCAGGTCTTTACTTAAAGGTCTTGACATCCCTGTACAAAGTGTAGGAGATTGTGTTTTTATTTAATGAAAACCTTGTTATTCAAAACCAATGTTTCAATCTTATCCACAGGGCTCATGCTGTGTCCCCATGTGCGTTTGAGCAGTGGATGCCTATACACATGGCAGGAGCACCGAGGGAGGGAAAGCACCTATTCCCTCCAGTCTGCCTCTCTCTCTCCAGCTCACCTGGCTTTTTTTACCCTTAAAATGTTTCCATTCGCACTTTTCCATCCAGTATCTACAGTAGTTACACGTAGACTGTTGGTGGTAATAAGGCTGTGATCAGTAGTGCTCAGAAACGTGCTGCCACCCTCCAAGGACAGCTTGGCAGCTGATGGGTCTCTCTTTTCCCCTTGGCTTCAGGTCCCATTACAGCTGTGACTCCTCCAGCCACAGCCTCCAGTTGGTGATTCAAGGGCAACGGGTGGCCACAACACCATCTGCAGCATCCCTGTCCCTGTCCTTCGGCGGCAGCAGCTGTATGAAGGGGAGCACTGGCCCTGCTCACGGCTGGCTGCTAGGGTCGAGGAGAGGCGTTATGGCTGTGCTGCAACACCACAGTGCATTTGGGCACACATGCTAGCCACAGAGACCTGTTATCACCAGTCTTTGGGAATGGCTTTCCAGTAAGTCTATTATTTAACCTAAGTAACCCTTGTAATGTTCAATGCTCAGGTTTGTAAGGGGGAGAAGTTTTTTTGCAGTTTGTTTTTCTGAAAAGAGCATATCTTTGTCATAATTTAGGGCATTTTAATTATTATTTCTTAAATTCTTGCCAAACACATCCCAGAGATGCAGAGATTGCCTCGGTAGCAGATGGGGTTGCAGTAACAGGAGCCCTGGGGTGCTGAAGGCAATGCCCTCCCTTCTGCCTGACACAGAGGAGGAGGAAAAGTGTCCCAAAGGTCATAATGGGAACACAAAGGCTCAGGACACAACATCCTCCAGAGCAGGATGTCTTGCCTCTGAGCCACAGGGAAGGCTTTAGGAAACCCCAGCCTTTGGCAGGAAAGAAACATCAACTGATTACTGCTCATCTGTGGCCTCACCGGCAGGCCCAGGTGCTTCTGCTGGCCTCGACACACCACGCCGCCTCACCCCGGTGGTGAGAAGCAGCATCATCATAAATAATTCCTCAGGGTAATGGCAATATTGTAAAACATGAATATTTAGTGCATGTGTAACCATTGTTTATTCATACTTAAATGTCAGCTGGTGAAAACATATTTAAAAAGTTCCCTTTTTGGGGAAACACAAGCCGCCAGAGGAGATGTTACACTGAGGCCCAAGGCGGCGGTGATGGACCCCTGCACTTTCTGGCTGCATTGTATCCCTGCTCCCTGGGGACCGTTTTGCTTTCAGCAGGTCCATCTCCCATCATCGGAGGGTTTTGCATCTGTGCCAGAGCAAAATTTGGCTAAACCAGTGCTGGTTCTCCTGGTCTGCTTGTGCAACCCACACAACCAAGCCATGGGGATGCCAGTGGGGTGGGCTGGGGGTGTGTGCACTATGGGGAGGCCAACACTTTGCAGGGCAGGGCTGCTGCGATGGTGGGTGAGGGGATGCAGCTGAGGGCGCAGGCAGTGCCCGCCGCCTGCCCGATCGTGCTCACTGGTACAAACGTACACGACTTGGGAAAGGGGCGGGGGGGGGGGGGGGGGGGGGAAGAGAGAGAGAGAGAAACAAGTTATCGGTAAAGTAACACAAACTTATGAAGGACAATTTTTGTTTTTACTGTCAATATGCACAAAGAGGCAAAAATTGGAAGCTTTTGAGGAAAAGAAATGCGTCTGAACTTCTGAGCAAGCGAGAAAGTACTGAAAAGCCCCGCGTTGCCGAGCTCCTCTGAGGTAACTTCTGTGCTTGGAAAGAATATTTCAGAAGACATTTTATTCTTTAGAAGATGCCAAAAATGCAAGACTTGGCACTTTAACAAAACAGAAAAAGGAAAACACATAATCTTCTTAACTAGTAAGTCTTTGAGCCCAGGATCACATTGTTGCCATATAATAAAAAGGGATGTTATGCAGTAAATTGGGCAGTTAAGAATTCTGTGCATACTCAAAATCATGACATTTCAAGGACAATAAAGTTGGCTGGCTCATGGCCATTGGCCATATGAAGAGAAAACAAAAAATGGATTGTCAGCTGGTTATTCATACCGCATTACAAAACCAGCCTCCCAACAGGCAAACGCTCTTTATTGCTTGTGGTTTTGCTCCAGAAATATATTTTTTTAATTAAAAAAAAAACAGCTCTCGCAGCATCCATCTTACAAATGTTAACCCCTTAAAAGACAACTCTGACATACTTTGCCGCTGGCTTTTCCACTTTATAAATGTTCTATAGACAAGGAGAAAATCAGAAAGAAAAATTTATTTCTCACATGGCACAAGCCATCTGTTTCTTTTTGAGGGAAAAAAAGGGAATCTAGACATTCAAGACAGCTTTTATGTTATTAATCATATGGTGTGCGATTAATCATGTGGGATGTTTTGATTTTTGGGGTGTCTGGCTCGATATAATGCCTATGGAGTCATTTTCCAGCTAAAACATGTGAAATCCATGACAATGGTGCCCCCAGCCTTGCAGCCATGGTTGAAGACAGCCCCAGTTTTGGGACAGTGGCACAATGGGTCGGCTCCTACTTATTCAGAGCTGGTGTCTGGACAAGGCGCAGCAGGGAAGGGCACCCACCATGAGTAGGGCATTATTTTGGTTTATGGTTGTATAATGTCACTTTACCATGACCTGCGGGGTCATTCAGGCTCCCTACTGCTGTGTTGTTACTACAGTATCTGCTCATGCAAAAACGATAACTTTTTTACAGATGCTTTTTGCACTTCTTTCTTTTACAGATGCATCATTCACTGGCAGACAACACCACTGGCCTGTGCCTCTGCCCTTGCTTTCCAGAGGCCCTGCTTTGTTGAATTTAGCCAGTAGACGAGAAAGTCAAGCTCTGACCCCACACTGCTTAACCCCACATTTGTATCCATTCATGGCTCTTTACTTCAATGATCTAATTTCTCCCCAAAGAACTTTATTCTGGTTTTTAAATGAAGAATGAGCTTCCTAATAATTTCTCTCCTTGCAGCATCGCTGTTGTTTTTAGAAACAGCTGAAGCTCCACGAGTATTACATTGCTGGGTAAAATTGTGAAGCATGAAATCCTGAAAACCTACCTCGAGGTCGATCAAAACCCTGACTACCCCTCTGTGAGACTCACCGAGATACCAGTAAGGGTGGAGAGCTTCCCCAATGCACACGGGTATGTGCTGCAGCACACTCAGAGCCACAGCATGAAGGTGAGATGCTGCTCTACTGGTGTGACAGCCCATGTGCTCCCAGTCACTGGTGGTCTCATTGACAAGCATTTATGAAAATAAGAGTTATCCGCAGTGCAGCTCACTCTGATGATCCTTGAACTGTATTCATTCTTTTAATTTAAAAAAAGCAGGCATTACAGGGAAACGAAAGAGAAGCCTTCCTTGCTGATGGGGGGGAAAAGGCAGTAGGCAGGTTTCTGACAAGCTGCTTCCCAGAGATGGTTATGCTCTCTCCTTAACAGTCCTAAGCGGCTGTGCTGGGACAGCTGTAGGTTGTTTGCAGCAAGATAGTCAGGACTACTTATTCTGTAGTGGTAGGGAGCTGCTGGCTTTGGGATTGATGCTACGAGCAGTCTGTGGGGGCATGTATGGCAGTGGGACAGTCTAGGCTTTTGTTTAGGCTGAAGAAAGTGCAGAAGATGTCTGCAGTGCTGCTGGAGAATGGGGTGAGCCTTGTGAGGAGGGAGGTGGTGGGCATGTGGTATGTAAAGGTCTCATGTAATTCTGACCTCTTGGTAAAAACTGCAACGGTATTTTTGGGACAGAAATGCCAAATCACTGGTTAAAGCAAATCCCCTTGGTCAAAGGACAAATATTTTCTGTCTCATAGCTCTTCTTCCCTGAATTTCCAGGCCATATATCATTTTTACCACTTTAAACTGTGGCCAGTGGAAGATGATGGTGCTGTGCCCTCTTGGCTCATCACTGTGCCAAGCCTTCCTGCAGCTCTGGTGAACCAGGGTGAGCCCTCTTCACCTGCCTTGCACTGTCCAGCAAGGAGTGGCACCCTGTTTGGTTGCGGGGCTCCCTCCTCTCCTCCTGGGGGCAGGGGCTGTGGCAGAGAGACTGAGCCTTACTGCTGAAGTGGGAGCTCCCCCCGTTGTTTAAGTAAGTCTTTCCTGACCACAGCTTGGCCAACAAACTTTTGTAAGTGCTTTTTGGGGAATTGCTTGTCATTTGTTTGTGGAAATGTACCAGGGTAGATCCCGAACTGATGTGAACAGGCTTATCTCTCACCAAGTCACTATTTTTCTCATCCTCTGAGTCCTGGGTTGGCTCCCTGCTCCTCTGTACTAGCTCCCATTCTGTATGCTGTTGGTTTCCACCCACTGTCATGCTCGCTCATTGCATTTCTCTGTCTCTTCCCAAGTTCTTGAGCGTCTTTATTGTCAGTGTGATCTGCTCAACTTTTGTGTTGTGTTTTATTTCACATCAGTTTCCTTCCTGGCTCTGCCTCTGTACCTGTTGTTGCCTGTATTTACCTTGTTTTGATTGCACATTCTCTGCAACAAAGTGCAGTAATGCTATTTTGTGGATAATTAAGTCTTCCTGGTTGCGGTCCAGCCAGCAGGATAACCCGTGCTGCATCATGCAGGAGGGTATAAACTGCCTGAATCTGCTCGCCGAGTCTGTCATCTGCTGTGAATCATTTTGGGATGCTTTTGCATGAGCGAAGCTTTTTAAAAATAAATTGTATTGTATTAGACTAATGGAAGACAATAAATTCCACTGGTCTTTTAGCTTAAAATTCATCAATGTCTGGGGCTGGAAGGGGGGAAGGAGCCAGAGGACGTTGAGCCACTGGGCAATTAATGGCCAGAAGCTCAGTACTTGCCAGGCTGCTGCAAAGCCTGGCTGTGTCACAGTGCTGTGACAGCACGAGGACAGCGCGAGCATTAAACCTCTCTTAAAAAGGCAAAAACTACAAAAAAAAAGCCCCTCTTTAAAACATCAGTTAATAAGATATCACTTAATCAAAGTCTGCTCGAAGTGGCACTGTGCAAAGGGATTATTGCAAGATCAAACCCCTTTGAATTACTGAAGCCTTTCAACCCTGATGGCATTTTCTGTCCCTTCCTTGTCCCCTGTGCTACTGGTTTTTGGGTGTGTAATTTCCCCAAGACCAGAATGTGTTGGCTCCCTGCTGGTTTTGGCCAGCTGTGTGGCAGACGAATTGAAGAATCAAGCCCAAAGCTTAAGCAAACTTTCACTGGGCAGTTTTGGGGAGAGAGCATACAGTGCCACCTTGCAGGGCTTGTCCTGCAGCCCCATCCTGGTGGTGAGGGTACCACAGGGAACGAACTCATGGTGGCGATGATTCACATCCTTTAGGTAAAAACACAGTGGTTGTAAAGTCAGCTTCATGGTTATTTCTGGGCATCATCACCTGCTGTGAGCATCAGCATCCTGCTGCCCTGTCCCCTCATATCCCCCCCAGCATATGCTCCCTTTGGTTTCCCACTGTTTAATGCTGCAGACAGACTGTGGCACCAGGTGGCTCCAGCATTGCTCCAGGAGAACACCCCTGTGGCATGACATTCCTGGAATGCTAAACCAGGGCTGCAGCAGAGGCTCCTTCTTGCTTGCATTAAGTTCTGGAGTTTTCCCCTCAGCCCTCTTGTATGGGTGATGCCTCCTCATCTCAGCACTGTTGTAAATTATGGGTGATTCTGCTAATATCTGCAGGGCAAAGCCTAATTGATATCTGTGTATGTGCAAGGTGAGGTGAGCGCAAGATATGGAGGGAAAGCAGCTTATTAGAAGAGCAAATAACTCACAGTGAATAATTACTTTAACAAGCACAGCTCCTGCTTTGAATGCCTGTGAAGGGGCTGTGCTGTTCCCAAATCTATTTGAGTCCAGAATTAATGTATTTTGCTTTTTTCTTCCTGGTTTGGGATAGGTGAGAGTGTGCCGGCTGTGATTGGGCTGTCCTGGTGAGCTGTGACAGGTCACACCATTTGCCATTCTGGTACCTCATGAGGGTACCCTGGCGTTCTCCCTCTGCCAAGCCACAACAAAGGTCCTAGAAACATCCCATTTCCCCCAAAATACAACAAATGCAGGGACTTGTGTGGACAGGCATGATGTTCACCTAACACAAAAGGCTGTGTAGGCAAGCCTTGCTTGTTGATAGAAGATGGAGACAAAAGCCATCTAAGCAGGGTTGCTGCATCCTCATGTTTAAACTCGCCTAAGTGCCTGAGAAAATGCCCTGGATACATTTGCCCCTTAATTTCTAATTTTGTATGTTTGGCCCAATACAACTGGTAGTCATCTTCTGCCTCTTCAGTGCAGGGCAGAAGGAGGCAGAGAGGAAAGCCAAGAATGCAATTTATGGGAGGAAAAGCTGCAGGAATCATACAGTTTTGCCCTCTGTAAAGTACTCCTGCCACTTAAGTGCCCACTTGTTGAATGGCACTTTTGATTGATGTCATTTGCAGGCTTCATGAGCCGCTGCTTCCAAAAGCCTGCTTTGAGGAAAAGCGCGTTTTAAAAACATGCATGTGTGTGATCTGGTGTTTGCTGTTACAAGTGATGAGGCTCAAGGTCCTGGAAACTCCACTCCCTCACTGCTGGTAATGTGAGTGAGCTGCATTCCTGAAACCTGCCTCCCTCACACCCCCAAAATGTTGCATTTACAGCAGGAAATATGGTCCATGGGTAGGATAAAGGCTATGAGAAAGCTGCAGGTACAAATACACCGTGCTTTGAGCTATTGTCTTTCCTCACATACAGATCGTTGGTGATGCTGACCTGGCCAGAGTTAACCCTCCCCATTGATGCCTACCCCATCCCAAACAAGGATCCCAACTTGGGCAGATCATCATTCAGCCGGAAGGTGTGATGGGCAACACCTACTTGTGTATATGGTGATGGCCAGCTACACTGAGTTAGTAAAATAAGCTCAGATTTCATCCCCATTAGCAATAGCTCAAACCAGCACAGCTTCCCTGTGGCTGGTGATGGGCTAACACAGGAGTGAGCTCTGGAGCTGCCTGCCTGCTGCAGCTGCCGAGAGGACAGATTTTGGATTAGAACCTTGTCCCCTCAGCATCCTGCTGGGAGCCTGCCTCCTCTCACATCACCTCTGCTATGGGTTTTGCAGAGCTTTTTTGCAGAGTCACTCCTGGTGACTTCTCCGTTGTAGAGCAACACTCAGTAATGTGGCTGCCCCTCACCAGTGCCATGGTGGCTCTCCCAGTGCAGCGCAGGGGCCATACCCAGGGGTTGTGCTCAGTGTAGTGCAGCAGATAAATGTGTACCTGCAGAGACACAGAGAGAAGCACAAGAATTACTGCCCTTGTGATTCCTTGTGACCTTGCGTGCCCTTGAACTTCTGCTGCTCAGAAGTTCAGTAGGTTAACTTCCTTGTCATCCCAGGACTTTTAAAGGGATCTTCTTTCTTTTTTTTTTTTTTTTCTTTTCTTTATTATTATCCAATTAACTATACATGTTAATAAGAATTTTTTTATGTAAAACTAAGTAAACTTTTTTCTCTGCCTGGAGTGACATAAATAGACCTTTTCACATATAGCTTCAGTGTCCTGGGACTGATTTGTGGATATATATTGCTGCTTAGAAAGGCTGCAATTTACAGGTGATTGTTTGGAGGACTTCAAATTACCACCACTTATATGTATGGATATATAAATTAAAAATTAAGCTTCTTGGGACATTCTGCATAAACAATTTTCTTGGTAAGAAAAAGGATCCTCAATAAGAAAAACCCCACAACCAATGGTACTTTTTTTATCAATGCCACTGCAAAAAAAGTATGAGTAGAATATTTCAGTCCTTCATTTCTATTTCAGCACTTCTGGACCATTTCCTCTAACATTTTATCTTTTTTAAGTTCCATCACATAAATCCTTCTATATAAATCCACTCCCAAAGGAACAGGCAGGTTTGGGGTCTGTCTGCCCTTGCTGCCTCAGAGAAGAAGAGGGATGGGAAGGATTAGCTCTGGCTCCTTTAATAAAATATCACTTCAGCTCCTAAGTCTGTCTCACAGAAAAATACACACATGCACAAAGAGCAATTCTTTTGGAAGATGCTTCTGATTTTATTGCCTTACTGCTGTGGATGCCCAGCTGGCAACAACTCACAGGCATCTCTGCTGCTGGGAGCTGCTGACAGTGTCTGCTCCCAGGAAACAGGCTTTTGGTTAGAGCTGTCTTCCCTAAGTCACTATTTCACTTTGGAAGATATTTATGCAAAGTTTGTTGGCTTTCCTACCCTATGACAGAGCCATGGTTCACCCAAAACAGGACTGCAGCAGCAGCTGAGGGCACGTTTGTAATGCAGCCTTGCAGCAATGCCAGACAAGTGCCCAGGGCTGTGCATCTCCTCATGATGTTTCTTCAGTCTCCAGTGTCTCTGCTTCAGGGGCAGCTGTAAGGGAGAGTCACGTCTTAGCCCTTGAGGGACCTTTTCTGCCATACATTTGTCCAGACATCTGCAACACCCATTCCATGGGTTTGTGCCTTTTTTTTTTTTTTCAAAGTTATAAACACAATAATGCAAATTTAGATGACTTTACGTGACCTGAAAGTAGACCAGTCAGTGATAGTTAATGCTGCTTCTCATCCAACAGAAAACAAGTAATTTCTAGTCCTTTTATTAAAGCTAGTAGCAAAATCTGCCTTCAGCTGCCACTGCGCATTTCCAGTAGAATTAAGGTGTTTGAAAATATGCATGACTTGTGTGGAGGAAAAGGGATCTCTATGTAAAAAGGACATGCTTTTAATTGAGATTAGTTGATCCATATTCCACTAACAAATCTTGGCCTGTGGACACTGTCCCCATGCATCCAGGTGGGACTCATTGGCCTTGGCACTCTCAGGCTCCCTTGTGCTGCTGCTCTCCCACGGAGACGCAAGAGGAGCTAGGACTGGACAGGCTGCTGTATATCACCCATCTCTTGGTCGCCAAATGATGATTCAGATTCACACAGAGATCTATAAAAGTCAGTGGTTTATTGCTGTCTTGTATTTCTGTATTAACCACCTCATTATCATCCCAAATGGAGTATAAATCCAAGGGTATCCAGTTGCTCAAGCCTGCGTGCTTGTGCTCCCCCGCCTCCTGCCATATAAATCTTGGCTCTGGGTACCGGGAGGGATCCTGCGGTTTCCCAGCTCTGGAGCAGGCAGTGTTTATAAAAGATGAGTTTCCTCTGCATGTGGGCAGCCCAGGCAGCGCTCTATACTTCTGACCATGTGTCTCTGCTCCCGAGTGGTCCCTAGGGAACCTGTGGGCACAAAGCTGTGCTTGCTGCAGAGCCATGCGTCTTGCCCCTATATGTTTGGGAGATATGCTGGTCTCTTGGGGAATGGTCTGTCTTTGGGGTCTTGGTTTTTTGTGGTGGTGGTTTTGCTGAGCCCTGTGGTTACTGATTCAACACCAGTTGCCAAGTGGTTGGGAACCAGTTGGGGCAAGTCCATGTACTCTGGCCTCACACCATCTTGCTCTTGTGGTGGAGAAAGCCTGAAATAATTAATTAGGCTGGAGAAGGCTCGGTCAGATCACGTCACAGGCAGCTGCTGCTAGCTAGGAACAGGGAGCTCTCCAGGATGCCCCGAGGTGCACAGGGGATTTGCTGCTTTGGAAAGCCCTCAGGATGGCCAGTCAACCCTGCCTCAATACATTAAAAAGAGCTTTTATGCCAGGTCCATAGTTCACTATGTGTCAGAGTCAGAAATAATTGCCAGAAGAGGTGCATGATCTTTTGAGCTTTGCTGTGATCATGAGGTCTCATCCCTGGCAGCACGTGCCATTAGCAGGAGACAACTTTTCCTGTAGTTCAAGGCTAATAACGCGCTCTTAAGCATCAGTGAGGAATGTTACTGTTAATGAGGTATAATTTTCCTAAAATAAATCAAGAAAATAATTAAACCTTTGAACCAAGATCTCCCAAAGGCAGCAGCTCTGTTGGCCTCAATAGGGTGACATGGGTGTGCATCATCCAGGATGCTTGTCCTGCAAATGAGAGCTCATGCATTTATCACTCAGCTATAAACTTTTTGAGAACAGGCCAGCTTACACCATTAAGATTCGGGGCAGCTCAGATGGAGTTCATGCAATCTGGCATCACTGCTTTGTATTTCACTGTCTGATGCCAAAGCAGCAATTCCACACATTTTACTAAATGAATTCTTCTTTTTTCTGTCTGGTTTTCATTATGAAATAACAAATGAATTGTTTAACCTCTCCAAAGCAGTTCCACTGAGCTACCACAAACCTGGTGCAACGCTTAAAACACTACTTCTTAAATATTCCCTCTCTTCCCAATGAGGTGTACGGCCTTTCCCTTCGGGTTAATGCTAGCTATGGAAAAGCTCACATCTGTGCAGGACGTTCATTCGCTGTCCCTCCTTCAGCCCAGCTACTTGGTGTTTGCAGCATTACAACCTGATGCGATGGAAACTACAAGCAGAGAGTAAGACTAAAGGCTGAAGCTGCTGGTATTAAAACTACACAAATCTATATGATACTGTAGGTAAATAGTGGGTCAAGGTGTGTTGCTTTGCTTTGTTGTTTGTCTAGTTCGTTTAGTGGGAAGGGACCAAATGAATGATGAGGAAAGCAAAATTAGTTTTAAAATTATTTCATTTTTCTGTGTACCCCAGGGCACTTTCTGAGCAGCTGCATCTTTTAAAACACGCACATCAGCACTGGCTGGTTTTGCTGCAAGTTCCTGTCCAATGTGACATGAAGAGCTTCACAGAGTTTGATAAATTACACCCCTCCATCCCAAATTATTCTCCTTCAGTCTTACACCACCTCTGCTCCTGACACATGTGCTGGAGAGGGTGACAAGCTTTTAAAGCTCATTTTATGCTCATACCCAAAGCTGCGTTTTTCCGGGTTTCGCAGAGGTCTGGCACACTTCCCGCACTCTGCATGTGTGCCTTTTTTTTAATTGTTATTATTTTAATCTCAGTGCTGCTGCTCCTGAGCTGATTCATGCACCCGGGTCATGCATACTCTAAAGCAAAGCTTTTGGAGGGGGAAAAATGTCAGGAACAGATGCATTAGGGACATAATGAAGAGCCTGTTTGATGCTATGCCCAATGCTGAAGCTGTCATGAGGAGGTGCAGCTTTTCTCCTCTTCTTCCTCCTCCTCCATGAGCTGCTGAATGCCCCTTGTTGCCTTCCCTCTAGCACCTGGTTACCCTTCCTCTGCTCTTCACCACTGGGCACTGAAACATCATTCAGCTGCACAGGCAGCTTGTTCTGTGCCTTTCTTTTACCCCTTTTGAATCTCTTTCCCTCATAGAAACAGTCGTTTCTCTTGTTTGGCGTGTTCTGGGCTGTCGGCTTCAGGCAGGTTTTCCCTCGTTAACACCCTTTGAAGATACATTGGTAAAATGTCAGTGTCATACTTCATCATATGATGAGCACTATTAAGTGCACATTGTTATTCCTGGATTCATACCTACACTGTCTCTCTTTGTCTCTCTGGGAGCTTCATGTAAAGATCAATTATGATGTTACAGATGATGGTTAAAGTGAGCAATGTTCTTCCTCCTCCTGCTCCTATTCTTTTTTTTTTTTCTTAATATCATTCCCCCCATCCAGCAGATTTTTTTCCCCATCCTCATTATACCAAAAGCAACTGGGACACTGGCTGTGTGGTCCTTTGTGAGGATGTAATGGGGGAATTAAAGTGCTGGTAGAGCAGTGGGTGGTTGTGGCCATCCATGGGTTGTTTTGGGAGCTGGGCTGCCAGGAGGGCTGTGAGGCTGTCCTGGTGCCTGCACACCAGCACGGGGAGAAGCACAGCTGGAATCCATGTACGGCAGCTTTTCAGATCTGAAGCTGGGGTCTGTAGCACTGACCCTGCAGGTCTGTATCACATGAATCAGCTTTAAGCCATTATTGTACATCATCTGCTAAGGTTTGCGTTTAACAGAGTAAACTGCTCATGCGGTGGCTGGGATTGCTCATGGTTTGGGTCACTCCTATTGGTAGCTGCCAGCTGGGCTTTTGTGTGGGGAGGACAGATAATCCTGGCTCTGAGACTCCTGAAGAAACCTCTTCATCATCCTTCTGCAGAATGTAACATTTAATTTCTTTTTTATCTGCAGAGACCTGTGCCCTTCCAGAGAAGCGTGCCCCATTCCCTTTCGTTGCTTCCAGAATTGCTGAGGAGCCTGTGGGGCCGTCAGAGTTGGGATCTACTTTCTTGTTTGCTGCAAAATGGCCTGTTCAAGAGTGTCCACAGCCCTGAATCTGAAAGAGGATCCTATGGGAAGATCCTGTTAGCTTGCACTCATCCCACGCAGTCTGCAGGGGAAAAAGACTAAGATGGTAAATACAGGTGGGTTTTGTTCTTCTCATATTAAGAAAAGTATTCAGTCAGAGAAGGCCAGCCAGCCTTGGCAAGAAAAAGCTTCTGCAACGCATGTGCTGGACAAGGGTGCATGCTGCTACTGCACTCCTGTGGACAGATGATCACATGCGTGACAGCACTCTATCCTGGAAACACAGGGGAAGGATGCGAGGGGGTGTGCTGACCTTTGGGATTTTGGAGTTTAAGCAAGAGATATTATGTGACAGGGTTTTTTGCAAATTCATGCTCACAGGTACAAGAGCATACTTTTCAAAGCCCTGGTCTGGCTGCTGTAATGTAACTTTAAGCTCCCGAAGGCAAGTCAACACCAGGAGAGGGTGAGAAGAAACTAATTTAATCAGAAATGAAGACGTTTCCCCAAGCCTTCATTCATTTTTAGGCTATACATTTGCTGGAGTGTCCCCACCAGCATGCTCAGCATGGCTCGCGTCACTGCAGACTCCTTCAGATGAAGGCAACTTACCCTGATTTTGGAGCTCTCACAAATGGAAGACACTTAACAAATGTTTCTGAAATGAGAAAACCTCTGTACTCCTCTCCTCGTCATTCATTTTCGATTGATAAGTTAAATACTGCACTTCAGCATAAACATTTCTCAGGGACAAAGTATAAACATTTCTAGTGGAGTGCACTTAATACAATTTTGTTTGCCAAGTGGCGCTGTCTCCTCCCAAGCTATGACTATGAGAAGGTTTTATTTAAATGGAGATATAAATTAATTGCACTCAGCACAGCCTCTCTTCCCAGCTCTTTCCTGCGTCCGTACCCTTGGACTCTGGGAAGGAAAAGGCAGGTGGGAACTGCTGCAGCATAGCCTTGCTGAAATGCTGGCAGCACATGGCCGCAGCCATTCCCCTGCCTGCTGCCTTTCCAGTCTTCCCTAGATATTTTTATTTCCATTAGAAGAGACATGGCAGGATTTGCTTTAGTCAGACAGATGCAGATACAATTCTGTAAAAGACCTCCTTCTCAAGGCGAGGGTTAATGCAATGTTTTGTGACCTGGTCATACAGTGATGGGCTACACCAAGTCTTAGACAGGTGGATTAGATTAATACATTAGATATTTTAAGGTTTCATTCAAGAGAAGAAAGCCTAATTTTAGACTTTGATTGAAAGCCGTCTTGGTAATAGCACGGCTAATTTCCCTCCCAAATTGGCAAAATTTAAGTTTTGACAATGTCTTAAATTGGGCCCAGCTACTAACTGAGCTTTCTGACCTGTCCATCTGTCTGTCCCTTCTCTACCTGAATTCCCGTTTAGGCGCAAATTATGCAGAAACTGGTGAAATTTCACTCTCCTCCAATACCTACTCATCTATGTGTTTTTCTCGTCCCTGAAATACTTTGAAGAAAGCGAGGAAAAGTGCCCTCTTTGTGAATGGAAACGTGGATGGAAATCAATTTGGTGCTCTGGAACAAGATTTCCATGTTTTACAAAGAACTACACTCTACCGCAGCCGCAGCCTGGTGTGGTGAGCTCTGCAAAGCCCCTCTGCCTCCAAAAAGGCACCCCCAAAAGAAGGCAGGTAGTTGTGAGCTTATTCACTGTTTTGGGGGTTGTTTTGTTTTCTATGAGATGCTGGAATTCCTACATGGAGTATTTCAACAAAGAGGTTTCATCCACAGCAATTTGATCTGCTCGTTACAAAAGCCAAGGGGAAGCTTGGGGCTGGGGATGGAGATTTTGGCTCAAGCGTTGGACCCAGCCTGCTTGAGGCCCCTCTGAAGCTCTGGCCAAGCCAGCCCTGCTCGTAGGGAAGAGCAGGGCTGAGCAATCTGTCAAGTCTGCAGAAACAAACTTGTTCTTAAAAAACACATAGCAGTAATTTTATGGTACACAAGGTACAGCCAGGGTCTTGCTGCTCATCAGAAAAAATGGCAGCTACCTTTTGTACGACTACTGCTTTCTTTCACTTCTTATTTTTTGCCTTTAAGATTAAAAACCTCCCAAAGAAGGCTTACAAGGTTTATGGCAGAGGTATACAAGAAGCGAATTAAAACTCCATAAATATATTTGCTGGCTAAAATTTATATGTCCTGTATTCTTCGGGTATCTAATTAGACCCAAGAAGAAAATAGCCCTGCAAGGGATAGGCATTTTGTTCAAATAATTTTTAAAAATTGACCTAAATAATAGCCATTTTATACTGCATACAATATAATTGTTCTTCTTGTATTGGGGAGCAGTTATAAATTATCTGGTATCCCATTCAGTCTCGTTGCCACACCGAGTACCAAACAATTGTGACTGCAGTTACTGGGCACGTAAATTCACGGCTTTCTGACAGCTATACCGTTATTGCTGCTGCTAACTAACCTTCTGCATAAAAAATGCAATCCCTAGGAAAGAAGGAGCATTTATCTAAGTGCTGACATTGAAACATTCTGAATAACTCTTTGAATCATTTGTACTATTATGGGTAGAAAATGCAATTATTGTAATCAGCCTTGAGTCTGAGGCCATGGTGTTTAAAAAAAAAAAAAAAGAGGGGAGAGGAGAGGGGAAACCAGATCTGAACAACGAAAATAAACCTTGATAATGGAGCAGCCTTGAATTCCACTTCATTTATCACACTAATGGATGTCAAGATGACCTCAATCAAACATTTTGTTTTCCAGTTTTAAGCAATGTAAAATGCTTTCTTTTTCTTCTTTTTTTTTTTTTTTCCTAAGGAAAAAGAAGAAAGTTATTTAAATTGTTCCGAGTAATTACATTAGAGTAGAAGGTCAAAGTCAATATGAAATAATATCCACCAACCTTTTGATGAGCCTGGTCCAGGCTCTTTACCGGCACAGTTCACATATCTCTGTAATCCTAGTGCAAGCTTTGAGTTTCTCCTTCCCTATTCCTTACGGTTTTATATTTAAATAGAAATCGCATTTCTTGGTGTTTTTATTAGTTTTCATTTGGAGCCCCAGTAGTATTTCATATAATATTTTTTAAGAAAATGATCATGTGGTTTAAACACTACCTCCCTGACTAGTGTATTTCAGGATAGGTTATAGCTGTAAAATAGGCAGAGAGATCTAAATAAAGAGTAGCTTATGACAGCAGTTCTTCATTAAAATGTCTTGATTCATCTAAGCCAATCTTGTGAAGAACATTGCGCCAGACCTGAAGTAGGTCTCTGTGATGACCAAGATCATCCAGATACCAGCACTTCTGCTCCCCATTACTAGTAAAACTGATGGCTGGATCCAAATTAAGCCAGGGTGCAAAGCTGGCTATGACAGCTTGTCTTCTTCTGGGTTGTACAACGTAGCTGTGGGCATTGAGTGAAAGCGTCTGTCTACCCCTCAGAAATGGGGTGATAAGCTGTTTTTTTCTAGGTCACTGCAAGCATAGTCCGTAATCTGCACCACTGTCACCTTTAATGGTCTAAAGAGATGACACTTGATAGATGTATTTTTGACTCATATAATTTGGCAGGGCAGCATTTCTGTGCATCTGCAAAGTGTCCTGTGAGCTGGAGAAATGTGAACAGCTTAGAAGCTATGAATGATTTTTTTCTTTGAACACTGGTAGTTTCATTAAAAATACCCAAAACAAACCAAACAAGCAAAGAAAAAAAACCACAAACAAAACAAAAACAAACAGAAAAAAAAAAAAACCCACCCAGAAAAATCATTAGTTTGAGGAGGAAACTGAGGAGGAGCTATCTGTGAGCATTCACCATCTTTGGACCCACCTGTAGCTGTGGCAGGTACAACCTTGTCCCTCTTGTAGACTCTGCTGTCCACTGGGGATGAGGTAAATGCGTTTTCACTTCTGTTGGTGCAAAATTTTTCACAGCCCTCTGCAGGAGGTCTCTTTTCATAATTTTTAACCTTATTTTTAATACGTAGCTGTCTTGGTGCATTTATATGACACTGGGAGAAGGAGGATATATGCCCTGTAAGCAGACAATATCAGAAGATCCAGGTCTCAGTTTTGAGCCACGCTTCCTACAGCAGATTATGCAAATCCCAGATTTGGCACAAGAAGTAGCCCTAAACCCAGGTGTATGGACTTAAGAGATCTGCATGCTCTTTTGCACCATATAAATTGCACGTTTTCTGTTCTCTAATGCAAGATTATTTCTGTCTTCTCTACTTTTAATGGGATAATGATAGTTCTCTGTTGACATTTTTCCACTACAGCTTGTAACATTATAAGAATATCTTGATTTTTTTAATCATGGAACTTTAAAGAGCGCTTCCATCAGTGTCTTTGGACAGCACTCGCAAAAATACCATGGTTTATTTAAGAGATAGGCTGCTTCTTTAGGAAAAGAGATGATGCAGTAAATGATTTTTAAGAAATCTGCAACAAACCCTTGGACGCAGTAATAGCATCATGCGACAGATCGCCGCGGGCCCTTGCTTACTTAAGTGTGAAGCTCTTGGAGGAGTCTGTGCCAAGTAAACTTCTTTGAAACTGTCAGAAATCATATGGTGAAAAACCATCTTGCCTCGCTTTACTGATAGTTCAGTCTTCAGAAAAAAACTGCAAAAAAATGTGAACTGTGCAAGGGACCCTCCTGTAGAAGGGCAGAGTCTGGCTCTCTTGAGTCCCGTCCTCTCAAAATGGGCAGAAAGTAGTTGCACAGCAGAAAAGAGCAGAAGCAAACAGGTTTCTGTTGACGAAAGATGCATACTGCTTAAAAGGCTGTATAAAGAGAGGCAGGGCACAGACCTCAGGGTCGTTCCTGGGAATAATAGTGCATTGTGTAGTAACCTCAGGCTAAAAGATAGACCAGTGAATCATAAGCGGGGGTGAGGGGTGGGAAGAAGTGTGGACATTTTAAAGTTAAGCTTTTAAGAATAAATAAATCTGTAGAATGCAATATAAATCAGCTGTCTCTTTCTCCTTCCCTTCCACCCCCACCCCCAAACACTCACTAAAGCGATTGGAAACATTTGGGCCTGAAAAAAAAGGGAAAGCTATAAGTGCTTTTTCTTTCTTTCTTTTTTTTTTTTGCCAAATCATGCAGAAGATGCTGGCAGCTGCAAAGATTCAATTATACACAATGCAAAAAATAATTTAAAAAAATAATGGCACTTGAAAAAAAATTGCCTCTCCAGAAATTGCGTGGAACAATAAATCTGTTAATTAGCTAATTAATATTCAATTGGGGTCAGTGGGCTTAATAGAACCTTCTTCTGAGACCCAAGAAATTTTCCAATCACAATGTTAAGTCTGCCCACTTTCATTATCATCTAAGCACAGGCAGCCCTTATCTGGCCGCCAGGCGCCCGGGAACAATGCAGCACCATTATCATCTCAGCGCAGTGGGTGCGGGTACCACCATCGGATGTTGCAGGCTGTGAAGTAAAAATGCTTGAGCATTTAGGGTAATTGATATATGGGTTCTGCTGTATTGTTTAGGGCTGTTTGTTTGCTCCGCTGGTATTTAAGGCAGCAGAGCATCAGAAGATTGATTTTCATTGGTTGCCATTTTTTATTTTTTTAAGGAAGTCAATGACAAGTTGGCAGTGCAGGATCCTGACCAATAGCATCCTGCAAGTCCTCCCCATATGCAAGAGGTGCTGTTGGCTGGGTGCTTATGAAGGTGCCAGGGCAGTGCATTCCCTGTACCTTCTGCTGGACCTTGTTTGGCAGATACCCTGCGGGACTGCTCACCTCTAACGGAACAGACATTTAAACCGGTATCACTATAAAAAAGGACACATTTAAACCAGTATCATTATAAAAAAAGACAAAATGCAAGATCTATGTTATTAAGTGGTAGCTGCTTTTATTTATTTTTCCAAGAGGTTGTAGTTTTCTGCTGTAAGACCTGCTATCCATTTCTTCCCTTGACAGCAAAATATGGAAGTGGGTCTGTTGGGTTTAGATCTCCTCACAGCCCCCCAGGTTAAGAGAATGCTGTAGATTACAGCTTTTGGAGTTCAGTGGACTGAGTACTTTTGTTTATGGTATTCCACAACATTTCATAAAACAGTGTGTGACCGAAATTACATTTGTTGTTTAGCTGGCAGTAAATCCTCCAGGTTAGCTCAGAAAGGCCATCTAGGTCCAAGCAGCTTGACATAAACTCCTTAAATCACTGTGCCAGACCCCTGGCGTGTACCGTACTCTTGTGACAATTAGGTTATAAATGAAAAGTATGGTTGGCATTAACTCTACAGAATGGGGACGTGATCTACAGGACCCACCTTCCCCTCCACTTCTTCACCAAGCTTCATCTCCATGCGCTATTGCAAGTGACACCGAAGAGGCTAAAAGTTGCCTGGTTACTTTGCAGATGCCTAATTCAACTCTAAAGTTTTTCCAGAAACTTCTCCATCAAGGAGCAATTCTGCTTTTCCCCACCCCCAGCTTTGCACTGATCCCTCGTATGTTTGTTTAGGAGATACTCTTGGAAAGCTGAAGAAAAAAGGAAAGGTTTTTCACTGGGAATTTGGAAACTGGGAAATCCTTTTTGTTTCCTTCTTTCTCCGTTTTCATTTCTAGGATCCCTGTTGCTGGTATTCAGGGGAAAATATAATTACTTGAAAAGAAATAGCAAGAGAATTTTGCAAGTATTTCCCAGGTGATGTGCCTGTTGGTTATTTGCGTACTTAACTTGAAATTAGAGACTCCTGGTTAAGGATGGCTTATCCCTGAATCTGCTGGAAAAGAACATTTCAGGCAATTTCTTGCCAGCAAAGCTATAGGTTAAATGATTTACAGGTGTTGGCCCTTTGGGGTGGTGGATTGTCTGCCTGGTGCACCCTGAAGAGTTTTCCTCCTGAAGCTGTCAGGAGGATACAGTGTTTGTTGGACAGGGAGGTTTCGGGAAGAGACAGGAAGGTGCTATAGGTGGTGAGCACTGGTAGCCCTTCCAAGCCATCAACCAGGTGCTTGTGTTTTCACTTCTGTTTTTTTCCAGTTGGCTTTTTCAGCCTGACTTCACAGAGCTCACATGCTTTGTTTTAGGGACACGGGCTGCGGAGAGGGAAATAAATTTTCTTCTTTCTCCTTCAAGTTTCTTGCAAATCACTGGACTTTTATACTTATTTCCTGGGTAGCCTATGTGCAATTACTCTGATTAGATCCTGCTCACCACTTTTCCGCTATAGCACACGCATACCCTAAACCTTAAAAGGAAAATAAAAGCTGCTATTTCCTATTTTCATAAATGAAAAGATGTTTCAAGTACTGGGAGACACTGAAAGAAATTCTGCAGTTTGAAGATACTTCAACTTAACTACTAATTGCAGAGGACCAGTGGGCGTAATTTTGGCACTATATTAGCTTTGCCACTCCATGAATAATTTGCATACAAAATGCTTTATTTTGGCAATCTATTAAAGAGCTATACAGTATTTGTGGCTTATCGCATTCACGCAGGAAGCAGGATCCTTGGCCATCTCGTTAAATTCTGTTGATGCATAACAATTTAAAGCATGGCACAAGCTGGTATGACATTTAAAGATGCCTTCACTTAATTATATTACACAAATATTGGGTTGTTTATCCTTGGGAATAAAGTCTTTTTGAAGTCAAAGTTGGCATGCGTATAAAGGAGTAAATTTTAACTGATCCCTCAAGTGGGCCTCCTAGCTGCAAATTGGGGTTCTTGCATTTTTTAAATTATTTGTGATAAGAAGCATTACACTTTGAATACAGCCACTGGAGTTTGTTTGGTACTTCCCTCCTGCTTCTTCTCCTCTAAAGCAAAATACGCTCTTTAGCAGTAACTCACTACATGAAACCAGGGGGTAAGTGTAGGATGGGGTAAGAAACGGGACAGTGGCGGTTGTAACAGTTTGTGTCTGCAAAAAATCCTCACTTTTGTCTTCAACAGAAGGAAAAAGTCTTGTAACAGTGTCTAGAGACTGTTTACATCGAAGCAACAGGGTAATTGGGGTAAAGGAAAAATTGGTGCTTGGGTTTTTTTATCCCCAGACATAATTGTCATGAAGTGAACACTGGAGCTTGGGTAAATCAAAAGGCTGCAGATCTAGAATTCACATTGCTCACTTTAGTGATATGATCACATCTTTCTTCAGTGGTAAAGATACTTTTATATATACCACACATAGAAGCTGAGGGGAAAAAGACTGGAAATGGGATAGGCTGAAGGGTCTCCAGCCTGGTAAAAAGTGCATATGTGGAGATCCTACATGAGGAAAATGACACCATTTGCCAGTGTTGAGAAGAAACTGTGATCATTTTGTTCTGTGAATGATGTTAATAGAGAATAGATCAAATTTTGGCTGACTGGACAGTAAAATGGAAGATTGTTGTGTGATTAAAAAACCTGGAATGGAGCTTTCCTTCATTTTCCTGCCCCATTTTGATCAGAAAACAAAACAAAACCCCCCAAAACTAGGGAATAGCCTTACCTAACCTTACTTGTAAGTAAAGATGCCCTTCAGATGCAGACCATCACTTTGAGAGTAACTGCACATCAGCTGAGCTACATAAAATGGCTTTCTGTCCATTTCTAGACTTCTTTCAGAAGCAAAATCTGGTGGCTTGAAAGGACTTTATGTTGGATGGGTAATAAGAAACATTTAGTTCATCCAATTCTTTCACAATCTAGGAAAAACGTATGGTATTTCACTCTCACCAAAAACAGTCATACAGAAGGCATTCCCTAAACATAGCTTAGAGTGCTTGTTTGGGTAACTAGTATTTTTCTCCTTTGGTTTATCTGAAATATCCATTCATGGAAAAATAAAATCTATATGCCATTTCTCAGTATACTCGCTAGCTACTTAAAAGTGTTGGTTTGGGTTTTTTAAAATGGTGTACATACATTAATCTTAACTCTGCAGTTACTCTTACTCAGCCACAGCTCTTCCTGCTGCAGCTCTGAACTGTGGTTCACCTGGGAACTTCTTTGCCCCTAAAGTCTCAAAAAGCTGAAAAGAAGGGTTTGTCCTAGTGGCGTGCCCTCATCTCCTTCTCAATGGTACTTTGCAAGCTACGCTGCTCTGGATAAGTATCTTGAAAAACGTGCACGCCAGTGGGAATTAGCACCACTGCACCAACGGCAGAGCTATTCCTTTCACGGAAGAAGTTTACATCCTCAATCTACTTTTGGCTTTGTTGTGTGTCCTCTCTATCATTAATTAACTAATGATCTGATATGAAGTAATTTTATATATCATGGACTATTGATAAAATCAGTGTTCAGTATATTAGCAATTAGGAAACTAAGAGGATGTTAGGAATCCTTACGTTCAATTAAGTACTACGATTTGAATTACTGTCCTCCCATTATCCTCTATTTCAATCTATAAACTGTCCCTTATTGATGATGGATGTGTACAGATGCACTCCTGGAGCAGCTACACCATGTCTTGGAGTATTTGCCAGTGCAGTGGGATGGATCCATGCACAGGCACTATGTCCCGAGCCTCGACAAGCTGGTCAGCCAGACCACAAGCCTCCTTTAGCCTAAATCCCATTGATTTTTTTGCAAGATTTAAGAGCCCCAGTTTGTCCTTAGATCACCTCAGCTTTGTAAGCACTGGCACATCTGCTTACTGCCAGTGCCCGTGGCCAAAAACGCAGGGAAGCGCTCCCAAAATAGGCAGACGTGGAGCAGAATATGAGTCCGGCTGGTGTCCCTGAGTGGTACAGCCCCACGGAGGTGGCCTGAAAGCCAGCACAGGACTGCCCTGGGATGCTCTGTAAATCAGCTAGGTGCATCAATAACTTTTAGAATCTGGCATTAATGTTTAGGTCCTCAAAGTGTTGTGGCATCTGCCTTTAACTTGTTACAGCATTTCCAGTGACTGGAGCATGGGTGAGCAACTCCCAGTGGTGTAATTTTTTATTGGAGTTAGACATTACTTCACTTTAAGGATGTGCACTAAAGCACTATCTTAGGTTACTGTCTGAAAGTAAAACTATCAGAGGACTAATCTGTTACTAAAAGGAAAAGGTACCAAATTTTAGTCCTTCTAAGAAAGAAAAAGAAAAAAAGAGTAATTTCTGCACAGAAACATTCTGAATTATCACCGAGAAAAGCTTAATGCTATGCTTTGGAGCAATGTAGTGAGGTCTCCTCCTGCAACTACTTCTGACACAAATTAAACAGCCTTCCTATCTACCCTGGTAAATAGCATATTCTTTACTCTTTCTACTAAGCGCAGCTCTAATATTTATCTTATACTTTCTATTCATTGTGAGATTTGGTTGGATAAATTTTAGCTTCATAATAAACATCTCTCATAGTTAATGGACCAGCAAAGAGGCTGCTGAGCTCCAAGCTGCACCAGCAAGGCCAGTGTCTCCTGAGGAATTGCTTGCAGGTGCAGGTACTTAGCAATGCCCAGAGCTTGCCAAATGAAGGCAGTAATGACTGGCATAAAATGTTTGGCTGGTGTGTTAGTTGAACTGGGCATACTGCAAAGCCATGGCTTGCAGAGCTCCTGCTCACAGCTCAGCAGCAGTTCCACCAGGTATCTGCCTGAGATCAGGAGAGGCGCCTCATCACTGTAGTTGTACCACCCAGAAAAGCAGTCCGCGGCACAATGCAGCAGTCTGCTGCACAGCCCAAGGACATAACGGGCATGACTGGGGAAAGTAAGGAAAACCTGCAGCATCATCAGCTCATACTCCTAAATAATTCTTTGGGTTTTATCCTTTCCCTGTTTCCTTTCCCCATTTCCTTTAGTTTCCTTTTTTTTTTTTTTAATCAAATTAAGAGCACTGGATTTTGTAGCTACATCAATTTTTAGTCATAAGAAGTTAGGAAACACAAGATACATATGCTCATATTTGTCACTGAGATGTGAATCTATAATCCCAGCCCTCACAGCCATACCTAGCCAAAAGGTGAGTGCCCAGCCATTTCAGGTTTTCAAGAGCAGTCATGTAAGGCAGACCCATGCCATGGTGGTACAAGCCTTGGTCCTCATGGATCAGCTAACTGCCTTTCATCTATGCATTTTTCAAAGCATAACTGCATATGTGAGCAGAACTTCAAGCCTGACAGTCTGCTGTCACAGTGGCTGGATCAGAGCAGCACCAGAGCATCAGGCCTGGACAGGCAGGAGGTGCTGAGCAGAAGACTAAGTAGGGAAGACAAGCACAGGGTGACTGCCAGGCCATGCAGCTGGGCTGATCTTGTGCTCTTATGGGGATTTTTAATTTCAGTGCATGACGCCTGATTTGCAGGTAGAATTTGAGCCTTTGGGCTAATTTTACTTAATCTTACAAGATCTCCTGAGAGATTTTTAATGGGAATTCAGAATTAACTGTCCCTACAGCTGCACATCCAAAGATTATTTAAACTTGAATGTCTTCTCAGCCCTTATCATTGAAAATCATGAGCTATTATTTCTACCTTCTTTCCTAAGCCCTTGATTCTTCCTTCATCCCTGTGCTGTTGCAGCTATAGTGTCTCTATTTGAGGCTGTTTTCTCCTCTTCCAGCTTCTCAGAGTGGGACTTTCTACAATAAGATGTACCCATGTCATTCTTCCTTTCCTCATTTGTGGGAATCATCTGCAGTAGCAGTACTGTTGTGCTCAGAGGCTTCAGTCAAGCTCTAACATATAAAATGGGGACCATAGCTGAAGTCCTGGGTAGCCATTGGAGGAGCCCTACCAAGCAGAAAGAAAAAGGCACAGAGAGGCTGGATGACTTATGTAAAGATACATGGAAATAACAAGTCCCCTGTGACCTTGGTTAATGTTCTGCTCTTTGATCCGCCTGTCTTCTGGTGACTAGTCCTACCTGATGCTGCGAAGGGATGGATGTGTGCGTTGGGCTGTCCATGCACTTCTTGTATGAGAAGAATGGCATTTGAGTCACACCCCAAAGTAATCTGCACTTGAGCTTGGCACTTCTGAAAATTACCTTGGTGATAACAAACAAAAAGTGACTACAAACACCCTATGTCAATCTTATACTTTGAGGAGAGTTCCGCCAGGATCTGGTTGGAGTGTCACGTTCTGTGCACGTGTGTGCTGTCACATATGTGCATAAGAAGTGTTTTACCCCCGATATTTGTCTGTCTCTCATGTGTGACAAAAGCTTGCTGTGCTTTTTTTGCCAGTTCTGATGCCTCACACTCCACACGTACCTGGCCTGTTTAATTATTGCACTGAAATGTGCTCTAGTGTTAGCTCACTGTTGTTCATATGTACAGAGTAACACCTCTGAACAATATGGTTCGTGACATGCATGCTGGCATGCTTGCATTAAATGACAGCATTTCACACAAGTGCTGAATTAAATCCTGAGTGGATATAAAACAAGGTAGCTCTCTACTAACTTGCAGTTTTGAAGTCCTTTTACCTGTATTCTTACGCACCAGCAGAGTCACAGGATGGACTTCACAAGGCTGGCTGGAGTGCTGCTTGTTCAGGAATCAGTATGATTTATGCTCTTCTTTGTCCTAAGATGATGAGTATCAGTTATAGGACCTGAGCTCCTTTTTGATTAGCTTAGTGTTGACCTGTCCTACTCATCCAACGCACAGCTTAATATATGGAATGTTATATTTGAAAAGTTATCGTTTAAATACCTTAATTATGTGTTTTGTCATAAAGTCTCTGCAATAAATTGAAAGGTATAAATAATGGGGAGATTCTCCACAACACACATTAATTTCCTAATATTTTTATCACATGTAATGCAAAGTACCATTACCAGTTACTTCATCATCGTCATTAACACTGAGAATTAAAAGTAACTGATATATGTTATTATACAATATCTGCATTTCCTTCTCGTATCTTAATTTCCATTATCAGAAATACTGTATTCCCTTCTACCAGCACCCACCAGTGAAATTTGCAGTGAGTGTTTTGCGACAGGTTCCTGTGTGGTATGCAACAAGGTCTGGCACCATCTAAGAGGGATGCCAATGGTATAACTTGCACTTTTATGAGGCTCTAAAGAGCACTGGGGTGGTGTTGCTGCTGTTACAATAAATGAGACTGCTGTTGACATGGCTTTCCATGAGTTCTTATGACTTACAGAAAATTATGTTGAACAGTCAATTATGTTATATTACCAGTGACTACGAAACAAGGATCTAATCTGAATCTCATTGATGCTAATGAACATTTTTACATTTACTTCAAAAGGTGCTGCTGGATCAAGCAGCAAATTATTTTCCTCCAGGGTATTTAAATTTTGATTATGTCCCGCAAAACTAGAATCTCTCAGCTTTAATGAGCACTGCATAACTCTTGCCCTGTTACAAGGAAAGCATAGAGGGTGACAGTGATGAAACAAGGTGGATCTTTCCTTCTGCCAGCTATTTGACAGTTGAGACAAATTGTCTTCTACTATGAGGTCCTGCTAGAGACTGGGTTGCTGGTACAGAGGGCAGGGTCAGCAGTATAAACTTTCAGAGCTTCAAAAACACCCCAACCACAAGGTGTTTCTATAAAGCACATATTTCTGGCCTACTTGAATCCAGCTGTGTGACTTTCAGGTCAGGAAGAGGAATTACAATACAATCTTCGCTAACTTTTGATTCTCCACAAAAGGTCTTAACAAAATTAGATGAGTTTTATATGAATATGTTAGCAGGGTGTAGAATAACTCTTTGCTTGCCTTCTTCTCACTGAACTGGTAGGTAGCCTTTCTAGTGTGAATAGAGGCCTTTTCTTTTTGTAATGAAAGACTTATGAAAATATAATAAATGAATGGAAAGAGAAGCACAGCAAGTTCTGCATCTTTTCATTGATCTGTTATTTTTAGTAAATCACATGTAATCACAACACAAAATCCTTGAAATACGATGTGACAAAAATAATCAGAAATCAAGTTCAACCTGAATATTAAAGGCATCAGCTCACAAAGAAAAGCAAGAATGCATTTTAGATGGTCTAGTTAGCATATTGCAATCTAATTAGCAATGTGTTTAGCCTACACTGCATCTGGTGCAGTGCTGTGGTCAGTATTAGTTTTCAATAGATTTATTCACCTGCTTTATACTTTAGATGTGCCAGGTGCTGCAGATGTGTTAAGCCATTTCCTCAGATTAAATCCAGGGTTTAGCATCTACCTGCCTGTGACAGCAGCTCCTGCAATGCTTACCCCAGGTAAGGGCAGAGGAGACACATATCAGGAGGGCAGTTCAACAGCCACTGTGCACGTGAAGCAAAAATTAATTATATCATATACTGTATGCGATAGAAATGAGTTACTACCTAATTATGTCTCCTGTTTCCATTCAGATGAATTAACATTTGTTGTGAGCCTTGGGAAACCAGACACACTTTAAAGTTGTAATGAGTGCTATCATTATTGCCTTTGATAGTCATTGAAGTATAATTATCTGATAGTCTATTTAAAAAAAATTCAGAACTTGTTATATATGAGTTCTGAGCTGGCAAATTACAGAACAGTCACCTTAGGAGCTCAGCTGCTGAGCTATTTTCTGTAGTGGCACTGCCATCTCCTGGAAAAACGTAAGTTGTGCTTCCAAATTTTTCACCTTGAAAGAAACTTTTCAAGAACAAGAGGTTAAGTACAAAAGCCAATAACCACTTAAACTCAAGGCATTCAAACTTGCTGAGATACCTAGTTTCAATGTCAGAAATGGCTGCATGACCCTTTTATTAAAGGATTTTGCTGAGGAACAAGAATGTATGTGATATTTGGAGTGCCGTGGGCTACTCCTATCAAAAGGAGATGGTGACGACAGCTTGGTGCTCCAGTGCTTTGGTGCCCCTTTACAAAACATAGGTATTTAACTTTACGAATTGCCCAAGAAGTGATGCAGTATTACTTTACTTAATGCCCCCAGCAGTTAGTAACCCAGAAACAGATACTTTGAGATTATGAAATTTTAGCAGTAAAGAGGTTTATACTGTAGTCTTCATCTGAAAGGAGATGGTACTGTATCTTTTTGTCTGCTTTCGTAGTCTTTCCTGAGCCACCCTGCGGTAATTAGCATTGGCTATGCTACCAACTTACTAAGCAGTGGTTCTGGCTGCCATTGCAGGATTTCCCCCAGCTCTGAACACACCTTCTGTGTCTCTAGGTGCTGTGTCAGTTTTGTTACTCAGACACTACATTTGTCCATATCCCCAGTTGTCTTCTGCCCCAGTGCCAGCTTTTCCATCAATTAGCTTGGACCTTTGGCTGCTACAT
Source organism: Psittacula echo (assembly GCF_963264785.1). Classification (NCBI taxonomy): domain Eukaryota; kingdom Metazoa; phylum Chordata; class Aves; order Psittaciformes; family Psittacidae; genus Psittacula; species Psittacula echo. Next base: position 32,479,947 of record NC_137739.1, read on the forward strand.
GTGACCTTCAGCCTGAGGAGGAACTGTAAGAACCTCTCACCTCTTCCAAGGCTCAGCTTTCCCAGACTGGGTCCAAGACCAGCTGGAGGATGAAGCTGTGGCTCTGCCCACAAAGGAAGGGGACTACTCTCCCTGCCTCAGCTCCCTCTTGCAGAAATAGTGGGAGATTGGCACCCATGTCTCATGTGGGACTGCCTTTCTCCAGGAGACAGACAGGTGAAGCACGTAGCTGCTCAGCAGCAGTATCTCGCAAGCAGGGCTGAAATCTCCCTCCAGGCCCAGCTTCTTCAAGCATGCCTTTTCTGTTTGCATAGTGATAGGGCGGGAGGAAAGCTGCTCTTGTTGCAACAAAACAGCTTCTTACTGCTTCAAATTATGGAATTGCATTCAACTACAAAAGACAAAATCCTTCCTCACTGGCACTTATCAGGTAACCTGTAAGACCACGCATTTTATACCCTACTCAACCCTCCAAATTAAAATACAATTCTAATTACTTTAAAGTTTGTCAGGCCTTGTTTTCAGGGTATTTTCATATTTCCAGTTACAACCATAGATATTTTTACCCAAATTCCTCTTACAATTACTGTCTCTCTCCTGGGGAGAAGCTACGCCTGATCTATCCACACATTAATATCCACACTCTCTGTAATGGCAACCCATTACTCTCACACCTGCCTCAGCTGGTCCCATTCCCATCTCCACAGTGCTGGAATATGGGTATGCCGGCTGCTCGGTCAGCCAGCCACACACAGCTCCAGATGAACAGTTCCCTCTCCCATCACGCTCCGTATGCTGCAGGGATGCTGGCCTCATAGACATCCAGAAACTGCACAGCCTTTCACTAATAGTCTGGAATCAAATATTTTTTTAATTCCTGCGATGCATGCAGTCAAAGCTGCTGCAAAAGAAGTCACTAGCACACAGTTGCCCAGCCTGTGCATTTCTTACTGTGCATAGTATCAAGTTGTTCTCTGAAATAATCCTGTGGATGGTAGGACTGTGGAAAGCAGCACCCATTTTGACTGTGGTCAAAGCAAGAGTTATTGCTGCTCTGTTGAGGATTTTCTTTTTATTATTCCTAATCTCCTCTGCAAGATTTTTGTATCATGCCTTCTCAGAGACTTGCTAAAATTTCTGTAACTGCAGACTGTGCTTCCTTTTTCAAATTATGAAACAGCATCAGGATTTTATTTTCTTTTAAATAAATTACATATAACCAGTTGATACTGGTATCAGTACCTATGAGGATTTTTTTCCCAACCTAGAAGAAAGTCACAAGTTTTCTAGAAAAGAAAACTTTTCCTGTAGTATTGTAGGATATGTGCATGCCAAGTTCATTACTTGGCAGTCTCTTCCTGCAAGTGTACCACTGAAGGATGAGGAACATTTGCATGTCTGCAAAGAGAAGAGAGGCAACAGACTTTGCTCCCTCCCTGAACACATTTATTCCCTTCAGCTGCTGATAGTTCTCTCTCATGCTTAGGGCTATGTTTGATATTAGTTTTCCAATAAGCCTATCTGGAGAGAACATCAGCAACGCAGAGTTTTTACCCAAGACAGATTGCATAACCAAATTGCTTGTTTTCCTAAGCATTCAGATGGGCATCTACCAAGATTCCTCAGTCACAGAGTACTGCAAGAAGCATAGTTTGAATTGGCCTCATAAATAGGGACGGGTATTCTACAATACTCCAAAAATTATTTCTGAAGAGCTCAGGTTTTTCAAGCTGGCCTTTATCATCCCAGCTTCTCTGTACTGAGTAGCCAATAGTGACCCGAAAGCAAAACCACTAACTAGAAGGATCTTCAGCTCTGAAAATATGACAGTTCATGCAGCTGACCATTACAAGACTCCCTTTTCCTCACCTCCTACAACATTTCTGAAGTACTGCCACACCTACAAACGCCTCTGTTGGATGGTTCAGTGTTACCTCCATGCTTAATTTCTATTTGGAAGCTTTAAACTTAATGAAGGCTAACAGATGATTTGATCAATTTGATGGGTGGACCACTCGGTGGATAAAGAACTGGCCGGATGGCTGCACGCAAAGAGTTGTGGTCAATGGCTCAATGTCCAGCTGGAGACCGGTAACGAGTGGTGTGCCTCAGGGATAGGTGTTGGGACCGGTCTTGTTCAACATCTTTGTCAGTGACATGGACAGTGGGATTGAGTGCGCCCTCAGCAAGTTTGCCAATGACATCAAGTTTGGTTGATACGCCGGATGAAAGGGATGCCATCCAGAGGGACCTTGACACACTTGTGAGGTGGGCTGATGCCAACCTTATAAAGTTTAACCATGCCAAGTGCAAGGTCCTACACCTGGGTCAGAGCAATCCCAGGCACAGCTACAGGTTGGGCAGAGAAGAGATTCAGAGCAGCCCTGCGGAGAAGGACTTGGGGGTGTTGGTTGATGAGAAACTGAACAAGGCCTTGAGTGGCATGGTTTAGTGTGAGGTGTCCCTGCCCATGGCAGGGGGGTTGGAACTAGATGATCTTAAGGTCTTCTCCAACCCTAACTATTCTGTGATTCTACGATTCTATGATTCTATGAGCCAGCTTCAGTGTGCGCTTGCAGCCCAGAAAGCCAACCGTATCCTGGACTGCATCAAAAGGAGTGTGACCAGCAGGTCGAAGGAGGTGATCCTGCCCCTCTACTCTGCTCTCGTGAGACCCCACTTGGAGTATTGTGCACAGTTCTGGTGTCCTCAACGTAAAAAGGACATGGAACTGTTGGAACAAGTCCAGAGGAGGGCCACGAGGATGATCAGGGGACTGGAGCACCTCCCGTATGGAGACAGGCTGAGGAAGTTGGGGCTGTTCAGTCTCAGAAGAGAAGGCTGCATGGAGACCTCATAGCAGCCTTCCAGTATCTGAAGGAGGCCTATAAGGATGTTGGGGAGAGACTCTTCATTAGGGACTGTAGAGACAGGACAAGGGGTAATGGGTTCAAACTTAAACAGGAAGAATTTAGATTGCATATAAGGAAGAAGTATTTACTGCAAGGGTGGTGAGGCACTGGAATGGGTTGCCCAGGGAAGTTGTGAATGCTCCATCCCTGGTGGTGTTCAAGGCCAGGTTGGATGAGGCCTTGGGTGACATGGTTTAGTGTGAGATGTCCCTGCCCATGGCAGGGGGGTTGGAACTAAGGTCCTAAGATCTTAAGGTCCTTTCCAACCCTAACTATTCTTTGATTCTATGATTCTATGATTATTTCTTGACCCAATGTTTCAGGTTACACAAAGATATCACTTTGGTAAAACAAACTGATGGGAAATGACATGCTTTTCAATATTCTCAGCATCAAGTGTTTTCACATGGCAAATATTTTTAATAAGCTGAAGACTACAATTCAAGACCACCGGAACTTCTCAGATGAAGCTTGAGGCTTTCCTTGGCACTTCTGCTGCTGTTTTGAACTTATGCACTCATTTTATGCTCAACTTTTCCTGGTAACTGTTTTCAATTGAAATACTTCTTCTAATCAGTGCTAATTTCACTCAAAAATTAAAGATTGGGGTTTTTTCTCAGTACATCAATAGCTGTTTAAGAAGCCTCTTTTGTATCAAATGTATTATGTACAGGTTGGTGCTGAAACATAACATTTCCATCACTGCATCATCTCCATCCTCCTTTTCCTCAGCTCTTCTGCAGTCACTGCTGCTTTACATCATGCTCAACAGAACTAGATGCATATTTATTCATCAAAAAGTAATACAATAATACAGCCAGTTCTCTTTGTTCATTAGCTGATTGCTTGCTGGAGGAGGCTACAAGAGGGCTAAGCTCAGCAGAAACTCTCTGGGCACAAATCACAGCTTCCTATGGAAACTGTAAGGCTGGTGCTTCTGGTGTATCAGCTCAGACTCCCCAGGCGCAGCAGTTGGGCAGATGTGAGAGGCACAGGAAGCATTTACAGAGGAAGGAGCACAAATTTTCTATTGGACATTGCCAGAGCTATCCTGCAAGTGGGTCCTGCTGTAGCAGACACCATGCTGTGGGGCTGAAACCCAAAAGACTCTTCTGGCAATTGCATGATTCCCCAGCTGGCACTGACCTCAGTTCAGTGCAGGTACCTCAGAAACCAAGGGGAGGGGGGTGATTTGGCACAGTCAACACAGTCTTGGGTGGGTTTTTTAGCAATCACTCCGTAGATGTAGATAATTATCCTTCTTAGTAAACAATGATTAGTTCCTCCACTAAATATCCCTCATTGACTTTACTCATGTGAAAACATGCTTCCAGTAATGCCTTTTGCTAAAAGCAAAGACCATGAAAGGTGCAGCAGCTTTGTAACAGATCTGCCTCCACATATTTCAACTTGAAGCTGTGTTCTCCAGGTCGTGATATAAGTTGTGCTCACATTAGTTCAGCCTGATGGCTGGATCAAACAGTATGTCAAGGGCTCACACCAATCCAATGACAAAGTGTCTTTGCAGACAGTGCCATCTCTGTAACATCACCAGATATGAGTCAGTCATATTTGCTCACAGGAATTTCCTTTTCTGTTTGTTTTTCCAGATTTTCATTTGTTGAGCTCATCAGAGAAGCTCTTCCCCAGTTTTGAATTGTTTCACAATGACAGTTCAAATTACACACTTTACCACGGACTTTAATTTCTTTCTCAAAATATTTTTTCTTTCTTTTTTTCTTACTTCTTTCAACCCAATCTTCAGCTGGGCTTCTGCATCTTTAGAGATCCAGAGAGCAAAACTTTATGAACCCCACCTGGCTTCTAAGGCTGGTATTCTCTTTTGCTCTCCCTGAATGAATTGGTGCTCTCCACAGACAGGGGTTTGTGTTGCTTCTCAGTTGGTGACATTCATCTGACTCAATATTCACATTTACAAGATGCCTACCAAACTCTGGGCAAGGCACCCCAGCACCCTTTATTGTCAGGAAATAAAAAAGATAGTGTGATCTATCACAACTGAAAGTAGATCTCCACCTATGATCAGGTCAATCACACCTTAAAATATCAATTTCTCACCAATCAATCAAACATGTCTTGCAACATAAATGTGTATATCACAGGTGTCTGACGCTAGCAACATGAATCCACTTCTCCAGTCTTATTCTTACACAGCTCCCAGCTTTTCCACTGCTTTGTTCTACTTGGCTTCTCACAGTAGAGGATGCTCCCTATACCTGGCAACATGGACTCAAAATAGTTTTCACTTTTTGAACAGTGACAGCCCTGCCAGTCAGACTGTGCAAGTAAATGCCTTTAGAGGACACACTACAAATGCTGATCCCAAGATCAGCACTCAGGAGGTAATCCAAATGACCTCTGTGTTGGAGTTGTGTCGAGTTCAGTGGGAACTGAAGTTTTGCATCATAGTCAGCACAATAAACACTCACTAAATTATCTGTACTTGAGCCACAAAGAAATCGATTCAGGATGAAGAAATTTTATTTCTAGGTGAAATGAAAGTTTTGCCTGGTCATGGATAAAATTATATTTTAACTGGCCCTATAGGTGGTTGGCATGTAGTAAAGAGGCCATCTTCTCTGGTTCCTACTGTACTAAGTGCATCCTCTAGCTGAAAAAAAACAGTGATTATCAGAAAGTCAATTGGCATTCTGCCTCTTTAGAAAAATTCCTATTAAAGATAAAGCCAATTTTAATTAGATTAAGTATCCAATTACTGTAATTACATTTTAAAAAAATTCACATCATGAGGATGACCCTTTTATAAAGGGTTACAAGAATAATTAGTGTATTCATATTAACCAAAATGTATTGGATAATATTTATACCCAGAAGGCAAAGTACATTTCACATATTTCACCTTTGGGGAAAGCTTGCAAATGTTTTGGCAGTAGTATGAATATTTATAGGGAAGAGCATGCTTTAGCAAGATTATATGAGAAAGCATTTACATGCTCACAGATTTTTACCCAAGGGTAAAGTATACATAAAATGTAGTGCAGAGATTATGGATATGCAAAGTGCGATTTAAGCGGGGAATTTATATCAGTTTGTTTAATTAATTGGAGCAGACTACTACTTTTTTTTTTTTTTTTTTTTTTTCTTTTTGTGACAGAACAGCCCACAGAATTCAAGTCTTGAGCTTTCTTTCTGCTGATCAATGACAGCAAGAAAAATGCAGGGAAAAGGTCTTCCCTCTGCAAGGCATCACCTTGTCCATAGGTTATACCATCCCCTTTACCATATTCCTGATCACACTGTGTAAGCAATCCCATCTGTTACCTGATGTTACCTTATCAACTTACCACGGAGCTGGCAAACACACAGGCAGCCTCTAGTCAACACTGCTCATTTAGGGGCAAAGCCTCCAATTCTCAGTGTGGGAAAGATTTGAAGATACGCCAAATAGGTTTGCTCATGCACAGAATACAAGAAACCACATCCTCGTTCCAGGCTACCCACAGAAGGCACAGAGGATGTGACCCATTTTTAGTGCTTAGGTATAGCACTGGCTTAGCATAGTGCAAGGATGCTGGCTGCGCAAGCTCTTGTGCTGTGCACTAAATCCTCGCTGCACAAGATACCACATATACAGCGAGTAAAACACCCCACAGAGGTCTTACCAGCAAATACTGGCAGTGCAGTCTAACCACTGATTTTTGTCTGCTCTGCAGCTAATTAACAGATTTGGGAATAACCAAGACGTTACATTGTTCCTCAAAAAAACCTCTCCTGCTTCCTATGGATATTTGCATTTACCTAACACTGCAGCATTTGGCCCTTTACTACTAAGATAATCTGCAATGAGAAGTATGCTTGCGGCATACATGTAGGCACCTTCCTAAGTTAGGTGAGGGAAGTTGTGATGGCACAGCTTTTGGCACGACCTAGACAGATGAGAAGGCTCTTGAGATATTTGTTAGCTTGATTAAGTTAAGAAATTTGTTCCTAATTTATATTTATATCAAAGATTATTCATTTTTATAGCAATTTATATGTGGCCAGTCAAGAATGAACAGACAAAAAAAAAAAACAAAAAACAAAAAAAAACCCAAAAACAAAACCAAACCAAAACAAAACAAAAAAACAAGATAGGCTTGAAATTCATTATTTCAAGTTCTTTCGCATTAATTTTCTTTTCACTGAATTATCAGCAATCATACTTCAGCATTCATGCCTTTCCTGGTTTTCAGCATTTTTGAATATTGTTCTACATAATCCATAGTTTGGTATTCATTAGGCCTAGACTGCAGCTTGTGAAGATCTTTACCTACACATGTGGAGAAGGCTCTAGCTTCTGAAGACAACACTTCCCTTATGAAAGGAAAAAGTTACAGTAAGTTGCAAATGTTTGTGCAAATGGATGGTTGGTTCCATGCCAATATTGCCAGTGTAGATAGTGGCATGAACATGTACAATTTCCTCAAATCACGCTATAATTTTCGTGGGTTTTGAGCTTTCTTGCAAAATAAAGTAGCCTCAGAACATCCTTAATTAAAAACCCCCAAACATAAAAGAAAGAAAAAAAAAAAAGTCTGATTCATATTGGGTAAATACTTTAAAAACTTTTGTCAACATTTGTCCCATGAGAAGGAGAAACTAGGAAAGTTGGTAAGCACAGGATAGTAGAGAGGCAAGTAAGTGGGAGAATATTGCTTCCTAAATAGGAAGAAAATGAAATTAACTTCTAATGTTCCTTTACAGAAGTTCAAAATAAAGCCCTCTGATGGAGATTGCTATCGATACCTCCTGAATATCTATTATACTCCCTGAAAGGTATTTTGCTAGGTAAGTGTTTTTTCTGAATACTAGCAAGGCTGTACTTAAATCAGTTTTGAAATATAAACAATGTGTTTATGAATACCAGCACTTATGAGGTCATCATTCTATGAAAACCTCTCTTGCCACATAATGGCAAACACAATTCAAAGCAATCTAAATGCAGCAAAACCCTCTTCATGAGGCTGGCCTTTTGAGGTTTCTCCGAGCAATCAGTAAATCTGTGGTACTCAGACTGTGGTCTGAAAACACATATTCAGAGCAGAATAAATTTATGGTATTTTCTATTTCTCTTTACAGAACTTAAAATCATCTGAAACATTATCTTGATCTCCTTTGTTAGGATGCTGTTTTCAATGGTTGTTTTGTATTATTAGAAAAGGGTTCTGCAGCAAGCGTTCAGCCTGCTCCTCGTACAGAAGGGTTTCACCTGTGACTTTCACAGACAAAGGACTGGGCCTGTACTTTTTGTGTTCAAGATCCCTACCCTAGGCTTCCCCTACAGGAGTTCTGTATTTGGCTGTAGAAGAAAAATATGTTTTATGAAGTCCTCATGTTTTTTTAAACATAGTTCTTGACGATTGAAGTCTTCACAAAGAGCAATCACACCTACGCAGTATCACAGTACGTTAGAGATTGGAAGGGACCTCAAAAGATCATCTAGTCCAATCCCCCTGCCAGAGCAGGAATACCTAGATAAGGTTACACAGGAATGTGTCCAGGCGGGTTTTGAATGTCTCCAGAGAAGGAGACTCCACAACCCCCCTGGGCAGCCTGTTCCAGTGTTCCGTCACCCTCACTGAGAAGAAGTTTCTTCTCAAGTTTAAGTGGAACCTCTTGTGTTCCAGTTTGTACCCATTACCCCTTGTCCTATCATTGTTTGCCACTGAGAAGAGCCTAGCTCCATCCTCGTGACACTCCCCCTTCATATATTTATATACACTAATAAGGTCACCCCTCAGTCTCCTCCTCTCCAAACTATAGAGACCCAGCTCCCTCAGCCTTTCCTCATAAGGGAGATGCTCCACTCCCTTAATCATCTTTGTCGCCCTGCGTTGCACTCTCTCCAGCAGGTCCCTGTCCTTCTTGAACTGAGGGACCCAGAACTGGACACAATATTCCAGATGTGGTCTCACCAGGGCAGAGTAGAGGGGAAGGAGGACCTCTCTCGACCTACTGACCACCCCCCTTCTAATACACCCCAGGATGCCATTGGCCTTCTTGGCCACAAGGGCACAGTGTTGGCTCATGGTCATCCTGCTGCCCACTAGGACCCCCAGGTCCCTCTCCCCTACACTGCTCTCTAACAGGTCATTCCCCAACCTATACTGGAACCTGGGCTTGTTCCTGCCCAGATGCAGGACTCTACACTTTCCCTTGTTATATTTCATCAAGTTACTCCCTGCCCAACTCTCCAGCCTGTCCAGGTCTCGCTGGATGGCAGCACAGCCTTCTGGCGTGTCAGCCACTCCTCCCAGCTTAGTGTCATCAGCAAACTTGCTGATAGTACACTCAATTCCCTCATCTAAATCATTGATGAATATATTAAATAATACTGGTCCCAGTACTGACCCTTGAGGCACTCCACTAGATACAGGCCTCCAACTAGACTCCGCCCCATAGACTACAACTCTCTGGCTTCTGTCCTTCAGCCAGTTCGCAGTCCATCTCACTACCTGATCATCCAGACCACACTTCCTCAATTTAGCTATGAGGATGCTGTGGGAGACTGTGTCAAATGCTTTGCTGAAGTCAAGGTAGACCACATCCACTGCTCTGCCATCATCCATCCACCATGTTATTTCCTCATAAAAGGCTATGAGGTTGGTCAAGCATGACTTCCCCTTGGTAAAGCCACATTGACTGCCCCTCATAACCCTCTTATCCTTGACATGCCTTAAGATGGCTCCAAGGATAAGGTGTTCCATCACTTTCCCAGGGATGGAGGTGAGGCTGACCGGTCTATAGTTACCCGGGTCCTCCTTCTTGCCCTTTTTGAAGACTGGAGTGACATTTGCTTTCCTCCACTCCTCAGGCACCTCTCCCGTTTCCCAAGACTTGGTAAAGATGATGGAGAGTGGTCTAGCAATGACTTCCGCCAGTTCCCTCAGCACCCGCGGGTGCATCCCATCTGGACCCATGGATTTATGGATGTCTAGATTGCTCAACTGGTCTCTAACCCATTCCTCATCGACTAAGGCAAACTGCTCCGTTGACCTGACTTCATCTGAGGTCTCAGGAGTACAGAGCTCTTCAGGACTGCCTCCGGCAGAGTAGACAGAGACAAAAAAGGCATTCAATAACTCTGCCATCTCTGTATCTTCTGTCACCAGGGCACCCATCCCGTTCACCAGTGGGCCTACCTTGCCTCTGGTGTTAGCTTTATCAGCTATGTATTTGAAAAAGCTCTTTCTGCTGTCCTTGACCCCTCTCGCCAGATTTAATTCTAAGGAGGCCTTAGCCATCCTAGCTGCCTTCCTACATCCTCTAGCAGCAGCCTTATATTCCTCCCAAGTGGCCAGCCCCTCCTTCCATGACCTGTAAACTCTCCTCTTCCACTTGAGCATACCCAGCAGTTCCTTATTTAGCCACGCAGGTCTCCTGGCCCTCTTCCTTGACTTCCTATGTGCCGGGATGCTCTGCTCTTGAGCTCGGAATAAGCAATTCTTGAATGCCAACCAACTATCTTGGGCCCCTTTACCTTCAAGCAGCCTTGCCCATGGGATTTCTGCTAGCAATTGCTTGAAAAGGCCAAAGTTTGCCCTGCTAAAGTCTCTATGTATTAAACCCAGTATTAAATTCCTTGCTTTGGCTTTGAGCTGTTGTAGGCTCCTTGAGTGGCCACGGACCAACTGCCATGCAGGGATCAGAAAGCTGGTGGTTCCGCATGAAATGCTAGTTGTAGAGCACCTGTTTCCCCATTCTCCTTGGCTTTGAACGATGTGAGGAAAAATACTGATAAAACTGCCATAAGCATTTATGTTTCCCTTCTGGTGACCTTCTTAGGAGCAAGGTAAGAGTAGAAAGGTGCAATCTAATTCATCAAAACCTAATCACCTAGGAAGCGTTTTGATTAGACTGCTTTGATGATACCACAGCAATTACAATGGTGAAACCACCCTCTGACAGCTGTAGCTAACACCTAAAAAGGCTCAGGTGATACTGCTGCTCTCCCAGCTGCTGGTGCTCCTTCCTACATATCCCCAGAGTTACAATAGATGAGAAGTGATTCCTAGGAGTGTTGTGACAAGCTAGTGGTGCTTTCCTGGTTGTCATGGAAGGTTGTTTGCATTTAGCTTAAGGATTGATGCTTTGGGTAACTTCAGTTATCAGATGCTGAGGATGACTGTCTGAAGCAACTGCAAAATCTCAGCACTACTATGCGAAAAAAGCTTTTCTTTCTCCATGAAGAGACAAAAGCTGATGCTCCTGGTAAGTACATCATTGCCACAGAACAATGTATTTTTCATGATGGATTGAGTGAATTATTTGTTGGTAGCGGACTGATGACGCATTTCTGATCAGGGCAATGCTCCTTTTGATGCCCTTACATGCTAATTTTGCCACTGCTGGCATCAAGAACTGCTGGCCAGTTTAGAAAAGAGACAGAGACACTGAAATGATAGTTCCTTCAATTCCTGTTTCTAGGACCAAAGCAGGGACTCCCAGAAATCCTACTGCACGGTGCCTGAGCTCTGGTGAATGAGTGGTGGGTAATGGAGCTGTGGAAGGAGACAGTCCATCAGGTTAGTCCGGTAACTGTTGGCAGGACCTGGCCAAGGACTGCCATCTCCCTGCAGCTGAGGTGCTCAGCAGGAACAATTTCTGGAATCATCCGCCCAGTTCCAGCTGTTCAGACAGCAGCTATCTCTTTTGTAGTAATTTAAGAGTCTGGTATTCCGCTACCGCAATGGTCTGCAGCATTAGTCAAAGCAATTCTGCTCTCAGCTCAAGTCTAATTAAGGGTAGCTCTTGCGTAAAGCGAGTTAAATTCAGTAGTCACAGCCCAGACCCCACGGAAAATAGTCTAATTCAACTACAGTAATACAGTGTAATATAAATATAATGGAAATACAAAACCATATAATTTAATTTGACATGACTGGCAGTTTTTTGCTTAAGTCAGTGAAAATGAACAAGTACAAACACTGAACTTCCCTCTTTACTGCCATCTTTTATTGTTAGTACAGCATGAAGTTGGTTTCAGGATGACTTTATGCAGCTGCAACCTAACCAAATGCAACGACAATACGCAAATTTCAAGCTCTCTTCTGAAAATATATGCACGTTTATAATTTTGAAATTTCTTAGACAGTTGCGGTAAATTGAATTAATTTTAAACACGGACTGGGCTTTTCTGCAGGTGTCCCATGTTCTCAAAAGAGGGAGACAGTTCCACATGGACAACGCAGGTGAGCCATGGCCTCAACCAGCTCTTTGAGCCAAGATCTTCCATGCCCCTTCAAGTACTGCTGCCCTCCCAGCATCAGGTCTACCCCAGGTAAGGTTCTGGGTGCTTCTCAGGCTGTGGAGAACATCGCTAACCATACTGCTGGCACTGGTATCAGCTCACAGCGCACCAGAACTGCAGAGTTTCCAGCACCCAGGGCTGTGTCCTGCCACCACTGCCACCAGCACACACACCATCAAAACCCCTTCACAGGCAACAAAAAACTGTTCAAGCGTGTATCTTTTGTATCTTCCCTCAGCAAGCGTTTGCAGTGCTACAGCCAAGGGGTATGGAGTGGCCTGAGTATGGAAAACACTTATGGCAGGGTTAAGAAGGGACGGAAATGCTCCCTCCCGCCCTTGCCTGATTTGAGGTTGAGGGCCGTTTCCATAGGGCCTACGGAAAGACCAAACCACAACCCCCAACCCAGCAGAACAGACGAGCCCGCCCAAACAAGGCTCTGCCCCTCGCCTCCCTCAGGCTCCCGCCCGCCCTCGAGCACAGGGCGCATGCGCGCATCTGCGCGTAAACCACAGGGGAGCTGGGGACCCTTTAACGGCTCGGTGGAGGAGGCCAGCTATGGCGTACTCGAGGTGCTGCAGGGTGGCTGTGGTCTCCTGCCTGGTGCTCTGCGTGTCCCTGCTCCTGCCGCGGACCTTCTTGTCTCGGGGCGGCGGGCGGCAGGAACCCGGGGCTGCGCCACTCGCAGCGCCCGCGCCGCCCGAGGGTAAGAGGCCGCGGTGGGCTCCGCTGGCGGAGGCGGCGGCTCCGCGGAGGCGAGGGCAGGGCTTTCCCCGCTGCCAGCCCTGGTCTCCCGCCCCGGTGCGCCGAGATTCATGTTCCGACGGCTGCTCGGGGGCTCAGCGGCGAGCTCGGGGCGCGGCGGCAGCGGGCGTCGGTGCTGCGCTGGGCCCAGCGCGGGAGGACCCCGCTGCTGGGGTTGCTGCTGCCGGGGGCCGGGCTGGTGCGAGCGGGTCCCGGTTGCACGGAGCGTCTGGAGGGTGCGCTGCCGCCTGGTATGGAAACGTAGCGTAGTGCATCCTTCCCATGAATGGTACCTGTGACACTCTCATGCTGTCCTTAATGATGTGTGGCATGACAGAGATTGAGTTCACTGTTCTGTGATTTACCTTTTGCTTTTCCGTACAAAAAAATATAGTTTAAAATCTTCCAAATTTCACTCTCTTTTATGTAAGTGGAGTACTAAAGCTACTGGAAAGACACATACCACTTTTTTTTTTTCTATTTTTTCTCATTGTGGTACATCACTTTTTATTTGAATGCTTCATTACTTTGTTATTTTCTGTACAGGATGCTTTTGTTGTTGCACATGAAATAAAGGTTCATTTGAATTGTCTTCATTGTTTAGTTTCCTACTCTGGTATTTTAAACTTGGCTTTCATGCACCATAATGTGTGTGCACATGATGGCTCATTTAGAGTCAGATCCTGTCCATGCTGTCCCTCAAGCTATGTCCTTGCCTGGCCTCCCACTGCATGTTTTCTTTTAAGTTCTGGAGGAATAAGTTCATACAAGCATCTGCCATTCTCTTTATGCCCATTGCCTTTTGCTATATTTTTTTCTCCCCAAGGCACTTCACAGAAGTAGCTAGTATCATAGCCCCATGTTTGGCAGCAAGCCAAAGGTGAGTCTGATGAAGTACAGAGAACTTCTGGGTGGCATTGAATGCCGTCCCACAGGGATGCCTGTTCAGTCACCTCATCTTGTGCAACAGCCTGGTACTGATGTGACTCTACCATTCTGCAACATTGATGTCATTTGACCAGGAGTTTTTAAGGACCTTAAGCTGAAGTTACTGCCTAAACAATGTTACACTGAACTGAAATCTGTGTCTTGCATTCTATAGCTACTCTACCATGGTGGTTGTCTGCGTTCTTGGGCTTTTAAGAATGTCGATATAGGTTCATCATCACTGTAGGTCTACAGATTTATAGTTTCGTTGCATAATCTCTGAACACTGAAGTCCTGAATGGTAGCTGATGGTTCTTTTGGCAGAACTTCAATAGCAGTTATAAGGGCCCTTAGAGGCCCAGAAGGCAGCACAGAGGCTCTGTAAGGACATTGGAGACACCTGCCTGAAGCAGGGATGGGAGCAGACACTCTGGGAGCTGGTACCTATCTGACCTTTGTAGGTCGTGACTGATCCCGCGGTGATACCAGATGATGGGGTTTGACAAACCATTTTCCTGTAGCAGTGAAGTCTTAGGCAGTTGTGGTTAATGTTGTGGGGCTTCTTTCTTTGGACTGGATTGAATTGATCTGACAGAAAAAATAGCTTTAAAAAACCAAACCAAAACAAAAATCTTGCTCCCAACTTGTTTTCAGTCACAGCTGTGTGATAAACACTGTTCATACCTGCTATAGCGTGGCCTGCTTTAAGCCGGGCTGTCGTAAGCTGGCTAATCACAGCCACCATTAAATGCTTAACATAAATACTCTTTCCATCATAAACATGTAGTCTAAATACTCCATCACCCTGCAGGAGATAACAGTTCAGCATGGGTTAGTGTGTGCCTGTTGCAAAGTGAGCGCTTGGCTCACTCTGCTACCTCTTGTAGCCTAGCACCTGTCTTTGGATGAGAATGCAATACCTCACCTCAGCTTATCCATTTCAAGTGAGAATTTATAGTCCATATTTTCAGTTTGATAGCAAGAATTTCATTACACCTGCTCTGTAGACCAAACTTTATTTCACCTGAAGTTATTTTTTTATTGGAAGAATAAATCTTGATTGAACAATTCATATCTCTGTCATTAGTCGTCCTCTTCAGTGAACTGGTAACTGCAGTTACCTGGCAAAAGTTTCAGGGAATTGAAGTAATCATTTAATTCTTGAAGTTAATGAAGTGCTTATTTTAGTCTTGGGGGCAAAATGCCTCTGAATAAAACATTCTTAAAGTTTACTACCATTTGTTAGAACTCAGTGTTACCAAGAAGGCTTTTTATTCAAACAGGCTTTAAGCGTGGAAATGTTGCTTCCTCTAGTAAAGCCATTTTCAAAGGTCTCCTAGGGAAAATATGAACATGGCTTCTATATTAGGAGAGGTTAATATGAACTTTCAGACAGAAAGGTTTTTCTTTATCACAGTAATAGTTTCATGTATAGAGAACAGAATCATAGAATAGTTAGGGTTGGAAAGGACCTTAAGATCATCTAGTTCCAACCCCCCTGCCATGGGCAGGGACACCCCACACTAAACCATGCCACCCAAGACTCCGTCCAACCTGGCCTTGAACACCGCCAAGGATGGAGCATTCACAGCCTCCCCTGGGCAACCCATTCCAGTGCTTCCCCACCCTCACAGTAAAGAACTTCCTCCTTATATCCAATCTAAACTTCCCCTGTCTAAGTTTGAACCTGTTACCTTTTGCCCTATCGCTACAGTCCCTGATGAAGAGTCCCTCCCCAGCACCCTTGTAGGCCTTGAGATAACTTATTTAAAGAGCTCATTGTGAATGTATCACATTCCTGGTTTACTTCATGGGCAGGCATTAGAATTTTTTTTTAATCTTTTGGAAACAAGGAAGACAGAGCTACTAGCAATTTCAAAAGTACTTTTAAGTTTACTATTCACGAATATTTGCCATGCATTTTGTAAAGCTACTCTCTGAGATGGTAATTTAAGAAAAGCCTTTCAGCTCCATGACAGTGGGTGTTTAGTCTGTCTGCATTCTTATGAACAATCAAGTGGCATCAGCTTTTCCAGAAAAATACATGACTGTTCAGGTAGTGCATCTGTCCAGCTTGGGTTTGTGCAACGCATGTATCAGTGGCCTGCAGCTGTCCTTACTTAGGAAAATTAAGATGTTTGTTTCCATTTGGGGTATTTTTTGTGTTTTCCTTTTTAACCTCCACCTGCAATATTTAATAGAAAATGTTGAAGCATTTGACTGTGTCCATTAGAAACACTAATGCGGTGGTTTACAGTTAGGATTTAAAAACTATCATTCCTTCTAAACCATTTTTTTTGTGTAGGTTTCTAAAGTTATGTTGTTGGAAGCACATCTAGAGCTATTCTGTAAATGTCAGTAGAAGAACAAGAACTAAATGAATGCGTACTGTTTGTCCAGTTTATCTTGATGTTAGACTGTCTGCCAGAGTGAGAAGTATTTATAAAAAAAATTAGAAGAGAAAAATATAAATGACTACATGTGTAAAAAATCTAAAACATGGGTCTTGTGATAGTGTATAACACTGAAATAGTGGCCTCAACAATGAACTGAACATGAACTTGTAGTGTTATATAAAGGATTAGTTACTTGGGCTTTCTGTGGGCAGAGGAGTTGGGGAAATTACAGGGTGTTAAAGAATAGCAGCAGAAATGATGTAGTGGCTTGAAAGAGGATTTAAATTAAATGTCAAGAAAACAGTTTCTGTATATATTAGTCTAAGCTATTATTCCAAACATGGAGGTTATGCAAGAAAACCTAGGAGGACACTTTCAGCCAAGAGAAGATGAAGTTACTTTATCATGGAGTCCACGGAATTTCCTGTATGTTGCCACTTGCAGCTTTAGAACCTTTTGGCCAATTCATCTTGTTAGACAGAGGGCGAAAAAATAAATGTTTTATGAAAATACACTGCTGAGAGCGGCTAAAGATTGATTCAAGTGTCCTGAGATGCAGGTTTCAGTATGAATACCTCTTTATTGGCATCTACCAGAGAGGAAGGTCTTGCATAACCTACTCAGGAAAAGCTTTGCTTACAGCACGTAACTTCTTCAAATATCAAGTCCAACAGAGCAGGGGAGAAAAATGTACAAAACTCTTGAGTTTTGGCTCTCACAGAAGCATATTTCATTGCTGATCCCTGGGACTGTCTGAAAAAATGCTGATTTTCTTTTTTAGTCACTACGATGAACATTTTACCAGGCAAATGTAAATGTCAGCTAATGTAGATAAGCATCCCTAAATGTGAGAGTCCAAGTACGGCTTGAAGATAGGTTTGAGAATTGGAATTTGCATTGATGAGGCAGGAGGATAGTTCTGCATCCCACTGTCACATGTTTGGTTTTTTTTTTATTAAAGCTTTTGCAAAACATCTAGCTGGGTTTGTTCTTGGCTGTTTGCTCTTGGGCTGTGTTTTTTGTTTGGTTGGTTTTGCATGCACAGCAAGGAAAAGTAAATGTCTTACTTGGAAAAAAACACACTTAATCTTAGCATTTCCAAACCAAAGTGGTATAATCATGGTTTTGGAATGGAAACAAATTAAAAAAGCAGAGCACCTAATGCAGAGAATAGCCAGAACTGTGGGTGCTGTCCCCCAGAGTTGAGATTTGAGGAGCAATGAGAACAGCATCCTTTGCTGTCAGCTTGGAAGAATCACATGCACTTCTCAGATTGCCGTTTCCTGTCTCTAACCCCTCTCCTACGCTTCCTGGTGTCTGAAGAACATGCGCATTTTATAAATGAAGTAATATATCGTAAGTTTCCTGATGAATTGAGTGCAAAGTTAACATAGCAGCAGCCCATACGTACTGTATGTCAAACTAATTTTTTTATTATACATTTGTATATGTATGTGTCCCAGCATTTTACAGCTGGTCACATGTCACAGAAAGATGTATTATCTAGACTAAGAGTTGCTGAATCACACGATAACTGAAGTCTAAATAACTTTTTAAATAGTCAAGTTGGGCTCAGCAGCAATTCCTAAATCCCATTTGAACAGAACCACAGAACAGCTTTCTTGGAAACCAGGTACTTGGATGGTCTGAATATTATCAGCTTGTTGGCTGTTGTGTGCTATAAATATACTTTTTAAGATTTGCTTTTTTCAGTTGAGTGTTCTTATTGTTAAGAGATTAAAAACCCCACAGTAATTCTAACATGATACTGCTATTAAGGACTTCGTCTACATTCAGAAATCTACGGTCTCTTAAACAACACAAGTGTTAGTTGAGGCATAATTTCATTTTTGGACTTACAGCTATTGAAGGGACAGGATTAGACAAAGCATGCTCTGCTTGCCCTATAGCTGCTTTGCAAAGTTGGTTTGAAGCATTAAACAGAGGAATTATTAAATGTGTTGAGTAAACCTTAGGTAAAAAGATTGCAAAGACAGGTAGGGTGTATTCAAAACAAGGGCCCAATGTGTGCCCTTCCATGCTCCTGTAGAAGTGTCACTTGATTTTATTGATGGAGTGTATGTTGTTGTCTCCATTTGAAAGTGGTTTGTTTCATCCCTGGAAACATGGCATCTGGACACATCACCTACTCGGTGATGGGGTTAGGGTGTTGGGGTTTTTAATAGCACACTATATCTTGTTCATTTGACAGTGGCATCCAAATCGTTACTCATTTCCATCTATATACTGTGTACTTGACAGTTTTGTGCATATGTTGCTTTTGAGTCACATGTGCTGCCAATTTCCTCTACAGTTTGCATGGATTCTTCACAATAAAAAGCTATGAAAAATAATATGTATATATTTTAATAAGGAAATCATTATAAAAGTTTAAAAATCAATAGATTTAGAACTAGGAGCCATGAAATTCCCCTTTTAAATTATTTTAATATTGAAATGACTAGTATGTGTCCCTTTGGCCTGATTATCTGTAATTGTATTGAAGGTTTTAAACCACAAACAAGGCCTTGTGTATAAATTGGAAAACTATTTCCTTTAAATACAGTTTCACCTTTGTCAATTATTTTCTGTTTTCTTTATCTCTTTTTTTTTTTTAATAACAAATATTTGCATGAGTGTAAGATGTTTTACAAAGGTTTATGTACCCTGCTGTTTCATCCCTGCCTCAGTCATACTGCTCTCTGCACGACATCACACTTATTTTCACAGTGACCTACTGCTACAAGGCATTCCTGCTGGAGCAATGGGACTGTTTTGTAAATAAGATGCTATGCTTTCCATCACAGACCTTGAATAATTCACTAATATTAAAGTGCATGATAAAGCTTCCTCAGAGTTAACCCTGAGCTAATTTGAGAGTGGTTTTGGTCAGCAGTGGTATACCTGGATAGCTCCACTAAAGCCTACAGCACGCAAAGAATGTATGCCATCACTTATAAGGAAATGTGTTTTTAATAGCAGCACTTCACAAATTATTGATATCACTTCCTAATATATATTTACTGTAATTTTCTATGCTCAGGAATTTAGCTTCCTATGCTGGTGTTTCCTAGCAAGAGCAAATGATAATTTAATTTTCTCTTGTCTTGCTTCTCATAAAAATATTTTTGCAGCTGGGTACTCACATAAGCAAAGTTAGTTATTTTCAATGCTATTTCAAAACTGCTTTTCATTTTCTTTATGCAAATACATGCAGGCTGCCCCAGTGCCAGTGAGCAGGCTGCCTGGCTTTCCTGCTGCATGTGCCAGGGTTGGAGAGTTCTGCAGCTGGCATCAAGGGGTGAGCTGCAGCTCAGCATGGCGCTCCCCATCTCTGGTGCTTCCAGCCGACACCTCCCACCACCAGACTCAGTGGCAGAGGAGCTGAATAATTCAGTTCAGTCCCGATCAGTGGAAGAGAGTGCAGGTACAAGTCCAGGCTGGATATGGAAATAGAAAGAAGGATGTCAAGTACATGGAGGAGTAAAATAGTGAATTTCATGGCAAAAGTGTTGAATTCATAACAGTAAGAAAATAGAATAATGTGTGAGCTTATGTTTATTGATATTCTAGTGCATTTCAGTTGAATGAAATCATCCACAGCACTGTTTCAGGCTCTCTGCAGCCTTATTGTAGCATCCATGCATTCATTTAAGCTCACTCCCATTTCTTGTCTTTGCTGCTCTCAAGGCTAGAAACTATTTTTTTCCCTCTAAAATGCTGAAGATAATATGTCCCAAGCTATATTCAATCTCCTCTTACATTGCTTTAGCTAACACCTTTTTAAGCAGAACCATTTGAGGTACTACCACTTTTCTTTATCTTTCATTGTTCATTTGTCAAAATCAGGTGAAATACTATTTCTTATGCCAATAGCTGCAAATCCATACTGGGCAAACTCTGGAGTTGTGTATCAAGATGTAGATGGGTAGTACATGTAGTAGTAAATGTATGGGTTTATTGTGCAATATTGACAGATTAAGCTCACAGCAGAAAACTGATACGTTGCTAGTTCGGTTTATTTTTTTTAGTAGAGAGCCAGAAGTAAGACTTTAGGTTTTCATCCTGTTAGGGATGCTGATTCATAGGGTCTTTGGACAATTATGTACCTATTAAAATCTATATTTTGTTAATTGCCCTGCCAGCTTTTTCTCTTCTTGAACTCAAGAGAGTAATTGCATATACCTAACTCCTAGCGCTGCATATAGTAAGTGACTGAGGGTTGAGTTTACCGACTTCGTACTTACAGTCCAACAAGTTACTTTATTCATCAGTGATTGTATGTTTGAAAGTAGAGAAAATAGGTCAGCAGCACCTGCTGCAGTTGTAGGCTGCCTGTAGAAGGGCGAAGAGTAATAGAAGAATAATAATGGTCATGTGTTTTTTTGCAGGGAAGCTTGGTCGCTTTCCACCAAGGATGCATTACCAGGCTGCTCCCAACAGCCGGGCTACTCCTCATTTTCCAAGGTCTCACCTTGCTGAAGCAGTTGCCAAAGCCAAGGCAGGTGGAAGTGGTGGTGGAAGCACTGGTGGAACTGGGAGAGGCCTTGTGGGGCAGATTATCCCTATATATGGATTTGGCATCTTCTTATATATCCTGTACATTTTATTTAAGGTAAGACCAACATAAATGGAAAAGACAGGGAAATAACAGCTAAAAACCCTCAAAACAGCAAAGTCTCATTTTTGTACCTGGTTCCATTTCAGCCTAGCTCCAGAATAAACCCCACAAGTGTTCATGCTGTACCTTTGATTAGTGGTTGAAAGATTGGTGTATCCTCTGGGTTTTGCTATTGTAAAGACTGTAACAGAGAATGTAGGGGTGGGTTAGTGCAATCCTGTATTGGCCTCTGACCTCATACAATTTTTTTAAGGATTTTCTTTTCCCCCTGGAAATTGTGTATGTCTAGAACATTGTTAAATTAATTTTCAATATACACATAGTATTCTCTTTTTTTAATGTGTGACTACATGTTATATATACTGTGTATGTCATGTATTGTGTTTTATACAATCTCCCAGACATCTTTCATGATTGCTGGTTTTGCTGCTGTGCATGCTTTTCTGTAGTTACTTTCTAGCATATTTTAATCTTCTATCCTTTTTCTGTTGCATTTGATGCTTATATTTTACTATTGCAGTAACTCATAGAAGGGTCATCTTTTTTCACTCATTAGCTGGCTTCCAAGGGAAAAACTACCGCTGGAGAGCAGAAATGCCGTACTGCTGCACCTGGAAACATGAAGAGGAAAATCAGTACGTATGATTTCTGAGTTACATCTGTGTTGACTCTGTAGAGGTACAGTCCAACTGTGTTCTTCAAGTTCTGGGCACACTGTAAAGCTGTTGTTTTCCCCCATGAAGAACTAGCCAGAAGCTTCTGTGTTGAAATGAGCAAGAGTTAAAGTGAATTACTGCACTGTCACTTTCTAATCTCATTCAGCTAATGAGACTCTGTGAGAGTAGACTGATCCCAAGCCCCTCTGGAAGCAATGGCTTCTCATGAGGTTCACTGAATTAACTGTACAGATTTGCTGAAAAGCTATGTAGCTAATGATTGAAAAGGGATAATAGGATATCCATCTATCATTATTCTATAATCTGTGGTATTCTAGTAATAGTATATAAAGATATTATTAAAAGCTAGCTTCCTTTATTTGAATTTGTGAATTCTTAGCCATCCCCAGGCACTTCCCTACTTTCTCCCTTCCCCTTTTGCAATGCTCGAAGTTTTCATGAGTGCAATAAAGAAAGCAAATAGTATTCTGAGATATTATTTTGATTTTCCCTAAACAAAAATCAGTGGGATAGATTCAACTACTTGTATATATTTATTAGATAAATTAATGAGTTTACTATTGAAGATTGGATGAGTAGTTACCATAATAGTATTTAAATTCGCTGGCTAAATTGTAATAGGGAAGAAAAGTACTTAGGGCTTTATAGAAAGTGCTACCACTAGGTAATTTTCTTTAACATGCTGTAATTACCTTGACATTAATGTGTATATTAGGAATACCTAATGTACGCAGCACTACAGATTGTGTTTTCAGTGCACTTGTTCTGCGTTGTGCCTGGAAATTTTGTGCAATTTATTAGCAACAGTAATTGTATTTTTAACTCTAATGCTTGGTGAGAGAAACTAACTTTGCAGTAAGTTAAAACATTTGCCATCATTATATCCCAAAGAACTAGTGACAAAAATTATTCAGCCTTCTTCTAGAGCTCTTCATTTGTATTCCTAAAGCATTCACGGTAAGCTGTAGCAGAGCAGAGGACAAGTCACTGGACTAGGTACCTGAAGACAAGTGACCATTTACATAGGGACTTGGAGGGGGTAACTTCCTTTTTCTATGCCAGTTTCCCTTCCCCTATTTTTGAAGGCTGAGACATGCAAAACAATGACATCAGTGATACATTAAGTAATGATGTTCTGTGCAGAATAGAGATCTTTCTAAAAGCAGGATGTTTGTGGATGTCTTTCTCTATTCCTACTATGTTGAAGTTCTATTGTGCCTTTGTGCTGCTTAAATGGATGTACCTGTACCAGCTGAATGTTTAACTAAGCTAGGTTGGCTTCATTTTGTTCTGCAGTGGGGAACAATGAAGTCTCAGCTACAGGATTTTGAGCATGAGTTACAACAGCCAAACAAGTAGCTTAAGCTTTCTTACTGATGTCCATGCTGTTGCATCTTTACTGTTAATGGTTTTGGCTACATTAAAGCCAGTACCGGTGTTCCTGCGTGTCTGCATGTGTGTCTACTGTTGCAATGCAGACACATTTTTTGTAAAGAGGTGCAACTATGGACATACCATGCTTTGCTCCCCAGACAGGCTAGCTGTTCATGCTGGTAAGCCTGGTAGACCGTTAGCACTTGTTGTCTGCTGTAGCACACCTATGCAGGGTTAGTTGGATGCCATCATGCCCATGAACATAATTCTCTTTGATAAAGATGTGGTTTCTCAAACCTTGAGACTTCTTAAAAATGCTCAAGTGACCTTTCATCTCTGTTCCCATGGACTTAACAAGGAAATTCCATGAGAACTATTAATTCAGCAATAGACAGTAAAACAGTATGGTTTCCTTAGGAGAAAAAAAAAGAAAAACCCAACCTATTTTCCATTCCCTAACTTTAACATCCCGGACATTTACAGTGGCCCACTCACCCTATTGTGAGGTTGCTCGGCAGCCTTTTGAAAGAAGGTGTTTTCTGTGTGTCCTATTACCATTAGCAATAGACTTCACCTTCCTATACCAGGAAAAGTACATAGAACTCTTTAAGCTGCATGTTTTAGTTTCCTCACAACCAGTCTGGTTTGGTATAGCATGTGCTACCTGTGATAATGGGACAGAGATACATTTTCAAAGCTTCTACTGACAGATCTTGGGATTTTGTTTGGTTTACAGCTGACTATGAGCTCACTCAACTTCAGGAAAAACTGAGGGAGACAGAAGAAGCTATGGAAAAATTAATCAACAGAGTAGGACCTAACTGTGACAGGTATGTTTCAAATTACAGCATTTTACAGACAGATTCTGCTCTGATTAGAAATTAAACTTTCCTACTTTTGCTATATTAAAATAGCATTTTATTATTACTTCAAATTGTAGGAATTTGATTTTATACATAACACTTTTTGTTCTGCAGTTTTTATCTTTTCAGCATCTAGATTTAAAATGAATAATTTCTTCCAACTCCATTCTCCTTAAGGAGAAAAGCAACTATCCCTAACTTCCCCTTTGTAAGGTGCATTATTTGAAAGATAATGACGGGTATGTGTAAACAGAAAACAAAACATCTACATTTAAAGTATATAAAACAACCTGTCTTATGTGACCAAAGTAATATTCTGAACAATTCCTAAGAGACCCATTCGTTTTATGTTATTTTCCAGTTATATGAATTCTTTTTCTAAATAGAAATGCTGTTATAATCTATGTAAATGCCTGTCAGAATAGCCATAAAGTATTTCTTAAAAGACAGAATTGTATAATAATCTGATTCCATAACTTAGTTCCACCCTCTGACTAGTAAATCCATGCATTTGTTTCTAAACATAACAGAAAAAATAAGAGTTGTAAAATCAGGATTTTTTATTATGTTTATTGTTTGCTATAAATCTGAGGTCACTGTTCTATGTTATAAGGAAGCTGGAAACAAGTCCATTTTTCATGAGGAGTGTAACAACACATCAATAGGACAATGCGTAACTGCAGTGTTGAAAATTTAAATACCATGAATATTAAGGTGATGTTTGCAAGCAAAATAAATAGCTGTTCAAGTTGTAATGCATGTTAACTTCGGATCTGTCAATGCCTGGTGTAGCCCATTCTGTAGGAACAAATCTGTGCTGAACTTGCACATGATGTTTATTTATGGTTCAAACTGCATTCTCTTTGAGTGTGTAGTTCCGCCCACTTTGCACCACGCCCTGTATTGTGGCTGCACTCACCTCAGCAAGATGAGGTGCCAGACTTGCCTGTGTTATTCCAGGTTCCAGCGGGAGAACCTCTAAACTGCACTGGTTTTGTTAGCAAAACAGAAGGATACTATTTTGTCTATCTCTGTTTTGGAGAGCTAACACAATGCTCTATGCTTACCTTTAAGCTGCCAGAAATAGGCTTATGAGCTGCCCAGATACTGTGCTGACTCTCAGATAGGATATTTTTTACTGAGAAAATGGGTTTAGGGTCTGATCCAGTGTTTGTTCCACTCTGTCTTATTGGCTCAGAGCCTCTATTTAGTGGAACTTCCTGTCTTTGTTCAACCAAACTATTTATATAGATGGATCTGAAGGCCTCAGGGGAAATCATAATCTGAACTTAATGAAAAATTTTTTATGCAGCTTCTTTAAAGAGAAGGGAAAAAGCACCTCTAGATGGAGCAAATAGCTGCTTTTAAAATACACCGAGACTTATTCTTTTAAAATAAGACACCACACTTCGAAGAAAAGACCCAGACTTTGAAGCTTTCTTAATCTATCCTGTGATACTCGTTAAGTTCAGTAATACTGGATGAAGGCCTTAAAGAAAATGTATGGTTAGAAAGTGTAGTTACAGCACAGAGTATAGTGCTAGGATTATTCAATCTGGATGTTGATAGATGAAAGAGGAGGAGAGCAAAAATTCTTGAGCCCCATTTATTAATATGCAGTTGAACATAAATATTGTTTTTTGACATACAACAGAAAAGGCAGAGGAAGAAATAAATGGTATCAAATTTAAACTAATGCTGAAAGAACCCAGGTGACACCATGGCCCATTATACTAGATATGGCAAAGTGACTCCCAGCCTGCGAAGTGAGGTGTTAGTACCCAAACCAAAGGTTGTATTTTGCATTGTCACAAAAATGATGTATCACCATAACCCAGTGTTTGCAACAGCGCTGAGGTTTGAGCTCGTGCCTCTGTGTCCTCTCTCTTCAGGAGTATTATTCTCGCAGCCGAACTGTGAGAGTTCATCCTGGCTTTCTCCTGGTAAAGATTTTTAGAATCAAAAAAAATTCTCATTTTGTGTATTTTCTTAAAAAAACTGTTGCTTTTGAAATTGGATATGTTTGGAAGGCCAGTTTATTCTCAGATAACACTGTTCCTCAGAAAGAAAGCTTTTTCCAAAGGAGTAGTGTATACTGTGCTGTGTGATTTTACTCTTTCTTCTGTAGCAAGTGTACGTGCTGTTTTCTTGCTGTGGTGTGACCTGCCCATTTCTTTTTCTGCCAAAAGCATGTGAGCGAATGAGGCTGGAAGACCTCTCAATGCTCTTAGCAGGTTTTCTCAGATGGGATAGCTCATATCATCCAGCTCTGTGTTGTAGAAGGTAGGCTGGTTGGGGTTTTCTTATGAGGCTGGAAGACCAACCTTCAAATCAACCAAGAAGATCTCTTTCCAAACCAGCATACTAACTGGAATTGCTACAGCCTTAAGTAGAGTTTGCAGAAATGCAAAACTTACTTTCAGAAAGTAAAAGCACAGACGCTTTTAAAAAGGCCTAGCATGTAGTAGCAAGGACTAGAAGCAAGTTAAGGAAAGCAAGAGGAAGAAAGAACTACCTGGCCAGGTCCTCAGCAACATAACGAAATCTAAACTGAGACGGTCAAAGACAGTTGCTGCCTAATGCACATATTTAAATGGGTAGTACATAGTACCTAAGGATATAATGACTCACAGCTCTGAGAAAATCTAGCACTTTTCCCAGCACTTTTTTAACAGGTTGTAAATTTAAATTACACGGTTTTATAATGTATCATCACATCCTATCACTAAGGGGACCTCAGTATCTCCAGTCTCTAAATGTAGACCTTTATAGTCCAGTATCTCTCAGCAGAGATGAAAAGCTTTGCTGGAAATTTGATGATTCAGAAATGAATACTTGATTGATGGCTATGATAGGGCTCTCCACATTGAAAGCATGCATACTGCTTTTTTTCCAGGCTTTTAGCAGTGTTTCAGTGTTGGAACAGTGATATAATGGGTATGAAATTTCTCCTTACCCATTCTCATGGATGTCTTACCCATATTCTTTTCACCACTGTTTGTAAAGTTTGGTAGTTTGAAATCACTTTAAATTGAAAAATACTAGTAAATATTTTTCTCAATGGGAGTATTGTACAATGCTGTCTTGTAAAAAACTCTCATGTTTCTGGTGATTAGGTAAGAGGCAGAAATAATAAGCTCAATTACCTGCTTTTAAAACCCTCTTTACTAGGCTGTCAGTTAGAAAAAAAATATCTTTTTACTATAAACTAAACAAATGTAATATGGAAGAAAGAGAGAGGCTGTAATCTGTGGAGTACCAGTTTTGGGCTATTGTTAATAGTGATTATTTTCAGGTCATGAATCAAAAAACACACTAGTCGACATGTCTGAGGTACTATGTTAGATTATGGATTTTCACTGAAGTCATGATAGCTCTTTAGGAGATGTTCTGATCTCAGTGTAAGAATAAGAAACCTTTACCTGTTAGTGCATTGCCACTATGAAAAGTAAAAGCTGTGTTGGAGCCACAAGCACACAAAGCAAAAATAATTACCTTTTCTTATACTGTAAACCTTTGCATCTCTTGTCCTTAGTGTTCTGAAGTGCATTATACCCTGGTAAATCCCTCATATGCAGGCAGCCAGATGTCTTATACACTGCCAGCATCCTACACTGTCTTCCTGGAGGCCTTAAATGAAGTAAAAATAGTGCATGGGCTTTGGTTTCTCCCCCTCTAAAGGGAGATTTGTCATTTAAGCAAGGTATCTGGAGGAGGAATACTCTGAAATACGGAGCCCTTGTGTTGCAATAAGACAGTAGTGCTTTCTAATGGGAGTATCCAGCATATTAGAAATTTTCCCATATGAAATACCACAGTGATGCAGCTGCTTTGATTGATCCTATATCTGAGCTAGCATATCTCCCCATTGTGTTAAACAGATAGACCTGTCTTCATCCAGGTGATATATATTCAAATTACATACACTTTTGTCTGTAAGAGGAGGATTAGTTAGGCAGTTCTATTAAAGCTTCTGTCAAAGGCAGCTAGCTGATGAAACCATTTCTTTTTGTGTGTCTCTTAATTCACATCTCAAATTCTACATCTGCCTAGCCCAGGCTTTTTCTGAAAAGATGCAGTGTCACACCTTCACTTGTTCTGTGGAACAAATTGCCACCACAAGTTGAGGAGACTCAGTGCAACCTCCATATAATGTTGGGGGCATATCAGCCTTTCAATCTGTGGGGCCTCTCAGGGGAAGCACAGAGAAGTGATGTTTAGCTTTGTGGTCTCAAACAGTTTAATCTGGGTAGCTGCTAATGGAACCAGTGGGCCTGCTCTTAAACTAAGTTCAGTTATAGACAACTGAGTGCAACTGTGCACAAAATCTAGCCCATTGTCAGCACTGTGATTAGCATCACACAAATCAGCAGTACGATGCTGATCTTTTTGGCTTTAAACCTATATGACTCTGCTGCCTTTAGTGAAGTAACTATCATGTCACCACCATTCCTGGATATGTAGAATAGCACAAAGTACCTCTTAAAAGTGCTGTTCTAGTCATGACAGCTAGTAAGAGGGAAAAATAAAGATGGATGCCACAAGTTTTCAAGTTTATGAGATTTCAGGCACCTGAAACAAGGTTTAGGCAAACACTAATCACCTAAACCCAGTATCATTAACCAGTTTCCAGCTCCCCTCTTCCCATCTCAGCCCTAAGATTCCCTGAGCAGCTGTCTGATCTTAGAGATTATCTGTCTGATAGTCTGCAGCTCACCAGAGATCATTGCTCTGACCTTGCTTACCTCCTATGGTACAGCATTATACGCATCCCAAGGGCCACCCTTTCTGAGTAACTAGGGGCAATGCATGCTGCCTAAAACATATCAGGATTCAAAAGAGCACTAGAGTAGTGCCTTAGTCCCCTGAGAGGCTCAAAGTGGCACTTACACAGAGGTCAAACACCTGCTCAAGAGCAAACTGAAACTCAAGATGAAACAAGCACCATTTTCACCCATAAGTACAGCCAGTATCTTTCTTATTCTGACCTACTGAGTTAGTCAGTAGAGCTCAGATCACTGCCCTCCAAATACTTTTTTGTGCATAATATTTTTAGAAGACTATTTCTTTTTCCCAAGAAAATAACATGTAATGACTACATGATCTTATCTGTTGGAAGCATTCTTGTTACAACAGTAATTATATTACCTGAGCAGCAGTAATTAATAGAATCAACAGTGTAGAACCAGTCAAAATTAGAGTTTGCTT
The DNA here is from genome assembly GCF_963264785.1 of Psittacula echo. Taxonomy (NCBI): domain Eukaryota; kingdom Metazoa; phylum Chordata; class Aves; order Psittaciformes; family Psittacidae; genus Psittacula; species Psittacula echo. The sequence goes on from NC_137739.1 coordinate 32,508,940, forward strand.
TCAATCTGATAAAGATCTCAGTCCTCTCCCACTCTCCCTCTGATTCTAAAGGGCAAGTTAAAGTTAAATGTAACACCTTCTTTTAATTTTTAAATCTTCCTCGCCCCACCTCCCCACCAGGCAGCATTGTGGACTCTCTGTAACAACATCGTGATCTGTCCAACTGACATTTTTTAATGAAGCCTAGCAAATCTGATACATGTAGTGGTCATAATTAGGTATCAATAGACTCTTGAGACTAATGTCTGTGTGAGACATTTTGATCTGCCCTACAACCTGTTTTAAATGTAGCATAGGTTTTGAATTACATTTTCTCATAATGCTTTAAACAAGGCATGGCCCCATAATTCTCACCTCTTTTAAAGGCTAGAAATTTCTGTAGTATCTTTTGTACCATAACTCTTCCTTGTGTGTCACTTTCATCTTGCTCTCACATTGGCTGTACCTACCTTCCTTTGCCTGTTTAAGTTTCCAGGTTTTCTGGGTAAATGGATAAACTTTATACCAAGCTGAAGTGCAGACCACGTGCAGATGTTGAGCAGTGATCATACTGCAGCCAGGTTTCTTGAGATTGTGCTGTTGGGACAGACCAAAGAGTTGTGTTTCAAACCCTGTTAATAGTTTGTAATAATAGTGGACTGAATTCTGGTATCTAATATTTTCTATCAGGACTCAGAATGTTACAACAGACCAAGAAAAAAGGTTACTTCAGCAACTTCGTGAAATTACTAGAGTTATGAAAGAAGGAAAATTCATAGATGGCAACTCTCCTGAGAAGGAAGCTGAAGAAGCTCCTTACATGGAGGACTGGGAAGGTAAGCAAGGCCTTTCTTACCATTACCTTGAGGAGAAAAACTGAATTAGGACTACTTACATCCTTCCTTTCAGAAGTCAGTGTGCTAAACTCTGCAAAAGGTGGTTAGTTTCCCCAACCGTAATTAAAAAAAAAAAAAAAAGGGGGATTTTGAGATATCCAGCATTTCCTTTAGTGTAGTCACTATGATATCTGCTTCTGGGTCTTGGCTGCTGTAGGTTTGTGTATTTCTCTTCTTTGCTGGGCTAGATTTTAGGCAAAATCATAGACCCCCTGGAAATCAGAATCAGTACATTTTGGATAACGTACAGTTTTTACTTTTGATTAGTAATTGTTCGTTCCAGTGTTGTAAAAGTGATCTCCAGGAAGTCTGTCTTTCAATAACTCTGTATTTTCATGTCCTTTCCCTTCCTTGGAATTTACTTGTTACATAAATGTGTTTTCAAGATACCCTAGTTGAGCTGCTCAGTATCATAATTTTAAATGCAGACTTAAATTCTTGCTCTTTAAGAAGCTTTCAAAATGATCCAAAACATAAAGCATAAGCAGTGGACTCGAGCTCTGTTTTCTTAAGGCAAAATCATGCTGCATTTTCTAAAATAAAATGCACAAAATAATTCACATATCTGTTTTTTCAACTTTATAAATAATGTTTTTTATAGCAAAAGTCTTCAAAACATGAGTCAGTCCATCTGTAGATAGAAACAAACAAAAAAATTGATCTATTGAAAGATCTAAATTACCCAGTTTTTACCTGATAGCTCCCATTGCTTTCAGCAAAACTCAGATACTCCCTCCTAAAAGTTAGTATTGATATCCTGGTTCCCTAAAAATAAGTAGAGTTGTCTCATCATTGCCCAAGAACTCATGTTTTGCACATTCTTACCATGGATTTAATACTGTGATATATACATGCCATTAAACAGATGAGACATACTGACAGGGCTAAAATCAACTGTTCTAATAAACTTAGGCATCAGTCACTGAAGTCAGTTCTACTTTTAAATGCTGGTAACACTTCAAGTTGCATATCACTTTATTAATCCTTAGGTTATCCAGAAGAGACCTATCCTGTCTATGATGATTCTGATTGCTTCAAGAGGAAACAGGACACAATCCTAGTAGACTACCCTGACCTGAGCCAGCCTTCAGCAGAAGAGCTGGCAGAAAGAATGGAGGGCATGGAAGATGAGGAGCTTCTGTGCAATGAAACCCTGCTATCTGATCTCATCATGGGAAGGGGCAGTCACGATTTAATGCAGAAAAAGGATGAGGTAACTGACATCAGTGAAGAAGAGGAGAGGGAACTTCATCACAGCCAAAGCACTGAGGAGTGTTGCTGTTGTTATGAGGATGACGATCCTGCTGTCATAGCAGAGAATGCTGTATTCCACTCTGAGAGCTGCAGCGAAGCAGAAGAATCAACCCAAGAGGATCTGTCTATGGAATCAGAAAATGAAAATGCAGCACTGAAAAAGCAAAAAGCCAGTGATTCAGATGAAACAGGCACGCTGAGAAAGCGCAACACAAAAGGACTTGAGTAATAGGGACAATGGCCGATGTTACCTAGATGGTCACAAACTGTTACTCGTGTGAAAACTTTGTGTTCATCTCCTTGTATTATTTCATTCCCATGGTAACGATCAGTAACATCATCTACCTGAAATGGAAGCCAATGCCCTCTTTCGTGCAGTCTTGTCATGGCTTATTACTGCTTTGCCAACAGCAATTTGTCCTTGCTTTTTGGAGACTGGTATCTCAGAGCAGATTATTTGGTTCAGATATTTGTAATTCTTTCTAATTCTGAAGAAACAGTCCTTGGTTTTGCCCTTTGTCATCCCAGAGTTCACGAAATGTCTCTTCTGACTTTCTCAAAAACATCTATTTGTGTGCTACCAGTTATGAAAATCCATAAATATTTATGAGATTACCACGAAGCTGGAGGAGGAAGTATGCTGTCTTTCTCTTACCTGAAAGCTAACTGGTCAGCAGAACAGACAATAGTCATACATATAACTCTTTCTCAACTGTGTCATTGCTGCTGTATGCCCAAGAAACCGTTGTCATTATAGTCCACAAGATTCACGTGCTACCCCAAACCACAGCCCATTTCCCAGCTTATTCCATGCTGCAGGATCAGTAGCCTAATCTATGTATTCCATGAGCAAGATAGATTGAAGCATTGTGAGTTGTTCTTTGTGTTTGCTTATAGCTGTGGTGAAACATTTTGTTGGTGAAACCCCCAGATGAGTGCAGGAATCACGCCATACTGTTAGAGAAGTACACTAAAAATACCCCTGTGGCTTAAAAGAACAAAAGGCAGCAAGAAGGTCTGAACTTGAAAGCAGAGGAGAGTAAGGGTGAATGTCAGACTGAAAAGAAACCCCACCATTTCCAGGCCCTAGGGACCTCCCACAGTGTCCTCCGACAGACTCCTCACGTGGCACTGGCACCTCCCCATGCTCCAGGGGCTGAGCCAGGAGATGGGGAAGAAGGGCCCACACAACACTTGGCCATCAGCAACTCTTCTATGGAGTGCTGGGAGACCTGGTGCAGGCTGCAGTGCCTCCCTCTCCCACCAGTGGGATCGCTGACCTTTGGTTTGAATTCATACTAGCTTTAAAGGTAAAAATACAGTATAAACAGCACTGGAAACTCCTCATGTTAAATAACCTCCATACTTTATGTAGGTAATTTACCACGGTGTTTCTGACCTTTGGTAGGGAAAGACATAGTTGCTTCCAACAAATCAAGTTTAATATTTCTGCACAGTGTTCTGTATTGACAAAACCAGAACCTCTATGACATACACAAGGTAAATTATATGAAAATACAAAAATCAGTCGTTGCACATACTGGTAAATAAATACATTTACTACAGAATACCAAAGAGTTTCTTTAAAAAATTTACTTTGTAAAAGCACATTCTTGCAGGTTATCTAAAACTCTATATAGGTCTGAACAAAAATGAGATTTCCAACAACTCAAAACAGGTCAAGACAGTCTTGTGTGCAAACAAGTGAACGTATTACATTATGAAAAAAATGACTGGTTAAATATTAGTTCTCATGGCTAAGACATCTTTTGACAATTTTGATATTTTCCACTCTTTAAACCCAATATAATGTAAAGGAAATCTAGGCCATAACATACTCAAATTCTACTGTATATCATTGGTTTATTTAAGAAAGGCAAAGTGATCAATTAGATGATGCTAACTTGTTAACTGTGGAAATAAAAAAAAAATACTTATAAAACCCTATCTAAACTGCTTTTAATTTTATGGGGACGGAAACATTCATGTAGCACTTACTTACATTTTCTACATCTCGAAGTTTAAGTAGACAAGTTAGAAACAAAGACGTATTTTTTTTTGCAGGCAGATACAGTCCCAGCACATTCTAAAATGGGTATTTCTGCAGCTGCTCCCAAACACTGGATCTTTCAGACTGTCATAAGTGGGATAAAAACAGTGCTGGGAAATACAAAAACAAGCCAGTGTCTACTAGGAACTCTCAGAATTAACCACCTCTGAAGTATTCGCTTTCTGAGACACTTCTAAAGCTGTATCAAATTACAAAACATCCTCCACAGATAGTTTTACCATTCTTCTACTCTTGAGTAAAAGAAATTGTTCAAACAGGAGAAACAAAAGCCCCAGTCTTGTAACGATAGGGTACAGACTGACACCCTTTATGGATCAAGCCCACTGAGAAGTCAGCTCAAAGGAAAAGGGAGAAACAGATGTCTGTCTGTAACAGGTACAGACAGATAAAAAGATAATTTTTTTTTTAATCTTTTCCAAAGAAAGATTTCACCTGTTCAAGATTATTTTAAAAGGGGTTTCAAATAACAGACTCTTTAGAGATATTTTGCAATAATTAGTGCCAAGAGAAATTATTATCATTGTTTATGTTGTCAGTCTCAACAGTGGGAGAGAAGACTGAATAATCTTCATATATCCCCAAAGGAAATATTTTAAGACTATATATGATTGTTTTCTAAACACCCTGTTTAGTTGCAGTAATAACATCATAGACTTTGAGAGCACATTTAACAGAAGATGTCAACTTCTTCACCAATAGATATTTTAGATACCCCTTTGAATGTCAACAAGGCTTCATGGGTTGTATATAAGAGCAAAAATGGCCTTCCTTACACATGAAATTTTCTGAAGTATTCATGCCAGTAATGCCCAATTTCTGAGATCCAGGTAAGCCCACTTTTAAACAAAGACAGACAAGAAAACATTAGGACTCTTGCGGAGACACGCAAATGGGGCATTACAGAGACACAACAGAAGTTAGAAAGAAACATTTAGTTACACCAGCAGGCTTTGCATTAGGCCTGAAATAGAAACAAATTGGTGAAAATGTCATAATGGAGAAATCTACACATAAACTGTTTAGGAGACATACAAATGGTATTGTCAGAGTTCTTACCAATACGATGCAACATAACCAGTGACCATCAGTCTATCAATGAATACTAAAATCTATTACTTGTGATCAGCGATGCCAGGCAGTGTGCTAATTCTCCACACCTGTACATGGAACTTGTTTGCACTTTAGTCTGCTTCTCCGTAACTGTGCTCCTTGGACCGTACGTTCCTTTTTCTGGGCTTAGGGCTCAAGATAGTGCAAGTATAATAAAAAAGTCTTATGTGCAACGCAAACACACAGGAAGTTCAAAGAACTTAAGAGCCACAGGTCCCAGTTTCTGCCTTCAGGAGGAGCTCTTTCTTCAGTATGAGGAGAGCTGTGTCTTAATGGCTTTGGTTCTGCAGTTTTTATGCTAAGCTTCCATGCCCATCTTTGCAGCCGTATCCTCTGACTGGTGCCAAGCACAGGGGATGGGAAACAGCACACAGGTCAAAACATGCACTGTACACAGCAGGATGTCAGTTAGCATGTATTAGTTGCATTACTTAGTGATAAACCCATCCGTAATAAACCTGTTGTGTGTGGTTTTCTTATGTGGTGGCTGCTTGTGTGAATGCTAAGAGAGGCTCTCATCCTCCAGATCCAGGCAGATGCAAATGAAGAAGAAAAAGAGAAAGCAAGATTATTTTCTGAGAAACAAGTGTATTTCTGATGGATACTGTAAAAAGAGATCTAGTTATACTAGCATCATTTATACCATACCAGTCTCTGGTACTCTAGTAAAGCACTTGCTTTCAGCATACAGTCCCAGATCCCTGGCATCACACAATGCAAAGAAGAAAGCACAGTGTTGTTAGGAAGCTTAAATTCATCATCATACAGGTGGCAATAAATCAGAGAGCACTGCAAACCACTGCAGTAGAAAAAGAGGACTTGGGAAATGTGGCCTGTAGTGTGCAGGTGCTGAGCTTTGCAAATACAATTCAAGGAGCCAACTGTTAGAAATGCTGCACTCTAAGTCATAACTGCCACCCTGAGAATACAGAATGTGAATCCTTTTATGTATGTTCTCCAGTGTCTTGGTCAGAAACCTATTCAGCACTTTAAAATTCACCAACAACCTTGAACTGCACAATGTGATGAATATCCCTGCTGAGGATTATGCAAGTGGAATTGGAGGACACCCTACTTCAAAATGAGAACATATACACAGGGATTTAACACACTTTAATTCACAGGCATTAACTTTATAGGTTTCACTGACTTAGCTTTTTGGAGTGTCTCTATATGGAAAAACCTGTACACGTTTGAGACAAGCAAAAGTTACAGATGAAAGAAAAAAGCAGGGGGCTTAAAACAAAAACAAGAAAATTGTAGTAACACAGATTACTAAACTGAAAAGCATCTACCACCTGCAAGAAAGTACTTGAAGTGATACCAAACAGGAATTCATCCTCATGGACTTGTGCTATGCAGTTCAAAAGACAGAATAACCAGTGCTTTTGAAAACAGGTGGGTTGGTTTGTTTAAGAAAAGAAAAATGACACAAACCCTTGTCACAGTGTTACCGAATTTGGTAACTCTTGAACATCCATCATAGTTAAAAGAGCCGTGTTCCACAATCAGCTTTTCAAGATCACATTGTTACAAATCTTGCAAGAGAAAGCATCACTGCTTTAGCCCTACTTTAAACCAGAAGTTAGAATTAACAGTACGCAGTATTTTTTATATTTTCAGCCTACATTATTAAGCACTGAATGTCCAAATAAATACTGTTAGAAATGAAATAGAGCCCCATTGTTTTTTACTTAGGAAAACTCAGTGGGCCTGATTTAAGTTACTTGCTGAGCGACTTTTCAGTTCCTGATACTTGTACAGTACCCTCGTGTTTGTTCTGGGCCATCCTCGTAAATTAATATGCATGAAACTTGATTTCAGTGTGATTTCAGTGTGATTTCAGTGTAATTTCAGTTCCCTGATGAGAACTTTCTGTAGTAATGTGGTTTTCCAGTATTCCAAATTGCAATGAACCAGTTTATTATTCACAAGAAAGTTCAAAACAAAGAGCCTCTGTCTACTAGTTGGTCATCCAGGTAATCAGCAAGAAGACAGGCTTAGGGACTAAGAACTAATTTCTAGTGCCAGCTCTATATATAACTCTTCATTTGTCTGTTTGCTTTTATAAGCTTCAAATCACAGCTTCACTGGTATTAAAAGGGTAATAATACTTACCTGCTGCTCCTGGGCTGCTGTAAGGCTTTACTAGCTAATATGGAATGTCTTTGTGAAGTGTTGTTTTTAGTTTGTGGGCATTTGTTAAAGCTGGTATTTACCAGCCTAATCACAGATTGGCCCCAAGATAGAAGATACTGCTACAAGCATTAAAGTATGAACAGAAAGACCCCCAAAAAGGCAAGTGGTGCCATTTTGGTGAGAGGAGGCTGTATCTTTTGACCATGTCCTTGCACTGCATCCCAGATGTAGTATGCAACAGGGTATCACAGGATGTTTCATGGCACACACTACTCTGCTAGCAATAAGATTCCTGATTGGAAAAAAAAGCCCTCTGTCAATCCAGGCACGTAGCTCAACGATGTCACCTAGAAATGATGGTTTTCTTCTAGGATAAAAAGTTTCTATTTTTAGTATAAAATATCAAACTTCCACAAATAAGGCAGCAGAAAATGAGGCAGAGACTTCAGTAGAAAACACTGCTCTATTTGCGTTTAGCACAATAAGTACTGACCTTCAGAAATAAATGTAGTGGTACACAAAAAAGCAGTATCATAAGGCAAAACCCAAAGGAAGCGTATTAAAATGGCTATGTTATGTTTTTTCCAGCAGGACTATCAAGCACTGCTCATATGTCAGCCTAGCAAATTGCTGGTTTTCCAGTGGCAGCTGCCACTCAGCCAGATCAACCTGGCACACCTATAGCTACTTCAAAGACTCTCTTCTTTGAGCTCAAACTATAACTTTGAAAACATTTTAAAAATAAGTACAAAATACTATAACGTTTAAAGATACTTAAGGATCAATACAGTTCTACTTCTAGCCAGTGAGGACAGGAGATTCTCTCTGGGGAACAGAACAGGATGGTAATAATTGGGTTATCTTCTGATGTCCCAGACTGGAATGAAAACCTCCTGTTAAGAGGTGTCAGAGTTCACAGATTTGTTTGAATACTGAACTTCATAGCATGAGCAGTGCCCAAAGCCCACTGTCACAAAACATACTCTGGTTTTGTGTACTTGTGAGAGCCTGGACAGTAAACATAGCCTTGGAAAAAAACAAACAAACAAACAAAACAAGCAACCAAAACTGAAAATCAAATGGAGTAAAATATTCCTGCTGTTGTTTGGTAAGTCAGTGCAGGAAAAGTACAAGATATCTTATGTGATGTTCAAGAATGCCTAACAGAATTAGGAAGTGCTCTCTTGTTAGGACTTTGGAAATTCCGTCACTTACTGTGTCCTGACCACACTGACAGATTTCTGCAGCCAAAGTCTGGCAGTCTGCTGCACAGGCCGACCTGTATAACACTTGTGCAGATGGAGCTGCAGGATAGGGAGCTTATGCTTAAATGAGAGCGCAAATGTCAAGACAAGCTTGAGGAAAACAAAATTTTGAACAAATAATTTCCTTGAAATTTCACCCAATCTGTAAGCTAGATTTTAATGTTAAAATCTCTAAAAACGTTTATAAATTACACCCTGTTACTTTGAAAGAGTTCACTTTACAAAGTACTGGTACTTTTGATGGCATTGTTCCAACTGGGATAACCTCAGTAAGAAGCCATAGATACAGGGTCAAATGTGAGAAACAGATTGCATTGTAAACATCCCATTTGAGTATAAAGGTAGTCATAAAACATGAGACTCATTTTTAAATCAGATGTGCGTGACAGAGTCAAAGTCTGCAGTAACAACAGTTTTGAACAGCCGAGTTGCATCCAAGGAAAAAAACCAAAGCCAGCACAAGTATGAAAAGGCAATTTGCAGCACAATTGCCAAGTGTCTCAGTTTGCTGCTACATAAAAGCATTAATAAGCAGTTGCATTAACTGGACCTCTGCAAGGTGTTCAACAATAACAGCTTTAAAACAACTGATGGTGCAAACTAAAACACAATCAACAACATACCACTGTGAGAAGGGAAAGTGTATCAGATGGTTTGTCCTTACTGGTATTTTTCTGCACATTTAGTGACCAAAAATGACATAAGTTTAAAAATTCAAGCCTCACTAAAATCATTGACAAGATTTCCATAGAATTCAACAGTGTCAAGATTTTATCTTAAGACATTGGTTAGCTATTCAGTTTCTACACAGGTGGCAGAAAACTGTTCATATTTACTGCGGTTCCTTCAGTGAGAATCAAACAGGTTACTGAGCACACAAACCACTCCTGCCGCCCACCAGCCTCGAAACCCTCCTGAGAAGCTTCTCATCAGAACAGGGATAGACATAGGTAGGTCCCAAAACCATTATTTCCACTCAACTCATTGGAACTGAGGCACAAAGAGGTTACAAGATTTGCACAGTCACACAGTCAGTTGGATTTGAAACCCAGGCGACCTGGTTTGCAGGCCTGTGTTCTCTCAGCTGCTGGACAGCCTAAAAGACTATATGATTTTAACACACATTTGTGACTCTTCAGGGCTTTTTCTGCATGCAGTCAGTACCTAGGCACAGAATAGATGCACGAGTATTCACTGGTACTGCTCGGTTCTGGCTCTCAAGTAGGACTGCATTCCAGTTGATGTGCTAGCAAGCTTTTGTCAGAGTAATTTTCAAACTGCCACTGTAGACGTGAATAAAACCATGATAAGCTTTCAATGTTATTGAGTAATCCAATTACAAAGTGAATAGGAAGGGTTTCTTTTCTCAAGAACATAAGCATAATTTTTTCTGAAATGTGTCCTCTTCCTAAAGCAATTCAGGAAATCTGTGTACTGGTTCCATTAAACAGTTTCAAGACAAAGAGTTAATTCAAGTCTTCTCAGTGAAGGTATGGATAAACATACCCGTACTGAACAAGAGGAATTTAAAATTTCAGGGCAGTTAAATAAAATACAACATATAAATTTTAATGCATTTTCATCCAATATACAGGCATTTGTGAGTATCAGCTACTGAGCTATAGTTTATGGCAAAATAACAAAGTATCAAGTTTTAGTTGTGAAAATCCTTTTCTTAGTTCCTTGGCAAGCGACAGAAAGAACTGAAAAATATCTACTTAATTTCAAACACACAGCAGAACCCTGGTAGGTACATTTCATGCATGAAGAACAACCGAAACTCATTTTCATCAAGTAGCACATACAAGGGAAGCCTGCATCTACAGTTAAAGTAATTCTAGTGCAAGATTTATATGTATAAAACTACTTTCTTCTAGTAATAACCTATGAGGCCTTCTGATAAATCTGAGAGTTATCAGACTATAATTCTAATCAAGGTGACTGCTGCTCTATCACATTTGCTGTCCTTATTTGCCAAGCAAAGATACGTTTTGGTGAACACATGCTTCTCTAAAAATGAGGAAAAAACTTGCAAATGATGTTTTAGGAGAGCAATGGGATAGCATGGGAGAACTAGTTAGAATGCCACAGGATCAAACCCAAAATCTTCCCGACACCTGCCACGTATAAGGAGAATTTCTCTCTGCCCGAAACACCAGGCAACCCCCTGTTCTATCTGACTAGAATAATCAAAGACAAATACTGGTCTACAGTCATCATCTCTTCAGGGCAAGAAATTCTTTGCCATGTGATGTTCACTCCTTCTTGTATCTTTATGTGAAGTCACTAATAAATTAAATTAAAAAAAGAATAATATTTGTAAAAAGCTAAGACATAAGAACTGGGAGTGATTTTCTGTACTAAGGAGTGGGATGATTTCCTTCTTTTTTAATGGGCAGCACTCAGGTAGGGGTCAGATTTTTATAGGTAGAAAAGTAGACTAATGCTCAATACTTGTAGAGACCTCTCTGGGGCTCTGCTTGCTGAAAGTCCCTCCTTTTGTTCATCAAAAGGGAGCAAAAAATGAGAAAGTCTGAATTGATGGCACTGATTCACTGTGACCGATAAAATTCTGGTGTCATTTGACTCCACAATGATGTTTTTCAAATGTGCATCTATCAGATTTTGTTACAGAGCCCTTTTTACTAAAGCTCCTTCAGTTCTACCTCAGGAGGACAGCCAGCTGGGAACTCCATAACTATTGTAAGGCAACTTGAATAGTGAGAGCTTTGCCCAGTCATTATTACAAAACCATTCTCACAGACTTCTTAGCATCAGAATTTCTAACAATGGCCTACAACATTACTGTTTTATGGCCATATATTATTCTATAAAAGGAGAGATTTCTAGTTTCTAAAAAATAAACTCTATTTTAGGGCATCAACACACTTCAGCTCACAGAATCACTTTCAACCTTTTGAAAAAGGAAAAATAAGGCAGCACTACAAAGGCAATCTAACAGCCTGCCTCCAGGCTTGTGGACAGTGCTGCTCATTGATTTGCAACTAATGGTTTGGAAACTCCGGTTACTGAATGTTTACCGAGAAAAATTCTGATTATATTTTAGGCAAGCTTTTTTATCTGCTTTTAATGTGTTAATTTACTCCACTGAAAAGCCAAAGGGCCAAATTCACCACTTCGATAAGGCTTCTATTGTTGAAGCATCATTGGATGTGCACCGAAGGCATTATTCATCTGTGGAGAGATCACTGAGTAATATCGTCAGACGCTTTTGAGTTGCACATCCTTGCGGAAAAGATAAAGGGATTGTGAAGAGAATGAGAAGGAAGAGAACATCAGAGATGAAGAAACCTAGATAAAGGGCCAGGGAGAAACTGTTTGATGTAAACAGAGTGACAAGTTAGATTAAGAACTCTCATTAAAGCATGCAGTTATTTGCCTATAAGCAATTCAGACAGGGAAATTGTTTACAACTCTCTGCCAAAATCAACAGCAGGTGCAAAAAAATCATCAATACTGGGATTTTAAATAATATTAAATCTACTGTATCCAAACGCTTACTAGGACTGTGTGATAGAAATACACAGCTCATTGCCATTATATTCTTTGTGACACTAAGTAAACAAGGTTATGCACACTGACATGCAGGCCCTGCAGAAGCTCTTACTAATGTGAGTGTGCCACGAACTGCTCCTTGGTTACATTAGTACACATATATCTCTGAAAATACATACTGGTGCCAAGATTTTATTACTGGTGTGGAGGAAAAACTAACTTTGTGAGTTTTGTGTAATACTTTATGACTAATCTCAGGTATGACTGTACGTTAAGACAGAACCTGTTGTGACTTTACCAAGTTAGAAAAACAAAATTTGTAGATGTGCTGGAAAACTTGTGATACCACCAAAAGCAATCTACATCAGAAAATGTCCACTGGAAATTATACAGATGCTCAATGAAAAGCAAGTGCTTCTGGAGCAGATGGCAATGGTCAAGTGAATCAAAACAACCCAGTCCCTTGCTCAACATCAGTGAGGAATTAGGGTTTTGGCAATGGCCACTAGGCATAATCCTACTGTAACTGAACCAGATTTAATGAGAGCTCCTCATTCCTCTTAGTCCCAGGTTAACATCCCCCTCTAGTGACCTCAATTTATGGTGGGGAATTTTCTTCCTCAGCAGCTCATTGGCTGATGTCCCTGTATGATTCTGTTAAGATGATGGGAATTTGAGTCACCACTTTCCTCCTGGCACGCTTACAGGTTAAAAAAATACCTGGCTGGGAAGAACGTACAGGGAGAGTGAAGTTACACAATGTGCTGGCAACAAAACTGTCCCAAGAAACTGAACTCTGCCTTTCCCCAGCCTCTCATTCTCACCCTTGTGCAGGAGTTCACTGCACACAAGCTTCCTTTTTGTGCCAGTTCCCTGTGGGGCCATGAAGCAAACCAGACCACTGTTACGATCCATGTTCAAAATAATCCTTCCTAAACCAACTCCACTATTAAAGCCAGCAGATTGTGTATTTGCACCATATGACACTTGGTTCCTTTGACACAGTGCTGTGCACAGGGAGAGGCAGGAAACTCTCAGGTGCCACTTTTTCAGGCTTTAAAGCAAACATGACTGGAGAGCCACAGAATTAAAGTAATGCAGATTCAGCCCTTCCCATGCTGCAGATTCTTTAAATGCACATCACACCTAAATACCAGCAGTGGGGATTCCTATCTGGTTTTGCAGTAGTCTAAACAAAAATTCTGGTTATCACTGAAGCTTGTTTTTAAAGACTGACGTGAGGCCTAAGGGCCTCTCTGTTAAAATCCAAAGTGAGATCAGAGATGGGGATGTGAAGTGGTGAGAAACCACCAACTACAGGGGAAAGCAAAGCATCCATGTGCAAAGCCTCAGTATCACACCACAGCTCATGATCATGAATTTTGATCATGCAGTGAGGGAACAGCCTGCTCATTTCTCACAAACAAAAGGTGTCTTTCCATTTTATACCACTGCATGGAAAGGCTTCTTGCAACAAGATTTGAATAAATAAAACAATGAAAGAGCCTCCTGTTATTGAAAGATGACATTTGATAGGCTGAGTCCATCAACAAAACACTGTTCAAAGCCAGATGACATTCTTAATAGATTTTAAAAAATATTAGAAAGAATGCTGGCCATTACTTATTTCCATCTCTTATCTGAAATTTCCTTATCTGTATACTGGGAAGGACACCTGAAGGCAAATGTGAAGAAGAGAGCGGATTTCTTTTATTAGTTGAAATTAAACAGTCCAAATGGCACAACCTCTCCCTATGGCCTGTCCCCTATGAAACAAGCAGATTTGATCTCATTTTTCTCATTACATAATCTTTGGTTGTGCAATGCAAGAGTCTGTAAAGACTAAAAAAGGGGACCTGAATACACACAGTATAAAACACAACTACTTCATCATTCACATTGCAATATCCTTCTGGGTGAACTACATATAAATTCTATTATTTTGTGCATCATTTAGGATAACACTGTACATAACATGGCAGAAAGACTCGTTATTTTTAAAGGTGTTTTACGGTGTGCTATCAGTTACAGTTTCTGGCTTTCAAAATGCTCAGAAGAGAAGAGAATGGCTTATTCTTTGCTTGAGTTTTGATACAGTATTTGTTTGTATATTCCAGATAAATCAGAAAAAAAAAAAAAAAACCCAACAAAAAATCCACACTATTTTAAGCTATTTTGTGTCCTGCCAGCGTCTCATTTGTACGTGGCATACACTACATTTGCCTAGAAGGATTTAGCTCAGTAGCTGGCACATTTACATTAAAGAACAACATACACAGTTTCAATCGATTTCAAGTGTTCTTACAATGGGAAATAAATATGAAAAGTGGTTGTTGCTGAGAGTTCAAATAATGCAATCAACAACTTGTAAAATCGCAAAAGGCCAGAAAAATTTAATAAAATATTTCCATTTACCTTCTTCAGCTTTACACAGCCTGGTCCAATAATAAGATTCTCTGCAGAGAGCCTTTATCCAACCGTTTGTATCACTTCATACAAAATATGTGTTTGAATTACCACAGCAATACAAGGATATAAATTCCCAACACGACATGCCAAATTCAACATAAGTTATGCTTTCTTGGCATCTAGATGTTTTCCTTTTCTGTACTCCAAATACATTTTCATTTGAAACAAATTAAAAAGCATGTAGATGTTAAAACATAATAACAGCTTAGAATTCAAGTGACTTGTGCAACATTGTTTTGTGCTTACTACTTCTCCGTTTCCTCCTACTGCAATTAAAATTCATCATGCCCTACTACATACGCAATAGCAATGCATCAAGTTCAGTCCAGTATAGGTTTTCAACCTTCACACTTTGCTTTATACTACACGAGATCCTTGCAAATTCAAAAAAGTGCATCTTTTCTGTGATCTTTCTTTTACGTTGGCTGATGAGAAGCTCTGATTAGTCGATGCAGGAATGCAACCTTGAGGTACGATTGCAGCCTCAGAATAATTCTTAAATGTAAAAGGAACTTTTTGAGCGTGCACGCCCTTTCTGGATTTAAAAAAGACACCGTTACAATGGTGCTACTAGAGCCACGGTACAGTACATCATGGCACATCTCCATAACATATTCAAGGACATGAGAGAGAACTTCTATTTACACAAACTTGATGTCACTTCCAGAAAAATATGACAGAAAAAAAAAAAAAAAGGAAAACATATTTCCTGAATGTCCTGAATTTTTAGAAGATTCCTTTTACTTTCTCTTCAGCAATAGAGTGATCCTCCACAACTACATTTTCCCTGCCCTGTCTAGTATGGACCATAAGTGACATCAGCAGGAACTGGGAATCATATAGCAAACTGCTTCCTTTGATAGGAGGCTCACCCATGCCCCTTTACTCACAAGCCAGCTTGCTGTCAAAACTTGAAAGGGCAATGGCAAAAGCTTGTAGTGCACACATTGGGTAGTTGTAGTCCATGGTGAACACATCCTCAGCCACGCGGCCAAACTGCATCACTATATATTCAGCTGCAAGAAGCATCATAAAAGGTGACAAAGCATTATTTTTGTTTGCAGCCCTTACTAAGTAAGTATGCATTCAACATCATCCTCTGGCCCACTTCAACAAAATACAAACAAAACATGCTCACTCATCAAACTTCACAACACTTATTCATGCAAGTGGGTGTGCTGGTATCAAGGAGAAGCAAGGCTAGCTTGATTGAGGAACAGCTGAGTGACAGAAGATTGCAAGACTTGCTACTGACAAAAAAACTGCGCAGATAAAGAGTGGGTTTTGCAAGCATAGAGAGAAAATTGCTACTGTATAGAATGCTCTTATACAGATTTAGTGCAAGTCTCACATGTACCAAGAATCAATTAATTCTATTCCCACTTAACTTCAGGCAAGTGGATAAGCAAGGATAATGGCAGAAGAAAATGCATAACTGTGATCAAGACCTAATCATGCCCAGGGAAGCTGTGAATGCTCCATCCCTGGCAGTGTTCAAGCCCTGGTTGGATGAGGCCTTGGGTGACATGGTTTAGTGTGAGGTGTCCCTGCCCATGGCAGGGGGGTTGGAACTAGATGATCTTAAGGTCCTTTCCAACCCTAACTATTCTATGATTCTATGATTCTATGTCTCCCTGTTACATCATTTTCATGAAATTTTCCTCAACTTTTTACCCCTTTTGTACTCTTTATCATGCAAAAGGAAATCTCAGCATACACCAACATTTCAAATTCAGCATTGCTCTCAGAGACCAGGACAGCCACTTTCAACAGATTGCAATATTCCCTACAGTCTAAGCACAGAGCTAGTGCAGCCCAGTGCACTCCAGCACCTAGTGACCATTGCCTGCCCACCGTGAGCATAAAGCAGGGCAGCATCACTCCCCTCGAGCAATTGTCTTCATCCTTGCCCCAACAACTGTACCTAAGCTTGAGAAAAAAGGGGGCTGCACACTGCTGGCAGAAAGCAGCACATTGATAAGGTCCTAGTGATGGAGTGAAAAGCAGTCCTGACGCTTTCAGGGTGGAAGGATTGTGTGGTACTTGTGCTTGAGTGGAGTGATACTGTCATTGCTGTCTGGAAGTGCCACAGCTCTGAGAGCAGGAACAACTCTTAAGGTAGTGCTCAGTTCACAAGCCAGGCAGCCAAAGAAGAAAACTAAGCACATAGCAGAATCACCTGTCTTGAGCATAAGCATTTAAACACCCAGCTTGCATTAATGTCATGGCCACAAGGCAGAGCAGCCCACGTAAGTTAAACTCACTCACGTAATGACAGTAAGGGCAGAATGACTGTCAGACTGTGAAAGCAGTAGTGTTTCTACATGTTCGAGCTATACTTACGATCATTATCATGAATAATTTGGAAGTTTTTCACTGAGGCCTGTGTGACTCGACCATGGAAATTTAAAACATAGGACTGGGTGTCATCATTCCAGACTGGTGTTTTGTTATGCAGCTCAATGACACTCTCTGTATTTTTGTTCTGCCATCTTGCAAGAAGCGTCTCATGTTCCTGCACACACCACAGATACACACTTCAGTTTAACACTCTTACAAGGCAAAAAGTAAATTAATACACACAAAACAAAACCATTCATAAACCCTAGCCCAAAGACTAAACTGTCACTTTCAACCTCCAAAACAGCATCACTGAATTAAACTGAGAACTCTTGAGTATCTTAATGCGAATGTGCATTAGAATCCTTTCCACAGCTTCAAAAATATTAGTTCCGCCTTTTGTTATCTAACTACATTATTATTTGTAGCACTTTTGTGAGTCACAGGACTAGTCACACATCACATTGTTCTTCAATTATTCAAATGTTTTTAACCTCTAAATCTTCACCAATGCAAAAAAAACCCAACTCAAACTGAAAAAGATTTCAAGTAATTTTTATCATTGGCTGATCGTATGACTTACATTTCGTGGTCTGATGGAAACTCTTTCATGGTCCATATTCATTCCTGGTATGATCACACTCATTTTGCGTGGCCCTTTAAACCCCAAGACATTTGTTTCCTGAAAATGTTTTAAAAAGAGTTCAGCATCTTCTGTATTTTTGAAGTTAATTTCTTTGGCAGAGAGACACAGCGGCAGCCCAGGGGACTTATTTGTTAGTCAACTCAAAAAACATCTTGAAACTCCTACCTTCGCTGGCACTGCCAAACCTTCTGACTTTGTTTTAGAAGCTCTGACAACAGGAAAAATGGAAATAGAGAAGTTTCCAAAAACATTCCTAGCATTGGCTGCCAGCAACATTAATACAATTAAAAAAACCCTAGTCCTTTGTTAAAAAGGATATGAACTAACCAGATTGCTTGGCTACTGCTAGATCCTAAAATAAAGTGGTTACAATTTTAAAATCATAAAATGCAGTCAAACATTTTGATGAGAGACAAAATTAAATATATGGGACCAACTCCATTTATTCCAGAGCCAGCACAAAAGCAAACAAGAAGAAGCTGCCAGTAAGGGCATCTGTTAGCAGTGCTGTGGTTCTCAAAGTCTTCAGATATGTTATGCTTAGAGACAAGCATGGTATAAAACAAACACATTAGCATGAATGCAAATTTTTGAGCTGTGAAGGCAGGGAAAGTAAAGAAACATGGGCAGAAAAAATAAGTCCACAGAAAATGCAACTTTTTCCAATGAACATGATTCAATGCCTTTCTGACCAGCATTTTACAGGAGCGCTCCAGTATCCTCCCAAAACACAACCACTAAAATCTAAATAGGCCTAAAGTTTTATGCTTTTGACTTTTTTTCTCCACAGAAGCAACTAGAGCCATGTATTTCAGCAAGTGATCATCTATCTACTTTTGGAAAAGAAAAACTAAAGGGTGGTATTTCCAATCCACTCAGTAAAACCCAGTTGCCTGCTGTGGCATGAATCAGGGAAGTGAAACACTGACACCTCTGAAAGCTCATCTCCTCATATTTTGTGCTACTTACTTTTTATTTTTTTTTTCAGTCACATGCATTTTTCCCCTCCTACTCTTCCCAAGTGAAGGGCTGTGGACACACACAAAGGAATCTCAGGGAGGAAATTCCCATTGGCGCTGTTCCCAGCAACATACTACAAAATGCCATCCCTGTGCTCCAGCTGGTGTGGCTCTACCACTGGGACACTTAGAAGTGACATTTTCAGGTGTCCCTGTTTTTGTATATTTAATTAAGGTGTCCTGATTTTAAGGAACACTCAACTTTGTAGGATATCTCTACATTCACAAATAAAAATCCATGCATCTCGGCTCCTTGTAAACATCTGAAAATACCTGCCTGAGATTTACTTGCACAGAAGTTCTGTCATCCATCAGACCTTCGAAATAACTTTGGTTGTTTCAGCAAACCATCTGGAGATTTCACACAACCCATTAAAGATTTTCATGCATGCAAAAAACAATTCCATTGAGTTATTTTACTGAATACTATTGAAGCAATCCAGGTATATCCATATATCTCTGTAAGTCTGTACATTAATGGGAAGATCCTACCTCTTTTCTGAATCATTTATGTCATGGCCTTTGGCAGAGTAAACCAAAGCTATCAGTTCATTTGGAAATTTATATTTGGTTCTGTGTCATGGTGAGACTCAAACTAAAATGTCTGCCAGCAGATTTTATAAGCAGGAGAAACTCAGCACAGCAGAGGCCAATTTCTAAGAAAAGATTCATGCTTCAGCTTATTTTCCACTAACTATTGACAGTTTTAGTCTTCTCTGTAATGTCTTACAAGCTTTTCTTCTCACCAAGCTGCAGTTATGATACATACAACTAATTTAGATGCTAACTGGTTTAAGACTTTGTTCAAGGTAAAATTAAATAATAGCACTGAATCACTTCCCTCCCAACAAGCAGTATTATCACTCTGAAAAAAGCAGGACTATACTCTTTGGAGTTACTCAGAAACATTAAAATCAATACTTCTGCCAAATGATAAGGGAATGGTTTCTAGATGCACATTACGTCATTTACCAATTACATCAAACGTTTTACTAGCAAATGCAACCCTTTTGCTAAAACCAAGGTACAGAACTGAAATTTTAAAAACACACAATATATGAGTAAAGCAGTAGGGACAGAAGAGCAGCTTTGATTAAAAGTATACCTTTCCAAACTACCTGCACCCAAGTAAAATTAATTCCCTATATCTCCTGTCTCATTCCCTGCTTCTCTCTTATTTCCCTCCTCTGCTATTTTGTGTGTAAGTTCAAGACTACAAATAGCATCATTAGAGGAACATAGGCCAGATTCTGATTTTACACCATTTTAATGACAATGACAGACTTGGTTTACATAGGAATTCAAAATAACAGTTGCTAGCTGGCAGAGCACTACTGACAGAGCCAGCATGCCAGTGATTTAAATCAGCTAAGGACTGGCCCAGTATTGCTTCAGGGCTGCACTCTACCGTTGCCCAGGTGGTAAGCTTAGCATGTGTCACAATACACTGGACTGAAAGAACACGGAGTCTATCCTTAAGGTTGCTTTTAAGATCTTACTTCCATAAAATTACGTAAGCATTTCACTAAAGTGGAAATATATGCCATGATAAAAGCAGCAAGTTGTATATCCCAGGAGCTCTCAAGAGGTTCACAACTTAGTTATCGCAATTTTCTTTCAGCCACTTCCCTTTCTGGACTAGCGTAGAAACTATCATCCCATAGAAAGCCCAAAACAGAACCCACTACACTGGAGCAGAATGCAGGTGACTGAGGCCTGAGTAGAAAGTCGCAGTTTTATTGCTTTGCTGAAACCTGAGTCACACTCAGAATATTAGCAGAGCTCCCTGCTGATGCAAACTGAGTTGTGAGATACTATGGATAAAAAGGAATCCAGCACAGAAAACTCTGGTACAAATGGTAGTCATACCTTACCGCTTCTTCATAAATTTTGCCAAGCAATTCTGAAATCAGCCATTAGGTGCTGCTGCAGGTTTACTAATAAGCTAGACCGCCATCAGCGGGGAGAGTAAAAATGGCTTACAGCACCTGGTAAAACTCGGTCCTTGCACTGATTTTATTCCTGTTGCTTGAAACATGCCCTAAGGTGAGCTCCACAGTGAGAGTTCTAATACATTTATCCCACAGTTAACAGCAGATGCACCAGCAACTTCTGCCTGTACAAAATAGACCTGCTGAGACAATTCAGCAGGTCAGGCTCAGTAAGTTGGTGGAAGTGGGTACAGCTTCCTCTCTGGGTGAGTAGCCAACTGGCTGTGCTGAGAGACAGTGAGAGGCATAATGGTGCTTTCAAAGTACTGTTTGTTATAGCTTTTGCTGCAGGAAAAATCTCAGGGCAGGAATTAAAGGGTTACCTTAGGACAAGGATGTTTCAGGAGTGCTCTTGAATAATCTCACTTTAAAAAGCCTGGCTAGTAATGAAGTATCATTCCAGCTTCCTTTTGTCCTCTGGCCACAGCACACCTGAAAGCCTGATGCCTTTCTTCATGAGTATCAAAATATCAATGCAACAAATCATTTTCTTACATAAATGTGTAAGTTTTAAACTGCTGATCTCAAAATAGACATACGAAAGCAGCTTATCTTTGCCACATTTTCCAAACAGTGGCCATGGTTCTGTTCTTTCCAACACTCCCACTTCTAATCACCTCTGCTGACCCCAACTGAGGCTTTTAGTTGGTAACATTAATGGTTCAAATGCTGTTGTTTTTGACTTAAACAAGCAATGTCTAAATTGTTCAATATATAAATTGTTTTTTAATTGTTGGGTTTGGGTATTTTCCTCCTTGCATTTCCAGATGCCACCAGAAGATTAGTTGCTTGGCTCCAGGGAATGCCTTCCTATATAAACCGATTTACTAAACGTGTAAGGTCTCCTAGGTCCCAACTCTAAACTCTAAACTAACATCAGATTCTGGACAGTCTTGTTAAATCCTGTTAGCTGGATTTTCTGAAATTTTCAGAGAGTTTCAAATTCAACAGCAATGGAGGGATATGTATCTTTCTGTCTTGTCTTGTCTGCAACTGCAGGCCATGTGCCTGAATAATAGCACATGTGACCAAAGGCACTATTTATGCTATATTCACAGAAAAACTGCATCCTAAGCAGCAGGAAAATAACACGTCAGCAACCCTCCAGTGCTCTCAGCACTTTGCATGGGAAGGATAGCTCTCTGCTTTCCTTTTCATGTGCTGAAATCTGCCAGAGGCATTGCTCCCCACAACCTGAAGCTGCCCTTTCTAGGAACCCATTCTCTGCACATATGCTGGATCTCAATCTGATGGATTTCCAGGCATCCTTGATTAGAGCTGAGCAGAAGCTTTTCACAAAAGTGGTTCTTGGGTATTTTTGTCAGAAGGTGTTGATTTGTGAAAACAGAACTTTCTGTAGCAGTGTACATACCCATTTTGATTGGAAGAGTTTCTTGGGCCCAGAGATTTCTGGACAGAAAGAATACTCTCACCAAAACAGTCATCCAGTCATCATGAAAACAACAGCAACTGTATTTCAAGTCTCGATTGTCTGTGCTGCTCCTGACAAATGCTATTTACTGTCCTATAAGAGGCTGATTTCTCTTATTAAATTGAATTTTTGATTTTGTTTAGGGTTTGTTTGGGTTTTTTTCTGGAAAAAGGAGTTATAGAGGTTTTTATCTCAGTCTCCAAGCCAATGCAGCAGACCTAGCTGTTCAGCTACTCGTGTTTTGGATCAGAGTCCTCCTCCAAAATGTTATTGCAAGTGATCAGATTTCAGTGCAGGAATTCCATGTGCACAACTCTTTTCAGTTCAGGAGGCTCTCTCAGATGATGCCTGCAGGCTGTCAAGCACCCTACCTCTTCCAGAGGGTTATGTAAAAGCTTCTCACCTTCTGACCAAAAGCGAGAACTGGGCAACCTGGTTCTGTGCACAACTTTATTCACCTCTACTTTCCACTGAATTTCCTGGTTTCTCTAGTGAAGAGCAGCTGTTTGATTACATCTAAGTATGAATGGTGATTTATGTAATCATAAGTGAGAAGTAAATTCAGTGTGCTATTTCAGAAACTGATCTGCCCTTCTTGCATATTTTGCCTGTGAGCAGTACTTACATAACAAATAGCAGCTAGCTCCTGACGCAGGATACTCGCCTCCAGGCTTGATGTTGTTTTCATTGGATTTACTCCATTGTCATAAACTGTAAACTTAGTTCCCATAAGATTTGATCTATCAAAAAAATGGAAAATCCAATCACCGTTTGTCAGCAATGCTGCCTGAGACATCTATCTTTTCCTGCACTGTAGCCCCAAAGGAAAGACAGATAATACTGAGTACAAATAGCTGTTAATTCTATCCCGACTATGTACCAACTCCTGGGTTAAAGGCCATAACAAAAATGTAAAGGTACAGTAGGGCAGAGTATACTAAAGGTCCTTTATCATTACACCAGAGACTTCTCGTAACACCTTGCAAAGCAGTAAATTTGAAAGCCATAAGGAAACACTCTGGAGGAGTTATTTTGTTTGTTTGCTTGGGTTTAAAAATATGCTTACTCTCTACAAAACTATCTGCTTTGTTACCTGACTACTAACTCTATTAGAATACAGAGAGTATTTTCATAAAGTTTTAAGATGAACCTTTCCTATTTAAATGGAAATCATACCACGAAGTGCAAAATATAACTTAGAACATACTAAAACCACATTATCCTCTTTCTGTACTGCAAAAACTAGCAGATAAAGTTCCAAGATCCATGCAGGCAAGTGGCCATTAACAGCACAGCCCCTCTTCCCAGGCACAGACAATCTAAACATACACTGAGAGGCTCCACGTAGGTGTCAACAACAGACTAATGTATGATGGGGCGACAAGACAGAAAAGAAACATGGTTCTGAAAGAATTCTACTACTTCATAGAATCATGGAATGGTTATGGTTGTAAGGGACCTTTAAAGATCATCTAATTCCAAACCCCCTGCCACAGGCAGGGACACCTCCCACTAGGCCAATAAATAACTCTAATTAGGATCTGAAGAAACAGGCAAAAGTGAAGAGATTTTTAGATTGTGTAACACAAAGAACTTCCATTCCAAGGTATTTATATCATTAGGGACTAGACACAATCTACTCGTGTACTCCTGAAAATCTCATTAAGATAAGTTGTACTCACACTTGAGAATCTGGCCTTTGAGCATTTAACAGCGTCAATCCTGTCGACTTTTAATAAAATGTGATCTTGTAAGTACTTGAAATGTTTTGAAAACATGCCTTGAATACTGGCGAACTTAAAGACTGTTACCACATGATATAGTCACGCCTCTAAGAGGTCATAGTCGCTTACAGGCTTCCTAATTTCAAATTAACTATATCATATAAAGACAATTTGCAGATGTATTAGTGTTTACCTCAGTTTTCCAATAAAACTCTCTCCACCCCGAGACAGGTCAGTTGGGTCTATAGAGATGAGGTAATTAGAGGTTTTACTCTTCTTTCGTTTCCTTCCAGCTAACAGAAACACCTAAGCAGCGCAAAAAACCATATTCTAGAATGCCAAAGGGGTTAGTACACACCACTTCCTGCTTTGACATAAGTAAACCATAGGCAATTTTTTCATCTTCCAGCATCATTAGAGAAGCAACAGAAAATCTGGAAAGTGACTTCTCAACCATTCAGTTCATTATTTACAGTTTAAATAATTAAATTGTATCTATTTTGTTAAATGTTTCATTCTAAGTTGCTCTGGCTCTTTCAATTGAATTGAAAATAGCTGTTTTTCAGGCCACAGAATGCAAAGAGCCCCAGCTGCTGACTGTCCCATAAAGGTGCCATGCAGGGATTATTTAAGGCCAAAGACTGGACATATGAAGAAAGGCAGTAGAATAAAGTGATAGTATTGTTTTGCTTTTGGAAGACTGTAGGGCAGATCTCAGTTCAAGCAAAAATATATTTAAAACACAAGATTATATTTTCTTAGTAAAACTTCTTCAGACTTTTAATATTTTTTTTTTTATATTGAGGTGCAACTGGTATGCCATTCAAGTTATTTTATGACCTTTTTACCATGCTCCCTTTCCAAGTGGAGGTAATAAGTAGGGTACATCCCTCGGTCCATTCCCTTCTTGTCTCTTGTGATTCTGCATTTGACCGTGACACCCTGTGGAGCAGGTCTTATGGCAAATTCCTCCAGGTCATCGACATCTATGAGAGGCTCATTCGTGGAAGGACTGGGGGCTGAGGCCACTTCCTAGAACAGTAAGCAAAACTCAGGTTTCCTCAACTTTCATTTACAAGGTTATAGGTCCAAAGGAATGACTTTTGATAGAAGCTGCACATTAAAACAGTAAGAACAATGGACATACTGTCTTCCTCATTCTGACTCCTCAGCAGCCTTGAAGGCAGCTTACCAAGCTTAGGATCAGCCTCCTCCAGTCAGTCAAGCTCCTGACCACCAAAGGCCCAGGGAGCAGTTCCCTGCACCACTGGTGCTCAGCATACAGATACATCTGGCAAACCAGAATAGGGTGGCTGCGCTGGTAGAGTGCTGTAATGTTAACAAAGCAAAACCTGGCTCCCACCTCCCCCATCTCACCACACTGCTTTCTTCAGAAGGGCCATACCCAAGGCCAGTGATGGCCATTGCTGAAAGGAAGAAATAGGGAGAGACAGGTTAACTAGATAGAGATACAACAGAGATGTGAAGTCAGTGCAGTACATAAAAGAGTGGGGCACCATCAACTGGTTTAGCAAGAGCTTGTGATTTAGAGTATTTGAACAAGCCGAAGTCTTATTTTGTTTGAATAGTAGTAGCAAGAACAGGATGGGAAAATGTTCAGAAATAAGCAATAGAAACAGAAGGTCCTTCTGAGCACCTGCAAGAGGTAGAAAGGTAAATATTTACTGTTTACCTTTCTCTTCATTCAAGTTCAGACAATATTTGCTATTCTTTTCTCCAAGTCATTATTTTCATTGCTTGCTCCTGTGAACCCTGAGAGCTATAACAGTAAATCACCTTGGAGATACTCTAGTGCATATTAAAAATGAAGCAAGAAAGCCGGGCCTATTGAGACTGCACTCTGAAATCATGCAGTACATAGTAGCCTGCATGATCTTTCTTTGGCACTCACTCCTTACCTTATTGGATTTCTTGCTTGTGGCAGATCCAGGCCGGGTATTACTGTTTAACTGTGAAGAACTGGAGCTGTCTTCATCTTCCTCATCTTCTTCCTCATCAAAATTCATGCTGCTTGAGATGCCTGAGGAGAAAGCACCACACTTATACAAAATATTAATACATTAAATCTGTCTATACTTGCTGTAAAGCATCATTTATTATACTGTTGCACCCTTAGGCTCACAGGTGAGACAGGGTGTGTGAGAGGGGATTTACTGTGTGAGGCCATTTACAAATACACGGGTGAGACAGTGCGTGCCCTGAGAAGCCAAAACATTTCAGCAAATGAGAAAGGAAATACAGTTTCCATTCCACAGGGAGGATTGAGTTACCCAGAGATACAGGAGCAATATCCAGTTAGGAATTAAATCCAGATCTCCTTCATTCACTCAAGTACTTCAAACACGACACAAAATCTTAAACCTGAAATTGGAGTTGAGTAGACAACCTGTCACAGCCACTTGGAAACCTTAGCAATTAAAATACGAGCCCTTCTACAGCATACTTTTAACTATTCCTATGTGATCTGATGAAAAGCAGATCTTAGACTGAGAAGAAACACTCACATCAAGGAAATGTTCTCATACATATTTATTTCACATAAAAACCAGTATCAGCCTGGGCCAAAGGAACTGCCTTACAGCACTTGAAAATTTGACTTAACAAGAATTCAAAGCCTCAGACATTTCAAAGGGAAATAGAACTTTGAACATCAAATAGGACTTAGCAGCAGAAAGCGTCAATGGTGGGACATTTGCCAAGCCAAGTTTTTCAAGGAGTATCATGCAGATGAAGCTACCCTCTATTCAGGTTCAAACGCTACATTCCACATATTACAGGCTACCTACACAATACTTATTGCTAAACCAACCAAGCAAAAGGAAACATTTGGTCCAGAATTGCCACTATTGGTAAGCCCAGTGCAGAAGGAAAAATGAAATGCAAGGATTTCCAGAGCCAAGCAGCATGGGCATAATTAACTTTTTCCTTCTATACTTACCAGGAACATGATCCAGGGCGACAAGACTGGATTGGGAGGTGGAAGAGGACCAGGATGTATTTGCATGGGGATCTGGGAAAGGAAAAAATCCATGGGCTTGATTTTGCAAACCCTTAATTGAGTGAACAAGCCTAACTTGCCAACAGGACTCCACACAGGGCTAAAGGCTTACTGGATGGGGCCATAATGCTGCCGCCTGAATTCTCAGTTATGGAGATTTACTCTTTCTGCACAATCATAATTCACCTTCTACCTGTTTATACCTTCCATGACCCTATTTTTTAGTACTCTGAATGAAGTCAAAAAGCCCTGGATCACACTGTGAAGCTTCAGAAAACATCATCCAAGCTAAACTTGTGCCACAAACCCTTCTGTGCATGATGTGCTCTGCACATCAATTCAAGCTTACTCTTGAATTCTAACACACACACACACAAAAAAAACCCTGATCAACACAAGTGGTACACACAGATCCTATACAAATATTCATTCACTAACATTGAAAAAAGTATTTAGACTCATATTCAGATGGCATAAACTCTACCTATACCCCTGTGTCTACTGAGTCCTCATCATCTTTCTCAGGCGTTATAAACTGTCCTTCTGGGACTTCCAGGGATACACAGAGACCTTCATGTCAGTTAGTCTTTTGGAACACGAGGTTGGTCTGCAACAAGCAGAGACTGAACCAAACTAATGTAGAGAATTATAAACATTAGAGATGATATCAGTAATGGTTTTCTTCAGTTCACATTTTGGAATGGAATGAGAAAAAAGAGACATGAAAAAGATTTTTAAATAGTTTTTATGTTATTACTGCTTCCAATAACTTTAATGCACATCCCTTTAGGATAGCTTTTGACATCAGATGCACACTGGATGATGAAACAACACCAGAATGGCAAGAGTAAGTGGATAAAAGTAAACCAGAAGCATACGCAATGCTTGTATTCCATTCAGCTGCGCCATGAACGGTCTCGTTATTAGTTTCTTCATTTCCTCCAGTCTGGACATACACCCCACAGCAACAAGTTTCAATAGGATCTGCTTATGCAAGGAAGGCCTGAGTTCTCAGGTCAACGGGCATTTTCAAGCTTGTAGAACTCACTCATTAATAATCACAGATACTAATCACAAGCATTATGTCTTAGTTTATTTCTACATCCATGCTCACTATTTCACCACCAATATTTTGGTGCTGAAAATTCTGTGCCAGCCTTACAAAAGTCTGCATTCATGATCTGTGGGGAAGAATGCTTCAGAGAGCTCCTTTTCGAACTCAGAAATCAAATCTATTCATTCCCTAAATCTCAAAACAATTGGAAATTCAGGTGGTAAAGAAGAACTAAGATCAAATTGCTCATTCCAACTCTTTACAGAGACATACTGAAATCCAATAAATGTGAAGACTAAGTGTTAGTTATTCACTGTTAAAACTTATGGAAGTCTGTCTCTGTTCTAGTGACTCATCTGCCACAAAAGAACTCTACCTATTAAGACTTTGGAAATCAAAAGGACAAATATTCTTCCTGAAAGAAGAAAATGATTCTAGTATGGCAATTTCCAACAGATGGAGAAATCAAATAAAACATTTGGCATTTTCTTAATTTTTTTCACACTTGGGTAGCCTATAGGTTCTTGTCTTGTGACAGAACTTAACTTGCTGGGGAAGCAGACATGCTGAGAGAGGCTTCTCTCCACAAAGTTAGTGTCAAAGAGCAGCATGGGTACAAATCAGGGCTACGCAAATCTGGTGGGACTCAGTCTTCCCTGTTGTGCCAGTTAGCATTTACTTCTCTGTTCTTTTCCTTTTCTTCCTGCTCCATGCAAGAGAAGAACTGGTGGGAGACAATAATTCTAAATGCTTTTCAGACCAATGGAGACATGCCAGAAAGGACATGACACAAGCAGTGAAGTGGCAGTGGGAACCCACATGAAAAGCCCTAGCTCTGCATAAAGTTTCCCATGAATACTGGGATACTCAAAACTTTCTAACAAGCCTCCTCTGCTGGTACCACGTAGCAAACCACACATAGTAAAAATATTATATGGAGGTGCTGCTGGTTGCAGTCTTGTCTTAATACCTTTCATTTGTGTCTCACAGAGCATAGCTCTGTTTTTAATTAAAATGAGTAAACCTCAGCACTCCCAGCTTTAACAAGTGCCTCCCCCCGACTTGAAGCATATTGATGGTCCACTCTTAGCAGTGTTTGATGAGGTAAAAAAACCATCATACCATATATTTAAGAATATAGAGCAACAAAGCAAAACTAAACCAAATCAAAATGAAAACACCCATCAACTGCTTCTATTAAAAAATCAAGAAAAAATAGGGGAGAATAAAAATATATCCCGGAAAAAAAACATCAAAAATAGAGATGTCCCCTAGAGTAAAAATCTGAGTGCTCTGACCTAATTCGAGAAGTCTGTTCATAGTTTTTAAATCAATCAGCTTTAGTAGTGTGTCTGATGATTAAACATTCTGAGCCATGGTTTAAGGCAACACAATCACCACACAGATCAGAACTTGTTAGTCATGCCCAACATCCCTCGGATTCAAATGCCCAGGAAATACCACACTTGGAGAAAAGCTGCCCATTTCAGTTGAAGTTGCTCACATCTGCAGAGTAACGTCCCAGAAAAAAATGAATCTTAGTGAGAACTGCTCTGCAGACAAGAAGCGGGCATTTAGGTATGAATAGTCTATTCTAGATAAGTCAAGTTTGTACTTACATTTTGCTCTTTATACACAAAGAATTTATTCTTAAAGCCTCAGAGCACTCTTGGCTTGAGCCACCTTTGCTTCAAAAGCTGCACACTGAAGAAGAACAACTCCAAAGCAAAAGCCTTCAGAAAAAGCTTTGTGAGGATTTTAGGAATTTTTTTCCTTCCTACAGTTAATGTCTAATGAGAGCTAATAACAGCACAGGAAGGAAGGGACAGATGCATGAATGTGTACATACACAATCTATCTCCCAAATCATGCATGCCCCTAGAAAAACAAAAACAACAAAACAAAATAAAAATTCCACAACATTTGGGGACTATATATGGGAAATGCTGCAGAATACACAGTGCTGTAATCTTCACCTCGCAAGCACAAACACACATTATGAAAACACAAACAATGTTTAACTGGCAACACAACTAAAATTAATATTCTAGTTTGAATGTTGCTATTCTGCTGCTATCCTGCTTAACCCTCAAGTAAGTGATTTCCAGACTTGTACAATACAAAAATGTGAGCAGGTGGATATGAGCGCTAGCATCTGCCTGGTACCTTAACAAGAGCACTGCACTGCAGATGGTAAAGCCTGGAGAGCTCTTGTTCCTTGGCACAAGTGAGAACATTATTTTTTTTTTTAAATTATAGAATAGAGCCTAACAAGCACTTAGGAGAATAAACAGTAACAATCTCTGCTTAGGTTAGGGCCAAGAATGAGAAGAGGAAAAGGAGTCAACGTACATCAAGCAAGCAATGAGACCATGAAGACATCTTTTACTACTTACCTTTTTTCTGCATTGCTGTTCTAAGATCTTGTTTGCTTTGCTGTTGTTGGCCACTAGCTGTTTTCTCTCCATCATCTTCATCATGGCTAGACTGTCCAACAGTAAGAATCTGTACCTGACCTCCTATTTTCTGAACATCATCTTGAAAAGCAGCTGGGCCATCAATCCCTGTCAGACAAGATCAAAAGCCTCAGTTGTGTTTGTGTCAAAGAGTTACTGAAAAGAGAATTGCTCACTCACAAAAAGCATCTTTTCTAAGAATCAGAGACCAGAGATTCACATTCAGTAATACTTCTAGACTTAAACAAGACTAAACTAGCCTCCAAAGCAAATATCTTACTTCCCACATACTGCACCAGAGAATCTCCACGAGGTGAATGGGATTTCACTGTTGCCTGCCTCACTCCTAAAGCACACCCATCCATGCACCAGAAACACTGAAAACTAAGCAGAAAATAAATGCACTTAAGAGAATCAACATAGAAAACACATGCAGATTTCATAAGGACACACAACTGGTCCAGAAACAGCTAAGACTGAGTCCCAGATTATTCCATGTCCCCTAATAAACAACACTGCTGTTATGAAACAATGCTTCAAAGTTTCAGAAACCTGGACAACTCACAAGTATATCTAGCAGTGTACACAACAGGAAGAGCAGCATGTTAACAAGCCTAAATATGCCTGCTGAATTAGTAAATTCCTATACAGTTAAAACATCAGAGTTAAACTATAAAGAAGACAATACATATTCATTGGCTCCTCCATCCTCTGAGATGGCCATGGTCCTGAGAAACCCACTCTGAAGTTCCCAGAGTCCCCAGAGGCGCCTTAGAGCTTCATGCTCCGATTCTGTGGCTTCTGACGATAGCCAGAAAGAAACTACTTCCTTACATCTGCAAACCACCTCTAAAGACAGAAAATGAAAATACCAGGTGGGGTGTGTTCTTAGAATCATAGAATAGTTAGGGTTGGAAAGGACCTTAAGATCATCCAGTTCCAACCCCCCTGCCATGGGCAGGGACACCTCACACTAAACCATGTCACCCAAGGCCTCATCCAACCTGGCCTTGAACACCGTCAAGGATGGAGCATTCACAACTTCCTTGGGCAACCCATTCCAGTGCCTCACCACCCTCACAGTGAAGAATTTCTTCCTTATATCCAATCTAAACTTCCCCTGTTTAAGTTTTTACCTGTTACCCCTTGTCCTGTCACTACAGTCCCTGATGGAGAGTCCACCCCAGCATCCTTGTAGGCCCCCTTCAGACACTGGAAGGCTGCTATGAGGTCTCCACGCAGCCTTCTCTTCTCCAGGCTGAACAGCCCCAACTTTCTCAGCCTGTCTTCATACGGGAGGTGCTCCAGTCCCCTGATCATCCTCGTGGCCCTCCTCTGGATTTGTTCCAACAGTTCCATGTCCTTTTTATGTTGAGGACACCAGAACTGCACACAATACTCCAAGTGAGGTCTCACGAGAGCAGAGGAGAGGGGCAGGACCACCTCCTTCGACCTGCTGGTCATGCTCCTCTTGATGCAGCCCAGGATACGGTTGGCTTTCTGGGCTGTGAGCGCACACTGCCGGCTCATGTTCATTTTCTCATCGACCAACACCCCCAAGTCCTTCTCCGCAGGGCTGCTCTCAGTCTCTTCTCTGCCCGACCTGTAGCTGTGCCTGAGATTGCTCCGACCCAGGTGTAGGACCTTGCACTTGGCATGGTTAAACTTCATAAGGTTGGCATCAGCCCACCTCACAAGCGTGTCAAGGTCCCTCTGGATGGCATCTCTTCCCTCCGGCGTATCA
Organism: Psittacula echo; assembly: GCF_963264785.1. NCBI lineage: Eukaryota > Metazoa > Chordata > Aves > Psittaciformes > Psittacidae > Psittacula > Psittacula echo. The sequence goes on from NC_137739.1 coordinate 32,541,064, forward strand.
ACCGAACCACACAGCTTGGTGTCATCGGCAAACTTGCTGAGGGCGCACTCAATCCCAGTGTCCATGTCACCGACAAAGATGTTGAACAAGACCAGTTCCAACACCGATCCCTGAGGGACACCACTCGTTACCGGTCTCCAGCCGGACATCGAGCCGTTGACCTCTTTGTGTGTGGCCATCCAGCCAGTTCTTTATCCACCGAGTGGTCCATCCATCAAATTGATGTCTCTCCAATTTAGAGACAAGGATGTCATGTGGGACAGTATTGAACGCTTTGCACAAGTCCAGGTAGATGACGTCAACTGCTCTGCCCCTGTCCATCAGTTTCGTAGCCTCATCGTAGAAGGCCACCAAATTGGTCAGGTAGGATTTCCCTTAGTGAAGCCATGCTGGCTGTCACCAACCACCTCCTTGTTTTTCATGTGCCTTAGCATGCCTTCCAGGAGAATCTGCTCCAAGATTTTGCCAGGCACAGAGGTGAGACTGACTGGTCTGTAATTCCCCGGGTTCTTTTCCCAGTTCCCAGATTCTTATCACAAGTTAACTTTGTTTTTTTTCTTCAGGATAGCAAGTTAAAACATGATATTGCAAATATACTTCAGCTCTTGGTTAAGACTTAGTGCTAGCATATACTACTATGTTAGCCATAAGAAAAATGCACATTTGCACCAATAAAAATGCTAGTATTATCATGTATGATACGGTAAATAACATCAGACTGCATACTGTTGCTGTTCTGAAATACTTTGTTAAAAAGCAAGCAACACAGTGGAGAATTAGCAAGCATTATAGAAAGCTAGTTGAGTAAAAGAATTTGGGGTTTCTCACACCAAACAGAGCTAAATAAATCCTGTAAGAAGGAGCTGTAGGGATTGGGATTTTTTCAGTGTGATCTGTAGCAGAAGTCTCCAAGAATACCATTTCAACCCACTCTGCCAGCAGCTGTCAACTTGCATTAAAAGACAACTGGATTATACATTTAGCATGCTTCACTGTACTCTCCATACTTGCTCTCACTGCTGCTGCAGTACAAAGCACAAGTGGGAAAGAGAGTGGTCCACACCCTCCGGAACAGCACTGGCTGTGCAACTACCTAACAGCACGCAGTCCAACACTGCAGAAACATTAAATTCACAGAGTTCAAGACCACAAGGAATTCCTGACTCATCTACATCACACAGACCCTTATCTAGCAGTTTCTGCACCAACCCTGTAAATTCTGATTTACTTACAGTAAAACTAATAACGACTTGCTACAAATAAACAAGCTGTCTCTCCAACCTTGAAGGACTAAATAAAGTCCATGAAAATATTTCTCTCATCTTGGTAGGATGATGATTTCAGACAGAAGCTCTGTGTGATACAGAATAAAGAGTATAATTTCCTGTGTTGCAGGTATAATATGGCAGTGAACAGAACAGCATTTTTCTTAAAATCTCAGGATAAGCACTACAGCAAAGGTGCTCTAGAACAGAGAGATGCTGAGATCCACCATGACATTTTTAACAGCTTTAACCATATTAATCATTATCATTAAAGTGGCTGCCTAAAGTTAAGTTCTTACCTCAGTACTCTGAATTTCAAAAGTATTAAGCATCCATGAGTTTAACAAAATGCTCATACCTCATGCATATCTTATCTAGCCCATTATTAAGCTTCAGACAACACAAACCTAATTTTGAGAACCCATTTCAAAAAGGAACAAACCATCTTATTCTTCGAAACAGACACTGACCTGCAGTAAATGAAACGCCTTCAACAGCGTTAAGACACTGCACTGAGGCTGCTTTCTTCTGATGCCTGCAGAACATCTGCGCTCACGTCTCGTGCTGTCAGGAACATCACGTATTACTAGGCATTAGGACAAAGGCTACACTGCCAGGTCACACTTTTAGAGAAGAAAAATCAATTTCAGTGTTCTGAAGAGTACATCACTGATAGTGTGTGTTATTAAGCATTATGAACAGTTCCACTGGCAACCCCATTTAAGGGAATGGAAGACGCAGCCAGACAGAAAGGATTGAAAAAAAGAACCTCCACTGCATTAGAATACTGTAGATGGTTCATGGCAAATGCAGCATTAACTATTTAATATTTGTGTGTGTGAACAAATCTTGGTTGCTATATGCAGATGTGTAAAATGGCATTAGATGCAAAGATACATACATGCTTCTTTTTTCTGTATCATGAGATCTAAGTGTATGATATCTATGTATTAGTATATATATGTATATATATATATATGTATGATCTAGTATAATATCTATGTATTACTTACAAAGGTAAGTCATAGTTCAAAAGGCAGCTTTACCATCACCTATTGTCTGAAAACACTTCCAAGCTTGTGTAACTGTGATACTCAAGGTGGATCTCTCCCTATGTTCTCCCTTTCTTTACCTTGTGATTTCTTTCTACCCACTTACTGGAAGGACAGTTCACTGTGCAATAAAACAAATGGTTCATGTCTATAGTTATAAGTTTCCCAGTTTAACGACAGGGTCAAAAGAGGCAAAGAAGCTGAGCAGGCTGTGCCAAAAAAGAAAGTCTTTATTGATACAATCAGCATTTTCTACAGCTTTTCTGAAAAATCAGATAGAAAAAAGCCTGATAGAGATGTTCTTGAATACCTGCTAAGAAGAAAAGGGAATTTTTGAGAGGCAACTATGAAGGACAGCAGGGAGGAAATAGGAAGACTTGAAACAACCCCCAGAATACCAGACCCTTCAGTAATAGTCTTTAGGTAAACTTTAACATGGTGATGCCTTGGATGAAACCCAGAAATGAAAACAAAGAGATAATGAAAAAAAATGCAACAAAAAATTGGCATTCACTGGCATTTCCACCCTATAAACTACTATTTATCAAAGCCTATATTCTGTCAGCACTTAAAATCATCTAGACAGTATTTAAAATTAGACGGTATCATGCTCTTAAAAGCCAGTAATCTAAACTACCTTGTAGAATGTTTTTATAACCTGAATGAATCTAAATTGTAAGAAATTCAAAATACATTAGGTGGACATGCACTTAATTTCAATCTCAGGTATGGGATTTTTAGATGGGGTTTTTTTTCTTTTGCTTTAAATACACAAAATGTTAGCTATCTACACACAAAAAGCACAAGACCCAGGCCTGGAATGAGGGGAGAGAGAAAAAGGTATGGGGAAAAAAAGAAGAGGACTGCTACTGAAAGCCTTGGGAAACGAATAAAGTGGTAAAATTTTGCTTCGTGTTTTTGATGTATGAGAAACAAATCTAAACCTTTATGCATCTTATGATACCTCTTTGAAACTTCAGCTTCTAAAGTACATATCAACAATCCAAAATCCATTCAGTCTCACTGGATTTAGTAACGACAATACATTTTAAGGATGTGAAGTCAAGAGCTTGTTTTACTGTTCTAATCCTGCAATTTAAAGAAATCTCCTATAGGAGCACAAATTTCTCTGTCCTAGATCTCCATCAGTTGGAAGCTGAATAGCTTCCAACAATTTTAATATGTCCTATAGATAGATGCTAAAATAAACATAGGTGAGCCATCCCAGTTCTACTAGACGTAGTTATCAAATTTCTTTCTGACAAACTAAGCAAGTACAGACTACATGAGATGGAGTCTATATATCCTAAAGTATATCCCTGCTCCTTGATCTTACAGATCTAAAGGTCAGTTTGGGGTGGGTTTTTTCCCCCACAATAGCACTAGCAGACCATTACAAGTGCAGTTCTGGGTACCCATTTGAGTCTCATGCATTCTTATTTCAGCTTCACAATCTTCAAAATTATTTTGCAGAAAAGAAATATAATTCCTAACCCTATTTGCAAGTGGGAAACTATGGGCCTAGTCATGCTGAACTCAAACCTTAGATCAGTCTCTTGAATAGTCCTATCTAAACCTAGAATCTGTAAGAGAATTAAGTCTAAATGGAACTTTCCCTCAAAACTGGATAGAAATTAAGCCTTTCTAGACACTGCACCAGAGAAATTTTCTAAGTCATGAGAGTCTAATGGCACTATAATGCTACAGCAAAGTAAGAAAATTAAAGAGGATAGGCAGAACTGCAATTTTTATTATTTCACTACTCAAGAAATAATTAAGAAAGAGTACTAAAATTTTTTAAGGGGTGGAGGAACAATGACAAATGGAAGGAAAAGACTACATGCTACCAAGCTATGTACAACCAGGGAAACTAAAGAGAGGCAGCTGATGTATGTGGCCACCACTGATAGATGAGCATGAGACCAAACACGAGGAAAGATTTTGCTATCTGACAGTAGTACACGACGCACAATGGTAGTCTTGAAATAATTAGTTACAGATTAAATATGTGACAAACTACCCAGCAGCAACTTACAGGCATAAGCATGGTGAGTCAGCTCTCCAGAACATTATTTAAGTATTTGGCTATATACGACACGAATCCCCAGTAATTGGATCTTGCAGGAAAAGAATCTAATTGTATTTATACACAGCATGTTCCTCTCTGCATGTATTTATACATGCAAACATTTTGATGTGAAAAGATTTTCAGCAAATGTTATTTCCTCTTGGTTCTTTTACATGAACTTGCAAGTAGAGGAAAGAATGATCAACTGATTATTTACAGAGAGTCTTTAATGCTCCTAGGACACCGTGAAAAGTCAGATTTCTAAATTACTTGACAATAACTGTTAGAATAAATGAAGAATTTCTTCATAGGACATTTGCAAACTAAGAAAGAAACTAAAAAGAAAGTATCATACAGACAGAGAACTGATTTTGCTCAGTGACTGAACATCAAACAAGATTACGTATCAGGAAAGGAACACAGCACAGAGAACATGAGTTTCTGTCCCTACTTTACACATGAGGAACTGCAAGATACAAAAATTCTTGTTCTCTTTTTATAAAACACTTAGGACACAAATTCAACATGTGAAGTCAGGCATATTGCTCACAGAAAAAGTTTTAAGAGCATGCTTGAACCCTTCACAGATCAGATCTGAAGAGTTGACTGAGGTCAGGTGGGAGGTCTCTGGAACCAGAGAAAATCTCAAGCCACATTTTCTGACCTCAGTTACATACAATAAGGGTTCAACAATAAGTATGTCCTTCCTCTACAAAGAAGCTGACAGCAAATGCAGGCACACTAGATAACCAGGTTAGATTAGCCACTGGTCTGACACAGAAGTCATACCCATGTGGATAACGCAAAATGCTGAGGCCAGCATTGAGCTGAGTATATTAGCATTTAATTCCGGAACAGTGGTACAAGAAAATAGCATTGCACAAATCAGTAAGTGGAAAAGGTTTTTTCTCAGAATGATTGCTTAGGAAGCTCCAAGAAAATGGTTAGAATCAAGTTATCATGAAACTTCATCTTCTAGAAATTTAGAACTCCATTGCTTAAAAAAAAAAAAAAAAAATAATCTCTTTCTCTCACTGCTGGGTGAGAGAAAGAATTTACTGAAAAACAAGAATGTTTAAAGGGTGGGAAAAGCTTTTTTTTTTAGTCTATTTTAGGACTGAATAACCTTAAGTACATTGTAGCAGTCAATATTTTGCAAGCCATTTCCCAGTATATGCCCTTTCTCATATGAGCTGTTCACTCACTGATATGGGTTCAAGCAACTGCAAAATCACAGAGGGATTTGTTTATAGGGACAGGGCGGCAAACAGAAAGCCTTTTAGGAAAGGACCTCCGGAGGTGATTGAGCCCAAACTTCCATCAAAAGAGGGACTATTGATAACACCAGATTCAGGTCACTAAAAAGTGAGTGCTTGAGCACCAAGCTCTACATTCACTGTGATGAAATCTAAAAAACTCTGGCAGGAACTCGGCTTTCATAAATCCCTACCCTGAGGAGGCTAAAATGACTTTTTCGCAATCAAGTCCATATGTTGCCAAAGCACAGCCTGAAAGGGTTGTCAGATCTAGAAATAACTGGACTTTTCTTGCTGGAAACTCTTTTATTGTTCCTCCTGCCCTTTCTCTTTAATGCACAGGGAACAGAAGCCAAGACAAATCTACTCTACATGAACTCCCCTCCCCCTGTCAGAAAGGAAGTTCTACAGTGAGAAATGATAAGTATCCAACAAATGGTCCTGCTTTCTCAGGCAGCCAGAGCTAACGTAGTTGCTTGTTACATATAAAAATGGAGCAGGAGGCACAAATCAAAACAGACAGACAAGCGTGAAAGAAAGAACAGAAACACAGAAGCAGCAAACCAAATCAAAACATGAAATAGCCATCCTGGCAGAAAAACTGCTGTGTGTCAAAGCAGCTCACTTGCTTTCTGGCTCTCATAAAGACAGCAGGGAATACCCAACATACTATATATATGTTTAATGTACAATATAAGAAAAAAATTGCTGGGAAGGTATCATTTATTTGAACATTTTAAACTCATCAAGATTTCTGATTTCAATAACAAAAATCATAATGCCCATGGAATTGAGTGAACCAGTGCAGTTCAAAGCAGGAGTTTTGTAGAACGTATTTACATGCTGTAAGTGCAAGAGTGCTAGGAAGAAAAACCCAAACAACAGCTTTTCACAGAATGATTCCTGAATTTTCTTAACAGATTTCCCTCTGATTTAACTCCTGGTTTGCAGATTTTCCAGGTCTTTTTAAAGGTTCCATTTTATCTTCCTGATTCGTTTTTGCTCCATTCATTGCACATAGGCAAAAAAAACCCCACTTTATCCAGGATATTTATCAATTTCTTCACAAACATATATTGGGGAAAAAAAACAACCAAACAAAAACACCACACCACTATGCACCTGTAATACTTTCATGAATCTCAATTTTTAAAGAATCATCAAGGTATTTGATAGCTAAAGATGCTGTGGCTTTGTATTTGTAATACTATGCAGGGTAAATACTTTTCATAGGTTCCTGCCGCAACCGTTTTCGTTTGTTTGCATTATTTTTCTGTTGAACCATCCAACAATCGTGTTCAGTAATGGCCTTATTCACCCCTTACTAGCATCGCAAGCCAAACCGGAATTTAATCCACTATTTCCACTGGAAAGACAACCATATTCATATTAATTCATTATATTTTGTTTGGGATTTTTTCCAATACTGAATACTATGTCAAACAATAAACTGGGAGACCAAAGCTTTCAGAAATACCAGCTTAGTGAGCTAAGCTACTATAAAACGTCCTAAATTTACTTCATTTGCAGGCTCTGTGTCACCAAAGTGATGTTTCTTTTTAAAAACAGGCAGAGTGTATACTGGATACCTCCATTAATAATAAAATACCAGTAATAATCACAGATACAGGGGGAAAGAAAGCTAAGTATCGTACTACCCAGCACAGAATTACAAAATGCACTGACCCCTAACTTGAGACGCACAGTCAGCTCTACATGAACAATTAGCCACATTCTTCTTCTTGCCTAATGTCAGCGTAACCTCATTAAACCTAATATTTCCTTCACGTTTGTCTTTAGCACATTGTTCTGATCATAGTTTCATTGTTCTCTGAGCTACTTAAAAATGCATTACACATCTAAGACCAGAGCACAATCATTACACTACATCTTCAAGAGCTATTCATGTATAAGTCAATGATTTTCTCTCTGAGTTAGCTTATTATTCACAGGATCTGGTCTATAGGTTCTTTTTTCTTAAATCACAAAGAGATTCGCTATGCTTGGAAAGGTAATGCTCATTGTAGTTAAATTCTAACAGAAACCTTTAAAATGTTATTTTAGCATATTAAGTGCATTTATCCTGCTTATTTACAGGACATACAAAGGCTACAGTCAGCGTAGTCAGAGTGGAGATAAAACCTGCAAAGCTAAAAGCAGAACCTAAAACTTTCAAGATTTCATCTAATTACCAATGAACTTTCTCCAGCAAAATCTCTTGTGCCACAAAATGGCATAAAACAATTTACCCTTCATCCATTTTCATTATTTAGATTTGAAGTCGTTAGCAAATCCATTCAATTTATTATTATTTTTTTTTAAGATTCAAACTTTAAACAGTAATGAAAAAACGATACAAGTTCTACTACAGGGTTCTGCTTATCACTTCCATTTTCTTCATTCCTAAATAACATGAACTAGCTATGTCTGCGGTGGATTGATCAGTAAAATCCCTCAGGAATTTTAAAGTTGCATTTGGGTTTACTTTTTCAACCAAAACCAAAATATTTTGCAGCTTCAGTAGGGATGTAAGATCAGAAATCCAGTTATAACCCTCTGTAAACACTACAGTTTCACAACACTATCAAAGGTAAACCAGGTATGATTCCAAGGGTGAAATTATACATGAATGAACAGTTAAATACCACTGTGCAAAAAAAGTAGATGAACTGGATGAGAAGATGCTACGTGTATGCTCTGAACACACTTCAACTGACAAGGATGCTTGTTGCTTGAGATTTGTTACTAGTCATCAACATAACTTTCAGGAGAGGAGGTACTCAAACTTTTCTTTAGTATAGTTGATGAATAACACCTCCACTCCATGGAAACATACACAAGATGCCATTGATGGGCAAATGCTGAAGGCCAGAGAAGACTACAGCAGGATGAGCAATAAGAATTGCAGCAAAAGCAGAGGTTTTTATAGCCAAGAATATTAGTTTCCACCACGCAGAGCAGTATCAGCATGCAAAAGCTCTCAGTCTACATTAAGTTGTGTTACTTTTACTGACACAACTTGCTTATATTAAAATATGCCAACATTTGCCTGTTTGGGGAATTTTTCAGAAAATTAACAAAAATATTATTGGCATATAAGAAAAATACTAGGTGTTACCTGCTGAGAGGTAATAGAAAACTGTGCAACTCCTTCACAGTAAGCACACAGTGCTCAGAGTCTAACTTAACTTGCCTACATCTAGCAGTAAGTTCGAAGACGGCTATCGATCCCGGGCAGCCCCAGCACGCATGTGACTGGCATCTGCAGAATGGCCCTGGAAAACACACACTCAAATGATTACCGCTTCTCACTCTGTGCTGGAACTGACCAGCACAGCTCTGAAGTTCTGAATATAGCACAGACACTCCATGAAGGCAAACCAGGCACTATGAGATTAAATTGAGCCTCAAGGTCATGCAGTAACCATGATTTAAGTACTACCCTGCACAATGCCCAGTTACAGCCTATGACAGGTTTACCTTTAAACTACTAAAAGAATTTTACTTTCCAGCAAGATGCACTTCAAAGTAAAATTTGCCATCTGTATCACTATGCTGCAGTGGCATTACTTTTTGCATTAAATTGAGAAACATTAGGTTTCTGTTCAATTATTTTGCCAACAATTTTTATATTCTGATAATTTTACCTTTGACTTTTAGTTATTACTTTAAGCCTAGGTATTGACACACACCATCTTTTTTCAAATATCTGAATGAAGTCTTTGCCTCAGGGCCAGACCAAAGCCTATCTAACCTAGGGCTTTCTTTTTAGCCAGAGAGACTACAGACATAGTGATGCTGCAGATTCAGATCTCAATAATTAAGCTGCAAAATATGTATATGTATATGTAAAATACATGTGAAGGATTTGGAAAAGGTAGGCTCAAGTCCTGCAAAATCCCCATAGGTAAGCCCCAGTATTCTGACCTCAGTAATCACCTTTATTAGTCATTGCTACTTTTAAATAGACTTGTCAAGGATATACACTATTTTCTTACTTAAGCAGTAATGAAGAGACTGTTGGACATACACAGGACAAGAATACAGTACAGTCCAGGCAGGATAGTGTTACACTGACTTTATCCAAGAACTGCACATTACTGGAAAGGTATTCATTAGTCATTCACCATCGAATATAAAGAAAGTGTATGTGGTACAAAAACCTTTCTCTCTTTGTGAGTGTGCACATACATATACACAAAATTTGAATACCGCTAAAGTAGCTCATGTTACTTCTTCCATCACTATGTAGCTCAAATAGTAAATCTGATAATGGCAATGGCATTTCCACCTACCCTTTTGTCACGGTCAGTAGTGTATTTTTTGTCTACCTACTCTCACCCAAAATCATCACAGAATTTTTTTCATACAAACACCCCCATATGTCGACCAGGTGAGACAGAGTAACACTGAAGTAACAACCTGAAGAACCCTTTTGAGAATGCTATCTCGGTTTTGTTGAATTGATTTACAAAATGTCTACTTACATCTCTAATTTGTACAGCTCAAGCCTCAGTAAGACTCTGGGCAGAACTGACTGCAATTTAAGGCTCTTTCGCCAAATTACATTACATGCAGACAGTCTAAAGAAACCACATTGATGTAAGATGTAAGTCATTTCTTTAACACGCCAGGAAAACACCAGCTATTTTTCCATCAGTACTTTTTTCCTCCTCTGCAATTTGAATGCTCTCCTTTTGGAAAAGACTCAGTTTACAAATTTTAGCCCTCCTTTACTTCCAGGTTATACATGTCAAAGCAAGACCAGACCACTCACATTTTCCAATCTCATAAAATTTTCAAGAAATTACTTTCAGGCTCTTTACAAAAATTCAAAGAAATTTTTTTTTTTTAAGAAAGAGAAAAGAAAAATATGTATTTTGCAGTCAATTCCACATCTGACATTCAGCCGCATGCAGCTAACCTTTGTGTTTCCCTTTTTTCTCCTTTCTGGTGCCGCCAGTCTGACAGCTCGCAGCTGCGGCCTTGGTTTTTTTAGTTGGTTTCGGAGCTTGGGCATCCACTACCACCTTTACATCTTCCTGTTCGGCCTCCTGCACTGCTTGAGAGATTCAGGGTACCCCACCATAAAGAAAACAGAGAGAGAAGAAAGAAACAGAGAGAAGAGAATGAATTGAGAACTCTGTGAAGGTATAAAAGTGTAAGCAGACACAGCAGAGTTTGTTTGGTATTTCAGACAATTCATGCAGACAGGAGAGTCAAATAAACCATAATTTGCAAAGCTACAGTAAACCTGAAAGTGTTAGGTTAGCTGGAATGTATTTCCTAACTTTTTTCCTCCTTCCAATAATCTATTAGCTCCTAACTTTCAGGCCAAAAGTGACATCAGAATATTAATGTGTTGCTGAGCTATTGTAGGAAGCACTTTTCCTCACAGTAAAGCTCTGCCAGACTGATCATCAACTGTGGCAGAATGAAGCCAGAAAAATTGTATCTAGAGTTTGTACTGCCCGTGTTTAAACCTACATCTTAACCCTGAAAACAAGGAATCATTGGAAGGTTATTTTCAAAATACAGCTTGCACAGTTGTATATATCACAGTATGACGAACAGAATGGCCATGCATTTTATGGTGAAACTATACCCAACCGAAAATACAAACTCCTCCTACTTTGTAACATATGCAAAACCTAATTAATTCCTTAGAAGTCTCAATATAATATGCATGGCATAAACTGTGAATGTCAGCATAATTCATGCATTGCCAATTGTTGTCAAAGTAAAAGGATGCTTTATCATTTTCTAAAAGCATGACACACTTTGAGGTCAATATTTGAATCTGTAAAAGCAACACACAGTAACTCTTTCTTCTGGAGAGGCCAAGCCTTGAAGTGAAATAATATTGAGTTTACAAAGGCATAAAAGTAACTACCTTTGTGAAATACAATAAAATAATCATTAAACTTTACCCCCTAAGGAAACAACTTGTAAGTGGGCACTAAGAGATGTTGGTGCCAGCTGTTGGTCACTGTCAATTACTAAGCTCCACTGGCTTCACGTGGTGACTGTGGTTTATCTCAGATGGAGATGGCCTCCCACCATCCCTTTCTTTTTCTCAAAACTAAAGTGCTTTATTTAAAAGCATAAAAACAGTCCACTAAGGAACCTTACCAGAAAGAACTGACTGCCCATAAAATTACTTTTAAAATAGCCTGAGAAACTAAATAAACCCCCAAAGGGCCAAATGATGCTCAATGACATGTGGACTGCCAGTAATCTCTCTTTGAAGGGGGAAATTCTCCCTAGGCTTCTGGTCTGTGAGGCAATTTCCCTGTTCATCGGGAATCCTTCCTGCACATGAAAAGCAATAGAAACACCAAGGAAATTCTTAGAGGAGTAAGACTAAATGGATTTATCTCTGTCTGTGGAGACTGTAGCCTACAAACCCACAGCTATCCTCTACAGCACAGAAATCTGTCATGAGTAGCCTTACATTCACAACACAATGTGCATCTGAGGCACTCAATAAACACATGCTCCTTTTCTCATTACGCAGTGGAAGAGTTCCAGATTTATAGAAAATATACATTAAATTAGTAGAGGGGTGACTAAAAGCCCAAAGAAACAGCTTGTCACTGCCCAACACTTCATACATGTCTTCATCATCCATTACTCACAAGACTGCAGTCCTTTTGCTGAGTGTAGAGAAGCACTGGAATTCATCAGGGACTGTAGTGACAGGACAAGGGGTAACAGGTAAAAACTTAAACAGGGGAAGTTTAGATTGGATATAAGGAAGAAATTCTTTACTGAGAGGGTGGTGAGGCACTGGAATGGGTTGCCCAGGGAGGTTGTGAATGCTCCATCCCTGGCGGTGTTCAAGGCCAGGTTGGACAGAGCCTTGGGTGACATGGTTTAGTGTGGGGTGTCCCTGCCCATGGCAGGGGGGTTGGAACTAGATGATCTCAAGGTCCTTTCCAACCCTAACTATTCTATGATTCTATGACATAACCAAAGGAGTGAGTGCACAGGATGCTAGGGAAAATGTCACATTAAAGACAGTACACTGGGTCCTATTTTCATGAACATGGCAGCCTTGGGCTAAGCAGGCAACCAAAGAGTCTCAGCTCCACAGCCTTTAAATGTGTGACTTACCAACCCAGCAATCTATCCTGTATTTATAGCTCAGTCTCTCTTTAAAAAACAGGGGTTCTTTTGTTTTGAAAATGCTAATCCACATTATAATTAAATTCAGTACAAATTGCCTGTATTAAATGAGCAGACAGTTCTCTAAATAATTTTAAACATGGCCATATTCATTCACTCAGATGAAGCATCATTTACTTGGTCCAAAGCAACAATTAATCAGCACAGGATGAACATTCTGACACTGCTAATTGAAAAGCTAAAGACTTATCTTCACTATCTTGTCAGCCATCCTTTGATCTAACAACTAAAAGCCTGAAGCTTTTTGAATTACTTTTTCCTTATAACTTTCAGCAAGGGATATCTGATTATAAGTACATACATGATGGAGCTCCAAAATGCAGAGAAGGCAATATTTTCATTGCTTTATAAGGCAGAGGACAAGATTTCAGTCCAGTAGCCATTCTGAGCATACACCATCACTGCTGTCTCTGGTAAACAGGACTTTCATTTTAAGTGATAGAGGCTTAAAAATAAGATTTAAACCACAAATGTGCAGATGCTGCAGCTGGGTTCATGAAAGGAATTGGCACAGAATTTCCTGTTCCTAAAGGATGCTTTTCTGAGCTTTACAATTACATTTAAATGTTCCTAAAGGATACTTTTCTGAGCTTTACAATTACATTTAAAGCACCACCTCTAAAATAAATCCCAAAATACCGTCTGCACCACAAAACCATCTTATTCTTAGCTACTAATTATCTATCAAATAGCAAATCTCAACTAAGGCTCATCTACTCACTAATGTTTTCTCTCATGACTGCAGGTACCAAAGAAATTACGTATTTTTGCTACTGATTGTACAAATTCAGTTCAGGACAGCGCTGAATTCCTGGTCATTTGGCTACATATATGCATTTAAGCACAGGATAAGCACTGGTCTCCCCTGCCTATAAGCACTAACCTCCTCATATTTTGATCCCTGCAGAGGAGTGGGCAATGGGCTGCCTTCTGAAGCCTCCCAGCCTGCAGAGAGAGATCTGTAGACCTTCCTCGCTTAGTGGGTCCAACAGATTTAGATGTGGAACAAAGTAAAAACCTCTGTTTTCTGTTTCCAGTGCTTTTCTCCTGCCCTGGAGAGCTGTAAGAACAACCATTTCTGATACCCTCTGTACTCACTCTGCAGTTGGCCATTAGCATGTGGAGCTTTGAACTTATTGAACCAGAACTCCTAGTCTGTGTAGAGATGAAGCAATTCATAGAGGTAATGTTTATCTCCAAGCATGCTGTCAGGGGATCAAATGTCTTCCCCTCTGCCCTTTACTACATTTTTGGATCACTAAGTAACAGCCTGACAAGAATTTCCCTTCTCAGCAGGATGGGAACCTTGAGGCAAACTCTAACCTGCATTCTCCACAGACTTTAGATAGCCCCATAAAACAGTTCCCTGCAAGAAAGTCTGAATAAGGAAAATTAGATAAACTGGCCTCACTATATAATATTTGCTGATATGACAGCAAATTATATCCTTAGTTGGATGTTAAAGAGTTAAAAACAATTACAGGCAGTAATACAGGATAAAAAAAGAACCTTAAATGCAGCTATACAGGGATGAAATTTCGAAGACTGTTACTCAAAAATGCATTCATTTCAGTACAAAGAGAAATTTAGACAGCTTCTAAAATCCTTATGAGAGTTACCTTAAACAACAGAAGACCACATTTGAAAATCTAGACCGATACTCTATGTGCCCCACCCCAAATTGTTAAAATCTTCACTTAAGCACCCGACCCCCTCCAATACTTTCCTTTTCTATTAGAATTATTCATTTGTACTAGAATTTGCATTTGGACAAGACAAAAATGGAGGAGCATGTGTTGTGGGTAGACAGAATTCCTAACAGCAAATAGAAATGAACTCTCAGATACGGTGTTTCATTCTCATTTCAACTCCTAAATTGTAAGAAACAGTTTTGACAAGATTGGCAAATACAACAATGACATGATTTTAATTTTAGTGTTATTCACTCATGTTCATTAAATCAAGTATTGACTACTACCCTCAATACAGGATTAGGAAAAAAAATACTTTTGGGGAGATACAAAAGAGCACATAGTACTATATTAATTCAAGATCGGAGCTGGAAAGATGAACAAACAGTCCATTAACAAGGTGAGTGCAGTAGGACTCGCATTGAAGCAGAGGAGGGCAGTATCCTGTCTTTGCCCTGCATCACCAATGGTCTAACTGCTAAAAGTGGGAAAAGAAAAGCCTCTCCCACGAAGCAGTTCCATGTTGCACAACACTGCGTGTTACAGGGAACAGGGATAAAGCTACAGTGCACAATCAAACAAAAAGATGCAATTTGTAAGGAAGCGACAAATTCTGTATTATCTGTGACAGATAACACAGAATTGGAAAAAAAAATTGAAAGACAGTTATCCACATACATTTATATGAGTAAATGAGAAGCATATTTTTTCGTCTGGCCTTCATGATGAGAAGTTCACACAGGAAATTAATTTCAAAGTAGCATGCAATGAAAATGAAGATTTTTTTTTCCATTTGCATGACCATTTGTCTTTATAGGAGTGCTTGCACATTCTGATGATCTTAGAGGAAGAAACAAAAAAAAGAATCTCTATAAATCAAAACTTACCAATCTCTATCACATAAAAATACCATGTGCTGAAAAACAGTGGGTTTGATCAGTACATTATCTGAAGAATGAAATGAGTGAAAAATCACCAAAAAAAAAAAAAAAGGAAAAACAAAATAAAATTAAATGGCTACATTAAGAATTTGTACAGTCTCAGTGGAAAACACCTGAAGTAGAAAGAGGACGAACCAGATGATGAGGTATGTGAGAAAAACTATTGGCTCCACTGTGCAAGACAAATGTTCATTTTATTTACCAATGTCCTCTCAACAGTTAAAGTGAAATCCAGAATAAATACCATGCAAAAAACCATAAATTACAGTTCAGTGTACCTTAACAAATCAATGCAAATTGATTGTCCTTTTCTTACAGTTGACTGAGATGTTCTTGTGCTTCACTGTAAGAACAGCTTGCTATTTTACTTTGTAAAGCTCTAAGCTTAGTGAATCTTGTTGCTGATTTGGGCTGTTCATTATTACTTTATTTATCAACTTAGATTCTGATCTGGTCTACAATCCATCTAAATGATACTCAATTCTACCAGAAATATTGTAAAGATGGGCAAACCCACTGTATTTTACAATGCAATACAATATTTTTATTAGTTTTATATAAACAATAAAATTAGCTAAATGGAAGGGCCTGAATTAGGGCAAGGACACTGGTATGTTAGTTAATATTCAATCACATGCAAAGATTTGATTTCTGCTTCAAAATGCTTACAATCGAAGGCATTACCCCTGCAGCTAGTAACAATCATATTCCCAAAAACTTATATTCCCCATAAATTCCCTATGTCTCCTTGCAGCTTATGTACCTAACACTGATGTGTTGACTAGGCTGCTTCTACAAAGGTGAAAATTCTCATAAGTAAAACTGAATGGGAATGGGCTGTGAAAAAAGAAACAAGTGTACATGAGAATCTGGTGCTGCTTAAGGTCATTATTAAAAGCTCACTGCTATAAGAAGATTTCTTCAGAAAGAACAAAGGAAATAATTAAACAAAAGATTCTTCTCAACCCCCACATAACTGCTGTCTGACCCTGGGGATGGGGGAAAAGAAAGGCATCAAGTGAAATGGAGAGTTAATAGCAATGATTTAGACTCTTTGGGAAGCAGACAACTAATAATGAGAGCTAAAATTATCCATGAAAAACCTATGTCATGAAGATTAAAGACAGTAAGGAATTACATAACTGTTTAGTGTACTGGGGCCCTGAGGGCACGAGCAGGCTTTAATCGCCCCAACAAGCATCCCTGGGGACTTCCACCCTCATCCTGCCCATGGGCCATGGGCTCTATTTCAGCCCAAGTGTAGGTGTGCTGTGTCCCAGGTATGTCTCTTGGGAGGACCTTGGTGCTACACTCTAGGTAGCTCATCTGCATGATGGACTCCTCGTATGTACACTGCAGCCCCATCTTCTTTCCAACCTGGAAGCACCCTGGAGAGCTCCGGATTCATCCCTTGTGAATCTGCTGAGAATCCTTTTGGCAGTGGCTAGTTCTGCATGCCGCGTCTGACACAGGTGGGTTGACCTGTGAGAGTATCGCCCATGCTGGGGTCACCCTCATCTCCTGGCCCCTGCTCCTCCCAGATACTGAGATTGTCAAGAACAGAAAATAACAGCTAGTGCTGAAGTAGTAACTGAAAGTAAATACAATGTAAGTGGATCTTATCTCAAATCTTTCAGCACCAAGAAGCACAAAAAGACCTCTAAATCTCTTGCTACTTCCTGCTCTCTGATCGTTGCTGCTGGGTTGGTTTGTTTATTTTGAAAACGTACTAGTGCAGAAAGGATTGCTGATAAATCAAAAAGATGCTTTAAAGGATGAAGGTGAAGAGACTGCAGCTGAAAGGGAAATTTCAGAATATATGTTTATTGGAAGTTAAGTATTTTGCCCACACGATACTTGGAGTGCTGCCTGATCTCTCAGTATTAATAGTCTTGTGCACAGAACATTCCTTGCTATCTTCAAAAAATAAACAAATACCTTCTCATTTCAAGGTCAGTGGAAAATGGATGGCAAGGCACTGTTTTGATGAACATGCAAATATATGGAGTTTTAAATGGATAGTTAATTGATGTCATCTTATATATCTGACAGCTTGATACTTCTCAAAAAACTCTCATCATTCGTGGTAAAGGAACAGAATGACACATCAAAAATCAACCATCCAGAGCTACGACTTATCATCAGAAGTCTGTTCAACACACAACACAACCATTACAACTAAATGTGCTGCCAAATGTCAGAGAAGGAAAGTAAGAAAGTAATTTTTACACATGGTTAATCTAAATCTCTAAATTGAAAGTTGCTATGAAAATTACTCTGAGAATATGTAATTGAAAACATTTTTAATTTCAAGCCTTAAAAAAAACCAAGCCACAGCTGCAAAAAAGTATGGTAATATTAATGAAAGCATATCTGGCACTCATTCAAATCTCTGCCTTCCTCAGTGCTGCAAAAGGAAAAATTGCTCCCCAATGGATATTCACCATTTTCACAGAAGTAAAATTACTCTGCTCTGTAAAAATGGGCTTTCATCATTTGCATTAAATGTAATTAAATAATGTCATTAAATTGTTGCGGTAACTAGTGTACCTCTGCATGCTACTTGGCTCCAGGAATGCTCAGTATGTATTTTCAATCTAGTCTGAAAAGAACTCATAGCAGAATTTGGCAATCTCATATCAGACTAAAATGTTTGTTCAGGCTTTCAACAAACTTCACAAAATACATGGTGCAGAGATACAGGAAAACAAACCAGCAGATGTGACTGAAAGGCATAACAGAATGGCAAGTAAAATTTAACAAAAAATTTAAACAAACAGGTTTAAATATGTTCTGATGAAGGACACTGAATTGAAAATAAATAAGAATACAAAAAAAGAGAAGACAGAGCAATTTGTAAGTGATCTCTCCTACACAGAAGAATTAAATTTATTCCAGTGAATAAATGACTTTGTTGTCTTTTATATAAATGTAAACTTCATAGCAATAGAAAATTTTGTTATTGGCTTTTATTTTGCTATTTATAATGACGAAATAGCGATGAAGTTGTATTTGGTACTGCAAGAGAGAGATGCATTATTTGTAATAGTTGTAATAATTGGACCCAAACATCATAGAATCATAGAATAGTTAGGGTTGGAAAGGATCATGGAAGTTAATGGAAGGATACCTGCTGCTTGAAACAGCAGGAAGATAATTTAGGGTCTAACCTACAAGTGTGGTCCCAAAAGTATATTAATACTTGCATTTCATAGCAGGGGAGAGATGGGGAGAGACACTATATTCATCATTTTACATGACCACTTTCCATTTGGACCAGAGTGCCAAAGATTCATTTCATCTCGAGCTGGCCTATTCAACTTAATTCATGTCAGGTCCTGCAGACAACTGAAATACTTCTGTTGTTATTAATTGGTCATTATGCCAACAACTAAATGGTTTTAAATATATATATTACATTTACAATCTACAGGGCTGGAAAACTTTTACTTGTAGGTGAAATACAGGTAGGAACTGGCAAGAAGTGATCTTTATGGAAACTGGTGCATGTGAACTCTGCAGAGCCACTTCCTCAGTGGAAGAGCACCCATCTCCTTCAAAGTCTCACAACACCCAGAGGAATTGCTAGTAACACGTGTCAGGGAAAAGAGATACATTTCATCCTACCAAAGTGTCACCTCTCTGTTTTGAAGGTATCTGAGAAGAATGATCCAATACTCCTCCGTACTCTGTGAAGAAACCCTTTCAGCAGAGCCATTTTGTTACTTATTAAACCAACAAAACCCAAAAACTCAAGAGAGCCCTGTACTTGCTCAGTTTCATACCAAATTAAACTGGTCCCAGCATCCTCAATCCTAAGCAACACAGATGTAGGAAAGTCACATTCGTATTATGCCTTTTGTGAGCTGCCCCAGCTGTACTCAGTCACAGCCCCTCCATTCTACTGCATCTTAGATTTATTTACACTTCCCTTTGGCTCCAAGCTAGATGAAGCAAAATACGTGTGCGGTCAGAGGACTAGCAGCGATAATCCTGCAACTCTCTGCAGAGGATTGAAACCAGTTAAGGCCTTCTTTATATGGAAAAACTTATGATCAGCTTAACTAGCGAAATACGCTGTTCCACTGTATCTACCTACAAATAGCTCATCAGGCCAATGTTGTATTCCAGAACAGAAGTGACTGACCTTTTACTCCACACACTGATTATTATTCTAGAATGAAATGAGCTTTTATTCCAGAGTAGAGTCGCCCATCAGGGAACTATTGCAGCACAGATAACTGCATCAGAATAAGTTATGGCAGTGTATGAAAGAAAATTTCCCAGCACGGAAAGCCTAACATCTCAGAATTGCTGTTATCTCTGACCTACTTTGCTCAAAGTACCACAGAGATACCTCCACACAGGCATCCAATTATTTGTTGAAATCAACAAGTACTCTTGTGCTACACAGAATCAGTACAAGCTAAAAAAAGAGAGTACGGGAGGATGACAGGTGTAAAGAAGTGATCTTTTTGTAGCATTTGCAGTACAGGAATTGATTTCACAAACATGCTCATCCAAGCAATGTAGCTCATTCAGTAGACCATCAGCTCCCATCAAAGAGTCATTCTTAACTTAAAATCAGCATGCCCATAACAGAAACAAATGAACGGAAAAGAGCAGAATAGTTCTTTAGAAACAGCCCAGCTGTCTCATGCATCCGACACTGCCACATACAAATGTTTCCATTGAAGGGGAAAAAAATGCCTACCCTGAAGCTGAATACCATAGTTAAAAATGGTCATCAAAACCTAGATACATACCATGCAGTGTAACTTAAGACACAAAGCACATTCACAGAGAAGACCACACCATAAAAGGACACATCTGAAGTTCTTATATTTTCAAAAGCAGTCTTCCTAACACTTTACTAGGTAATTAAATTCTCCTAAATTGGCTTTTGCTAACTGCACAGTTTATTACAAGAACAGCTGTTCCCAGGGATTAACAAACTCCATGCTGAATATGAGAAATATTGCTATATTTTTTTGCTCCTCTGAAACCTTATGAAATATTGCAAGGGTCTGAGAGGCAAATTTAGATCAAACTTATTTAAGTCGAATAAATTAATAAGTATTCCAGTAAATGGTATGGTGTAATTTTACAGGAAGGGTCACTTTTACCTTAAAAGCACAGTTAATCTTACCTAAGTCAGAAAGTCCATCCTAGTGCAAACTGTCGCAAAACTTAGCTCAGTGCAGATACGAAATTTACTACCATTTATGGGGTGATAATGTTTGTTTCTCTGATCTGTGAAAATTAAAACCGTGTTCAGTTGATATTACAGAATGTTTAGTATACAATGGCACCTCCGCACCATAAGGTACTATTTCTTAGAACAGTTCTGTACCTTTGATAAGCTATTGAGTGAAAGAGGAAAGAGAAAATTTCTGAATTTTCTGATCAAAAAGAAAAATGTAAGGAAAACAAACTAAATTTCTGTGTGAAATAATTCTTAAGTCAAACTGGAATGAAACTAAATTTCTTCTTAAAAATTTTCTTCCCAGACCCTGAGAAAAAGACAATAAAGAGTAAGAAATATTACTGATGCTTTTAATACATAATTAAAATAATAACATAATTAAAACAATACTTTGAGAAAAATTAATTCTCACTTATGGTAGCCTATTGTGTGCAGAAGCGAGATAAAAAAGCCCATTTTAATGAAACCTTAACATGTATCAACACAATTTTCCAGTTTCTAACAATAAATTCTGTAGCTGTAACCACAGCAAAAAATTCCACCAGTCTGCAAACCAGGGGTAGAGACTCTGGAACTGCACTTCTCACAGCATGATCACTTATTCTAGTAAGTACCTGCCATCTCATTTTTGAATGATGTGATAAACAACTGAAAATGAAATGACAGGGTAGATGAAAAGTAACCATGTGCAGTACAGAGATCTGAACCAAATAATGGATTCAGGTTTTGTTTGTTTGTTTTAAGAGTAGGATTCTGGCTGGTTCGGGTTTATTACTACAAGAGGCAGATTCACAAAGCTATCTTAGGTTTTGGATTTTAGACATTAAACCTTAATTATTCTGGCACCTAGTAGTATTCCCAACCTGAGAACAGGCAACTGCATTACCAGTACAAGCAGATTTCAGCTATGAAATATTCCCTGAGTATTAACATGCCCATTAATACTGAGGGAAGGAAGCCTTTTTCTACTGAGGTTTATGAATCCCTTATGAATCAAATTCAACTTAACAATCTGCAAAACAAGAAAATTTAAAATTTACTGTTCTCTATATCCCTTGGAGGTGTTAGCAACCTGGAACAAGATCTACAAGAGACACAATATTGAAGAAGAGTTACCCAAGCTTCCCTCAAGGGAATCCTGAGGAAAAGTATGCATCTACC
Organism: Psittacula echo; assembly: GCF_963264785.1. Taxonomy (NCBI): domain Eukaryota; kingdom Metazoa; phylum Chordata; class Aves; order Psittaciformes; family Psittacidae; genus Psittacula; species Psittacula echo. The sequence continues at coordinate 32,562,892 of NC_137739.1, forward strand.
CTCACTAGGGAGCCAACAAGCAAGGGCTATATGAGAACAGAACTGAGTAACAACTGTTTTCCATAGGATTTATTCCTGATGATTAAATTCTTTGAAGTCTAATAATACAGAAATGGCATTATATTTTTTTTCCCTATGTCTGTGATACCTGAAGCATCTCTACCCCTTCTGGATTCTGTAATCTTCAATAAAAAAGCACAGACCACATTGTACAAGCTTGAAATGTTGTTCTCTGCCTACTTACCAATTTTAATGATCCTTGCAGAAACACAGTATCTTTGAAATTATTATATTCAAACTAAGCTGAAATTTGTTAACATGTTTCTAATTTATCATTAACACTGTCAGGCTTAAGCAAAATTATGTATAGAAGAACATGTACAGTGGAACAGCATAAGCATTACTTCTGTAGGAATCAAGGCTGAAGACACCTAAACATATATATGGTAGAAGGGACAAGCCACTCTCTCTTCCCACAGCACTGAAACGGCAGGTAGTTACCTCACTCCCTCTTGCTAGGCTAGCATTGCAAGTTCTGATGTTTTTATCTCAAAACACAAGTGAAGGTTATCAATTATTTATTAAAAAAATCCAAACCAACCACCTTTGTTCCCATTAGCATACATGTAACATAGAAGTATCATACTAGGACTTGCAGTAAATACACATGCAATAGATCCTGTTTGCATACCATGATATATGGTGCTGCTGTTGCTGTTAAGATACGATTCAACCAATGGTGCTTGTTCTTCTGAATGTTTCATTCTGCGTGTCCTTGTGCGACTGTCCACATTGGACTGAACCATTAATGGCTCCTGGCGCTTTTTTTTCTGCTTCTGTTCTAGCAATGCTCGCTGAGGAAAATACAAAGAAAAGCATCTGTTACTGGACTCCAAACGGTAGCAACCTATGATGAAAAACAATGGACACCTTTACACCTTCTCCAGTGGTAGCAGTTGGCAAGTGGGATATCAGGATACTTGGTTATAGGAAATCTTTCCAAAAAAGCCACGGCCAACCCACTGCTAAAACACCTGCTGAAAACAGCAAATAATTAAAATAGATCTTTCTGAGCAGTCTACCAGCTGTCACAGCCTCTTGGAAATAACCCTTGGGAAAACAACAGTATGAGAGTACTGGCTGCGAAGCAATGGGAGGGAAAGCAAAGGCATGAGACAGAGACACCAATTTAAATTTCTGTAAATTAAAAGCAGGAAATCTGCAAAGTAGAATCAAGTGATAATGCTGGACATGAGCCTAATATAACAACTATACAAGTCAAACTCTAATTAAACACATTAATTTCTCAGCTAGACCAGCTGAAAACCAAAACCTTCAGCATCCAATGGCACTTCTCTCTTTAAGCCCTCTTCCACAACCTCAGAGAACTGTTTATTTTACTTATCCATTATCTTCCCATTTCCCTGCTCCTGTACAGTGATTTTTTTTTCTTTTCTGGAAAGGAGATACACAAATCTCCTTTTAGGGAAGAATAAGAATGGAGAATGGACTGTTTCAGCTCCATAAGTTGTGTGGAACACCTCAACATGACTTCAAAATGATCAGAATCTAGTACAGGATTATGGCATTAAGAGACACCATTTGAATTTGAAAATGAGATGCTGGTAGACATGCAAGCTGATAAAACAATGAGAAAGGAAATGCACAGAAAAACATAAAAAAAAACCTCACAAGGTTTAACTAAAAACATGACAAAGTACCACAGAAAAATCAAAGGAAAAGTGCAAACATCAAATTAAAACTTGATTGTAAAATTTCCTGAGATTTCATGGGAGAGATTCTGAGGAGATTCTAAACCACTTTCTTGTACAAGTCATGTAGAAATACAGTAGCAAAACAGGCAACATAGTGGATAGTGCCACTAGCGTACAGCCACAGGGGCTAAATCCATGGAACTAAAAGATATAAAACCTTTGTGGTAAACCTCTGTGGACCGGCATGTTTGCCAGAACCTCTTATCCTTTCTGGTCCCTTAAAGGGGTAACAAATACATTGTAAGTCAGCTTAAAACAAGTCCAAGGCAGTGGAGATGAGAATCACTCAAACCACAGTCATAAGAAAAATTTTAATGAAAGTTAGAAGCTCAAATAAGCTGTAACCTCCACAGACCTTTCTTCTGCATTTCCTAATCAGAGGATGCAATTTTCTATCAATTACAAGATACGTGTTAGTGATTTCATTACTTCAAGATCTAGACAGCAAGAAGGTCCCCCTTCCAAAATCTTACCTGCCTCTCAAGCTTCTGCTGACGCAGGCTGCTCCCTTCATCATCCAGAACACTGCAAAGACAAAGAGTACGTATTTGGAAAAATATATATCACTCAAAATAACACCTAACAGCAATCACTGAAGCAAACTCTTGAAGGAGTTATTCATATAAAATACCCACTATGTTCCAGGGAAGTTTGCCTGCCCTAACCTGCAAACATTGGCTGAAGAGAATTTAAATGCAGTCCAGGGAAAACTGAAAAACTTTGGCTTATATAAACTTCAACAGAAATATGTATTCAGACAGTTCACAAAGAAATACAGAATTCACAGTCTACAGATTGCTTTCTCCTACACTGTCTTCTAATGCAAAATGTTGAGGTACATAGCAATGGGGTTTGACAGAAAATTTGCAGGTAAAGCATATAAGAAGTGAGGAGTGTAAAAGAGCTGCTTAGCAACTCAGCAGTATTTAAAATTACATTAGGAAAATTAACTGGCTAATCTTTCGTACACTGAAAACCAGAATTTATTCCTGAATATCTGAAAAGTCACACTTACTGCCATGCACTTCAACTTTAGAGCCTGGCAAGACAAACAGTATGGCGCACTGCCATATAATCTTTCTGCTTATTGTTGGTAGTTGGGAGATTAGCTCTGGCACCTTAAATTATTTTTATTAATTAGATGTTAAAAACCAATGGCACTGAAGTCAGAAAATTATTTTTGTGAAGCATTTTATCAAACTACTGACCACACTTTATTCTTCTGGAGAACAAAGGTCTCTAGTGTAAGAACATTATGGTTAAATATTGCACATAGATAATTAAATCTTTTAAACTGTAGTATGTCATCTACAAAGAAGACAGTGCTATAAAGCAAAAAAATAGCCTCTTACATGTAGAATTAATTTTCTCTTACAACACATTTTTATAAAAGATTAGCCTCCTTTTTGTTTTATAAGCACTCTTAACAATCAAAAGGATAAAGAAAGAAAAAACTCCAGAACAAACAAACCTGGATTCTGACCTACATACAACCAAACCGTACTGCAAAAAAAAATATTACTTCCCATGTATCAATATATACACTTTAGGACACAGTAACATTGTAGACTTAGAACAGCTAATAAAGGCATGCAGAATGCCACCTTTCCAATGCCAGCATTATCTAAGACTATAATCAAGCATTAGCTTTTCACAATTCACACTCAAGTCCTATGGTACAAAAGGTTGATGCTTCACAGAATTAAGCTGTGCTGTACAAGTACCTTGGGTATGAAATTACACAGTCTCTTGTAGAGACAACGTATTACTCATAGTCCACAAAAAAATAAAAAAAAAAAAAAAAAGAAAAAAGAAAAAAAAGAAAAAAAATCCAGAAGAAAAATCACACTCAAGAAACTGTTCTTCTTTACACCAAGCATTCTTAATTTGATGAATTACAGAAGGAAGTTATAAAAAGAAGATGCATATTTCTCCATGGTATACAAAGTCAGCAGCTTTTTTCAGCAGTTCTTCACTACCACTGCAGTATTAGCTGCACTGCTAGAAAATAAAACTACCCTAATGGATTGACCAAACAATTGTGTAAAAGATGCCTAAACATAAAGTTTCAAACTTAACAGTCTGAGAAAATCCTCCTCATTTAAGACAATGCTTGAAAAAAGCCAAAAAAATGTAATGATGCTACTACAGACTGTAAGAACTGCAGAGGCAGCAATGCATATACCATCCTACCATCTATATGGTGGCATAACACATTTCACAGTACAAGGGAGCAGGAAAATGATCACTGAGTATCACTGAAGAGCGTGCAGTTCTATCCTTTCTTGATGCCTAAATAATGCTTATGCAAGTCCAGATAAAAAGAGAATCCAATTTAGCCTGTTTATTCCTCTGCTGTAACAGCAGAGCGCTCCAGCTTGAGACTATGTACTTTGTTAATATTTTCTACAGGACTAGTGGACCTTGGAGTTGCTGATTAGCAACCAATATTTCACATTCCCAGATTTCCAATTTCCTGAGACTAGGTGACTCCCAACACTTTCCGTTAAGGGACATCAGGTTGTCAATAAATACATACATACATATCTAAAATAATCTGTTTCTGTAGCAATTCCATCAGACCCTTGCTGCTTTCAAAAACATCTGTAGTGGACTCAGAGATGTGTGTAACCATGACTGTCCCTTTTTCTCACACTCCAGCGAATCCTTGCAGAAAGATTTAGCAGTTGATCTTAACCACAGCATCTGTCAGTCCATGCACTCTGACATGCTCCAGGAGCCAAGAGCTGAAATCCAGAAAACCTACCCTCTTCTTTCCTTGGAAAACACAGAAGTTGAGAAGCGGAACAGCCTTTGACCTTCATTTTCTTTGAAAAGAACAGAAATCAGTTGCTTTCTCCTCCGGAAGAGTTGTGCTCATGATGAGGACACAGCCTATTCTGCCCAGTTTCAGAAGCAGCCACATTTTTGTTGCTCAGTGGTCCAAATAACTGAGATGGTCAGATACTAAAGGCCCAGCACAGTGCAAAAACTATGGCTTTAATATGGCAAGACCACTACAGAAAATAATCTCATAGAGAACTGTTAGAACAGTTCTCCCCATGTTTGATACAATACTAGAAATCCCAGCAGCAGCATGAAACTCAGTCTTAATAGAGAAATGTAACTTTAAAATTCATGAAAACTGAATTACTGAAGAGGATGCATACATATTAGCAATCTGCTGAGCATGCTTAAGTATCCTGAAGATCCAGTAAGACTCATTTTTACTCCTATTTGATCAAGTATCATGTATCCACCTGGCATATTGGCTATGGCTTTGACCCATTTAAAACAAAAAGCAATCTTACACTATATATAAAATTGTAAACAGCGCCTTCAGCTCTGCAGTAATAGTCTAATCCAAATTCAGTTAACAAATCACAGCCTGTATATATTTCTTTGCAAATAATTATCCAGGGAAGACCGTATCCATCTATACACAACTCCAGCAACCTACACGTTAGAGCTTACTGGATGCTGGGGTTAAGAAGTCAAGCATATAGCTATACATTGAAAAGATTTGTATTAGCAGCCTGGACCAAGGCATACAGAGACTTAAGTATTAAATTTAGATAGTATTCTTTCCAAAAGTTAAACTTGGCGTTTGATTCACATATTTCCACCTCCTATTTTGTAAAGGAAAATGCATCAAATGAACAATCACCTTTTTGTCAAAGTATTGCTTTTAATACCATCCTTTTAAGACATAAAATCATATTTTAAAGACAGTTTCAACGTTAAATTCAATTTATACAAAAATAACCAGGCTTTCTATACTGCTGCATGTAATAATGAAGACAAAAATATAAGCAAGAACTTTAGTATCCTAAGCTTTTCATAATCTGTATTCCTTAAAAATCATTTAGAGAAAAACCCAAGACCAATCAAGTTTAAAGGATAAAGATTCATGATTACATGAAACTCCACAATTTACTTCTGAGATGAAGGCAGAAGAATATGTAAGTTAACATCTTGGTACATTTTACTGTAATTCCACATGGACTGATTTCAATTTAAGTAAAATCAGAAAAGCCTTAATTCCAAGAACACATTTCACAGTAAGTACTTCACTCTGAACATGTAAACTGCTTGCATTTCAGTGAGCTACTGCAAGAAAAAAGAATTAAGAAGAAATGTTTCCAATTAGAGTGTGCAAATTGCATGTAGACAGATTTACTTTTTTTAAAAGAAAAACTCTGACTCAGTGAAGTAGCTCTATTGTTTCTGCCTGACAAATACGCAGATGTTTTTGTTCCTTCCTGAGACTGCCTCATAAAGTAACATTTTCCATGACAATAACTGTTTTACTAGGACAAAGGTCCAAAACCATATCTAGCACATCTCTGCAGCCCAGCACTAATTGCAGTGAGAAGTGTTCCTGGTCAAACAAGCAAAGACTCATAATATTCAACTTTTATACACTGTTTAAAAGTATCACCCTTGCATTTTCTCTTTCTGCCACTTCACAATAATACATTACTAATAGCAGCACCCACAGATTCTATGGGAAATCAGGGACCTTTGCACAAGCAAAATGAACATACATTGTCAGGGAAAATTCCTGAAACAAACAGTTCACATTATAAAAAGACAAGGAGATAGATAAGAAAATATTACTCCCATTTCCAGCACTAAACCAGAAGCAATGGAAATTAGAGGAGATATTTTCATCTTGAGTTTCTTCTGTCATAGTGTCAACTGCAATACAAAAAAAAAAACAAAAAAAAAAAAAGGATGATCAAACGAGATAGAAAGGGGAAAAAAAAAATACAGCATACCAGACTAGTCTTCAAGATCGCTCAGATCTTTCCCATGCACTCTTGCTGTGAAGAAAGCTGGTATGCTGCTGTGTTGTGGGATCTCTTAGAGCACGGCTGCCTCAAAAGGACAGGAACGGGTGTATGTGCAATTTGAACATTACAAAGTCTCTAAAAACATATAAAAAAAAAATCCTGCAAAGAGATAGCACTTGACTTAATTGAATACCATCTGTCATATTCACCTAATTACACTTCTCTATAATCTGTATACTTCCATGAAGTTTCCGTAGTTCCATAAAAACCAACTACTCTGGGTAATATTACTGTTAAGCTTTTAGGAATAAGGTTTCTATCAGCACTGATGAAATGCTACTGTTAAAGCCCATTAACAGGGTCAGGGACCTGCAGGCTGAAGTCATGCTCCAGAGGGAATAGCACGTAGTTAGGTTCTTCAAAGAAGTGAAATTCACTGAATTCCTAACCAGTAAAGCCAGCAATGTCTATAAAGTGCCAACACCTCCAAAGACCTACACCTGCAAGTCCCCACATAAAGTAAGTTCTGCTCCTCCATGTACACCATATGCTGAGTTCACCAGAAGCCACTTGGAAGGACATTATTATATCAGACACACACTGTAATCAAAAACATTTAAATGAAACAAATCACTCTGAAAGACTGCAAGGGCTCCCCTCATGCTAGGAATCAACAAGGTTTTCTGACCCAAAGCAGTTGCTCAGGCATCTGATTTAGAGTAAAAGCTGCAGCTACTATCTTTATAGTAAAATCAGTAACCACTCCTAGGCCATCTAAGGAAGCAAAAGCCTGGCCATCTTCTTCATTGAGAAGGAGCCCAAGGACATTCAACTATAGTTTGCCCTTCTATTGCCAACAGCAGCAACAGCATAAGCATATGGCAGAGATTATTACCTATCTGATACACCTAACAGTTACCACTGAACTGAGCAGTGGAGTACTGACAACAGGAACTGCTGCAGAAATGATGGTTGCATTTCTTTATGTAAAGCTTCAGAGGAATAAAACTGTTTCACTGTGAATCTCAGTAAATAACAGTATGCTTGTTCAGAATTGCTTCCCCTGCCTGTCCAGATGTTCTGAAGGCCTTTAAAAAGACTAAAAGAGACAAAACAAAACGACAAGGAGAAAAGGCAGGAATATGAACACTGATATTTGTATCAGAATTATCAGCACCAAGTCAGTGACAAAACGTAAGACGATGCAGAGGATCCAGCACTGTGCCAGTGATCCAAATGGCTCTAAAAGTAATGCTTGCAGGGCAGATGGCTGAAAGCAGAGACTGAATTTGTAGTTTCACAAATAATTACAGAACCAAATGCTTTATTCTCTTTTCAAATCCTGGCTGGAAAACTACCTTAAAAATCAGTAAATGATCGAGTCCTTCCTGAATTGCTGGTCCTATTTGCTTCAGTAAGGTTTATCTAAATGTCCCGTGTACATTAAGATCTATGATACTCGTTATGTCTGTCCAACAGTTCTGTTTTGGGGATTTGAAAAAAACAACAGAAAACTTTTTATCACTCCAGTAAGTCAATGCAGAACATTATTTGTTAGTGTTTTTCTCTTCTATCCCTCCTCAGTCACATTTGCACCTGGGCAAGAGATAAAAATTTTATCAGTGACCTGGAGAAGACAACTGAGTGCGCGCTTACCACCTTTGCAGAGATGACAGGCTGGGGGGCCAGTTGTTATCCCTGCCGCAAGGCTGTCATCCATCGGGATCCTGCCAGGCTGGAAGAATGGGTCATCAGGAGCCTTATGAAACTCAACAAGGACAAATGTAAAGCTCTGCACCTGGGAAGGAAGGCTCCACAACAATACAGGCTGGGGACCATCCAGCCAAATAAGACGTGAATTTGGATGGACAGTGAGCTGGGTGTGAGCCAGCAGTGTGCCCCGGCAGCAAAGGTGGCCAACAGCACTCTGGACTGTTCTGACAGGAGCATGGCCATTACATCAAGTGAAGTGATTAACATCCTTCCTTTTCTCCACACGTGTGAGATCCAGTGTAGAAAACTGCATCCAGTTTTGTGCACCCTGGTACACAAATAGGGAATAAACAAAAAGAGTTAGAGATGTGTGCATGCCTGCAAGGCATGATCTTATCAGCATCACAGAGACATGGTGGGCTGACTCCTCTTATGACTGGAGTGCTGGAATGGAAGGACACAGGCTCTCCAGGAAGGACAGGCAAGGAAGATGAGGAGATCAGCTGGAGCGCATGGAGCTCTGCCTGGGAATGAGGAACCAACTGAAAGCTTGCGTGTCATGATTAAAGGGAGGGCAGGGATAGGGGATGTTCCAGTGGGGGTCTGCTACAGACCACCCAACCAGGAAGACCAAGTGGATGAGCAGCATCACATTCAAAAGCCCTGGTTCTCATGGGAACTTCAAACACCCCAGTATCTGTTGGATAGACAACACATTAGGGCACAAGCAATCCAGGAGGCTCGGGAATGCACTGATGGTATCCTTTTTCTCCAGCTGACAGAGGAACCAATGAGAAGAGTTGCTCTGCCGGACAAGGAGCTCCTGGGCAAACTCTAACACAAAAAGGAAGTCTACAGAGGAATATTGTGAAATTGTTCAAGCAGCCAGGGATCACGTTAAAAAAGCTAAAACCCTGACAGAATTCAATCTGGCCAGATACATCCAGGGCAACAAAAAAAGCTTCTGTAAGTACCTCAGTGATAAAAGGGAGACTAGGGAAAATGTAGGCCCTCTTCAGAAGGGAATGGGAGATCAAGCACCAGGCACTGACAAAGGGCAAACAGCCCAACAGACTCTCTGTGCCAAAGGAAACAACAGGAGTTCTGCAGATACTGTAGATAATGCTTCATATTAATGAGATCTAGTTTTGAGTTCAATCATAAAACTGCCATTCTCCTTCCAAGAACAAAAAAGAAGTCACCGGGAAAAAGAAACTACAGTTTAGAATCTGAAATGTCTAGGCTGACAGCTTTAGTGAGGATGGTAAGAAGCCAGGAAGAGATCTAATGAGAGGAAAAAAAGCAAAAGTATTCCCTAAAGCACATTACGCGTTTTAAATAACCCAAATTACAGTGCTGCCACTATTGCCCTGGAAAGATCAGCTGAACTAATATTTGTACAGATTCATTCTCTGCAATTACACAGAGCTGAATAAGATAACACAGCAGTAAATTGCAGGTAATGAAAATAACACCTAAGGGAAGAGTGGATGGCTGGGCTATTTCTTGCCCTCTCTCAACGCACACAAACTCTGAACACAATGTTAGAAAGAAAATCTGTGTCCCAAAAGAGAGAGGTGAATTTAATAAACATGAATGATGGAGCACAAACACGCGATAGCCTTTGGATATTTACAAGCTATGCTAAAATTGTGTTTAAAGTAGATTGATGAGAAGTGCCTGAATAGGAGCAAACTGGAAAGTTAAAAAAAAACAAAACCAACAAGGTTACCTGGAGACACACTACCTGCAATGCAGATGGATCCAGATGACAAATGACATGACTTTCAGGAAGTGTGCTTATTGAAAACACATTGGTGCCAGCCACAGGAAAGATCCAGCCCTAACAGTCAACCTGATTTCTCTTTCAGTATCAAAATTCATCTGATCTCAATCATTAAAACCATAAAATATATGCACAAATGAAACCAACCCATTAATGTACAAAGCAGCCGACCACAACAAACAGTAAATCAAGTAAGCAGAAACTAGGGAAAAGTATTGTCTGGATAAGAAAACTGTTCTTACACATACAGTGCAGAACAAGAGTTCTGTGCCTGGACCTCAGGGGACCATGACAACTGTCCTATTGCGCTATAGCTGCACTGGTAAAAGGCATCACCTAGAACAGATCTCTGTGATTCTGATGTGGAAAAGACTGAAGAACTGCAATCAAGAGAAAACCCTCACACGACAACTGCTGGCTGCTTTCTCTCTTATGCCTAGTCTGTGAAACTTGGTTTTGTCCAGTTGGCAGCATACAGGACCTATTTTACATCAAACAGTACAACCTTCCAAGACACTCATAAAATGAGATTAACAAACAAGTCTTAACTTCTCTTGGAAAGAACTTGGCGATGCAAGAATGAAGCATTACAGGTACAGCAACTAAGTTAACACAATGCTGGCCTTTAAAATAATAGTCTAATTTTGAAGCATTTAACAAACAAAACACTGATCCCAACGATAGGGTCAATGTTGCAGGTGTTCCGAGAGGCTTCTCCCTGCAGCAGGCATGCAAACACAGGCACAGAAACGTAGATCAAACACCCTGCTGCTGAAAGAGATGATATCTGAGGCAATTCACTAATGCAGCAACTTATTAAGAGATGCCACTGCTACCTATGTTTTTAGGACAGGATAGGAAAAAGACACAGTTGTATTTATTGGATCTTTAAAGAAACAATAAAACTTAGCTATCAATTTATTGAAATTGTGAAGGTGAAACTACCTAGTCTCTCTTGGCTGATTTAACAATCAAATATGAAAAAAAATACAGTAAGAATTACAACTGTGATAGGAAATGTTAGTGTAGTGAAACAACCAAGCTTCTTTTTCCTTTTTACAGGTGGTTTTACAGTTTCTATGGAATACAGTTTCTAAGGGAAGACATGTCATTTCATGATAAATACTAACCCTGAAACAAAATATTTTGTCACTTTTCCCCCCACACATACTATCTTTATAATTCAATCTAGTACTCTTTCGGTGGAACTCAAGAAAACAGATTTTTCATTTTGGTTTGAGTTCATTTTCTGTAGTTACCTTCCATACAGGCAGTAAATTCTGACAATCCTGGACAATCCTGGAAAATGAGTTTGTCAGATGCCGGTACCTGAGTAAATGATACAGATTTTCAAGGTTGGTAAGATGCCCATGGCTGTCAAAAGCAACAAACACCATTTGGCCTAGATTTTGTACCCAGTAATGAAAACTAAGTCATTATTTCTAACAGCACTCTATGCAGATGAGGTATTCCATGCAGTCTGATCTGCATGCTTGGGCCCTGATCCCAAGCTATATTAATTCAAACTCATGAAAATGTTCCTACTAATTTCACATCGCATAAAAAGATGCATGTGTATAAACCCTTTCAGACTGGGACTTTTAATGATAAACTTCTGGGACAGAGAATTATTTTCACAATGTGCATATACAGCGCCTGCCCAAAAGAGACTCTTTTTCTGATGGAGTCTTCCAGGTAGTAATTCAATCTTTGAAAAGCATAGTAATAATAAGGTTGGGATGGTGACTTCCCTCCTCCCTCCCTTTTTTTTAATGATATGGAGGTATCCACTCCTTTCTAAAACATGGTAATGTCTCAAGTATTCAAAGAAAATTTCATAAGAACTTACACATTTCATCTTTTCTAATTTATCAGTTCCCTCTGAAAACATGATCTTGCAAGTAAACAACCTGAAGAGCATTATTCTCCATTTCAGAGCTAAGCTACTCTCTTTCCTTTGCTTCTGTGTTCATCCAAAGGTGGGTAAGTGAAATCTACTCTCAAGGCTTAGGAAGTGGCAGGAAAACTTTACGACATGGTCAGAGTTTTTTTGCAGCTGGGAAGCAAACAGTTATTGAAAAGCAGTGGCAGATAACCAACACTGGCTGTTCAGCCTGGAGAAGAGAAGGCTCTGGGGATACCTCCCTGTGGCCTTTCAATACTTAAAGGGGGCTTATAAGAAAGATGGGGACAGACCTTTTAATAGTGCCTGTAGCAATAGGACAAGGGGTAATGGTTTTAAATTGGAAGAGGGTAGATTCTGGCTAGATACAGGAAGAAATGTTTTACAGTCACGGTAGTGAGGCACTGGCACAGGTTGCCCAGAGAGGTGGCAGATGCCCCATCCCTAGAAGTGTTCAAGGTCAGGCTGGATAGGGTCTGAGCAACCTGCTCCAGTTGAACACATCCCTGCTCCAGGAGGCTGGACTAGGTGACCTTCAGAAGTTTCTCCCAACCCCAAACTATTCTGTTAATCTATCATAAATCTTTCACCCTTCTCTGTGGCAAGTAATTCCCTTTCAAAGATGTTGTTAAGTCCTGGTGCTGTGTGGGAAGAAAGTAGTGTTGGAAAGGAGGCAACAGAATTCTAACTACTATCATGCAAAGTGCAATAGCTCTAGCACGGGGTAAAATTATTTCTGTTATAAATTGTTCTCTATGGGTGGAGGCGAAAAGTATGCATTACTGTAAGGCATAGCAGCTTTCTTTTCCTTTTTGATATGTGAAGAGACTTTCTCCACACCTGTGTGCAATCCCCAGCCAAGAAAGCTGAACTACTACTTGCAGATTTCATACCGTGTCAGTTTCCAACTTTCTCTAGTAAAAATAATTGTAGACAGAAAACACACACAAGGAGGGAAAAACAAAATAAGGAGCAATACTGCAAAGATTCTTATGTCACAGGACATACTGGGAAAGGGAACAAATACTACTTTTTGACACATTTTAGGGAAAAAATCCAACTTGTCCCATTAAACCCATATTTCTGTATTCTGACCATACTTTATTCAACCTCAGATATGCTGGCATGCGTTTTTGTGTTTCAAATGGAGAAAAAAAGTCTTTTTAATAGTAAAATGCATTAACTACATTTACAAATACTTGCAGTGTTACAAGTAACAGTCTCAGCACTGTTATGCAACGTACCTCTTTTTGTTGCATACTAAGATGTGTACCTTGCATGAATTTTAATCATGTTTGATTTTCTTAAATCACCAATTTTAATTTATATACCTAGTTTAGCATATCAGCTTCAAGAATTTCAAATAAAGTAGTCAAACCTAAAACATCAAGTATTTGTTCTAAATATTTGTTAACTGTACTTCTTGTTGACTGCTCTGAGGCCTTTTTGTTACATCTCGCAGTCATGAGGCACCTTTTACCTATGGAAGCATACTAAAGGAAATGATATGAAGAAGCACAAACACGCCTGGGCTGTTCTTGTGCCACACAACAGGAAGATTTAAGCTATTTAAGTCTTCTAGTTCGACCATCAAAATTGCAAAACAATATATGTAATATATGTAATGGGTACAAACTGGAACACAAGAGGTTCCACTTAAACTTGAGAAGAAACTTCTTCTCAGTGAGGGTGACGGAACACTGGAACAGGCTGCCCAGGGAGGTTGTGGAGTCTCCTTCTCTGGTGACATTCAAAACCCACCTGGACACATTCCTGTGTAACCTTATCTAGGTATTCCTGCTCCGGCAGGGGGATTGGACTAGATGATCTTTTGAGGTCCCTTCCAATCTCTAGCATACTGTGATACTGTGATATACGCAAAACAATGCCTGTTCACTCGGAAAACTACAACTGTTAACAGAAATCTACCATGTGACCTTTTGACTCCATTATTAATACTTCCTCACACAAAGATTTAGTTTTCAGCTGCAGCAGTCTTTCTTCATGTAAGAAAGATTACAGCAGCTAGAATTTTCTGTCCTGATATGAACCATGAGCACACATGAAGCCACCTGGTGTGTAAAGTTAAGTTCAACTATAAAGCTAATATGTTAAGCCACGAAATCTTTAATCTTGTAACTGGGCAAGATATTATTTCCTCATATTTAACTACATATACATAGGTATATGTATATATATAAAAAACTGGGAGAGAATATCTGGAAAGCTACTACCTTTTTTAGGACAGTTTGGAAAACTATCGTCTTTAACTGGTAGGACTCATGTTGGATTCTTTCAGCACTGGGCAGTTAATTGGTATAGCAATGCTTCCTTTCAAAACAAGATTTTGCTCTACAACACTTATGGGACATGCAAGAATGTGTGCTGCCAGCAAGAAATCAGAATGGTGGGAAAGGTGTGGCAGAGGAGTCAGAAAACACACAGACTCACACTTTCAAAGAACTGGGATTTGATGTCCCTAAAAAGCTTTGGATTTCCATCTGAAAATCTTCTCTGCAGTACACAGCTTATAGTTGACACAGTCACCAAATCACTGGAAAATTAAGAGCTAATTATCACAACCCAACTAATTCATATTTTAGCTGCAACTATCTTTTCCAAATTACTGTTCTAGCCTTGAAAACATTCACATGAATAGCCTGTGTGGTACTGTCAGAGAGCCTCCATCGGTCCCCCACGCAAAGACATTTCAGACTTTAGAACACCACCTAATTTTTAGGGTTCTGATCCTGAGCAGATTAAAACAAATTGCTATTGCTGGTCATAAATATTGCCATCTGAGCCTGCTCAAATGGTTAAGTATTTGCAAAATAAAAGCTTATAGCATGTGAAATAGTGAACACCAAAAGAAAAGGCTGATAACAAATGATTAATTTTTATCTTTGTTTTCTAAACTGCTTGTCAAATATTCACCAGTTCCATCAAACAATAACCAAAAAAAGGGGGAAAGATAAAAGATCTTTTTCTGATGTTTTTAAAAGTCCTAGGATGTGCAAAAAGCAAAAGAATAATCTTTTATTTAAAATAAAGCATGCATAAGATAATTAGATTTAAAAAAAGGTGTATTGAAGTTGGGAGGGGTCTTAAATTGGCAAGCAACTTTTATCTGTAACTGTAACAAAACGTGCAATGGCATGAGATCAAGAAAAGATTTCAGCATCTATCCAATCTGCTATTTTTTAAATTGTCCTTACCAAAGTTAAGCATTATTTTGTCCTTCAGCGTATGAAAATTGCTGACCAAATAGGGTACCATGTTTTACAAACCAAAGAGCTACCCCACAAAACCACAAGCATTCTTTGCCAGTCATGTGCTACAGATTTTCAGTATAATTTGACCTCTCAAAATAGATGAAGGATACAATACCAGCATGATATTGAAGAAAGTAATCAGTCTAATTCTCATTAAGGTTGTGCCATTAACCCCTGCACAGAGTGTACTGAAAATTAAAGCTCAAATGATTTATTTCTGAATATCGGTAGAAATTACAGTTCTCTAGAACCAGATTATAATTATACAGGATTGCAAATTGTACGGGTTTAGTTCCTCGAAACAAAATGGATAGCAAAATCTGCAATTCTAATGACTGTTTTCAAGCTAAATACAGATACTGAGCACACTGCACTTCATTTACCAATTAAGACAAAAACAGTTTCCCTTGTCTTTTTCTTCTCTTTTCTCCAAGATTTAGGCATATTATGAACCCACAGAAAGACAGAGATAAGTTTATTGGCCAGAAATAACAAAGCAAAAATCTACTCTTACTGTATAGAGTAGACAAACTCTCTTTTTTAGAACATAATTCAGACACAGAAAATTGGGTATCACTGGGTTTGGTTTTTTTCGGGTCTTTATTCCCTTCTGGTTTTTAAAGAAAAGATGAATGATAGTCCTACATTGAATTTCAACCTGAGGAGCTCAAACAAATCTTCAGTACTCAATTATATTGTGAGAAGTACTGCTTCCTATGTCTTTACAACTTGACAAAAATAACTTCAGGATAGAAAGAATAATCAGAATCTAGATTTTTGTAAATGTCACTTTCCATGTATTCCAAAAAAGTGCAAATGGTTTCCTACCCCAAGCATTTAAATAACAAATTAAAACCATGTCTGTATAAAGCCACCTCCATTTCTAATTTGAAAATCAGCACAGGTTTAGAGAGATATCACTGATGAGAGCCACATGATTTGTAGCAGATTTGTTTAAGCATGACAAATAGATCCTGAGGTAATTCAAAACACACAGGTCTTGGATTTTGTGCTATTTTTCAACAAAGAAAACAAGCATAAACCAATTTGCTCCAGTGTGTCATTTAAAAAGTCTACAGATAAACTACTGTTGGTTTTGTGTAACTACACAGATTAAAGATGAAGTAGATCAGATTAGCTACTAAAGAAAGATCATGTTGACAAACAGTACAGAAAAGTTTCATCAGCATTTTTTGTGGATAAAAAAAAAGCACAGTAAAACATACAAATTTATTTACCAGGAAGGCTGTCTAAAGCTTGTGTTTAGCTTCTTGTAAAGTGAAGAATGGAAGAATGAGATTATGCTGGTTTTGACTGGGGTAAGAGTTAATTTTCTTCATAGTAGGTGGCATGGGCTACGTTTTTGTTAAGTGTTGAGCAGTGCTATCACAGAGTCAGGCATTTTCTGCCTCTAACCCCACTCCACCAGTGAGCAGGCTGAGGTGCAAAAGAAGCTGAGAGGGGACACAGCCGGGACAGCTGCCTCCAACTGACCAAAGGGATGCTCCATACCACAGAATGCCATGCTCTTCCTTCCTCTTCCTCCATATAAAGCTGGGGAAAGCTGAAGGAAGGGAGGGACGTTGGAAGTGATGGCGTTTGTCTTCCCAAGTAACCATTACATTGATGGAGCCCTGCTGTCCTGGAGATGACTGAACACCTGCCTGACCATGGGAAGCGGTGAATGAATTCCTTGTTTTGCTTTGCTTGTGTGTGCTGCTTTTGCTTTACCTATTAAACTGTCAGTATCTCAACCCACAAGATTTCTCACTTTTACCCTTCTGATTCTCTCCCCCATCCCACCCAGGGGGGAGTAAGCAAGCAGCTGTGTGGGGCTTAGTTGCTGGCTGGGGTTAAACCTCAACAAAGATGTAAAGGGTTTTTGTTGAAAAAAAGAGCTGTTCAGATGCTGCAAAATCAGAAGCAATCCATTACAGGAAAGGGCTTTTTACCTTCCTTTTCATATTCATTTTAATATGTGTCTGAAGTTGCCACTTTAATTCTTCTAATTCACCTGCTTGAATGCCTGTTAGCAACAATTATAGCAAAAACGATCTCCACTGGGGACTGAAGAGCCACATACAGCCTTGAAAGCAGACATATTTCTAAGCCTGCTAGTTCCCTCCTATGAAACATTTTCAGTTAAAATGTGGGTAAAACGTGAATGGAAATATGCAATTATCAGACTGGTTGCTGATTTTCTAGAACAGGAAGCAAATCATACCATGCAAGTGAAATTAAATTCAAAACATTCAGTTCTTTGACAAAGAGGTATTTCTGTCTCACATGAAACATGTATGTTAGTGCTACATGTTGCGTAAAAGACAAAAAGCAGTGAACAAATGTATCTCTGGAAGTTTCAGGAACAATTTTCATTTCCAAAGGGGTTCTGTAATAAAATTTGACCAGAGCACTCAAACTTCAAATTCCTTCACTGACAATTCAGTATCTGTACAATGAGGGGGGGGTTTGCCTGGTTTCTTAAGGAAGAAAGATTTATACATTCGTAATGTCCATAATTTTTTTCTTCAGTTGATTAATTTCAACTAAAAGCAAAGTCCAGCAGCTTTCATGATGAAGGTGGTGGCTGGGTAGAGGCAAAGACCTTAAATGGCCTCTCAGTGGAGAAGAAGGTTTTAGACTCAGATCAGTATTATTAGTGAGAATTCACGTAGGGAAACATGATGTACAAAAGCGATAGGAATTCTGGTTCAAATGCTGTACGGATCCTGGGACCAATTCTTACAAGGTATATGCAGAAGATTCCTTCCAACCCCAACACATGGTGAAGAAAGATTACTGGGTTCATTTTCTCTTGTCAACATATGCATAGCTCTTATTTGGATTTCTTATAAGCAGATAAAAAATACAAAAGAAATTAAAAAGATAATCTGTTTTAGAGGCAAGAAGGGTGGAAGATAAAGCAAATATAATTCCTGGTACTGAAATTTTATCCTGAAAGAGCCACACTTCTGCCGTATGTGCAGTGTCCTCATCTGTAATATGGAGTAATACGCCTCTGCCTTTGGAGCATCTCCCAGAGCTCCACACAAAGCATAGCATGTGAGGGTGAGACACAAGACTGGCAGTGCACTACAGCATCACACCAAGGCACATCCACACCACCGAGGAACCTGTCACACTCAGCTCTCAGGCCACGGCCATACTATATATATCACCAAGAAAAGGAGACAACAGTAAGAATAATAAGCAAGAACGTGTATTCTCAGATAGATGAAGCTGTACTAGACAAAGCTGGAGACCCCTTTTAACTGTATCAGATGTAATTAAACCACTTCTGGCACTGTGGGAAGCTGTTTCCAAATGCATTTGAGTAAGGCAGAAAGTATCATTTTAGCTATTGGACCATTAAAAAAAGAGTAAAAATAAGATCCCCCTTTCGGTCTAATCAACACTCATACACCCGCAGATGTTTTTCTACTCCTCAGATAACTACATATGGCTGTGACCTTCTGGTTGCTTTATGGAACACTAATTGCCCACTGCACAAAAATTGATCAAGCATGCAATCATTGTTATTTGGACACTTTTCATAGCCCTAATATTTCAATGCACAACCCATGAGTTTGTGTTTATTGTAAATATAAGGTTACAAGGTAAGCCTCCAGGGTCATCCACTGTCATACACCTTCATTCTGTCAGATGCAGAAAGCTCAACGTCCTTGCTCTTTCAGGACCTAGCCAAAACTATAACAGGATGAGGAGGAGTTCAGCCCAAGAATTATGGAAAGAAAGCCCATAAGCACAAGCAAGCTAGAAATGCATAAGAGAGCACAGCTTCCTCTACATGACCCTTCAGAAGAGTTTATTATTCTGGGGTAGCACTGTACTACTATCAGTGCACATGCTGCACCTTTACGTGCAGCAAACTGGGAGCACGCAACATGCTTCATTGGACTGCCAGCCCCACAACGGTGACTACAGCAGTAATCAGAGACTGCTCACCCACATTGCTGAAGCTATGTGTGCTTGCAAACCATGCTGCTCTCCCCAGGGAACACATGCTCTCCCTGCTCCCACCTGCTGACAGAGAAACCTCTGCTTGCATCTGAAATCTGCTTTAGAAAGACTTTTGATGACAGCTCTTGGATGGGAGTACAGATCTAAAATCCTGCTCAAATATTTATCTGCTTTAGGATCATTAAAACATTTAATTTAAGAAAAGTTGGAAGATTATATGGAAATACTGCCATTGATCTAACTCAACCCACATTATGTCTGGGCACTCTCCCAGCAGCACATGCACTATTCTCCCCAAAACCAACATCAGCCATTTGACAGAACACTGGACAGAGCACTACAGATCTAATTTCCAGATATAGAGGACTCATACAAAAAGGGAAAGAACCACAAAAGCTGAATAAGTTTCCTGAAGTACCGAGTATCATCACAATACAGAGGCAGGCATTTTGTGTTGCAAAAAGAAAATTGATGTTTTATTTCACAAAGTAATTAACCTAGGGAATTATTAATAGTAACTCAGTCATTGTTAGGTACAGACCTGTTCTAATGGAGTGAAAATAAAAAACAGAAACAATATCATAGACATGATGAAAAATTAGCAGCAAGTCATCAAGGGCAAAGTGAAAAGCAAAACCATAAAGAACATCATCGTTCTATTTACTATTTATTGCAATATAGAATCACAGAATAGTTAGGGTTGGAAAGGACCTTAAGAACATGAAGATCCAACCCCCCTGCCATGGGCAGGGATGCCTCACACGAGACCATGTCACCCAAGACTCCATCCAACCTGGCCTTGAACACTGCCAGGGATGAAGCATTTATCACTTCTTTGGGCAACCTGTCTCAGTGCCTTACCAGCCTCACAGTAAAGAACTTGTTCCTTATATCTAACCTGAACTTCCCCCTGTTTAAGTTTAAATCCATATGCAGTCATGTTTGGCATTGTTAATCCAAGTCCACAGTAAAAGCAATACTGGCTGGCTGTAAAGTAAAATAAAACCCTTTGGGATGAATTTTCATCCCCAATGCTAGAGAACTACGTTGAGGACTCCTCGCAATGTCAGTTGGGCATGCAATTCATTGTGCAATGCAGTGAAAACTTCAATACCTCTAATGTATCCCACAGTTTAATCAGAATAAGCTTTTTCAGTTGAGAATGAGCTGTTCTTGCCAAAGAACACTTAAAACCTGCAACGCGTTATGTGCAGTTTGTCATTTTGACTAGACAGCACAATAGTCATTCTCCTCTCTTCTCTCTCCACCAAAGTATTTTCATCAGAAACTTCAGGTTTTCAAAGAGGCTCATGACTAGGAAATAACATAAGCAGAGAATCAGAGTGACCCTGAGCACTCTTGAAAATCCAGCCATAGACTCTGCAAGGTTCCCTGTGTAGTATCACATTCCATCTTTTGAAAGGCCTATACCAGCCTAATGCAAAAACACAGAGATTCTGCACATTTCTTAAATCTTCTGCTTCAAAATCTTTGTATTTTAATGGAATGTAACAATCAATAAACTGGAAGTTTAGCAACTGAATACTCATTTCCAGTGAGCTGCTGGTTGCCTTACAGTCTCCTTCAATTTTTGTTATGGCTTATATTATTTGGTAGCACTTCAGTGAAATGACGGCTTTCAGAAATTATAATTTATTATAAGTAAAATCAATTTTCCAAGCCCTAGTATCTTTCCTTCCAAGTCTAGAATTCACTGGATTCTTTTGCCAGAAGTCTTGTAAGAGAATGCCAATTCATCAAATCCAGGTCTTGTAAACTCAATGACCTCCAGAGTTTCAGAGGAAAATTTTGGGGGGTGGGAGGGACAGGCCCAGCCCACACCAACAAATAACCTGAAAGCCCAGGCACTCATCTAAGGTATCAGAAATACCCTCCTAAGGAATGAAACGCAGAGGGCAGAGACTTCAACACTTGAACTTGCATATACTACCTTCCAGGCTATGCAAATGTAACTTCACATTTTTTGCAATACAATAATATGCAAATCACTCTGATACAGAGCGCACAGGATTGGAAAACTTTTTTTCATTCCCATACTACACAGAACAACCTCTATCTTGCCTCAGGCATATAGCATTAAATGAATAAATAACAGAAGGTGCCCAAGAATCAAACAGGAAGGAAAAAGGGAAGGCAGGCAGGCAGAAAGGGAGAACCTTTCATTTCATTTAAATGTCTCCTGTGCTGGTTTTTCTTGATCTTTAAAATCTGTGTGTGATATTCAAGCCCCGAGGAAGTAATTAACATTTTTTCAAGCTGGATCAATACTGCCAGGGTATTACATTATATCATTCTTTGAAATAGCTAACATTTAAAAGGCATCTTCCAGGATGCCTCAAACTTCTAGCAACGTCATGATCTTTCTGCACTGATATGATGGCCCAGTTTCTCTAGGTATTAACCTAGTATTCCCTTACCAATATATCTGGCATATCCAAGACGAATTATCCTAGTATTCTGAAAAGCCAGAGCCTAGATTAGGTCTGTCATAGGTGGCTAGTGTTCTTAACAGCCAAAAATTAACATTCTTTGTTTAGACCTGATACTGAATTAAAAGTTTAGACCAGATAATAAATTTGTTTAGACCACATAATAAAGTAAAAGTTACATCCACATTGTGAACTGTGCTATGATAGATACCCAGGTAGCTGTAAACATGCTAACACATATACTGGAAACAATTTAACTATGGTATTCCCTAATTCCTGACAGACTGAACTGCATTGCTCCTCAAAGGAGTAAATCACTCCTGAATTTTTTATGTGGTTGTACAGCTTTCAATACCTGTGTCAGCTCATATGCAGCTCACCCAAGTGTCTCTCTACTGCACTGCAGTATGCAGCATGGACATACCACAGAGATCAAATACAGAAGGAAAGAATTTAACCAATTCAACACCAAGCAAAGCTACACAGTTCTTTGTGTTTCCATCAGTCACCAAGGCAAGAAACTCCAATGCCATCACGATCTGCAGTGGAGCGCTCCAGCATGGTGCATGGGGGAGTTCCTGAATCAGGGGAACCTCCAGGGGAACCAAGAGAGCCACCAGAAGCTAACAGCTTGTGCAACAGTGGCTGCTGGAACCCAAGCGGGGCCAGAAGCAAGGGCAGCCAAGCCCCCCACCCATATGAAAGAATCCCTTAGGGAATGCCACCAACAAGGTGGACAAAGAGAGCATGGCATGTACAGGAAGGGCGCTGAAGCCCTGCCAGCTTGACCGGGAGCAGTGGTATCCACCCAGCAGAAATCCATGGCCTCTCAAGCTCTGCACCAGCACAACTGATGCAGCTGCCTGGACAGAGCTCCACTGGGAACATGCTCCCATTCAGGTGCCAGGCTGCAGGGTCTGCCTTGCTGTTAGGGCAGTTTTGGATGGCAGCAGTGAGCAGACCTGTGGGAGGTGCACCCAGGCAGGGGAGCTCCTCCATTTGGAGAGAGAGTTCTCAGAGGAGCTGATTAGGTTAGGGAGTATTCACCAAGAGTATTCACCAAGAGTGGTGGTGGATGGAGTTAAATCCAGTCACAAGTGGTGTTCCCCAGGTCTCAGGGCTGGTGCCAGTTCTGTTTAATATCTTTGCTAATGATCTGGATGGGGCAATCAAGTGCACCCTCAGTAAGTTCACAGATGACACCAAGCTGGGCCGGCAGTGTTGATCTGCTGGAGGATAGGAAGGCTTCGCAGAGGGGTCTGAACAGGATGGATCCTGTCTTGTACCAGACACAGTGTGGCCAGCAGGAGTAGCGAAGTGATTTTCCCCCAGTACTTGGCACTGGCGATGCCACACCTTGAATCCTGTGTTCAGTTCTGGGCTCCTCACTGCAAGAAAGATACTGAGTTGCTGTACCAGGTCCAGAGAAGGGCAAGGAAACTGGTGAAGGGCCTGGAGCACAAGTGTTAGGAGGAACGGCTGAGAGAACTGGGGTTGTTTAGTATGGACAAGAGAAAGCTTGGGAGAACCTTATCGCCCTCTACAGCTACCTGAAAGGAGGATGAAGTAAGGTGAGGGTCAGTCTCTTCTCCCAAGTAACAAGTGCTAGGACAAGAAGAAATGGCCTCAAGTTGCACTGGGGGAGGTTTAGACTGGATATCAAGAAAATTCTTCTCACTAAATGGGTTGTCAGGCATTGGAACAGGCTGCCCATGGAAGTGGTTGAGTCACCATCCCTGGAGGTATTTAAAAGACCTCACATAGACGTGGCACTTAGGGACATGGTTTAGTGATGAACTAGGCAGTGAGTCTTACGTTACAGTTTGACTTGGTGATCTTAAAGGTCTTTTCCAACCCTTTATCATTCTATGATTCTATGATTGCATAGATTTAATGATATGTAATGTGCAGAGGCACCTGAACTCTGCGTTAAGGGCAGGCAATAAAACACTGCTAATGTTATTCTAGGGCAACAACAAAATCTGTCTCTCAAACCTTGTACTTCGCTTTTTAAATCTGCAGCAACAGCCAGTGAACTGATTTAACATTCAGCAAAATGTTAAAAAAAAAAACCCTGGAAGAGTCAATTATCAAGGTCTGTCTCACTGGTGAGAGACATCTTTAATATTATTTAACATTGCTCTACAGATGCAGTGTCCCAAAAGATGCATTCTTTACCCATATAACTAATTGTCCTGGGTTCAGCAGTAGCAATCATTATTTCTCCTTCTTAGTAGCTGGTGCAGCGCTGTGTTTTTGACTTTCAGCATGGGAACAACGCTGATGACACCGATGTTTTCAGTTGCTGCTCAGTAATGTTTACTCTGACCAAGGACTTTGTGAGTCTCATGCTCTGCCAGGGAAGAGGGGAAGCCGGGAGGAAGCAGAGACAGGACACCTGACCCAAACTATCCAAAGAGGTATTCCATACCACAGGACATCATGTCTGGGATGTAACTGGGAGTTACCCGGAAGGGCTGCCTCACTGCTGGGTCGGGCTGTTTTTCGACGGGTGGTATTGTATTCTCTTCCCTTGTTATTTCCATTATTATTATTATTATTATTATTATTATTATTATTATTATTGGTGGTAGCAGTAGTGGTTTGTGTTCTACCTTAGTTACTGGACGGTTCTTATCTCAACCCATGGGGGTTACATTCTTTCCATTCTCCTCCCCGTCCCTCTGGGAGCAGGGGAGGGGGGGAAGAAAGGGCAGGGCGGGGAGTGGACTGCATGGCTAACTTGACGACAGGGTTTAAACCACAACAGTTCTTTTGGCGCCCAACATGGGGCCCGAACCCACGATCCTGAGATTAAGAGTTTCATGCTCCCTGTTAGAGTTTCGCACTGGCCATATGGGGCTACTAAACGGTGAGCGGGTCCTGCTAATCACTCCTTGACTCTCCAGTCTATGGATCAGCGTATGGATGGGAATCAGGGAGTCCCAGTTGGTGCGCCTGCACACTACCTGCGTGTCTGTGGCCGTGATGAGAGCCCGCCTCGCGCTCACCCGCTCAGCCCGGAGGTGTCTCAGCGGTGACATCGTGATGTTGGGGGCAGGCGGGGGCGCAGGGTGGGGGGAAGAAAGGGCAGGGCGGAGGAGTGGACTGCGTGGCTAACTTGACAACAGGGTTTAAACCACGACACTAACTTAAAGTTTTAGGCAAGTATGTAATAGCTCATGCAATCCCTAGGTCTGCAAAAGATTGTTAATGGAAATGCACATTCCTGGCTTGAGTCTTAGGATCTATATCTGTCAAAAACAGTGGGATGCATTCCAAGGTACTGCAAGTGTCTTAATGTCTCAGTTGCCACTCAACCTGACCTGAGCAGTAAGTCCAAGTCCTTGTCTGAACAAGTTATCTATTCTTTAATTTCTATAATATATCAAATAATTTCCTCAAATTTACAGAAGTAAGAATTGCAACATGGTGCAACATATTATTTTGTTTTTGCTGTTGCTGTAGACAAGTGAAAATGCTGCCACAATAGCATCAGTCAGCAATAACATGCTCTGGAAAAAACACAAACCAATTTTCCTTATGCTTCTTGTTGCAACACAGGTACCATTAATGGAAATATCCATCCTTCAGCTTTTTTTATTTTGCTTTCAAACTGAGACCAAATTGAAAGACAAACCTGTTTTGATCTCTTCCCCAAACATGGATGAAATGCTGATGTAACTGTATTTCACTTGCAGATACAGTTTCTAACTTAGTCATTACTTGAAGTTAATCAAGGAATTTCTTCATCTTGTAATTTCTCACCTGCAGGTAGTTAGAACTGTGATTACAATTAAAATTACCATTAAAAACTTCATGCTGTGGTTTCATTACCTGTGTCAAATGAGTTACATTAATTATGAATTATGATATTCACAAACTTGTCTTAACACGCATCTCAACAGGAACCTTGAAGTTTCCACTGAAATCTGCAATCCAAGACTTAATTTTGGTAAACATCTAAGAACTCAAGCTAAAACTCCATGAAAGAATAACTTGGGCACTTGTATTGTCAGAGAGCAAGATAAGTATGTCACCCACAAACAAAGTCCGTTTGCACATTCATATTAATGTATTATAGACTGCTTGCCATTATTTGCTCAGCTAAAATATGAGCTCAGAGAAGGTCGCGGAACAAATCCAATTCCCTTTCAAGTCATTAGAAAGGCTTTTGTGGCACCTCTTTGTGACTGCTTCCTGCAAGAAACCACACACCTGTGTTGCAGAGGACAGTGTTAGATACTACAGTATCCCTACCTCCAGGGTAGTAGTCTCACTACTACAAGGGTGGTAGTCTGACAGCACAGAATCAGCATCCAAGATCTGCAAAGTTCTTGTACCAGTAGAAGCAGTTACTATCATTTGCTGTATAAGGCACTACTGCATTTCCCCAAAGGAAGCTCTTTAAATTAGGTCACTTTTTCCCTTTAAGAGTAAATAATATATAAATACATAACCTCACAACTTACTAGCAATCCAAAAGTATGAATGCTACTTCTATAATCACTGAAAGCGAAAGCAAAGATGTATTTTAGGTTCTTGTTAATGTAAAGGAAGAAAATATAAATACATCTAGCAAATAATTTAGTTACAGAGCAAACTGAGTATTTAAACACCTTCCTAACATCACAAAGCTACACAATGTAGACCTAAACAGAAATTACTCCATAGATGACCCACAATACACCCACAGTTACTGAACAGGTATAAAGCAAAAAAGCTACATTACCATCAAGTATTAGACAAAACGAGCTGGTGTAAAACAACTACATCAGAAAAAAAAAAGGTTTCATTTTTTATCATGTGTACCAAAATAATTACTCCGATCTTTCCACCTCCCACAGTTACCTTTGCATGCTCAATACACCCTTCTCTGGGAGCACATTTCATTATCTATTTAAGCACTATCCCTTTAATTCCCATTTTCTTAAGAACAAGATAGTCAAAAGACACTGATGATCATGTCTGTTAACAAAAATGAAAGCAAAAAGTATGCCAACAATCGTCCTGATCTTTTTCGCCTGTACCTTTCTTTTGTATTTGTCTTCTAAACTGAAAATTCTTCAGACTGAAGACTCTGTTGCTGTACACCTGCATACTATTAGCATTATACAAATGGTAACAGAGCCCAGAGAGGTGTTACATTCTCAGCTGAGAAGCTTTCAGAACTTGCAGGTATTGTCCTGCTACTACATAACGTTAAAAGAGATTATAAAACTGTGAGAGAACACTCCTTCTGTTCCCCACCATCCACATTTTCATTACACAGACTATGACCAAGAAGGGGATCTCCTAATTCCAGTTACTGGCCTTTATATACAACAGTAACAAAAACTCCAGCAATGAGATAGAAAATAAACATTCATTTTAACATCCATGCTTAATCTTTTTATAATCTGCGCAAAAAAAAAAAAAAAAAAAAAGAAAAAAAATCTCAATAATCTCAAAAATAAATGTCAAAAAATGGCAAAACTATTTTAGTAATACAATGAGAAGCTGGATTTATTCAAAAGTTACAAACACTAAAATACAAATTAAATAGCAAACATTTATAGAGAAGGTATCTTCTGCAGGCACCATATAGCTGCTAAGCTAGAATTTTGTTTTCATGAAAATGAATTATGTAGGAAAGAGAAGAAAACAAAAAAAAAAAAAAAGGCAAGGAGAACAAGACGTAGGGATGAACAGCAAAAAGAAATATCTTCATAAAGAAAAAGAGCAGAAAAGCATGAATTAGAAAATAAGTCATTAGTGTAAGGGAATGAGGAACAAGGAGGAAGTGTGAAAAGAATCCAGCTCTCTACTATGACAATTTTTAGTTACTAACAAACAGTACCACCTTCCAGAAATGCTGCTGCTTGCATGTTTAAATGGATGGTGCTTTATGTAAATGTCCAAAAACCCTCAGGCATAAGAGTCAAAACTGTCCAACTCCGGGAACTGCAAGAGATGACATAACATTTCATATCCACTTTCCAGCTGTGATCCAAATCTGGCACAGATGGCTTGTAAATGACTGTCATGCCAGAAACCTGAAAATGACTGTCGCTATCACAAACCCACTGGCCTATTATGAAAGAAATGACTTTTAGTCTCGATCTGGATGTTGACATTGCAAAAGTGGTCAGGGGCAACAATACTCTAGGGCAGTTGGGGCAGCCATTTATCTGTTGTAAGGCCCTGCAAGAGATGGCAAAGACCCTTCAGCCCCTTACTTAAATCCACCTTTGGCACACTGGCACAGGACAACTAGGTTTCACTCCCAGCACTGAGGCTGATCTCCCTTGAGCCTTGTCCCATTTCCATTTAAGCCAGTTCCCTACAACTTCCACAGATCTCTGTTTCTCTCGCTGGTAAAACTGAAGAGATACGTTATTTTCCTCTCCTTTCTTTTCCGTCTGGTTGACTTAGGCTATCAGCTTCAGGGCAGCAATTGCCTCTGATAATGTGCTTGTACAGCTCCCTAACAATAATGCTGGGCCAAACAGGACTCTGATCTCATCTGGAGTCTCTATGCACTACAGCAGTAGTGCCCTGTATAAAAGTGCAGACCCCCATTAAGGGAAAGCTCTAACTTAAATATATTAAAAGCACATGACTAGGCTAATTTTATACATCATAATAACCTGAGACAAGACAGCCTAATTTAGAGGAGACGTATGCTCTCTGTACCCTTTTCCTCAGAAAAAGCAGCTCTCATAAATTATCCATGCCATTCCCCACAGCAGGCAGCTGAGAGTGAGCCTGCCTGCACTGCGATGCACTCAGTCACAAACTGCACCTTGCAGCAGGGTGAGCACTCTGCTATCACTGTTACCTTTACATAAAGGTAAATAAAGGCATAAAGGTAGATAATACCCCAGTAACTCAAATAAATGCATAGAAGTGAGTGTGGGACACCCTTGGTCTTCAAGGCTGTTCCTGTTTCACAACTTCTTTACACATCACACTTTCTGAAATCTTACCTGCTCTAACTGCCATGATTCATGAATTTACAACACCCATGTGCTCCACAACTTTCATGCAACTGTAATAATTCACTTTGCAAGTAAATAACTAGTGACTCTTTATAGCTGCAATATCTAAGCACAGCCTTAAAACTTCAGAGGAAATTCATGAAAGCTACAAAAATTGAGCATAATAAAAAATGTCACAAAATAAGGCATATTATTACCACCATCATGTACATATCAAGATATATTATGTCACTGCAAAATGCATGCTGTGTAATCTGCTTTATACAGAGCCCTTTGCACAAAGTGCCTGACTCCTTGTGGCACCGTTCAAGGGATCCTCTTGAGCTACGGCAGGTTTTTCCTGCACAAACCAAGTCTCAGTAGAATTCCAGAAGCTCTACAAAGAACTCTGGGGACTTGCAGCAAATTCATTTCTCTGTGGACTGCCTTTTTCAGCTGACAGTCTTCATATATTTCTCATTAAACAGGCGAGATTGTTTTGTAAAGGCTGCTTTTTAAGTTATAGTATTAAGATTTATTGTTAAAGAAAAAAGTGAAAATATAAGAAGTCATAATAATAAATAATAATGGGGACTGGGACCTTACTGTGACTGATATTTTTATCTTAACAAGCAAGCGTCCTCTAACTATAGTTATGCAGTATGAGGAACATGTTCACTTACTCCAGACAGATCAGAATGAAATAAAAATGAGTATGTTAATTTCAGAAATTCTATAAATTAAAATGAGTTCAGGAAAAGGATAGGAAAACAAAGCGTACTTTTGAAAAAAAAAAAAAATATATGAACTCCTGTGAATCTGTAATGATTCCAAGATACTTCTGCTATTTTCTATGGGAAACTGCTGAAGGATACTAAAGGAAAACACTACTGTGCTTGAGAATTTAATTCCTCAAGAAGCTACATCTTACTTTTAAGTGCCATCAGGAACCACCTTAAGGGCTGGGGGCAGCTACATGAACTGCAACTGACTTTTTACTTGAGTCTAAACTATTTTGATTCTTAGTAATAAAGGACAGAAATATTGTTAAAAATGGATTAAGTTTCAAGAATAATTGCTAGCTCATTTTATCTGGTGTGTAGGCTTGTATAAGTGCTTAATCATATATTTGACTTTCTATCTATGCAGTTTCATGAAAATAAATGCCATATATTTATTTCTAAAAAACTTTTGATTGTATTTCATAACATTAGTGAACTCAAATCCCCTCATCCTATGACTACTAGTGTTTCAAAAGCAGAATATATAAGACATTAAGAGCAAAGTGCCAAAATAGCAAACTCACAAATAGTATGAATCTTTTATCCATCTCAGTATAAAAAGCTGGCACTGACACTGAAAGAATTGCCTTCTATTTTTTGTTAATTCGCCCAAAACATTCTCAGCATCTTAAAAGTGGAAGTATAATCTAGGCTGGACAGAGAGAGCCCTGGGTGACATGGTCTAGTGTGAGGTGTCCCTGCCCATGGCAGGGCGGTTGGAACTAGATGACCTTAAGGTCCTCTCCAACCCTAACTATTCTATGATTCTATGATTTTGTGAGCTTTGGACATGCAGGTGGATTGCTTAATGAGTTGTGCACGACACACAGAACTGATTGCCTCAGGCTCCTTTCACTTGTAAGGAAAAATCAGACATTTTACTGAAGAAAAAAACCCACACTTTTCTACTCGAATTACTTTAGGTATACAGCTGCATGTACAATCGACTGCCAGGAAGAACAATACAGGTTTGAGTCCTGCTACAATTTTAAAGTCCGTGCCAAAGTTGAAACAGCTTTGCCAAGCTCAGAGAAGGGCTCGCAGTATTTTCTACCACACTGTACATCAGTGAGGCTCAGGCTATGTCACGTACATCTTTACAGACTTCAGCATGCCTGAGAGCCTGTGCCCTGTCCCCCATGCTAGCAGCAGTGACATTGTTGGCTGTCACATGCCACCCAGGCCATAAAGAAGGTAGAAGAGAAGATGAACTATCGTGAGGGATGCACATCAGGCCTCTCCCTCTCATAGTGTGTTTCACTCCTACAAAACGGTTCTCTGACCTAATTTACTAATGCAGTGTTTTCATGTGGAATCTCAGCCACATGTGCACTCAGAAACTATTGCTTTCTGGGTAAGCATGCTCAGGAGATCTTGGAGGATGCTTTAAACAAGCAAGTTCAATGAGATTTTCAATGCTATGCTGCTAACTCAGGAAGTAGCTCTGATGAATTAAAAATAAGCCAACTCCTTGAGAGAACTCTGTTTTAGAAGCCTAGACAAAGACTTTCAGAGCAGAAACGTGGTTTGTTTGCCTTTTGGTCTGGGGCAGTTCTCAGCGATTCGATATGGTTAACATTCAGTAATAACATACCAGAAAAGATACAAGCATTATCAGATCTGTGTTTCTCTGAAAATCTACTGTTTTGCTTCCCTTTGCTTATCTGAATTGCACTAAGCAGGAACTGCAGAGATGTTTTATTTCCTTCAAGGCCATGGCTACAAAACTGCTCAGCAAACTTTTGGCATTGGCCTCTGCAGAGCCTCATGTACAGCGGGAGAACAGAGAAACAGTTCCTCTGCTGCTAGGAAGAGCCACGAACAGCTGTTCCTGTGGTATTTTTGTCTTTATTACAAGGCTTCAAAATTGCATCAGAATGCATCCGCTACTCATTTTTGAAGACTTATTGCCAATTCGTTACGTCTTATAAAGCACATGGTCTGAAGGAGCTGTTGGACAGAGCTGCAACATCCTCAGGTTCATTGCAATCAATTTCTTTCTTTCTGATTCTTCTATTGATTAGAACTATCAATCACGCACACAGATTGAAGTGGCAGGCTTCCATTTGTGCATCTATTAGGTCGGGGTTTTTTCTCTGTATTAAGGAGTGATTTATTTGTGTTTACGTTGCACTTATTGTGGCATATGGTCGCTATAAATATTGTCATTTAGAACAGGGCAAGCTACAACTGACCTGTTTAAACATCTGTCTTTGTTTTAAAGCACACTCTGGAAATATTTTTTTATTTCGTGAGTGTTCACAAAATAAAAGAAGAAAAACGTCTACGTTACTGTATCTACCTTGTCTTATTTACAACCAAACAAATGAAACAAACAAGCTTGCTGCCTATCCAGAACAACTTTTTAAATGCCCGTGATTTCTTTCTGCGATGATTCAGTTTGGAAAAGATACTTTCATGAAGA
The DNA here is from genome assembly GCF_963264785.1 of Psittacula echo. Taxonomy (NCBI): domain Eukaryota; kingdom Metazoa; phylum Chordata; class Aves; order Psittaciformes; family Psittacidae; genus Psittacula; species Psittacula echo. The sequence continues at coordinate 32,594,734 of NC_137739.1, forward strand.
CTATGAAGCCCCAGAACCCTAATGCCACTCCGAAAAGCAAATGCAGAAATGGGTTTATTCCTGCCTCGGAGCCCAGCCCAGCCCGCCCGGAGCTAGACCTGCTTTGGCTCGCTTTCCCCTAGCACTGGCGACCCAGAAACGAACTGTTCTCATCTTCCAGCAGCAAACGCTCCCGCTCCAGAGCCGGCCGCTGGGGTAGGCACAGAAGGGCACGCAGGAGCCGCTCCAGCACCGCCGGGCCGGGGGAGAGCCCGTATCGCCGCTCGTCCCGGGGCCGGCTCCCGCTCCCCGCCGCCGCTGACGCACGGGGCTCCCAGGCAGCAGCAGCCGCCGCGCGGCGGCTCCCGTAGCTTATGGCAACGGCAGAGCCAATGGCAGCCGGCCGCCGGGCGCTGCCATGGCGATCCCGCTCCTCGCCATGGCGGCACCAACGGGACTCGGCCGCTCCGCTCCGCGAGGAAGCGGCAGCCGCGCCCGCGCACTGCCCGGTCCGCCCTGCACAGCTCCGCTCTCGGTGGCGCCCAGCGGAACGCGCAGCGGGCGCTCGGCCGGCAGCGCACGGCGGGGCCGGGGTCTCCTTAGCCGAGGGGTGACGGCCGCCACCGACGATGCAGCGCTCCGCCTGCTGCCGCCCGGCCCACCAGGGAGGGGGGCACTAGTGGCGGAAGAGCGGAGGAGAGCTCTCCGTCTCACCGCGGCCCTGACAGCTCTCCCCAGAAACTAGCGCTTTAACTTCGCAGAGCGGGACCGCCCGAAGTTGGGAGCCGAGACCGGGCCCCTTCCGACAGCAGCCGCCAGCCGGCAGGCACGGGACTGGCCCACGACCCGCTCCTCCGGGTGGGACTCACCGCCTCTCCCCAGCTCCCGGGCATGGTCCAGACCCTCGGCTCCGCCGCCGAAGCCAGACCTGCTCTGGGCTGTGTTCCCACGGCCATCCCCCGAAGCCGCCGGGGAGCACCGACTCCAACCCAGGAGCAGCTCCGGTCCCTCTGGCCGCGCTCACAGCCCGGCGGGGGTCCCCCCTACCTGTAAGGGATCCAGTCCGCCTGGTGCCTTGAAGTCATCTCTCCGCTGCGACGCTGCCCGGAGCCGAGGAGGGGGACGCGGCCGCTGCTGCCCGAGTCGGAACCCGCCACGGCGCGGGCAGCATCCTCCGTCCGGGGCGGGGGCGGACGGCGCGCCGGTTATCCCGGCAGCGGCCGCAGAAACATCCCCCCGGGGAGGGCTCCCAGCGGCGGGCCGGGCTGCATGGGGAGGGGGGCGGCCGGGGGCAGAGGGAGGTGGCTCCAAGCCCTTCCTCCCTGCCCGGAGCTGTGGCTGGGTCGGGCACCGGAGCGGGGAAGGGGGGAGGGAGGGGGCGGAGGAAGGGCCAGCGGCGGGCAGGGAAAGGCAGGGCAGCAGCGCTCGTCCCCGCTGCCGCTACCCGCCCGCCCCCCCGCTCCTGCCGCCGCCGCCGCCGCCGCCGCCGCGCTGAGGCATCGCCCGGGCGAGGCGGGCCGGGCCGAGCCGAGCTGAGCCGGCCCCCGCGTCGGGCCCGCCCCTGCCCGTCAGCCGCGCCGCCACTGACTCACGGCCGGCGCCCGCCCCGCCACTGGGCATGTGCGGGGTATCCCCCGGCGGCGGGCAGCGGCCGGGCACCGCAGGGTAACGGGCGTGCTGCGGCGGGAAGGGTGCGAGGAGAGCGCATCCTGCGCCCAGGCGCTTCTCCGGCAGCCGTACCGGCAAAGTCTGTCAGTTTCAGCAGCTCGACCCAAAATGGCTGAGGAGCCACGGCCCAGGGTCTGCTTGTAAAAGCTTAACGCGGCCTTTAGGGGAAAACCGGTGATTTCTGTTCGCAGTTGATGCAGAGCCGCCGGGACATGGTGTCTGCGGCCCACCTCAGCTGGGACCAGCACGGCTGTGAGCACCGGCAGTGCTCTTGGTTAAACTATGGTGGAAGGCTGAGGCTGGCTGCACAGAGCACGATCACGGCTCCCTGAGACCCCCACCTGTCGCTACACAGGTGTCCTACAGGCTGTTACCCACCCGTCTCAGCAAGACCAGCTCTGCTCCAACCCTACAGCCAGAGCAGAAGTAAAGCCCATTCAAACTATTGTAAATCTCCTCCTTGTCTCCTTAGTCTGTGTCAGACTATACTCTTACAGAAACAGTTCCTGACTCTGTGGAAAAAATCTGAAGAAAGAAGGAATTAGTGAACGATGAAGATGGATGAAAGATATCATCTCTTTGAATAATGGCAAAACTCAGAAGTTTTGTTGCAGGTAACATTTGTATTGTGATACTGTAAGATACTTAAACAAAAGACTTCTACAAGTTACCTGAAGTCAGCTTTTCAGACAGAACAGACATTGTGGGATAAACCACCAAAGAGTTAAGTGTGGCACCTTTTGTGCCCTGAAGAGGCTAAAACAGAGAGGCTAAGATGGACAGGGACACCCAAGTGACAAAGACATGAAGCCCTGATGGCAAAGCCATCACCAATTTGCAACATTAGTCTTCACGGAGTGAATTCATGTGGAAGAAGGGTACGGCACAGATTATCCCATTGCAAGGTACTGCAGAATTAGAGGGAAAGATGAATGATTAAGGCTGTGGAAAGGTGCGTGTCTGAGTGGAGAGTGAAAAAAAATGTTCACCTGAGAAAGTAGGGAGTTTAGAGGCAAATGTTTAGAAATAGTGGAGCACAACAGTAGAAAAAGAACTTTTGTTTTGGTTTTATAGCATAAAAACCCAAGGAGACTATTACAATTTTACAAATTAAAAAACAATTGAAGGAGCTAGTTTTTCACGCAACACGAACGTGTGGTAGAGTTTGCTACTTAAGAACATGGCTAGGGACAGGAAGCCAGCAAGAATTGACAGAAAATGGCATGCTTAACAGATAACAGGAGTGTTACCAGTTTCTTCACTGTTGTAAACTTCTGAGAGGCTGTTTTGTTTTGAAGCCAGAAACCAGAATTTAAACGTTTTCCAAAAGTCAGAATGAGATCTACTTTTAAGGAAAAATTCCCCCACATCTATGTGGATAGTTTGCTGGTTTTTTGGCCAGCATCAGGCACTGGACTTCACAGACCTCCATTCTAGTCAGGCACAACCTGGAACTGTAAACCAACGGGCTTCGGCACATCCTGGCAGTGGTAGTAGCGTGAGGAGGCAGCTGCAGGAGAGATCCCATCTCCTGCCACGAAGATGAGTGCTTTGTAAAAATACCCTTTTACTGAGGCTTCTGTAGAAAAGAAGGAGGATGAAAACTAGAAGAGTTTTGTGTGATTGGGAGTCAAAAGCTCTCAAAGGTGATGATTAGAATATCTATTTTCAAAGAGCCGTAAGTGTAAAGTCTGATAGATGAACTAAGGTGAACACATCAAAAAGATCCCTCTGAGCCTTTAAAGGGTATGAAATACGGAAATGCTTCACTGTCGTTTAAACGGCCCAAGACCATGTTTGTGTTAACAAATGTGAAGGATATGGGGTTTACTAGATGTTCAAAGTGGGAGACTGTCAAAGTGTATTGGAAGATGGGATTGTGCAGAGCACAATGTAAATCAGGGAGAGCTGACATGAAGGAGAAGAAATATCAGGAAAATTGCATGGGAAGAAGGGAAAAACAATTCTCTGATAGGGTTTATTTATGCTTCCAACCATGTTCCTCATCCTCCCCCACCCTGATTCTCCCTTATCCCTTTACCATCTTGAGTGGCTTGCTTTTATACTGCTTCACTCCCCAGCTTTAGTTCTTTCTCACTGACAGTGCTCTGTCCCCATTTTGGAAGCCAGTGAGCTGAGCAGAAAGGTGAATCTCAGCCCTCTAAAGCTGGCAGTGTTAAGAGCAGGGCTACTGCACCTCTCTAACTCAGAGCAAGATCCCAACTCACCAGTCTCCTATGGATGTCACTGCTTTGTCTACATGGCACACAGAGCTAACTCTGAATGACAGGGCAAGAATTTCAAGAAAATCTTTGCTGAGTGGGTGACTAAGGTGTTCATTTTGCCGTGTAACAAGCCTCAAGATTGCCTGTGAGGTACAGATCTGCTCACTGACATTTCTAATAATTTTCAACAACTCAGGGAAGTCCTGTTTTTTGCAGGTGTCAGTTTCCCCAAGTACTTCTACAACAAAAAAAGGGAAAATATACCAGGATGTGACAAATAACCCTTACACACAACAATGATTTTTAAGTGCTATCTGTAAAGAGAATTGTACTTTTCAAAAGCCATACTTAATTAGTTTCAGATACCAGCCTGATGGGCAAGGTAGCCTGTTAGGAAAACAGTGCTTTAAAGGTTCAGGTACGGATACATGAAACAGATGGAAAGCAGCAACACAGCCTAGCTCTTCCACTGCAAAATATGTCTCACTGAGTACCATCTTCCTCTATGTACAGTGTGCCACCTTTCCAATTATTCCTATTTTGTCCTCTGTGTAAAGGAAGTGTCCTACTAATTCATTTTTTGATTGAGATGATAAATAATACAACACAACTATATCTAACAGTTGAAAACACCTGCATTTGCAACTGAAAGCCTCCTGGCAATCTGGATAGAGAGCAAAACATCAAAGCAGAAGGACTCTGTTGAAAGGGAGTTGGGAGAACCCAAGCAAGCAGTAAAATAAGAAACTGATGTTAGCTCTTTCCTAAATGTACAGATGAATAACTTTTAAAAGTCTAATTTTCCCATGTTGGGGTAATTAGTTCCTTGTAATTTAGCCCATGAAAGAAAAAAATAATCAAGTAGTAAATGTATATACTGAATTGAAAAAGTGCACAGAGTATCTTTCATAGAGAGGTTTTTATCTATCTATATTCCTATTGCTCCTCTTTCTAGAGCCACTGTTGCTTCTGCACTGAGCACAGCATTTTTCAAACCTTGTGTGCTACAGGTGGAAAGGTCTGCATATTATGTGGTTTAGAAGGTTTCCTACACTTCACAGCTGCTATAGTAGGCTCAGGATATGTATTCAATTAAATTCTTGTCTCATTTGCCTTCTTAGCTGACCTGAAAAAAGGCTGATTTTAGAAAAAAGAGCAGTACGGTAATGCATGTCATAGATTTTCTGATTTGCGGAGCCATCCTGGTTTTATGCTGTGGTATAACACATCCTAATTCACATTTCCTAATCCCTTCATAAGACATCCAAGAGACTAACTTATCTTTACTTTTTAGGTCATTTAAAAGGACAAAAGCTGGCAATCTCTGGATCAGCTCAAACACAGTGCAGAAAACACTTCTATTCAGCATTTTTCGTCTTACAATAGCACAATCAGGACAGATTTGGCAGAAACGTGTAAGGATTCTGGATTTTCCTTTATTGGCTTGGACGTTTCTAATTTTAAGCTCCAAATTACAAGGAACAGGGATGTGTTTGTGCTGGCATAACTACAGAAGTGGTTGTGTTTAGATTTTTCCATTCCAATATATCTAAAATCAAGCTATCATACTTGAAGTAAAACCATGCCAAATAAAACTTATCTGCATTCATTACAAACCTAGAGTTCCTGACAAAGTTCATGAACCTTTTCTGTATAAAGCTCAGATAAGTTGTGAGTGTATCTAGGATATTTTGTTGTTTGTTTGAAAATCAAACTGCAGCTAACCAGGACCAGATGCAAATGCTGAGGTTTTGTATAATGAGCTGAAATTCAGCAAGTTCAGTGGATTTCTTCCCAAGCAGTGAGTTCTGGAATCTGTTAAAATAAATTCAGAATAAACTCCAGGGATGACAATAAGGGCATTAAAACTTTCACATACCAAAATGAAGAAAATGCTTACAAAAAGCCAAATAAAATAAAAGCCTTGAATTATAATTTTCTCCATAAACACTTCAGTAATACCAAAGACATGATAGAGATAATTATTCTCATTGTCATGGACTTTGGATGAGATTTATGCCAAGTCCACTGTCCTTGTGCCTTCAACAGAAAGAAGCCCAGGTTAGATCTTGTTTCCCAGTAAGAAGAAAAGGTATTAATTTTGATATCCCAATTTCACCTGTAGCAAAAAAGTTTTGTGGCAAAGGTGAAAAATTTGGAGATGAAACTCTGGGGAGGAGACAAATTGGTATATGAAACATTTATTGCAGCCTTTACATGTTAGATCCTCTCCATCTCTCCATGAAAGATTTCTTTCCCTTGTTGTATTTCATCTATTTTCATTCCAATAAGTACATTTCTGTTTCTTTGTTGTGAGGCTGTGGAGCATAAATACTGATGGGAAACATACTGAAATAAAATCTATTCTGCAATAACAGGATAGAGCTCCCTTGCCACCCAGAGTGATTTTTCAATTTAGTCACTTCAGTTTGAACTTGCCTAGCCCCACTGAGATCCTGTCTGATATCCGGTTTTGCACAAATAATATCAAGCTGACACCTACATGCACATATTCCTGTAAAATAAGTAAGTATAAGAAAATGTTAACTTTTGAGGATTGAAAGTTGTTAAGCTGACTTTGCCAGCACTAGAAACCAAACCTTGTACACCACTGTCCTGGTGTTTGCCACCTGCTTTCAACACCTGCTAAGTAAGTTTTTAGTTCAATGAGATAGCAGATGCTGTAACAACACTTAGCATCTCTCAAAATCTTGTACTGAATATATCCAATGTTCTGGTTCTCCATTATAAGTTAATAAACCGTATTGCTAAGGTGGCAACACAGTCTTGCATAGAGACAGACTAACCTACATGACCGCTATACATAAAGTCACAGAAACTTGAGTAGGAAACTGGTATAATCATAATTAGAGCTCTTGTCATCTTTGGAATTCCTGACCCATTGATCACTCGTCTAAATCCAGTGGGTCCACTAGAAGTGGATTCTGCTGTACATTCCCTTCAGACTCCCTTTTTTATTGCCCTTCAACATTTTTTCTACATGCTGATACCTAAAATGATTGTTCATGAAGAATGAATTTTCCTATGATAGTGCTTAAATACAAAATTGGATAATTCTATCCCATTTCAGCATGCTATTTCACATAGGCTTTGCTTTTAAAGGTTTCTTTCCCTTTGAAGGTTATTACTAAACCAAATTTTACACAGGAATTTTGCTCCCATGTTTTGCATGGGTGCTTTTTGAACTTTTCTAAGCCATTCACACTATTTAAATGTCACTCAAGGCAGTTAGAATACCAAATAAAAAAAGACATATTTTCAGAAAGACTCCCCTCCTTGAAGTACGTCTCCCTCATATAAGACAGATCTAAACTCCTAGTAAAGCAAATGCCAGTTTACTGCCCATGAAAATTAAAAGTCACATTTCGCTCGTTTTTCCCTTCTTAAACTCAAGAGTAGTTTTCAGTTCTGACTCCTATTTTTTTTTTTTTTTTTTTTTTTCCTTCTCATGGTATCACAGGATGGATGGCAATGGAATGCATCTGTCTCCAACCCCTCTGCCTAGAGCCACACCAACTACAGCAGGTTTCTCAGAGCTGTTCAGGCAAGTTTTTATTATCTCCAAGAAAGGAGACTCTGCAACTTCTCTGGGCAGCCCGGGCTGCTGTTTCCTAGAATAACAGAATGGTTTGCTTTGGAAGGAACCTTAAAGCTTATCCAGTTCCAAGCCCCTGCCACGGGCTGGGACACCTTCCACTAGACCAGGTTGCTCAAAGCCCCATCTAACTTGGCCTTGAACACTGCCAGGGATGGGGCAGCCACAGCTTCTCTGGGCACCCTGTGCAGTGCCTCACCGCCCTCACAAGGAAGAATTTTTTTCCTAATATATAACCTACGTCTACTCTCTTGTCAGTTTAAAGCCATGCCCCTTGTCTTATCCCTAAATACCCTTGTAAAAAGTCCTTCTCCAGATTTCTTGTAGGTCCCCTTTAAGTACTGGAAGACAGTTATAAGGACTCCCCTTATCATCCAGCCTTCTTATCTCCAGGCTGAGCAAGACCAGCTCTCTCAGCCTGTCTTCATAGCAGAGGTGCTCCAGCCCTCTGATCATCTTCTTGACCCTCCTCTGGACCCACTAAAGCAGGTCCATATCCGTCTTGTGTTGAAAGCCCCAGAGATGGATGCAGTACTCCAGATGGGGTCTTACGACAGCAGAATAGAGGGGAAGAATCACCTCCCTTGACCTGCTGGTCACACTCTTTTTGATGCTGCCCAACATACAGTTGGCTTTCTAGGCTGCAAGCCAGGGTTTGACCAGCCTCACTGTCAAAAGGTATTGTCTTATGTCTAAATTGAATTTTCTGTGTTTCAATTTGTACCTGTTACTCGTTTTATTCCTCTGAGCTAAGATGCATAATTTTGCCCTCAACCAGCAAGAGTGGAACACATTGCATTTCCCTTTGTTCTCATGGCAAGTCCAGAGCACTGTGAGGTGTCCTTTCAGGGTAAAAGCAAGCTCTTCCAGCTCAAAGGGAAGGGCCAAGCTGAAGTTCTCATAAGCTGTTAGCAAACAGTAGCATGTCTCAACCTGCTGAAAGGATAAACCGTAAACTGTTTCTTCATATTAAAGAGACCTTCCTTTGCAGCATGTTGAATAGGCAACTGTACTTAACACTGCAAAACCTCAAAATTACTCTGAAGCTAAGTACATCCTACATAACTGTTCTGTAAAAGCACGCATAGACAATTCTTCCAGATAATGTAAATAAATAAAAACAAACAAAAGCCATTGAAATTATAAATCTAAACCTATCTGCCCCAGCTGAGAATATAGTTTTAAATGTTCATGCTTAGCTATTGTGGAGTTAAACAATAAACCAAACAAAATCCTCTCTAATATCAGAGATGTTGCCAACTCATGGATGCTTCAAACTCAAATATGACTTATCTGTCCTTAAAAGCTTTTAGCTTCACCTGACAATGAACCAGAAAATTCAAATACTGCCAGCAGAACTTGTAAGTAGAATCAGAAATGTTTTGCCATAGGTATTCACGTGGAACAGCATACTGACTTTCTCATTTTATGGCCTCTAGATTTCTTCTTCTATCAAACATGATTACTCAAAGAAATCAGTTTGTTGGGGGGTTTTTTTGTTGTTTTTTTTTTTTTTTTTCCAAAGCCGCAGGTTTGGGAAGAATTAACATTCCATTACACTTCAGCACAGAGTTCCAATCAAATTAAGATGAGGTTGAGTTCAGTGTACAAGGAAAAAAGATTGAGATGAGGTTTTTCTAGAGTCAGAGCACCTAGAAAAATAAGAAACTAGCTTTAGAATAGCTTAGCATTTTTATAACTAGAAAACATCTGCAAAGTCTTCAGATGACATTTAGGATTAAATAGTATGCAGTTATTATTTTCATTTGCTTGCTTTAAAGTGGTCTAGCTAGTAAAACTTTCCGAAAGGAGCAGGAATAGGTATTTGAATTACTGGTTTTCTGCTCTCTTTCCAATAGAATGGGTTAAATATATTTGAGTTTGCAATAGAAACACCTGATTTTTTTTCAGAATTTATGCGACTTACTAGCTTGACTTACTGTAAACCCTCTGCACTTCTGGCCAATATATGACACTATTCGTAATATGACTGCTTTACATCAGCTTTGTAATGCAATAAAATGCCGCATTCACATTAGAGATGATAAACTGAGGCAAGAGCTACATTACTTAGTGTGCCTACAGCTATATAGAAAGTCTCTGGATACACTAGGAATTGATCAGTTGATCTTCACTGAAACATCCATCATCAGTGCATACAAATTATATTCTGGGTATCATGAGCCAAGTGCTTTCTAAGTCCTCTGTATTTTGCCAGTACAAGGACAGGATGAGAGTGCACTGCTTACTCAGTGTTTCCCTGAATTACAATCTAATGCAACTGGTAATAATTTCAAATATACAGATACACTACGTTAACTTAAACATCTGGCTGAGAATTTCTGTTTGCAAAAGCTGTTAATGTTATTGATTTCACCACACTATTTTTTCACTTTACCCCAATAGATGACTGAAGCTGTGGCCAGATAGTTCAGCATAAGCTAAACATGAGACTCTGTGTTCAATAACCTTCTCAAGCCTATAGAGATTTTCTGTTGTCATGTTTTAGAATATTCTTTTTAAATGTTTTAGTTCAGTCTCTACCAGGTTCTCAGTGATTTGGTTGTCAGAGTTTAAGGTAGTTGCTGGTCAGCTCCCAGCTTCTACTGGAGAATGCCAGGGCAGTTTCTTTTTGACTAGTGAAGAGTCCCATGTGGGCACCTGAGCGCTCCCTGCCTACTGGCTGAGGATTTCTGTGGGCTCATTGTGCAGCCCAGCACCTACCTCCAGCACACCTTCCCAGCCACACCTCACATCCCCCTTGGCAGGACACTCACTGGCAGAGGGCCCCCCAGGCACCCCAGATGGTCCTATCTGACTGCACATTTGCCAGCCCCTCTGACGGGCAACACCTGGAGGGTCTGGCACAAAGCAAGCGAGATTCCACCACACCAACGGGGAAGGCACCTGCATCAGGCCAGACCCTGCCGTGCTGTGGTCCTCAGCACAGCAATTTCCGTTCAGAGGGGGAGAACCCAATGCTGAACTGTTAACAGTTCTTTTGCCAGAACTGTATCAGCTGCGCCTGGCACACCACGAGCACATTTTCCTCATTAACTTCATCAGTGTTTGAACAAAGTTCTCTCACCAGCAAGTACAAATCACAGCAGTTCTGTTTGTTATTTTTCTGTAAAAATGTTGGAGGAACTGTTGTTTGCAAAATATATTTCCTGGCAGCTGGGCAAGAAAATAAGCTCTTAAAATTTCCCTTCTAGACATAATATAAGTATTTAAACACCAATTAATTACTAAGCAAAGCATGTACTCATACCTTCAAAGAACACTGTAAAGAAAACACAAAGGATGCATTAAAATAAGGCTTCCACTTAAAAAATTAAATTTTTCAAAGAGACTTTTCTTGCATAGCATAAGATAAAGTAATATTTCTTATGTAATTTTGGGATGAGAATTAAAAACAAAGGAAAATTAATCAAATAGTTTACATCTCTATAGTAAATATTGTATAAAAATTACACAGATACAAAGTTCTCTGAGCCTTTGTGGATTTTCATAGAGTGAGATGACTGTATGAAATATATCTTTTTCTTCACTTTGCTTTGCATAAACCAGTCTTCTCTTTTTGGCCTCTCAGACCCTTTTCAGACGTTTACTTTCTGCTAAATTACTGTCGGTAGGTACATCTGGATATTCTCTCTAATACCCAACTCATGAATTGCTATTTTGACTCCTTGAGATTTCTTCACACCTCCTTATCAATGACAGATCCATATTCTTCTAAGCCAAATTCTGCTGCACCTTCCTTGCATTGATATCACATTTTCCTCCTCTATCCTTGCAGTTGCATGGTCAGCTGGGTTCATGTGCCTAGTTCACTCACAAACACAGCTATTCAGTTCTGGATCATAACATTGATAAATACAACTGTAACCATGTCCTTCAACCTCCCTTCAGGAACAGCAATTTATAAAGACAAACTGAGAGCAGGGATAATTCCAGATTCACGCTGAATACATTATTCATGACTAAATGAAAAGGAGACTGACATAACACAACATTCATTCTGTGCAGATACAGTACATGCTATGAAGAAAGTAAAACCAGGGAGATAACCTGAACTGGTAAAAGATATGATGCATTCACTTAAAATATATAAGTATTTCTGTGGAAGCTTGGATTTAGTGAAGATCTGGGAAGAGGAAAATAGTAAGGGGCGCAAGACAACTCCAGATATCAGAACCTGTTACTGCCTTGCTGCTGGTACCACACATCATTCCGTTCCTGCATGAATGATGTGGCAGTGTCTCAGTTTAACCTTTCTTCATTTCACAGCTCTGTCTGCTTTTCTTGAATTTAAAGAGTCTTATTAAAATTCTTCAGGAAAGATCAAGGTTCAGATCTTCAGGAAGGGATTTTTACTGTCTCTTGCAATATTGCCCCACCTGCCTCTGGACAGCACAGTTAATCTCCGAGGGTCAGCACGATTTGACTTGAAGATAAGGTTCAGGAGCTGGGAGGAAGAGGGCATTACAAAATGGGAATAGAGGTTAAAAAATAAATTAACCAGATTTTCTGCATTTACTGAAAGTCTGTTCTAAAACCACTTTTCTCAGAGAATACTAGTATGTTCAGATATGTTCTACATGTGTAGAATATACGTACATGTTGTAGCTCTAGCAGCCATAATGGAGCAATTGTGCCTGCTGGATATTTGGCACAGACTTTTTGCTGCTATACCTGCTGTGTGACTTTGCTCCCTCTCACAGAGAATGAACTGTAACAATGCCCTTGAGAATCCACCCTGCAAAAAGCACTGCCTCTTCCTTGGGAACTGCTGAACCGTTTTCTCTCATTCTGACATTTGCTATTTATTGATCCTTGTCTATACTGTCTCCCCTTACATGTGGAAAGTGGTAATGTAACAGCCTATTTACAACCGATGCTATATGTTACTGTAGCATGAGACGTGCTGAGGCACACTGACTCCAGGACCTGGAGAAGTTTCCTTATGTGCCTTTCGGCGTGTTTTCCAATTTAACTCTCAAGCAGATCAAGTTAACCTTCCTTTATACAGAAATGTCAAAGCAAAACCAAGACTCAGTGAAGGAAATTAAGTCAAGGAGAAACATAAGAACCCCAGCCAATGCAGAAAACACTGAAAAAGTTCACTCAGGGGTAACAGGCAAATTGATATGAAAAAGGAGAGAACAAGACTGAAGGGAAAAAGTATATAAAAAATAAACCCAGAGAACAGGAGACTCAGGTCTAGGAGACGGTTGGAGTTGATATACAAAATACAGTCAGAGAAACTCACAGAAAAGTTCAATATATCAGCAGGCTGAGGAAGAAAAAAAAACCAAAACAACACACAACCGTACAACAATGAAAAGCTCCCCAAAGTACCGCATACTGTAATAGGATATTGAAGTAAGTTGGTCAATTAGAAATGAATCACAGATGAAATACACAACGGTATGCAGCACCTGGAGCAGTACAGAAGCAGATGGTGGGTGATACTTTTTTTCTACTTCCAACTTCTTTCTGCTTGATGTCAGTGAATTGTGTTGCACAAAACAGGCCAGCCATACAGTAAATGAGCAATGCTTGAAAGGAAACATACTGTATGTTTTTCTGAAAGACAGAGTTGACTTAAAATCCTATTTTAAAAACAAATTGGTCTATAGAAAAATATATTGTGATGCTACTTTTTGAAAGTACCCAGCCTCACAGAGCGCTGTTCTGGAGATTGCGTGTTTCCCTGCTGTTTGCCCTAACTATCAAATACTAGTTGAAGAGTTCTTGGTTTTTCCTCACTTTGTACACAGACACTTCAACAGACCTAGATGTATTATTACATTGAGATAAGCTACTGTAGAGCAGTCTGTGGCTCATATGCAAATTATGTTCTGGAAGGAAATAATTTGCAATAAACAGACATTTCCAGAAGTCTGTTGGGATTGGTGGAAGTATTTATTCACATTTATTCTATGGTCAGCCTAATATGATCAAGGTAAGGATTCTGAGAGGAGGAAAACACAATTATACTAGCCAGCCTAAAGAGGCATTATACCATGCTGTCCTAATGTCAATAAATGCCAGCTTTCCTTGAAACAATTTTTAATTATTTGCAATTAAATCTAACTCTGAATGAAGAAAATTGTTCATTAATTCAAATATTTGGAATAATCAGAATCCTTTAAAATGAAACATTTGAGTTAACTATAAATCAGAAAAGAATACTGGCAAGTCTTTAGGTTTTCATATTGGCATCCTGCTTAACAAAATGTCACTATCCACCAGAGAGACTTTGGGGTGGCATAAAAATAGAGGGTGCCCCTGTGCATATTGCGATAAGTCTTCTTCCTTCCTTCAGTATAGTGGTTGTAAAAACTATCAAGTAGTATGAGTAGTCCTGCCTGCTTACATGACACAGGCACACATTGGCCAAACATAAAATGTAGATTTTGGGCTCTTTTAACACCTACCAATCTATTATCTGTGTCACTGTCTATAAACAGTTTTCGTTCCCCACTGACATGAAATGAATTCTAAGCAGGTGCAAGGGGAGATGCTCCTCTATCTCAGTTGCAATCTCAAGAGCAGAACCAATTAAATATATTTATCTTGACGCTGAAGCAATCTATCAACCCTTAATTTAAAAGAAAATGTTCATGAACAAAGGTAGTGCTATGAACACCTGTAGCCCCTGAAGAACAAGAGACAAAGGGCATCAAAGCAAAGCATCAAAAGAGGCAGCAAATTATGAAACAGCAAGGTAATAAGATCACATAAGGCTGAATTTCAGCTGAGTGAGATTCTCAGTCCAGGGCCTGATTACTTGACTTTGAACAACTCCCTTCACCCTTAGGTCTCTCTTTCCTTATGTAATGTTTATAGTGTAAATATGCAAGGCAATCAGAGTGTGATGCAGGACAGCTCCCAGATGTATTTGTCTGCACCAGCAATACCATTATCTGGACGAGGAGCTCTACCAAAAAAAAAAACCAAAAAACAAAAGAGAAACATGGAAAAAAACCAAAAACCTGTATCTGTTTACACTGAGCTGAACTTGTAAGCCATCATAATTTAATTAAGTTAAAATCTGCAGGGTTTTAAGAAGGCCAGGTCACTGAAGTGAGCACTCAGTCTTGAGGTCCTAAACATACTATTCCTCATCACAGGAACATTTTTCACTTAACCAGTCAGTCCTCCTGGGCAAGAGGAATTTCTCTCACTGCTTCATAATAAGAATCTTCTGCAGAGAGGTTTAAGTAAACAGAGCACAGAGGTCTAATCCAAAGTTTTATGCCCTAAATGAGAGGCAGTTAAATCAACTTATAACAGACTGTGCACTCTGAGATGGAAGAATGAAACTTGCTTCATTAGACCAAAGGGAATGCAGTGGTTTTAATCATACCCCCAAAGAACAGCCAAGCTGCTGGCTGTTATGTAGTTTACCAGCACTGGCAATACCAGAGTTCAGAGGTTATTCTGGAGCACATCCAGTTAGAAGTGGCAACTTCTATTAAGAAGCCTTGCAAAATCCTAGCAGCAGCCACTGATCACATTGGACTGAAGACAAGCTAGAGTTTAGATTCCTTCCATACTTTGTTTCAGTGGCATACATGCTGAAAATTCCTCCAGGTGAAAGACTTATGCATGCAACCCTCCACAGTAGTGCATATAAATTACAGCTTATATGCATAAAAATAATACAGAAAACAAAGATGGAGATACAACTTCTACAGAGTTGAAAATCTATTTTACTGACAACACTTCTGATAATCAAGAACTTTCCTAACTCATCTTAAAAGAAGAACAATCCCCTCCTGTGCCATTATATAAAGGCACATGGAAGCTGTATGACTTCCCAATTCCTCACATTTTACTGAAAGAAAGACTTGTACTTTAACCATATCTTTGCCATGAGTAAAAGGTGTCCTTAATAGTAGCAAAAATGGAAGGTGCAGAGGGAACAAAACCCTTCCTTTACAAAATATCTTCAACCCAAATGTCTTAGGATACCTGAAGGAAGAGAACTGCCTGCCTTAATGTGTGAGGAGGACCTGTCTTGCCTGGACAATTGGCAGTCTCAGTGATTTTACCTGCTGCCTTCCTTATTGCAACATACCCGTCACTGGCCAAGACATTAACAAAGCTATATCTGGAGACACAGGACACAGGGCATCAGATGACGGTTCCATGTGGCTACCACCCAACCACCACATATTTTCATTCAGTCTGTTCTCATCTTACATTCAAAACTGATTTTTTCCTACGAAGCATTTCCCCATTACATATGCACAAGGAAAAAGAAAGAGCAGACTGATTTCCACACAAGCAGAGATGTTCCAGAGAAAGATCATAATTTATTTATTGGTTTAAGTCTGATTAGCTTCATATGAGCTAATAAGTCTCCTAAGTTCATTCCTGTGTGTGATTTACTCTGACAGACAAATTAGTAAGTGTAAAGAGATGGATAGACCAGCCAAAATCTTTTCCATTTCAGTTCCAAAGGAATATAGCTGCTACATGGTAGCAAAACATTGAATAAGAGAATAAAAATTCAAAGCTAAGCAATTGAAAACTTGGGTTGGGTAAAGTCATCTTTTGCTAACTAACCCTGCTTAAGTGTTTTATGAAAAATACAGAGCCGGGCTGGGTTCCTGGATAAAACCTATAATTATTTTATAAAGACATATAGTAATTGAAGATGATTCAGAGATAGCTGAAGGAATAACAGCTCTATCAATCTTCAGGGAAGCAGTTCACAGAACTACATTTTTAAAGACTCCTCAAGGGCAACTGCTAGTTATGGTCCATCTGCTCATAAAAATCAAAATGAGAAAAAAAATCAATTATGATTTAAATTTAGATCAGGTTTCAAGCCCAAAGCTTTTAAATTTATTTGTCTAAGATTGCCAACACACAGGCTTTGGATTTAAGACCTGCATGATCTATTTGAAAGAATGGATGATAGGTCACACCATTACATGTTCAGGCCAAGTTTGTGAATATTATTGAACTTTTCCCCCTTTTACTCCCAGTCAAAATGATACCCTAAAGTTCGATTTCCATAGCCTGGCCAGCATAGGAGCCTATAGACCCAGGAGGGTAGTTTGCTGCCCTGGCCCTCTGCCTAGGCAGGGTCTTGTCCCCCAGGGAGGTCAAGAGGCGGATCTCTGGCTGTGTCCTTATATCCTGGCCCTTTCAGAAGCAGAGCGCCTTGAAAAATCAAGTTCCACATTCCTAGCTCAGATCAACAAACTGCAGGAAAAAGTAGGATGAAAAGATCATGACAGAAGTGAAACAGAGGTCACATCAAATATAATTTTGCAGATTGGTTCAGTGTTTCTCAGATTATAAAACAGCATGCATAGATATTATTAGGAAACAGAACTCATAAAGACAAAATCTTGGGCATTCTCACATGCAAGGGATGTAACTTGGAAATTAATAGAATTGAATTTGCTGTGGCAGCGTAAACATCAAATTATATTTTTTCTGGGAGAACTGCACAGCTAAGAGCTAATACCATAGCAAGACCTCATTAGTGTTTCTAACTGCATTAGCAATGTGAGGTCAGGTACATGTCCTTTTGTGAGATCAACTTCATGCTATTAATCTGCAGAGAAAGCTCTGCATTCAGATGAAGTTATCAACATGTTACTTGAAATACATACTGCAAATCCTGTGGAAGCAGGGAAAATATTGTATGTAACAAAAAAACTGCTCATCAAACTCCAAATTTCAAAAGGGACTAGCAGAACTTCACTGAGTTGGAGTGAGCAGTGAAGATTTAAATCAGCTTAGAGCTTGGTCTATTATTTCTGTAATATTACATAAATCATCATAAAACATGACAAATGCAGTATTAATGATAAACTGCTAAAACTTAACCAGGGTCTCCCTCAAACCTTGCTGCTTCAATCAGTGCTATGTATGACACTTCTGGAATCAACTGCTCTTTCATTCCAAATCCATCAAATTTTACATTTTGTCATTCCTCGAAGTGATGGATTTTTGGCTGGGGCAAAACTTATAGTCAGGTCTTTGCTGGTCCTGGGCTAGAGTTCGCTTTGAGAGTATAGCCTTCCCCAGCTTCTGAGGATGTGTGAAATTTCTGTGAGAGTCAGGTAATCTGATGGGCAAACAATTTTCCTCTCACTGAGCTCAGAGGGTGAACAAGCTGACTCTAGATGGGGATGAAGGGAAAATCCAGAATAATGAAGAAGGCAACTCCCAGAACCAGCTTTGCTATCCTTTGCCCTCCAGGCAGTGAGCAGAAGGGTGTACAGAAAGCGGGAGGATGGAGCTTTCACGTGCTTCAGCAAGACAGTAGCTCTGCCCGCAGTCCTGCTAAATAAAGGATGGACACTTCTCAGTGCAGTAAGAAACACAGCACCTGCTTTTGCAAGGAGATGCTGCTAAAGCAGACACCAACCATCTTAGGAAGAAAAAAAGAAAAAAACAAACCACCTGTTTCTTAATGCTTTGGAGTGTGCTGCCGCACATCCACTCACCCTCTGACACTGAATTTCCCACCTTCTCTCACCACTCTCCATGAAGTCAGTCAAGGCATTTGGAGGGCGTGTGGTGAAACTGGCCTTTGGGACAGACTTGCAAGTATTTTCCCTGTAAATCACAGAATAGTTAGGGTTGGGAAAGACCTTAAGATCATCTAGTTCCAAACCCCCTGCCTTGGGCAGGGACACCCCACACTAAACCATGTCACCCAATGGTCTGTCCAACCTGGCCTTGAACACTGCAGGCTTAAGAAATCACAAGTGCTGAGACTCCAGGCTGCCTCTCAAAAGTGTCTCAAAGTGCTTCAAAAGCAAGCACTGATGTTGAGCAGCCATAGAAAAAGTCCAGCTGATTTCAGTGACAGTATTCAGTATACGTGTGTGCACAGGTCACCATGAAATAGCACACATTACAGCTGTATGTATGCAGCATTAGCATATTAATTCTGTTGCAGGCAACAGTACTAATATTGTCATCATTTACTGATCATCACCGATATACTTTTGATTAATCATTTTCTCCATTACAGCTGGAAGTGTATCAGGCCACAAACCATCAACATAGCAACCTTTTCCAGTACTTTGCATTTTCTTGTGAAATGAACTAGGTAAATTAACTACTTTTTTCTCAACTACAGTATTCATCATTCAGATGAATAACCGCTGTTTAGATCAGCAACATTCTCCATTCTAATAGCTTATGCAAAAAAGAAAATGAAATTGAAACATTTTTTCAAGCTACGTGTGAACAGTGTTGGCACTCTTGAGCTGAAAGATGCTGAGTCAACAGCACTTTCATAGATGAAAATTACTCTAAAGCAATAGAAAAAAAAATAGGTGATAGGGAAGAATTAAAAAAAAAAAAAAAAAAAAAAGAAACAAACATCATAGGACCAAATCCTGGCCCACAATAAAGCTGTTCTAGGAAAACACTAGTGATGAAGAGCTGATATAGGAGCATCTTGTAATTGCTGGAATGACATTACCTCAGATTCACACCAATGCCAGCATCTGAGGGTGGTTTAGCATGCTGCCTTGAATCCAGAGGCTAAGCCATGTATTCAGACCTAGTCACACACAGCCCATTTGGTAAAAGGCTGCCTTTGCTGTCAACTCCAGGATCTCCAAATTGCACAAAGCTACATCAAAGGCTTCCTGCTGCTTGTTGCAAGTTGTTAAACTTTGGCTGCAATAGGCAAGCAGATCCTGTAGCAAATATATCTTTGCCCTTCCATTTTTACATGCTGTCTTTCTCCTTCAACACAAAATTGAAATTTCACAAGTAACTCAGAGAAACAAAGCTTCTCCTAAGAACTGTTCCCTTGGAGGACAACAGCATTGGTAGAAATTGTTACTTGTGTGACTTGACCCACAAAGAGCCTAACTGGTTGCAGATGGAGCAGACTCTGCATTTCTGTTTCTCTTACAAATTTGTAAGAGAAATATTAATAGCACACTAATGGTAGCAATTACTATAATGAATGCAACAGCTGGTACCAGCAGCTGAGCATACATTTCAGTTTTATACTTTCTATGTACAGCGCGAGGTGGCTCTGAGTAGTTACTGTCATCCACTTTTCTGAAGATTCTATTTTCAGCAAGTCTGTGCTTGTGGCAAAAAGATGGAGAGCTACTTTTGTATGTATGTCACCTCTCAAGAGGTTACTCAAAGCTCTAAGAAATAGGTAACATGTCCAAAGTATGGTCAGTCTCTCAAACTGCTCTGGCCCTCTCAATGAGTATGGTTGCACCACCAAAGTAAACATGTTTCAGTTGTGCATCAAGCAGTTTGTTCCTCCTCCTAAAGAGAAAATTGAGTGGAGGGACTCCTGCAGGATAGCTATGAAGACAGAAACAATCCTGCTCACATGGAAACGTTTACAAACAAAATGCATGTCTGGGCTCCCACAATTGCCACCCTCCTGAACAGACCCTGTGAGAGTAAATGAAACAGAAATATGGCACAGGCACTAGGAAAGCATGGAAAGGAAATAAGAAAATTGTTCTGGCCCATCTTCACTCAGATTAAAGCTGGAATTTTAATTAGGAGTGAACTAGGCTGCTGCTCTGGAGGACATGGGCATCTAGCAGCCACCATTAGACTGATAGCTTTTAGTTAAACCCATATCACGATGCCAGCATCCTCAAGGGCAATTCAGTTCATGAGTTTACCTCCAAATTCCCAAAAGCTGCCAAATTCGGCATTCAGCATTCCTGTTTTAAGCTTGGAATTCAAGCCTATTCAAATGCTGTACAGCATTCATACGCTTTTTATGCTAACAGTCTAGGTACTAACAAGTCTGAGGCACTTCCAAGCTTTAGTGAAAGTGTTCAGGAACAGAACTGAATGCAGGAAACAAACGAAGCATGAAAGGAAGTGGGCACTTCACTTTACATGGTGGGAAAATGTAAAGGGTTACAATGACTGTGCCTGTCATCTGTATATTTACTGAACATTCAAGAATAATATTTATTGAATCAGAATTCCTTCCTACCATAAGATAAGATTTTAGATTTCTCTTTAATAGGCCTCAGACTGTTACCCAATCAAACAAAATGCAACAGAAGTACTTTTGTTTCTCCTGAAGAGCTACATGTTGTAAAATTCTCTCAAATCTTTCTCAGAACAAAACACTTGAAGAATTGACCAAGTTTTCAGGCTAACATCCGCATCTATTACCACGTTTGGACTCTGCCTCTTGGAAACTCAAAGTTGACTCACATGACCCAATCTTCTAAACTCACACGGTATGTTCTTATCAAGAAGGGCTATTCCTGTTTACAGTGGAATTACATTATGAAATGTAATGACTACATTTTCAAAACTCCTTTCTGTCAAATGCTTATAGGGTGTGAAAAAAAAACCCACAAGTTTTACATTTAAACTTTATCCATTCAACAGGACATTATGCAGCAAATCTCAATGTCAAAAGATGGGAAAGAGAGTGTAAGGAATAGAGTAGAGAGAATACACCAAGATAGTTGTTGAAGGGAAATTAATTTCCTAGAAGCAACAGAAGACAAAATAGTTTTTCCATGCTGAAATACAGCTTTAGGATCTTTACTGTTCTGACATTGCTAAAATGCAAATCTCAAAGTACAAGGCTCAGAGAAAAACAAAGACAAGTAGCATATCCATTAAGGTCTGCAAAAAAACAAAGGGACAACTTAAAGGCAATCTGTCAGTGTAATAGTAAAACCGGCACAGCTGCTGACTTCAGCAAGGAAGCAGACAGCTACATTTTGAACAAATAAGTTCTGAAGAAGAATTGCTGGCAGCTGTCTTAGAAGGACATTACAATAAAATCCTGTGGTCACAATGGCAAGTGTTGCAAACACAGGTGAGTCATAAAGTATTTCAGGACACAAGGTTTTGAACCTTACAACTACAAGGGACACTTACAACATAGCCTCACATGTCTCTCTGGGGCAAACACAGGATCAAAGAGAGAAAAGTCCTCAGATGACTCAGCTGCCACAGTATCATTTTTACACACCTCTGTCTGGCTTGCTTAATCCCAAACAAATCCTTTCAATGAAAAAGCAAAGCTTCTGCTCGAATCTGTGAGTGCCAGGTTGATGTTAGTATAGCTCTTGAAAGCGTTGGCTAAATGTCACCACTGCTATAAAGTCTCACTTGTTTAATTTTGTTTTCTTTAAAGATGTGGAAGAAAGACTATGTTCTTACTCAAATTCTGGAATATCATCCAAAATTGTGGTGGTAGTGTGACTCCATTGCAAAGCTGTCAAAAACTGTAACAACGACAGCAGGTATTCTGGTAAACTTGCTTCTTTAAGAAAGTATGAAAAACGAAGATCTTGCTGAATTGTAACAGATAAAAAGACGCTCTTGGCATTAAAAACTAGCATAAGCTTCAAGGTGATTCTATGTGGCCTTTTCTATGGTGTATTTTATAGTTTACCAGCCATTATACATACACCTACGTCATGTGCAACTGTCTCGCTGCATTATGACAGGATTCTGCTATGCATCTGACGCAGAAAGAGAGGTGGCTCAGATGACGTCATCCTTTTTTTTTTCCCTTTCTTTTTTTTACTGTATTATCTGCACAACAGATGTCATGGCCTAGTGGGAATGCACTGTACAGTGCATCAGGACACCTGGATTCTCCTCTTGGCTCAGCCACTGGCTGACACTGGCCCTGAGCAAGTTTTTAATCCTTACTTTGTCCATTTTGTTCATTCAGGACCAGGTTGGTCTCTACCACTTTTAATGAAGTGCCCAGCCTTTATGTAACACATAAAGACAAGCTGTAAATATGCAAGAGGAACAATGCTATATGCATTACAGAGAGGAACCCACATAGAGCTCAGGGGGAAGAATTTGTGCCTCCTTTGTAAGCTGCTGCTGCAGTTCAGCAACTCAAGAGCCTCCCACACTGTGCCTTGTATCCTTGTATCCACAGCTAGGACAGGTAATCAATCCATACAAGCTGTATTCTGGCCAAATGACAGTATTATCACTTCAGACCAAGCGGAACAGGAGCTTGGTGGCAAAGATACAATGTGCAAGGTCATGTTCAAAATCTGACTACTTCCTCTTTATTCAGGGCCTTACGAATTTACTTGTCACAGACCTAAAGTGGCTAACACCACTTTCAGGTCTGTAGAGGTAGCAGAACTTTCCACAGTCTACAGAAGAAAGAATTATCATGCATAATAACAATAATGAAAAGAAAGTCAAATTTTCAACATTTTGTTTAAAGGAATAATTCAAAGGAAGCATTAATACACTTGGTTGAGTTTTTAATTGTTTTTAAAACTGGAGACAGTATCAAAAAGCAGGGGGGAGGAAGGAGAAGAGGCGAAGAACAATGACACAGACTTCAGCATTCATACTGCTTTCCCAGCTACACCCTGAGTATTTCTGACACTCACCCTTTACTCCTGTTCTGCTCCAGGTTCATTCCTGTCCTGACTGATGTTCTAGCTGGAAAAGCCTCTGATGAAGCTAGTCCTCAAGGAGTTGCCTGTGGGCTAAATACTAAGGCATATTCTTTTTAAATCTGGAGCTATATTATATTCCGGCCCCTAAGACAGAGAAAGCAATGCATTAAATACAACATATTTTTCAAAGCAATTACTATGATTAGGAGTATGTCGCTGCGTAAATCTACCACTGAAGGAATAGTAGGTGAGAGGATACATTTTTTGTCCCTAAATGCAGTTGTAAACCATACCTGTGGGACTGTCCATTTCACTCTGTATTAAAAAATTTAAGCAGTGAAGTCTCACTTTTCAGAGCCAGAAACACTTGCTATACTGGTGCCCCCATATAGCTATCTATTATAACACAAAATGCAGTTTGAAAGTATACATCCTCCTTCCTTTTGTATGGTTGGCTACACCCCAAGCCCTGCCCTACCTGCTGCTTTGTTTAACACTATCAAATTCTGCCACATGAAAAGGTACTGTCACAGTGAACCAAAGGAAAACAACCATCAAAGAACCAAAAAGCCATCACCCACCATGAAAACACCATAGGGTTGAGTCACGGTGTAAGAAATCAGTGTGTTGTTCGTACCATCTACATTCAGTTTTCAGCATTCCTTACAAGTATCTGTCCTTTGCGTCACTGTCAAACAAAACCATCAAAGAGAAGATTTCTGACCTTGTGATAAGCTGACCTTGCTTTGTTCTTTAATATACTATTTTCTTGCTTGCACAGCCAATTTTTCCATTTTTTTTGGTCAATGAACTCTCATATCCTTTCCCATCAGTCCCACCGTTTTTGCAGAAACCAAAAAGGCACAAACTAAAACTAGGCTTTAGTTTAAATCATTAAAGCTGAGGTTCAGCCAATTTTGTGAAAATTATCAAAAAGTGTAAAGTGGCTCTGTAATTAATAGAGAAAAACCATAAACATAAACTTCAAACAGCATGGTTTTTCAGTCATCTATTCAGTGCACAGCAAAGCTCCTTGAGCTTTTTGTGTAAAAGTTTAGGTCCCTAACATCATTACTAGTATTTTTGAACATAGTGTCTTGCTTCAGATTCTTCAGTAACAGCCTGAGCGCTAGGTAATTTGCTGTAGGCTCTCTAGTGTGAGGACAATCTTCAGTTTCCCAACGTTTTCACAAAGAGCCTCCTTATCCCTGCAGCCAACATTTATTGGTGTTAAAATGATTTAATAAATAAATGCTTGAAGGCAATCCCATCTGAGCTACCTCCAGTGACCCACAGCCTATACTTTCCTTCAGAAAGTACTCTCACATCTGTGCACAGATGTATACCAGTAAGTTTGCACCACTATTCAAGATAAAACCAACATTGTACCATCCACAATGATAGTGTTAAGCCACTGAGGGAACTTCATTTGCAAGCTACTTTCAGGGTGTGTTTCTTCTGGTAACAGAGCTGGTTTAACCTTTGCTGGCAGCAACGCATTGGCAGTCAAAGGTGTCTAGATGTTTGAATTACATACTGTCCTTTTTCACTGGGGTGAAGACTACGTATGATGTCATGTAGTTGAGAACAGGGTGGTTTTGGCAAGGGTACATTCGAAGGCAGTGGGTTTTAGCAAAGATCCTCTAACAGAAAAAGACCTCGAGCATGTTTCTCAGCAAAAGGAGCACAGCAGCTTTCTTACATATCCAGTTTCATGAGGGACTGAGCTGAAAGCCCAGGTGATTACCAAATCAGCCTTGGGGGCTTCATAATGCAATGTATCCACTCTGCCAAAATCACCCATGAAAAAAATCCTTGCACAGTCTCTAAATTAAGTGACTTTTTGATGTCTTAGTAACTAGTCTATTTTTATAATACTGCAGCCTAATGAATGTTCATAGTCAGCCTGCAGAAGCTGAAGAGGAGAAAGGCAGCAAAATCCCCATGAGCTGGAACTCAAACATCAAGGAGCACTTCTGCTTTCAGGAGGCAGTTATCCGAGCCATGTTATGCCTTTACTGCAGCCAGCATGCGGCAGTGCAGAAGTCTGCAGGAGCACTGGGCCTGGAAATGAGAACATAACCCAAATTCTGCCCTGTTATACAAGAAAAAAAAAAAATCTCATCAGAAAGCCTACTGAAATCAATAAACTTTTGCCAGATTTACACAGAGATTACAGGGATTAAAAATGTGGTGTCCCATAGTATATGCTTTCAGCAATGACAAGGTGGATAGTGTCATATACAAATATCTGACTTGTTAAAATGAAGTTCAGCAATGCCAGGCATATGGTTTTGGTGTTTAAGTATTTTAAAACCAGGGTAACTAATTAGCACATTGCATTAAAAAAAAAGTCTCACTAGCCTGTGCTGACTCAGTATGGTGCAGAGATCCTTTGCAAGATAGTAAGCTCCTGCAAATAGAGAACCTCCAAATCACTGGAGCAAAATACAGCTTTTCCTACACATTGTGGTAATGACTGTAATTGATGCATTACCATAAGAATATTCTTTTTCCCTTTACTTGTATTTTGAAATGGGTTATTGTTAAATACTATGGACAGTACGATACTGTGCCAAGACTGCAAGGGGTAGTTGGTGTGGGATTTTTTTAATATCAGGGTAATTTAAGCAAGAAATTTAACTTACATGGAATATTATTTTATTACTTTTCTAGAAATACATAGATTTTCTGCCATGGATTGTGTGGCCAAAATCCAAACACAAGAATAGCTTTCCCTGAGTATCATTATTTTAATTGTGTTCCAGTGACTTAATATTTATGCATTTAGAAAGGAACTAGTGTGGCATTTTAAAAGGTTCCTGTGAATGGCAAGCTGACAAGTGCTTGCATATCATTCTGAGTAAAACTACTTCACATTGTTCTGCTGACTGTAACAACTATAATTACTCTTTTATTCAAAATGCTCAACATGTTTCTAGAAAGAACACAGAATCTTCCCTTAGTGTTCTAATGGTTTGCTTTCCACTGAAGAGCAAATCCTTAAGTAGTAGAACATGTAAATTAACCGTATGCCAAAAGTTGCCCTAAATAAATATCACCCCATCATTTGCAGTTAATTTGAGTCAGTCTGACAGTACTGAGCTATTAGGCTTCTGGGTACTGAGCTTACAGAGAGGAAGGCAGCAGTGTGACAAGCTGTTGATTGTGCTTATGCAAACAGTTATCTGTCATACTTGCTAGGCATTTGGTTGGTTTTGTCAGGATGCTCACTATGTGCCTATGGAGAAGAAAGATAAACCTGGGTATTTAGTTGAAGTACTGGCCATTTATTCAAAGGGTGTATTTGAAGATAGCCACAATTTTTGGAAACCTATTCAGTAATTTGAAATTATTCAGCAGTTGATAGGGAGTACATCACTGAAACAGATGGAAATATTACTACTTACTTCACAGAGACAAGAATTTAATTCCTGGTCTGTGAATTTCCTGTGAAAGAAATATGAGTTTCTACTGCTTGCGTTAACATTAGAAAAATACTTAATTGTTTTTGTTTAAAAATAGTCACTTTGTTTAAATCAAGCACAGGAATATCGATTTTATGGGCTAAATAACATTTTCAGATAAAAGTAAGCTCATAGCCATGCTTTTAGATCAATTTGACATAGAATAAAGATCTGATGTGAACACAAGGTGCATCAGTCTTTTCAGTGTCAGGACAGCCTGTTCAGGCCATGAATGTGAGCCCTTGTGGAAGTTTATATTTTATAAATTCCCCATTACTTACACTAACAATTATATTTTTATGATTATAAGTTAGTGAACTTTCAAAGAAACTTAATGGAAGGAGGAACCAGTAAATGGTTTGAAATTAAAATAAATAGAACACAAAATACAAACACCTTTACCTCAACAATCCAATACATATTGCGCTCATATTTCAAATGCTGTACATCGTCCTAGTCCTCCCATTTCCAAAAGAACATAGCAAACTAGAAAAGATACTGAAGGGGAAACAAAACCAGTTCTCCTATGGAGTGCTGGGAGACCTTTCTGAGGACACTGTGCATCCCTTTCCCAAAAGCAAGATGTCTGAGTGTTTCACCCCCCTCAGCCACTGTTGGGCACAGGAGGCTGTGCCACTTGCAGGGACCTGGGTCAATGTGGGGTCATGGAGGACCCCCAACCCTCCTGGAACACCACTGCCACCATCTCATCCAGGAGAGCTGAAGCATGGGATGAGGGGGGAGCCTAGGCACACAAGGGCAGGTGGAGGGCAGTGCCTGTGCCCGAAGGGCAGCAGAAGGTCACAGGGAGCAATCCCCAGGAAAGGGGCACTAAGCCCCCTGACCCTGCTCCTTCTCCCATATGAAGCCATCTTTCAGGCCCTTCAGGTTGTGGGCCCAGCGCCGGATAAACGACACACAAGGGCAGGCTGAGGAAACTGCATCTGGTCATGAAGGTGGTGAGACACTGGCACAGGTTGCTCTGAGAAGCTGTGGAAGCCCCACTCCTGGCGGTGTTCAAGGCCAGGTTGGCTAGGGCTTTGATCAGCCTGGTCTAGTGAAAGATACCTGTTAGCCTCACCTCTGTGCCTGTGAAGATCACAGAACAGATCCTTCTAGAAGCTATGGCACATGGAGGACAGGAAGGTGATTGGAAAGAGCTGCCTGGCTTTACCAAGGGTAATTCTTGCCTGACCAACCTCGTGGCCTTTTACAATGGAGTGACTGCATCAGGTGGATAGGGGAAGAGCTACCGATGTCATCTATCTGAACTTCTTGTAAGGCCTTTGGGCTGGTTCCCCGCAGCAGGTGAACAAATGTATTTGCAATTACTGAAGGACAGTGAGTCAAAGTCTCGCCGACTTTGCAAGGTAATATTTCACTCCCGTGTGCTCCAGTCTTCCTCCTTGAACATGCCCTGAGAGCAGTAGGCAGGTGCACACTCAGCAACCAGCATCTTCACTGTGCTGTAAGAAGAGATCATCTCCAAGATGCTCACTTACCCTCCAAAGACCCACACCAAATTATGTTTTCCCTTTCACAACAGAAGAAAAATGTTTGAGCTGAAAAATGATAGAGTTTGTTTCTGATTTCTGGCCATGAAAATCTGATAAGGAAAAAAAGACTCAAATGTTTATCATGAAGACTTCACTTGCTTGGGAAAATAGTGAAGGACAGCTATGAAAAGTAAAAATATTTAAGGGCAAATTCATGCCTTTAACTTCTCAGAATAAAACCTAGTGAAACAAAGTGGAAAATTTTTCCTTACTGTCATTTCTCAAAACTGAAATAAAACAAACCAAAAAACACCCAAAACAAAACCAAAATTCTTTCACTTCTTTTTACTGAGGAAAAAAATATAAAAATAAAAATGTATTGATTTCTTATTTTTTTTTTTTTTAAATCGGGTCAACCAGTTGCTGGAGTGAGTCAGTACAATGTACATTTACAAAGTTTTCAACATGGTTAGTTGTGTATTAATGATTGAATTTGTTATTCACAAATGCATCAGCAAACATTTCTCCTTTGCATGCATTCCAATGTTTTTCAATGGCCTGTACCAAAATTCCAGTTTTAAAACCTGTCTAGTTTAAGCTTTTTTTTCACCACACTAAGCAATCCAGTTGGGTGGTTTAGAGACTTTCAAAAATATCCAGTTTCATTAATTTCTGTAGTCCACATTTATCACTGTCAGAATGCAAAGAGGAATGGGAGCAAAAGAAAAAGTGTATTGCACCAGAAGATCTAAGGATTGCTTCTGGGCTTTGATTCTTCCTCCCAAACTGTACTGCGCTATAAAAAGTGAATAATCAAGTGCCCTGATTGCCTTCTAGAACTATAGTAATCTAATAAGTAAATCAAACTGATACAAGCATGATAAAAATAATATATGCAACAAGACCAGCGTTACAGAAGGGTGCCATGCAAAAATTGTCCCTCCAGACAGAAGCTGAAATAAAAATACTTTCTCTGTTCCCAGCCATGCTTTCTGTAATTTCCTTGCAGGTCAAGGTAGCCTAATTAGCTCTAAATAAGGAACACCCAGAAGAGTTTGTTCTATCACACATTTTTTAAAGCCTTTAAAAACGTGATCCATTCAACTGGGCTCTGGAATTTGAAATTTAGGCTATTTTGGAAACCATGATCCTGCCCTTTCCCTCAGATGGAAAGGCACACCAGCTCTTGACACACTCCAGCTCTTCGGTGATGTCTCTTTTTAAATCCCTGTCTTGGTTTAAGCCCAGTGAATAAATACTTCAGGGGCATGTTTTAATTGAACATCCTTCCAGCTCAGCCCTTCGCCTGACGAAGCACCATCAGATGGCACAGCAGAAAAAAAACACCAGGCCGAATGCCAAATAGACGAAAGTATTTCTGGTGTCTGAATGAAATCGAAACAGTACTTCAAATCTTGAGCATCTTCTGGAAAAAGCAGCAAACAGGAACTCCCTTGCATTGTGTGCCTGACCTCCAGGCTGCACAACTGCTGCACTGGGCTCTGCTTTCTTTAGCAAAAACACCTCCCGATCCAGGATAGTCAGAGGTTCTGTAGCAAGGAAGCAAGCGACAAAACCTCACCCTACATCTCTGAGTCATCTGTGACAAGGTACCTGCACAGCTGGCTGTGGTGGCCTTTGTAGTCATGACTGTGAACAGAAAGGCTGCTAATTAAGGGCACAGATTTAGACACAAAGATGAGCTGTGGTGTTCACCCTTTGCCAATGACAACTGCAAAATTCAGATGTACAGTATTTCAGGCAGTGTTTGTGCACACAATAAAATACTATAGTGAAGAGAACAGTCATATTAGTTTCCGTATGCTGATGTCTGCAAATAAAAAAAGCACCAGACTGATAAGACTATTTCACATTTATGAAATATATCTAGAAGCATGATTCAAGAGCCAATAAACCAATGGTAGATAAATCGACATATTTTAGCCCAGGCATCATTTGCAAATGCTATATTTTAGTACTTGTGAAATTCTGACATGCATACATAAATCAGGAATCACTTTGCCAAGCTGTTTTCATGCTCTTTCAGTTTAAAGTGGCAAGAGCCTCATCTAGACAATCTAACAGTAAGTGTCATTGGCCACTGAATTTATTCATAAACATACAATATTTCAAAAACCCTGGATATAACCCAAAGTATGGCTTTTAACTCCAAAGGCTTAGACGATTTTGGAAATATCATACCAAAAGAAAGAGAGCAACATGAGGCATCTTGTAAAACCAGACATGGGCTTTCATAAGTGATGTTTGCTTTCATTCCTACATAGTGCTACTGGCTGTTACTGCTTTATAATTATGACTGTTTCTGATTTGTGCCTCATCAGAAATCTTCTGGGGTTTTCCTCACATACTTTCTTTTAAACATTTCTCCATAATTTTTTTCCAAGATGCTATTTTTCCCAATTTACAATAATGAAAGTAAGGGTCTACGCCCTTTGGCTATAATTCGGTTGATACTGATCTGTAATTTTGGATATTCTTTAAGATACACTAAGTGTTATAATTCTGTGTAGTTACAGTTTTCAGGAGGAGGATTATAGTTTGTCTGTTCAAACAATTACATGCAAGAATGAGACTCAAAAACAAGAGCTAAGAATAGCCAATTAGTATGTATTCACATTTCTTTTTACGTAATTTATAGGAAAAAGAAAAATAAGAAAGAATAACTTCCATTCTAAATGCCTGTTGTTGTACTACCTTCCAAACACCTAGAGGCTACATTATCAGATGTTGCTTGATATTTTACAGATTAAGTAAAATAAATAAATAAATAAATTTTACTGATCTGCAGTGCAGCACCATTTTATGTTAGAGTCTTAGATGACAAAAATGATAAAAACTACACAACTTGGTTTTCTCAGGTACACTGTATTAGAATGTCCCAGATAAAGATTTTCCATCGTGGTATTTCAGTGCAGGTAGCCTACACAGTTTGCAACCTGCCATACAAAAACTGAGCTAATAATTCTGCTTTTAACTACATTGCATTTCTAAACCAGGACAATTAAATCTTTCTGAATTTTCTTCATTGTTAGAATGGATTAATGGAACTCTTAACAAAACCCTACTCACATTGACCTCATTGTTCAAACTGAAGTTATAATGTTTAAACATGTTTTGATTTTCATTATCTATGCATTGTGCTATCCTTCACCCTGGCATCTCTGCCTAGACTAGCCTTTATAGCTGGTTTCTATTCATATGTGTAGTAACTTGTCTTGGGGCTAAGCTCTGTGGAGTGTCCAGACATAGAATTTGCCACTGTCTTATGTAAAACAAGTTAATTTTCAGCTAGTTAACTGGCATTGATGGAACTATACATCATATATTACATGACAGCAAGAAATGAGAAAACACCTTAGCAGTATGCTAAAAGCTCTGATGGCTGTGGTGCCATGTGCAACCTCAGATGCTGTGGAATCAGCCTTACCCTATCAGAGGACAACTTTGCCTTCTCCGCCACCTCTGGCCACTGAGCCTGATGAGTGAGGGCAAAGAATGTGGTCCAAAACACCCAGAACGTGGCTAGACCTCAGAGGCTTCCCTATTGCCCTGCACACTTGCTATGCTAGACTGGGCTGGCCAGGGAACACGGCAGCAGCCTTTCCTGTGGCACACGGTGAGAACAGCAAAGGTGGAGGCTAGGAGCCAAGGCTCAATGCAAGCAGTCACACATTCATACCCCTGGGCCACTTAAGTTTGCCTTCTTGGCACCATCCCCTTGGCACCCGCACAACTGCTTGCTATGCTAAATATCAAATAATTAGGTGAAACAAAAATACAGGCAGCAGGAGAGACACTTCCACAGAAGATTTAAAAGAACCTGCAGTATGGTATTTCATAGGAAGCTAATGCATTTACCTAATTTCTTTGAATAAAAACATTCCCACCTGGTATATTTATATTTACGGTCGCTTTGGGATTACCTAGTTAAGGTCATGTTTGAGAAAATACTAAGAGCTGTCATCAGAACCAATGAAATGTATTTATAGAAAAGTTTTTAATATGCTTGAAAACACAAAAACAACTATGGAGAGATGCACAGAAACTGAACGGGAATAGAACTTTTGAATCCAGGCAAGACTGAATAAACATTTTTATCCGTATTTTCTGAATTTTAAAGTCTTTTCAAGGCACAGGCAACAAAAATAAATCATTATAAGAGAATAATTAATTTTGCAGTTTATGCAAAATGGGTAACAGATTCAGCAACATGATCTCATCTTGAATAGAAATAGGTCTCTATAAATTTAATCTCATTCTCCTCCTTTCTTTTTCCTGGTCATATTATTCTTCCCATTAAGTTTAATCATCACATTTGAACTGACATTAGCCAAATCATCTTCTTTACTGATACTGCTTAATAACCACGCTCAACTTAATCATCACGACTTGCTTATCTCGCTGGCACAGTTCTTCCAGTTCCAGATTACTGCAGAGAGCTGCTGTCTTTCTTCTGACATGTTGCTTTCTGAATCAAAATGTAAAGCTCTTAATTCCCATGATACACCTTTCCTTTTCCTAGCCTGGTGGAATCCCTTTTCACACACTCCTCTCTTTTACTGATACGGGATCTTTCTGTCTATGACAGCCTTCCTGGCTCATGTGCCTTCACTGGCTCCATCCCATTTTGAAGCTTCAGATTAATTTCCTTTAACCCTTACATAAGACTGTTGATTGTTAAATTAGAAAAATTAGAATAATATATTAGAAAAGCAGATTAGGACTTATAAATTGTTCCTTCAGTAGACATCTAAGAGATGTCATTATTTAATCAAGTTGTAAGCATTTGGAGTAGCCAACAAGTTGCTTAAGCAGGAGTAAATTGATGTTCTCAAAAGAACATCCTCCAAAATCCAAATTAAAAATTATTTCTATTCAAAAACATTCTTTAAGTGCTTTTGGATAAAGGTGAGGTTACTAAAACACACAGCTTGTTTGAAAGCTGATTTGCATTTTACTTCCAGACCAACTGGAAGAGGAAACCAAGGGAAGTCTGTATGACCAGCCTTCAGAAGCATTTAAATCCTTGAAGTGCAAGCTTATTTTATTAATGGGACCAGCCATCAGGATTCAGGTTTATTTGTAACAACTATTTATCTATAGCTATGCTTTAATTGTGTCCAGGTAATAAATAAAGGGCCATTTCCTCCTATATCATGGTTTCAGAATACCGATATGGCTTGGTTCATTTGGCTACTGTGCAGGATGATGAGACATTTCCTTCTCACTTGCCTTCCCAAGAAGCCAAGGCCCACCATTGTATAACCCAGACCATTCTACTGTAGACTGTCCTTTGGCCCTGGCTTGAGATCTATAAATTTCCTAGTGAAACATTTCAGGGTGGCCCTCGCACACTCAGTTGCAAGGATCCTGCCTGCTAACACGTGCCCTCTCTCAGCACACAGCACAGCACCAGCTCCTTTCTGAGGATGCTATAAAAATGCTCAAAACCAAATTCCTGAATCTTGCCACTGTGGTAGCTATGATAGCCGGTCTTCATCTAGCCTAATAGAGGGTAGGAAAGGCACTACCACTAGTCTAGTGCCAAAAATAAAGTGGACTAATGGCCGTGAAAGACCAGATTGTCCAGTTACCCTCGCCACTGCCCTGCTACACATCTGCTCCTGCCTGGAGTGTGGGCTTAGAGATGAGGGCATGGGAAATCAGCCAGCATTAAATCCTTTCACCGTGTCTTTTCCCTGCACCAGCCTTCTCCCTCCTTTGCTGTTGGTTTTCATAACAACCAGTATTTTCCACATATTTCCACTCCAGACCCCTCTAACAGTTCTAGACAACTAACACCCCACCCCCCAAAGGATCAGCTTTCCACCTGACAGGTACTTACTTACCTAACCTCAACCCCCACAATCAATCTTTCTGCTTCTCACTCAGACAGTTCATTAAAAGGTGCACTCAATAACCTGACATGCAGCATTTGCTCTATCTTTAAAGATATTCTTAGGCAGTAAGAGTGCTGCATCCTATTCTCCAAGTTAAAACTAAGTATGGTTTGCTAGCAGAGATAACTTGACACTTTTGATAATGATCTAGTCAAAAGTAAAATATTTTCAAAGCAGCTAAAACCAGACTAGACGTATAAAAGGATTCAGGATGCCTGAAGGACGTTGCATTGTTTAAGTCTCATACTCAGGTGATAGATAATGGAGTTTCCATTGCTGAGAAGATGTCATGACACTTTGAAACAAATAGTATTTGATTGACAGTTTTCTAACAGACCTATTACTACAAAGGAAGAAGAAGATTCTGAGTATGCTATATTCATATTCTGTCCATAACTCAGCTATGCTGGTTACAATACTAGAGATCAGGGGGTTTGAGGTGAAGGGGGTTTTTTTCCCCTCCAAGAAGACAGCTTAAAGCACTGACAGGCTTTGAATTACAAACAGCTGATAATTGTTCTCTGGCTACAGCACAGTCTGATAATTCAGCATGAGTTTTAAATCTGCAGTTATGACTAAGAAGAAACTGGGCTTATGGGTGGAAATAGTTCAACCATCATCACACTGCGAGCTGTTCACACATTTGGAGGTAGCACAGCATGAACCACAGAGCATTCCTGCTGATCTCACATATTGGTTATCCCCAATCCAGCCTGCCCATCCCTTCAGTCCAGCTGGATCATCATCCCAATAATATACCTCTAGGCAATCCAGTCTGAATTTTCTGGATGGTCTCTGTGTCCCCTGATGGTCTGGTTCAAAGAGGTTTTCAGAGATAAACACAATTATTTTTTCAGCTAGCAGAATTTTTTCTACAGGAGCAAGAAATATCTCTGTTTATGCATCTCCTTTCTATCTGTGGGGCATGGGGAAAATGCCCTCTTCTCAGAGGAACAGGACTGAATCTCTTTTTTATCGCTTTTCCAATGTAGAGGCCTAATGGGTAACCAGAAGAAAGGCAGAGTCCTGAAGAAGAAGCAAAGTTTATAGCTTTGCAACAACTGGAGAACCTTTTCCACTAGAAGCAATCAGAAATAGTCATACACATGGGTCACTGAAATGTCAGGCTGAAAAAACAGAAGTAAGCCTTTTGTCTCCTAAGAGCCATATGAGAGAGATGGCAGTGGTGGTGGCTGATGGTGCTGCCCAACAGAAAGGAACGAGAATTGCAGAATTCCTTGGCAGTTGTGATAAGGATTATGGAGGAAGGCAAGAAGGCTTCCCCATTTCAAAGTTTTTGTGTCAACAAACTGAGAACAAAACAAATTTAGACTCATCTCTGTTTTATCTTGATTCATCTGCAAAACTTCCTCAGTCACAAATCACAGGCAAGTATGATTTCAGGGTACTTAGGCACACAAGCTGCCAAAAGATTATCAGTCCTGTACCATGGGGGCCTCCAGACTTAAACACTCTGTTGCTCATCAGGACAGATGAGTCCAGGCCGCAAAATCGTGCATACTACTATCTTTTATGCTCATACCTAAGTTAGTTCTTTTGGCACTCCATGACAGTCACAATAGTGCATCACATGGACATACCCTTAGGGCAGCATTGCCTCTTCCTTGCTCTGTGGAAGGGAGCCTTCTCTATGAGGGCTGTAGTAGCAGGAACTGTATCTCTCCATGTGAGGAGGAGACAAAAAGATGATGGGTAAGAAATAATTTCCTAGGGTCTTTGGAGCCATTTTATAGGCTTGCTTAGTAAGCATATATCATCCTTGACAGATAGTCACTGGTACATGGAGCAACACATGCAGGTTGACTTCCTCATTCAGCATTTGCTGAATATACTTTTCATGTTTTGCAGTTCTTCCCACGGGCACACCTTCTGGCCAGCAGCCTACAGCAAGACCCTCCTTCTCCTGTAGTCAAATAAATAAGTAGCTTCACTTAGAATTATTACATTTGAAGCATTTTTGAAATCAGTAACTGAAAGAGTGTTCCCTATGCCAATAACTTCTCCATTAAGGGGTAGTGTTCTGGTATTGTCTCTTCCCAGGGAGTGATAAAGTCAAGCTACCTTTTAACAGATAAATACAGATGCTTCAAAAAATTTCAAGTTTGCAAAGGCTTAAGCAATAAAGCTCCTGATGCTGTCCCATCTTTCGTAGTCCTCCAAATCTGAAATGCATCCACTGAGCTGCCTGATAAGCCATATGTGTGCTTTACTAATCCCAGTTTTCATCTTATCTTGCCAGCAAAATAGCAGTGCTCTCAGAATGACGAATGCTATCCCACTTCTAGAAGTTGGTATTCAAAGTGACTGAGTGAGACACAAGGAGAGTTAATTTTCTCTAGTATTGTTACGGCTGATTTCTAACTCAGCAGTGACACACAGATACCCAAGACACATATATAAATGCTCAATAAATAAAATCCTTGTCTCAAAGAATGAGATATTTCTGGAGGTGGCAACAAAAGGCTGAGTGGAAGACAGTCCTCGAAACATCTGAGCAAATTAAATCATTCACAGACAATACAGCAAATTGTCTGATCGTCTTTACAGTAAGAATATGTGCACCATGTATCCTTTATATCTTTAGTTATTCTTAAATAGTATAACAATGGAATTGCTCCAGGTAACTTTGCAAGTACCAGTTTATACAGAAAATGTGCAATATTCTACAAATTAGATTGGCTTTTCTCTGGAATGTGCTCTGTTCAAGACTCCCATGTATTCAAGGATGCTCTAACATTCATTTTCTAACATGGCTTGATGCTACAGTGTGACTCAGCCTTCTTTGAGTTTTATAAAAGATCAATATGGTAGTAATGAGTAAATAAACATTTAAAAACAAACCTAAAATCTACAGCCAGCTCCTGTTCATGAAGTCAACTCAGTCTTTCTTGTAAACACACCTGCAGTTTCTGGGGCTACTAATCGATGTTTTCCCCTTATAGTTGTGAGTTGCTGACAGCTTAATGAACCAGAACTTCAAGTCAATCTGAACTAAAAGTACTCCTGGTAACATGGGCACACCTGACACTGTATTTTCACACAGCAAGTACTCTGCAGCATGTTATTAATTACCATACAATGGACACTTCATTACAGTCACAGAGCATGTTTCACCAATGGTTAAGTGAATGTTTTTCAAAGCACTGTTTCTAAACGGCACAGGGTGACACTGAAAAACATAGGTCAGATGCCAAGATGTTAAGCAGCACTGCAACTAGTGTTTTACTAGTGTCAGCATGATTTCCAGAATCAGCAGTATGAAGATTGTTTGGTTTGCTATTAGTTTTACAGCTCATTGGGCAAACCACATGGTGTCTTCTTCTGTAAGGGATCAGCATCTTCCAATACAGACAAAAGGTACCAGCCTGAGTTTCAGACAAAAAGAGTCTGTGAAATGATCTGGGGAGCAATTAGCTATGTGCGACTCCAAGCATTCCGCCTTTGATTCTGCGATCTGACAGCAAGCTAGCTTGGTCTTCCAGAATCACTTCAGCCCTATCTCCCCACTTGTGTTTTCTCCAGCTCTTTTCTCTAAGATAAGTTTAAAATAAAAGCCCAAACCTGATAGTAAGGGGTGAAAAGAAGATGTCTCTGGCACTCAGAAGTAATGCAAACTGGCGTATGATTGATACCATTAACTTCATAAATTCCTTTGTGCTGAGCTGTACTCCTTGTGTGACTGATACAGAGACGCTGGAGTGCCGAGAAAGAAGACAAGCATTTGTGACAGATGGGTGGATGTTTGCAGTGTTGAAAAAGAAATGACATCTTTCTGAAAATGTCATTTTCTTCCTTGCACTGGCATCCCCAGGCGTTGCGTAGCTGCCGGCAGAGCAGTCTCGACAATGAGTGATACCCTGACTGAAGGAAATTGCAGAATGTAAATAGGTGCTGCCAAATGTACGGCCAGTTAGGTCAGAGCTGATTGGGATGATGACAATTGCTGCCAATTACTGACGTGATTTTTTACTCCACCGCTGCTTCCTGATCTGGAAGGCACTTATAAACTTCCTGCTTCTCAACAGAAGGCAACTTTGCCTCCCTGTAACTAGCACTGACCTTCTGAGATAATTTGCTGCAGTTCAAGTCACCACTTCTCTCTGCTCTGCTTTGCTGAAGCTTGGGGCTGCATGCAGACATAGAGTAATAGATTAGTTTGGGTTGGAAGGGACCTTCAAGTGTCATCTAGTCCAATCCCCTGCAGTGAGCAGGGACACCTTAGACCAGATCATATTTCCCAGAACCATCCAGCCTGACGCTGAATGTCTCCAGGGATGGAGCATCCACCACCTCTCTGAGCAACCTGTTCCAGTGTTTTACTGCCTTCACTGTAAAGAATTTCTTCCTCACATCCAGCCTGTATCTCCTATCTTTTAGTTTGAAACCATCACCCCTCATCCTATCACAAGAGGCTATGCTAAAAAGTCTCTCCCTTTCTTTCTTATGGGCCACTTTTAAGAAATTAAAGGCTGCAGTGAGGTTTCTCTGAAGTCTTCTCCACAACCTCAACTCTCTCAGCCTTTCATCCCAGGAGAGGTGCTCCATCCCTCTGATCATTTCTGTGGCTCTCCTTATAAGGAGCTCAGCTGCGTACTCCCTCTGAAAGGTCACCTCCCCACCTCTGCAAAACTGTGCTGTTTTATTCAGCCTTTCAACAAAGGAAAGACATAAAACCCCCCTTGGTTTGGTGCTAGGTTTCACTTGAAAAAAACAATTCAGGAAGCATCCAGGCCTGCAGGAAGGATCTGCAAGGCTTACTAGCTAGCCAGTGGCGTACCACCCCAGAGCAGCTGCTTTTTGTTATAATATCCTATTTGTTTCCCTACTTTCAGCACGCTTGATGAGTTATTTCAGGGAAAGACTGCCTAGCATAACAAGGCTGTACACCCAGTTATCCACTGCTAATAAATAAATACATAAATAATAAATAAAAAGTAATAACGCAGAACAATCGGTCACTGACAACTCAGTTAACCCAACACTTCAGGACTGCAGAACACAAGCCTTCCCTGCTCAGGTTAAGGGACGCTGCCTTGCTCTCACACCTTTCCCTAAGCCTCCGCCGTTGGCCTGCGTGTGACTTTTACAACACAGACCTGTTACCCAAGGCTGAAGAAAGCTGCATCTCTGTGGGCACCAGTGCCGCTGGCGGAGCAAGCGGAGCTGGCTCCCAGCAGAGGCAGCTGGCTGACCTTCGACTGAATTATCCTGGAAACAGCTTGAACGAGGCGCACCTTACGAGCCAAGCCTCGGCTCTCCGAGCTCTGTTCGCCGCGGTACGGGAGCCGCCCGCGGCAGCGGCTGAGCGCGGTGCGCGACTCCCGGTGCCCCTGCGATCTGAACGCAGCCCCGACACCGCGCCACCGGCAGCCCGCGCCGGCACCGCACCGAGAGCCCGAGCAGCGCCGCAAGGGGGCGTCGCGGATCCCGTTCCCACGGCAACGGCGCGGCGTTCCCGTGGCAACGCGGCGCGCCGTTGCCGGCTAACGGCGGGCGGCACCAGGGTAGGCAGGTGCCTGGTTCGGTGCCATCGACGGGCCCAAACCCTGAAACTCCAGGAGAAACAAATTTCACTGCAGGAGAACTCACTGGCTCGTGCCCGTTAAAGCCTACGAGATCCTTCATTACGGAATGCAAACATGCAGCATATTCCCCTCCCTCTCACACAAGCTCTGCCCACCGGCATCCTTATGGGGCCTCACTGAAGTGCAAACACCCGAGCAGCAAGCGCCCAAAGCAATCATCAAGGAGGAGAAAAAGTAATAACAAATGAGTCACAAAACAAGTTACATCTTCCAAGTAACATCTGCGGATTCTGTCAGTTATGGAAAGGGTTTTCCAGTTGCTTTCTATTGCCCCTCTGACTAGATGAGAAGGAAATGGGCACTAAAAGCTATTACAAGATCAAGTACTGGCCTTTATTGGGATAAAACAGTTAATTCTAGCCTTAAGTGACTGTCTTATCACAGCTTTTCCTAAGAACAGCTTTGCTGTACATCTTTAAGTACCTCATAAATCATATTGAGCATCTTCTCCCCTCCCAGTAAAGAACCTAAAGTAGTAACACAGTATGGTTTAACAAAGATAGCATCTAGGTTATTCTCTCTTCTGTGAGGAGTCAATAATGCTGAAAATAATTATGAGAGCATATAATAAACCAAACTGGCCTGTCTAAATTACACATGCATTCATTTCTACCATGGTTTGTTTGGTTTTTGTTAACCATTGAAAAGCCCATGCTGATCCAAAGAAGCAAACCACTGCCACGACAATATTCCACACAATGAGCCAGCGATAGCTTTTGGTGCAAGACACTTACTTCGGACAGTCTACCTCCTGCTCACATGAGATACCATCCAAAAGCAAAACAGCCCCACCACATCCTCTGGGAACACAAATCCAAGGCAATTCCTAACACATGAAAAGACTTGGGAGCTGTTTGCCTCACTGCTTAATACCACATTAGTGCAGCTAAGTGGCTTCCCTTAGAAAGTGCAGTAAAAAATGAACCACAGTTATCTAAGCTTTACCACAGTTAGACACATTAGCCCTGGAGAGACATTCTGATCTCCTGCCCAAAGAGACTCAGAGTGTCGCCCAGTAATTGCTGCAGTGAACCCAATCATTTGTTGTTAAAATCAAATCTTTCTTTCAGAAAGACAGCCAAATCTTGATCCTGGGCGTGTATTAACATGTGGGTCATTACACAATAGAGAATAATGTGCTGCTTCTTACAGCTAGGATGCTCCACTTTGATAATGACATTAAAATTGCAACAATTAACTCTAATGAAATTGACAATTATGTCTTAATGCAATAACGGGCTGTAACATAATTAAGTAGAAGTTACCTGAGTGCTTTCTCCTAACGTGCACATTCAGGCTTGTATTTGATCTATAATTCGGCAAGAAAAAATAAAAAATGCAAATGCAGTGACTTGGAATGAGTATCAGCACTGCATACTCGTGTCTCTTCCTCACCTCCTACCTTTGTTCACAGCCGATGCTCTCATGAGGCCAGTCTCTCTCTTTTGTACACAAGCTGTATTTCCATCTGTCTTTCGTCAGGAGGAAAACACCCCCATACTAGGAATGTTTTCAGATACAAAGGCAAAGCTTAGCACTTCCTGGTTTACCAGGAGTCAGGAATAGGAATCTCAGACCAAGGTACAAGCAGCCGAGGTACAAAAGCACCTTCTGCTATCACAGTACACAAAAACCTCATTGCCCATTAATGAAGCTTTGCTCAGGGCACCATTAGTGCGTCGTCATTGTCCCCCACTGAGACCAGCCATAAGCGTTTAAAAGACTTCATCAAAGTGCCAGGGAAGTCTGAAATAGACTACAGGCTTAAGCCAAACCTCTGATCCTCAGCGCAGCCCCTTAAGATCCCACAGCCTTCGTGTTGATCTGGGGACCAAGAACAAGGAAACGCATCTAAGAGCAGAGTCAACTTTAACTACAGCAGAATTGGTCTGATGGATGAGGAGTATGTGTGGTTTCCTTTAAAAGGTAAAGAGAAAACTCATAAAAGTCACAAGTATGGACAACAACATTTTTTATCCAGATTCTCGGAATACTTAACCCTTTTTCTTAAAGAGCAGCTTCTGGTTAGGAAGATCCACTTTCCTATAAAGGCATTCTGCTGCCAGGTTTATGGGGGAAAGCTTGAAAACCATGACCTCTGAAACATTTAAAATTCTTGGAATAATATCTTTAAACTCAGTTTTTTGAAAGATCCTTACTGTCAATGTATAAATTCTCAGACCCACCAACACTGCAGTTTAGCACTAAATCAAAGTATTTGCCATCTGGAGGGCACAGTCCAAGAACAGTTATGGGCTCACAATTTCCCCTGTCAGGAAAGAAAGCAAGATCATGGGAGCAACCAAAGGGCTATATCTGTTTAGTTTATTTTCTTACAAATCATAAGAGATTTCGGTTATTTCATTGCCACAAGCTAGTTCTGCTTCACTCTAATTTCTAAGACCAAAAGGAGGACTAGAAGGGAAAACCAAGTCCAACCTGCACATGCATTGCTCTGCTCTTAGCTGTGTATCTCTGAAGACAAATACTCACAGTCTTCCTTACACCTGGGGTTACAAGCTCAAACGACTTAGTTCTCGCTCAAAAGCAGCTCCATTCTGTTTCCAGGCATTCGTATCATATACTTAGAAAAAAATAGAGCTCTGCTGTGGACCATAGCACCCTGGTTTCAGCTGGGATAAAGTTAATTTTCTTCACAGTAACAGGTACAGTCCTGTGTTTTGGATTTAGAATGAGAACAATGCTGATAATACACCCATGCTTTTGCTGTTCCCCAGCAGCACTTGCCCTGATCAAGGACTTTTCAGCTTCTTATCTGCCCTGCCAGCAAGGAGGCTGGGAACTACAAGAAGCTGGGAGAGGACTCAGTCAGGACAGCTGACCTGAACTAGCCAAAAGGGTATATGCATATATATGCATAACATATGGCATCATGCCGAACCATAAAACTGGGAGGAATCGTCTGAG
Organism: Psittacula echo; assembly: GCF_963264785.1. Taxonomy (NCBI): domain Eukaryota; kingdom Metazoa; phylum Chordata; class Aves; order Psittaciformes; family Psittacidae; genus Psittacula; species Psittacula echo. Next base: position 32,637,032 of record NC_137739.1, read on the forward strand.
GGGTGGTGCCCACTGTTTGGGGTCTGGCTGGGCATCGGTCAGCAGGAGGTGAGAAATTACACTGTGCGACACTGGTTTTGTAAGTTCTTTTGTCATTATTATTATTTTCCCTTCCTTTTCTGTCCTATTAAGCTGCCTCTATTTCCACCCAGATTTTACTGTTTTTCTGATTCTCTCCCCATTCCACTGTGAGGGGGAGTGAGTGGACTGCTGTGTGGTGTTCAGCTGCCTGCTGGGATAAGCCACAACACGTGGGCAATCCTCAGTGCACCCAGAGCCACTTGGTGCCACAGCCCAGCCTGCACTGCTCTTTTGTAGGATGGATGCTCACATTCAGGATAACCTGCCATTCAGTACCTTTCAGGGGCCAGGGCTAGCGCATGACCAATAATGGCAAAAGAAAGATATGTAAATGGTTTGCCTCTTTCTTGTGTTGGGCTTGATCTCATTTGAAAGGGTTGCCACCTCCTTTCCTTGGCTTGTAATGGTTCCAGTAATGAGAATGCATATTTTATACCCTTCACTAGCGTATCTGATAGTAGACTTTTGTGCTAATGCCTCCATCTAGTAAAAATTGGTTTTCTTTGAATTATGTGCCAGAAGGGTGATTCCTGGCATGACTGAGTTATTTCTTTAACCCAACAAAAAAGTCTTGTGTATGTGAATATAGATAAATATATTAATACATCTGCGCTGTTCTTTAATGTTAGACTTGATAATCTGAGTGGAAAAATGGGTGGTGAAATATTCTTGGTTGCTTCTCACACTGTTCCCTTTGCATCTTCTACTAGCTGCTGTCAGAAAAATTAGTGGACGAGTCAGGCCTCTACCCTGACCTAAAACAACCCTAAACCTTTAGAAATCAGGACTTCTGAAGTTTCTATTTTGAGCATTATCTTTGTCCTCTCTTTGAAAGAAAAAAAAAAAAAAAACAAACAAGCAAACAAACAAAATAAATAGGATATTGAAAAGTCCATTCCCCAGTAAAAAATAAAATCACTATGGTTAACATGTACGAGTCTGACGGATAGAGAACAGACGGAACAAGAAAGCTGTTCCATTGTAAAATCTGCTATATTTTCTGTATTTCCACAAATTCTTTCCCATAGACTGTCTCTAAGCCAAGATACTATTTTTGTAGTTTAGCCCATAAAAATAGAAAACTGTAAACACAGAACGAAGTATGCACAGAACCGTAACTGCAGAAACAGAAAATTCTTCCAAAAGTAAGATGATCCCATGTTACAACTAACATAAGCAGCACTCAGCAGCACCACAGAGGTTGTTTTGAGAAGTGTGCAGCTGGCACTTATCCAACATTGAGACCTGCAGTGAAGTATCTCGGAGGACCAGCACTGAGCAATGCTAACACACCCTGCCTTCCCCAACCGTTCTGAGTGTCCTGCCAGTTACTTGTATCTACACAGCAAAGCCATTTTCTGAGCTTATTCAGCGTTAACTGTGAATCTCGTTTATGCATTTCAGATAGCAAATCATCTCTCTTATAGGCAAAGCAGCTAGAACACAGACACTCAGCAACAGGTTCAAAGTTAATGAGAAAGCCAGTGACCAGGTCAAGAATGTAAGAAAGAGTTATAAAATTGCTCCCAGATGGTCTTTTAATTGTGTCTGGAAGCAAGCACTAAAAGCTTACCTTTGAAGTATTGTGAAATTCTGCTAGACTTCAACCCTGCATGCATTGTGCTAAAATTGTAAGCATTTTAAGGGCTAAAATTCAACATTTGCTTTCAACTCATCCACCTAGATCTTGGGTCATTTAATTTAATAACGTTAAGAATTAGGAATAGGCTTTGATTTCAAATTCCATTCCTCTGTCCCCTCAGTTTAGACCTTCAGAAAACAATCCCTATCTATAATAGATCATTGTCAAGGTGATAAAAGTAGAACCTTAACAAGTTTTTCGTGTGTTTGGCTCTTGGCATAGTAGAATTTACACACAGTTATAATTCTCACAAAAGGATCAACTTCTACAGTCAAAACACACAAAATGACATTGTAAAAATTACTAAGAACCTGAATCTACTGTAGTGTTACACCTGTAAAAATGAATGCAGAATTTTTATATGAAAGCACAGGTGATAGTTATGCTGTTTTAAAATTAACAAATATGTTTAAAATATCACTTAGACCTTTTTTCTTTTATTTAACAAAAGAACAATTACAATTTTAACGGGATTCTGACAGCCTGACAAATGCTATTCATCAGTGCCTTGTTTCTTTAGAAGAAAAAGCTACAATTAAAGAAAAATCAAGCTTTATCTATTGCAGTAACTTTATTTTTGTGTTCCATCAGAGCCTTCCAAGCAGATACTATGTTTTTAATTAGTTGTAGCTTAATACTTCTCACGCTACCTTATCTTAGTCAACATGCAGAATGGTAGCCTCAAGATGGCGATATTTCTCCCCTTTTAGAAGCTGCTGTTACTAACGCCTCGTCCTTCATTCTGAAGGCAACAATGTGGAATTTCTTTATCTTTCATCACATGAAAGCGTAGCTGCCCCGCAGAAATTCCTGCATACCCCTCTGGTAAAGGTTCTTAACTGCCATTATAAAGTGTTTCACTTTACAGTAAAAGTGAACTTCAACTAAAGTCACACCATTTCCAATTATTGAAAGCTTCCGGAAGAGTTTTTTTTCACAATCTGAAGTCCAAAACCCAATCTATCTTTTTTTCCTCAATGTCATCCACAGGTCCTTATGATACTGAAAATGATTCACAGAACAAAACTAAAACCCAAGTCAGATACTTTTCCTTACTTAGAAATATATTTAAAGAAAAATCACAAGAAACTGCAAATAGGCCTTCTGTTCAAATTAAAAACAAACAAAAAACACACACACAAAAAAAAAACCAAACAAAAAAAAACAAAGAAACAAACAAAAACAAAAAAATCCCCAAACATGATGTATATCTGAAAATTAAGTGACAATTTCAACCCACAGGACAACAACTATTTATTTCAGATTTGCTTTTTAATATACAGTGCATCAAAGGTGGCTTCTATGTCTTGGATTTTATAATTCCATCTGGCATCAGGCTTCAAGTATACCAAAATGCACTTCTCTCTAAATTACTTTCTGCCAAAGCTAGAGATGAAAGCTGGAAAGTCTTTGCCTTTTACCACGCTTTCAGAGCACAGTAGACAAAGAAGCACACCTGCCAAACAAATACTGTCTGTTTCTGAATTTGCGTTAAATAATAGCAAGGGGAAACAAATTCATGAATGCTCTAAAATATGATGTGTCTCCAGCTTTTGCACAGCTTCTTCTGTCACCTTTGGCCCTTTGCACTGCCATGAAGGATGGGAGCCCACAATGACCTTTGGCTACATTACTTCTATTTCGGCTTGCCTAGAAAAGAAGTGTTTATGGGAGTTTATCACTTCTGTAACACACAGGGTTGAAAAAAGTATTGGATTCTCAGGGAAAAAGATGATTATTAGATCTGGGGGGAGGAGACAACTGTTCCTGTGAACCCCTCCAAGCCACAGGCAAACCTGGCCTGAAAGAGTTTTGCAGGGAAGATGAGTTTTTTACACCAAAGGGTTTTTTGTGCTGGAAAGTTTTGCACTGACAAAGGATGCCAACAGTGACACACTGTGGTCTGTAGCATCTTCGCGGTTTAAGCGCAGATGGCAACTGCTACAAACCATAAGATTTAGAGTCAAATCTGTACAAAAGAAACAGAAAAAGTAGTTTTACTTCAGAGCCATAGTTTCAGGCACCTCCTCTGGTGAGCAGTGAACATTGCACAGCTAGGTTTGGGCACGTGAGATAGGGACTCATTTTCTCCAGGAGCCAATTCAGCTACAACTCAAGTGATGGAAACTTAACAGTTTTGGAATTTCCAAGGTCTGTTGATAAACCTGGTGTCTGTCTGCAAGTTGTTCCTGTTTCCTGTACACAGGCTTACCCTGTCAAATATCCTCTAAAGGAATTGTGCCCCCTGCTCCTCTGGGTATTCTTGCTGTTCTTCTGTTAGCAGTTGTCTTGTTGATTCACTGTGAACTGCCTGTGTTAACCTTTATAACCGTGAGAAGGCCATCTTTTGCATTGCAAGCAAACAAAATTTACTCAAGCTGCCATCGAACCGTATGGCTTTATAGCAGTCATTTCCAGTTGCTCTTACGAGGCACACGTTCAAGGAAGTCTATTGCTTGATTGTGACAGTTTCACAGCTTTTCTTAACTCAAGTCTAGCATTGCCACAAGCCATCTTCCTTGTTTTAGAACAGTCTGTTATACTACACAGGCTTTCAGATGCTTTCATGTATGTGGTGTTATTCAAATCTTTTCTGGTATAAGGTGTTAGGCTCTCTGCCTTCACTTGAGTGATTCTACCATGAATTAGTAAAATTGCGTTCAAGTCATTAAGAGATTTAAGAGCTTGCTTTAGCTAAAGAGGTTTTTGCTTAAGGTTTCAACACATTATTGCTCATAATAGCATGACTGTGATTTTCTGAAGAAAGCAAGCAGCTGAAATGTGCTTGTAATGTAGCAAACCCCTGTTGGAAAAGAACACTTGGGACTAGCACCATGTCAGGAATACTTAGATTGTTTAAGAACCTGATAAAATACTTGGCAGGATCAAGACAAAGACACTAAAAGACAGGAGCTTCAGTAATTCAGCCGTAACCCACTTGTGTCTTCAGAGCCACTGACAACCTCACTCAGGCAAGCTTCACTTAGGTGATGTTGCCATTGAGCTGGGCTGTGGGCAAAACAAAGGGAGAGTGGTAATCCCTACTTCACACAGATGATATTTTTATCATAGCAGTAGGAAAATAAAAAAGTAGGTCAATAAACACAAAGGTTGATTCAGAAAACTAAGTACAGTAAGGATCAAGGGCTGCTTCGTGATTATTAGCTACAACCTAGATTCCTCCCACCTATGTTTATATGGCTTGAGGAATCTGAGTTGGGGAATAGCTCTTAGGTGAACTGAATTGGTCCTTGAGCTATACATCTGTCATAACTACACATGAAGCTGAAAGCAGCTGCATTTTTACTGGCTGAGGACAGATCTGCACCTGAACATATGTATTTCTTAGTCTCCAAAGATTCTTAAGCCAAACTGCACTTGAAGTTACTGACTGCTCCAAAACTGCTGTACAGAGTAGTCATGTTCTGGCGTATAAAGACACTGTATCACAGTTGGAGACCAGTCCAACAGCTGCTAAGCATCCTACACTTCTGGTGAAGTAGGATGCTTACACCTCACCAGCACAAGCCCATTGAAAGTAAGAGACAAATGTCTTTGTGAGAAGGAAGACATCCCAGTGCTGAGCAGTCATTTAGTCTACAGGCACTCAGTACTACTATTTAGATGTCCCACTGTGGAACTGGTCATGGTACCGGAGGTAACTATATTACACTACAGTTAGACCTGAACTTTACCAAAATAAAAGTAAAATCCTGAATTCATTAGCTTTATACTCTTAGTTTGATTCTTGCTTCTGCCAGTTGAGACTCACAGGAGGTTTAAACCCAGTTTAACCAGCTTTAGATGTTATATAAGCTGAAAACAACGACAACAACAACAGACACCCACAACAAAACAAACAAACAAAAAACACCAAAAAAAAACCCCAAATCCCCAAAATCAAAGAGAACAAAAACCAGAATAGAGCAACAAGAAAATCATTGTGTACTGTGTTTCCATATTCAATAAAACGCACATCTAGAATAATGGGGAATGATGAAAAGGAGCTATGGTGTTCAGACATGGGTAGCAGGTATTTATCCTAGGTAGAGGATGTCTGGTTAGTAATGCTCAGCTCCCTGCATCACTCAATGCTTCCAACCTCTCTCCTTGTAGGCATCTCTTGAGACCTTTCATTTAGGAACCTGTAACTCTCTTCCCTCCCATTTGCTGCTTCCCAAATATTTCTCCCTGTCCAGTGGCCCTATAAATTCCAGGCTCCTTAATAGACTTGGTAATAGGTGCCCTTCTGCGAGAACATGATAAAAACCTATTTCTAATTTAACATCTGCCAGCCACAAAATAACAATTCTTGAAAAACACAGGCAGAAAGAAGTCCTCTATTTGAGGAGATGCTGTGGAGAAAGTATAACAAGAGTCAGTTACTTGAGAGTGCAATTTAGAGAGACATCACTGGAAGACTTGCTTTAATTAGTGTGTTTGTTGTATCTGTTGCCATGTTTACACTGCAGATGTGCCTCCTGCCACACACTATCTAACAGCAAGGGCTCCACACACAGACTAGACCCAGGGAGTCCTTTTCGTTTTTAACAGGTGCAGCAGTTTGCACCATCTGAGCTTGCGCTTGAGCTCTGAGGTCTGACTGAAAGTCTCTGTGGAACACTTGGAAGGGAGACAGGTAAGGAATGGAGATCAGAAAACAACAGCTAGCGAGGAAACAGAGCCCTTTACATAACCTGCAAAACAATCTCATGCTTCTGTAGCCCAGTGCAAGCAACAATACCCACTGCAAAGCATGTAAATACAGAAAGCCTACAGTCACAGCTACAGCTAGCAAGGAGTCACCTGCCTTAGAGCTGGATCCAACAGTCGGGGTGCTGTCTCACCAGACGCAAATAGGTTGGGATAAGCACCTCTCTGGTCTGCTTGGGTACATTCCTTCTAATGCAGCCCAGAACACAGTTTGCCTTACCTGCAGTGAGAGCAAACTGTTACCATAGCTTCTTGTCATCAGAGCTGCTGTTCAGCTTACGGAGACTGAGATAGCCCAGCCTTTCCTGAAAAACAGCCAAGGAGTAGGAGAGCATGGGATACAGCCTACTCTAAATGATGCATGATTTGAATCCATTCCCCATGTAGCCAACCACTAGCACCAGCTGGTGTCTGGCCCAGGAGCTGTACTGAGAATATTTAAAATGTCATATTCTTATGTAATTATAGTGCTATCTCATAGCTACTTTCTATGCTTAGGAAAAGCAGGCACTCAGCTGCCCAGAAAGCAAGACCAAACTTTAATTTGCCCAGCTCCTATATGCTCTTGAAATACTGCCCTATGGTTAGTAAGTTTGTGCCAACAGGACCAAATCCTGTTTGGTCTTTACTGTGGGGCATTTCCCACACTTCCTGGCTAAACACTCACTCTTCCACCTCCTTTGCTTCAGGCTCCAGCCAACTGTCACCCCTTGGGAGCCAAACATTTACTGCATAGAAAACACAACACATGACAACTAACCTCTCTCAGTACTTCTGCCAAGGCAACTGCTGCCTTTCAAGCTGATTTCACTGACTAATTAAGCATGGAGATACACCAGACTGCCAACACTGAATGGCGGCTGCAGTATCCATCACACCAGGAAGATTCAATCTAATGGGCTAAAAGCTACAGCTTGAGAGCCCAGAACAGCTTGCTCATCAGAATGGAAAAGTCATTGTTTATTGTGCTCTAAAATTCCCTGAGTTATAAATAGAGAAAAACCAAACAAACCCAAATAAAACCTCTACGTTCTTCAGCCTTGAAAACATTAATTAGGAATTACCAAGAGAGAAAAAACACCTGCTTCTCTTTTATCATGAACATTTAATGTATTACACCTTTCAGTTTCCTTCCAGACATTAAAGCTCCCAAGGTCCTTCAGAGATGGTTAAAAAGTACATAGCCACCTTAAGTCCCATTTGCCTACAAAAACATTTCATCTGTTGTTTCCACCAGGGATACAGTTTGTTTTCCTCCCAGATGTATGCTTCACTTCCTTTGTGCACATGTATTTTAGATAAAGTGGCTTCCCCTGTGTTTGGTAGAGCATTTTCCTTCTGGTTGACTGAGTAGTTCACATGGAAACTTTATGCAGAAAATGAGTGTGAACTGTAAGATGTTATTTGTATGGTTTCTTACCTTCTGCGATGACTTAAACCACTGTGAAGATACTGAGAAATAGGTCAGAATCTAAATGACATTTAGTTATACAAAGTGTAAGGCAACTAGACCAAAAAGAAAAGGGAAGTAAGTTAGGGACAAGGATGTTACATATCAAAACAACCTGTAGTGCCCCACATAGCTCTGTGCTCACATTCTCACTCCAGCTATATCTGAATTTGAAAAATATTTTCTCCATTTACAGGGGGGAAATAAAGTCTCCTAAACAGCCACACAGATAACATTACTTACGTTTATTAAGGACACTAGGTTGTAAGATTGAGATTGTAATTGGTGATGCTTATCCTGGTCGAATCAGTACCTCTGAACACATTTGTCATAACAAAGACCTCAACAGAGCAGACATTTGTTTTAATGAAAATATTTTCAGACTGAAGAAGGAAGGAAAGATTTCAATTACCTTACTTGGCATAAAGAGCTAAAAGGCAGCTTTCTGTAAGTATATCTATGTTGCAGCTCTCTCCAAAGAAAAGCACCTCTGATATTTAAGGAATATCAAACGGAAGTTTCACTAAGTACTGAAATCTGACCTCAGTGTATAATTCCACATCCTTTCAGACAGGTACAATGTTACAAAAGCATATTTTCGATGCATCAAAGCCAAAGATTTTACAATCTAAAAAAAACCCTGACAACCTATTTTACATTTATATCTCAAATGAAACAGCAAGGATAAAAAGAATAACTTCTTTCTTGAGCTAGTAATATTGGGTTAAGTTCAAACAGAGTCAACCTCTAATGCTGAAATTTGGCTCTGATAGCTGAGGAAATAGTCAATTTGGAATTTTAAGAGAAGAAATCCAACAACTTCAGCAAAAAAAAAAAGGGTGTTCTAAAACAATAGCCAAAGGACGGCTATCTGGATTGGGAAGGTTTTAACTTTAAACTATTAAAAAAAGTCTACCTAGAGAAGATATACAGAGCTGAAGGCTGTTTTGAACATCTGCAATGGCTTACTTTGTTATGAAAATTTTCAGTGACCCTTAAATGTGTTAAGGTGACAGACTCATATACCTTCTTTTTAGCTTTTTGGGTTTTTTTTTTAATAGGGGGGGGCCCTAATCCCCGGTTAAAATTTTGCAGCCAGAAAACGTAACCAGTGATGTCACCACAATAGGCAGTTAAACAAGCGCTGCTACACTGAAGAAGCGGCAGAACAGGGTCTGCACCTGGGGGTACGTAGGAGAATGGACACCCTTGACCGGACAGGGAGCAAAGCTAACTCAGCTGCTGCAGAAAATAACATAACCAGAAAGATATCAGAGAATACCTGTAAGAAAGTAGTTCTGACTGAACCTCTGCCAGTTTTTTCCAGCCTCTCTGAATCTGTTTCATTCTCCCTTAGGTCAACCTTCTTGCCTGTCTATATCTATTTATCATCCTCCTCTTCTTGTTCTCTTTACTCTCATTCCTGCCGCATCCTTCTGTGTAGCCTGCTGTAATTCAACCGCCAGAAAAATTCAAGCAGATACAAAATACCCATTCTCATTTTCTCATCCGGTGGCTATACATTATCCTTCACCTTCTTGCCCTGCATTTATTCATCATCTATCATTTCTATTCTCCAGAAACCTGCACAAGGCAGCAGCCACTTCCAGTATTTCTTTCTGCACCACCAGATTCAGTGGGGACAAATCCTTCCTAATTCCCCCGCAGTCACACTGTTGGGCAGGTAGCAGAAGGCTGAAACCTTCAAGAGCCTGACTGTGACAGCCTCCAAGCAAACTTCCAGAGTCACTATCAGACTCCAGAAAGTGCCAGTTAATCATGTCCACAGCTAGAAAATGAGAATTCATTAAAAGACAGATATTTCTCTGATGAGCAGTTATAAAATCACATTGAAGTGTTGCATATATTCATAATTGGAGTTTTCCAAGTCATAAAATTTAAGAAAGTATATTAAAAAAAAAAAACAACCAACCACACAAAACCAAAAAACAAGACATGCCAACTTTTTCTGAAAATTCTTTCCTGCCTCAGGGATGCAAAGCACCACACTATAGGATTTATTCCCATTCTTCCAGTCTCCTGGTAAGGGGTGTTTTTCCAGTCAATGTTAGACAAGAAAATGCTGATTGTTATGCAGACTTTTAACATCAGACCTCCACACTAAAGCATTTGTATGCAGCACTAGTACACTTTTGTAATTTCATCCACATTCCTGTTCAAGTGCAAGAACCATTAAGAACAAATTCAGCTCTTGCAGACCTCACTTCAGGCAGGCTTTTTGCCCCATGAGTTCAGAGCACAAAAATATACTGCCGATTCATAAGCATCAACATTGCAATAATCGACAGCTAGAGCATTTGTCTATACTTTGCACAGCTTCAAGACATAGAAAGTACTGAAACACACACAGCAGGAATGACCAAATCTCTGATATAAGCTCCAAACACTCTTGTACCAACTGTGCCAACACCACATGTTATAAGGGCATACATATTCACAATCCGAAATAGGTCCCTCTTAGCAGTTTTTTTTCACCTCAGTTCATAAATTCCTCTTAGATAACCAGAAATAGAAAATAATTGGATGCTGTCTGTATTTGTTTACCAACTTCAGCCTTTGATAAAAATATAGACCTGAACTGAGTAAACTTATTTCACAGTGAAACAAAGATAGCTTCTCTAAGTTTATAGCATATAATTTAGTCAAGATAGAGGGAGGAAAGGTCTTTTAGATAAATCGGCTCCTAAAAGACATAAGCAATAAGTCTATGAAAACCTAAAACATTGAAGTGCAGAAATACCTGGTCTGGCAAAATCATCTGTTCTCTCCAACAACTTTCACTGCTAAAATATTTTTCTAAAGAATGGTATGGCATAGGACATTTTTTCTTGTGTTTGTATTCCCTAAGAGACTACACAGAATTTCTTAAGTAGAATACAGCCATTCTGAAAGCCTGAGCTTTTATATACAAGTCATTTATCCCTACAGCCAACCCCCCTCATATTAGCCTAACAGTATGCAGAATGAAAAAGTTACTTAGGTCCATTTTCTATAGACAAATTTTCCCATAATTTCCCGTGAACTTCTCTTACCTATAGAAATTTTACTTGTTAAGTACCCATGCCTATCTGATCAGTGATACAAAGTGTGTTCATGCCGTAAAACCAAAGAGTTATATTGCAAAACTCAAGCTCAAATAAATGCTTACTTGCAGAGCAGATTTGTATTTTCTTCCTGCTTACCATCTAAAGAAACACTCGATCAGACAGCTGCTTCCCAAGAAATAGTATAGGCTTTTACCAGTTCAGCTGTGACCAACTGAAGGAGCATGATAAAGCATGGACAGCTCTAAAAACATTTGATTGCACAATAGCCCTGCTATAAACATTTGTCGTACTGCAGAATGATAGGAAGAGACAGATACTCAGCCACATCTTCCCATTTGTCTAGAAAACATTGAAATATGGGCTGCAACATACTGGAAATCTAATTGTTGTTTGCTTAATCAAGATCAGCAACATTTGGGCAATCTGTGTCTTTCGATCCTAATTTAGGAACACCCCAAATTACATGCTTTAAGGTCTACCGGGTCAGAAACACGTTCGATTGCTGTGTTGAATGAGGCCTACATCTTAACTTGCTACAACATGAAATCCAATTTCAATCACCTGCCTGGTGACACCAGCCATATTTCAGAAACTGTTGTCTTTGTTTTGATGCCCTAGTTGAGCATGAACAGATACGCTTCAGCTCCTCATGCTTCTCTCTACTAGCAAATGCCTAAATGCATGTGTTTTGTAATCAAGGTAAAAAAGCAGTGGGATCATTTTGCCGCTGAATTTGTAAAATTCTCATTACTATCAAATCAGAGCAGATGCTTTTGCCAGCTTAGGTTTATTGAACTTGACTAGCACATGGTCCTTTTTCAATTAAAACAGTCATTTCCATGGTCGTCTCCAGTGCTTAATGCAAATGAAGTAGCACACACAATTCGTTGTATAGAGAAAATGAGTTCAATTACACTGATGACACACAGTAATCAACAATCCACTGGTAAACAAAACCACTCCTCTGTCACTAACAGAACACAGCAGGGTATTGCTATAACCCTGAACATGTTAAAGTGTTTGTTTAAGCTTGCAGAGCTCATAAGAGAGTACAACCATTTGAATCCTCATGCTTACATGGGTAGTTATCTTAGCTAAACACTGTGAGACACAAAGGCATCCTACCGTCAAACATGAGCAGGGATGGCTGTTCAGGAACCAGTCCTCTTTGCTCTCAACTGTGCCCATGCCCACAGGCATTCTTCGGACACACTGGTCCCAGGTACATCCCCACTTTGCCGTTATAGAAACATTGCATTTTATTACATCTTTTTTTTGTCAGGATCCACATACTTCACTGGTTCCCTGTCAGATGGAAGAGACTTTACAGTCTCCCCTGCCTGATCACTGCCAGGCCCAGGCAGGATTTAAAAACACATGAGAATAGGAGCTTTGCTCTAAGGTGGCTGAGAACTGAGCCTAAATTTTTCATCAAGATTCATTGCATGGCATCGAGACAGTGGAAAATCATTTCTGTAAGAGCAGACATACACACACATCTACATCACTTAGTTAAAAATGCAGAATTTTAAAAATAACCCTTTAAAATAACTCTCAGCTCTCTCTGCTGATGTAAGGAGGTCTGTCCAACACTTTAATTTCAAAAGCAGTTTTGGATAACAAATACCCTTCCCCCAAGCTTAAGTAAGAGCCAATCTCCAAGGACAAAATCAATAGCAACATTAACGGAGGACTGCCTGGTGAAATATGTAAAGACAGTTTGGAAATTAAATTTTTTTTTTTTTTTTTTTGATGTTGAGAGACTAGGCTATAACACAGGAGGTATTTGATATCTCCCAGCCATTATGAATACACCATATTGCAACACTAATATATCATGAATATGACAAACGTCATGGTATTTTTCAAGTAAGTTACTGTCCTGGATTGAGCAGCAGCAGTCAGTTTTTCTCCTTCTTAGTAGCTGGTGCAGTGCTGTGTTTTTGACTTTCGGCCTGGGAATAATACTGATAAAGCCGATGTTTTCAGTTGCTGGTCAGAATGTTTACCCTGACCAAGGACTTTGTGAGTCTCATGCTCTGCCAGGGAGGAGGAGAAGCCGGGAGGAAGCAGGGACAGGACACCTGACCCAAGCTGGCCAAAGAGGTATTCCATACCATAGCACGTCATGCCCAGGGATGTAACTGGGAGTGCCCGGAAGGGCTGGATCACTGCAGGGTGGGGGTGAGGTACCGGTTGGTGAGCGGTTGTATTTTTTTCCTTGTTATTTCCTTTATCATTATTATTATTGGTGGTAGCAGTAGTGATTTGTGTTATACCTTAGTTATTAAACTGTTCTTATCTCAACCCGTGGGAGTTACATTCTTTCGATTCTCCTCCCCGTCCCTCCAGGAGCGGAGGGAAGAAAGGGGGGGGGGGAAGTAGACTGCGTGGTTCTGATTTACGGCCTGGGCTTAAACCACAACAGTCACTCAAATCACCGATTCATTTGAAATATAGGTAGTGCTTGAAAACAGCAAATAAACTCTCACTAAAGAAAAATAAGTGTGGAAAAATAAAAGCAAAACCGGGCAACTTTACATGACTCAGTGGCCTTCCAAAATTTAGCCTTTTGCATTTAGTGAGCCTAACAGCAAGCAGGAAAACGCCCTCAGGTACTTAAAAAGACAGGATTTTCTGACCCACAGTCTTCCTAGCCCCACAGCTTTCCACTTCTTATTATTCCTGAGAGAGGCATATGAGCTAAATGCTGGCAGAGATTCTGCAAAAACACAACAATACACCACTTTCCACCTGTAGGAAGTCACCTCTTCTGCAACACCTATTGCAAGCACCATCGTTGGGCCAGGCTTTCTGCCTCCTTGTACTATAGACAAGATATGAAAGATGTATGGTCCAAGATGCAATAGTTCATTAATTTGCTGGTCTCTGATTAAAGGCCTGTGCCATGCCCCTGACAAAAGAAGTGAACACAGATGTTTTTCTTGTATCCCCATAAAGCCATCAGAACATGCAAATAGGCAGTCTGTGCTCCTATGAGTTTGCAATTCTAATTTTCTGTCCCTCTCTCCAGAGCATGGATCTGTTACAGAAATCTTTTTGCATGGCTGTTCGTGAAAGTGTGGAGGGCAACAGAATCCAATCCATAGCTCAGATTTCTTGCCCCTACAAGGATTAAGGTGTTAAATAACAAAAGCATAGATAAGAGCACTATTAAAACTAATGCATGTAAATCTAGTCTAGAAACAGTTGGGTATAGCAAACTTGTTAATCTTAGATGTTACCTGGCATTTTTCTGTCCATTAAACAAGAGAAGCATTTTCAAGAACTCCAATCCCAGCAGAACTGATGGGAAAATATTTTACTAACTTCCTCTTGGCATTTAAACACAGCACAAGACAATTCACCTTTTTGCTGTATTGGGGCTTGGTTCCCATCCCTCCACCTGTTGTTAGAGCTCTCCTGTGATGGATTAAGGGAGGTGTTCCACATGCATGAGTCTCCAGAAGTAGTATTTCCTTTTTGAGCTTCTCCTAGTACTCATATTCCTTCAGTGCACTGTTTTAAACGTATCTCTATACTGCTTTCTATTTTAATGCAGTATTCAGACTTCTAGCTGGTGATCAACATTGGAGAGCCCAATATTTCCTTAGGGTGCATCCTTCCATGATAGGGAAGCAACAGTGAAGGGCCATAAATCCCATCTGCTGCTTTGAAGAGAGCAGTATTTGGTCCTCTTCCATGACCTTTCAAAGATATATCTGATAAAAACAAGTCACCCTCCTGCCTACCCACCCACACCACGATGCATTCATTTTTTTTTCTGTTATGCTCTGTGTGGCTTCCACTGGCAAGAGCAACATAGCAGATATACTGCTTAATGGAAAAGCCATTTATGCAGAAAGTTTGCTACTTCTTTGACAGGCAAACACACTCACTGATTAAATATCACTAAAAACTCAAGAGCAGATGGTGGCCAAAGGAAAGCCCAGGTACTTTTGTATTTTTTGGCCACAAAGTACCCTCCAGATGATGGAACAACTCCTGGTTTTTGTCTGTTTGCATTCATCTCTGTTTATATGCAAGAGACAGGCTACATGTAATCATTAACTCATTTTCTCTATATATGGCACATGCAGGTAATCAAAGAGGTTTAAGACAAAGATACTTCTTCGACACCTATGTGGGTGAGTGGACTAATATAATAATCATATTACATATATAATAAAATAAACTTGGGTGGGAGCATAGTCTTGCAGGCTTCGTCCTACAAGTTGGGCTACACTGGTCCCACTGCTGGGCTACAAGCAGTGCTGTAATTCTTTTTCCCTCCAAATATAGGGCTATTAAATTCCTCTGGAATTGCTCTGATCAACAGAGCAAGTACATTCCTGGTCTGAAGCCAGGCTGCAAGTCAAAGGGGCAGAGAAGGAAATGCATCTTTCTTTTGCTGGGACACCAAGTTCTGCCTCCACCTTGTGACCATTATTTGCTGACACTGAAAGAATCAGCTGGGAGTGAAGGAACACATAGAGGGGCTTAAAAAGTTTGCAAGGAGCTAGAAAGGGGACACATTATTCAGCACCACAGAATCCCTCTCTGTCCATACCATTTGTGTTTCTTCCCCAACTCTGGCAGGTTCAATGGCTCTTTGTTTGTCTGGAGAACAGGCACCTTTTATTGACTATACAGAGATCTCCAGGTAAAAGTCTTATCAGTTTCAGCTGTTGTTTCAGTGGGAATTTTATGAGCTATAGAGAACAACGCTCGATTGCTTGAAGTGTGGATAGCTGCAAGAAGACTGCTAGCTGAGAGTTATTCACATTTATTGGTCTCTAAATCCTTCCACTCTCTCGTCAAAAGTACTAGGTTAGAACATGATTTTGTATTTACTTGTAGAGCTCCTTTCATCTCAAAGGGATTACATTAGCAAATGCTGACATGCAGCTACCTCTGGGGTGTTACTCTGCTTTCATAAAAGCCATGAAAACACTAACAGTGCATAGTGTGAAATCCAGTGAGAACAGCAGAAGAGCTGTGCAGCCTCAGACCAAGGGGCTGCCTAGCTCAGAATCCTGTCTGCAGCAGAAGCAGTAATCTTGAATAAGGCAAGTACCTGCAAAAAAACCCCTTCTTTTTCAGGCCTTCAAGCATTTTCAGTGAATCAACCTGAGTGAAATCTTCTCCTGAATACATACAAAAACTTTTGCATCCACAGCTTTCTTTGGCAAGCAGCTACATGTCTGTTGCCTGCTGTGCAAAAACCTACTTCCTTTTCCCTCTTTTGATGGTGTCTCCCACTAGCTTAATTTGCTGACTCCTAGTTCTTGTGCTAGAAAATAGTTTGAGGCTTAAGGATACACTAAAACTGTGAGGAAAGGGAAAAACTCATCACATGTGGAGTTCTTCTCTTTTTTTTTTTTTTTTTGTTTTGTTTTGTTTTGTTTTGTATTGATTTGTTTTTGATTTTTTTTCACCAAATAAAAGAGGAAAACAGACCTTGGCAACACCCCAGATCCTTTGACAGCAAGTACTTATATACATATATTATGCTTTCTTATGATACCAGGGGGAAAATCCCCCTTCAATTACTAAAGCTGAAACTGGGACAAAACATTGCTTTTAACAGCTGCAGACACAGAGGGGTTTTTTTAGTATTCAGAGTAATTGCCCAGAATCCCAAACAGAACAAGTAGCCCCTTAGACCCTCTTCCAGTGCCAGGATATGGATTCACTGTCACTAAGAAGAAGAATGCCACTTCTTGACCCCACAGCAGTTCTTCTGCTCTTCCTTCCTCCTCCCTCCCCATCAGAAGTGTGAGCTCCAGCTCAATGGGCTTTACAGGTGGGTCTGACATAAGCATTAAGCTGCCTGATTGTTTATGTACTGGTTCCTTCAACTCCCTCTTGACTGTGCCATGAAACCAAAACTTGCTAGAAAGAGTGGCAAATGGTCCAGTTAAAACCTTTCTGGCAGCACATTCTCTGTATAAGGGCAAGTGGTTTTTATTTAAATTATAAAAATAAATGAGGTTTTCTGCTTTAAGCTGGAGCACTACAGGAGGACTCAGACACCAGGAGATTCAAAATATGGATATTAGTTATTTGATGAATTTTAATATGGCACTTCAAGTCCTCAAACAGAAAATTGGCACCACATTTTCTCCCATATTAATAAAGGTGTTAACATGCTAATTTTACAGGGAATGCGGATTACTTTCCATGTAGTTGCTAAAACACTGTCGTTGATTTACGTATGTGCAGATAACACAAATAGTAGTTGCCTAGAAGCGTAGACTAGCTTTTAAATACTTCCTCCTTCCATTTTACATACAGCAAATTTGTTACATGTCACCTTGTAACTTGACTTAGTTGATAGGCTACTACATTCAACAAATTATGTTTCTATACACAACTTCACATACAAAGTTTTCTGCTAGAGTAATTTAAGCTGACACTAACCAGAAAAACCATGATGCTCATTATTTTCGTAGAAAGAAACACAGAAAAGTAGAAAGTAAATAAAGCTGCAAAGCAATGAAGCAAAACAGGGAAAACTAATTACTGACTGTAAATAAGAATGGCTTCGATGATTACAACAACTAGTTTTAGTAATCCTTAGTACAATGTGCAGAGTTTCGGTGTTAGTGGTCAAAAACAGCTCCCTCATCCATTTAATGTCAGCAGGAAAGTGAGTTTGGATGCATTTGCCTACAATGCTAAGTATCAGGAAATATGTCTGTAACATACCTATCCTGTCATGCTTGCATATCTCCTGTATGAGCCACAGCGATATTTTGAATATATTTGAGCAGCCATTACCTTGGCTTCTTTAGCTTATGAGAAGTCCTGAAGCACTATGTGACCTTCACAGATCACAGAAACAGATTAAGATATTTACAGATGCAAAGATACCACAGAACCACACAATCACAG
Source organism: Psittacula echo (assembly GCF_963264785.1). Classification (NCBI taxonomy): domain Eukaryota; kingdom Metazoa; phylum Chordata; class Aves; order Psittaciformes; family Psittacidae; genus Psittacula; species Psittacula echo. Next base: position 32,654,883 of record NC_137739.1, read on the forward strand.
GTTGGTTTGGGTTGAAAAGGACCTTAAAATCATCTAGTTCCAACTCACCTCACACTAGACCATGTCACCGAAAACTCAATCCAACCTGGCCTTGAATGCTGCCAGGGATTGAGCATTTACCACTTCTTTGGGCAACCTGTTCCAGCACCTCACCACCCTCACAGTAAAGAGCTTCTTCCTTATGTCTAACCTGAACTTCCAAGTCTAAAAAAAGCAAATGGCTGTAAAGCTGCTGAATAGGTCTTGTTTATAATTACAATTAAATGCTGCTATAAATAATTCTTTTTTCTCATGAAGATTTAAAATGAAATAAAACAAGCAAACAAAAAACCTGAACACCCCAAAACCCCCACAGTAATAACCAAGCATTTCTGCAGTTTCTGTTCATAAGCCTAATTCTGTTCATCACAAAATGCCTCATCTTCAGCGCTGGGAAATAAACAACGTTATTCTATGGATTTTGGCTCAACTGAATGAGCAGAACTATTTGCTTTTTCATTTTATCTGTTTAAAAGGTTCAGTATTTGTTCATATCTGCATAGCACACGCACTGTTGCAAAATGCAAAGTATCTTTTATTGTTAAATGCAGGATATTCTGACAGATCCCTATATTACACTTCCAGGTCTTTACTGAAATTTGGCACTGAACATGGCCACTCAAGCCAGGGGAATATTTATCACACAGGTCCAACAAGAGAGGAAATTTCTGAAACAACAAAGAGAGGCTGAACCAACATTCACCATCATTTCACTTCAACCAAGCTTCTAAGAGCCAGAACTGCAAGATAGTGCTGCCCAAACACTCCTAAGTGTCTTACTGCCAGTATTCGTCTCCGAAGACCTGCACACATCATGACTGTGGATATAGGTCCTGAGCTACTTTGTTACACACACATTCCCATTCATTACTAGATTTTCTCATTCTTCCTCTCCCAATATTAGTTGCACCACTCCTCTGCATCTATTATGAAATAAACATGACACAGTGCAAAAGAGGAGACCCCATTTGTTTTGTTTTCAATTACCATAAATCCTCTTGCAATACAGCAGGGAGCTACAGCTGTGCTGGGATCCTGTGGGATCCTGTGCCACAACAGGTTACATTTTCCTGATAAAGCAGTCAGCAACACATCTGAGAAGGTCTGTCATAGCACCTTTTCCTAGAGAGAAATGGTGGGGTTAGAATTTGGTGTATCTGGTAAGCGGAATGAAAGTCTCCCTCAGCATCTCAGGCATAGCACATTCCTAGGTAGTGTCTCCAAAAGTATCAGTAGATGCAACCAAGAAAAGGATGAAGCCTTTTGTTCCCCAAAATCTTATAAATATATTGATCTTCAGCATCAATTAAAACACCCAATATATTTTAAGGCTTTAAATCTAGAGCCAATAGAACATTCACATAGAGATTTTACAAACATCAATAATCATAATTTTAAGAATAAGTTTTCTTTTATATGCCTTGGATGTATTTGGTTAAAATATAAGCTAAAGATGAAAGCAAACTATGAGCTGGAATCAACTGGGAACAAATTTCCATGTCAGAAATACCAAGTTTTTGCTAAGACCTCATTTTAATGAGCACATTAAACTTAAAACTCTAGAGTATGTTGTTTCAAGGTCCAGTGATTCATTCTGACTTGTGTTCAATATTCCATATAAATCAAAACAAGATGTTTAGATGCCATTCTGTCAAGATTATTAGCAGTAATTCATCTATTTCCATGAAACATTTCAATTTCAGCAGGAAACTAAAACTGTCAAGATTGTTGATGGCTCTGATAGAAGCACTGCAGCAAAAAGCTGTTCTGTTTCAGAGGTCCCAGGTGACCATTTCTATGTGTTTATACAAAATGTGCTTCATCTGTCTGCATTGACACATGTAATTCTTTACTGTGGTTAGCTATGCATAGATTTTATATTACATGCACCAGACTGTAAAATTCACCACTGTAAGGGAAGAAGCTTCAGTTAATTTTCGTAGTTTGGTTAACAAACATCTGCAGCCCTCATATATCCAGGCCTCATAGACTTCCAAGGAAAACTAAACAGAAGCAACGGTCTTCTCTCTAACAGAAAACAAAATCAAATCCATTTGATTACATTCTAGTCCCAGAGACTGTCCTTATCTAAATTTTTATTATTCTCTTTTCAGGCTTACCCTACAGTGTCAGGCTGGCCACACAGATTTTAAACACAAATGTAGAAGACAGACATTTGGCAGCTCTCAAATACAGACAGATGCTTCATACTTAGTGGGACAAAACATAATGGAAGCTTTTAAGTTCCATTCAACAGCCACTTCACCTTCTTAACAAATGACATTTCCTTTATTTCCAGCCATGCTTACAAGAGGCAGAAGCAAATAGCTGAGTCCCTGGAGATGGACTGTTCACAGAGCTACCCCAGGGAGGAAGCTGATTTAAACCATTACCAGAGGATGCGGGATACAGGCTTTTTAGCGCTCACCTGTCTTCCTGTATTTCACTCTTTAACCTGCTGGTTTCATCCGCCTTTGTCTCAACACCTCTGTTTTACACCATCATCCCCTAAATTCCCCTGTACAGACCACCTGCATTCCCCACAGTTGCATTCATGCAGGTAAAGTGCAGGTCTAGAAACAGACACACCACAACCATAGATTCAGCAGAGGGAAGTTCTTCATCACTTACATGAAGTCCTGAAATGATTACTTTGTCAGTTCAGCACATTGGTACACAACTTAGAGACAACCAGGATTATTAAAGATCAGTACATACACATATGCACTTCCTGTAAATTTTCCAGATACAGGTCTCCTGGTTGATGCTATTTAGCAGCTGCCCAGCTGTGCACTGAAAAGTGAGCATGATGAGGCTCTCATATCAGACATGATTTCAGGCAATTCTGAATGGGCAATTTTGCCATCACTGTGTTAGAAGCAGCTAGTCTATTTGAAATGTTTGCAAATTGAGTATATCAAAGATAAATAAGGAAATCTACTTGTGCCCTCTGTCATCTTCTCTTACACCAGGATAGCCCCAAGATTGGGACTGGAACCTGCCTTAAAGCACTGTATATAAGTAGGGTGCTGCCTGCATCTACATTGAAGAGCCAGAAACAGCATTTTCTCTGTTTTCATTTTGAGAAACATGCTGGCAGTCTTCAAGAGTAGGTGGCAGTACCACCATCAGTCACCTCCATTAAGTTACTAAACACTCTCCATGCTGGACCTTACAAAAGGCTGCTCTGTCCAGTACAGAAATTTTAACAGCAGGGAAAGAGCTTGATATTTTGCATTATTCAATGAAATGCCAGACATCTGTAGGGCATGAGAGGGCACTCAAGTATTCTCACTCCACCTCCTGCATCCTCCTGCGAGGATTTGGAGTCCGTGGCCAGGCACCAGATCCACCCCTCCATTCCTGCATTGTGGAGGAGGCAGCAGCTCCCCACTGCAGCAAATCATCTGTCATTTCTTGTTGATGTCATATCCCTCCTTTATGTCCTTGGACAGTGATTTACAGCACATGCCTATAAAGATTAAGGTTTAGAAGAACTTTAATTGTGATGGGACCACCCTTGGAGGACTGGCAGTTTTAAGACTCTGGTCTTAACTCATTATTTTCCAGTTAGAGCTGAAGGTAGTTGCCTAGACAACAAGTCTGATTCATCAGCAGTGAATTGTCAGGGCAACCATCTCCGGCCATACCTGGGATGTGCTGAACAGCCCTGTAATATAGCAGAATCAGCTGTCAGACATGGAAGGCCATCCCCAAAAACCCTGCAAGTTAAAAAGGTAAATGCTTCCACTGGAATATCTGTTTGTTAAGTAGAAAACATACTTTTCACTTGTTCACATCAGAAAGTAAGTACAGTTACTCCACGTTGCTGGGGGTATCTATCTGGCTCTTGCCAGCTCTGTAGGAAGGATATACTTCAGAGATGTTCCCTTGCTAGCGGAGACAGAGAGCAGATGTGACATTTCAAGCATGGCAGTGAAACGATGTTCCCTGCTTGTACATAATCTATTTTGCAATTTCTACAAGGCAGCCTTCTTCGGATTTCCAACGGTCCAGACCATTCAATTCAAACTGAATGCAGGTATCTGGCAAGCCCAGCTCTGAAAACGCTAGTCACGCTGCTGGCCACTCAGTGGTCCCCCTTCTCTGCCAGCCTTTGCCAGTATTGCAAAACAACTGCATAACACAGATTAATGTTTCATAATAAAAACATACCCCTCCAAGCTCCTTCGCACCTCTGAGCCTCAGGCCAGCTCGGTGTGGCCACAGCTTTGCCTCTGGCAGTGTGACTGTCCTCCTTCCTGGGTGCCTCACACACTCCTGGCACCTGGGGACAACCTGAGAGTTTGGGATGTCGTGCTTCAAAAGCAGCAATTTGTCCTCTAAAGCAAGAGTTCTGCCCAATATCATCTAACTTGAGTGTCTCAGAAAACCACATGCTTACTTACAATGAATTGAAAGGTACCTATAAAGTCATTTCCTAGTTGATGTCTTGTTGCCCAGTGGAGTACAAGAACCAGCTGTAGCAAGATACTTTACCAGCCAGCCTCAGGAGCCACAGACAACCAAGCACAGCATCAGCCACATCACTCTTCCTGCATGCCACAGGTTATAGGAACCGTTACACTTTCTCCATGAGGGTCTGTGGCTATTTTTATATTTCTCCTTCCTAGCCTGTGTGCACAAATACCAGGCTTATGTTTTCCTGATTAGAGGACCTGGAATGACACAGGAATGAAAAGTTGCATGCAGTATTTTAAGGAAGTCGGGGAATTTCAGCACTTTTCTAAACACATTAGGACTTTTTCAGCATTCAGACAGAATGTTTCTAATTCCCTACTCTTCTAAAATGCTAGACTTACTATTCACCATTTTTTCTTCTCTTTTGTATCAAGGGTTCTGAAGACTGGTCAACTAAGCTCACTCCCAGTATGACAAGGATGTCTTACGAAAAGTATACCTGGGTTTGTTTATCAGGCTGACGCTCTGCTTAAATCGCAGCTCAATCAGATCAAGACTGGAAATTTGTTACGTGAAAAGAGGTCAATACTTGCAGACTTGCTGACTCCACCATGGTTAAAGAAAGTAAATTCAAGCTACTTGAGTTAAAATCAATTCATCTGAAAAATCAAGACAGAGAATATAAGCAACTTAATTAGTGACAGTAAAGTAACAGGCATCTCGTCTAGTTTGCTGTTTAAACAGCAAACATGACATTATCATGTATATCTGGCAAACAGGTCTCAGTGAGTTGAAAGATATATTTATAACAAAATATAACTGCTAATAACAGGAGCCATTTCACATTCAACACACGAGAGAATAAAAGCTGAAAAAATATTTCAGAGTCATCTCAATTATTTTGTGACAGCTAAACCAAGCCTTTTTTTTAGTGTCATTGAGCTGTGAAGACAAAGGTATGCTTCTTCTGTCTGCTCCAAGATTTCTGCCTTCTGCATTTACAAAATTGCAAGGTATTTAGTGGTAAACATATGTGAGTTATCTCCAGTTTCTTCCTGATGACTTTTACGCAGTCAGTGCACAACTGGATGAGAAGACAGCTTCTTTGAAATCTAAAATACAATGAAACTTTGACCAAGGGAATGGGACTTTGTAAAATCTGCAGCTGGGGGCTTATAAAAAAAACCCTGCTGGGCCATAAATACCAGAGTGGTAATAAATCCACAAAAAACCTGCTGGCTCAACTATTTTATCTGTCCTGTTCTTTTGTACAAGGTATAGAAAATGCATGGCATTTTATCAACATCATAGTCAGCCAAATCAGACTCAGTTACCTAAAGCAACAAGCGTATTAAACTGCTTATCCAAATCCCACATCCAGCTCACTGGATGCAAACCCCATGCTATGCAACAACATTTCTAAAATCAGAGTTTGTGCTGGGGCCGCTGTGCCACGTGAAGATGGAACATCAGTCACCTGCCCTGTGGCTGGTCTGGCATGCTTCAAAAGGGGCAAAACTCCGTCACCACAACGGACAACAGATGTGGCCCAAACTGAAGGAGGCAGCCCAGTCTCCACCATGCTTCCTCTGCCTTGTGGTTTAGATGATGGAGATTTGCCTTGTTTTCATAGCAAAACATCACTGCTGGGAAAGGACTGGATAAGGTTACTAAATATTTTGTCTGTTTCAGCAAAAGGGATGCGCAGTCTCAAAATTAGTTAAACTAAGAACACTTCTGCACTATTCTCACGTTTCAATGTGATGCTCTCAATTACAGCTGACAGTTTGCATTAACAGCAAAAATGCACAGAGTGAAAGAATTAATTTCTGTACCTGGCATGTCTGAGGAAGAAATCCCTGTTAGAACCTCCTTGCTCTTGCTAGCGGAAAGCTTAACCTGCAGGGAGGGGGGAAAACCTGCTATGTCATTAACCATTATCATTTTCAGATATCTTGTTCTCAGGGAAAAACGATCTAGAAGTCTCTGAAAAGCAGGAGCAGCACACCATCATACTTTGGCATGACTGCATGAGTATGACACAGTTGGATAAAAAAGCCTCTTTTTTCCCCCTCCTACAAGAGCCTCAGGGAATTCAGCTTCCTCTCAGTACCTCATGCAATCTACATAAAGCTATTTTTGCCACAGGCACTCAGTGCTGTGTGACTGAGCACTTTGGAGTAACACTTCTCAACAACACTTATTCTTGGCAACCAAACAGCTGCTCGGGGGCTTGCTCACAAAAAAGGCCTAAAACGGTGGGAAATGTGCAGGAAAACTGCCCAGGACTGGCTTCCCCAAAGCTTCACAATAGCTGGAGAGTAACGGATAGACATATTTATAGACATATTTCCTAACTTTCCAGGCAACTCTGCTGCATAGAATGCTGAGCAGTTTCAGTGATGGCTGTGATGCGTGTAGGAGAGCTGGGCCGCCTGTCTTCTAGTCCATAGGGACACTAAAGACACAGACTGTATTTTTCATGATGCAAACTCCAGGGGAAGAGGTTTAACTGACGGGACTAATGTTTCTGATGGGTGTCTTCAGTCAGTGTGTAAGAATAAATGTATTTATTCAATTAAATAGAGCTTTGGAATTGATTTAATTAAACAAATGTGAAGGAAAGGAAAAATGTGCAATGCCTTGGCACACCTAGCCAGGCAGGTAAATATGATATCTATATATACAGGTAGAGGGAAAAAAGAGAATGCACATGCTGGGCTTGAGGCAGGGGAGCTATCTAGGCTTGTCACAGCTGAACACACAAGTAGGATTTGGTGGCATGTTTGGAAGGAGAGTCCTCCATTCCCTCTACCCTTTGATAACAGGTATTTTGACAATGGGGGAAAGGAAAGATAGGTGAATGCCATCAGCACTTCTCCCCATCTAATTTCCTAAATGAGGAAGTGGTTTTTGCTTTGTATTTCCTTTGAAAGAAGCACTCAGAATGCAGCCAGCACTCCATCCAAACAGATTTCACAGCAAAGGACAATGCTCGAGAGCAGAGAGCAGTTTGCAGCTCTACACATAATGGCAAGAGGAAATTTGGAAGGAGCTGAGCCTGCTTCAGCTTCCTGAGCCAGATCCTTAGGAGATGGCTTTGCTGTCAGCATCTACACTGCCTTCACATTTTCCTTCTCATGCTCTAGTTTAGATGGTGTGGTTTAAAGAAACAAAACAAACCAAAACAACAACAACAAAAGGGGACAAACCTGTTTTCTGCACATCTTACAGCTCATACTTCTTCAGTCTGAGATTAAACCCTTCAAATTGACAGAGTCCTGAGAACAGAGGAACTGTTCAAAGAATCATATGCAGAGAAAGAGTCCCAGTATACACAGTGTCCTCCCAACCTTTTCTGCATAAGAGTTCATTTTAAAACAAGCTTCTACTGAGGCAACAGTTCATGCAGTGTAAGAAGGCAGCAAACAGTGGAGCCAACACCTAAGAAGCATTTCCATCAGAAGCAGGCCTTCTTGGGAGACTCCGCAACATCAGCACCATCATGTGCCATTAGCATCACATTGTCAGCTACTCACCACCAAGAAATTGTATTATCTCAGATTGAATTTAAAAAATTAGGCATGCCAGTTTGCCATTCCCATCAGTGCCCAGTCCTGGGTATTTCAGAGACATCAAGGGATCCTTCCTCCCTCCCAGGCACAATGCTACGCAGTCTCTTATGCTGTGTAGTGCTTTGTGGTGCTCACCTGGAGCAGCTCCTGGCACTCCGTGACACCTTGAGGCCCCACTGGGCATTTCCAGTTACTGCTGTCCATGGAGCTGGGCTGCTGGCACAGGGGGAACTCCTTCTCCTTGTTTTACCCAGGCCAAAGCACAGGAGTGTGGCTCTGCAAGCTGTGACACAAAGACATCTCTAGTCTTACGAACTAGGGCTTGTTTCTGAAATGAAATTAATTTGTTTTGCCCTTTGAAGAAAATAATCTTATTTGATACTTTAAATATGTTTAATTAAAGGAATAAAAGGATTACTTTTTGTTACTAACTAATCAAGAAGTATTTCTAATTTAAAAACAAACCAAAACCAAACCTTAAAGATCAGTCATGATGTAAACCCAGGGCTACAGAGGTGCCTGGCTGCAACTCTATCATTGTATATGCAAGGCTTTCAGCACTGCAAAGCAGTGCTCACTGCACAACCACCACAAGGTAATACTGTTTCAGAACATGATCAGTATCTCAAAACAAGATCTCATATGGCTCTGGCCAACTGTCAGATAATACGCTAGTAAGACAGCAAGATTTAATTCAGAAAGCAATTGAATCCTCCATGTGACAGCTCAGGCAAGAGCTAAACCAAGTGAACAGACGTGAATATCCACCCTTGCTTTCTTTAGCCTTGTCCACTGCTAAGGTGGCTTTTTTTGTGATGGTCCATCACCAGGGATGTAACTGCAGTGAAACTGGAAAGAAACCACAAGGCAGTAAAGCAGCAGGAAAAAGGAATACAAAAGAGAGGACTTAACAAAAATAAATCGGAGAAAACAAACCATCTTCCTAATCTTCATGTATTTTTAAAAGGGTATTTCCTGCACCAACACCTTTCCAGAATGACGAATGAGAATATTGTTTTGACTGAAAAAAGGTTCACCTAAAGGTCTCCTACAATACCCAGGGATGTCTGAGAAGCATTGAAGGAAAGGTAAAGTTCATAGTTACAGGACAGACAAGATGATAAAGAGCAAAGAACGTGCTGGCAACTCTAAGGGAGTGTCACAGAGTGAATTTTGCTGTAAACATCTAATTCTAGAGACTTTTTATCCTCTGACATCTGATAAGAATCATCCATTCTACACCTGAATGAGCAAAAGACAAGAGTGACTGCTTGACTTCAGTAACCAAATTCCCTAGAACACACTGGATAACACTTTCTGCTTCCTCAGCAATGTTCTGTGACTTATGAGATTATTTTTCTTTTTAAATCCATAGATCAGAGTACACATAAGCCCATCTGGAGCCAGGATGGAAAGCACAGATCTGCAGTTAAATGTCAGCCCACAAGGCTGTAACTAAAACAAACCTGAGCTCAAATTTAAACAAATCAGTACTGCTACAGCAAGATGTTCCCCTGATACCTTTGCTCTTCTCACTTCTGGCAAAGCCAGGCAGTGAGGCCACCCTCACGCATAACGTTCAGGCAAAAGTCAATTTTAAGTTAGTCTAACAAGCATTTAAGAACAGTTACACCTTATCACAGTCAGTGGGATCTGAGTACATATTTGGATAGCTCATTGCATAGGGATGTTTTTTTCAGTTGTCCCAAACAAAAATATAAGTTATAACTTGTGGACATGCTGTAACATATGCACAGAAAACTTTGACAGTGCATAATTTGTAATATAAGTTATAACTTACAGACCTCCTGTAACTTATGTATGGAACTTATGCAAGTTCCTCCTGTAACTCATGCATGCAAAAAATTGACGGTACACGTGGACACAATCCAAGTAACATTAGGAAACTTTCTGTATAACTTCTGCAGCATGTTAAAAGCCTGAATTTTAGATACTTCAGAAAAAGCTCATTAGATAGCTCTAGTATTGTTCTTTGCTAAACAATCTGTTACTCCCTCTGCCCTTGCCTATTCTTATTAGTCACCTATCCTGATTTTCTAACTACCTACACTAGAGTGGTGAAGAGAAACTTACCAAAAAAATTGATTCTCTGAATTTTCAACATTGACGTACATTATTTTATTTACCATTCACAGAACTCAGAATTTGTCTTCAGATGCACCATGACTGAGGTGACATCAAAAAGGTAAACTCAGACGTTACAGCTGTAGAACAAAAACAATTATATGGTAAAGAAGCCAGAGACCTGCAAATGCACTCAGAGCCTCATGCCGCTACTGGAGCATCATACCAGTACGGGAGGCACAAGCACTTTAATGATGCTCAGTATGCAGGAATAATAAATGCATAAAAATACTAGCAGCTGCTCTTTGTGACAGAGTCGGGACCAAACAACCAGTGAGGAAGGTAACTGATAAGATGCAAACTAATATTCTGTGCAATATTGTTCTCAGAAAGATTTATAAGGTCCACAGATAAGGGACTTAGGCACGTATTTCAAATCACAAACAATCCCACTTTAATGGAGACAAAAGGAAAACAGAGATTTTTAGCAGAAAGGTAATTGTCAATGCCAGAAAATGAAGCTGAGTCGAAGATAAATGCTTCCTCAAAGAAACAGGTTTATCACAGCAGGAGCAGCACTCAGCGTCACCCTGCACCCATGATCCGGGTCTGTTCCCATGGCACAGCTGCCCCAGGCTGGGCAGGAATTGTTCACACAGGATGAGCAGAGAAAACATAGCAGAACACCCGTACTTGTTAATCAACAATAAGAGTTTATTTACTCTAAACAACTGCCTGTCAAACTGAAAGTCAAGTCAGCCTCAGCTCCATTGTAAAGAGCACCTGCACCGGAAGCTGATGGGAGGAGTGTACCTTGCAGAAGGTACAATTCAGACACTGACACAAGCAGTGCAATACTGTATGGTTGCTTACTATTTCTCATAAAAGAAAACAAATAACATTTGCATGATATAATTCCTTCCAAATACAAGCAGACAGTGGGAGCAAAAGCTCTTGATTTTAACAAGTCTGGAACATTAAACCTCAGCTCAGATTGAAGACCATTTCTTATTTTTTTTAATCCAAAATTCCTTTTCTTTATGTATATACACACACATGTATTCCAAGCACGATTAAATTGCCTTGGATCTCGGTTCACCTGTTGCTTCAGGAATTATTTCACATTTGCAGAAGGATGAATGAAAATAGTCCAGAGTGTGATATGAACATCTTTGACTGTAGTATTCAATACCCTGCGCTCTTCAAGCTAATCCTCTTACTGTGATTAGCAGAAGAACAGTAGGGTTGTAAGGAGGGACTTAAACATGCTTTGGCCTCAACCTGGGTTCATAGCCCAGACTGGCTCCTGCATTATTTGTGTGAGCGGGCCAAATTGAATTTCAAAATCCCCACTAATTAAATATATGCAAGGCATTGCTAGGAAGGAGAGGAGAAAAATGAACCATGCCAGAGAGATAAGAAAGTTTGCACAGTGTTAACTTAGGGTGAAAGGAGTGAAATTTTAGGTGGTGGTGGTGTGGGTGATGGACTTACTGGAAAAATGTGACAGTGTGTCCATGCACACCAAAGAACACATCTGGGAAGCAACCTACAGCTGTCTTCTGCATCCAGGGCAAAATCACAGCTCCCAGGAGAAGGTGATACCTATCAGTGGCTAGATTTTCGGCCTGTTTAAAGCACAGTTTGCAGTTCAAGGAGACTTGCTGCAAATACCCTAAAAGCTTCTGTTTACACAGTATGTTGCAGCCCAGCTCCTGTCCCATTGCTTCCCAGTTCCCTCTCAGTATTTACCTATTACTCACTCATTGCTAGTAGACAAGATTATAAACTATTCATTATTTAGAAGGCTTTGTTTCCAGAAATCCACATCACATAAGTTAGGTCTTCTGAGATTCATTTAGACTCATCTATTTAAACCCAACTAAATGCACTGATCACACACATCATTCTTCGTAGCCAACAGTGATTCACATGTACATAAAAATCAACTCCCTTGCCCTATGGTGAGACTCAGCAGCTGTTCAACAATGAACAGCTACTAGTTTTCTTACTGGACCCTTTGTTTACTCCTTCAAATGTATCTGCACCTTCCCACCAAAATGTCTGTTCAGGTCTGAATGCACTGTTTCGCAATCCAGGTGATAACTTCCTTCTGAAAACTGGTTCAAAACTATTAGATCCTCTTATGAAGCCTAAGTTTCATTAGTTCTTCCTAAAGATAGCCAAGTTACACTGAAAAGTGGAACACTTTATTTGTTCTACCTAAGACGTAAAAACATATGACAGAGTGATAAATTAACTTTAAGCAGCAACTTCGTCTTGAGAAAGCCCAAAGAGCTGCACTTCAATAATGCTACATTTTGGGGTGTTTTTTTTTAAAAAAAAAAAAAAGGGAAAAGGATTGAAGACAGGGATCAAGTACAAATGCAGTTTTATTATTACAAACCCAAGCATCCTGCAGACAGGCAAAATGGTCTGTGTGGAGCCAACCTCTCCTGAAATGACCATCTGATTAATATCCCTGATAAGTCCCTCTGGACAGCTTCCTCACACAGCCCCAGAATTGCAGAGAAGCAGAGCTTCCCCAGCTCTCTGGGGGCACCTTTGAGTGGCCAAGCAAATTCTCTGTGTTTTGGTAGGATTTTAGGTTACAGCTTTGCAAATAACCTTCAAGAACACACATAGAAAAGCCAGGTTAAGCATTAAGGAATTGGCTTTAATAATTCAGGAGTCCCAGCAGAAGACATTTGAACAGGATTTTCAGGTAGGATTTTGAAGCTGGAAAAGTTTAACTTGAAGAAATATGTTTTAAAGTATTGCCAGCAAATCCTGTGAAGACAGGAGTGAATCTAGGTAAGCTTGCACAGCTAACCAAGAAGAGATCAACAGTTCAACAGGGGCTATAGGGATGCTGGGGATGGACTCTTCGTTAGGGACTATAGTGACAGGACAAGGGGTAATGGGTTCAAGCTTAAACAGGGCAAGTTTAGATTGGATATAAGGAAGAAATTCTTTACTGTTAAGGTGGTGAGGCACTGGAATGGGTTGCCCAGGGACGTTGCGAATGCTCCATCCCTGGCGGTGTTCAAGGCCAGGTTGGATGAGGCCTTGGGTGACATGGTTTAGTGTGGGGTGTGCCTGCCCATGGCAGGGGGGTTGGAACTAGATGATCTTAAGGTCCTTTCCAACCCTAACTATTCTATGATTCTATGAATATCAATGTTATCAGTGCCTGTAGGGACTATAGGGAACTATTCCATCCTGCAAAACATAGAATTCTTCACAGACACGAAAAATGCACAAAACAAAGGAAGATGCTGCTGTTGGTGCATGATACCATGATATTTCAAAATAAACTGGACTCCCGAAAACAGAAGAGCACCGTCTCTGGAAGAACAACGTCCAAGTATGACTGGCAGATTATTGCCACACATCTTGTCTCTTTGAGGATCCACAAGTTGGGCAGGAGTTTGAACTGACACATTCACCTGAACAGCAAGTAATTGGATGTTTGACACAGTGTGGCAGTTTGTGTGACATGACCATAAATGACATAGCACCAGTAGGATAAAAGGAACCAAACCCACATCACAGCAAGCTTATATAAACAAGGAATTAAATCTTTTTTTTTTCAAGCAAAGTAACTTACCTGGCTGATCATCCATGTAGTAGACTCACAGTGTTTAAAAAATACTTTTGAAATTGATTTTGAGCTGATTTGTTGTCATTTTACACTTCAAAGATGTGCATTCCTTTGGGACTATCTTTGTTTTCATATCAACTGTTGAAGCCTTTCCCTATCCTTGACCTCAGCATTGAAGCATTTCAGATATATCCAAGTGTTGACTAACATCCTTCTGTTCTACAAATACAGATGACTGCTGGCAGAACTCAGACTGTTCATCTTAAAGGCTCACGTTATACTCATTTTTCACAGGCATAATAATAAACAAAACTTGACCGGTATAAATAGACATTATTTGTTGGGCTGGGGCGCTTCGGGTTAGTCAGGGCACCGGAGACCCTTTCCCATGTGATCAGTGAGTGCCTTCTCCTTGCAGGCTTCACTTGCTGGGATGTCTCCCAGGTGGGCTCCTGCTGGAAGTGCTGCACCACTTGGCACTAGCCAGGAGCACACACCTAAAGCAGTGGGCTTTCAGGGTGCTGGAAAGATAAGCCAGCTGCCACCCTTGTCTCAACCTTCTCTAGAAAGTGATGGTTATGGATATACTGAAACAAAGAGGTGCTTGTTGACTTGATGAACATGACTGCATGAGGCTATGATTTTACCCCAGTGGTAAGACATTTGAAGTGAACTGACAGACCCTACCTACCTGGGTATGACAAAAAGAGATGAGCTCTGACCTCGGCAGAGGACAGAATGAACTGAGTATTATTTTTTGATCTTTTTGCAGAAACGCCCCCTAAAATCGGTGATGGACAAACTGCCACAGCCACATGCACTGCTGCTCTCCAGCCAGCTGCACGTGCAGCACCTGACACCGTGTCAACAGCCAGGATTGCTCTTCTGTCTTGATTCATTTGTGAATGGGGGAAACCCTCTCTGCTGGTTTTTAGCTATGCACATTATTTCTTAGACTTCAATTAGTAGCAGCATTTACATGAACTATGCATTGAAGAGAGGAAAGTTTTCCATGATAAGGCAGATATGAGACACCTGTCTGAAGTTTCTTTAAGATACAATCAAATTCTGAAAGTGCAGCAAGAACACAAAGAGAGTCTGATAGTTCAAAGCTATGATGTTCCATCTTCCTTGTATGGTGCACATATTCAGGCATAGAAACTGTCAATTTTGTGCCCTAATACCAAAGATGAGGCATTTAATGTGTGTTTTAGACATGGTAAAAAAGGCATTCACACAGAGCATGCAATAAGACCAAAGGACAAAGACAGAGAAAAGTGCTAGTAAGAGACACCAGAGCAGCATTTCTTGTGGTACGTCACATGGCATTCTCTTTATGACCATTTATGCTGGTTTCCTATTGCCTCTTCTAATGCTTGAGTTATCTTTCTGATTCAAGAGAAACCCTGAATGCAGGAACTTAGCACAAAGCTTTACGGAGGCCTTGGGACTTTTAGAGATGTCTACAAATATACTCAAAAAAGATATGTATATTTTGTTTCTGGTTTTTTATCTTCTTCTAATAGAAGTATTGCCACAAAATTTGTTAATGGGAATTTCTTAATGAGCTGTATGACCATGAAAAAAGATTACTATCAACACAATGGATAATTTGCTATATCGCCCTTCGCTCTTTATATTTAGAGACTACACTGATCACCCCACATCTTCACAAATAATTTAAAGCTTTAATAGCATGCCTTTTAAAACTAGTTTAAACTTAACAATTCCTGCTAGGCTGTCCCCTCTCTTCCATGGGTTAAGAACGGTTCAGTAACCAAGGTATAATAGAAAATTACTACTGCTACCACCAATAATAATAGTGGTAAGGGGAATAACAAGGGGATAGAATGCAATTGCTCACTACTCGACGACTGATACCCAGCCTGACCTGAGCACCAATCTGGCCCTTCTGGGTAACTCCCCCCAGTTTATATACTGGGCATGATGTGCTCTGATATGGTATACCGCTTTGGCTAGTTTGGGTCAGGTGTCCTGCCTCTGCTGCCTCCTGGCTTCCCATGCCCCTTCTTACAGGCAGAGCATGAGATAAAATGTCCTTGACCAGGGTAAGCATTGCTCAGCAACAACTGAAAACATCGGTGTGTTATCAGCACTGTTCTCAGACTAAAGTTGAAAACACAGCACTGCACCACCTACTAAGAAGGAGAAAAATAACTGTTACAGCCGAACCCAGGACAATTGAAAACCTTATACTGAAGTACTCCACTTCCTTTCATTGATATTTGAGAGAAGTAGTGTCACTGTTACTGAGTCCAAACCAGAAATATCCAGAGCTAAATTGCACTGAGACATGAAGAAAATCTCAGGCTGATGTGAAGGCAGCCACTAAACAGAGAAATCGACTTTTGAGATTTCTTGATGTGGATTTCAGGGCTAACAGTCTAATTCTCAATAAAGAGCACAGTCTCATGCTACCGTTCCAGCGAGTGGGCTCTCTGAAATCTTCAGATGGGGTGTCAAGTTTTACACACCAGTGAGGTCCATCAATTGCTATGGCCCAGCTTGTGCACTTTTACATAGTAAGAGAATAAAATGACTGACGGCACACTTGGCAGCTTCCAAGCTGAGTCAAGTCTCTTAAGTCATTGTCTCTTTCTTACTGTAAATTCTTAATTAACATGTTACATTCTATGGATAAACTGAAGCTCATCTGTAATATTGGTCTCCCCTTACCCTTTGCTGTCATTGCTGAGCTGCTGGCCATGATACTTACCGCTCCAAAACCAATTTCTTATGTTTGCAATGCTGTACCTGAGCCACTCAGGTTTAACATGTTTTCTCAGCCTTTTCTCTGTTTGAGAAGCTTTAAAATTATTTCTTCAGTGAAGTGGGAGCTGAAGTTCCCTCTCCCACGCACAGTCTCTGGAGAATTCACACACTCCAAGGATGTGCTGCCAACCAACGCAAAACATTCCTCCTGAGCACAGGAGGATGCACATGAACACACCTGCAGATCATTCCTACTGTCTTGACTCGAGGAAGGAATCATCACTCACAAACTCTACATTCTCCTGTGTAACTGATTTTATGACACTTTATTAGGAAAGAAAAACAAAGAACAGATTCCCAACAAACTAAATGAACATAAATACATAAATCCTCATCAGTTTATCTGTTGCATGAATGCTTTATTCTGGCTTCACTTGAGATTAGCTGATTCTACCCCTCCTTTTGTCCCATAGAATGATTTCCACTTCTTGTCCCCACAGGTGCTTTGTCCAGTGACTACAGTTATAAAGGTATCTACTCATGGAGGAAACACTTAAGGAGACAAGATGGCAGAGGAGAGAAGAGTGGTAGTGACTAAGAGACTCTCTCCTCAACCTGCTTCCTCAGTGTGCTACACTTTCCCCTAAGAGCACACCTAGTAATCACTACCAACAGAGGTTCAGGGCATCACACACTATCCGTCTCCTGAGAGCAGATCAGCACACAAGTTTTGGGATGGCCCTGCTGCAAACAGAGAGAGAAGCTGCTCTTCAATACAGTCAAAGTGCACTCACTGCAGCAGGCCTAGGAAGGTAAGAAGTGTACGCACTTTGGTATTTTACAGCTGCTACTTTAAAAAAAGAGAAGGAAAAAGAAACTAGAGTTTCCCTAAGAAAGCCCTTTTGGATGAAGTTTGGAGAACAATCCGCTTTTACGCATCGAGGATAGCATATTCCAGAAAATACCAAGGTAGAAGAGTTTAAAAGCCTTAAAAAATGAGGTCTAAGATTGCAACCCTACAACACCATGACCCAAACACACCGTCACAGCTTTTCACCATGGGTTAAAAGAGGCAAAACAGAAATAGCAGCTTCAAAAGGAAGCCACAGGCAACACTGACATCCAGGGCAGACCAAAGACAGAGATCAATAAAAAAGTTTTCAGCTGTCTCCAGCAGTTAGAAACATCCTGAGAGTGAGTTCCCCAAAATATACTTCCAAATGCTAGCAGATAAAACTTCATCAACCACAACATGGTAACGCATGAACTGCTGCGCTGAAGCACTCCAGGAAAAAAGTTAACTGTAAGTATGGAAATTAAGCAAAGAGGAGAGGGAAGAAAAACTGCTGATATATTGGTCTCAGGAAGAAATGTGAGGAAGGAGGGAAGCAACTGCCCCCACAGTTGTCTTTTGTTGTGGTTTGTTTAATCAAACAAAGAAACACACCTTTGTTCATGCACAGGTATAATCTGCAGGTTACCCATTCCTTCTGCTGCAAAACTTCCAGTCCTGCAGAAAATCCTTATGGACTGGCGTTCAGCTGTGACCCTCCTCATAAGAGCTGTGCATAGTCCACCGACAGCTGAAAAACTTTGTAAAGCCATGCAGTCCACTGCTGCCTTGCGCTGTTTTCCAGTTGCACACCACAGATTCCCGGTCTTCAGTGTTTGTGTATTTGATTTCAAACTGGCCTGCTGCATCCATGGGCTGACTGTATTCTGCACACTTTCCTAAACTGTGCCTTCCCAGATGTTGGATCCAACCACATCTATGGTGTCAGAGCTCCCTCAAGCCTTCATGAACACCACCTTGAACTTCAGTGGTAAAATTTGGGTGGCATTGTTGAATTAATTTACTGTCTATCTGGTCTTCAGCTGCTGGAAGTGCTACGAAGGACTCGGGTGGCCCAATCCATGAGAATGGCTCTTCAGTCTTATACCAAAAACCTGTTATCCATCGGCCCTGTCCCTCTACAACTGCAGTGCTGATTCATGGCGGCCAACACCAAGAGGAGAAACCTGGCTCTGCACCTATAGGAGCATTAGTTGGCTTTTGCACAGCACTTGGCTGTTCAGGGTGCCCGTCCCATGTGTCTGTGCAGTGCAGACAGGTATATTCTAAACCCCTCCTGCCTTCAGGGAAATAGAGGGAGGGAGAAGCAAAAAAATCTCAGTAACTTCTGCTCATCACACAGTAATGAGTATCAGAGCTGAGAACTGTAAATCTTATGGTTTTACTCAACAAGAAAGTGCCAGTTATGCTCTTTGTGCTGCCAGCTGATGTTGAAGAAACCCTGGGCTGAAAGACTCTGCCACAGAGCATCTACCTCAAGAGCAGGTGTGATGTTTTATGGCCACTGTTGAGGAGGAAAAACCCAAGCATTATCACTTAGTTTGGCAGAACTTGTGTAAATGAGATGAGCGTCATTAACCCTGCTTTATAAGCAACAGAGTTTCTTGCCTAAGGTTACAAGTGTCCCTTGAGGAAGGAGAAAATTGTGTCATTTAACTTGACTAGCAAAGCTCCTAGAACCCACTACACTGGAATGTAACTTTCACGAAATCTTGAAATATCTTTATGTACCCATCCAAGCCCCAACAGACACATAAGTAGTCACAGGAGGCTCTCATCCCACAGGTGCTTCATATGAGCCTGTGGGTCCAAAAGGGATCTTGTGCCCTGCTGGAGGAGTCCCTGTGCTTTGGCACACACTGCGGATGCTCAAAGATGATCAAAACAAGTACCTACCATTATCCTTTCCTCCCCCGCAGGAAGTTCCCCCAAACCTTTCTTCTGTAGTAGGACCAAAGATGGGAGAATGAACTGCTCCAAATGCAAAGGGCAGCCATGGGGGTTTTGGATACAAATTTGTTAGCTCCTTCTCCCTGTCATGGGCCTGGGCGCAAGAGGGGTGTGTGAGGACAGGTTCAGGGGGTGAGAACAACTCTGCACCGTTTTTTCCAGCAACTCAGTGCTCAGCCTCCCAGCGCTGTAAAATACACGTAGTGCACAGGCATCAATTCATGGGGCTTGGGCCTAATGGGAAAAAAATCAGAATCTGGAAACTGGCCACCAAAAAACCCAGCTTAGGCACTAAAATACTGCATTTCTGTCCCCAGATACAGTACAAAAGCCAAGCAGGGTAGAGACACAAGTGCAGCATATCTCCAGGGTGCACAGCTAATTAACAGCAGTCAGTGACTTCTCTGTCGTGGTAAGGAAGACTAAAAATGGAGAAGTAGATTGCCAGCCATACATAAGGGTAAATCAAAATGCAGTAGCACTGGGAGAAAGTATCCAAGAAGAGTTCTGGTGAAATTTCTGGATTGTTCACTGTAGGGCTATGATCTCCAAACTGCTGCAACCATGGGCTGTGCGGGATAGGCCTGAGCACTACAGGGTCTCAATGCTGCTGTTTCTGAGGGCATGGCATCAGACAGAAAGCATCCTTTGTGTGGGAGAATCTATGAATTAAAATGGCTTGTTGTATAACTCAGCTTTGCATATACATAAACATATACATATTTTATTTAAAGAAGACATCATTCTCATTGCCACCACTGTACGCATCTGTATATATTTTCCGCTGAGGCAGTATGAATGTACTGAAAATAAGTGAAACTCTCTAGATCCACACATAAACCATAAAAGCCCACGCAGCCAGGGAGCGTGGGCGACACCAAATACATGTTTAAGCACTGGAAACCACTTCCAAAGGTTATTTCTTCAGAATACTGTGGTGGCTTGTAGCAGTGATTCAATAAGATGCTAATACTGCTTCTCACCTGGCTCCATTTCAGGTGTAACAGTAACACAGATGAAAAGTGAAAAAGTTTATACCCCTTTCTTTTATCCAGGCTCAAAGAACCTGTCAGTCACAACTGTGAATCACATAAAAGCAGGACTAATGCTGCAATAATTTCCCATTCTCCAGAAGAGGAAAAACAACATGCATCGCTACAAAACACGGTGTGAATATTTCAGCTGTCTCAGTGAGACACCTAATCCAGCCCCCTCAGCTCTGTGGTACCTGGGCTGTACACAGCATTCCTCACAGCTTTTGCTTGAATGTGTCATTCTTGAGTCACGTCCTGGCTCTCTGGCACCTTCCTTTTCTAAGCTTTACTTTATATTTGTAGAAAATGTTCAGGTGCTGGGTTTGAGCAGTCACCTAGCGATCACCTTTCAGAAGTCTTGGTGACTGCTCAGGCACTCACTGCATCTCAGCTGCCCTGCTTGGAGGAGGGAGCTCAGGCAACCATTGTGCTGAACCCCCAGTTCCATCACAGCTGGGTGAAGCTGCCACTCTGATTTCCAGACAAATACCTGCTGAACAACGGCAAACACCAATGCTCGAGCCACTGGGAAACTGGGGTGCCTCGAGTGTCTTTCAGACTGTAAAAGCAGCACTAGTAAAGGTTTATGCTTCCCTGAAGAGGGCTCTCCATCTCAGTTTATATAAACAGCTTGCCAGTTCACAATAGCAGGAAGGAAGACAAAATAAACCCCCCAAACCCAACAAGCCAAGATAAGATGGACAATACCTGTTGTAACTCCATCTGCTGTAAGACATGGTCCTGTTGCTGCTGACACCATCCATCTCCGGCTTGACTACGGTACCTCCAGCATTGCTCGCGTTCCGCAGACGGCGGCTCCCGGGCTGGAAATCGAGCACCTGCCTGAGGAGGGGCCCAGCGCCGGGATGCGGGCAGACACCTCTGGCCTTGCACAGCGAGGCCAAAATCCACCACCGGGCAGCGGCTTCACATTGAGCTCTGGGCGCACGGAGCAAATCACTGCCCGCGCCGGAGAGGCAGGGATGAAGGGAGAGGGAAGCAGAGGCTCCGGGGGTCCCCGCAGAGGAGACCGGCGGCAGGATGTTCTCAGCCGCCCGGCAGGCACAAAGGCGCTCAGGTAATAAACTGGAGCAAGGGTGCTAAGCCGCTTAAGAGATATGCAGCGAGGCCGCGCTCAGGAGCAGCGGGCTGCCTGCCTCCTGCTCCAGCACCCGGGCTTCCTTCCTTCATTTATTTATTTATTTATTTATTTGTGCTGGTTGCCACAGATACGGGTCCACGGCTCTGACATCACCCGCTCCCACCCCGCGCGGGGCCCTGGGTCTCTCCCGCCAGCACGATCTTCCAGATAGACACTGAACACCTCCCCCCACGCACAGCGACAGCGCCGGGAGCCGGCCGCGGTCAGGCGGCTCCTCGGGATCACGGCCCTGCTGCTCATCCCCACTGCACCGCGCCTGACAGCTCCCTGCACAGACCACACCAGGGTCACTTTGAGCACAGCAAAAAGGCTTTGCAGACCCCATCGCAGTCACTGGGCCTGCACAACGTGCAGCCTCAGGTTGCCTCAGAGCTGGGACATCAGCATGACATCCATGGAACAGGCTGCCCCAGGGCAGTGATAGAATCACCATCCCTGGAAGTGTTCTCAAACCGTGTCGTTGAGGCCCTCAGTCACATGAGTTAGTGGTGGTCTTGGCACTACTGGGCAATGGTTGGACTTGATGATTTCAAAGGTCTTTTCCAACCTAGTTGATTCTGTGATTTCACATGACTCTGAGCACATGTCTGAGGCGTAGGACTGAGAGCCAAGCCATGCTTCATGGCTCCTGCTGCCTTTCCCCCATGGGGACCAGCAATGTTCAGTGTCAGGGCCTGTGCTGCGGATCTGTGAGTCTCTCACAAAGGCATTTCTCAACTTCCACCAGCTCCAGGCACCACAGGGTCTGCTCTGCTCCCAGGTGCCCAGCGGTGTGAATCAGACCTTGCTTGCCCACTGGCCATTTTCTGATCAGTTCTCATAACTTCAATACTAGAGAATTGTGCAATGGTAGTTCAAACTGAATCACTTTGCACACACGCACATAAAACCCCAAACCTTCCTTAAAATTCACCTGTGTTTTTCCTTTCAGAAAGAAAAGAATCAGCAGAACTTGCACCACATCTCTGCCTTTTCAAGATGCTTTTTCACAGGCCTGCTTTCAAACTGTGCAGTCCTTTCCTGCATCTAAGTCTTATAATATTTGCTTGCCATCAGCTTCCCAATATCATACATTTGACACACTGCCAGCTCCTAAGGGTAAAATGTCCCAGGAGAAACGACTAAAAATCCCAAACATACATAAATAAGGACTGGAAGGGGATTGAGTTAATCAGGCCCAGTCCCTTATCTCACAAGCAACTGTGTCTGATGAGTGGTTTCAGGCTGAATCTCCAGAAGCTGGTAGTGAAGAGCTCCTAGAGCTCCAGAAGGTAGATGAAGCTCCTAGAGCTCCAACCTGCAGACAGAGAACTTCTTGTTTCTAAATCAATGGTATTCATGAAAAGACCAACCTGGCCTTTTATCATCCAGTTCCTTTAGTTCACGTTAAATCTGCTTTCTCTTGAATACCTGCCATCGATCTTTTAATTTCCAGTCTTTATTCTGGGAAGGCGAATGGGCCAAACCCTTCATCCCTTCACATCAGAATGGGCAGAACCAGCCTAAGAGCTTTTTTCATGCATCAGTTTTAATCTAAACTAAACCTTTTCTGAATATGGGTGATATTTGGCCACACTTCTTTCGAGTGGGGAAACACCATCCAGGTTTCCTTGAAATGGCAATTAAGATGCCCAGGCCTGAGCCTTGTTTCTTTTAACTGTGTATACCCTGCAAGTTTATCATCCCGACTCCTGTTACAGATGCTGTCGTTGATACGTATAGACAGAGTGTTCTTGTTTATCTCATTTATAACCTGCATTGAGTAACTTGGACAAAACAAGCCCTCTGGAAAGCAGAGTTAGTCACAGCCAATCTCCTCCATCTACCTGCATCTGCTCGCTGCTGTGCTCATACTAAGAAAGTTGTAAATGGTCAAACTGAAACCTGACCATTTTCTTGGCTGTTGGATTACTCAGGCCAACATTTTCCATACCCGAGCAGCTGGAAATCACCGTGAGGTGATGCTGAGGCAGGTGGGTTGTGAAAATTTTGGGTTGACGCTGCCAAACCCTATGGCAAATACAGCCTCTCCGCATGGGCTACAACAATACCAAACTCCACATTGAAGCTCCATACACAAACTATTGGTATTGCTTTGGCAGACCAGCCCTTTATGGCCTATGCTTGCTTCAGGAGACCCCTCTACACACATCCTCTGACAAGAGGTGCTCAAGAGTAAAAACCAGTGCAACCTCCACTGCTCTGCTTCAGGCGAACAAGTTTGAGACCCCTTGGAAAATTACTCTGGGTGACAGATTTAGCTTCCCAGGACACAAGTGTCTCCCCGCTTCCTGCCGGTGGGTGGAAAACCCCCTGAATGCAGAAACCTCCCAACTCTTCCTCTCAGGAGTTTCTCAGCTCCTCTGTCACCAGTTCAAAACAGGCACTGGTGACTTTGATAGTGAAGCCCTTGCCTGTGATTAACTGTATCTAGAGCCCCTGCTGGACTGCGGCTTCCATCTCCACTTCTGCCATCTGACCCCACAACTTGCATTGCTGACAATATTACTTCAAACTTGACAGTTGCAAAGAAGCTTTGCTGGGGAAGCCAGGGCACTCACAGCTCGTGCAAGGTGAGGGGACACAAATCAGACCCACACTGGAATTCAGTCAGAAAGAAATGTTTTTGCCGTTTGCTTTGCTCTGCTACCCGTGCCGCAAGGCATGTGTCACCATGTGTTTGTGCATGGCCACATCTACACACATCCAAAATGAGTCATGTCTGCTCCCTGTTCCAACAGATTCTCTCCGACCACTGCAGACACGGGCATCTCAAATCTGGCATGTGTAATCTGGGGGAAGCAGGGAGGGTAGGCTTCTGGATTACAATTTATTAACCACAGAATGCTTGGGGTTGGAACAGACCTCTGGGGATTATTTAGTCCACCCCCTTGTTAAAGCAGGAGCACGAGAGCAGGTGGGGTCTGAACATCTCCAGAGAAGGACACACCACCACCTCCCTGGGCAGCCTGTTCCAGTGTTCTGCCACCCTCAAAGCAAAGAAGTTTTTCCTTATATTCAAATGGAACTTCCTATTTTTGTTGTGCCCATTGCCCCTTAGCCTGTCACTGAGCACCACTGAAAAGAGTCTGGCTCCATCCTCTTGACATCTGCCCTTAAGGTATTTGTATGCATTGATAAAATCGGCTCTCAGTCAGCTCTTCTGCAGGCTGAACAGTCCCAGCTCTCTCAGCCTTTCCTCATACAAGAAGTGCTCCAGTCCCCTAGTCATCTCCATAGCCCTCTGCTAAACTGTCTCCAGTAGCTCCTGGTCTTATTTGTACTGGGAAGCCCAGAACTGCATACAATCCTTCAGGTGCGGCCTCACCAGCGCTGAGTAGAGGGTAAGGATCAGCTCCCTCTACCTGCTGGCAGTGCTTCAACTAATGCTGCCCAGTATATCATTGGCCTCCTTGGCCACAAGGGCACACTGATGGTTTATGGACAGCTTGCTGTCCACCAGGACCCTCATGGAGCTGCTTTCCAGCAAGTCAGCCCCCAGCCTGTACTGGTGCATGGCGTTATTCCTCCCTGGTGAAGGACCCTGCACTTGACTTTGTTGAACTCCATCAGGCTCCTCTCTGCCCAGCTCTACAGCCTGTGTAGGTCTCACTGAACGGCAGCACAGCAGCCTGGGGTTTCAGCCACTTCTCGCAATTTTGTATCATCAGCAAATATTAATGCTGGCGCAGTAATAAGATTTCAGTTCTGTGTTACAAACATTGAGGTGCTGCATCACAGGAAAGCAACCATCCCAGTGAAAGCTGGGAGAGAGACTGGGTGCTGAGCACCAAGAAAGCAGAAAACATGCCTTTTTTTCAGGTGTTTAGTATCTGGCACATGACCTTTCCACCCTAACAAATATGATTTGGGATATTGGCTCGAGCTGTTGAAATGCCACAGAAATTAAACTGGCGGCAGTGCTGAAGGAAGCAGGATGTTCCTGCACTTTCATGTTGCCCATAACTTGCTACAAACAAGTGACAAAGTGCCTGGATGGTGCCTAACAGGCTTAACAATGGAAAGTCAAAAACCCAACACAGCACAACTCCAGATGAGGCAATCTGGAAACACTCTGAAGTTTAAGACTACATTTTGGGCATCTCCAGACAGTCATTTTTCCAGCAACACATCACATTCATAGTCAATCATCTGTTCCATCATCCGGTGTCTGTGGCTGCAGAATCTGCCCCTTCATTACAGTCCAGCCAGAATCCAGAGGTGAGCTCTGGAGAGAAACAGAGACAGGTCTCCGCACCTGTCCAGCCAGAACGATGCTGGCCAGAGCAGACTACATGTTTGCTTTCCCACTCCAAAATCCTGACACCAGCACATGCATGGTCAGTGAATTAATAGCCAAGATCTCCCTTCCTATGAGGCAGGGCTTGCAGCTGCACCTGCCAGCACTGCTCAGGTTGTTTTCCTCACCAGGGCAAGCTCCCCAATGAGATTAAAGTCCTTCAGCAGTGCTAATTAGTGCTTATGCAATCAAGGATTTCTCCAAGCCCTCAGGGCTGCTGCCTGGAGGGGGCGATGCTCCTTGGCTGCAGGCAGTGGTGTTGTGCTGGGGATCTGCACCAGGGCACCAACTGCCCCTTCCCTGCTGCTTCAACAAAACAATCCTCCCCACCTCCAGAGGGGCTGCCTGTGTTCAATGCCATGGCCAGGCAGTCCCAGCTGGTGAGGAAGAGTGAGCACAGAGGACTCCAGGCAGGAGGCACAGGAGACCTGGCCTCCTGAGCGTCCGCTGCCTCCAGCACGTTGCTGGGGGACAGTGCCAGGGAGATGTTTATGAGAAGCAGCAGGAGAATTTTGCAACCCAGTATGTGTGTTAGCTTCAGAGTCAGGCTGACTCGAACAAAACATGTATATTCTCCAGACAGATATTAGGACAGCAACAGGAAAACCTCAAGAAAAATCAGTTACAAACTCTGACACCTGGGCAGACATCATCCTTGTATCTGTCCCTTGAATAAACATCTGGGCCTCTCTTAGAGACTTGAGTTTACACCTAAGCCCAAACACAGTGACCCCCTGCGGTTTTAGCATGCTCGTGAGTCTATAAAGCAAGTCATCAGAGCCTCAGAGAGCTTCACATGTGCTCCAGAGATTTAGGAGTTAAGAACCTCCGTCACTAGTCGGTACCACATGCTGTTCCTACAGCTAAAGGTACTTGACCAGTAGCAATGTGAGATGCTAAGTGTCCACAGATACAGGAACGGTGCTGCAGAACCTGCCTCCTCACATATGGCTTTGTTGCCTTATGAGAAGCACGACATGCAAGTGAAAGAAACACTGCATCATTGAAAGAAAACCAAAACCAAAAAAAAACCAAAAAAATAAATCCCAAAAGCAAGCAGCAAAGATAGACTGCGAGGCACATCATGTCCTGCCACAGCAGCAGAAAACACCATAAAAGCATCTGTGCTGCTGGAGAGCAGCTAGCTGTAATGAGAAGAAACACATACCAATGGGAAAAGCAGAGAGGAGTCCAGGCCACGTAACATCTCTGCCAGGGACTAATAGGCCAGTGCCTCGGATAATGTCGATTTTTATACTCAGGAGCTAGGGAAGGTGGAATGCTGCTGTTTGTTTTCCCACATGCCCTCATATTACCCTGCCAAAGTAAAGCTCATAAAAAGTTGGGCTTAACAATTTTGTCTGAAAAGATATTTACATCTTTAAGAGCATCTGACATATTTCTGTATCTCATCTTCCTTTCAAAGGATAATGCAGCTTCTAAAAATTCCCTCCAAGAGTCATTATCATTTTACTCTGCTCCCAGTACAATAAACAATCTCATTTGTCAGTCTGCAAGCACTTTGCAAAGAAGCCAGCATCCCTATTTACATCTTACAGAAAGGAAACTGAAGCAGCACAGCTTTCCTAACAGCTACCAAGAAACCATGGCAGGCACCCATACTGCCTGCAGTCTCTGGGTCCCACTCCAGCACCCTGCATGTTGCAACGCCCCCAAGTCTTGCACATGAACAGAACAACACCGACCCTCTGATAATCTCTGCCAGGCAGTGTTTAAAATCCTGTCACCCTTCCTGGCAGCTGTGCAATCCAGGCTTGTTTCACAGTCCCTCTCTTCACAAATACAAGGAACTGGTGCTTGCGCTCATGAAAGTTCAACTTCTTTCTTCCTTTTGAGTGATTAGAAAATACCATATTTACTATATATACTACATGTGCTATGCTCACTCTATAGAAAAGTCTATAATTATTAAACCAGAGAAAATCCATAGTAGCATGAGTGCCGATCTGTATTTTTTAGCAGACACTGCTTTCCTCAAGAACCATATTACCAAAAGGACTACACGCTGGTTTCACCCCTTTGTACAGTCTTAACTGCTAAGGCAATCTTTCAGTAGCTTATTGGCTCTTTTCATTCCCTACTCGCCTTGGCAATATTTGCTAATTTCCCAAATGTGCATGTGGGAAATTTCCCCATGTTGTACACCAAACTTGAGGTTGTGCTGATGGATGGTTATAGTGACCTTCAGTGAAGTATTGCTCTGTTAATAAAAAATAATAATAATAAAAAAAAGAAATATAAAAATTGTTTTGACCATTCAGAATTTCCCTCAGGTTGAAGAAGGTACAAAGCATCCAACCACATCCCTCTCCTTCGGAGCACCAGCAGCTCCTTGATGCTTACCTTGGGCTGCAGCAGCTCGCATCAGCCCTGAAGCCCCCCAGGAGCCAGCTCTCAGCTTTGCTCCTTGGGAAGCAGCACAGAAAATTTGACACAGTGCATCTATCCACTCTGCTGCTTGCTGCCTCTTAGCCAAATGCCATTCATGGTGCAGACGGTAGATAGGCAATGCTATTCAAAAAGGCAGCATTTCACTGGTGTATATCTTTCCGTTCACATGGACCAGAGATATAAAGACTAGAAAAAGCAGGGAGGAGAGAGCAAAAAATGGCACAAGAAAAGCCTCAGAAGAGGCAGAGAGGAAAGACATGTAATTGCAGTGACACAGAAAGAAGCCAGGAGAGTAATGCAAGATCCCAAACCACCACTGAGATACAGCAGCCGTATCAGACACCTCAGGCCCAGAGACAGGTTGTGAAGAATTATCTGCGAGGAACAGAAGTTAAGTATCAGAAAAGATGAGCGACTTCATTGCAGCTAGGCTGAAGTACGCAGCCCCAGAGGTGTGCGCACAACAGCTGAATGTATTGGTAACACAGAACAGGCAAAGGGACATGCTGCTTTTGGCTGAGCCCTGATTGAGCTGTCCCCTGCTCTGCTCCTCAACCCTTGAGCACACACAGGTGCTGAGCACTCCCCAGCAAGCTCACAGCCAGCTCTTGCCTTGTGCATGCTCTTCTCCACAATACTTAGAGCAGATAATGTCCTCATTGCTGGGAGTGAGCTCCAGATGGGGAGGCAAATGGGCATAGAGGATGTCCCACAGCAACAGCAAGGTTAAAACCAAAGAGCAGTTTCCAGCAAGGGCAGGATGCAGGCTTTCAGCACAGCCTGCCTCCACCTTGTCAGATGCCAACAGTTCAGAGCACTTTTCACCCTAGGGTCCTGCAAGAGTGACAATGGCAGATAATAACCTGGTCTTACAGCCAAAGGGTGTTTTAAATCCCTGCTCTGCACTATACACATCATTCCCCTTACTATTCCTCCACAGTTCTGGCCAGCTTTTGCATTAAGAAGCAAACTGCTAATGCCTCCATTGGTTGCGTCCTCAACAGCAACTACTGACACTCCCACAGATTTCTGTAACTACTACAGAGAGTGGGTAAATTAGCCACCCAGGCATCCCTGCCTTAAAGCAGTGCAGTAACAGCGACCATCACCAACTGGCTTCTAATACGGGAGTTTTTAAGCAACTGTACCTCTTGCTAAAGAAGAAACACAGTACCAAGAGCATTACAACAGGGAAGTTCAGGCTTTTTAGATTAGAATCTGGGTGTGGGAGGGAGCAAAAGTGAAATTAGCTGATTTACCCTTTAAAATTAATATGTAAAGCTTACAACGTAAGTTAATGTTATTGAAATGGCATGGGAAATGGGGATTACTTCAGGACAGCAGAACAGGAAGTTCATAAAAATATGAAGAAGGTAATTTGAGATTTTGCAGTGAAAACCAGACAGACAAATGCCCACAAACCCACACACGTACCTCAGGCTTTCTCCTCCGCTGGGAACCAGGAGCTTTGTCACCTCAGTGCAGCGACACCAGCCAAAAACAAGGTGGCCTCACACCTGAAATAAATGCCATCTTCGGGAGAGCTGGCAAAAAGCACCAATACAGCTCCACACTGCTGTCAGCTCTACTGCATCTCAGGGGGTTTGTGTGAAAGTGGCAGATTTCATGATGGAAAACACATACACTCCAATTATGCTTTCCAGCTTTTTAACATCATTTTGAAATAATATAATTTCCAGATATGGAAGAAAGTCACCTGATCCTGCTCTGGCTGAGAAGAGTGGTAAACAGGAGTGTATTCCTTATTTGCACATCCAGAGCCTTCCAAAGGCATTAGAGTTAATACTAGTGGGAAGAAGTGATCACAGAGCAGCTCCTGGCAACAACGATGAAGCCCAGGTCTTAGGACCTAGCAGTGACAGATACCTTCCCAGACACCTTACAAAACCAACAAACCACGGTATTAGACCTGGCAGATGTTGATAGCATCACGAAGGTGGCTATTGCAATGAGGATTTTAATGATCTCAAGCTGATTGTTCAGGAGAAAGATAAACAAAGAGAGGTCTCAAGACCTCAAGATCAAGAGGTTAAGACAACTAGTTCCAAAAGGCACCCGGAGTAGAGAGGTGAGCAACTTCACTGCGCAACTTGCATATTAGGCACACACAAGACAAAAAAAGGTACCAAAATATTCAGAATTCACCAGGTGTTCTCCCTCTCATTTCCCAGAAATACAAGCGGCTGAATGGGTATTTTAAAAGCAGTGCTGGGGGCAGACGGAAAGGTTACAGCAAGCACATGGTACTTTACAAAACCTTGAAAATGCAGCCCTCAGAATGATCAAAAGTCAATCTTCTGAATGGGAGGGATTGACCATTTAAATAGAAGCGTCAGTTCACGTTGCCAGGGTGGTACTCTATACTTGCAAATAACAAAAGTCAGACCAAGACACGGAATGAGGAAATAAATGAGGAAATAAAGCCATTTACAGTGAAACATGAAGCAAGCAATTCAGGAATATGACATCCTTCCAAGAGGCAACGAAGGACAGGCAGATTTTACAGTTTGAAGGAGAAACATTAGAGCACACGTGAACTTTTACTGTTTAAAAGACACAGCAGGTGTTGTCTGAAAGTTGCTGTAGGAAGGAGAAAACCATTAGAACGTTGTTTCAGTTTCAAAGGCCAGCACCACATTCAAGAGATTTCCCAGCTCCTCAGGGAAATGCCAGGCCTGGACGAGAGGGCCATTTTTCTCCTGCTAACAGCAACCCTCATTTAGATGTATTATTTAGCTGAACATGAAGCGTTTATACATAGCTTTCAGATTGCAAATTGTACATGTTGCTAATGATATATAAACATTACTCATTTTATTTTGACTCCTGTACTCCTGACACAGCTGGTGACAATAAGAGCTTGGCAAATTATAAAGAAACTAAGGATTTGTACAATATTTTAATTAACATGCATCTAATGGTTTAGATTGCAAGCATTCTTCTTGCTTTCCACATGAGTTTCTTCAGAACTACTATTTATAAATCATTGTTTTTTCTCTCACTACTAACCAGATTCTACAGAGTTCACAGAACAAAATAATCTGAAATAGCACTGACACATGGCCCTGTTTAATTATAGATCAACGGCTTTGTTATGGTTCTTGTCCTTCATTCCTGCCCTGCTTGTAAAAATAAGAACTTGAACTCTGTACAACGATCTTGGCAAAAGCAGCCCTGAACAGCCCTGTAACTACTCAGGTATATGCCTACCAACAGTGACATCTCGTGGTTGTCAATAAATCGTTCCCTGTGCAATTCACATTAACTAGGCCTGCAGCTAATGATTATAACAGCTGCTACAGCTTTGGCTGAACCTTTCAGGGTGGTAGTTAGCAGTTTTCTTTAGCCATTCTCGCCTCCTTATGCCTTCACCATAAGTTCCTTCTACATGGCTTTTATTGCTGTTTTTAATCCCACCTTTCTTCCCTTTCTTAGAGGTGGATCCCCTACGCAAGTCCACTGCTTTATAAATCATCATAACAAAAAGATAATACACCATTTACTCCTAGGAGACCTTCCTTCTATAGAAGTGCTTGTCTTACCTATTCAGATCACAGCCCTCCACAGAGAGGACAAACTCATATTACGTTCACATGGTGGGCTGGATATGCGGTCCCAGACAGGTCTCAAAATACTACTTCACAGAATACTTTTTAAAGCATATAAGCTATTCTTATCACCAGAGTAAGTTTATTTTTTTATATTTCTCATAAGAAACATGAGATGCATTCATAGGAGTATCTGTTCTGTGCTATAGCTCTTCAGCAGCCCAGTTCAAGTGAAATGCCTGGAGAAGAGAAGGCTCTGGGCAGACCTTGTAACAGTCTTCCAGTACCTAAAGGGGGCCTACAAGAAATCTGGAGGACTTTTACAAGAGCATTTAGAGATAAGACAACAGGGAATGGCTTTAAACTGACAGAGGGCAGATTTAGATTAGATATTAGGAATAAATTCTTTACTGTGAGGGTGGTGAGACACTGGAACAGGTTCCCAGAGAAGCTGTGGATGCTCCATCCCTGGAAGTGTTCAAGGCCAGTTTGCACAGGGCTTAGAGCAACCTGGTCTTAGTAGAAGATGTCACTGCCCACAGTGGGGGGCTGGAACTGGATAAAAACTGTCTCTAGTACATGTTAACTTATGACCAGGACTAAGAGACAGAGAACTAAGAGGTTTTGTCATTGCCCCTACTTGCAT
Source organism: Psittacula echo (assembly GCF_963264785.1). NCBI lineage: Eukaryota > Metazoa > Chordata > Aves > Psittaciformes > Psittacidae > Psittacula > Psittacula echo. The sequence continues at coordinate 32,687,267 of NC_137739.1, forward strand.
TTGTGGTGCCCGTACCCTGCTATGGTAACTTCTCCCTCTCTACAATACTTCCATGTCAGAAACATTTTTCAAAAATGTAGTAATTTAGAAAGTGTGAGTGCCACTACAAGTTACTGAGTACCAAATACTGTGGGTCTTAATATAGCTCACAGCATCCAGTTTGAACAGCAGCTGAACAGACTGACTTGTTCAAGGATTAACATGTTGAACATACTTCTACTTAACCCCTATTAAAACCCAGAATCTGCTTCAAGCCTGCAACTTTAACTTAGCTTTCCAATAGAACCAGGTAATCATGGCAAGAAAAGCTGTATTTACAAAGGGGCAAGCACTGCATTTACCATTTGGGATGCTCTGAGCAAGTGCCCATCTAAACGTCAAGCCTTGAGGTTTTGACAGATTGCTGCTCTGCAGTGGGTCAGCTGAACAACACAGGAAACACCCCAGTGCCCCCACCTTTCCAGCTTGAGTGTTTTTCAAAATTCAGTTTGAGTGCTTAGTGTGGTTTTGGTACATGAGAGTAATCGACTTCCAAAATCTGACTAAATTAAGCGAACAAATGCATTCCCTGTTTTGCAGATTCCTGAGCTTTCCCAGGCAACACACTTCTAAATAAGTGCAGATAACTTCTGGCAGTGCTTGGCTTGTGGTGACTGACTTCAAGAATCTTCTATTTGGAATAAGCTTGTTAAAGCTTAATAACAAAATTATATGGTAAGGCCAGTCAACGACAGCTACAGCTAATCCACGGGTGAAATCTTGTCACATAAACCGATGTCAGATGAGCATTAGCTGGAATTTTTGTATGAATCCAGACTTGAACTTTATCAGCAATGACTAACCACAAGGCCATGCATAAAGTCAGAGTTTTCTTTGGCATCAGTGGGTGTTAACTCATTTCAAATATATTTTGCTTTATTAACCCTTTCACAACAGCTCATTTCATTACACACTCCTACACCAGGCTAGCCACCTAGAGCTAGAGCATTTATCTAATCACCTCTTGCCCAATAGCCTGAGAACCTAGCACTTCTCCAGGGCCAACACCATTAGCCAAGGCAATGAGGAAGGGGTGGAGGAGCCTTTCTTCTTATGCAGGAAGAGGGCAGGCGCTGTCAGGGTGCACCGCACCATGTGTCCTGTGTGCTGCGAGACACCACAAACTTAGAAAATTGAAAGGAAAACAACTGTGATAGGAAGAGCACCCACCTCATATGCCTACACAGCTCTGCAGTTTTATCAGACTAGGTTAGTTTTAACCTGCAGCATAAGGGCTGACCAGTTGTAGATGCACAGTTCAGGTAGATGCCCGGTGCAACAGGCTGGAAACAGACTAAGCAACTAGTCTTTCTTTTGATTTCTCTTTTCTGCACAGTCAAGGTCAATTTATAACTATCATCAGTATCAGTGGCTCTACTGCCCCTGAACAGGCCATGTCACAAAGAGCAGTTTTAGAAGAAGTAATGTAATACCTTCTGGAAATTCCCCCCTTCACCTGTATATGTTAGTTAGCATGAGTACTGATGCAGAAGAGTTACTAGGTCAGAGAAAGCAAAGACATCAATCAGAGCAGGTATAAGGAACTACAGTGTACTTACATGGAAGTAATTCTTCCTCAATTACGGTCCATCTATAAAACATCACCAATTACAGAAAAAGGCTTTTGCCTATGAGCAAGTCAGTCCTCCTCATCCAGCAGAGTAGCAGGCTCAGCAGTGTGCAATTCCAGAAAGAAGAGAGTTATTCTGTGCTTTGAAACAAAGGCCCAGACCCTCCTTCTCTGCCCTAGGAGGAGCAGGAGGTCATTTTTGGGATACATCTTGAGCCCCCCAAATTCCTCAAGTGTGAATCTAGATGATTCATGAATGTGGTCTTGAACTGAAGTAACTACAAACATAAGTTACAGACCTTTCAGCATTTCTTCTGGCAGGTGAAGTCATAAGAAACTCTGAAGTTGACAGCTAAATTGATGTCCTACAGCAAGGCAGCAATATTGCAATTCACAAATAATCCAAGGCAGACAGATCGGGGCTACTACTGTTGAGAAGACTGACAAGGTCCCTCTTGCACTTTGCAAGCTCCACGCTAGGGAGAGAAATGCCATCTTTCACCACTACCTTCAGGTGCAGCAATTAGAAAAGCAAATCTTTGAAATACCTCAAGATGTTTGGAAATGAGGACCCCCTAGATCACTATTACTGTATGACTTTTCTAAATACCAACTTCAAGTCTGAAGAGTAGGATCAAAATAGCTGCATCTAACAGTGTCTTAGAGTGCCATACATGAACCACTCTCAAAAAGAGACCACAACATTATGTAAAGATTTCCCTGTACATTCTCTGCAGCAGAAGCCTTAAAACACATGCACAGGAATATATTGTCTTAGTTAATGAATATAGAGCTGACTTCCACAGCAGCAGCTGATGGTCCCACTTCTATTTAACTTGCTTATACAGTTTACCACGTGGCTTAGCAGACAGGAGTAGGTTGCTTCGCATCAATCACCTCGAAGCTATTCAGCTTTCCCTATGAGGAAAAGCAAGGGTGTGGTGCTCTCCACCTTCTTTATGAATTACAGAGTTACATATTAAAAGACCTATCTATATCACAGTCTACTATTTTAAAACCAGTCTATCATGAGTGAAAGGTTAAAAAAGGGAAAAGAAAAAAATAAAAAAGATGAAACTTGAAGGTATTTGCGCCTCAGAAATTCAGCCTCAACACACATGCTGCAATTTGTTGTCTTAACTCATCCTAATGCCACACATTCAATGACTTACCTCCAGAGAGCTTTGCATATTTAAGAAAACTTGTGGGGTTTGCTACAGGCTGTAACTTCTTACATTTGACTTGAAAAATGTAATCCATCTCCCAAATGTACTTCCACCGTAACTCCTTGCTTGAATTTTCTACACATTATTCATAAGTAGCCCTTCAACAACCAGTAACTCTATTTAAACAGGATGAAGGGGGAGCTACCCACGCTTTCAAAACAGTATTACACAACCTAATCTAAATAACACAAACAATAATTAAATTTCTCTGCTATGAACGACACTAGCACTACTTCTAGGTTTAACACTTTGCTGCTCTACAGGTAACAGAACTTGTTTCAGCACTGTTTTCTCAGCAGATGTTTACAGATTTATGGCAGAGCACCTGACTGTGAGCACAACACCACAATAGCTGTTGACCGGACCACTGACTACATACTCCCAAGTCAAAACAAACATCAGCTTTTATCATCTATTATGATTTAAATGGAAGTAGGCTTTCTTTACTTCCAAGCTTGAAGAAAGTTTGTGCAGGTGTGCATATCTATCTCTTAAGCAGGTCCCATCATGCCCTTCTTCCCCCCCACCCCCAAAAAAAATCAGGTTTTGGAGGAGAGTCAGAAAGAGGCAATGTGCTTACCCCCTTATAATGGTTAGATCATCTTTAATTCTAGCACCTGAAGTTATACAAGGGTTTGCTTAATAATCAAGTTTCAAAGAGCTGTTGGACACATTCAGTAAGGTGACAACTGTGCAATACCACTCAGTATTTCAATATCGGGGACCATACTCTTGAATTGTTTAAACACAATCCACAGAACTCAAAATTAAACAACCATCCACAGTTTAACTAAACAATCAGTTAAAAGTCTTACAATTTAATAATTCACATAATAGTCTTTAGTAGGGGATACTGAAATTCATTAAAACACAACACTAGATTTTACTCTATGGGTGTGTTGGGCAGGCACATAATTTGGCCATTCTTGGGTATAACAGAAGAGTAAGGAGAAGTTTACCACAGTTTGGCAAATCCCACATTTTGTCAGTTAAAAGTGAACTGTGAGAATTAAATACTCATCTTTACATATACACAAGTTATGCTGTGAAAGCATATTTGCTTACAAACATATAAAAATACTTGTTAACTAGTTTGATAAGAAAATAATGTATAAAAGTATATAGCAAAAACATTTAATCATCTCTGACAATGGAAAGATCAAATTCATTTTTATATCACATGAAACAAAAACAGCTACAATTTTAGTTTTCCTTAATCCCTTACCCAAAAATACAAAGGAAGACACAATTTGTTTCCAAACAAATGATGTGAAATTTCTTACTAAGCTGAAATGCCTCAAATCCAGAATAAGCTCAGATATTTGGCCATATCCTAATAGTAGTAGTAGCTGTCCTGTAGCTGTTCTGGATTCATAAAATAAATACAGTAGACTGTTTTGGCCACTGAAATAAAACTGCAGCATAAGCGAGAGATGAAAATTTTTGCTGACAATGAAATTCAGTGTAGGTTTCTTAAGGCTAGCTGAATACTCAAGTCTAATTTAACTGAGGGCAAAAAAAGCCAATCCACCCCTTTTTTAAAAAGTATTCTCTATACTTCAATATAGGTCTTTGTAATAGCGAAAGAAATTTCAGAAGTAAAAATAAATTAATTCACAAGAGACAACTTATGCATGACTTCAACACCTTGTCCTACACGGTTTTGTTTCATCTCCTTTGCGAATAAAACTCCACAAGGTGCAAGCTCTTAAGGGAGAGGAGGAAGGAACTGTGGTATTAAAGAAGCAGCCTTAGTGTTTTGCTTTGAAGTCTGCCCCAGGATGACCGAGTCTTCTTCAAGAACTATTTTGCCAGCTTCTTGGACTAAGGCTATTCTGGTGACCACTTTTAGGACATGCACATGTAAGGCTAGGCCAATACCAGAAGTGATGTAAAATGGTGGAAAATAAAAAAATAATCTGGCAGTTGATAGCTTGGTTCTTGGGATTCTCAGAAAATAACACAATGGCAGCCTTTCTTGTCTTTTTCTTTCCGTGTTGGCTCTGGTGAAGGAGGGCACTCTTGTTCTTGAAACTTTCTGAAAGAGATATTTCAAATTAAATTCAGAGAATCATTTTCAGTTAAATAAAAATAAATACTGCATTTTAAGTTACGGGGTTTATATCCTTATGGAGGATGGACTTACTTTTGACATTCAAACTACTGATTAAATCACAGCTTTTTGAGATTTGCCTTTTTTTTTTTTTTTTTTTTTTTTAATAAGAAACACCATTTTTTACAGAAAGCAAATTTAGTTTATCAGGCTTACTTACTGGGTGATCAATAAAATCTGAGAGATTAAGGTTAAGAAAATACCTTTCAAATACATATTACATTCATGCAAACATTTTCCCTTATACACAAGAACACTTTATAATCGAGAGGATTGGTCAAAGCTCACAAGAAACAGCAGACAGAATTTTCTCAGCGATTTCCCACTACATTTCAAAACATGTGCTGTAGCTATCCATTAATGTATGGACATCAATTACCTGGTCAAGTTATCATACCTTATAACTCTGACAAGTTCATGAAAAGCTTGGTCTACATTCAGTCTGATTTTTGCTGAGGCTTCCATGTATGTTACTTTGAGCTGCCGCGCTAGCTGCTGACCTTCCTCTTGCGTCACCTGTAACAGACACCAATCATTAAGTTCAAGGCTTCTGCGTATACCTGCCAAGGATTTATTTCCCTCGAGCAATAGTGCTCATTTGGCCATAGAATAGCTTCCACACTGTCCACATAATACAACTGGGAAGCAAATCCATGTGATACCTCTTTTCAAATGCAAGTGAAGACTCTGGGGTTTTTTAAGTTTCTGCAACAGGCAAAGACCAACCCTCCAGGGAATTTCCCTCACTGCAGCTGCCTCATCTTCACTCCAGTTCTGCATAAAAAGACCAAATTTTTCTTCACAGGCAAGCAAGTCCTTCACTCTTCAAAGCAAGTGCTTCAGTTTACATCTGCTAGATTACTAACAGAACTGTGAACACTATTGCTAAACTCACTGTCTCCCTGCCCCAGCTAAACCTAGACACAAAAAAACCCCCACCAAAACACAGATGACTATTTTAGAAACAAGAGCTGATGTTTAGCTTCTGAATCTTTATATTTAAAAATCTGCTTATGGAACAGCAAAATGTTAATACAGACAGTCTTAAATGTAGCTTAAATTACAAGAGATCTGAAAAACCCATTAAGCCTTCAGGCTATCCAGAGATATTGAAGAAACCCTGTCTACCTTTTGACTCCTTACGACACAGAAAAAGGAGATGAAGACAAAATAAATAATGAGTATCATAGAGTTGGTATAAAATTTGAAGAGATGAAGCAGAAGCCAGGAAGCTAGTGGACCATTATAGCAAGGAGAAATAAGTCAGCCACAGGGCAAAACCAAGGGTGATCATTGTGAATTTTTGGATGAAGTAAGTAGAAAGCAGTGAGGTCAGAAAGCAGAAGGCTACCCCGAGCAGTGCAAGGCATGCGAAGCTTTAACGGGAAGGTCACCCACAGGGCCAGAGAGGAAAGGGCAGCTTTCAGTGATAAAAGGAAACACAACAGATCTTGCCAAGACAATGCCTAGTGGAAGAAATGTCAAAGATTACACAGCTTTCACAGAACAATGTTAAAGCAGCACGCAGGGCGCTGATATGATGAGAATAAAAAAAAAAAAAAAACAAAACCAAAAAAAAAAAAAAAAAAAAAAAAAAAACCACAACAACAACAACAAAAAAAAAATCCACAACCAAAAAGAAGGTTTATTTTTAATTAAGCCTTGAAAACCACTCGTATATTCCCTTAGATTAAGAAGCTAAACAGAAATAGATGGGAATAAGAAAGCACAGAATTACTTACTAACTTGTAAAATACTTTCCTGACAGCTATGCACATGGTTTGAGAGCCTTCATGCCCAGTATCTCAACATCTTTGATTCTTCTGTCCTTAGTACCCCCACTGGCATTATATTCATTAATTTACTGCTGAATTGAGGGCTGCTCCCACTAAACCCTCATGAAGCTCTACAAAGAGATCCCAACTGGAGTAACTCAGGATGCATCTGCTGATCTCAAACACTCACAGAAAACTCTACATTTATTTCACTGTTATTACAATCAGCTGAAGCAAAAAAAAAAAATACCCTCAAAACCAACCCAACACCAAGATCAACTACTGGAGCTTCACTTTAATCTGCAGGGCACAATGTGAGAATGACTGGGACCCTTCAGCCCTCCATAGGTGTCTGAATACAGAATTATATTCAAGATTTTTGCTCCACTAGCTAGAAAAAACCCACTTCCACCTTCTTCTCTAGCCCCGGATGTTGAAGTATCCTTATTCCAAAGCTTACAAAGGCTGAACTTCGAGAAACATTCACAGGTACTTTCTGGCACATTAATGACATTGCAGAATCTCCCAAAGTTTGCATTAGGGCTTCCAGAACCTTCTCTACATCTCTGCCTCGCCAGACAAAAGTAAGTACAGATAAGGCAGTTTTTGCAAAACTAACCATTTTTACTTTTCTTCATCCCTACACAGTTTTTCTAGTCCCAGAAAGTGGGAGGCTAAAGTCTAATAAAAATAAATAATTGGGAAAGAATGCATAGGCCTGAGGAGAAACTGAACCCAGTCTTTAAACATACATGGCTACTACTTCCTTCATTACTGTATCTAAAGAACATTAGAAATACAAGTCAAACTAACACTGTAATAACATCAAGCTACACTTCCACAACATTGTGTTTAAAATACTATAGGTGCAAATTAAAGTTCTTTTTGCTTTTACTAGACTATCTGTGGTTGCTTATATTCTTTTCAGTCTGTCTTACAAGTGTATCATCAAGTAGCTTGTGATCATTTTTAGTGACCTTAACAAGGTCTGTTTAGAAAAAATATTTGATTTTGGGTACAATACAGAAACACTTGCAGTGCCCAAGCTGTAAATTAGAAGCCAGAACATACCAGTTCCATTTTTCAAGTCTGAGGGAAATGCAGTATGCGCAAACAGACAAAAATATGAATTTACATCTTTTTACTCTCCCTTCTTGAGTACAACTCTGTATCATGACAGGCTTTTCAGTAGGTGTGATGCCAGAGCTTATTAAATATCACCAGAAAAAAACAAAAACTAAATCTTTTTTCTTCAAAGAACACTGTATTTTATTTTGACAGAAGTAGAGAACTACAGATTTTCTGGTAGTAACTGTGTGTGTACATGTGTACATGTGTTGGTTCTGCACAATCTCTCTTTAGTTTTGCAAAACTTAAGACTGAATACTAATGGGAATCATGATATTTATCCTTTTGTTGCAGGATATTTTACTGGGGTTTGGGGATATTATTAATTCATGTTGTTCAGACATTTGGTAAAAGTTTCTTAAATCTTCTATAATGGTGTTTAGGTTAAGTGAGCAAGTCAAACACAGAAAAGCTTATTTCCCAACTCCCTAAGCTTACAGTCTTCTTACTAAAAGAGTTACCATTTGAGTATCTGTGCAAGAATCCTGTGAACATATCTCACGTGGCCCTCCCTTTTAATTATTGTAGCTGAGAACTGCCAGAAATACATTCATTTCTGAAGTTTCTATTCTTTCCTCCACCTAAAGCAACTCTACAAGGCTACCTAATCCAACGCTGCATCTGTATTTTGCCTGGACACTTACAAAGGGCCATATTGTACTCATGTCAGCAGGTAACAATTAAGTATTCCCTCAAGTTCGAGAGGAATCCATTTCTAACTCCTTGTGGTCATCCTGCAGTGCTCTCTGCTCAGAAACATTGCCTATTCCTGCCAAGAGCTCCATCGCTTCTGAAGAGTGCATCTGTCATCCCATCCACAAGTGCTGCTTGTTCATGCTTACTGTGGTCTACCATAATGCTTTCCTAGGGGAGTCCAATACTGACCAATTCTATTGTCTGCATTCTCATATAAAAGGTCACTTTGGTACACATAAACTGTGGTTGTGAAGCACTGACACATATTCAGACTGACTTGCTGCACTCACATACTGCATCAGATACCCAATTGTTGGTTACCTATAAAGCTCAAAATCAGGCAAGCCAGGGGAAGACCTGAAGGTACAACCCATCTCTAAGAACAGAAGCATCACTGTATATGGCCATAAAAACCTACCACCTCAAGAAGTTAATGTCACACTGCCATACAAGTTCATACTCATTAAGAGAAGGCCAAAACAAAATGTTAGTGAATTTGGGTAGGCAACCACCTGGGTCCTCAAACCCATTCACCTCCTGGAATAAGCCAGCTCAAGCCAACCTATTTATGAAGCTGAGATTCTGCAAAGCCAACATTAACTGCTTGTTTGCCAGCATCTAGGCTGATGCTGATCAATGTCAAAGCACAAGGCTGCTTGCCTGGGATCATTAGCTTTGTTCATCATCTGTCTGCATAAACTGAAGTCACACGCACCTCTCTTTAAAACCTTGCTTTAAAGGTATCTAGCAGCACAGATGGTATTAGCACTAGGTCATTGCCTTAGTTTAGTCATGATGCAAAAGCAAAAACTGGCATTTAATGAAACCCAAGCACTTTCCTGTTGCAACTTGGATCTTCCTTGAAACCCTGCCATCTGGGGAATGATCAGACTTGACCCAGTTTAAACTAGCAGTTATCTACTAAAACTCATACATATCCTGCACTGACAAGTCTACTCTGTAAGTAGTGTTTATTACTAAAACATATGGTGCTCTTCTGTATTGTCTTAGTGTAGAAACATCCAGTGTTGTTTGACTTGTACAGAACTGACCAATTTAAGAGAAAGACTACTGTGCATCATTTACTTTAAGGAAAGAGCCATGAGAGATGTGACTGATCAGGGAATCTGGAAACACTGTTAACTTTATTCCTTATCGTACACGGACATCCTGAAGTTTAAAGCTTGCTTATCCTCCAATAACTCATTTTGATTTGTCAACCTAACCTGTGGATATTGAGGACTCTGCCTCCCATACCACAAAAGAAACAAAATTACAAGTCTACTTAACTCCATTTATCTATACAGGTATCACTGTAGCAAATCACTATTTCAAACTTCCTCTTTCACCTCTCCCCAAAACACTTGTGAGTTGACTTACAGTCTATTACAGTCACCACTCTTTTAAACTACACCTTTGGTATGCCCTGACACTTTATCAAGATCATACGATTGTTTGTGCACTTGCTCTGTACAACCTAGTTCATACATTTCCTGAGGAACAGTTGCCACCGCACAAGAATTAGCAGTTCCACATCATTTGCTCCCAAATGTATGGTAGCACAACAATAGTAATCTGCACTGCCTTCAACTACAGAACAGTTACTTGCATAAAGGTGTGGTCAGACCCTTGAGACACCGAAAACTTTTATACATGTTTAACTCTGGCTCCAGGAAGATTTGTGTGTTAATTCTGTTGAGAATTATTTGCTGATCAAAACACACACTAAATAACTTTATCTCAGCCTTAGTCTCTCAGAGGTAGCATGTGTTCTCTATTATTTCACTGGTTTGCCCCTGTCTTTTAGGAGAAAAGGACAGGAGCCCAGTACAAGTAGTTTTGCTCTAAAAATTCATACCCAACTTCCTCAATTTCTAAAAATGCTACTTAAGTTCTGAAGCTTAAAAACTTATGTTTGTGACTAAACAAGACAGTAAGACGTCTTCTTGTAGAACCGCCAGGTACGTAGAAGGACAGCAGTGTGACACTAGCCTGGCCGACCACGTTTTCCATGTAACCTGAGTGAGGCCTGGCATATCACCAGACTGAAGACGCAAAATGCACTTCTCACAGTGAAACTGGGACACCCCACCCTTCCCACTTGCCCCAGCACTCCTAGGCAAGGTGAGGGAGTACTCTTGTCTTTGCCCCAGGCCTCTCATCACAGCTGCACGTGCAGCAAGCCTGCAGCCAAAGCAGGACGACCTTGCTTGTCAGGAGGAAGTTTTCCCATACTTGGGGAGACCTGGTGGCAGGACTAGTTTTCAGCCAAGATTAGCAAGCTGGTCCAACTCACTGACTGGATGTCTGCATTGAGAGTTCACATGATGGAGCAGAAACAACCCCACCAATGAAGCAGAAACTCTGGCTGCATTTAACACCCTGCTGATAACATCTGACTGCTTGCTGCTGCTGCTGCCAAAAGGCAAGATCTCACTTTCTACCCCCCACCCCAACTCCTCCCTGCTCTGCTCCAAGCCACAGTCCCACGCCTTCCCATGTTTCCAGCACTGGTACTCAAATCTTTGCAGGCAGATTTAACTCACACAGATCCCAGAACACCATTCCAGCTCGCCTGTTTTTCTCCCTGTCCAGGGATGATTCAGCTCACAAAGTGCTTCAAGTGAGAACTAGGGCCAGAAAAGGAAAGAGCAAAACGTGCAGTCAAGAGGGAGGGGAGCCTCTCCCTTCTGGGGACCAATTAGGTCAGCTCAGCATCCTTAAACCATTCCTTCAGGCTGACTTAAGGCCAACTGAAACACACCACATGGTGGGGAAAGGGCAGGGAAGAGTTAAGAAGACATAAGTAGCTGTTTAAGCAAACCTAGGACTGCTTTTTCAGCTACAACTGCCTAAGCCTTAACTTCTGATGGAAGTCACAAATCCACCAATTTGACTGTACATTGTGTGAGTGACAGCACTAAAAGTTATGCTTGTCAACATCTATTCAATTAAGGCAATTAACAGCCATAGAAAGCAAAAGGAGCTTTTGGGGATGTATGCTTTTATTTGTGTTAAGATATGAGCAGCAAACCTGCAAAATTAAGCAATTTCAAAACAGCTGCTTTGAGCTTGAATGTGTGCCAGCCACCATCACCTGAAAAAGCAGCTAGGAATAAGGTGCAGAAGGACTACCAGCGGAACAGGTGACAGGCACCTCTTTCCTCTTTTAAGGGAGAAACAGATGTGGTATAATAACATTAGGAAGGTGGAGGACAGAGAACAAAGTTCATAACGATTTCTAGAAATGTATCTACAGGATTGCCAACTACATTTGCAGGTATCCTCCAAAAACTAGAGCTGACAGCAATGATGTTATTTCCCTCCCAAAGCACCTGCACGTTTATTCTTCAGCAATTACTGTTTGCAGAGCAGTTCAGTTTCACCTACATGGTTTCCACGCCAATATTTGTGCGTAAGATAAAGTACAGTAGGTTCCAGGACCTGCAAGGTTAAATTCAGGTATTTTGATTGGGGCATGATGGCAACGGAAGAGTGAAAGTTTCACTTCCGTATCAAGGATAGGCTGAAAGTTCTGTGCACGTGTGAGTACATGAAGTTACTCCTGATGAGTCTGTGAGCTACTTCTGTAAAAACTTCTTTCAATACAGTATCTTTCAGCATTGGTGTTGATTTCGTCATGAGCTTTCCACATAGGTTCTGGGGTAAAAAGGCTGTGACAATCAAAGAAGCATACTCAACAGGAGTATTTTTGTACTGAAGGTTTTATGTACTATTCAAGACATTCATTAAACAACAATGTACTAACCCACTAAACTCTTCAATGTTATTTGTTTTGAGCCTAAATTTTTTCTTATCCCAGACACTGTTTTTTGACAGAGAAAAGAACAAAACCTACATAAGCACTTGTGGACAGAAATTAAGTCATGCCCTGTTACACAAATCTGGGAATGTCTTATTGTTTAAAGTTGTGCTTTCCTTGTGAAACTCTTCAAATAATTACAGCAATTTTAGTAATATTTAGTTTACTCTCAGATAAAAATTGATCACATGTTCATACCAAGCTTTTAAGAGTCATCTTACTGACTCAGGAGAAAATACTAAACTTCTGAAGTAAGTTGCTAAAAAAGAATACAGGTTTGATGCCTGTTCCTTTCCTGCTGATGTAGTAAGATTAGTTTAATTTCAGCTCAAGTCAGTCTGATTCATGACAAATCAAGAGTAAATAGGGAAAACAAATTTAATTCTCCTTTTTAAAATCATTCTAAACTAAATCTTTTAAGATCTCTTTACAACTAGAGGTGAAGTTGAATATCTACTTGTTTCAAAACTTAAATCTTAAGGTACTTAAATGGAACAGTAATTATGTTGCTGTACTTCAAATTTTAAAAGCACTAAGTCAGTTATACAGAAGATGAGCAGCCAAACAGAAACCAGCAAATGGCTACTCACTTATACATAACAAGAGCGAACAGTAAAAGCAACAGCACTGAGGTCTCAGGATCGTTAGAGCTAGCGCTGGAATGCACTCTGCTTGGCACAGCGCACTATGGTGAGTAACAGAGAGGAGGAATTAGACACGTTCATGCCTGAGTAATCAAGTCATGACAGAAAGCTCTCAACCCTGTATGTGAATACATTTGGTCTCAACATAACCCCACTGAGTCAGGCAGAAGATGTGCTGTATGTGGAATGCCACCACACTAAGTTCTTCAAGTACAGAAACTGAACGTCATTGTGTTTCTCGCATTGGAACTATGATACGATTTTTCATTTGTTTCTTCCTCCCAAAAATAGAGTGGGAACAAAACTAAAATTTCTAAAAGAAAGTGAGCAGTAACTAATAGCAAGTGAATTACCTGTCTTTGGTGGTCCAGATCTGCTTTATTACCGACTAGAATCATAGGAAACTCATCACGATCTTTCACTCTAAGAATCTGTCGCTGAAATTTATAGATTTCTTCAAAACTGTAAAAGAATAAAAGTAGACCATCAGTGTACTAATTAATAGATTCTCAGTTTCTGTAGAAGCTCAGAAATTATGAGTCACCTATTTGGACTTGCCCTGCCATGCCACACAAGCACAGACAGCTGCAGGCACTCTACCAGAGTTCACTGTCACAGCATGACCAGTTAGAGAATCATCCAATGCCCAAGTTAAAACCAAAATCCTGAAGTTAGCAGTGTGCTATGCGCTGGGCTTAGGTGGGGTGACCTAGAAGAACTTGGATGCCAATGTGCTACAGAGAATCAAGTGACCACAGTCCATTCCACGAACACTGATTCAAGCTAGAATATCCCAGTTACAGTCTAGAGACCCTGGTGATCAGCATTTCAGCTGGCAACCTGCACAGCTACTTCTGGGAAACTTGGGGGAAGCTATCAAAGCTGGACAATTTTATTTCTTGAAGAACAGAAAAATGGCAGGGCTAAGTGATAAGAGCGCTTTCCAGTTACCAACTGAGTTATACCAGGTACTGATGCTGTTCAAGCAGTAAGGAATAATCCAGCAGTACTTAAGGGAAAGTGAGCAAAGCAGAAAGCTACAAAAACTGTACATAAAACAAGTTAATTCTGGCCTAAACAAGGATTTCTGGAGGCAGGGGGAGGGATGGATAAATAAATAATTGCTTTCAAGTAAACACTATTAAAGCTACATCACTACATAAGGAGCTTCATCACAGATACTTGCAATCACATATCCTTTGGAGCACAGACCTCCCAAGCACTGTATTTAATTCCAGGCATACAGTCTGAAGCCATTTACACTTAGATTGCAAGCTAAAAATTTAAAAGCAAGATGATTTATCAGTAAGAAAATTGCATTACCAAAAAAAAATAATTATGCAGTCAGTCATGAGAATGCCAATCCACACAATCCATATACTGCAGCCATGAAAAGAAAGGTGAATTAGAAGGAAGGTATGCCACTAAGCATAGTTGCAACTCCATTTAGATACACTGTTTTAATACTCTGCTCAGAAGTCTGTAGCAACGAGAGAGTTGAAAGTTACCAACTAAGTCCTCTAGGTTTCTTCTTGCTTCAGAATTATTTTCCATCACACAAGCAGAACAGACACTGCTAGCAGATACTTCATTGACAGGCAAGGAAAGCCTTGAATCAAATGGATATCAAAACAAAAATGAAAACTCTGCTTTTCAGAAGTCTTTGAAGGATTTCAGAGGAAGACGATATGCAAGTTTAATGTGTCAAGACCTGCTTAAAATCAAGGCAGACCTTTAGCCAGAAGAGCAAACAAAAACTTAAGATTTTTAGATAAACCAGGAGTTCACATGATGACTTCAAAAAACTCTACAGTCCTCTGTAGCAAAAATATGTATGCTAACACAAGTGCTCAGTATGTCCTAAATCCACAGACCCAGTCTCTTCCGGATGGTACATCAAGATGAATTTACACATTTAGCAGCATTAAGTGTAAGATACACATTCAATGGAAACATGCTTATGCTCCATAGAATATTTATCTTAATTCGCATTGATAGAGCTGTTAGTAAGATCAGAAGTAACATATTAGAGCCTAGACTGAATCTGTGAGGGGGGGAAGAGGGAGGAAATCATAGACCTTTTTTTTGTCATTTTATTGCTCTCCTATTGCAACTTGAAACAAGTAGGACAGATCCGTGAACACTTCTTTATTACTACGTCTCTGATAAGCTCAACGGAGGAAGATCACAACCAAAACATGAAGTGATTGTCTCTATTATACACGGAAGTTTCCTACTCTTACAATGACCAGGAGCTTCCTGACCAATTTCTGTGAGCTTCTAAAAAGATGTTTAATCTCAACTCCACAGTCAAACAGCTATGCAGCTTCTGGTCAATTCAGGGGAATAAGAGTGAGCACTGCCTGCAAAAGAGTGCAGAGACACACTCTGAACTGGATAACTTGTTCAGAAATCCAGAGCCAGACACCTGACATTGAGAAGCACACAGCGAGGGAATATTTCTAAGAACTGATCAGACCATCTAGTTTAAATTTCTGTCACCTCCAGGAAACCAGAATTCTGGACTGTAATGAAGTGCTTGAACAGAATTGCCTTTTTTTTTTTTTGGGGGGGGGTGGGGGCGTGTGTATGCTTTCAAGTAATCTATTCCAAGAGACCGATACTTTCAATAAGCAACTGGTTTAAAATGGGTTTTCATCAGTGATGAGTGTCACACCATGGAATCTAAAAGTGAACGCATAGTTAATGTTTCTGTTTGAGATTATCAATAAAAGATAACCGCTAGGATTATAAAGGATAATAATTTAAGATTAACTACAATTTGTTTAATAGCTTGACATCAGGCTTACCTTCCTCTGTCAGTGACTGAGAAAACAAGCAGGAAACCTTCCCCTGTCCTCATGTACTGTTCACGCATAGCTCCAAATTCTTCTTGCCCTGCTGTATCCAGAACTGAACATAAGCAAAACACTGATTACTATAGTTCATGTTCTTAAGAGTATAGACTAAGAAAAAAAAAAAAAAAATCCTTTCTAATAGGATTATAGCCTCTCCTGTCCACCATAACCAAGCAGAAATCACCTTTCACAGATTCTATTAGATTTTTGCTAAGATTCCCAACAAGTTCTTGGACTGACTGAACAATTCAAGACCTACCAAACAAACTGAATAACAAAGCGTGGTGGACTTTGGCTAATTCACAACCAGCTGAAACAGCAGGAAAATGCTTATAGAGACTTGGGTGAGGCGCTGATTTGTCCTTAAAGAAATCACTGCCAAGGGAGAACTGAAACTTTTAAAGCAAAGCATTTATATTGCACTTGGAAGAGACTGCACACAACAGTCAAGTGACGTGCTTTTCACTCCACCACGTCACCCAGGTAACTGCCAGGAGTCACATAAATTCTCCTAATTTTGTAGACACTATGGATTTGGGAATAATTCTTCAAAAAAATGTCGAATTTGCTTTAAAGATAGACACACATACTTAAGGCATAAGCACTTCAGATCCAGGGTATCTTATTAATAAAACAGAGGTAGGTAGTTTTTATCAGCCATACACTTACATAAACTTCACATGCTGCACAGTTGTTTACCTGCATTACATTTTATGCATACAGACATAAACACAGGCACCAACAGCTACAGGCTGTCAGTACCACGCTTTAGCAAGGCTACTTACTGTCCAAGCGCGCGGCTCTCTCATCTATCACACATTGCTTGGTGTAGGAGTCTTCAATCGTTGGATCATAATCCGTAACAAAATAGGACTGCAGAAAATAAAACAAGTTTGTGTAAGACAAGCACATATAGGACACTCATCAAGTAAGATGCTAAAACCGTACGCTTGGCAGCATCAGGAAGATGAGCAGGTTTTACCCATGTACAACTGTTTGCCAGTTTACCTAAAAAGTTACAGTTAACAGCTTCCCTATTCCTAGCAAATGCCCATAAACTGTAGATATTACTCGCAGAGCCACTGCATTTACTGGATACCCACAGAATTTCTAGCATTTTCTAGAGACTTCTGGTAACTCCTAGAACTTTCAGTATCTAGTGTTTTTTTTGGTCTCTAGTAACTGCTAAGTTTCTCTGAACTTCTGATAAGGTTTAGAATTTCTGGGAATTCTCAAAAGTTTCCAGGATTTCCTCTCCTGCTCCCAGAGGCAGTAATTTCTAAGTGCCAGGATTTTCCCAGCTGTTTCTAGGATTCCCTAGCAGTTTTATAACAATTTCTAGCAACAGCTCCCCACAGCACAAACAGCACTTATTTTGTAAGGTGAATAAAGTTTAGTGTATTGTTCCTGTTCCCAGGATTTCTCTCCTGGTTTAACGGACTAAGCACACACCCCCTTCAAAAAGAAAACTACTGAAAGCAGAAAAAGCCATGGAATGCCTGTGTCACTCATTCCCTCAGCACAAGGCTCTACCAGATATTGCCAGTCTGTTGTTTATCACCCAAACTGCAGAGCAAAGCACATCCTGGTACATCTTTTCTAGAGACTGGGTGACCCAGTATCAAATACTGGAGTAACAATACTATCTGACAACAAGGTTAGATTTCAAAGGATGACTTTTTAGCTCACATGCAGCTACAGCAAAGATATTTTCACCCAAAGCTAATGCACATTGGCATAACAAATCTGAATTCTGATCAAGTTCCTCCCCTCTGTGCCCGATGAAGCAGGCACTGGTGATGTGTATACCCTGACAGTTTAGAAATCAAGCACACTGGGCATGCACACACCTAGATGAATGCCACAGTAACTAAAGGCATACTATCTGAGTACATTACTCAGTCCTGTAAGCCAGTAAGGAAATAGGAATGCATTAAAACTACATAATGGCTCCTAGTAAGCAAAAAAAAGAAGACATCACCAAAAATAGGGTGCATCTCCATATTCATGTCAGAATTAAGAGTTCTCTCTGAAGTGTCTTTCCCATCACACAAAATCAAAGATATCAACAAGACACTACTCTGTTCCTCTAAACTTATCAAACTCAAGTCCTCAAGCGTGAACTTGGGGGGGGAGAGAGAAAGTGTGCAATACAGCACTAGCCCACTAACCTTCTCCAGACACATCACGGCCAGTACAGAACACAGCGAACTCAGCTCTTGCAGATATAGTTTTATTAGTACAGATGTATTTGTTCTTCTCCAGTTTCAATTTGGAGTTGCCCACGGGCAACTGCAGCACTGCTGGCTGCAGTGCTCTGTCCTAACTGCACCCAGCTGACTCCCATCATTTGGGCACATCTGCACTAGGTTTCTTGTCTGACAGTGTAGACATGGGTTCCTCCGCAAAGCTCATCAATCCAGCTGCAGCTGCCTTACTGGGAGAAGCACATCATCAGTTGTAGCACACTTCACCAGCTGTGTATACTATACATAACCCATGGTCATATGCCACAAACCCACTGTCATGCAGTTGCCTACAGGAGGAGTATGTACAGGCTGCTGTTGATCTATTCATTGAGATCTGGGGTGTTGGTCGACGAGAAACTTAACATGAGCCGGCAGTGTGCGCTTGCATCCCAGAAAGCCAACTGTATCCTGGGTTGCATCAAAAGGAGTGTGACCAGCAGGTCAAAGGAGGCGGTCCTGCCCCTCTACTCTGCTCTCGTGAGACCTCACTTGGAGTATTGTGTGCAGTTCTGGTGTCCTCCACATAAAAAGGACATGGAACTGTTGGAACAAGTCCAGAGGAGGGCCACGAGGATGATCAGGGGGCTGGAGCACCTCCCGTATGAAGACAGGCTGAGAAAGTTGGGGCTGTTCAGCCTGGAGAAGAGAAGGCTGCGTGGAGACCTCATAGCAGCCTTCCAGTATCTGAAGGGGGCCTACAAGGATGCTGGGGAGGGACTCTTCATCAGGGTCTGTAGTGACAGGACAAGGGGTAACGGGTTAGAACTTAAAACAGGGGAAGTTTAGTTTGGATATAAGGAAGAAATTCTTTACTGTGAGGATGGTGAGGCACTGGAATGGTTGCCCAGGGAAGCTGTGAATGCTCCAACCCTGGCGGTGTTAAAGGCCAGGTTGGTCAGAGCCTTGGGTGGCACAGTTTAGTGTGAGGTGTCCCTGCCCATGGCAGGGGGGTTGGAACTAGATGATCTTAAGGTCCTTTCCAACCCTAACTATTCTATGATTCTATCTGGCCCCATACCGAAAAACTGCTGACCCCTAGAGCAGAGACACTGAATAGCTCTGCACATCTCCTTCGCATTTTAAGTAGACAACAGCAAACTGTCCTCTCAGGATACACCTACACAGCAGTCTCAGTCACCCTGCGTCAACAGCACCACTGTGGAACCAACTACCCTTAGCTAGCAATAACACTAAAACACAACCATGTTCCCCTCCAAGAAGTATAAAATCTTAGCAGTCTGTCCCACCAGAGACACCTGTGACACGAGATGTTGCAATTCACTCCTTTAATAACATGTAAGTCAATGTGGTCATTTCTAGATATGAAATACTGCTTGTTTAAAAGATTCACCAGGATAAGCAATCCCTCCCCTTCAACCCTTCCCAAAACCTCACCCTCACAAAACAAACAAAAAACTCAACAAACCACAGCCCCAAAACTTAATAACAGACTTTTTAAGGAATTAATTCATTCATAAACTATAAATTAGGTCTCACGTCTTCTGCAGCCTTTAACAATCTTTGAAAGAGGGAAGAGGAATTCACTTATGTGAACATGCAAATAAAATAATTTACAAAATCTGACTTTAAAAGGAACGATCACAAGAAAGGGAATTTAAGTCTTATGTTTCATTAAGGGAAGAGAAAGGGGTATTTATAAAAAAAAGAAAACAGAAGAACCCCAAACCATGAGGTAACATGGTATATCTAGAAATTCAGGGTTGTGATTTGGAACATAAAGCACACACTCTGAAGTTACTCCCTATCCTTCTCCTGCTTTAACTTTCATTTCCATATCCTGCAAAATTCAAAGTTACTGTCTGACCCTTCACATGCATAAAGTGGTAAAGTATGCCAAGTTTTAAATAAAACAAAGAATTTGGAATCAATTTACTTCACTGTCATGAATTAGTATTAGTAGATGAGCTAAAGCAGCAAGTTTCTATCCAAGAAGGTCAATACTTTTCACTGAGGGAGGTCAGAAGAAGAAAACCATAATTATCACAGAGGAATTCTTAATATTTTCCTTATTATTTGTTCAAGGGCCAAGAACTGCAGCATGTTCTGTAATCTCCAAGGCATTTCTGTGATTCCCTCCACCCTTTTTGGTTTAGTTTTTTGTTTGTTTAACAAAATGAAGCTACACACAAAGTGAGAATGCCAGACTAGCTACAGAGACATGGAACAGGATTCCTCTCTCAAAAAATGGAACAAGAGTAACATGTCCTGATCCAGCATCAGCCACATCTCAAATTCAGGATGAGCAGAAGCCAGAGCTCCCCCATTTAACAGGCCACTTATGTGCAATTCCTTCCTTCCCATGGAGCTGCACTTCCAAATCTGCTGTCACAGCCACTCCAGGAGAGGTTTGCAAGGCAATCAGCGCTGTGGTTTTACCTCCAGGCGCTGGACAAAACTAATGTGCCTGAAACAGCTGCTGGTTTTGAAGGAGTCTTTCCAAATTGCACTGGGACTATTTGCCACAGGGAGCACATCAACCATAGCTTGCAGGCCTCATTCAGTCAGGGTTGATTTACGAAAATTAGATGTAGCAGACACAGTATTTATCAGTCTGAGCAGAAATGGACTTTGCTGCTGTACAGACAGTGATAAAAGAACTGAAGCACTTCAGAAGGCTGTACCTTTACTTATGAATGCAACAGCAGGAAGGTGTCTGCACACCCAACAAGTCCAAGACCATACACGTGCATATGTAGCTTTGTAAAGGTCAAGTAGTTTGCTGCAAAACTGCTTAGAAGACTAACAGGAATGCAATTCTAGCAGATGCAAACCATTTCCAACCTACTAGTTTTAAACTGATGCTGAGTCCAGACAAATTGGAGGAGCACGCACGCAGCACAGTGTGTGAAGACTCAGGCTTGCCTGCTGCTGTCTCCTTTATGAAAGCGGTATGTGCAACTCCCAACACTTCAAAGCAATTGCCCTGTTAAAATACTAAACTATCAGAAAGCTACAGCAGGTGTCTCAGATGGACACCGCACCAATCTAGGGTGATCCCTTACAAACCAGTTTGTCAGATCTGCTCTTCCTGGAGCAGCTGAGTTTCTATGATGAATCATAGGAGCTAAGTCACAATCCATTGGCTCCACCGCAGCTGGATATCGCCTGCAGGAAATAATTAGAAGAAACTAAATTTCTTCTATGAAGATAGTAATTTGAACATGCTCTTCTGTTATACCACTCCCTTAATCACTAACGGTGTCAAGGCTCTTTTCCACCCACCTCCGAGAAGGGAAACAAGAAGCTGAGCCCAGTAGTCTCATCAACCATTCAATTTACCCAAAATATTACGCAACACGTTTTCTAGGTTTCCTCTTTCTAAGACTGCTGAGGCAACCAAGTCCAGAGATGGGAAAGCCTGCCAAGGATGCAAGCTGTTTTGCAGAAGGGAAAAATCGAAACAATCGCAACAGCAACAAAAAAGTTCATCCCCACACCACACATCACTTGCAAGTAGGCAACCCACCACCAAAAGCCCGTCCTATATACACACTTGTCATCTTAAAATGTATTTCAAACACAGTCTCCTGACCTTTGCAGGGGTTTCTACTTTTGGCAGATGACACTACTACAGTGAACACTGCTCTAGCAGTCTTTCTCCATTTAAGGTAATGGTAACCCTTAAATCATTGTTTCAATCACTCAAGTCTTTTGGCAAAGCGAACATGTGAAAACCTGCTTTCAGTTTACCATCTTCCCCCTTTGTTATGCTGCCTTGAATATACATAAGGGAATTCTTCCATTAGCTGGACTCATTTACAAGCTTAGGAGTCCCACTCCATAAATTAATAAAAACAACTACCTAACTAAAGACATCTTACATTGAAAGATGGAGAACCCCAATCCAGTTTCACAAGTTCTGTGCAGCTTTTCTCATTTAGTCTTTTAAGGTCATCAACAGTCCACAAGCTGAAAAAACACTGGATTAATTTCTTTTGCGCCAAAATTGGACGTTTTAAGGCAAGAAAGAAGTCAGACACTATCAACAGGGAACTGCAATAAGCTGCAATCCAGAGGCTGCATAACATGCTTCCTTTTATCTTTATACAAAGCTTGAAGAACATGCAACAAAAGGCAGCCCAGCACAGTGAAAGCACACCACTATGAGTAAGTTAAAGGAGTGGTACATGCCAAAATAGATATTCATCCTTGCTGTGTCTATAATCTTCATTTGTATTTACTAAATATACACTTAATATTTCAAAGAGCCACTAGTTGCTTATTTAGATTTTTTCCACATGTTTAAATTTTTGGTTTCAGCCGAGTGAGGGTAAGGAAATAGAAGGGTTTCCTCCAAGCTGAAGTTACAGACCAGCTCTGGATTTAAATAGCATCCACAATTTCAGCATTGCAAATAGCCCAAAATACTTCCTAGCTATAATTTGTACGTTAGAACTTAAATCAAACATGCTGGTGAACGTTACACGCCAGAGCTTCAGCTTTAGACTTAAGTACATTGCCAAATACCCAAAATACATGATCTCAAGACATTTTCAAGGCTGTAAGTGCTACTTGACAGAGTATTTCTTTTGGCAGTTTCTCTTTAGGCTATCTCTATCATTTCTTCTCTACATTTTTCCTTGTTTCCTCTGCAATTCACCAAGAACATTTCTCTGCTCCTGTCCCACTCAACAAAGTTCAATTCACGATCAGTAGTGGCATGTCCTCACCATGGGTATAGAACTAATAACCATACCAGCTGCAGCTCTATCACACACCACATTGATCAGATTAGTAGTATTTCACCCAGAAAAAGATAGAAACCAGACCAAGTTCTCTTCTAAACAGCTTTCCTCATTTAAATGAGTATTTCTGGCATTTGCTCCAAGTCACAGACAAAGTCAGTGCCTTTGTGTAAGACTCCAGTGTCCTGGCCAGTTAGTAGGACCATAAATGGACACCTTTCTGTTTGAGGCACTTGGCTACACCACAGAAGTTTTCTCAGACCATGAATTAAGATGTAAATGACTGACTGCATAAATCAGTTTGAAAGCTTCACTGCTTTGCCACCCATGGAAATCTTACAGCCTCCACCTCCAGCTCTTCTACCTAGAAAGAATGACACAAGAGACAAGTCCATACTAACGTGACCACAGTGTCACACTGCACCCTTCTCCAGGCTTCAGAGGGATTAGAGACCATTCCAAGGAGTTTTAATCTACATGTCCATCCCTGTTCCTAGAGATTCAAACAAATTCAATATCATCACAGACATTTTCTCAGAGAATGGGTGGCAGTAACCTGCCATCTTGCTCAAGCATTACCCTGGCCCAGGTCCAGCACCAACCCACTCAGAAGAACTGGTAATTAAGCAAAGCAGCACTAGGGCATCAGCACCTTAAGAGATTAACCAAAGAACCTCCTTTTACACCACAAAGGAGGACCCTCAAGTAATTCCTTTTGAAATATTTGAGTTGCCTGGCTGGAAAACATGCAGGGAAAAAACTGTATTTACTTCTGGAAGCAAAATTAAACCCAGAATGCATTCCAAAATAAAGGAACAGAAACAGCAAAACATACAAATTTAGTATTTTGCAGAGTCCCATGTACTTGTGTCACAGGAAAACAAACACAACCCCCCCACACCACTGATTAGATAGCCTTTGACCAGCTTGTTAAATATCTAATATATACCTCCCCAAAGCAGGTGGTTCACTAAGACCTCATGTCTCCAGGCATGGCTAATTGGTTGGTGTTGGGGGAGCAGGAGATTAATGCTCCTGGGTTTGATAACAGGCAGTGCCATCTCTGCAAAGGGCTTCGACACTGCACAAAACCACACCATGAAGGCTGCAGGAGCTACCCATAGCAACACAGCACTGTTTTAAGCAGAAGTGCCTGAGATAACAACGAACAGGTTTTGCTGGCATAAACAGTCACACTTTGTAGAACAAGGGGAAGTACTTTGGTCTTGAACATTGGGGAAAGTAGGGACCAAAGGCCTAGAATTATGCTGATAAAAGACCAGACTGCAGAGATACTGAATAAAACACTGGATCATGCTACAGAAGGCCAGGTATATCCCCCTCCAATTATCTCATATTCATACAAACCTTTAAAAGTTACTTTCTTTTAATTACACAATTAAGAGCACCTGTTCCTTTCTTCCAAAAAATATAAATTAAAAGACAGCAGTGTGTGTAAATAATTGATGCTTCCCTCCATTTACACTATTTCCTACTGTTCCAATGTATATTGCCAGCATTGTTATGGCTATCCAGGGAAATAGTAATTTGTAACTACAGTTCCTGCAATTATCCAGTGATGTGAAACATTTGACAATTTCATAAACAGCAAAAACTGAGATACAAAGAGGAGAAGATTAAACTGGAGAAAGTTATAGCAAAAGACAGATGACATGAGCCCTATATAAATTAAACCCTTTGGAGATTCATATACAAGTTGAAAAGTTCTTTTATTTGTTCCTGAAGAACTAGCATTACACATACATATAACACTGATATTTATTATTAAGTACCTGGTTCATCAAATCTCAGTAGTTCTGTTAAAGAAGAAAATCACAACAGAGAACGTAATATTCTTGAATAACCCCTTGTGGCCTCAGAGTGCATCCATTAGATTACCCCCCCCCCCAGCACATAATTCGAGGACAGGAGAGATACAGATCTTAAATTCTGAATAAGATATGGTAGGACGCAAAAATCAACATCCAATTTAGGTTTAGGCAAGTCTTCCCCTTAACCTTTTTATGCAATGCATGGATTGTAAAGATCTTGTGCCTGGGCTGGAAACGCTAAAGGAAACATAAATTAGTCCTATTATATGACCACATACTCTTCTCTCTTTCTCTTTCTGCTTCCTGCCCTTTCATATATACAGTGATCACCGAACGAGCACATCAGATGAAGAAAACTATTAAGAAATCTGTGCTCAGTGCACAGGTATATTTACCACATGTATCCAAATATAACACAGCTTTTTTCTTTATGGCCTTTGTTGTGGTCACTACCCGAAGTGCCTAAAAGCAAAACTAGCTTTCCTTCCCTCATAAGTGTCAGGAAACATGAGTTAGGATAGGGAGAGCAAGGGGAGAAAGGGCACAGAGGATAAATCATCTTCAATCTTAAGACAAATAGACATACCCAAGTCCTGTCTACACACTTTCAATTTTCATATTTCCTAACTGAACATTGAACTCTGTAACCATAAAACCACTCTATTCCATGATGTTTCTCTAGATATCCATACACTAATAAATTCTACAGATATTATCTGCAATTCAGCAGGATTAACTCGCGTTAGGGATTTAAGAGTTGGTTCTGAGGCATCAATTTATTGTGCAGGTCACACAGTGGACTAAGACTCAGGAAGATGAGACTAAAATGAAACTGACTTTTGTGCTCTGAAAGAGAACATCCATCTGGCTGTTTACACCTTTCAACACTCCTGAAAAACTGCCTGACAGTTTTTGGCCTTCCCCTAAATGCTACTTAGAATAAAGCAGCTTACCTTTTCCAACCCTGCATGGGTTGCAGCAGCACAGGAAAGAACCTCCCTTTTTTTTGCTTGCAAAACGGCTCAGGCTTACAGGAAGAAAGCTGGAGAGTTTAACTGCTGGGCAGATAATTACAAGATTCTGTGAAAAAAAACCTAAGAATCCCCCCCAGTGACAGCACATTTCCCTGAGGAAGAGAGAGTGTCCTTGAAACATAACTATGGCAGCTCTCAGTTCACAGAGAGTTTAAGGAATAACTGTCACAGCTACTTTGTTGAAAAGTTAGATGCCTTTTTGCTAGCACCCTACCAAGCTTACACGTGGTGTTGGGTAAGTTGTAAAGCATTAGTGCAGGCCTCCACACTTAAGCTCGATGATGTTGAAGGTCTTTTCCAAACTAAGCGATTCTACGACTCTAATTATAGAGTGGGTACTAGTTACATACACGTAACATGTGAACACCTTTTAAAACACTATCTTCTTTAAAAACCAGCAGACTGATACTGGTTTTAAAACAGCTTTCATCTTTTAAACTCAAACTGAATCCGCACTATGCTTACCTCTCCTTTCAGTTACTCACTTCAAGCTCTCCACACTGTACATCAACTCTGTATTAGCAGCTCACCAGCGTGTGAATATTTGCTTCCAATTTCTAATTCTCAAATTTCTCAAAACCAAACCACACCAAACACCAAGTACACTCACAGAGACCTGTTTTAGGCAATACATGCATTAAAATTTGGCCTTTTGAATACTTACTTCCTGGTGATGCAGATTAGAGAACATACCCTTTCACTGACTGTTAAGACTTCTTTGTAATGCCTTGAATTAATGCCTTTTAATGCCAGTAAGCACCTACAAAATTCTTTGAAGGCAGCTATGTAATTTCTCAAGTCGAAACATGTCTGACTGTAAAATGTACTCTATACTGCAAGCATAGATGAGTCTTGATTTCATTTAATTTCATTTTTGCTTCACAGTAAGAACATGAAGCAAAAAATGTACAAGATACTACGTGCAAGAACTATGAACGCACCAAGTGCTTAATCTTCCTGCTCTTGGCTACTTACAATTCAAAGAATGTTTAAAATATTCACTACATACTGTCTTATCATCACAAAATTTTGTCAGGTTCAGACAGTTTTCAGCATAGCAGCATCCACAAGCTCTTCAGGATGAACTCAGGTTTTTATCTCAAGAAGCGTATGATGAGTTTTAAAAAGTACATATCTGATTTTAGGATACGTGTATAACCAGATAACAGAGACTGTAGCTATTAGTAAAAAGAAAGTAAGAAAGATTATTCAAAAAAATCCCCTGGTGGGGCAGAAGTAAAGTCAGTGGAATATCTTTTCACATACAAATGAAATCATTAGAATATGTCAAGGTACATGGTGTAACGTAAGAGTTCTGATTTAAAAATGTAAGTATAGTAACAGGGTAAGACTTACAACCAATCAAAACAGCTCTTTACTTCAGTAACTTAAACCTAACTAAAACACAGTAACAGACTTCAGGTTAGAGACTATGAGGAAGCCCCTGTTTAGGGCATTTACAGCCTATAAAGAAGCCATTTCACAACTCCTTGAGGAACATACCAGAAGAACTGAAATGCAAACTGGAAAAGTTAATTCCATGGCAAAAAAAATCCTGAGGAGAGTGCAGGTGTTCACATCAAATCAGAACCTTTAAAATAGGTTCAAGCTACAAACAAATTGCTTACTAATAGGACTGTTTGGATTGTCCAGCCAAGGTTATGGACATTTGGACCTATACAATTATATTAATCAGTAAGAAGTTTTTCTAGCCCAAACAAGCCAGTAAAACAAAGCCTCTCTTCAGACACGCTAGTGCATTTTAGTAGTGGTAACTCCTACTTCACTTATTAAGTTCCTGAAAATGGTTGAGCCCTCAGACTCCACAGCAAGCTAAGGTCAAAAATTTATGAAGTTAATACCCTTAATTCTAAAAGTAGGAAGTAAAGATCTGTTTTAAGTAGTAAAAGCCTTTTTCTACATTTACCATTACATTTCAGTTCTCTATATAGACAGGCACTGTTGTCAGTTGTGTAGGTCTGCAACAGCAGGGAAGCAGATGAGGGCTTGGACCACAGTTCATCAGAAACAGTCAGGTAAAAAGCCTGAGGAAGATAAGTTCTCCATGTTCTTGCTCTTAAAACATTTGTTTAACATGGAGATACAGCCAGGTTAACTAGTCCATTAAGCCCAGAGCCTATAGCTCTCTAGAATGATTCAAGTTCGGATTAAGTATTTGCAGTAGTATTTCAAAATAGTGTTTCAAAATACAATTAAACTACATTAGCAACTTCCTACTAGTGGAAGAAGGAGTTTTGTCATCCCCACTCTTGATCTTCCACCATGGTTCCCTGCTGCCTGCAACACAATTAGGAGACCAGCAAGTTCATATTGCCTGCTAAAAACTGCCAACTGCAAACCACCTTTACATGTCCAGCCACTTCACAAAAGCTGACACCATATCACTAAAAGACACCTTTTCCCCCCAACTCTAATATATATAAATAAAAAAAAATAAATTTAAAAAAATTATTTGCTTACATATAGGTTTATATATGTATGTATGTAAAGTGCCAAATGGGGACTGAAGCAGAAGACTAAAAGCTTCCAGATTTCATCATACCACTCATTATGTCAGAACAGACGACACAGAATCACTAGCACCCAGGTAATTAAAAGTTCAGATGACACTTTCAGAGCTGCTAATACATCTCATTTATACTGAAAGTTCATTGTAGTCATAGATAGCAATACACTAGTTCCTGTCCTGTAATTATGCTCTTGTGGTTTTTTTTTTTAATTGCCACAGCTGATTCCATGGAATTTTTGAACACCAGCTTGGACAACATCCAGCATAAAAACATTCAGCTTCATTAGCAAAGCCTGAAGTACTTTATTTTTCAAAGATTTATTGACTGATCATTAGAAGCTAATTATTTAGGAAAAGCTATAAAATAGCACTTATATCTAATAAGAACTATTGTGTCAGAAGATAAGCACAGTTCTAATAGCTTTATTTGCCTAAATTACATATTTATTCAACTCCAACCTTTTAGGCTGAGACTAGACTGTCTAGACTCATTTTGCAGACTACAGACAATTATTATATTTAATTTTTCAAAGTGCCATAACCAGAAGTGCCAACAATGCTGCAATGGCAGCTGTATTTAGCCACCTATTTTCATTAGAAAGGCTAATTATTACTAGCCTTCCCCCAAAATCCTCACTCAACTAAGTAAAATACGCAAAGCAGTAATCTTTTGAGATATGAAAATTTTAAATGATAATGAAAGAACTGATTGCTTACCTATGAAATAATGGACTTCAAGCCATTCAAGACTGCCAGCATCTGAAGCTGCATGATGCACGTATAATGTTAAAATGTGCAGCAAAATCAATTAAAGTTACAAGATACTAGGCAACTTCCCCTTAGAAAAAGAGTATCCAAACAGCTTGCAGGTGGCAAGCTATCAGCAAGAAGTTATGCTAAATAGTAATAACATGCTAAATGCAAACTTTTAACAAGGCATTTCTTAAGTTGTCCTTGTACCACAACAGACATGGCGTGAAGGCTGCACCAAACCATGCTGATCAACTCAACACATATGAGCTCCATGCTGCAGTCCCATCAGCCACGGCAGCTCACCAGTTAGGAGTACCTACACCAACACCAAGTATTTTTGCACATCTGTATCAGTCATCACACTGTATTCTAGATGAAAATGTGTTTTCTGCCTCCCAGAACCATTTCTGAGAAGTCTGTGGCTAAACAGTAAAACCTCAGATAGGGGGAGAATTTGTACTGGCCAACAAGTGTTTTTTCCATGTGATCTGACTTTCAGATTTGGCAGTTCCAGACAGAACCAGCACATGGGCTCCCACAGGGACCAGGGAGAAGAGAGCACCTACACACCAGTCACTCCTGAGTCCAGCAACAAGCTCCATAACCTTAATGTCCCCCCTGCAAAGAAGCTTTTCAAGAAATTGACATTTTAGCATCAGGTTTTTAACCCAGACGCATCAAGTACTCATAACTTCACTTTGGGATTTAGAACCAAGCAACAAACAGCTTAAAAAGAGTATTTTTTTGCCTTATATCTAATCTAAGGTATCAGGTTAACCCACCTAATTGTGAGAGCAGAAAGGAGGGAAGGGGATCTCTTCCAAGGTAGGGCAGGCTATGTAAGACTTTTCATGCTAGAGATTGTGTTCAGATCTTCCTGGCACACAAGCAGTCCCTTTGTTTTGTTTCACTGCTTGGGCATGGCGTTCAACAGATCCCATTCTGACAGAGGGGAAGGAAAAAAGAGCAGATTTGGTCATTGTCAACAAAACATAGCAGAACAATGTGGTAAGTTATTCCACCCTTGAAGCAAGACAGAGAAATCCTACCCCATATCTAAGCAGAAATACCTGACACAAGATTTCAGTGATGCAGGCTGGCCTGAAACCATGATGAGGCATGATGCCTGTCAAAAAGCACAAGTATTTTAAACAGAGGCTAGTCTTACTTAAGTAGACACTCCTGCTTCCTAAGTAGTGGTTCAAATTAATATCACTATTTTCAGAAACTCCAGGTTTCTATAGGAACAAAAGATAAGAAATCCAATATTTGGAATTCAAGGAATCTGCAGCATGGACTTGTGTAACTGAAACACAGCTTCAGCTGGACAAACCACTTTGAAAAAAGTAATACTGAGTATTTTCCATTACAGATACCAGTAGAGTACAACGCTTTTCTTTCCAGCCTAATCAGTGTTTGCAGAGAAGTTAAATCTTAATGTCCTCGGAGAATGTGTTCATAAGTCTCTCCTACTACTACCAGCAGCAGATTTCAAGATCAAAGGTTATGGCTCCTTCACATCTGACAACAGCGTAATTCAGACTGGTTTTCTCATCAAGTAGTAAGCTGCAGTACAGTGCATAGTGAACGGGGATTGTTTACAATAGGAAATGTAGTATTTTATTTCTGACCTTTCAGAAGCAAAGCCATGTGTATTGGAACTTTGACATCAGAGACAGTTAGCTTAAGTTCCTAGAAGAAATACAGAAAACTTCAGAGAAAATTTTATCCTAAATAGAAGCTAAAAAAAAAACCCAAACCAACAAAAACCCAAGCAAATAAACAAAAACCAACCAAACAAAAAAACCCCAAAAACCCCAACAAAACAATCCTCCCACCCCAAAAAAAAAAAAAAAAAAAATCAACAAACACCAACCACACAGTTGGGAAGGCTTAGAAGTTACTATTCTGTTTGGTATCAGTGTGTTCCACAAGCCAATCCAAGCATACTGTTCTGCAGTAGCTCCAGTCCCCATGCTTTATTTCTCTGTTTTGAGGTCTGAGCCCATGCCTGTGCTACACTTACATCCATGCCTCAGTGGCACAGAGTTGCTCAGAATCAGCGAATTCTCTTTTAAATCAGCGAATTTGCAGACTAGCACCTGAAGTTTCTGTACAACCTAACATTTTCTGTGCACCTCATCCCCAAACCATAGTTGTTTACTCTTAGCTGAAGGGCACCAAACTGGGCAGTACCTATCTTACCCAAATTATTTTTTGTAGTGTGCATGAAGTTGTATCAACATCAGAATCACACAACAAACAAGAGTGAGATGCTTTCCCGTCAGAGGATGCATGTATGGCCCCCCTTTCACTCACCGAGGAAGCGGCTGCACACAGGCACACCCCAACAGCAGGGTGGTCATGAAGACAAATCATTCACAACAGGAATGTTTACTAGGAAGGTTGACAGAAGCAAGTTCTTGAATGGCATTATCATCCCAATTAAGGAAGACTTCAAAAGCAAAACATGACCAACATTGTCACAACTTACACATGAGGAAATGTGTACAGACTCAAATTCCAAGAACCAGAAACTTATTGACTTGTTTTACAGTTGCTAATCCTGACATGTGAGCAAGATTTCATAG
Organism: Psittacula echo; assembly: GCF_963264785.1. Lineage (NCBI taxonomy): Eukaryota > Metazoa > Chordata > Aves > Psittaciformes > Psittacidae > Psittacula > Psittacula echo. The sequence continues at coordinate 32,718,834 of NC_137739.1, forward strand.
CATAGAACTGGTTACAAGCACTGTCTTGCTAAAACTAGCTTGGTAGCTGATCTAAAGGGAAAAGGAAGATATCCTAAAGCCCCAGTAAGCACAATTCAAATGCTCTTAAGCAATTCTAGAATTTCAGCCTCAGCAACTTTAAAATCTAAAGTGAAGAGAGTGAACGTCAATGGAATCATACTTATGTTCAAGTTTCATTAAAAATGTTTTTCCCTTCATTATTCAGTCTACACTTTTAAGCAAGCATCAATTTCCATCTTAAAAAAAAAAAAAAAAAAAAAAGCATATTTACCAGCAAAATATTTGGTTATACTAAAATTACCCACAGTGTTTCTTCCCCTTTGTCTCTGCACCTGCAGGAGTAGCACCACTCTGAGTTAGCATCACCCCAAACCACCACAGGGCAGGGAAACATAAAGAAAACTCGGAGCTTACTTTTTGCTTGGAATAGAGAGATAGATATAACCAACACTATTTAACATCTACAGCATTAATAATGTCAGATTAACATTTCACATGATCTTTGAACTAGAAGACCCGAGCAGTTAAGTGTTAACTCTGGTTTTTTATACTTTTAGAGAATTTATTATCTCAATCACAAGGACCGTTTCATTTCAGTGAGATTATAGTTACTCCCAAACCCAGTTCTGTTATAACTAAGGCAAAAAATAAAAGCATGTCCTGAAAGGCACCACCCTCTTTCAATTATCGAAATCCAGAAACAAGGCACGCTGAAGACAAGCGTTAGCAGACTTGTTCTCATGTTAAGATCTGCTCCACAAACTACAGTTTTATGTGCAAATACCTACTTTGACATTACAAAAAGCCACATCTATTACGAACCACATCAAGAAACTGCAAGCAAACATTCAGCTGAGGTGCTACATAATCAAACACTACATGCAGTCAACAAATGTTTTTACAGTAAGGCTATTTATGGTAGCAGTAAAGAAGGCAAATGAAAGACTGCAGCAGTTTTACACCAAGCAGCATCACTCCCCATGGTGGAGCTGATTCTAAGTAACAGATAAAAAATGATCTGCATTAAACACTATATCCACAGGCAATCCCTTGGTTCAGGGAATTCACAGTTTGAGCTAGAAGCATTTGCTAGAGTCACGTAGACCTTAGAATCCTATTTGTTGATGGTACTGTATTCTTTCACATGCTTCACTTCAGGGAAATACCCCATCCCAACTACAAGAGGGCAGAACATTATCAGTTCACATACAACAGAACTCAGCTCAATTCACTTGAGCAAAATATTAACCTCATCCTCCTGCAGCATTGCGTCTTTCTATGTTTATCTGAACACATTTGAGCCCCATTTTCTGTTGGCATTTGTTACTAAGAGGAGCACAACTAAACCTTCGGAGCCACCCATGTATATCCACGCAAAGCCTAAAGGACAACTCTTTATCAAATTTCATTTGAATAGATTAAATTGGTCTCTCTCTCTCCTGCTACTCCCAATTTCAGTAAAACACAATCTTATATTTTAGGAGGCTTTCAAGTTTTAAGGGAAAATAACGGGGACACACACCACTAAAATTTTTAAGCATGTTATTCTCCTACACCATACTCATGTTGACTAGTTCATCATCCCATCCTCAAGACTGGCAGACTTTTGGATTTTTAGGTTCATTAAAGGTGTGATCTTCAAAACCTAAAGGTTTTTAAGTTTAGTAACAGCACGTAGTCAAGATTCGCTGCGGGGGTTTCCAGCAAGGTGATTTCCCTTCTGTCCCCTGTGTGCTCTCATTCTTACAAAGAATTTACATAAATTCTCAAATAAACTTGTTTTCTAAACTTATGAGTTCCTGCCAGCCTGCACAGAACAGATAGATCACATGATTGACTTCACCTGCATTAGAGGATACATGCTGACTTCTCTATATAATATTCCTTTACAGACATCGGTTCAAAAAAAGCACCACTATCTGGAAAACACAGGTGCATGAGATTAATATAGGTCATGAAAAGCATTGGTAAACAGATTATCTAAACCATGTACAAGTATGATCAAAGTGAGGACAAGGGCTGATGAAAAATAACTCAATCATGCTAGTCATATTTCTCCATTTTAGACAAGTTGGTTCTACTACAGGCCACTCTCTCTCTGATTTTATGAACACTAACTTGTAACACATCTTCAGCAAAGTAAGCTACCTTCTTCAGGACAGATTCTGTGAACAGACACTGCCACAAAAGCAACTCAATAATTTGTTCACTACTAACACATTTTGCCTTTAAAAAAAAACAGAAAAAATACTTATACCAATATTCTTAGAGCAGATAAGATGCTCAGAAAGAGGATACTGGTATGAATCCAGCAAAAAGCACAGAAAGTATTAGATTTCTACATAGGGTATTAGTAACTTACAAGGAAGATCCTTTTTGCTTAACCATCTTACAGTGAGAAGTTGTACTTCCACTATCAAATGCCACAATCATTTGCACTATGCTAGTTTACAATCTTTCAACTTGTAAGACTTTCCAGGAGGGAAGCCATCACTGAAATGTAACCTTGGTGCTCTCAGCTGCCTTTTGGACTTCTCCAAAGCAATCCATGCATTCCTCACCTCATTTCTGGAGACCATAATCCAAGAGGAGGCTGGTACTATAGTGCAGAAGGCACAGCACCAGAAGAATAAGCTATCCCATGCAAAGTGGAAGAAGAAAACAACCCAGTAGTTTTGACAGTATGATATAGAGCAATTATAAAACCCCCAAACAAAACCAATAGAAACAAAACAAATTCAAGTTCTCCTCTCTGCAAGCAAGTATACATTGATAGAAACTGAACAACTGATAAATTACCCAAGCCCAATTCATAAACATGTACAGAACTGAAGAAGTCATACCAAACTACCCACACTTATTGCATGCCATAGCCATTTAGTACTTTAACAGGGTAGGAGCACTTGAAAAAGTGGCAGTATCGTACATCTAGTAGGGAAGACAGCTGAAGACATCTTGTCCTGAAGGAAAGAACATACTCCATCACCAAAAGAATTCATTTTCAATTAAAAAATAATATATACAGCAACTTCTAAATCCAAATTGTAATGAGCAATATTCTTCTTTGGTCCGACAGGCACACACAAAGTATGACTTTAAATAAGTAGAGAACATCATTATTTGATTGCTTTCTTGAGCAAAGAACTTATGCAAATGTTTTGTTTAAAGGTGTAAGGAGGCAGCAGTGCAGTGAAAGCTATCTTTAAATGTGTGAGCAGTGTACAAAGACCTTCAATTTGTTTACTTCAGAAGAAGGTTTTAGAATGCACGGGGTTTGATCAGAGGGGGTTTTGTTGGGTTTTTTGAGAAACCTACTGCTATTTCCGCTCCCATATTCTACCAAGTAGTGATCTTGTGGTAAAGGCATTCAGTGAAGAGAAAACAGAGCGTGGAATGCACAGGCAGACAGCCTTCTGCACCGAAACCACAGGAAAGTACATTAGTTTCTCTCATTTTTATAGATTAGAAACAGGTTCTTCAACTTCCATCATACTTAGAATAATGGACTATTCAGTGCTATTCAGAATTCCAGTAATCACAGGTGACATCTCTGGACAGGCAGTACATCAGTATGACAAGCAGAAACTCTACAGAACACATTATCTTATTCATTAACTTGCACGTAGCCAAGTATGAATGTACCTCTGAACACAGCATTACCATCACACAGCTCTGCCAGCTTTTAACATACAGCTAAGCTAATGTTATTTACAAGGGCAGGGCGGATGTTGCCAAGAAAAATAGTTTCTCTTTTGAGCTTTCTTCCAGCATTATAATGTATTTTGAAGTTTTCTAGACTCATTTCCTGTGCATGTGCTAAAAGCCATCTTTTGTAAAGACCAAAACTCAAAACTGGTAAAATGGGCCATATGCATTACAAACTTGGTGAGCAAAATCAAGATTGTACTAATGTGTTGCTGGTTTGGGGGCTTTTTTCAGAAAGCAAGCAGAGTTACAGCAAAATTCTTTTCAAATACATTTTGGCACTGACAGCCTACGTGCTTCAGGTTTAGGAAATGATTCTCAGATCCTGAAGACAAGACATAAAACGAATCTAAACACATCTTCCCATGAATTGCTATGGTAGCCCACTGCCAGCAGAGCAGGCAGCCACTGGTTTGCAACAGCACACATTCAAAAGTATTAGCGTGGAAGCTGGCAAAAACTCAGTGCTCCAATTCAGAGATGTTCAGTCAGCAATCACAGAACTAGCACAAACATGGGGTTTTGTCCAGGAGAATCACAGTCCCTTTCGCTAACTACACTTCATGTAGTTTCTAGATTCAGGAGAGACCAGAAGGATCATAATCCATCCAGGGAAAAGTTACATAAAGATGATTAAGACCTAGCTGAGTAGTGTTAAACTATCACAGTAGCATCTCATAACGACTAGCACCAGGGAAAAGCTTTTAAATTTTTGGGGCTACTCAATTGGCATGGAAGTCCTCATGCGCAGAACAGCTACCTCAAGTACATGCACTGCAGGAAATGTTTTAAGTTTTAACATAAGCTGTTCAGCTGTTAGAAAGCTCAGTCTCAATTATCTAGTCTGAAGCAAGTGGCTGCAACTTAAATTATTTATCTTCTGCAATCATCCTGAACAAATTCATCCAGATCACCACCTTTCCTCACACAGGGAGGCAGCCAGAGTCTTTTTTCAGGAGATCACATCAAGAGATGCAGGGCTTTTGTTTATTTTCTTCAGCATATTTGCAAATTGAAGGAATGCACAGAACACAGAATTCCAAGGTGTAATTTTAGCTCTTAAAATAGCAAAGATGCCAAACACTTAAACCTTCAGCAAAATCCCTAACTCATTGGGATTTTAAAACTCCAGGTCACAGTTCCACTGAGCAGACATCCAGTCAGCACAGATCACATGAGTTTCAAATTCTGCTCAAAGTGAACAATTCTATTATCAGCTTCCTTTTTTGGGAGAAGACTTCTGTGTGTCAGTCGAAATATTCAGGTCCTCCCACAAAACAAGTCAAAGCAGCTATGGAGGAGGGGAAGCCACTATTAAAAAATGTGTGGAATGTAACCTACTTGGAAGAAGGCAGATAATACTGGGACAAAGAAGTCAACTACTTCAGATCTGAGACTCTTTGCCCATACAGTCCCACCAACATAGATACTGGCCAATTTCAAATTTACAAACATTAGTGAATTTCATTAACCTTTGTAGAACATACATGACTAAAAATTAGTTTCACAGACACACACACAAAGCTATCAAGTCCTTTTGTTACCTGGTACACACTATATCCATTCTAATGGGTGCAAAACCTTCTAGACAGCAAACAGTGTCTTTAACTACTTCAAAAGCTGAGCTTTGAAGTGTCTTTTTTTTTTTAATTTTAAAGAAGTGGAGAGGTATGCAGCAATATATTTGAGTGTACCTTTCCAGCAAGATAGAAAGAAAGCAGAGACTCCGTAGGAGACGAATCATTTTCTATAGTTATTAGATTTTGGCCACAGATACAGAAATTAAGAAATTTTTCAGGTTTTAAACATCCTCGATAAAGTAAAACACTTAGTTTAACAAAGTCTCCTCACACAAAGTGTTGCTCTTAGAACTAATACCCAAGGGTTCAAAGAGCCAACCCAATGACAGACAGTAAACTAACTTTCAGCCTTAGCAGTCTCAGAAACGCACAGGCACCTGCTGTGGATAGACTAGTCAGAAGACAATAGCTTGAAGCCTCAGAGCTGCCTTAACGTTTCCAGATGAACCAGAAAGAAATCAAACCTCTTGCTCCATTAGCTGACCTGACACAGTCTGAAGTCAGAGAGGCTTCAGCTGAACACCCTTTGATCAGATAACAGGACCCACTCATCAGTATCACACACAGGAGGCGTTTTGCAACTCTTCTTGTGTTCACTCTACACAGTAAGAGCAACCACTCTTCAGTCTCATTCTCCACTTGAGCAGAGCTGGAACAGGTTAACTTCCCCCCTGCTGCAGAGGGCTTCATGCTGTTGTACACACGTCTTCTTCAGTGGTTAACCTACTGCAGAAGCTGTTGCCTGTCCCATCCTTCCCCCAGTCGCTCTAACTTAACCTGCTGCAGAAGCTGCTGCCTGTCCCATCCCTCCCTCATTCACTCTGCCTGCACACAGGCCCCAGTGTAACTGTGTTAGTCCACATTACCTATAGAGAATTATATCTGAGTTTGTGTGATCATTTTTATAGCATCATCCCCAACAGCTGAAGCAATGCAACAGAGCAAGTTATGCTGTTCTAGAAGCAGAAGCATCTTAAATTATCTTTCCTGCTGAAGACCTGTAACATTTAATGCTAAAATCGTGCTCAAAAAGTTACAGTCAGCAGCCCAATTCTTTTCTGATGATTATGTCATGATTCTGGAGTGCCTCCAGGTGATTAATCTTCCCATAATCCAGGCATGGTATACAGTTTATATGTTTAATTATTGCAGCAATCAAACAAGATGAGAGTTTTAAGGTTCTGTGCTTCAGCTGTTGCTAGTATCACTCATATAAAATAACATTGCACTGAAAGCTAGAGAAGCAGTTAAACCATGCACAAGATTGTACAGCAGTTTAGTATGTCTTTTCCTTTAGTTTATGAGAAGAGACTTCTGGACTTTAAAGAGTTGGAAGCACAAGCATCCAAACCAAAGCTAAGCAGTCAACAGCCCTGTTGGTTGGTGACAACCTGTTAAGAGCCAGCACTAAACATAGCCAGGCAGGCTATTCAAAGCGGTCTGTCCACAGGATGTCACAGGCAGAACACTTCATTTCTAGAAACAAAACAAACAAACAAACCAATAACCACACCACAAAACAAACAAAACACCACCACACACACACACTTTACCCGTACAAAGCCAGAAATGAGATGCAGCTCCACGTTTTAAAACTTCTCATTTAACTAATCTCAGACAGCAGGGCTTATAGAGTTCTTTTACCTTGCTTACATGTTAGGAAGTATTTTGGCCTCACAGGTTTACTTTCAAACTGGAGGGTCTGGAAATTATTTATAATGGCATATAACCTGCCATCAAAGTTTTCAGAATTCACTCCACTGGAAAAATACTTCCTAACATGTAAGCAAGGTAAAAGAACTCTATTAAGCCTTGCTGTCTGAGATTAGTTAAATGAGAAGTTTTAAAACGTGGAGCTGCATCTCATTTCTGGCTTTGTACGGGTAAAGTGTGTGTCACAGGTTAATTTCCAGACCTTCTAGTTTGAAAGTAATTTATAATGGCATATAACTTGCCATCGAAGTTTTCAGAATTCACTGCACCACTACAGGAGTGCTGCTGAGCATGGGAGGATAGTGCCCCCACCCATGATATTTTAAGACCCCAAGCAGGATCCCAAGTTGGTAATCCCTAGAAGGGTTAGTGTCCGGTTCACAGGGAGGAACAACATCCGTTAAAGTCAAAGTATGGGAACTCAGAATGAAACAGCATGTGTATTTGCATCTTGGAAATCTCAATCAGGACACGCGGTTGAGATTCACATAACACTGTTTGAGGCCTGCGGAAAGGCAGTGGAATAAAGATGCAAGTGCAAGGATAGTATGTTTCCGGAGCACAAAAAAACAGCTAAGCAGTGACTGAAGTTGCAAGACAAAGTTAAAATACACTCATAATTGCATTCTTAGTAACACTGGGTCATGCAAAGACAGAATCCATTTAAATACACCACAGCTACCTACTTTTACCAAGTTTTGCTAATGAAGACTTTCACTTCTTAGCTAATAGAGGAAACCATTGTATGCATTTTTAACAGGATCTTGTTCTTAAGTGGTAGAGTTGGTAGTACATAAAAAAAGTATATTATCAACAACTACTTTTTACGCACGATTTTAAAGGACCTTCATAAAAGGAAAGATAAACACAGAAATACTACCAGAAACACTCTATTTAGAAATGGCCTGCCTCACGCAGTACATGTTACTGTAATCCCACTTACTTTCCTCACACAGAATAAGTCTAATAACAGAAGAAATTTAGCAGATCACTTGTCTACCCAAAGATGCCAGATTTTTCACACAGATTTATCACTGGCATCCTACCATTTCATGGTCTACTTACCACATAAAAAGCAAAATATTCAAATTTGCTTGCAAGTTTACAGATTTCTATCTGCTTAAATGAGGAATGCTGCAGATGCTCTGTGATATGAGCAGAGCAAGTTAGTTTTGGCAGAAAAACTCAAAACAGTAACTGCAGTGATTTTAAAATTTCTACTTTTCCTAGGAAATATAGTTTGAGACTCAACACATTGAGTTTGTAACAACTCACTACAGTTACAAAAAACTCAGAACAGGACTGGAAAAATAATTTGCTTGTAAGTTGTGTGGAAGATCAAGTTTATTTCCTGGCTTAAAAGACTTTAGAAAAGTGACATGTGACAGCTATGAATATGTGCACCTAGGATTAATCTGCCGAGAAATAGCACTCCTCATAGGTCTTCCACGTAAAGATCTTTGTAGAATACTTTGGTTATTAGCGTTACACTATTTATTTTTTTTCTTGAACTGTAGCATTTTTCTGTGTCAATGCTAACATCCAGTTAATTATTAATGTAAGCTGGTCCTAGCAGCTAGTACTTCATGCTGTCTTTAAGAGTGCCCTCCTGCGTACATTCCTACTGTCTGAACTCACTCCTGACCATATTCACCAGAAACTACAGTCTGCTTTCTGGACACAGCTGAGAAGCTGGTGCAGGTCTGGTTAAGTGAGCATGACTGCCAGATGAAGCTGTTTGCTGAGCTGCACGGTGAACCAGACAGGGTAACTGATCCCGGGTAAAAACATTCTCTGGTTATTTTTAACTCTGATCCCTTGTGGAGTTTCAGTGAACTAGATGGAGTAAATAGCTATAGTGGTGAATTGCTGGGGCAATGTGGAGACTTTCTGAGCATTTTTCCTTACAGTAGTACTAGCTTATCAAATTAAACCTTCAAGTACAGCAAAGCCCTGTTTTTTCAGGCTTGAAGTGTAAAAACATTTCCCTAGCCTTGTGCCTTCCCACTGGTGGTCCCTTCTCAAAAGCAAACAAATGATCAACTTGCCCTCACTTCAGTTTCTCCAGCTGCACCAGCACACTGATCTGACAGCTTCAGCATGGCCCTCGCTTTCCAGCCTGGTCTTGGGGAACTCCACACAAGCCTCTTCCAGAGGCACCTTCTCCTTTTCAGTCCTTTGTGAGCTTTTGTGCAAGCACATTTCTACAAATTACAAAATTCACCACAGAACTTAAATCATCCAACAGGATCTCCATCTGTAAGCAGAACTTACGGCACTTCCCCACCTAACTTGAGATATGCACTGCAGTCCTCCCCAGTAACCCCCACTCAGCTCAGGTTTGAGGCCCTGTGTATCCTTAAACACAGTTAAAGCCCAGGTTCTCCAGCCTTTCCCTTTCCAGTGGCAGTTAAGAATCCCTGACCTCACTTTAATGACAGGCAGCCATTGTGTTCAATTCTTGATTAGTCGCAAGATCAAGCACTTCAAACATGAATACATGACCTTCTTTAACTTAATCATGAACAGCCCGTGCACTGCATTCCAGCCAGCCCTCTTAGAAGAAACCTAGTGAGAGAAGCAATCTATAAAAGGGAAAAAAAAAAAAAAGTCATTTTAACCTGATTGAAGTTCCACCTAAAAGCAGTGCTGCTGCATATCAGGCAGTTTACACATCAGGATGTGAATAGCTTAAGTATAGGCATGGTGTGTTGGAGGAGGAGAATAAGCAAGAAAAGGCAAAGCAAACAGATTAAGTAAACATCCTTTTTTTCTGCTATCTACTCCAAGTAATTAAGTTACAAAAAGCAGAAAGAAATCTTTTCTTTTGTGTTACCTTCTTCCACAAAGTGCCATACAGGCTACCCTGGATCCAAGCTGCAGCCACAGTTAAGCTGCAAGAGAGAACATTAAAACGACAAAGAACGGGGGGGGGGGATGGGGGAGGAGAAGAAGGAAAAAAAAAAAGCCAAGGGGAAAAAAAAAAAAAGGCTGTTCAAAATTACAGGACCCATCTCTCTGAGTAAAGCAAGCTATAGTTCAAGGCAAATTGGAAGGAAGGGCCTCACTCACTGCATTTACCCGGGATCCAACTCAACTCTACATTTGTAGTAAAAGTCTACCACTACCTTTTGTTGGCATTTCAAAACAAAACTCCTGCAACTTTGTAAGGCAAACCATTTTTCAGACAAACACTGCCTACCAGTATTACTTGCAGTTAAAACTTTTTCAACGGGGATCCAGTTCACTCTATCCCTTTAAGTATAAGTTTGTTTTGGTTGATCAAAGATACATCCAGAATTCAGTTTTAATGCTGGTTTTACATATTTCTTGACATAGAACACATTCACAGCAAGTGCTGCATTTACCTGGATGTTACATTTTCCTTTAATGGTGCTTATGGCCATAACTGAAGACAAGACTACCAAACCAGGGCAAGTAAGCCACCTGAATCCTCAGAACCAACACAGCAGTTATCCACTTGCATCATACCAGCCTAGACCTGAAGAATAAACAGCTTAGGAAGGTCTGAAAAAAAAAAAAAAAACCCAAAAAAAAAAAAACTATCTTCCTACCACCTAATCAGAAGACTGTTACATTTCACTTCATTAAGCTGTTATTTATCTAGGGGTACATCAAAGGAGCTCAGTCACAACATTTTCAGTGCTGGTAACTCTTTCAGTAAATGCAGACAGGTTGCGTAAGGTATACAAACATGAGGCATTCAAGTCCTTCAAAATTCCCTGACTATATGGGCTCTACCTACATGAGCCACCCTCTACCACGACTACTGAATACTGAAATTTGGAGCTCCAGCCAAAACCAGAAGCCTCTCCCTCTAGCACGGGAAGGAGGAACAGGGTTACAGGCCAGCGGCTGCCTATTCATCCCCAAGAGTGCAAAGGGCATACCGGCCAGGAATTTGAGAAGCTGTGCCAGTACTTCTTGTGCAAGTGGCAGTAGAAGACAACCTGATAACCAAAAGGTACGTCAATATTTACCCACTGTATAAGCAACTGCTGCTAGGGGTTAACGCATGGAAAGGTACTTCCTGACTGCAGTGTGGTTTAAGTTACCTCAAAGGAATTTCACTTTGGAAAAGTACTGTAAATTCCTCAAAACCAGAATGATGAGTACCTCAAAATTTAAGCACTACTCCAAATTTATGCCAGCTTTTGAACCCAGCTCAGTTCATTCAGCTACATGCACGTTAATACACAGTGTCCCTGAGGGCTAAGTTATGATGCATTACAACATTTCTAGCTATACAGAACAGTAACGTGCAAACCAATGCTTCCTTCTTGCCTGCAATTTAAGCTTGAAGTCATCTACTACATTTCCCAAGCTGTAGATGTACAACTAACTGGAGTGAGACAAATCTTTTGCTTGGTAGCAGTGCTCTAGGAAGCAAGGAGCCAAGCAGCTCGAGTTTCACAAGAAGCGCAACAAGCAGCCCTTATTATTCCAGGTGAGTGCATCACAAGTGCTTTGTTTTTATTAGGATTTTTATTTCCCACCTTTAACTTCAACAGACGCCAACAATCAGTTGCTCACTCTCCTAAACTGTATTTTGCTACCTTGAATTACATTGTACTAGTTACCATAAGTAGGCCCCACACTTTATCAAAATGTAAGCATACCAGCCCCAGCATAGCCCTGCATGAATCCACGGCCTGGAATTCATGGCATTTAATTCCTTTGATTTTCTTATGGGCTTACTTGAAAAGCATTTTTTCTGATGGTCAGCAACGGTTAGTCAGAATACCTAGAAACTGCTGAGGGATTTGCACATGCCCCAGGACTAGCATACAAAAGTGGTACACTAAGACATTGGGGTCTGTCAAACATCCAGCATGCCAGCTCCAACACCAGCTGCGTTTTCAGTTGTTGCTTTTCAATCTGCTTTACTACTCTATTTTAGAGCTTTACCACCAAATTCAGAGCAAGCTATTTTCTTGTCTAACAGCTATATCAGAGATAAATGATACTTTGATATAACCCACCTTTAGCTTTATTGCTAGTTAATGAGAACTAACAGTCTTGTGAAAGTAGCAGCTTGGAAAAGGAAAGGAAAAAAGTCTGAACAGCTCCTCACCACTCATCTGCAAGTCACATATGCTTGCTTTCAGACAAGTGTCTGATATTAACTTTAAAGAGTCAAGCAATCTACATCCAACTCATTTTACTCCCTAGTTAGTAGAACAGTAACCTCAGCTCAAATTACAACTTGTTACTGGTAGTTTAAGAGCGGTAGGAAAATATTTTATTTTACAGATTTGACAGTAAGTCTTAAGCTTGTAAATCACGTAATCAGTAAACAAACAAAAACAAATACTGAACCCCTGCACACATTCTTAACCAATACAGTCTTGTAAGTCACCAAAGTCTACTCAGTATGCAAAAATACACATCACTGTCACAAACCAAAAGCCACAGTTTTATGAAGAGGAAAACCAGTACAACAAATAATATTAACAATTCTGATCAAAACCATTCACTATTTTGAGGAGCAGATTTGAAAGAATAAAACATTAGCGGCTTTTTTGCTGTATACTGCTAAAACTAGCTACACATTGTTCCATTTAACAAAAAAAATTAGTATGAAGTAAATGGCAACTGCAGGACAGAAAAATGCAAAGGGTGATGAAGTATTGGCTAGGCTGTACTCCCTTTGAGCAAGGAAACCTGAATATTACAAAAGGCCGAGTTAGAAGGGAATGTGGGGTATTTGGTGACAGACCTCTGCATGACAGCTGGAGAAAAGCTATTGTGGCAACAGCTGTGTGCTCTGCACAGCTCAGACTCCCAAATACCTCAGCCTGCTAAGAGGCCAGTTAGCCGGCTGCAATGCATTTTTAAAGTCTTCTGCCTCTTGGGATTTGAGCATGATGGATTGCTTGTGTATGTTTTAAATAACAGAAGGAATGTTTAGTTCTATCACTTACAGTTTTACAGAATACCATGGCATACGTTGAACTACCATCCACTGCTGCTTTCCTGAAGTTTATAGCTGTGACAGATCCAATCAACTCTCCTCTACAATTAAAACGTCTTCACTTCCTGTCTTAACAGTACACTGACTCGACAGCACTAAGTTCATATATCATATCCTGATTTAAAGGAAATGATTTGGTATTTCCAGGATGAAATCCTGGCCCACCAACAGCAATATCAAGCTCTGTTTATCTCCCCAGAGGAAGAATTTTGAGGAACACAGCAGCCATTTAACCACTAAAAGCTTTGATCTGTTAATGTGTACTCTAAAGTTTCTCTAAATTGTTAGATGAAGTTCTGAAAAGTGAACCCAAGATCACATTCACTAACATTTGACCAGTTAGATCTCTCAGACCAGTCCTACTGCACTGTGCTAATGAGCACAATAACAGTGAACCCAGTATGTAAAACAGCTTTCAAAGTACGACATGGGTTTGCTTACACAGCCTCCTTACAAAAACATTGTTGTTTCAGCTCAGATGGAGGCACGACAATCTTCCCGATACTTTCGCACACAGAACAGCGTGCACAGGAGTGCACTACATGCTGACCACTACCATAAGGAGCCCAACCACAGCCAATTACAACTCTTGTTAGAATGAAAACTCTTCGTTTCCCCACCAACACCTAAACAAGGCCGTAGAGGATTCGCTGTGCACAAAGCCCAGAAAATTGGCAAAAGAAGAAGATGAACTGGTTGTTCTTTACATTCTCAGAGTCTAATGTTTTCATTTATTTCATCTGAAATGAAGGGTTGTCTCATTTCAAATACAAATCCCATCTCATCTTTCAAAGATGCAATGTAAATCACAGCACATGCTTCCCCCCATGTTATCCTATCACCACAATAGTCTCATTTACTGGAAAATAATCAGTAGCACTGAAGGAAAACTAAGAATAACTGCACTTTAGTACTGATTTACTAAAAATTAAATAGAGGATTATAGGAAAGCAAGACCAAACGCAGAAATATTTGCTATTATCAGTAAGAAGAAACTTGCCTTTTTAAGCTTCAAAACTGAGTTGGTGACACACAAGCAACAAAGCAAAAGACAATTTGAATGCTTCACTGACATCAAGATTTGTCATGTGGCACGAGCTAGTAAGATCCATGTTTTAGTGAAGGCAACTACAAGTTTGTCATTTAATCCTGAGCAATTCCAAAAATGAAGCATGTGACTTACTTGCAATCAATTTTAAAACATTTTGGAGCAGTTTCTATGCAGCCTTAAGAGACAAACAACATACTTGGCAATGTACTTGCCATACAGAAACTACACAAGTGGCTGCATGGCATTGCAACCCACTTGATAACATCATAGCTTTAAGAGCTCAGGAAAATACTGTGGTATAAAAATAATACACCAAGCCTCATCTCTTATTGTCTGTAACCACCCAGCAAGCACGGAAACAATCCAAAACTCTTCAAGGTACCTAAGGTTCTACTCAGAAAATCTTTATTTCCCAGCTATTTTCCATATTTTTCAGAAGGTTGAATTTTCTGCTAAACACGACTTTGTGGTGGCAAGATTTCATCTCACGATAAAGCAGCTGAGAAGGCAAAAAGATGTAGATAACTTAATACAAACTGACAATAAGTTGTTCTGAAAAATTTACACTCAACATGTCAGCTTAACACCATAGAGCTGTTCCCTCAACACTCTTTCAAAGTAAGGTATTTCTTTTTCTACTATTAATTTGAAGAGATCCTTATATGTGACAAAGCAGATGCAGGTTCCTCTTCTGCAGATATTTGCTGAAAGACAAGTGCCAGTCACAGCACTTGAGCCAAAACTCTTATTTCTATAGGGGTGTATCTCAAGCTTTTAGTTTAAAGAATCAGTTTCCAGCAGCATTCAAATAGCGAAGTTACCCAGTGCTCGACAGAACCTTCCTGCTATTAAAATAAATGGACATACCAAGGCAGCAAGTGTGCACTTCACTTTCTTCTCCTTACATCCCTAATAGAAATTTCAGCTTTTTTTTTTTTTTTTTTCCTTTTTGTGAAGTTAAAATTATCCAAAAGCCTCTAACACCACCAGGGACTCCAGAAATCCATTCAGCAACATTTTCCAAGACAGCAGCATCTCAGAACTGAAGCCATGCACAGCTGCACGCACTGTTGTCACAGCCAGTTTAGACGTCCACAGAAAGACTCAGGCAATACCATCTAAAGCAGCAGTACCATGTTTGGGTGAATGGCACTCTAAACCAGCTTCGGTCAACCTCAGTAATTATCTCCATATACAAGCAGCGAGGAATTCCATCAACACAGTGAGGGGACTGCAGTTATTGTAGCCCCATCACCTTCAAACACATCAGCAAGTCAGCATCGTGCCAGTATCTGACCAGCTATCTGTGTCTCCAACACACAAGGAACCTGTGCAACATGTATTGCTGTTCCATCTCAAATGCATCATTCAAACTAATTTGCAAATAACTGATTCCCCTAAAGCATCAGCTATTTTAATGTCCTGTACAATACTGGATTTTCTAAACATTTAATTATCCAGTACTTACCCAGATTTTGAAAGCGCTGTTTGCTATGTAGTTATTTACATCTATGAACCAGAGGTTTACATTCTCACCAGAATATTACAGCTACAATCACATGGATGCGTGCATTAGTTAAGAAAATCTGAAATAAATAAATAGTCTATTTGCTATCAGATCAACTGTTCTAACGCAACATTACTTGAGAACATCATTGCCCCAAACATTAAAAACCAAGCTTGCCTTGCTGTCAAACAGCCGATCTTAGGGATAGGTATTACCGTAATTTTTCAGCGGAACTAAAGAAATGAACAACAAGTCATTCTCTCCTGATCTGCTGATCTGCTATCAGCAACACCGGCAAGCAAAACACAAGTAGCCGTCTCCTTCTTCCACCCCTAAACACACAGAGGCAGAGGAGTGACAGCAGTAGAAACGTTAAAAGCAACAGGGCAGAAGATGAAAATGAAGGGGTATGGCCAAAATAGAGGCGGAAAAGGGCTCTTCCTCATGAGGCTGATACACCCCCTTTACATCACCTATTCTGACATGTTTTTCACTGAAAACGAATAGAAAGTTACAATTGTCTGGAAGTTGAAGCCTCAGCCGCAGGAGCTCAGGGGGCTTTGGGCGATGCCGCCTCAGACCTGGCACCGCCTGTTAGCCCCCGCAGACCCCGCTCCTCTCCCGAGGGGCTGCAAGAGCTTCCTCGCCCCGCGCCGGGCCGGCACAGGAGGGATAGACTAGGCCCGGGGCAGCTATTTCGGAGCCGGACGCCAAGTGTCACCGCTGCCCCGACCCCGGCTCCTTACCGCGGCTGCCGCTTCCCGAGAAGAGCGCGGAGCCAGACCGCGCCCGCGCCACCGGGAGGCCGCCGGTCCCCACGCCCGACCACCCCACCCCGGAGACGCGGAGGAGGCTCCCGGCGGACTCCAGAACCTTCCCGAGGGGCTCACACCGCCCCGGGGCGCCGCACCCCACCCGCGGCCCCGGGCCCCTCAAGGTCATGCCGCCACCTCCCTTCCCGCCCCTGACTTTCCGCTTCCCCGCCCGGCAGCGCGGCGAGCCCCGCCGCCGCCGGCCGCTCGCGGCGCCTACGGGATCTGCCGCCCGCCGCCACGGCCCTGGCCCCCCCCGCGCTGCGCGTCGGGCAGCGCCCAGGCCCCGGCACCGAGCCGAGCCGGGCGGAGCACAGCACTTCCCCCAGCAGGGCTCCGCGGCCCCTCACCTGGATGAACTGGATGGTGAGCGCCGACTTTCCCACGCCGCCACCGCCCACCACCACCAGCCGGTACTTCTCCTGCCCCGGGCCGTCTCTGCAGCCCGCGGCCATGGGGGAGCCGAGCGGGGCCGATCGCGGCAGCGCCGCCGGGTCCGGCGAGCTCTTCCTCCCGCTGCCCGCTCCTCTCTTCTCCTCCTCGTCCGGCCGGTGCTGATCAGCCGCAGCCCCGCCGTGCGGAGCGGCAGCGCCGATCGCCCCACAGCCCGGGCGCCGCGCTACAAATGGCCGCCGCGAGGCGGGGCCTGACGCTCGCCGCCCCGCCCCTAAGGGCAGCGCGGCCCGGCCCGGCGGCAGAGTGCTTGGGGCCGGCTGCTCAGCACCGCAGCTCCGCGTTTGGAACGGGCCGGCTGGGGCAGCCCCACTCTTCCGCACTCTCTCCAAACGGAGCTAGCGGGAATCACCGGTTTCCTCCTACTCCGGTCCCGCCGCCGGGTGCTTCATCGCCATTAGCGAGCCTCTCTGAATACCCACGAGCGGGGAAGGAGGTCGTATTGCCCCTACGTACAGCTTGGTTTAAAGCCAAAGCGTTGTTAATAGGGCCAGGAGGGGAAAGGGGGTAAAAAAGCCACAGAGACTTAAACGCTTCCCCACGCTTCAGCAGGAATTCTTGTGACCATGCACGCGAATGGGTTTCCCACGCATTTAGGCTGCTCTGATCAAGACCAACCTCTCCTCCATGTATCACCCACCACCGGGTGTCACAGCCCCTACTCATCCTTTTCTGGACAGAGCACACTGGTTGCAGTTGGAGGTAAATTCACCTCAGTCCTTTAGATCTCCGGACCTCTGCTGGGGGCAGGCTACTGATGTTAGTGATGACTGGCCCATTTCAGTAATAATTTACTGTCTTTCTGGACATCCAAAAGACCAGGCAGGTGGCCACGGTACATTCTACAGCAAAGCACAACTTTTGCTAGTACACTTATTTTCAGGTAATTCCTTCTTCCCCTCCTCTCCCTCTCCCCTTTTGAAGAGATATATGGCAATAAAATATGATACATATGATTTTACATATACATATATATATATCATACAGCCTTTTACCAGCACAGAGTGACAGTTAGTTGTTACCATGTGTACCGGAATGGCGTAGTCACACCATCAAGTCTGTAACATAGACACACTCCTCCTACCTAGAAAATAACAAAACCAAAAGTAGTGTCCATGTGTGAAAGTTCTGCTGAAAGGATTTGCCCTGTACAATGCTGGAGCTGTCGGAGGGGCAGGAACAGCAATCCAGGCAACCTTCTGCCTATTTGCCCAAGAAACCCAGATCTTCTGCGTTCGACACATGTTTCAAATCTGCACCAAGTGAGGTGAGGGTCCCACAGGCAGGAGCCTCCTTTACACTACAGCACTGACTGCCTCATCCAGTGACTAATGGAGACCCACAGAGAAATAACATACTCTGAAGTTAATTACGAGTTAACATGATACCATATATACACATGGGGGTAAATCAATGATGTAGCTGCAGTCTTAATTCCACCATGTCCTAGTTTGTCATGCTGAACTTTGCAATTCCTTCACTGGATTTCTCTGCTTAAGAAAGCAGAACTGTAAAACCAAAACCAACACAATGAATAACATCTTTCAACACCCCTTCTGTTTCAGCGGAGGGGACGACTGTTTTGATACACAGGAAACAAACCGATACCTTGTGACTTGATGGGGTAACTGTATGACAGGGAGATACTTTGTCACCAGGATTCACAACTGTATTTTG
The DNA here is from genome assembly GCF_963264785.1 of Psittacula echo. Taxonomy (NCBI): domain Eukaryota; kingdom Metazoa; phylum Chordata; class Aves; order Psittaciformes; family Psittacidae; genus Psittacula; species Psittacula echo. Next base: position 32,737,348 of record NC_137739.1, read on the forward strand.
GAAGCGGAATGCGAGAGCTCAAGCTCTTTTGGCTTAGTATTCTCCTGTAGTGATAAGCCACTTTTTCACATGTTTCCTTATTGCCCTGGCTGATCAGAAATAAGGAACAACTCACAGAGGAGAGAATACATAGCCTAACATTTTCCAGTTTGGAAAAGAGATAAGTGTGTGGGAGATACAACAGGTCTGTAAATTCCTAAGCAGCAGAGAAGTTGAACAGGGAAAGTCTCAAAATAGGAGAACTAAAGGACACCCAGTGACAGTATGAAGAAACCACTTTAAGAAGTGGTATATGAAGTATCTTCTTCAAACAGAAGAAGTTACTGCCATAGGGGACTGTGGAAAACAAAACTGCATCCAAGCGACAAAAGTTTAGATAAAGTCACAGAGCATAAAGCAGCTACTAAGCACAGCGGTCAGGGACACAGTTTTGACGTGGAAAGTTCCTAAAAGGTTGGCAGCCTGAAGGTTTGCTGTAAGGAACAAGTTACTTTTCACACATCCTGCACCATAGGCAGTGCCCCCACCTACAGATCGCTTACTCACTGATCACTGTCAGGATCAGGAACCTGTGTGACTATTAAGCCAGCAGGACAGGCCTTCTCCCAGTTCTTAATAATATTTTCTATCTTAATTAAAAACCAAAGTACAGACCATGACGAAGTGAAACTGCTCCTGGTTTAGCAAGTATTGGGTGGCTTTTAAAAAAATACAGTTACGATCTCATAGTTGGCTATTAGTACAGTAACCGGCCAACTCCACTGCCAGGAATGACACTGACACAAAAAGCAGATCTTCAGTGAGTTTTAAGGACACACTAATCTCTATGCAAATGACTGCAACATCTGTTTTCTTCATTTAAAGACACATAGAAAAACAAACATTTCTATTTTCCCTTCTCTTTTTTAGGTTTCAGTTTCATCATACATCCTTTCAAATAGCTATTGTTGCTGATGTGGCTATCCAATCTTGTGGATTCTACAAGAAAATCTTGGGGTTTAAACAACACTGACAGATATGTTAAAGGATTAAAACAATGTGATCATTCATTATGTTAAAAAAGACTCTGGTGCAAAAAAAAAAAAAAAAAAAAAAAACCAAACAAAAAAAAACTATTACCAATAAATTCTTTACATTTGTTATTTTTGGTAATGAAATCCAGTTTTATAAATAGAGTGATACTATTGCGAAGCACAAGATAGTGATCACAGAAAAGCAGGACATGGACAGCAATCAACGAACAGCTTTTTTTTGGTTGGTTCTTTGGTTGGGTTTTTTGTGGGGAATTTTTTGTAGTTTTATAACTGTATCCAAAATCCCAGTAAGAACTGTTTTCTCTTTGCTGTATAAACGTAGGTAGAGGGAGAAAGTCTCAAGTACCAGAGATTTTATTTTATAAAAGCTTGGGTGCTCCAATCTCTATGCCTAATAGTAAGCTTATACATGGAAACAGTTGGTTTGTGCTCCTTTTGCTGTCAATATACTGAAGCTGGACCCTCCAGGGAAGTGTTCAAGGGCAGTCAGGGCAGAATCAGCCCTAGAAGTGTCAGTAGCTACTCCCTGCATCCTAAGCTCTGGCAGAGACCCCAGCACCTTGTCTTCCTGCAGGAGCAGCCCTTGCTATGAGCCTGGTTTCAGGACACAAGGGGCCTACATGTGAATAAAGACATGGAGATGAGGGTACAACACAGTGGAGGTTTCATTTCTCATTTCAAGATCAGCTAACCTGGGAAAGGTTGAGTGGTGGGGGACCCGGAGGGTGAAGACAAGAAACCTGTGACTGAGAGGAGGTAGCAGAGGATGATGATTCAAAAGGGGGGTTTGTATGATCTATGCAGTCAGGAAAATAAATCTTGCAGCACCAGTCTGCATATCCCTAGGGAGGCAGAAAATGCAGCGTTTCATAACAAAGAGGAAGGACTGGAAATACCAAGACTTGAGATGATGAAGACATGACAAAGTTTTGATGAAGCAGCTGGGAAAGAAAGTACAGCTTTTAGAACCGTTACATAGAAAGAAGCTGTGTCATTTCAGGTCTAGCCGATATGCATATTTAAAAAGACAAAATCAAGAATGACATCCAGATGGCAAGCTTAAAAGAAAGAGCACCATAGCGCTTTATATAATGACAGGGAAAAAAAGATTTCAGGAAGTGCTTGGGGGAAAGATCCAGAACTCTTATTTTACATTGGCAGCCTGGCAAAGATGTGGGTTTGGAAGGTCAGAGGATGTGTATGGAGTAAGTGACATATTCAAAGCTAAAAAGCGCTGTGTGAGAACGTAATAGTTTAATTAAAACTTGTTCACAGACTTATCACACAAAAAAGTTACAAAAATCTTTGGACATGAGTCAGCACAGTAGGTAACTAACACTGAGTTATTCCACTAATTTAGGATTATATGTGTGCCTCATGGTTGCACTTGTTTATTTACCTTGCTGAAACAGGCCTTAAACGTCACCCTTGTGCTGTGTGGATAATGTGATCTAAGGAGAACCATGTGCTGCAATTCCCACCTAGGAGTCTACCACTGACCATAAGAAGATGGGAGGAAAACAGCTTTCTCGAAGCCATTAAACAAGAAGCTTGAGAGAAATGTTACAATTAGATTTTCTGTGGGATAAGAATGTAAGACCACATTCAGAATAAAATGGGTAATAATTGGTCTATGTATAAAAAAAAAATGTGAGCTATTATTACACTTATAATGAGCACCCAGAAACTAGAAAAGATGAGCCATTTCTCCTCAGACACACTTGTCAGTTTCTGTCTGAGTAAGAAGTAAAACTATTTTCAGCCAAATAGCTACAAGCTTTTGTAAATGTTCATCTATTTTTGTATCTACCTATTCCAGTAAAATAGCCTACAGTAAACACTTCAACATGCATCATTTTCTCTGAGGCTTGAAATTGATCTAAAAAGAAAAAATATTATGTGCCCCCTTTTTTGTGCTGTAGTTTGTAAGATAAGCTCGTCAATTTTTATTAGTTATTATCATAGGACAAGGGGTAATGGGTGCAAACTTAAACAGGGGAAGTTCAGGTTAGATATAAGGAAGTTCTTTACTGTGAGGGTGGCCATGGTGCACCATAAAGTGTGATGCTTTCAATCTGTTACACTACAAATCTCTTTGTCTACTCTGGTCACCGGTGTTCCATCTTTCTCGCAGTATAGGACCACAACAGAACATTCCCAGAGGCTGGTGAGCCCCACATGTGCCCTCAGTCGCTGTTCATGCCCCTTGAAGAGAGCTGAGACCAGGGGTCTTCACAGCATCTTGTATGACCTATCTCTGGGCCAGAGGGATAGGACAAGGCCAGATGCTGCTGACTCGGGGACCTCCAGCGTTCCAGAGGAGCTTGTGTTATGGTGCTTGTTGCGTGGTGGGTAACTACACCCACAATTTCTCAATGCAGGGGGCACATTGAGCATTATCTCTCAGGAGCAGTCAGTTACTGAGCAAGCCCTGCAACTCCTAACTTGCTTCCATCAGCCTGTCAGTAGCAAGTTTAGGGCTGAGAGCTGAGCTAACACCTGCAACTCTCTGTCCCTATGCTTGTCTCAGTGTGCATGCCCAATGGCAGCACATGGCGTCTCCAGGAAGGCAGCCTGGCGGAATTCACAATCTGCCAGGCTCTCATTCATGCCCCAGCGAGCTGCTCGCGTCTCATGTCAAGCTGTGGGAGAGCTCCCCCCAGCCTGATGGTGATCAGCAGCCAAATTCACTGAGCCCACGACCTCCACAATGTGGGGGAGCACAGACAGGAATGAACCAGCAGTGCTGTGAAAGGTAATCCCACAAACCACAGCTGGATTTCCTTGGCCAGAAAATGAGCTACCTTAATCAATACACACAACCACTTCATGGACCACAGTATGACCAGAGCCTCTGCCCCACACAAAACACAGAAACTGAGGTTTTGATTCTTCATTGCCAAAAGGCTAAACACTATTGGTTTCCTTTCCTCTTGTACAGGATATAAGAAACTTCTAATTTTCCCCTAACACTCACAAGACTATTTGCTTTCTTACATTGATGATGTTTCCACAGAGCAATGAGGGAAAGGCAAGATAACAGTTCTTGTGTAGGAAATATCTGGATATCCAAAACAGCCTCTGAATCTCAAGGTTGGGAACAGCCAGATTTTCACCCACCTCTCAGTCATGCATAATCCTGCTGCCTCAAAATGGAAAGAGGCAGTTAGCTTTTGCCACCTGCACCAATAAACTTTTTCCTTGTGAAAAACCTGAGGGTTTGTGGGCACATCATAGTTGGCTTCTATTGCTTTCCTGGTGTTGGGAAGACAGTGCAGCCAAGAGAGCTGCAACGTCAAAGCCTATTTCTACTATTCTCATAAAGTTCCCACACCAGTACTGCTCTTCTACGTCCACTTAACTGTGATAGCTAGGCTTGAATAGAAAGAAAGAGCAAGAAATCACTTAGGTAGGTTGGACTACATCAGCTGTGCCTGACAACATTTCTTAAAATGTACATGGTGAGCAATGTTAGAGGCATTGGTGGTTACCCTCAGTGTTTTACAGAATATGGATGAGAAGTCCAGAAGACTGAAGAGGATAAATAAATTAAAAGGGAGAAAAAGAAGAGTAGAGAATAATGGATCTATCACTCTAATTTCAGTTTCTGTAAAAGGTACTAAATTATTAAACTGTTTGTAAAGATCTGGAAGAAAACAAGGAGGTAACTGACCACCTATATGTTCTTCTCCAAGAACAAATTGTGCCAAATCAAAATATTTTTCTCCTATGATCCGTTAACAGGCACTTGAGTAAGAGGAAGCAGTATGCATTCTGTATTTTGATTTTAGTACAGATTGTGATACTGTCTTTCATGATGTGCCTACAAACAGGCTAGTTCCCTGTGTCATGTTAGATGGCAGCACTGAAGCTGGAGCAGGGCAGGTGGCAATACTGGACTCAGTGATTTTCAGAGGTTCATTGATGAAATTGAGTATAGTACCACGAAACTACCTATGCAGAAGATCTGATCTGATCTAGTATTATTGAATATTTCAGTAATAACCCAGATGATGAAACAAAAAAGCACATGTCCTACATTTTCAGAGGCTGGAGGGTGGGGGGGAAAACACGACTTCCATATGACCACAAGAATTAAAGAAAAGTACTAAAAACAGAGAATGCAGTTCAGCAACAACAAATGCACTGTTCTGAGTGTAGGCAAAAAATTGTTACTTGCTTGATTGCAGTTAAGTATATTAAAAAAAAAAAAAAAAAAGAAAAAAAAGAAAAAAAGGAAAAAACCAAACAAGCCGTTACTTTCCCTTCCCTGGTGCTTTCCTTAGCTTCTTGGTTATACAACACCTGAGCTTGAACTCCCTCTTCTTACTTATATACTTTTAGAAATATCTTTCCTTGCATTTTATTTCATTTGCTAACTTACAGTGTAATTTCCATGATAAAGGCTTGCACCACCACTTTAGTATAACTCCTTAGTATGATGACCTACATTTTATTTTCTGCATGTTTCCTTCTTACACTGAGATCAAACGAGAGCTAATGATTGAGGCACTCTGGTCTTACTAAAATTCCTGCCCTCCTTTTGCACTCAGATGGTGTGTGCTTGTGCTTCACAGCATTTCTTCAGCAAACTGCCAACTCTGTTATTTCCTATAAACGTGTTTTTTGTAAGGCCACTCCCTTGCAGACTCATTTCTCTTTACTACTTTTACCCTTCATGAGCCATTCCCATGGATTAATTTTCACATGCAATTTTTCTAGAATTCATTCTCCCAGTATTTCTGTACCGCAGCCGGATGCAGAGTGCCGTTTGGTTAATTCTGAGAAGTCTAAATCCACACAGGAGCAAAATGCACTAGGAATCATTTACTGAAATGCATGACCTTGAAATAGCACAGTTCCATAGCACAGATGGAATTTACCAGATGTCTGAGGCTATGAAATGATAAGATTTAAAAGACTCAGTACTTCAGAGTGGTTTAAACAACTGAGATTGCAGTATAGGATAGACATACTGGAAGTCTATTTCAACAAGCGCATTTATACATAGAACCATGCTTTTTGTGCCTTGACTAGTTTACCCATCCTTCCTCTACAGTGTGCACTTACCTGTGCAATAAAGGTACACCCTGAAGATCATAGAATCATAGAATCAAGATAGTGAAAGGTTTACTCTTCATCAATATGAAATGTCAGACATTCTTCCTTAAACTATCAGAACTGTCTGGTGGTATGAAAAATTCTCTCTGTTGGCTGTCCAATGTTTGGTTTTTCATGTCACATTCTGATCTCTTGCTGGTGACTAAAATGACTGAAAATCTATCTAATGCGAGGTCAGCAACCAGACAAAAGAGCTGTCCTTCAAAAACACTCACATCATCTTTTAAATTTCCAGTGCTAAAAATAGGGCAGTAAGGATTCTTCACCAAGGTCATGTCTTAAAACAATACTGTTGTTAGCAAAGAAGTTTGTACAGCAAGGTCCTGCCTTGATAGAGTTTCACAGATACATAAACGTTATTCTTTCTCTGGCTAAAAGCTGCTTGGGGACATGATTTTCTTTTAAGGAGATATTTTTCCTGTCCCCACTCTCTTTTTCATGCATCTTATCACCAAAGTGCCACATTTCTTCATTCCTCCAAGATACTCCAACAGCTGAAGCTTCCCGTACTATTTTTGTTGACTCTTAGGTACTGACCATGGTTGCCTATTAAACATAACAGGGCATCACTACTGCTAGTAAATGCCAGACAGGCTAGTCTGTTTTCAAATGTCACAGCTTGCTGAAATCACTGCTGTTACTTAGTAGAACTCTCTTTTCTCAGTTTGCAACAATTTGCCTCAGCACTGTCATTTCATCACTTAAAGGTTAGCTGCAGGTGAACAGGAGAAGGTTCAGCAGTTTATTTGCTTTGGACATGAGAATTAAGATGCCAGTGTAAAAATCCTGTAAGGTGTGGGGTTTTTATCCTGTTTACCATTCTTCTCATTTTTTCTTCTGAGGGCAACTCCTTGTTGGCAAACTCCCTCTCTATCAATCTCCTCTGCCGGTCTTGCCCTCAGGTTCCTCTAAGTCCTGCAGCCTAGCAGTCTCATCACAGATACTGTGCTTCTCAACACATGAACAATGAAGTCAACTCCCTTTCCACACTCTTCCTCTCATCGACAGGCCAAGGAGCCCCTTCTTCAGGGCAGGGGTATTCTGAGGTACTGCTGAATGCCAGCTTAAAGTCCTGGAAAAGTGTTTTCTCTAAAACTCAACTGACATACACTGCTCAAATGAAATTGTTCTCTTCTGCTTGCCATGGTTTAGATAGGGGGAAATCGGAGTGAAAGAATTTTTGCAGGTGAGAGAATGAGCTGTTTCAGAGTTTGAGCAATTCCTCCTCCTCTCATTTTCTTCCTGCCCCAACCCACATACCTCCAGGAAGCCTCCCCCCATACACATAGCAGAATACCCTGTTATTCAGAATACCTTCTGTTTAGCACCAAAGGCACTTGAACTTTTGGGTAAAAAGTGGTATCAGCAGACTTTGCCAAATCCATCATATTTTGACCAGTAGGGCCTATTTCCAAGAAGAAATACACATGTTCAAGTATGTGAAATTAGTTTGTATCAAGATTTCAGCTGAGGAATTAAAATGTATTTTTTTCTATTTGTACAAGTTGGGTTTTGTCCTGGGTTCAGCAGCAGCAGTAATTTTTTCTTCGTCTTAGTAGCTGCTGCAGCACTGTGTTTTTGACTTTCAGCCTGGGAACGGAGCTGATAACACCGATGTTTAGACTGACCAAGGACTTTGTGAGTCTCATGCTCTGCCAGGGAGGAGGAGAAGCTGGGAGGAAGCAGGGACAGGACACCTGACCCAAACTAGCCAAAGAGGTATTCCATACCACAGCACGTCATGCCCAGGATGTAGAACAGAGAGTTCCCGGAAGGGCTGGATCACTGCAGGGTGGGGGTGAGGTACCGGTTGGTGAGCGGTTGTATTCTCTTCCTTGTTATTTCCTTTATCATTATTACTATTAGTGGTAGCAGTAGTGATTTGTGTTATACCTTAGTTATTAAACTGTTCTTATCTCAACCCGTGGGAGTTGCATTCTTTTGATTCTCCTCCCTGTCCCTCCAGAAGCGGAGGGAAGAAAGGTGGGGGGGGGAAGTGGACTTCGTGGTTCTGATTTACAGCCTGGGCTTAAACCACGACAGGTTTTACCGCCAATTTAAAGAAACAGTATTAGTAGATCACACCAGTGGATTCTGTACCAACATGTCAACATCTCAGTTTCTGTTCCATGCAAATTACTGTCTAAATAGACAGAAGAAATATTATTATCCCATTTGCAGACAGGGCATTCAAGCATGAACATGCTAAGGAATATGCCTGAGGATATGCAGAAAGCCTACACCAGTCAAGTGAGCCATACTGGGTAACAAACAACATATATAAGCCCTTTGCTTACTCCTTCTCCAGACACTCCATATCTTCCTTGAAATCAGCCTACTAATTCATCACCAGTAGCAACATAGGTGAGGAAGCTGTTGAAATAGATCATAATTTTCTCATACACATGAACACAAGGGACTGAATCAATAAGAATCAAGGAGATCAATATATCTGCTGCAGGAATTAATTAAATTTTATATATTTATATATCTATAATTCGTTTTAAAAAGAAGAAATTATATTATTTTCTCTGTGCTCTCAAATCCTTGAATATATGAACCTGTCTGAAAAGTGAAAATTTACCTACTTATTGAAGAATGAGGAAATGAAGGTAAAAACAAACAGGCCTGCTTACTAACAAGTGCATGATAAACAGACATTTTACTGAAAAGGAGGCTTTTCAGATATTTCCATGACATGTTGTTGCCAGTTGAAATGTGGTGCCTTCTGGTGCTGTCTCAGAATATCTGGCAGAACATGTTGTATGTAATCAGACGCTATTTTTTCAATGTATAATTTTTTTCAAGTTCTGTCTTCCCTGATGAGCATCGTGCAAGACAAATGTTCTACCTGCTAAATGATTTCCTTCAGAAAAACATCACAAACACATCTTTAGGATTTTCTGCTACTACCAACTCTGACTCCCATTTCTTAAGTCCATAACACAACAAAGCAAAATTTTCAAGATGCTTTGGCTCACTGTCAAATCCTTGATTAAAGCAAAAGTTGTACAATATAAAATATATAATAATATAAAAATAATAATGGAACAAATTATAATAATCATTTAACCTACCTGTAAATCTAAATATATCTTTCTATTAGTTACATAGAATAAACAGTCACATTGAGGAGCTGGCACTACAGGCCCACTGAAATGTGGGCATTCACCACTCACTGAGTTCACTCCTGTGCTTGAAATGGCACTTTCCTACACTACCTTGTAGTAAATGATTGCTAATTGCTAACATTCCAGCGGACTCTTACCCATCATTACTTGATTCCCCATGTAGAATTTGTGCACAGACTTTTTCCAAAAGCATTGGCAAAGCGAGGGCCTGATTTTAACCAGCATTGTTTTGAAAAGTAGAACTGAAAGGAAAATGGTGAAAATGAAGATCAGCAGAGACAATGCTAAATAACATGAACGTTCGCAAGATACCTGACCATGAGGTCAGCACATCTCTGGCCAAGGCACAGCTTGTGCAGGAAACCAGGAAGCTTTTTCTCACATTATCACATTGGCAGGGAGCTATGCAGAAGGTGATCTGCAGTTTTCCTGGGTTCTGGCATGAAGTCCAGCGCATTAGATTTGCACTTCTTCAAAACAGCTTATAAGATGCAAGCAAATTTTTGTGCATTTGGCTCCTTGAAAATGAAACCATTTTTTTTGCTTGAGCACCGCCTGCTAACAAGAAACACAGTGAAATAGGAGTAAATCAGGAGATCAAATTCAGCTGTGCTGAGGTCCCTGCAACTGTGGTAGGCACTGCTGCACCAGTTTGGACAAGATGCATTCTGGTTCCCTGGACCAAAAAAGTCGTGTGTGTGGTTTGAAGCTCTGCACTCCCACAAGTTGTCTTTCCACCTGCCACATCTCACCCCAGCCATCCTCTCCAGTACAAGACCTCCTAGGCACAACCTTTTTGCTCTGATCATATTCCTGCCTTGGGACTTCTGAGTCTCACCAGTCAGCATCCCGGCAGGCTGTTGTGGACAAATCCAACACAGACAAAATCATGATTAAAGATCTCAAGGCCATCCTCCAAACCTTCTCAGTTTGGACTGCACAAGTCAGAGGGTATCACTGAAACATTCAGGCCACTGCTCTCCAGAAGTTCCCTATCTGGCAAGGCCCTTTCTCCCATCCAGTGTCTGCCCCAGAGCAGCTGCAACTACTTAACTCACAAGGGCTAGCATTCCTTTGCCAGCAGGTCTCAGCGGACCCATCAGCAGACTTACAGACATCCTGGCAGGCTTTGCTAGGAGGTCTCACATCTGTGTTTTCCCATTCTCCAGCATGAGGTTCAAAGGGAATGTTGAAATCTTTTTCTCAAGAAGGATCATTCACAGCTTAAAGTGTAAGAGGCTGAAACCCCTCTGTGCTGTTGGGTGCTGGAAGCCATACCCACACAACAGTGGGGAGCAGGGCTAGTTAAACCACATGCTGTGAAATGCTGAGTAAGTGCAATGTGCTTTTTTCCTTTGACTACAATATGTCAAGTCCTGATTGACAGACTAGACACAAATGTGCAAACTGCACAAGCTGCATAAATCAGTGTAGCACAAGCTGCATAAATCAGTGTAGCCCTGATGACTGCTGTGTCCTATACAGCTTCCGTAAGGAACTGGCTGAGGCTTTCCTCATCTGGACCAAGAGAACAAGAACTAGTTTCCTCAGCAGCTTTATGCCTATTTTCTGCAGTCTTGTGAGTAGCTGAAGAAGCCAGATGACCCCCTATGTCTGACCATGCCTTCATTAACCGGGTGAACTGAGCAGGTCAGGGTTGAGTCCAATTAACTATACACTACTTTTCTATCTCATACTTTTTCCTAGAGGAGGGGTTTAGGCTTGCCGCATTACCCACTTACTCCCCAGGGAACCTCAATCCATACTTCTGAGCAAGCATGGTTACTCTGACTATGTCTGCCCTGGCCCTTTGCCTTTTTTGACCTTTAGAGCATTCTGGCATGTGGCTGTGACTGCTGCCTGCCTCCACAATCCTCAGGAAACATCACAGGCTGAGCGCTATGTGTTTTGCTGAAGAAAAATGTGTCTGACAGGCACCTGTGCCATGCAGTTCAGGAAAGGGGGAGGGTGAGGAGAGATTTGCTTGCTGTCGTCTTCTTGGAGGCAGCGGAGAGGGTGGCAGAGGGGTAAGGCTGTGTAAGTAACTCAGATGGGGGAGTAAGACTTGATAAGGGCTAGAAAGGCAGAGGATGAACCCAGCTGCTTTTGTCCTGATCCTGCAGGACAAAGCAAGCAGCCTTTCACCAAGGAAACCTTTTTTATTTCTAAAGAAACTGGCTATTTCACCATTTACCTGGGCTTTTGGCCAGCTGCTCTGTTCATAGAGAGGACGTGCCTTCTGAACCTCACAATATGCCGCTTGCGCACTGGTTGTTATTAAGAATTTCTGTTTTGTGGAAAGGAGATGTCCCAGTGGTCACCATGTGGTGTGGAGCCTGCTGTCATTTTGTGTCTTTTCAGCCTACACCTAAAGAGGCCTCTGAAGAGAGGGGGACACAGCAGATGTTACTCTTCCTTATACTCCATTGACTGGTCTACCTAGCACTTCTTGGGAGCACAACTCAATGGCTGTAGAGAGAGCCAGAAACTATCCTGACGGAATCTGCAACTTGTATCCCCCAAGGAGTGCTCAAAGCCAGAAATCCATAGAAAAGCAGTTCATTTACTCAGGCTGGAATGAGAAGTACTGGCACAGAGGATAGCTGATGCAGTCTGGGGGCTAGGAGTGGGCTGAAGAGATTTCCTGGATTTGCCTTCTCTAGGAGACTCTGCGGTGTCTGTAAACAGGATCTAAAGGATACCTTCCCCTTGTGACTCTTATGCATAGTCTGTCCAGAGCATGGATATCCAAAGGCGTGTCTGATTTAGTGGTGTATTCTCACTGGAAGATGGGTTCAAGGTGTCTATACCATATCATAATATGGAAAACAGCTGCCAAGTCACCACTCCGCATGGTTCTTTCCTCAGGTCTTCAAGGACACCTTGAACTTGCTCTCATTACCAGCTGGCAACCTCCTGATAGTACTGCAGTGCTGTTTCCTCTGAACTTGGTGTCCTGGGTTCAGCAGCAGCAGTCATTTTTTCTCCTTCTTAGTAGCTGGTGCAGTGCTGTGGTTTTGACTTTCGGCCTGGGAACAGCGCTGATAACACCGATGTTTTTAGTTGTTGATCAGAATGTTTACCCTGACCAAGGACTTTCTGAGTCTCATGCTCTGCCAGGGAGGAGGGGAAGCCAAGAGGAAGCAGAGACAGGACACCTGACCCAAACTAGCCAAAAAGGTATTCCATACCACAGCACGTCATGCCCGGGATGTAACTGGGAGTTACCCGGAAGGGCTAGATCACTGCTGGGTGGGGGAGAGGTATCGTTTGATGGGTCCTGAGGTGTTGTATTCTCTTCCCTTGTTATTTCCTTTATCATCATTATTATTATTGGTTGCAGCAGTAGTGATTTGTGTTATACCTTAGTTACTAAACTGCTCTTATCTCAACCCGTGGGAGTTACATTCTTTTGATTCTCCTTCCCATTCCTCTGGGAGCGGGGGGAAGAAAAGGGGGGGAGTGAGGGAGTGGACTACTTGGCTAACTTGACGACAGGGTTTAAACCACAACACTTGGTTAGGTTGCTCTGCACTGGCTTTCCTGGAAAGGATATAGTCTGTCTGCACCAAAGCTGCTCTGTGGTTCCAAACACCAGGCAGCACATGAAGGCAACTGAGGACATTAGCTCCAGAGCTACAGCAGCACTTCAAGCCAAACTGCATATATATCTGCAGCTGATGGCCAGCATTGCACAAACCACAAACGTAACTGCTGCTGTAAGGAAATTGCAAACCAGAGACAAGACAGTGATACAGCCCTGAGATAAGACAGAACAAGCAGGCTCCTGATTACAGCTTGGCAACAGATCAGATCACAAGCACAGTCAAACCAGGTATTGCAGGAGGATTAACCATCCCCAAGGGGAATGGGAACAGGCAAGTCTGTGGCTTCAGCCACAGCATTAAGGATCATTGTCTGGCTGTGTCTGAAGAGCCTCCTCCAAAAGAGCACTGTGAACAAGGCAGGAGAAAGCAAGCTCAACTTGCTCTTCAAACAGGGCAGAAGAATCACATCACCAGAAGTTATTAGATGATGCAGCCAAAAGGTTTGGTCTGTTCATTTTGTTTGGATTTACCTGATATTACTGAAATGCTAGAGCTTGATGTTAGCACTGGCATTAAGCTTCTTACACTTATGCCCAAAGTGATAAAAAAGCTTTGGTTTCCAAATACTTTCATCATGCCATGCTTCCATATTTGCCAAAAATGCTCCTAAGTTTGTTGAAAGCAAGATTTCACACTACATGTTTGACCAAACTTTTTGTAATTCCTGATCTCAGAAAAGTTGTTTCTCATTTTGTTGTAGAAAGTCATAAAACCAAACGTGTCATTCATCTGTGCCCTACAGGCTTTTTAGACTCTCTTCTTTTGGCACTTGTCTTACTATTGGAGAACCACTCTAGATAATCAAGCAGTGAATTGTTAATGCTTTCCGGGGTGGGGAGTGATGAATAAGCTCTTTTCCAGAAAGAAACAGAATAAAACAATGTCTAATGTAGACAAAACTTAAGTTTTGCTCTTTGATGACCTTTTAATGCAGTGTATATCTGAACAGGGATTCATCCTCACCACTTTTCTTTCGTGTCAGTCTGGATTTAATAGAAAGAGGCATAGCACAAAGGCCATCTTTCTCACCATTTGGGAATGGATTGGATATAGTTATAGTTATTACATCCACAAGAAGCATGATTGCATTATTTTTGTGTTTCAATACATAAAAAAAATCTGCCCTAGGGATAACATGCACTAAGTAATGTACGCATAACATATGGGCTCCTATTGCGTATTTTTGACACTCCTTAGCAGTGAGAATTATGATCTATGGCTCTCATCCTTCAGCTGATAACATCATGACAGGCTGCAGTGACTACACAGAGCCCTCCTGAAATCAAATTGGTTTCTGAGCAAACAAAGCAGTTCATGTGTTCATGTAAGTCAGAAGAATTTAGAACGGCAGCTTAAACTGCAGCATCTACAGAAACAAGCCCTAGTTACTGCAGCAGATGAAGCTGTAGTTGATAGCTGGCTCTGACTTGGTTCTGTGATAAAGGGTCATGCTTTTATTTGGGGAATGGACAGGAACTACCAACAGCAGCTCATAGCTATGCAAAGAGGTAATCTCCGGTGGAAAAAAAACCCAACCATCACCTAACAATTAATCTTGCATTCCACTTGAGATCTCTCCCACACAAATGGGGGAAGGTGTGTCATGATTCAGATCACTGCCAAAATAACACAACGTGGCATTGCTTAGTTTAATTGTTTCAACAGATCATTTATTTTCTTCTGTAAGAATGAGTTTGATTTGAGCTCTCATCCTTGAAATACCAGGGTGGACTTCATTAAATGCAGTTTACCCTCACAGGATGACTAGCAAGACCCCCAGTGCTGTAAGAAGTACAGCAGACTGCACACTCTCCAGGCAGCTAAGCCAACACTGCACATTGCCAGTCACAGCCATGCTCTCCCTTGTCCTTCAGCATGTGTTCAACATAGGACAACAATGGCCTGTGGCAAATGGTAAGAACACTGCTACAAAGTTCTCTTCCTGAAAAGGCTGGATTTTGAGGGGGAAAGTCCAGGGGAGACAGGGTGACCCCACTACAGGGAATTTGAACCAGACAGATTTCTACTTTCTCCCTTTTTAATCATGAGCTATAAGAACAGCAATAAAGATGTTCTTATGTCCCAGAAGTCTCATGAGAACATCTACAGACAGCACTGAGAAGAAGTCCTTGTGTGCCTACTACACATGTATAACTTAGGAATTTCTTCAATGCAATTTTTTCCCTTAGAAATGTCAGAAGTAATTTCTTATATTAGTAGTTTCAACACAGCACTTACTTATTAGAGACATAGTATTTTAAAATAGGTTCATAATAAGTTCATAAAGCCTTTTTAAAACCCAATGCATTCAGCATGTGTTTATCTTTTATACATCAGTTGTCTGGCTTTCTCAACAGTAAAAATGAAGACAATGAATCCCTAGTTAGACAACTGCTTCCTTAAAACACTGGATACACATCTAAGGCACTGAAATGCTTTTTAGAGAAATACTCAAGTGCACCTGTGTGACTACTAACAGGCTGTTGGATTTTCTATCCATGCAACTGCCATGTTAAAAGAAAAATGCACAGAAATATGAAGTCAGTTGTAGAAACAAACCAGAGTAATGGGCTACAGTTTCCCAGATTTTTCCTTGCTGAAAGATAAATATGTATTTGTACCACTTACTAATACACTACGTTGAGATAAAGACGAGTTTGATTTGATCTCAATACTGGGCCCCTGAGCTCAGAGTATCCATGGCAAGCACAACGAATGAGGAAGCTGGGAAACATAGTGAGGTAAGCAAAGCACTCAGCAATTCACCCTGAGAGTAGATCCCCTGTTAGGGATCAGTGCAACACTGACTGAAACTGGTAAGGATCTTACTGAAGAGTTAGTAAGAATTGTGAGTTACAAGTTATGACAAAAAAGGACTCCTGCACACCACAGAGGGGATAGTGATATAGAGGTGAAGAAATAGTAAACAAATATATTTTTTAAGTGTCCTAGTGTTTATCTGAAAGTAATCTGTAAGTTCACACAAAGTGTATTAGTTCACCATCACCAATAAACTGATAAATTCCCTTTTACCTTTGCACTGAAATAGCTTTCTACTGCACTTCAGTAGGGCAAGCATACATAGGTCACATACAAAAGATTTCTTCAAGGCAAGATGGTGTCACTCATGTTAGTCGTGAAAATGTAACCTGCACTGTTAGAAAGTCCCCAGGGCCTTCCATTTTTCATTGACATAGAGCTTTTAGAAGTGATATTCACACTGCAATGAAATGTTTGGATTTATTTCACTAATAATTATAAAATAATACCAATAAGTACAGGTACCCAAGACAGGAGCTATTCTGTGATCCAGCAACCAATATCTGTACTTAGTTAACATTTTTAAAGGCCAAACCTAGCAGTAATGAAGGACAAATACTGAGATTCTATCCATACATCCTTAAAGGGCAAAGCCTCCTAAGTCTTTCAACTCTAGACAGCACCTGCCCAGAAGGTAGCTTGCACTAGGTACTAGTGAACTTGGACTTTGCCCTTACTTAAATAATATATATAACTAACATCAATAAACACAAATAATACCCCTCCTCACCCCCAGCAGCAGCTGAAACAGAAACCAGTAGAATGAGAATAAGCCCACAGTATATATGACAACACTGAACAAATGTGAAAGCAGAGCTGCAGTCTGGTTTGCAGTAGCCCTTCACCTCCACTTAAAATCCTGGAACAGACAGCCATGAGTTAGCTAATATACACATTAGGGATAAAGAATGGATTCACGTACACAGTATTTGCAGTGACAGTAATTTATTCAATAAAAAGCAGCTCATGTCCACCCTGTCACAAATCTCTAGTAAATAGATTCTATTTATCTTTCCACCTACTTCTCATTCCTGTCTTCCTTGTCACTCATTCTCTTCACAGTCAAGAGTCACAGCATCTGATGCACTGCTTCACTAGCTCTCATTTCCTCAGTTAAAGTCTCACGAGAGACACCGCCCACTGTGAAAGCTCAATCACCACCCAAACGGATTATTGCTAACCTCCCTCCATAGCCTCCTAAAACCTCTATCAGCTCTTCCCTACTTTGCCGTAGGGTGGTCACAGTAGACCTCTAATAGCAAGTCATCTTCCACTTCATAGTCTTGAAGTCCACTTCTTTTGAGGAATTCCTTTGCTAGCCTCCTGCCTTTGTGTTCATGTTCCCTAGCTCCAGTGACTGACAAAGTCTCACTTCCATTTCTCTCTTTCTTTCCTGAGAGCTTTCCTAAGCATCTCTTCTTGCTGAAACCCTGCGTCTTTGCCGTCATCTTGCTTTCTTCAGCTGCAGCATCCTAAAACCAAGATTTTGTTTAAGCACTTTGGAGACAGAATTAAAGTTCATGTAAGGTTTTTGAGATCATAAATGTCTAAGATCAGAAATCATATATCAGCCTAATACACTGTCTGTTAAACAGGGTCCTCAAGCTATGTTTGATGTATCTGTAAAAACAGAAATAGCAATAACACTAAGGAAAGAAGTAATTGCTGAGAATTTCCAAGAGTTGTAGCACATGCCAGAGATAAAGATGGAGATGACACTAATCAAATTTAGACTCGTCTGCCTGCCCCTCATAGTGAGACTTCGCACTGAGCTCTCCTGATGCTGGTCAGCACCAAGAGGGCAAAATGGGAACCCATTATCCCATAAGTTAAGGTGAATAGCTGTAGGTGTGACGGGAACTTCATCTGAGGCTTGGGAGGAGAACAACGGAGGAAGGGACTGGAAGGTGGGAAATAGTGTCATAGGTTAAAGTAATTTTAAGTTAAAACAACAACAACCAAACAAACAAACAAAACAAACTAACACCAGAGAGGGAAGTTTGTGAATGTGAATGAAAATAGAGGGGAAATGTAAAAAATTAACTCTAAACATCAAAATATTCCAATATATAATATATGATAATTGCTATCATACACATAGTGGGAATAAGCAAAGGCGTAAGAACAAAAGAAATGGAAGAGTGTAAGGAGATAAAGTCTAAGTGAAGCATCCATTTCAATATTGAAGCGTTTCACAGTTTTCCCAGTTTCACTAAAATAGATCATTATAAGCAAGTAGGATTTGCCAGAGAGAAGCTGGTTAGTTAAGAAAAAAATAATAAAATATTATCAGATCTTGCTATAAACGATATTTGTGTCTGTGCCCAGATATTTTGCCTTTGGGAGCAAAGCAGGATTTCTCCCTCCATCTGCTCTTCTTGGAGAGATTTTACAGTATTCCCTCATGCTGTCTCCCTATGGTTCCAGTGAAGAACTTGGTGTAGTCTGGAGATACAGATATACCATGATGAATTTTATAGAGAAGAAAAAAGATGACAAATCTGGTTCTAGAAAGTTAACTTTCAGGTCATCGCCTGCCAGATCACTGTTTTAATTAAGGTACTGCCTAGGAATATCAGGCAGAAATTAGGAATCTATTTCTGAACACAACATAGTGATAAATAACACAAATTTCACCACTTCTAATAAAAGAACAAGAAAATGCTAGCCAAATTCTGTGCCCAGTTCAGATAGTCTCATCACAGAAGCGCACAGTCCAGGAGCTGGTCTTGACACAGGGGAAGCATCAAACAGAAAAGAGCAACAGTGGTAGAAAGAAAACAGGCAACAAAAAGAGGGAATTAAATCTAATGTGAAACCAGGACTTTGAGGACACAGCTTCTTATTTGCTCACCTTCTATCTCCTGAAAGCTGTGATAATGGTACCTGCAGTAGAGTTTGCCATAGGGCCTTTTCATTATTTCTGTTCACTGGAGGAGAAAGGTGGAAACTCATACTGTACACCACTGATAAATACTCACCAGATGTAGTAAGACCTGCACTAAGTAAACTCTGAAGTCAAACACGTTTTAGAAGTTCACTGGAATTTTCTGCTTTTCTATTGTAGGTTTTCTAACCAACTTTTGCAGTTCATTCAGTATGAGATCCTACGGCTGTACAGACATTATATAATCTTCTCAATTACTACCGACCATTACTTCTTCACTATTCATCAGTTTTTCATACTCTGGTAGATTGCTTGTCCTCATTTTAATCAGTCAACTCATCCCACCAGTCAGAATCTGTGTAAATGTCAAGTCAATACTTAATTCTGTTAAGGTTGAAATTTAATACCTTATCTCATAAACCAAACTACATTTTGCAGTCTGGGCTCTGAGTCAAAGTCAGGTGACATGAGGGAAAGCTCAGAGAATCAGAAGAAATTCCTGGAATATTTTATAAGTGAGTGACAATAAATTGCATGTCCCACCAAATTCCAGTCCAGGTAGATCCCTGCCACCCTACGCTAGAACATATTGTCAAAGGCTTATCATTGCCAGTAAAGATTATTGTATTTTAGTAAGGACTTAAAGGGATATTCTGCATCCATTAGTGGCCTGCTCAGTGCTAGAAGGCTTAATGAATTCCTAGAGATATCTAGACTAGTGTATTATCACTCATTTTTTGGAAAAGTATCAGGCAGATTATAAAATGATACCCTTTAATATTTTTTTAATTAATAACTAAGGAGATGCTGCTTTTAACTGCAAGAAAATCCAGTAATCATTAAATACATAGAGATCTCGCATCATAGACAAATTAAAAGGAAATATAGAAAGATTCCTTTGGACAAGAGTAGGTCCTGCATCTACGAAGACTTTCTAATTCCAAAGCCTCAAGAAGACACCATTGTCATGATTTGACGGGAAGATAGAAGTAGAGACATGCTCCTGCTAAGATATTTGTTGGGAACTCAGACTCCCAGCACGGTGACTTTTTTTCTTGATGGTTTAGGTAGATGTAAGATTGAATTTTCAGCTAAATGAGCTTCACAATATTAGTAAATGAGACGGCACTGCTCTATATTTATAGTCTTCTTGGAAACACAAGATTCATCTGCTTTTTCCGAGACAGACATCAGTGAACAGACTAAGAACTTAAAGCCAAACGTTTTCCAGAAAACAATAATTTTATCATTTTTTTAGGCTCATATTGTTTTACTTATTTTAGATATAATCAAATAGAGGCACTAAAAGCATGGGGGGTTGAGCTGCTGAGTACCCTGAGATTTCCGCGAAAGATATGCTTAAACAAGCCAGGTAGGATGCATCCCTGAATGGGACCTGCTTAGCCTCTGAGAAGTAAGGAACATTTTCTGGTTTCTCTCAAGCCTCTAAGACCGCTTGACAGGCATTTGAAAGGAAAATACAAACAAAACAAAACAAGCTGAGCTGGGAAACACAATTTCTCTTTTGAACAGAACCTACAGCAGAGCAAGTGCAACCTTTAGAAGTGTCAGCACTAGACCTGGGCATTCACATTTCTGGAAAGCACTCTCTCCTCCAGTGACTGTTGGGCCCCATTACCACTAACTCAAGTCATCAAATATCTGGGGAAAGATTGCAATTTTTTTTAATTGCTTGTTTTAAAACAAAATATGAAATGTTCAGACAGATTCATAGACATATAAAAAACATCTCTCAGATACAGGTCTTCGGTTTCAGTATGGGCTTTAACAACTGAATTCCCAACTAGTCTTGAGGCATGACCAGAATAACTTTGGCAAGATCTCCCATCCTGAGCAACTGAGCAAGAATTTTTACTCCCTCAAACATAAAAACCCCTCCACTATCGACTGAAACCGAAACCAACCTCTCTTTTTTTTTTTACATATCACTTAGACAAATAGGATGGGGTTAAAGTGTCCTCACAGTAAGGGAAGGGGGATGTAGAGCTACAACAGAAAGGAGATAAAAGTAATCGTTTTGTTATCCCCTCTATGCTGTCAACCACACCTCTGTTGCCCACCACCCTATTTTCAAACCTACATCCTGCTAGGATGCTGCAGAGACTGCCTCCAGCTCAGACCAACTTGTGCTAGGCAGAATACAGGTATTCCTCTGCATCAGAGCATCATTCGGCTATTTTGGGGCCTGGGAGAGGGCAAAGACCGCTTGAAATCACAGTTGCCTCTCCTAACCAGCAAGATTCAGAAGGGATCTTTACCTTCTAATTAGGACACCTTAAAAGGATTAGACCTGTTTAGGAAAATGATGAAGGGTCCTCACTGTTCTCCTTTTTGTCTTGCTATCCAGCAAATAAAAGAATTAACTCTTATCTGTAGGTTCCAATTTACACCTGCTTCTCAATGAGAAAGAGAAAGTCCAGGTTGCCACCATGCTATGGCCAGTGAAAGGGTAAGATGTGGAGCTCTTGCAAACCTGTGCTACTGTTCTGCTTGCTGCAAACGAGCTGGCAAACTTGGAGTCACTGAGGGTTAAAGCATGCTCTGGGACACAGGCTTGGCTAACTGCTGTTATTCAAACAAGTTGGCAGCAACTCCCTTTCCACTGGAAATAAAGGATCCTCTGTTAGGTTTGATAACTTCACCTTTCATTTAGTAAGTCTCCTCATCATGAAATGAACTGAAAAGAGAAGCCAGCATTACAGACTTAGAGCCATCAGCTTTTTCACTGATTTCAGTGTTTTTTAAATTATACAACAGAGTACCTGTGAAGTACTGGAGTAGAAAACATTAGGCCTTAGGCAGTACCTGAGAAAGATAGTTTCTAAGTCAGGCTCTCAGCTTGATTTGCTTCCTGCTTCTGAGCTGCTGCATTCACAATCACTGTTTTGTTTAGCCTTTGCTGTAGTGTCTCCTCCAACGGTGAATTCCTCCACACAGAGGTTGTCTCCTACTGTGTATGTACACAGCCCAGCAAGAGAAAAATCCATCCAGATCTTGCTGAAATACAAATAGTCATCCAGCTTGACTGTGGATATACCTTACTAAAACAATGAGATAAAACACTGACCTTTGTTTAAAATGACTTCAAGAAATCGGTAAATTCCACTTTGAGAGCTGATACTTGAGATAATTAATAGTCTTCAAAATGTAGCACACAAACCCAAGCAGAAATGCAAGCCTAGCTAGAAACCTGAGTGTGGCAGGAGGTATTTGTCCAAGTCTTGCCTTGGGAACTCATGCACACATACGTAATGCAGAAAAGAGGCACAGACCAAAGAGAGAAGGAAGCTCACGCTGAACAAGTATGGCAGTGTAATCAAGAAAAACACCTTGGTGAGTGAAGGAGGGTGTTGACTCTAAGAGCATGGAGTGACAGTCTCTGTTCCAGCGTTTCTCCCTCTGCTCAAGGAAGGATGACCAGCTTCTCAAATAAACAAGGTCTGTTCATAGCAGTATCTCTCTCTTTGACCAGTTTCTCTTAAATGAGAAAACACACATTTCTCTTAAATGAGACAACACACAAGGTCCTGATTTTTCAGCTAGATGTGTGCATCAAGGAAGTATCAATATTAGCATTACTTTTCAGTGTAGCAGAAAAAAGAAGTGTCAGGACAAATAAGCCAGAAAAGATACACATCTGCTGTGTGACGTCAAAAAGCAGATAGCACAAATCCCCAAACTCCACTATTTAGAAAGCTTTCTCCCTTGATTAGCTGTGACTTTTATTCTGACTTTGCTACAACAACTCACTTGTGATCACTCAAAAAGAAGTTACTGATTTACTGAATCTATGGACACCAAAAGTTCTTCACAAGCACAAAGGACCAAAGAGCCACAGGTTCATGCAGTAATCTAAACCTGCAGAGACACTATGTAACTCTGCTTCCTTTTTTCTCCTAGCAAAACAAAAACTAGACTCACATCCTGAAAGACAGAATCACAAAAGGAGTGCTAAGTGACCTAACAGACCTTTTGCATCTCTAATGTCTGATTCAGTGCAGAACGAAGACCTGTGAATCACAGAGAGCTGAACAAGCAGTGACATGGTTGGAGCCAAAAGACCTCCAAGCATTTCCACTATATCCTATGCCTTATCATAAGCATATAGTGAGGAGAAAAAGGTGATGTGTTTAAGACAGGGACACAAACCAGAAGGCAGTGGTGCCAGCCTAATCCTTCCAGCAGCACGTTTCCCCTGCACAGGTAGCAGTCTCTGGGCTAACAACTGCGTGGGCAGGGGATGGAAAATAATCCCAGACTCGGTACCTCGCAGGTAGGTGGAGGATCTGATTCATGTTTTAATCATTTGTAATAGCCTGCAGCCATACGGCCAAATACTTTCATCTCCTCAGATCTCATAAGCTAAGCAGTGTTAACTCGATCAATATTTGCAGTGGAAGGTCTCCAAGTGGCACCAACATGAGCAGGAAGCGATGCTGACGGGAGCTGGGCTCAACCCAGTGCTGAGTCAGAACTGCAGGATGAGGTTTGGAAGGAGTTATTCTGGCTCTATTGCCACTTCTTACACAGGGCTATAAAGGGCAGCCCTAGTGATCTGTGGTCAGTAAAAGCACCAGGCCACTTTCTCTCTGAATAGGGTTTCTTGATACCCTGAATGAAGTCCAGCCTGTGCAATTGCATCCTAACTTCTTGCCACAGCTGGAGACAACACAGATTCTCTCTGCTAGAAACCCCACACAGGTCCCTGGGTTCTCTGTCTGTGCTAATCAAATGCAGCCCAGAACCACAGTGATCCACAGTTCCAATTAACTTTACAGATTTAACAGGCCAAGGCTGCTAAACCTGGCTCGAAATCTGACTAATTTCAATAAAACCTAAGGATATGCTTAAGGAATGCACTGTTTTTTCTGAGCTGTTGTCTCTGGTTAAAAATAATGTGCCAGTAGATAATGCTAAGTTTGAAATAAGGATCTTTGCATATGCTTCAGCCCATTTTGGGAATAGCCAAAGGATTCAAGACTGAAAAAAGTAAGTACAAGCAAAATACAGTTGTCTCCTTGTTACTGAAACAAACACGAAGTCGTACATTATCATTGTCACAAAAAAGATTCATTGGGACAAAGGGACTCAGTGCTACAGCCTGCAGCAAAGATATCATTAATAAAATAAATCACGTCATTCACAACTACAAGTGCTTCACTTTAAAGGCAGAAAAATAGGGAGAATAGGACTGTGTGTACTTCGATGAAACAGTACAATCTGTATCAGTGTACTGCACACATCAACACCGCTTGTACAATGAATAAAGAGGAAATGCAACACAGTCAAATAACTTCATTAATCTTCTGCACAATGACCTTCTACTAAACTCATATAACCAATGGTCTGCACGCTGTATAAGCTATCAGATTGCTCCCCTGTGAATAAATAAAATTCTGCAGAAAAAAAAAATATGACAAAAGCTCTATTATTGGTATCTTTTAAGGCTAATGGGCAAATATTTCAATAAAATATAAGATGACTTGGGTCCAAATAGGAGCATACAGGAGTTTTTCACCATAAGAAGCAAACTAATACTCCTGTTAATACCAATTTCAGCCAAACTTGACATACTACCTGAGATTATTTCTTTTGTTTATGCAAATCAGCTGAATAGATGACAGAAACCCAAAGAAGCAGTCACATAGAAAGGAAACATGGATACAATGAAGGAGCAGTCAACTGACTATCAAGATCATCAATACTTGGTTCTGGCAGAGAGCCTTCCAGGAGTGTTAAAAGCCCCCACTCTAGACTAAAGGAGCAGTCAGGGGCATCTTCATGGAGCAGTAACAACCCTCCTAACCTCAGGTCCTCGTGGTTTAGCTAAATTGGCTCAACATCAATTAGAAAAATAAGGAATAATTAAAACTAACTTTAAATCAGTAAAGCAAAGAACTATGATCACATAAATATAATACGGACAGCAGATCTGCTACAAAAGGGCCTGATTCAAAGTCTGTAAGGAAAGCTATTTCAAACAGCATTCTTCACAGCAGCATTCCCTTTTATAGCACAGAAGAGATGCGTGACTGTATTTAGGATATCCAAGCAGAAAGCCCGTAAGCAGAGTAAGAACCAAAGTTTTTATGTCAACAGAAAGGTATACTTTCTTCTCCTCTCCTTTCTTCTTTACACAAACACATTATGCAGTGTCCCCCCTCCCAAAAAAAAAAAAAAAAAAAAAAAAAAAGGAAATGAAAAGAAAATGGATCAGTTGAAGCCTCCAGGAAAGATAACCTTCAAAGGAAATTTAGCGGAAAATTGAAGAAAATAGAAGCTGAGATTTCTCTTGTACCTCGTGGCTACAGAAATAGATAAGTAGGAGAAAAGGCTGCAAGCAGCATTGCTCCTTTTTGTGACAAGAGAGAAAGCCCCAGATATATTTGATCAGTTCCAAAGGGAGAAAGATAATGAGAAATTAGAAATACCCATGAATAGGTTTGAAGTCTGCTGCTTCTGGACACACATCATTGAGAAGCACATGCAATTTCAACACAAATGAGAGTGGGAATCAAATGATCCGTATGTGACACACTTTAAAAACTCACAGAAACACCCAGGCAAACTTTCAGAAGTTACCAATGTTTTCAAACCACCATTAGACTTTCAGAAACATTTTCCTGTTATGACAGGCATGTCTGTGAATAAATAGAAAACTAGTATTTCATCTACAACCCGACACTCCTGAGGCTGTGGCATCCAAGTACAGCCACACTAATAACCAAAAATTAACTTCCTTCTATCAACCTGCTGCTGCCTGCATGGGAAAGAGAGTCTGGAAAAGGAAAAAACAAAATCATAGGAAAAAAATCTGAGACAGAAATATTTAACGTTAATATCTCAATTTGAAATCAACAGCAGTTCCAAGAGACAGGGTGGTTTTGTTTTGGGTGGGTTTGGGATTTTTTAGCAGTATACTGGCTGATCACTGGGCAAGCAAAGGAGCTGCAGTAAGAACTTCAGTGTTCCCTTGCTACACTGTCTTGATTTGGTGGCAGGGAAAAAAACATCAGCATTTTCTTTATGGTTTCTGGGATTAATTAACTTGCCTGTTATGGTGGTGTGTCCCTGAAGTGGGGGAAGTCTGCTGGAGGGAGAAGACAGCAGAGAAAGAAATGTGAGATTGCCCTCTTTAAACTGAGGGAGGAGGATGAGGGATTAGCAGAGCCCATAAAACAGACACTGCTGGTTTGTGCAGGGGAATATCCTGCCCCCACTCCCTGCCTGAGACCAACCAGTCCCACCACGGGGCATCCTCTGGTACCTGAAGAATCAAAGTTGATCCCAACAGCAGGAATCTTCACAGAGGGTAGCCATGGAAACAAGGCACTCCCATAAAAAAAAAAAAAAAAGTTTTTTCTGCAACATCAAGGGACTTGCCTGTTACACCTCATTTTCTGTCATGCATTTCCATTGTAAACAAGAAAAATTAAGCATCTGCAGTTTTAAGATGCCATTTGCAAGTGACCTGAATTTTTCAAAGCAGTCTCAGAGATAAGGCACTTGGGGAAGCAGTAGACACTCTTCCAGTTGTCCAGCTCCTTCTATGAATGCTGGCCTGTGATCAGCATTGTCACTAGCCTCACAAAGCAAATAAATCTCTAAACGTAAGGTACAGATTAAAAGCCTGAGAGGGTCCCCTGTGACCCATGCAGAAATAAGAGCATTACACAGAGGGGGCTGGAGACCAGAGTTCATATTTGATGCATGGATAAAGGTGAAATGGGCTTAGGGCCCTCAAACACTTCAGGGATTTGGTCTTACTGCAGCACTCATGCAGTAGCCATTTCCTGATGATCAGAGTCTCAGGATTAAAATAATGGATATTTGTGCTGCAGGCAGAAACAGCTGAGGTTCAACAGCAGCGCTGTGTGGAAACCTGTACTCAGTACCTGCTTTGTCTGTTGTCAAAAGTACCTTAAAGTACCTGTTATCTTTGGGTTTAAATGCCAAGTGAGATTAGTGTAATACTAAACCTAGAGTGGATCATTTCTGCTGCTGACCAGTGAAAGACATTTATTTCCATGCCTTCTTATCTCTCTCAGAATCAGATAAATTTTCTGCATCTGCTGGTAACCACCCCTCAAGAGTGCAACTATATATTCCTAGGGACATCCAGAGGAATATAAAGCAGCATCAGGACACGTGCAGCAATGGACAGTGTGTATGTAAAGGAAGGTATGCTGCCCCTGACTTTGGAAAATTAGAAAGGGAAAATATGGGCAGTCCACTTTTAGCTGGGAGTGATTCATTAATGGGAAACTGATTCCATGCTAGCATTAATAGAAAAGAAGTAGCTGTTCCCACAAAAGAGAGGAGTCAGTTGTCATCTTTTTGAAGCTGCTGTTTCTACCAACAGCACACAGCAAAAGAAGGAAGCACAAGCCATTTTGGCAGCAGCCAGCCCAGCACCATGACCTGGCTCAGCATGAAGCACAGGAGAGGAAAAACTCAGGGCCAGAGGCCTCGAGCAGCAGCACTCAGTTTCTTTCATCCATACAGACAGTACCATCGCGCACAGCGCAGTCCTCAAGAGAACTGACCACCACATTCACTGACTCCAGAGCTGCTGCTGCTGCACAAGACCTCTGGTGAAATAAGAATAATTTTACTTAAAACGTACATGTGTCTCAAATTCAACTGGCTATGAAAAAAGAACACTGCCACAGGACTCCTACCCTGTATGAGACATTGGGTAAGTAAAACCAAGTCCCTTGCTATTAAAAACAAAGCAAAAAATAAAGCCAACAATGTGGGTACATAAATAGATTTTCCCTTACAACTGACACTGAATCCAAATTAAACTAAATGGTTTTCATAATCTGCATCCTCTGATTTCTCCATAATTACGATGTTGTGAAAGAAGCAGGAACAGCTAATATATACCCACAGAGAAGAATTACTTTTAGTGACCTTATAATAATCCAGGATGAAGAAGATGCAATAAAGGAACCCACGGTATTCATTAATGAATAAGATCCATAAGAAAGGAGGAAGTTAGAGTTAATGAATGTATTTAGGATTTTGATGTAGAAGCTGCAGGCAGAAGTAGCCAACTGTTTTATTACAGCAATGGTCTCAGCCATAAAACACTTCATTATAGACAATCATCTTCTGAAATATCCCAAAACTCTCCCCATCTGGAGAATGCTGGAAAAAAACCCCTATTTTAAATATGTTTTGTCTTTAAAATAGGATGTAAAGAGGTGTTATCAGCTATTACAAATGAAACAATCTGCTAAAAACTAATCTTAACCTCATCTGATTTTAGAATTGCTGCTTCCATCTGTTATTCCCTTGCACTGCTGAACAGTCTTTCTGTTGACCATCAAAATTAAAACAATCTCTCAGTGATACTGTGTTCTCCTTTTCTTATCCACTGTATTCTGGGTTTGTTAAGTGTTTATAAAAAAAAAAGTATAAGCAAACCACTAACACAGGTGACTACGAAAAATTACAGAATTACAGAAAGTCAGAAGGAATTTCCCTTCCTACACACAATCTTCCCTTGTTCACAATCCTTATCTCCTTGGTGAATGAGAATATATGGCATGTTAGGTAACGAGAAGGCAGATATCATTTGAAGCTTATGTTATGGTATCACTCAGATAACCCAGCCATAATGATGGCACAACATATCGTGGTCCAAATATGTCTAGCACATGTTACATACATCCCTGTCTCCACAAAGCTTATCTGACAATCTAGACAAGTTTGAAAACACAACTTTATGGTGGGAAGAGCTCATCTAGCTAACACAATGTTCTTTCTGGCTAAAGCACAATTTGAGGGGTACCTTTTGCGAAAGGCAAGTTCCCCTTTGCCAACATAGTTTGCACTAATTAAACTGTGGCGTTAAAATTGCACCACTGATCTGTACCAACAAAGATTTGGTTTGTGTTCACGCTTTGACGTACGGATACAAAAGCAGAGAATAAGCTTTAGCCTGCTTCAGCATCATTAAATAACGCAATATTCCATACATGCGAACTCTGTCCTGCCTACTTAACACTCCTACTTTACAGGATTAAATATATACTTGCCTCTTGTGAATAATTACCTCTGGTATCAAAACTTGATGGTGTACTCTAACTGCTTGACAAAACTTAAGAAGGATGAGTGTCATAGCTACCATTTTCTTCCAAGTCCATCGCTGAGAAACCCTTCTCCTTATCCTCAGGGACTAGGCATCCCCCAGTGTTCTGAGCTGCTAGAAAAGACCAGTTATTCAGAAAATAGTTTTCTGAAGAGTCTTCTAAAAATTCTCATTTTTAGAAAATTATTCTTAGAAAATTTAAATTCTTTACCAAAAACAATCTTCTGGCGTTGCAAACAGTATTATAAGCAGCGGACAACTGGAGGGTTAGGATTTTCATTGTGCGTTACAAACTTCACTCATAACTAAAGAGGGTATGTAAGACTTCCTTTTGAAAAGTTTCAAGCACATCTGTTACACTCAGAGCTACCAACAGAAGTTAATAAATATCTCAGAAACTCATTTCATCTCTCAGCAGTCTGCCAGATGAAGAATTGTGAAGCCATTTATTTTGCAAAACCCCATTAGTGTCTGACGAACTCTTTCAGAGGAATGGTAATTTTGAATGATTCACCTGAACAAAATAACGCACCCACACTTTCAAAATGCCATAGGGGTGAGGTCAGGCAGAGAATGAGTCTGCCATCGAAAATGGCTGCATTTGTCTGCTGTCAGAGTCCTCCACTTTAGGCACAAAAAGTACTACCATAAGATTACTGGCTTGACAGAGAGTGAGAAAACGGATTGATTTTTAATTTTCAGGAAGTTTTCAAGGAATTCAGAATAATACACCCTATTAAAAAGCTTCAGATGCTATCAGATGAGCCCATGCACACATGGGCTTGCGTGCATGGGGAAATGCACCTCCCTGTGAGTTTTACTGATGTAGGAGAACCAGGGACCACCCTTGGCTCAGTTATACATTGCTACATTATGTACAGTTGTGAATATTTGTGGAAGTAAACATACCATACCTGGGTTTCAAAGTACAACACAGCCCTTGACAGAGATCCCTAATCCCCTTTGGATGAGGGCT
Source organism: Psittacula echo (assembly GCF_963264785.1). Taxonomy (NCBI): domain Eukaryota; kingdom Metazoa; phylum Chordata; class Aves; order Psittaciformes; family Psittacidae; genus Psittacula; species Psittacula echo. Next base: position 32,767,045 of record NC_137739.1, read on the forward strand.
GTTATGCTTTTATCTAGAAACAGGATTTCCAGACCACATCAACCACTATACCCTCCTGAAAAATACTCCTAAAACAAATCAAACATATTCATTAAAAATTAAAGCCTGCATTAATCCTCTGTAGCAAATTTGCAAGTAGTACTAAAGATCGGTCCTAAGGTTATCACCTAAGGCCCTGGCATCAAAACAGCCAGTAATAACTGCTACTACAAGCACAGGTAGTACCTGGCATGTAGGTATTATAACAAATGCATTACAAGGGAAAACCATTTACAACCCTCCCATTGCCCTTAGACCTACTCCTTGTCCTTCTCTTGTGGGCAGCAACAGCCCAGCCCAGGCAGCCCCGAGCCTCTTGTGCTTCAAATTTCAAGATTCCATCTTGCTTATGCTTTTAAGAAGCTCTAAGCTGGCTCCAACTGGGACACCAGTAAGCTGTCTTGCCACTTCAGGACCAGCTTCCAGCAAATGACGGCATTCCTTGTCTGCTTTATCAATGACACACTAGTCCTAAACATAGCACTTGAATTAACACTCAATTACTGCACTGATGACATTGCAGTTAACTGTGCATGAGGCTGCATTTCCTTGGATCAAACTGTAGGGCAGAGATGATCACCAGTCAGCTATTCTCAAGCTCAGATCCTGTTTTCATTCCATAATGCAAATTCTGCATGGAAAGAACTAACAAAAGATCCAATTCTCTGAGTAGCTGCTTAAGTTAAGAAAGCTGAGGTTTAGTAGAACTTCAAAGAGATAAGTATCTTCCACCCAGTCAGAAACATCAGAATTAATTTCAGGCACATAACATATATAGCACCAGCCAAACAAAAATGCGCTGGATTGCCACTGGGTAATCTACAGGATTCAGCCAGATTTTGAAACGATTACACGGAGCTCATCTATGTGAATGGCACTAATTCAGCATACTTTTCAGATGACTGAACCTTATATGATAATCTATCAGGTTAGAGCTAAATCACATTGAAGACTGCCATCAAAAAAACATGAAGAAACAAGTGGTTGCAATGCTTCCATCACTTACATCACCCAGGAAAACTTTCATTGTATGATACAGACCCACTCTACAACATAATTGTTATCACTGTCATTCACACTCTCTGTGTAGCAGTATTTTAGGGCAGAAACCTTTGTGAATGAGCACTACCAGGAGGAGTTTAGTAGACAGCATCATTTCTTTGTATGTCATTGCATTTCAAAACTCGCAGTTAATTAAAAGCATTTTCAGGTTACTTCAAAGTATACTGTATACTGCAAAACATGAAGTTAAAAAGCTACACCTGGAATCAAGGTAACTGCAGCGATCAGAAAAAAAATATTCCAGGCTAGCAAAGTACATAATCCCTTGCTTTTGTAAAATACAGGCACTTCAGCCGCAGAGAACAGTGCCACTAAAGGATCCTTGCACGGTTCAGAGACACTAATCTTTTCTATGAAGAAATTAACTTCCCTCAAAATCTTATCATAATATAATTAAGCAGGATCAGCTAAACCTTTCAAGGGGCTGTGGTAGGTTGATCCTGCCTGGATGCCAGATGCCCACCAGAACCACCCTATCACTCCTTGTCTTCAGCTGCACAGGGGAGAGAAAATGTAATGAAAATGGGTTGAGACAAGGACACGGAGACATCACTCGCCAATTACTGTCACCAACTTGACTTGATTAATTTATTAGGAATCAAATCAGAGTAGGGTAGCGAGAAACAAAACCAAGTCTGAAAAAATAGCTCCCCCCCACCCCTCTTTCCCAGGCTTAACTTTGCTCCTGGATTCTCTACCTCCTCCCCGCCAGTGGTGCAAGGTGCAGGGAATGGAGCTTGTGTTCAGTTTATCACATCCCTGCTGCTCCTTTCTCTTTATGAGGAGGGCTTCTCATACTCCTCCCCTACTCCAGCATGGGTCCCTCCCATGAGCTGCAGCTCCTCATGAACTGTTCCAGTAGGGGTCCCTTCCTATGTCACCAGTCCTGCCAGCAAACCTGCTCTAGCCTGGGCCTCCTCTCTCCAAGAGGCAGCAGGTGCTGCCAAGAGCCTGACCCACAGCCTGGGCTTCCCACAGGATCACAGCCTCCTCCAGGCATCCGCTTGCTCAGGCATGGGGTCTTCCATGTGCTGCAGGTGGGTCTCTGCTCCACCATAGACCTCCACGTGCTGCAGATGGACATCTGCTCCATCATGGACCTCCAAGCGCTGCAGGGCACAGCCTGCCTCACCATGGTCTGCAGCACATGGAGCACCTCCTCCCTCCTTCTGCACTGATCTTGGTGTCTGCAGGGCTGTTGCTCTCACACATTCTCACTCTGCTCTCCAGCTGCAATTGCTCCTGTACAGCTGCCTTTCCCCCTTCTGAACTACATTATCCCAGAGGTGCTACTGCTGTTGCTGATGGGCTCAGCCTTGGCCTGCAGTGGGTCCGTCTTGGAGCTGGCTGGCATTAACTTTAACAGACATAGGGGAGGCTTTTAACAGCTTCTCACAGAAGTCACCTCCGTAGCCCCCGTGCCACCAAAACCTTGCCACACAAACCCAATACAGTTCTTCAAAAGTGTCTGTGCCTGAATCTTTTAAAGAGAAGACATACTGGAAAACAGAGCCAAAAAAAAAAAAAAACAACTTTCACTGTAACAAACAAGGTGCTGTTTTCAAATTTCTTTTCACTAAAGGCAGCATGGCAGCAGCAGGATGAGCCTGCCAAGCCCAGCTTTCAATAATTTATCAATTCCCTTTCCTTGGCTCATGGAAAAGGTCAGCCAAAATACACCAGGCTGACCCTCCTGCAGATTGGCCCTGATACTGCTAAACAACATTTCACGTACCCAACTGTTTTTATAGCTTTTGTGTATGCCAAAAACTAGTCTTGCTTTGCTGAGACCTTAAAATCTTCATATTAAATTATGGCAAAGTGTAAATCATAGGACAAAGCTGGCAAAGTCTTTGTTCATCTGATAGCTAGCTGCTTACCAGCACTCTTTTGCAACCTGTGCATGGCCATCCAGTTCCCAGTTATGTCTTGTTGCACTCACCCAAAGCTTTCTCTGAGACCTGACTTAGCTCTGTTACCTGCCCATTTACTGACTAGGAAGAAAAAAGTGGGGACTGTTGACTAGGTTTTCAGAAGCAAAACAGCATTTGAACTTTAATATAGAACCTTTCACCACCAGATCTCAGAACATGAAGTCGGCAGCATATCTCCACTTCCCAGCTATAAAACTGAGACCCTAAGGTGATTTCCTGGGCATGCAAGAAAAATGGCAGAAATCTGTATCATTCTCAAGACCTGCTCCCATATACTATCCATTAAATACTGCTATAAAAATCAGCTACAAGCTTTAGAAAACATGGTTGCCCCAATTATAAACCCCAGTAATTTTCAGGAAAACTGGTAATGCAAAAATAGGTTGGTAACAAAAAAGCCAAGGTTAAACAAGATTTGCAGTTTCACTATTTATGAGCTTTAATATATATAACTTGGGAAGTTAAGGACTACTTTATGTTTCCAGAAATACAAGTACATATTTGTTAGGGCTTCTATCTTCATGCTCTCAGTAACACATGGGGAACTAGCTGGAACACACACAATTCCTGATTTTCACTTTATTAGCAAATGCATTCCATAGCCTCATATGATCTGTATTTTCCATAAATAATAAGCTTAACTGATTAACTGATAAATGCCTTCATCTGCTTTTAGCATCTGCATGCTGCAAGAACAGGTTTCTCTGGCATTCCATACCTTTCTCAAAGTGACAGCGTTTCTACAGCAACGTTCACATTTATCAAGGCTGGATATAGTATCACTGCTGAACTTGTGCACCTGAAGTGTAAGTGAGAACAGGCGTAGGAAAAAAACACCTGCTCTTACTTATGGAATAGGCATACAAACCCCAGAATAAGTCTGTCTCTTGTTGAAGATGGATTAACATAGCTCTACATGCTTTAAAATAAAGCATTAAAGTATTGACAGGTCAAGCACATTAAGGTTTCAATAGCTTAGTTTTCTTGCACCTTCATAAAAGAGTTTGATATGGCATTAAATAAAAACAAAAACCAAAAACCAAGCAAAAAAACAAAAAAAGAAAACCCAAAAAAATTCCAAACCCAAACCAAACCAAAACTACTATTACTACTATCCAAGGCAATTCCTTCCGAGTAAAAGTTTTCCATGATGGAAACTATAAGAAACAAAATTTCAGTTTTGTCCGTCACCTTGTTAGTCTCTGTGTGTCAGGAAGTTAGGAGAGAGATAGCCACTTGTATCATGGGACAGTACACCATGGCACAGGGAGCCAGTGACCATACCTGGGGTGAAATCACTCTTCTGAGACAACCTCTACCAGTCTATGTTGGATAAAGCAGAAAAGCAGGATGCTCCTACAGCAGGGTTTTTACTAGCATATCAGTGCTCTTCGGGAAGGTAATTACCTGTCTGAATGCAGCCTAATAAACTAGGGAAGATTGGATTTACAGCAACAGGGGTTTTAGGAGCAGGTACAGTCAGCAGGACTCTCCCTCGGCACACTTACGGGACCTGCAGACTGAATCAATTAGTAGCTGTACATGCTTTGCTGTATGTGCCACCAGGTACAGATTCAAGTGTCCTTTTCTTTTCTTCTCCACCTAGCACAAGTATGAAGGGTGAGCTACAGGATCTTTGAGGACAACATCATTTTGAAGAACCATAGCCACTCTGGAATAAGAATTCACTCTTTCTCCTTCAGAAAATAGTACGTCAAACCAGATCTTATTGTAAGGAGCCAGTGAACATCACTACTTTCTACATGGGGACAACATCAGCTGTACTAACCAAATAAACTGGGACACTTGCCTTCCAGGCTGGTATCAGATCTGTGCATAACACAATAAATTAAGTGGACCATTTCAAGTTGCATTTTTCAGATATTAGAATATTGTAAGCAAGGCAGAGATGTTTTCTTAAGATCTAATAGAAGCCTGGAGCGTAACTCCCATCTGGTACAAAGAACTGCACATTTGGTCTTTGTGACAAGATGTCTCATCACATAGAGTGGCCTCCTACTGACAGGCATAGGAACAACCTGAAAGATCTCAGAACATGGGATTATGCCTGGAGCAGGCAGCTACTTCTCTGCCAGCAGCCACTGAATGTGGTAGGAATGGCATAAATAAGTTAATGGCTGAAGTGAAGCCCAGATACCAGCTTGGAGATCAGCTTTGATTTGGTCTGACCTGTTGCCATTCTGGCACTGTATATCCAGGCTCAGCCTTAACTGGGAACATAGGTGGCACCAAGTCTTGGTCCAAGGTGCACATCACAGGCACACAGACCTAACTGCTGGAGGTCATAGAATAACAGAATGAGTTGGGTTGGAAGGGACTTTAAAGATCATGCAGTTCCAACCCCCTGCCACAGGCAGGACCACCTTCTATTAGACTAGGTTGCTCAAAGACCTTCTTGTAGTCATGTTGCAAGTGATGTACCAAGATAGTGCTCTGGTTCACAGATTCAGTCTGTGTGCCACAAGGAAGAAAACTGCTTTAAGTCCAAGTGCATATCACAAGACTATAGCTATAAACGTAAATCAGATTCACATCTAAACCCATGCACTACATTATTAAAACAAGAACCCAGTGGGTTTTCATTGTACCCACAGGTCCCACATTCTTCTGTTTAACAGGTTAAAAAAAAAAAAAAAAAAAAAAAAAAAAGAGTACTCTGCATCAAGATGGGACACCTCTGAAATGACAATGCCTCCCTCCAGAGTTTGAAGGGGCTTATGCATGCCTGTACTGTTCATTCACTACTCCTGGCCTCAAAAAAGTATTTACTGTTAAATGGTATATGCTTCTGTACATGAACAATCCTTTCGTGTGTTTCAGCAGGCATAGCTCAAAGAGGAAATTAGCCCACTAGCACCACTGAATTCAATGGAAAGAGTGACAGAATTTAATTTTAAAAACAATTACAAGCAGGGATAGCTATGCAAAACTTCACGTGAGTTTTGGACAGTTCATCAGGTCTACAGTTATCAGTAACATACGTGTTTTAAAATTAAGAAAGGAAAAAAGCAAAGGTCATGGGAAATCTCATCTAGAGTGAAGTCTCTACACATTAATAAAACATTTATGTATTCTTATATATAACATAGCTTAAGGACAACTTAGTGGAAGGAATTCTTTATTCTTGTGTCTGAATATGAGTGACAGCAGTTATAAACTGTCAGATTAAAAGCTCATTGCTGTATTTTGAAATTCAAATGATCATTGCTATAAACAAGAATTTTGCTAACAACTCCATTCTATTATTAGCAATTGTGGAGCATTCTGATGAAATATACCGCACTGATGCAAGAAAAAAATAAAAAGAATATTAAACAGTTTGGAAAAGGTTAAAATTACAAGCTAAAGAACACACAAAAATCCTCAGGAGAAATATCTACTGAAATAAGATGGATATTTATGGCTTTGCTCAAACAAAATTGCTTAGGTTAGTATTACAAATGTACAGGCAAAAAACCTGTTGGAATTTCCTGTATTTTACCCATATCCCTCTTAATTAACTCATTATCTTGTCTTTGAAACAGGAGATCCTCCCTAGGCCAGCTGTATACAGCCAAATCTATCTGATTATGCTTTAGAAAAGTAAAATCTCTAGAGAAATGGCTGTGTTCAAACAGATGTACTCTATCAGTAATCTGAGCTCTCAGCACCACTGTGCACTGGTTATGCATATCTAGGCAACCTGAAAATACACAAAAAACAACAGAAAGTGACTCCAAGAGTAGGCTACAACTACCGTGTGTTGCTTTTACGATGAGACCTGCAGAGCAGCCTTTACTTTCTTTCTCTTGACACTTTTAAAGAAGCAAAAACACCACCAAAATTGATCAGTTGTTAGACAGCACCCCCTGGTGTAGCAATACATGAAAACCTTACAAACTTTATAAAAATATCTTGATTTGTGATGGGATGCAGCTAACCAACAGGTATTACCATATAGATTACCCAAGATGTGGATTAACCGGCTGGGTCTTTCCTCCACACTTCACCTGCACCTCTGTGCCAAAAAGCACACGATGTAGAGCAAATGCCTTTCACATGAGGCTTCACATTTCCAAGAGCTGTGTTGAGCTGTCTCTACAGAAACCCCTTACAAATCTTTTTTAAGGTCATTCTAAAAATTATGTTCCCCCATAGTCTGCTTTATTTTTGTTTTATACTACCTACCTTCATGTTTGCTTGGCATGACCCCCTCCTCTCCAACTGAGAGTTGTCTACACAGCATGCCTGACATCAGATGAACATTCCTGCTTCTCATGTTATCATCTAAATAGGACACAAATATAAATCCTCATTGGGCTCTGAATAAAGAAATCTGGCTCTGACTCACAGCAGCTCTACATCAGGAGCAGGGGCATAGGAGAAACTTGCTATGCCAACATTCACTGTGCAGTGACTTTACAGAACTTTTAATGGAAAAGCAGCAAAATTTCCTTGCTCTGTTTACTCCTACTGGGAATTTATTCCTGTTCTTATCAAATTTTCTGAAATAAGAGTTGTGGAATAACACTACCTTACCCAAGCACAGTGTATGCTATACTTACTTCTCTGCAGAAAACAGCTTAACCACTTCCTCGTACGTTTTGAACAATACAGGATAGCTACAGCTATACACTAGCTTTTACTAAGTTTTGCTGCAATAGAAAAATTGTTAAGTGGATCCTAAAGTAGGATAGTCTGTGTAATTCTTTTTTATATCCAGAACATTTCTCTAAATTCTTTTTTATATGCAGAACATTTCTCTAGTATCTAGGAAATGTTTTGCACCTCATTAATGTTGATCAAACACTTCAACAGCAATTACTTCAGAGTTCCCATCCTCCAAACAGCAATTTTTAAAGTTAGCAGTAGTGCATCTGTGATTCTCAGCTCTCCCATTCGCTCACAATCACTAATACTCATGGAAGCCAAGATGATCATACATCAACTTTCCTCCTATTTCCTTTCCCTGTAAATGGCTGTGACAGTTGTCACAAGCAAAGATTTTTTTAAAGCAGTGACAGGCCTGCACAGGAGTGGCTGAAGACCAGTGGGCCACTGATGTCCAACAACTCGAGAATCCTGCCTGTGCACACAAGCAGATGCAGAAAAATCTCTCAGTCAGTCTCTCCGTAGGTTAACAAAGCTATTTTCGAAAGAGGTGTTCTGAACCAAAGCCAGTCAATTATCTGAGCTACTGAGCAAAAGTTCAGCCAAAACACAGAAGGACAGAATTTAATCTCTGAAGTATGGACATGAAACACACATCTAACTTTTTTGTTACTGAGAAAACGCACACCATCAATGAAAATGTCTATACAAGACCAATTACGAAGAGCTACTGAAAAGCATGACAGGTGGAAAATTAATCCTGAAGTCATGGCTGCATCTGGTGAATAGGTGTTTTCATGCCTTTGCATAAAGTTCTGATAGCAAAACGCATCGTAAACGAAGTTAAATTCTGCACTCCTCCCAGCTGACTAGTCACATGAAATGTGCGTATCTGCATATGCCAAGATGTTTTTTCTGTTCTCGAACAAGAATATCAGATCGTGACTGAAACAGGGCTTGGATAACAGATACTGGAAGCTATTCCTCTTCACCAAAAACATCCTTTCCTTGGCTGCAGTTAGCAAACCCATCTCATTCATACCAGTCAGTATACATGCAGCTATGACTCAATCTTTGGTAGTAATGTCTTTGTGAAGGGATGAAACCATTCACTGGAATATTAAGATTTTCTTCTGTCTTGCTTTGGCTTAAAGGGGCTGGAGAATAGAAATCCATGGAATCAGAACATACACAACATTCTCCTATGCTTTTCTCCCATCACCCACCCCTCCACCCAAATTATTAAGTACTGAACACTTAAGATCACAATCTGATTAACTCTACTACGTTCTTGTGAACCTGGCATAACTTCACAGAAAGGCAATACTCTTGTGAGATCATGCAGAGATAACTTCACCACCAAGGCAGACCTGCATATCTGGAGCTTCAGCTCCTGCTGGTATCATGATGTAGGAGTTGAAGCTTTCATTAAAAAACAAAATAATGGCAGAATCAAAAGGGATTTCAAAAAATGAAAACCAAAACAGGTCACACAGCAAAACTATGTTGTGCTACTTTACTGACTTCCTGTCTCTAACATCTGCTTGAGAACAACAGCTGGATACCCACCACTATGCCAGGTGAAGGTTTTAAAAATCGCAGTCATTATACTTAGTGTCAACAGCATCTACTATTTATACCTGAAACACATTACTGCAACCCGCACAGCCACACTCAGTGCTCACAGAAGTACACAAGACAATTGGAACCTTCAGAAGCTACTTTCACAAGCTCTGATCACACTCTGCTCAAACTCACGGAAACAGCCTTGCTTATTTAAGACCCTTCCTTTTTTCTTATTTTATGTAACAAGCATGAGGTGTATGCCTATAAGAAAACAGTAAAATAAACACATAGCTTTGGAAAGTCACACATTCTGAAACTAGAATATTTAACAAAACAGCCTTAGCAGGTATACAGGCTTGTCCTTACTTGAGGTGTGTACAGTGGAGTACAGTAATGCAGACTTCCATACTGTTAGACATAGCATGGCTTTGATGGCTAATGGCTTAAAAATATAACTACTGCTAGTAGACTTTTATTCAGTTAATGGTTTTTTATGTACTAAAAATTCAGAATTGTACAGCTGCATCAGTGCTAAGTTTTAGCTGTTGACAGATCTGCCCCATTTTTTTTTTTTTTTTTTTTTTACTGTGGACAAACTATTTCCTTCTAGCACCTAAGCTTAAGAACAGGATTGGAATGATTAGTGAACTTAATGCTTATAAGAACAGACCAAAGTCAGCTGGCAAAAACGCAGCAGTGGAAGGAACGGGTAATGAAATATTTATATGAATGTCACTTATGAGCTCAGGTTTTGCATTGTACTTCTAGGACTCTTCTTTAGCAGACAAAACACAGCAGCCTAGACTCTTTCATCTCAGAATTTACATGTCTTCTCCTTTCTGTGCTTATTCAGTGTGGAAGATATATATTTTCATCACTGAGGCCTTAAACATTTTGGGAATCAGATACTTAGGATACTGACTCAGTTTTCTTCTGTCCTACTGGAGCAGTACACAGCTCTTCAACTTCAGCAGCAGGACTTTATGCCAACTGGAAGAGTATTGTTGGCTCTGTAGACTCTTCTGTAGAATTAATTGCTTGCAAAAATATAACAAATTTAGAATTAATGCTTAGCAGATTCAGCTAAAAGTATTTTTAATCTAATGGTTGTATGTTTTAATCTACTGCTAATTTGCATAACATTTAGTAACCAAACAGAGTTAACCCACTTCCACATTCTGACCTGACCTTCACTCACAATTCCTCCTTTCCCAGAATTCCTCCACTTGACTCAATTCACAGGAAAATCATAACCAGTCCAAACCCTTCTTTCCTGAGCTTACATGTGGCTAATGGCTGCGTTCACTGAAAATACTGCTTACAATGCTACAGCTTTAATATTGCCCTTGGCTGCCTTTTCTGTATTGACTACAAGATGATAATACCACCAGCAATGTTACGTTACTCATGATAACACTGTTAGGAAAGCATTTCAGAAACAAGGCTTAAGGTTCTACTAGTTGCTGGAAAGAGCTGAATTTTGACAATCTCTTCTGATATTACAAGCTTGTCCGAACCAAGTGACTACATTACTAAACAAATCATCTAGAACATACAGCTTTTAATGTAGTTGTCAAAATATATATTCTCCCAGGTATACCAGAGTATTTTAAGAGTCGTAATCACATATTCATACAAATTCAGGCCTAGTCATTGTTGTAAACACTTAAGCTATTACACATCCCATGTTCTTAGAGTAACAAAATATCCCTGGCCAGATATTCAACAGTGATCAAATAATAAAGATATTATATAATTTACAGATAAAACAGTACTGGCATAATTTGTTTATTGTACTGTAAGCATCAGTATATATTAGAGACAAAGAATACATGACTTCCAGGACAAAGAAAAACAACTTGAGATTTAAAATTCTGTTCAGTATCAATCATGGAGAACTATAAATTATCTGCTGGAATGCTTTTAGCTCAAAAGCTTGGCTTCTACAGTTACAGAACATTGACGAATATAAGATGTTCTGGATCCCAAAAGCCACATACCTAAGGTTAAATTGTAAAAGACCCAAAAAGACATAAGGTAAAATTTATAAACTTGTTTTCTTCTGAGACAGATTGATCTTATCTCCAAGACTCAGGGCCATTCCCTGTAAGGAAAAGAAAGAAGACATTCATGACACAGTTCAAAGCAACTTTATCTTATCTATATTAAAATGGAAGATCCATATGCAGAAATTTAATAAAGAAAGTTAGTGGCATAGAAATTAAACTATTTCTAACTGTTCATTTAATTGTCTATATTTAGTACATAATTTATTAGCACTAGATAAAGACTAGATCTACACATAATGCTAAAACAATGAAGCTTAAATGAGCTAGCAACTGCTAAATTTGTTATCCATACCAAAGGTAGAAGAACAAAAAAAAAAAAGGTCTTTTGGCCTCCCAATTGACACTATGCTGCCACCACAGAAATCACAACTGTTGGCCCAGTTACTGGAATTCTGCTTTTGAAAACCTCAGTGCTGATACTAGCATTCAATGCACTACAGCTATAGAAAATACTTTAATCACACAACTATATTAACATTGCATAAACTGAAGAAATGTCAAAAGAAACTGTTAATAAATCCACGTAATCAAAAGCAGAATGATTTCAAGACGAAACCAAGCTGGCATATGTAATTGAACGCAGTCTTCTATAAAAGTGACAGTGTAAACATACTGGAACCATTAATTTAAACAATTCCAAAATCTTCATACAGTAACATCACATAAACGAAATGGTTTCCTTGAATATAAATACTCCCAGGTACTGATACACTGGGGTTTTTTATTAAACAAATCTTGTACTTTTTTTTTTTTTAGTTGGAAGGAAGTAGTTCTGAAATCCAAAGCAGACTCACAGACGTATCTACAGAAAATAATCCTACTGAAAAACTTTGGGTTTGTTGTTTTAAAAATAACCAGTGAACAGTAATCCCATGCATACCATTTCCTTGTGTGAAACTGAAAGGTGCAACTTCATAGAAAATGGATCATGGAACCCTGGGGAGCACTTGGTCTTTATTTAAAAGCAAATAAAACCTAGCATCCCACTTGTAGCACTATACATAAAATAAGGAAATCTTTGCCCAAAGGCCTATTTTATGATTATGCACTGGGAGATGAAAAAAAAAAAAAAACAAAAAACCAAAAACCACAACCCAAACCTATTACATGTGTTTAGGGTATGATTACAGCTATTAGAAAGACATTCTTTCCTCACAAAACCTGTGTCAGATAGTTTTAAAACAAAGGCTAAAAGTTCCCATATTCATCTTCCCTGAAAGTTTTCCCATTTACCTAGTACTAGAAACTAACATACACCATTCCAGTACCTAAAAGGGGCCTATAAGAAATCTGGAGAGGGACTTTTTACATGGGCATGCAGTGTTAGAAAAAGGGTAATGGCTTTAAATTAAGAGGAGTCAGATTTAGATTAGGTATTAGGAAGAAGTTCTTTACTGTGGGGGTGAGAGAGTGGAACAGGTTGCCCAGAGAAGCCGCGCCTGCGCCGTCCTTGGCAGTGTAGGATGAGGCTTAGAGCAACCTGGTCTAGTGGAAGGTGTCCCTGCCTACTGCAGGGGAGTTGGAACTAAATGATCTTTAAGGTCTCTTCCAACCCAAACCATTCAGTAAGTCTACCCAGAAATTTGCAAATTTTTAGAGCACTTAGTACAATTTCTTAAAAATGACAATGCAAAACGGTGCTGTAAATATACGCCATATTACCTGACTCTTTGCACGGATTCGTATGTGACCAGTGACAGGTGCCTCTGGTCCAAGATGAATTGGCTTTTCAATGCTGACATTTGCAAGTGCATCTTCTCCAAATATGGAACGTGCATAAAGGTTGGCCGCCATGAAACCACAATAACCAGAAAGTGCCTATGGAAAGTAGATTTGAACTCTTTAGAAAGGCCAAAATCTTTCAAACGCATTTTAATTCATACTAACTTAGCTAGGCAAGTATCAGTATACAATGTTTAAACTTCACATGCAACATACTGTGAAATGTTAAGAATCATGCGATGGGAAACAGTGGTGGCCTTTCTATGAAATAAATATGGGAAGATACACAACCCATTCATCAAGCAAAGGTAGGATGGAATTTTATGGTCTGATTAAATGAAAAGCAAAATGGTAAAACAGCTAAATAGTACTAATAGCTCTACACTTATTTTGGTTACTTTACCTATATTAACTAATAGATATTATACAGATTCTATCTTAACAGCAAATAGCTATTGTATGTATTTTTTGCTTTACAAAAAAAAAGGCTAAACTGGCAAAAGAAATGTAAATTTTGACTGAGGAAGGAAGGAACTTGGAGCTACTGGAAAAACCTTTATAAGAACGGATGGTCCCATCAAATCCATACTACAGCTTAAATACTATGAATTAAATCAGGCAGTTTCTAACTGGGCAAGAAACAGCTACTGACTAAGCGACACAGACTTTTGATGATATTAATTTGCTTTCACTCATTTCAGACCACTCATTTAAAAAATCTGAAGTATATGTACTATTTTACATTGTAAGCAAGCATCTCTTAATAATATTCGTAACAAATGCTAAACAAATTAAACAATAAAGCACGTAAACTAAAAAGGGTGTTTAAAAGTCTCCAAGGAAATAGCTCACCTTCTCTGGAGTAAGGCATTTCATATTGGTTGACTTCAGTATGTGCTGTAAGTATTCATTAAGATCAATGATATTTGTATTCACTGTAACCTTCAAGAAGATAAAAAATGGCAATTACTTAAATTAGCAGCTCAGGCATTTCTGAAACCATCTCTTCTTCAGGGCTCTATAAAGAAGACTACCACTACATTTCTCCTTGAGGAATGCCATAATCAGTAAGTTAGCTGCACTTCCCATTATGTGATGGCATCATACAAAGTCTTCACATCCTGCCATCCACTTATTAAAGAGTGAGAATTTCATGTTATTCCCATGGTTTCCAAGATGTATTACGTGAATGATATTGTGATGAACATGTAGTCTCCCTACAGCAAATACTGGACTTCTTGTCTGAGTACAGTTTACACATTGCCAGAACAAGAAAAAGTGGTTATCTAGTCCAAAAGCTTGTTTTTAACCAATGACAGAAATTACTTTAATCTTCCTCTTCTAGCAACAAAGCTCTCTGGTCTGCCTTAGCTTTCTCATATTCAATTTTGTGGTCTTGTTTTAATTCTTTTTACGACATCTTTTAGGAGTAGTTTACAAATTGCTAAGGCTTTATATAACATGAATTAAAATTTATTGTTCATAAGTTTCCTCGTTTTTTAGTTTTAAATCTAGTCTCAAGTGAATATACTCAAATACTTGTAGCAAACTAGGCTACAGTTTGTGTAAAGTATCTCCCATTCTGTTTTAAGGTTTCTACTCTAGTCTTAAATTATGTTGCTCTGTTGCATGAAGTTACTTCTCTTGCAGTTTGACCACCCCTAATATTAAGCGTACCCACCATTTTGTTGATCTTACATAGCATCCATAACTGTGTGCTCCAGCTGTATTGTAAAGTAATGAAACAAAAAACATAATGTAATTCAGAACCAGAGAGGCTAAGCAGTATGAGTAATTCTGCAGTCTCAGCACAAACTTACACATACTGCTATCTCACCTTTGAGCCAAAACACACAGTAATCACTAGGCAATTTGGACACTTTCCATAAAGGAGGTAAGGCTCAATGCACATACTTCTTTTGTAAAAGAAACCTAAAAAACTAGTTATTTCATCATTAGGCTTGTGAAACAGGTAAAATAGCAATAAGAGAATAAGTTACTTGAGGCCAAGATCCAGTGAGTATGTTGGAATATGTTTGTATCCCAAGAGATAATGTTGATATAATGAGCTGATGTAGAACAAGAAACAGAATTAACAATAAACATCAACAATAAACCCAAACAACATACAATAACATATGTTTTGTATGTTTTGAAAACTAACTTTGTTTTCCCACTCAAATTCAGCCCACATCTGTCTGAACTCCGCATCCGTACAAGAAGCAGGCTGGATGTAATCCATGATGTCAATGTGAATATCGCTGAGAACCACGCAGTTTCTGTCGCTGGCTGCTCCAGAGACATCATACACTGCAATATAAAATATAAACCACTTTAATGCTTAAAAAAGTGAATTTCCACTTAATAAGAGAGCTCGCTTACCACCTGCCAGTTAAGAACAGTCAACACTTGCTCAGTCTCATTGCTGACCTATGTCCTCTTCAAGTGCTTCACCCAGTTGCTACAGAACTTTAAGTTAAGTGTATTGGCCTTTCAGGCAACGCTGCCTAGGGTATTTCCAGTTCAGAGACTGGGGCTCAAATATCATTCTGACAATCATTCTAAAGGCAGTATGTTCTACTACGTTTAAGTAGAAGCAATATATATATATATTTTAATAAAATAAGCATAAAATATTCATTCATTGTAGACCATTTAATTTCCTCTCCCAGTATGAAGTGTGTTGTTTATTTTTTGGCTCAGTTACAATATGCTACACATTAATGCTAATTTTGCAAAACGAACTGTTACTTACCAACATTACCAAAAATTATTCCATTTTCTGTTGAAGCCACTTTGACATTAGCTTTAATGTTTGCAAAATCATGTGGAGCAAGTGTCAAAGGAGATGGTTTTTCCACAAGTTTCAAGTCACCTGTGAAAAGAAATTGGAAGATGGGGATCAGTTAACAGTTAAAAGAATTAACAATTCACAATGAGTTCAGCTTTTGGAATGACGTTTTTTTATTTTCTTGCCATTAAGTTCTAGTGTCTACAGAGTTGGACTAAACACCACGATAAAGGGATCAGTTGATTTGGAATTTTTTTTGGTTGTTTGTTTGCTACAGTTTGCTACCTGCAAGACAAAAATAATTGGCATTAAAAACTTCAGTTAAAACACAAGCGCCTTCACCCAACCCCCACTGTAAAAAAAATGCAATTACTGACTTAAATGGGCTTCAGATTGAGTCTAGTATTACCTTTCTAACAATCAGGAAATGGTTAATTTTACCTTGTGTTTTAATCACTGACATCATCATAGTTACTAGTCCTGTAGTCAAGTGTCTCAAAGCCAAAGTTCAACGTCCAGTATTACACGCACTAAGCTATTTATAAACAGGTCAAGTATCACCTCAGTTTGAAATATAATTGCTCTAAGGAAACAGCAAGAGATTTATTTTCCTTAATGCTTGAGCAAGCAATTGTAAAAGACTCCTTAGTTCTATCAAGCTGTGCAATTTGAGAATACAGCATGAACAGCATCAGCTCTATACACAAAAGTGATTTCCAGTTGGTTTTTGCAGTATCTCTGAAGACACCAACTGGGAAATACAGAATTCTACTTCACTGAGCTAATAAATAGAAAAATTCAACCTATTAATATATTAATTTTTATTTATCTCCATTATAAGTCTGATCAAATGATTTACAGAAGATTAGGAGGAAGTTTACACCATTCCAGTCATATTTAAATCAACTAAAAGCATTTAACATGCATTCTCCTACCATGTTGCAAACATATTTCAACTCTTGACTGCCAAGACAGAGGCCAGCTAATACAAAACTTGTTATTGTTCTTGAATTACCTGCTCCAGTCCCTCCCCTAAAAGCAGTTAATGGAGCTGTTGGTACATGGAATGGTTTTCAGCTGTGTAAATGCAGTACTTAAGTACTTTAGGCTGAGTGCAAGAAAAACCTTAGGACAAATGGCTTTCTCTTGCCTGACATTTGCTCCACACCAGCTTGTATTTTGTCCTCTTGCTCAACGCTAACAGTGGAATAGAGAATAAGTATATTAAAAAAAAAAAAAAAAACAAAAAACCAACCAAACAAAAAACCCTGCTCATATTTCAGCAAAAGGAGAAGTGGAACGCTACTTTTCCAGTGGAAAACAAAAAAAAACCCACAAAAAAACCCCCCACAAAACAGAAAACCCAACCAAAAAATCTAACCAAACAACCAGTTTATATCATCAGACAGTATTGTCAGTGCCAATGGAAAACAAGTCTTCCTGGAATAAAAATCTATTGAAGGTCTTCAAAACCATTCTTTCAAAATGGCTACTAACTGGCATAAACTCATGATTATTTATTTCAGACGCTCCTTACAACTGGGTGCCAACGCTCAGCAGCTCACTGCTGCTGAACAGCTGCTTTGTTTCCGCCAGCGCTCCTTACCTAGTGTGGCTAGTTCTAGCGTGCAGTTCTGCAGAGTGTCACTGGTCTGGTTGACCACAAGCACATCCAGCACAATGTCATATTGATTGACGTGGACATATGCCTCTGCATAGACAGGATCCGAGAAGCCTGTGAGTTGAGTAACCTGTGAGAGAAATGAGTTTATGGTACTTTTCTTCTCTTAAACCAGCTCAAAATATGGAATTGTGTCAAACAATAAAAAATAAAAATGAAGTGCAATCAAATCCATTACTTTTTAACGTGGGTCTCCAAATCAAGCAGGTGTGCACAGAGCTTTCAGGCTAATATACTAGTAAGAAAAAAGGAAAAATAAAAAGGAAATTGGAAAAAAACACTGAATACAATCATCACAAGTTTTGTCTAGAAAATAGTATCTAAAGAAGTTGTGATAATCAGGAAATCTAAAGTTCATGCATAAGTCTTCCAAGATAAACATCTCACCAATTTATACAGTGACTGTCCATATTATTCAGACAAATAAATTTTAACTGCATCCTTCCTTCATATGTCCTCTTGTGTGCATACCACAATTATAAAATCTTTCCAGATGACATGGTATTCTGAACTGAATACATGTGAGTTCCTAAAACATGGACTGTATGCCATTTATTCTTAAAAAGATCATCAGCAAAAAGAATTGATGACTTAAAATGAACAGGTAACTTTAAACAGGTAAAAGAATTAATCTAGACTTGAAAAGAATAAAAGTCTGAGGTTTAAAGTCTTATGAGTTAAACTTCAATGAATGAATCGAAAAATTTATTTTCTTTGGACCTTCTCTGCAGGTCCTGGTAGCCAGCAGCAAAAAAAGGTAAAAAGATTGAGACAAGGATGGAGTAAGCATAGGTAGGATATGGCAAGCAAAGAAAGGCAGACATTAATCACTTGGGACATCCCTGCTCTATTCCCTGTGAACTTCACTGGACTCTTCAGCAAATAATCTTAATTTCGCCTCCATATCCCATGAGCTCAGCACTCTCCAAGTCTCCTCTTTATTATTCCTCTCTCGCAAGAAGAGGGTAGCAACTTTAAGCAGAAGGGCTTTTCTCTTTTTCCTGATCCTAACCAGGAAATACCTTTCCCATCAACCAGCATAGCCTGGTTCATCAGTTCCAGCCTGTGATTCCCAAAGCTGATCCTATGGATAAGCAGCACAAGTGTAGATAATTAAAACACTGACTTCCACATCACCTTATTCAGTTTGGATGCAAGAGGATCAGCAGCCTCTTTCCTCTGTGTGTTTCCCATTGCTGCAAGAAGGCTAAGCTGAAACTGGTCTTCTTTTGAGCTCATTTCATTTTTAGCAGTAAGCTGCATGAAGGAAATGGGATCATCTGGCTGAACCGTCACATTCCTCTTCTCAGATTCTTTCTGCAGGAAGAGAGATACCCAAGAATTCAGTAAGAATTCCATCCCTTAGCACAGAAACACAGTCAAATAATGTCAAATGGTGACATTTCTGGGACCAGCTTAGATGTTAACATTCATAAAAAAAGAAATACAAACATAAAAAGTGTTTCTGGTTACACACTTATAGCACCTCACCTTCTGAGAAAGCTTCTCCTCCTCTAGCTTGGCTGACAGCATATGAGAGAGGGACTGCCTGCATTCTTTGTTGAAAATATCATTCATGAGAGGGGAACATTCTGATAAAACTTTCAGACACAGGGAAATACGATCCACATCATCATCTGTAATTGGCTTCTTGGGAAGAGAAGACTTTCCCAAATGGAGAATAGTGGCCATCAGCAGCATAGCTTCAGCAATAAAGGACTGAGAAGGAGGGCAAAGGGAAGAAAATGGAAGGAGGTTATTGCACTTTATATAGCTTTACAGAAATGTTTATTTCTTATTTACAGAAAGGTGCAGAATTAATCAAACCATTAAATATATTATCAGATTACATTTTGGGTTTGTTTTTTTTTTTTTTTAATACTTGCTATCTAGAAACCAAGCAGCATGATTTGTACTCTCTAAATAGAGTGGCTGGAAAGCAGTAGACCCTGTTTGTGACACAAATATTCATCATTTTCCAATCATGTAACTGGAACTTCACTTTGGACTTAAGACATTTTGCATCTGTTTAAAAGAGGCAACAACCAGATCGTCTGCAACTAAGGTGAAAACACAGAATAGTTGACTTACATTTTGTTTCTTCTTTTCCTGAACTAAAGATACATATCGTAAAGCAATCTTAGTTAAAGTTGTAGCAAGGGAAGCTGCAACAAAGAAATCACCATCGAGCAGGAATCCTCGTAATGGAGGTCTGCAAAGACAAATAATAACCATAAAAATAGGTCTGGATGATAGTCTTCACCCTACTTGTTTTAGAATCATAGAATAGTTAGGGTTGAAAGGACCTTGAGATCATCTAGTTCCAACCCCCCTGCCATGGGCAGGCACATCCCACACTAAACCATGCCACCCAAGGCCTCATCCAACCTGGCCTTGAACACCGCCAAGGATGGAGCATTCACAACCTCCCTGGGCAACCCATTCCAGTGCCTCACCACCCTCTCACTAAAGAATTATCCAATCTAAACTTCCCCTGTTTTAAGTTCTAACCCGTTACCCCTTGTCCTATTACTACAGTCCCTAAGAAAGGGTCCCTCCCCAGCATCCCTATAGCCCCCCTTCAGATACTGGAAGGCTGCTATGAGGTCTCCACGCAGCCTTCTCTTCTCCAGGCTGAACAGCCCCAACTTTCTCAGCCTATCTTCACACGGGAGGTGCTCCAGTCCTCTGATCATCCTCATGGCCCTCCTCTGGACCTGTTCCAACAATTCCATGTCCTTTTTATGTTGAGGACACCAGAACTGCACACAATACTCCAAGTGAGGTCTCACGAGAGCAGAGTAGAAGGGCAGGACCACCTCCTTTGGCCTGCTGGTCACGCTCCTCTTGATGCAGCCCAGGATACAGTTCGCTTTCTGGGCTGCTAGCGCACACTGCCGGCTCATGTTCATTTTCTCATCAACCAACACCCCCAAGTCCTTCTCTGCAGGGCTGCTCTGAATCTCTTCTCTGACCAACCTGTAGCTGTGCCTGGGATTGCTCTGACACAGGTGTAGGACCTTGCACTTGGCATGGTTAAACTTCATAAGGTTGGCATCAGCCCACCTCACAAGCATGTTAAGGTCCCTCTGGATGGCATTCCCTCCCTCCAGCGTATCAACTGAACCACACAGCTTGGTGTCATTGGCAAACTTGCCGAGGGCGCGCTCAATCCCACTGTCCATGTCACCGACAAAGATGTTGAACACCACTGGTCCCAACACTGATCCCTGAGGGACACCACTCGTTACTGGTCCCCAGCTGGACATTGAGCCATTGACCACAACTCTTTGCGTGCAGCCATCCAGCCAGTTCTTTATCTACCGAGTGGTCCACCCATCAAATTGATGTCTCCCCAATCTAGAGACAAGGATGTCGTGTAGGACAGTGTTGAGCACTTTGCACAAGTAGAGGTAGATGACGTCAACTGCTCCGCCCCTGTCCATCAGTTTCGTAGCCCCATCATAGAAGGCCACCAAATTGGTCAGGCAGGATTTCCCCTGAGTGAAGACATGCTGGCTGTCACCAACCACCTCCTTGTTTTTCATGTGCCTTAGCATGCCTTCCAGGAGAATCTGCTCCAAGAGTTTGCCAGGCACAGAGGTGAGACTGACTGGTCTGTAATTCCCCGGGTCATCCATTTTCCCCTTCTTGAAAATGGGGGTTATATTCCCCTTTTTCCAGTTGTCGGGAACTTCACCTGACTGCCATGATTTTTCAAATATGATGGCCAGTGTCTTAGCAACTTCATTCGCCAGCTCCTTCAGGACCCGCGCATGGATTTCATCAGGTCCATGGGGTGGTATAGAGGACATTGGGCGCTATAGAGGACATTGGGAGCTATAGGGACATGGGGGGAGTATAGAGGACGTAAGGAGGCTATAGGGGACATTGGGAGTTGTAGGGAACATGGGGGGGTCTATAGAAGATAGGGGAGGGCTATGGGGGTTGGACTAGATGATCTTTTGAGGTCCCTTCCAACCCTTGGGATTCTGTGATTCTGTGACCTGTGCACGTCCAGGTTCTTCAGATGGTCTCGAACCAGATCCTCTCCTACAGTGGGCCTCAGGTGTTCATTCTCACCGTCCCTGCATCTGCCTTCCAAGACTTGGGTGGTGTGGTCAGAGCATTTGCCAGTGAAGACTGAGGCAAAGAAGTCATTAAGAACCTCAGCCTTCTCCAAATCCAATCCGTTTTCCTACCTTAACATCCATACTGTACAAACAAAATAAGTTTGAAAAGTCTCAAAGTCTTTTTCACCCCCCCAGAAGGGATTTTCCAGATACAGACATATTCACAAGCCACACAGCCCCTTCCCACACAGAACAGGGGTGAAGTGAAAAGTGTAATGTATAACAATTTCATTGTAGCTCTGAGATCATAATGACTAGTCAAGGTGAAGTAGCTCACTTGCAGTAATTAAGGCAACAGAGCAATTGTTCTAGCTACCAATAAACTATATCAAGTATTAAATAGTGTAAGGTGATACTAAGAAAAAAAAAGTTTTAATTTAAAGGCAACATCTTTGCGTTCAATTAAAATTATGATGGACTTTGTACATAAACTATAAAGAATAAACTATGAAATCTTAAATACAATACCTGTCTTCTTCCTTTTTGGCAGGTCGGGAACTACTGAGAGCACTCTGTGTTGCGTAAGTGCCCATCTCTGTCACCAGTTTTTGGGCTGGACCCACAGACACCTCTTCTTCAGGTTTTAGCTCACCAGTTTCTTTCTTGATTTCAGATTCTACAATTGGGATCTAGAAATGAACAAGAAACAATTCTTACAACTAAAATAAAAAAATATTTTTGCTCTAAAGAAGGTTTTAATAAAATTTATCTGCATTGTTAAGGTTTTTATAGATAAAAGGTCAGTTACAGTTCAATAGTCTTGAGAGAATTTGAAGAGAAAGGCAGATGTTGAAATACACACAGAAGGCTCCTACCCATGCAATAAAGCTCCCATCTTGGATCTCAGAACCCAGACTTAAAGCACTACTCCTTTGTCAGTGCATACAATTGAGTTGTATTTAAAGCTGCTAGAATTTTCTGAAACAAGGAGCTGCTCTTCTCTCAGTAGATGCTAGTTACAGGCATGCTACTTAAAAAAATCAATAATGAATGCAAAACCTTATTTAGTTTTTACATCAGATTTCTTGTGCACACGCCATTATGTATCACAAGTGCTCAAAACCCGGTTGCATTTTGAGTTTTTACAAATATATTTTTCTTAGAATGCACACTGCATAATATTAAGAAAATACACCAAGCGTAACAGAGTAAACACACCTCTCCAAGCGATCTGCGAACTTCTGTCATTACACTTTGTATATCTTCCTTTGTGCTGCAATATTCTCCAAGGATCCATAGAGCTCCCCGATAAATCCTAAGACAAGAACAGTAATGTAAGTCACGGTTTCATGATATACTCAAACTACCATCAAGGGAAGTGGTTTCTGGTCAGGTGGTAAAGGCCAGTCCTGACGAGCTCAAAACAACATGATTGATAGAAAGCAAGTATGATCACAAGCAATCATCCTTTCAGCCTTAGTAAACTGAGTAGTAACGAACAAGTGCATCAAGTGACAAATTCTCTCCTACATATTTATTCTCATCTGTGTTAATCTTAGTAACTACTGAACACAGAATCAATCAAGGTATGTGTATCAAGTCAGATCTAACTTCTCCAGTTAACTGAGACAAACTATTTTTTTCCTTCAAACAGGAGAAAATAAAAACCAAGAAATGAGTGAAGATTAGAGGGAAAATTAGCAAAGCTTCAAGTTTTTTCCCCACTTAATTAGATGACAATGGACATAGGATTCAGAATTTCCTGTGTGTTGGAAGAATGGCAGAGTGCTGTATTGATACAGAGAAGTTCTCATATGACTTAAGCTTTACAGATCCACCAGAAAACCAAATTTTAGAGTCCTGAAAGGTACCAAAGAAGTTCTGCAGATTGCAAAGCCCAATCTACATTAAATTTTCTAACAGATTTACAGGAAGTATTTCCAATTGCCTACAAGTGCAATTTCCCGCTGCACTAATCCCTTAGTAACTCTGTTTTAACAAATACACCACTTGAAAGTTGGCTTTCAGCAACTTTGGCTTCTAGCAAGTGGAAATATAATTACCAATTGCATGATAAAATTAAAAAAAAAATTATTTTTTGCATTCAATGCAATAAACACCAAATATATCTGTTGTACAAGTAGGCAAGAAGGAAGCCATACCTAGAAATCATCAATCCCCAAAATATCTCAGCTTCAGTTATTCTTCTTTGTGTATGGGTTGCAAGGATTTTGGTACATATTTAATGACAATATATATTCAATATTAGTGAGCTATAGGGTGCTCTGATGTCTGTTTGATACATATTTTGGACTCACTTGACAGATTTAATAGCATGAAAGACTTCAAGCATCTTCTCAACAATAAGAGGTCTGAGGTTATCAAAACGTTGGATCGCTTCCCGCACAAACTCCAAGACATCAGCAGCTGCTGCTTCATTGTTATCACTAAGAAACTCCATCAGCTAGCACAAAAACAGTGAACATGAGCACAAACAACAGCACAGCTAAGTTTATACAAGAGTATTTTCCTTCTAGATTCAGAAAAATAAAACTGCATATCTCCTATTAAACAAAGCTGAAGTCAAACATCCTTAAGTACATTCCAAACAACTTCCAATTATCATAATCCCCAAATTGTTTTTCTAACGATATGAATTATTTCATTTTTAAGTAAAGGTACTCTTCAGCTCGTGTTCTTGAAAAAATATTTCAAAAGAAAGTCTCAGAAGACAACACTACAGCATTAAAAGTCCTGTATTTCTTTATGGATTAAAAATAGTATTGCTTTGTGTGAGGCCACTATTAGAAACACCTCAGCTTCAGTTATTCTCCAAGGTTTTGGGTATAGCTAGATCAATTTAACGACAATATAATTAAACATTTGCATACCACTGGAATAACATTTGCAGCCATATCTGGAAACCGAACGCTACAGGAATGGAGTGTACGAACAAGCAGCTGCCTATACTTGTCTGTATCTTCATGCTCTGTCACATTATTAGTTTTAATCACTTCCTTCTTCAGAACAATCACAAGCTGCAGAAAAAGATCAAGTAAAATTGAAGATAGTCCCATATTTTTCCAAAGACTAAAAACCCAGTATAATGAAACAGAAGTGACACATATTTTACCTCCTCCACATTTCTTGAAGAGACAAGGTCCAAAGCCAGCTGAAGGGTTTTTTTGCGCACCTCTAGATCTGGGGTACTCAACACTCTGAGGATGTCCATAACTAGATCCTGAAAAAGTAACAAAATTGTAACTATTTTGTTACTTTAATCACTTCCTTCATACAATTCTAATTTTCAGTCCTCTGATTTTCAAAGCTTTTCTGGATACATAATATATCACCTTCTGACAAACAAGCAAGGTATCCTAGGCATTGGGCACTGCACAGCATTCATTCAACATGTTCTACAGTTACATACAAGTCTTACCATGCAAGCTACACAATTAAGGCTCACAATCGAGACAGTATTTGCCATAGTTAATTGTTACAGGGACAATAAAAGCATCAAGTCATAAACATAAAAATCCATCCAATATGTTTTTACCAAAACCATATTAACAGAACATTTAACTTTTAGAAGTACATTTTTCCATACATCACAACACCCAGAAGTTTTCATTTAGGAAAAAAAAGCATTTAATAAGCTTAGAGGAAAAGACACAGCTTACATACCTGTAACACTCGTTCATGTGAGGGATGCTCCTTTAATTCAATCAACCGATCCAAAACAATTAGTTTCACATTATTATCACTTTCTTTAATAATCAAATCTATGTAGCATTGGGCAGCTGCCTAAAATTAAAAGGATCAAAACATTTTTTAAGTTATCAAGAGGAGAAACTAGCAAGTTTCCAAGAGAAATTCAGGAAAAAGACACCTTCTACACTGCTATTAAAGCAACTACTTGAAAAGCTGGCACAGAAATGAACTTAAGAAAACACTTCAAAACTTCCTGGTCCACTGCAAACACTGATTCCACCACAACATTACAAAAATTACACAGGAAGGCTCACAATGGCATCAGCTTACAATACACAGACTTGGTTTCAAATTCAAAGAAAGTAATAAAGAGACAAATTTCCTGGCAAGCTTTGGGTCATCTCTTAAGTACAGAGCAGGGCATGAAAACTAATATGAAATAGTTGCCAGTTGTAGCCTATCTAGACATTGATTTATTCACAGCTTCTATACGATATTCCTGCTCAATAAAAATGACCATGCAAAAGTGAGAATGTTGGAATTAATAACCCTCCTGATCTTTTCAAATTACTATTTACAATGCTTTTAGTCTAGGGAAAAAAAAAGAAAAGAAAAAAAGCTCTAATTTTTAGACTTTCATGTTTTTGAAATTTTCATACAAGTTCAAAATTTCTGTGTGATCTCAAATAATTAGCTGTACCAACATAAATCTAAGAAAGCAAGGTCAGTCACTAATCAATACAAATCTTCATTGCTCTGTGCTTCCACCCTGCTCTGGAAAGAGTAATGTTTATGAGTAAGGAAAGCCATTCGATCTCAGCAAATCTTCAGCTTCAGTCTGCCTTGCTAAGTATGCCAAGAAGTCTACAGGTTAGTATCACCTGTTTGCAGGTGTACACCACTGTACAACAGTTTGCACAGTATTCAAGCTTGTCCCTTACCAAGTGACACTAGCTGCAGGTCTGCAAAATACAGTCTCGGTCTTCTTTTGTGACCGATTTTAAGAGGTATCTTAAGATAGCATTTCACATGTGAAGCGTTCAACACCCATATTACTAAAGCATTCACTCTTTCAAAGTATCAACATACGGAATTCATTCCAGTGCACTAAAAGCTACTGAAAGATCTGAAAACATTATATTTATACCTTGATTGCTGTTGGTGCACTGGACAGTGTAACAAGAGTACCTGCAGCTTCATACTTCACTGCAGGACTCGATGATTGCAGCAAGTTGTAGATGCAGCGAATAAACCGAGCTCTCTCAGATGGATTCGCATGACAGACCTACATGAGAACAACAATACATAGGTGGCACATAAGGAAAAAAGAAAATAGCAACTGTACAGCTTAACTGCTCCATTATCTTATAACAAGGTGAAAATTAAGCACAAGGTGACAACCTGTTCTGGGGATAGGAAATTGTAAAAATATGATTACAAAAGCTGTTAAGAAGCTATTATTGACAGTTCTGTGCAATGCTACAAAGTCTTAAAATCTTGGACCAAAAGGAAGGGCATAGCCTGCACTAGTTTCTGTAACAGCTGCCCTGCTCATGTCCATGAAGAACAGTCTGATAATATACAGCCAACATGAGAGCAAATCAGGTGAGACATATTGCTCTATACTGTGCACACTTGAGCAGTTTATTGTTTCAAGAGACAAAACTTATTTAGCTCTTCTAAACAATGATATATTCCTGACATGGACTATATCTAGCCATAATGCCTTTGCCAGCAATGTTCTATCCCTTTTAAAAAGCACTCTAAGAATTTAACAGGTATATTTATTTTAAACATTCCACAACATTTCCGTTTTACCTTATAAATTAGTTCAACAATAACCAATTGCAGTATGTCACCGAATGTCTGGACTTGGTCAATACAGGTACTCAAATAATCCAAGGCTCGATCCTATACAAATAAAAGACAAATTATTCTAAACTATCCTGAGTTTCCTCACAGAGCTATATCTTAAATCAAAACATTTTAAAAATTAAAATACAAACCAACATATACTCACCCCTTCAACTTGACATTTAAAGCAATTTACGAAAACATTGTAAACCTGAAGAGCAAATTAATCCACTGTCTATAGGTGGCAAAAAAAGAGACAAAACAGTAATTGGGCACACAGGGCAATTGCTTGTAGAGCAAGTAACCCAGAACACTAAACAGGAATTGCCGTTTCTTTCTCATGTGACTACAAAAGCCATAAAACAGTAGGTAATGGAGCACTTTTCAGTCTGGTTCAGCTCACTTGGCAAAACTAATTGCAGTTGTCAGCACCAACACATGTGTTCGCCCAATACAGTAATTCTCTTTTAAAATTAAGACAGCACAAAGACCTACTTTAACTTCTTCAGTTATCAAATATTCCACAAACAGGTTAACAGTACCATAGTGAGATTTTTACAAATATAAATAGTGTATATTATCAACAAACTACAGGCTGATTACCAAGCACATTCTGAAGTATTTAAACCAAAAGAGTTTGAGGATGTGTTCCTACCTGATCTGCATGAATTAGCATCATAAATGCATTTCTTTTGCAGCTTGCATCTTTCTCATTCACTAAGAAATCATGAATCAATTCAGGAGCATCTGGTATAAGATGTTCAAAATTTCTTAAAAAAAAAAAAAATAAAATAAAAAAAAAGAAAAGATTTACTGTCAGGGAGCAGAACCCACAGCTTAAGGGCATATCCTAAAGACAAGCATTTACAGAAAGTCAGGAAGTGTGAAACAATGATACATAGCTTTTGTGTAGCTATGTGAAACTGAACAGACTCAAGGAGCTTTACAAACATGGTTTGTTATCATGACAGCTAAGACATTACCCCAAGAATGATTTCCATTTAATAGTATCATTCAGTCACACTGTTCAGGTAACAACTGCAATAATGTTTAGTATGTAACTGCAGCACATGAAGAATGTCTCACTTCAAGTAGATTTATATATGCATATTCCTGCAAGGATTCTTCTACATTAATGATTGTGGTCAGTGGATCCTATGAATAATGTTTACATCATTAGAAAGGCATTTTTCCATAGAAATTAACTTGCAATATAATGACATCAGTCATACTTGAGAAAACAACTTTGCTTTTCCAAACAAGTCCATTGAATAGAGGAGAAAAAGCAAACAAACTGAAAAAAAAAAAGCAAACAGAAAAAACTCAAACCAAACCACCAAACAACAACAAAACACTAAACCACCAAACACCACACCACTGACTGATAAACATTTATGAGATCTCAACAACTATCCAGGTCACTAAAGCTAGACTTGGTCTTCTGCATCCATGACTTCACATAGTTTCTGGTATTTACCTATAAATCGTGTAAATAGCAAGAACTGCATTTCTGCGCACGTAGCTGTGGCGGTGTTCTAGACATGCACGAATGGCAGGCATCAAAGGCTCCAACAGTTCTGCTTCTTTCAGCTTACAAAGGAAACGGAGAGTAGAGCCTCGGATAAACTCATTTGGGTGCTGAAGATCCTAAAATTAACAAGAAACATACTTGAAATGCCAGACTGTTCAGTCACGTTGTTAAGCTCAGATGAATGCACTTGCTAGCCTTCCTCACACTCAGTCTTCCCATAGTACAAGTTACCTACATTCACGACACCTTACGATCTGTCTTCTCATGAAATACCTTCTTAAAACACTGCTGCCCCACAATATGTAAAACCATGTATTTTCCTGTAGCAAACTTACAAAGACAGTGGAATTCTTCCTGCATTCTATGTGTTTTCCCCTGATTACTGCAGCTGTGAAAGCTCACCCCACAGGCATTCCTGCACATTGGATACTAACCTCTAGCGCATATTAGCTCATCTGCTTCTGACCCATTCCAAAAGAAGTTGAAGGGCCTTATATTTGTGAAGGAGTGTCCCAAACATACCACTATGAACTTATTCCAAAAAGTGTCCTTTTATAACCCATGGCTTGTCCCAGGATACTATGAAGATGTGTCTTGGGTTCAGCAGTAGCAGTCATTTTTCTCAGTCTTAGTAGCTGGTGCAGTGCTCTGTTTTTGACTTTCAGTCTGGGAGCAACGCTGATAACACCCATGTTTTTAGTTGCTGCTTAGTAATGTATACTCTGACCAAGGACTTTCTGAGTCTCATGCTCTGCCAGGGAGGAGGGGAAGCCAAGAGGCAATAGAGACAGGACACCTGGCCCAAAATAACCAAAGGGGTATTCCATACCACAGCACGTCAGGCCCACTATATAAAATGAGGGCAGTTATCCGGAAGGACTAGATCACTGCTTGGGTCAGGCTGGGTACTGGTCAGCGGGTGATGAGCGGTTGTATTCTCTCCCCTTATTATTTCCCCCATCATTACTATTATTTGTGGTAGCAGCAGTGGCTTTATGTTATACCTTAGTTACTGGACTGTTCTTATCTCAACCCGTGGGAGTTACATTCTTTCGATTCTCCTCCCCATCTCTCCAGGAACGGAGGAAGGGCGGGCGGGGGGTACTGAGCGAGCGGCTGCATGGTTCTGAGTTACCGGCTGGGCTTAAACCATGACAAGATGGTAATTAGGTTACCCTTCATCTTTGAGGTTCACTGACTTGGATATTAAGAGCACTAAATTTTTGTTAAAATCATAGAATCATAGAATAGTCAGGGTTGGAAAGGACCTTAAGATCATCTAGTTCCAACCCCCCTGCCATGGGCAGGGACATCCCACACTAAACCATGCCACCCAAGGCCTCATCCAACCTGGCCTTGAACACCGCCAAGGATGGAGCATTCACAACCTCCCTGGGCAACCCATTCCAGTGCCTCACCACCCTCTCACTAAAGAATTTCTTCCTTAGATCCAATCTAAACTTCCCCTGGTTAAGTTTGAACCCGTTACCCCTTGTCCTGTCACTACAGTCCCTGATGAACAGTCCCTCCCCAGCATCCTTGTAGGCCCCTTCAGATACTGGAAGGCTGCTATGAGGTCTCCACGCAGCCTTCTCTTCTCCAGGCTGAACAGCCCCAACTTTCTCAGCCTATCTTCACACGGGAGGTGCTCCAGTCCTCTGATCATCCTCATGGCCCTCCTCTGGACCTGTTCCAACAGTTTCATGTCCTTTTTATGTTGAGGACACCAGAACTGCACACAATACTCCAAGTGAGGTCTCACGAGAGCAGAGTAGAAGGGCAGGACCACCTCCTTCGACCTGCTGGTCACGCTCCTTTTGATGCAGCCCAGGATACGGTTGGCTTTCTGGGCTGCAAGCGCACACTGAAGCCAGCTCATGTTCATTTTCTCATCGACCAACACCCCCAAGTCCTTCTCTGCAGGGCTGCTCTGAATCTCTTCTCTGACCAACCTGTAGCTGTGCCTGGGATTGCTCTGACACAGGTGTAGGACCTTGCACTTGGCATGGTTAAACTTCATAAGGTTGGCATCAGCCCACCTCACAAGCATGTTAAGGTCCCTCTGGATGGCATTCCCTCCCTCCAGCATATCAACTGAACCACACAGCTTGGTGTCATTGGCAAACTTGCCGAGGGCGCGCTCAATCCCACTGTCCATGTCACCGACAAAGATGTTGAACAAGACCGGTCCCAACACCGAGCCCTGAGGGACACCACTCGTTACCGGTCTCCAGCCAGACATCGAGCCATTGACCACAACTCTTTGCATGCAGCCATCCAGCCAGTTCTTTATCCACCGAGTGGTCCACCCATCAAATTGATGTCTCTCCAATTTAGAGACAAGGATGTCATGTGGGACAGTGTTGAGCACTTTGCACAAGTAGAGGTAGATGACGTCAACTGCTCCGCCCCTGTCCATCAGTTTCGTAGCCCCATCATAGAAGGCCACCAAATTGGTCAGGCAGGATTTCCCCTGAGTGAAGACATGCTGGCTGTCACCAACCACCTCCTTGTTTTTCATGTGCCTTAGCATGCCTTCCAGGAGAATCTGCTCCAAGAGTTTGCCAGGCACAGAGGTGAGACTGACTGGTCTGTAATTCCCTGGGTCATCCATTTTCCCCTTCTTGAAAATGGGGGTTATATTTCCCTTCTTCCAGTCGCTGAGAACTTCACCTGACTGCCATGATTTTTCAAATATGATGGACAGTGGCTTAGCAACTTCATTTGCCAGCTCCTTCAGGACTCGTGAATGGACTTCATCAGGTCCCATGGACTTGTGTACATTTAGGTTTTTAAGACAGTCTCGAACCAGATCCTCTCCTACAGTGGGCCTCAGGTGTTCATTCTCACAGTCCCTGCATCTGCCTTCCAAGGCTTGGGTGCTATGGCCAGAGCATTTGTCAGTGAAGACCGAGGCAAAGAAGTCATTAAGAACCTCAGCCTTCTCCAAATCCAGGGTAGCCAGTTCTCCCGATATCTTCCGGAGGGGGCCTACGTTGTCCCTAGTCTGTCTTTTATTCGCTACGTACCTATAGAATCCCTTCCTGTTATCCTTAACATCCCTAGCCCAGTTCAATTCTAACTGGGCCTTAGCCTTCCTCACCTGGTCCCTAGCTTCCAGGACAACATCCCTGTATTCTTCCCAGGCCACCTGTCCCCGCTTTCACCTTCTATAAGCCTCTTTTTTCCTTTGAATTTTCCTGAGCAGCTCCTTATCCACCCAAGGAGGTCTCCTGGCCCTCCTGCTGCACTTCCTTCTAGTTGGGATGCAACACTCCTCAGCTTGGAGCAGGTGATCCTTGAATAACAACCATGAGTCTTGGGCCCCCCTGCCCTCTAGGGCTGTATTATATGTATAAAAAAATTTTTGTTTTGTTTTTGTAATAGTAAAAGAACACATGAAAAATCCTTGATAGTAGGTGTGCTGGTTATCTACAATTATCCGCTAAGACATAACAATTAGGAAGAAAATGCTGAGCATAAACCATTTTTCTATTTCTTAAATAACACAAAATTATACAGTTTCTATAAAGATCCAATGCAGGAACATAAGCAATGAAATAAACAATCGGGTACCTTCCTGTAAGCATCACACACGAGGATCATTTCTTGCAAAAGCCTGCCATCTGGAGTGGTCTTTGGCACTATCTCCCAAAAAACAAGCAGTAGTTTTTTGATGGTATGATCTTGGAGAGGCAGTACAAAACGTATGATGGTCATCAGAAGCCCAGGGAGTTTTTCACCATTCAGAATCATAATGATTACTTTCTTTAAGGCCTCTGTCTTCAACTTGACATCTCCTTTTTCTAGAGAAGGAAGAAATGAAATCAGGAAAGCTAACATGTCACAGTTTAACAGCAATACTGATCTTCAATGTCAGGAAAGACAAGCCCCCTCTGAAGGGGAGTTTTCACACCCTTACTTCTATTAAAATTATAAAGAGGAAGCAATAGATATTTAAAGAATGAGCATGGCGCCCATTCTAGGATTCACATATTGGGATTTTCCAAGTTCAACAAATTTCATGGCTGTTTCAATGCTTAAATTTAAACAGCCTTTTATACCAGGATACTACAATGACCTCTGATGTCACATATATACTAAATACTAACACTGACATTTCTGATTGCAAAATACAGCTGTGCATTGAACAAGTGATAAGTCAACTTGTTGCTTATCATTATATTACTTAAATCTGCCTTAGCCCAAATAGGCATTATCTCAAACAGAAAGAAAAAGATTTCAAATGTTTGCACCGAGGGAAAAACAAACCACAAAACTAAGGCACATCAGATAAATAACATGAAGTTTCTAAAAACAAAAACAGAGGAATGTATACATTAACAAAAAGGCAAACAGAACAAAATAAACATGAAATTGAATTGTTTGAGTTTATAAAATGTAAACAATATTCTAGAAAAGGCACAATGAGAGAATGCAAGAATAATTCAGGTAAGAAGGAGTATCCTTCAAATTTTTGTCCATTACTTGCCTAGGTCATTCTTTAAGCTGATTTCAGAAGGTGGTTCTGAATCCATGGGAACATTGATTAACGTGTAACACACGTTCTCTGCAGCAGTCATGGTTCTTGGTTACAGAAGTTTTCTCAATGGAAGACTTATTTTGACACAAATATCAAACAACCTAAAAAAGAAGCAAACAAAGCCATCCCAAAGTTAACAGGTTTTATTAACAAACACAAAAATGTTTTTGCAGCCCACTTAATGATTTGAAGTAACTGCTGGGTTTCTCAAGAAGCCACATTCAAAAGCCTTCTCAATTTTCTGTTACACAAAAATCTTGTTAGTACCAAACAATGAAGATTGTGATATTTCCTAAAGGAAAAGGGTAATGAAAGAAATCTTTCCAATACTTATGGCACAGTCAGAGATAACACATGAGCTGACTGCAGCTGAACAGATGCAGCAGCTTTTCCCTTATCTACTCTCCCCCTCACTCTGGCTATATATTCCCACTACTTTCCCTGTAGGCTGTGCCTCTCCAGTAGAACTGGCAAAAGCTTCAAAATCAGCTAAAAAACAAAGAAAAAAGACACTCCCAGCCTCCTTCCCCTCCCCCAAAAAGGAATACTTTACTTGTTTAACAAACTGAATCAGCTTATAAAAGAAGCTTTGAAGATGAGCACAAGATCCAATAGAGCAGAAACCAAGGATGGGAGAAAAGTCAACACGGTGGAGAGGGAAGCAGCACTGCCCTTCTACGTGCCAAGGATCAGCTCTACTCTACTGTCCAACTGCTCCGCTAGACATTACTGAGAACAGTAAGCATTTTCATGGTGACAAAGTATGAGAGGTTACACACCTATCAAAGCTGCTGTGTGGCTGATAGTTCAGGTAACAGAATTGGCAATTACCCTCAACCCTCATTCTCATGTTTGTTTCTTCCGTATATAACAGACATCTAGGCTTAAATCAATCTTTTTATTCCATTTCTTTTGTAAAAAAAATGCTCAAGTTTGAGTTTGCTCAATTAAAATTATGATACCATACTGCCAAGAACAGTACAGAAAACTGATACTTTATTAAATGTGCAAATTTGCGTTTTCTACAGAAAAAGTGTCAAAAAATTTACAAAAAAGTTACTTTATTGCTGTTAATTTTCTGAGACTCTTAGAATGAGTTTAACAGATCATTAAAACAAGAAAGATGCCTTCTTTCTTTAAATTACGATACTAGACATCATCCAATTATTCATAGAACCATAGAATCAATGAGGTTGGAAAAGACCTTTAAGATCAAGTCCAACCTTAAGCCCAGGACTGCCAAGGCCTCAGATACACTGGTTTTGAACACTTCCAAGGTCAGTGATTCCACTACTTCCCTGGGCAGCCTGTTCCAATGCCCAGTTACTCTCTTGGTGAAGAAATTTCTCCTAATATCCAGTCTAAACCTCCCCGGCTCAGCTTGAGGCCATTATCTCTTGTCCTATTGTGTAAAAGCATGCATGGTTTATATAACTAATACGACTAACTAACAATAGAGCCAACAGAACTGAACAAAATGATCCCCATCAAAGGTTGTGATTTACATAAAGGTGAGAACACTGAACTCCACAACTCTCCAACTCAAGGCCATGCTTTCACCGCACATCACTTGTCTGCTAAGTTCAATAGTCCTGAGCAGGGCCATACCTCCCTGACATAAAGCGTTCAGTAACATACCAGTTCAAGAAGTCATAGTCCGGGGATACCAGCTTCCACCTCAAAACACTTCTTTAACCTCTGTAGACAACTTTTGAGATACAAACACTGTAAGCTCTCCACTCTCTACCTTTTTTTTGGAGCAGTAAGGAAAACAAAATCCAATAGACCAAAAAACACCCATTCCCAGCCTGGTTAAAAGCACTGCCCCACAAACAGCTCTGAGGAAGCAGAGGGAAAGTGAGACAGAGTTGCAGCATTTGAATGAACACTTGAGGCCCTACACAACCTGGTACTGGGTCTAAAGTCCCTTTTCTCATCAGATGGGCACCTAGAGAACCTCAGGCAGAACAGAGAGCTGGCAAGGTGTGCTAACTTGGGCCACAGCCTCTTTCTACACAGGAAAACAAGACAACTAAAATATCACCACAACAACTACCCAAAAAGTGCTTGCAATACAATTAAAAAGCCCCAAAACAGCCCACAACCTAAACACAGCACTTCTTTTCTGTTACAAATTCTGTATTTTTAAGGACTAGATTCTTCAAGCTTTTGTTTACCAGTATCTACAGAAAGGATTCCTGCTCATTTCTAGAAATACAAGTGCTTTCTTGCCTCAGCAGCAGCTTTTTGCATGCTTTTTCCATACTGTTACCCACAGCTCCTGCCCAAAGCCCTGCAGGTAGCACCTTCATCTCCAATGATGACTCATGCAGGACATAATGCAGACCATTGCAAAAACTAGACTATGTAGTTTTACTCATATACAGATATCAGCTGCAGAAATCCTCTCCAAAATCACAGCCGAAAAGGTCTCTGAAGCATGAAAACGTGGTGTGTGTTTTAGGCTCTGAAAAGCAGCAGTGAACAACAACTCCCCACCAATGCTGAGCTGGGAGACTTGGCAGGAAGAACCACCAGAGAGTCTTCCTCCTCGCACGGCGTCAGCCCTGAAACCATGGTTTACTCTTACAGAGAATCCCCGACACAGAAATACGTGCTGCTTCTCCAGCAGCAAAACTTCTGAGTTATTTGTAGAAGGAAAATGAAAGTTACTCAGTTTATACAACACAGGAGCACAAAAAGCCTCGCCTGCTACACCGAGAGGAGTCTTATGAATGGGGATACCTTATAAACCAACCCCCTGAAAAAGAAGCATTTCACTGATGCACCACCTACAATATATTAACGTTTATTACAATAAAACGCTTATTAAAAAATCCCAAGTAAATTTATAGCCAGCTTGGGGAGCTTTCTTTCTTAGCTTTCCGGCGAATATTTTTTGCTCAAAACGCCTAGCGTTTTTAGCTATGAGCTAAAACATTTGATGCTGCCGTTTGCCTGCCACTCCCCTGAGGAAATTCAGGGGCCTACCACACCACCACACCACAGTCCCACGTCCCCTGTCCATGGCGCCGGGGGCTCCCCTCAGGGAACCACCAGGAAGATGCCGCCGGGGCAGCGAGGCCTCGGGCCTGCGGGCCCCATGGGGTGGCGGCACCGCCATGGCTTAACCCCCATCATGCACGCCACAGCCCCGCTGCTCCCCAGGCGCAAGGCTCCCTACCCGGAGGTGTGGCGGCCCGGCCCAGTCGAGTCGGGCCCGGCACGGAGCTCTGCCCGCGGCGCTCCCGCTCCGGCGATGGCTGACGTGGAGCCGCTTCTTCCAAAGCCACATCGATACTACGGCAGCGCCAGCGGGACACGCCTATCACCCGTACGGCAACGCGAAAGGGGAGGGGCCTCTGCCGGAGGCCCCGCCCCTTTCGCGGTGCCGTACGGGCGCGGAAGAGGAGAACGCCGGACCGCCACGGAGGCGGGAGGCGGGGCTTCCTGCCTATGACGTCACGGTTACGTCTGCGGTGCGGTAGGGCGGGTTTTTCCCGCGCGCGGGCAGGGAGTCGGGTGGGAACAGGTATCCGAGGGATACAAGTAACTCATGCACAGAGGGATGGACAAATAATGGATGGATGGACAAAGAAAATTAATAGTTTAGCTATTTTCACTAATGGGGAAAAATAAAAATAATAGGGGGGGAAATAAATACCAAAATAATAGAGAAACAAATAGAAAAATAACAGCAGGAAAATATAAAAGGGGAAAGTAATAATAAGATATCTAATGCTTAAAACCAAATCCACAGCCTGTTCAAAACAGCACTGTGCTTTATTAATAAATACAAGGTGTGAGTGTTAGGCTTTTGGGTTTCATGTTTTCATTTGGGGTTTTTGTTCGGTTTGGGTTTTTATATAGTACATTTAGCAGGTGATCAAGTTCCTGTGCAAGTCCACCCCAAAAACTTGTTTACCCTTTTCAATGTGTTCGTGGGTGAGAATAACTAAAACAGGATGAACCAACATGGAAACTGGAAAAAAACCCCAACAAACAACTGAACTCTTTTTGCTTAAAATACAGCATCACACCCACTTTGCGCTTTGGAAGCATCAACTCACTGAGCTTCCCTGGCAGCTGTCCCTAAAGAAGCCACTGTTAGTCCCAAATCTGAATCCCAGCAGGCAGTGGGTGCCCCTCAGTCAGACCATGCAGAACACTCTGAAAGAAGCTGGCTTATTCCATAGCACTGCAGGGGCTCCACAGGTCAGGGAACCTGTGATAGGCATTTTGTGTGCTTCTCTTCTTAATCCAGTTTAGGCCATCAGTGAGCTAGAAGCCCTCTCCTACCCACGCCTGGCTGCTGGCTCTAAAGAAACCAAGTGATACAACTCAGCTGCAAACAGGCTGGGGTTTACTCAAGCAGAGAACTCAAAAAACCCAAACACAAGCTGGTTGGCAGCTTTCAGCTCCTTCAGCCTGCAACGTTTCTAGTAAACACTCATCGCCAGAAGTGTCTTTTTAAGTTGAGTTTGAGACAACGACAAGACAACATGGAGAAACACACTGCATCCTAGCTGTTCCATGACCATTGTATAGTTTTGTAGGCATTTTAAAGTCCTCTCAGTTTAACAAAGCACCATATTTATACACAGTAAGTAAATGCTCACTCTGACAAATGATCAAATACATGATGACACCTTGATATGACAGAGTAATTTGAATATTTGCTCAGATTAAAAAAGAAACCAAACCCACAGCAGATTCCAAGAAAGCAATTTATTTCCACTTGTCCTTACAAGTTTAAGACAGTATGCTTTTTATTAAAAAACAGTTTCATGTACTATTTCAAAAATGATTACAACTTTCTTGTGAAACACCCAATTATGACCTCCTGTCTACCTTTTAAGGATAGGTGGGTTTGTTTCTTTCTTTTTTGAAGAGTAATCCTCAGAATGTATGGGCAGAAATAGGTGAGGATAAAGTTACCAGCAAATGGATAAACTTTCCTGTATAATTGGACATACATTAATACAGAGGAACTCATCCACCAACTAGTGCTCCATCGGCTCCTCTGCCTTTTCTGCAAGTTCATCAGCAAGTGGAGCAGGCTTGAAGAGAGGAAAAACAAGTATTTTAGGAAGGCAGAAGACAACACTTTACAAATAAATCAGCTTTACCCCAGTTTGAGCACCATCAGTGGCAAATGCAGCCGGTATCGGCAAATAGCTTACAAAGTAGCAATACCCAAATTAAGCATGGGGCAGGACAGAGCATCTTGCTACAGGCATGACACGTTCATAGCCACTTCTGCTGAAAAATAGTGAAAACTTGTACTTGATCAAAGATGACATTGGAATAGCATGGCACCAGTTCAGCATAAACTGATTTAATAAGCATCTTAGTTTCCAACTAAGGTTATATGATTTTCATATAATAACCAAGGTTATATGGTTTTCATATGGTAACTTCAAATTTAAAAAAATCCCATTCCTAAAACTACTAGAGGAGTAGAGTTAAATGTTGCAAACACAAATGTGATAGGTCATACATCACAAAATGCTGTCTTTCAACAAAGCTTATTTATTTGTATCTAAACCACACACCTTTCTCTGTGGCCTCTCCTCAAGACCTTCTAGGAATGGTGCTACATCATCATCATCATAGATGGTGAACTCCATGTCTTTGCCAACAATTCCAATGGAAACATTCTGTCAAGAAAAGTTTTGAAAGAAATGGTAAGGAGTCTTCTGCAAATAAACTCTGGCTTTACAGTTGTGAAACAGATGAAAAGTTTCCTCCCATGACAGATGACTCATTGTGCTTTCTGCGTCAAGGGAAAAAAAAGTAAAATCCAGAGGCTCCCTTTTTGGCAGATTTTACTAGGAAAGGAAAGGGAGGCAGATTTATACCCTACAAAAGCTATAACGTTTCAAAATCTTGCAATTAAAACCATTTTTTAAGGCTTCCAATTTCTTTCATTTTTTTCTTTTTTATAAGATACATGATTTTTCAAACTCAACTGGTTTAGTCTCATTTTGGATTTTCATTATTTTAAGAGTTCTAAAAAACAAGGAGGGCTAATAATAACAAAAGATAAACATGGAAAAGGGCAGATCAGACACAAGCAAAACACCAACTAATGGATACCCTTAGAATTTTCTTGTTCAACAGTTACTTTATTGTCGGAAGTTCTTGCAACTTTTGATGCTGGATATTCAATCAACTGTTTGTGCATTACCTTCCCCCACATCCCAGGTGAATTACTGACTGTGCTTACAATGCCAAGTTGTGATTCTAATTGCATACGATTCATCTTAAACATTGATCAAAGTTTAAAATAATGAAGCAACCAGGGAAGCAAGGTCTTATTTAGAGGCAATATCACTTTTGATATGAAACTTAAATCTAAGATAAGTAAGGACACTGTAGATTAACTGGTGACATGAAACTAGCTACCAGTATCCAGCTTCTAAATTTCAGTGCCAGCCATATTTCACATGAATTTTGTCACAGTTATTTCTAGTAACAGTAGCAGTAAAATTTCTTGACGAGAAAACCTAGTTTTTACCTTGGTGGTCAGATCCTGTTCCGCAGGAAGAGTCTCTCTCAGGGCACGCAGTCCATGTTTAACTAGCTCGTTTAGATTGCCTTCAAATGAAACCAGAAAGACATTTACAAACTATATGCTATTATCTCTAGGCACTCATTTTCCCTTCTTTGCATTCCTAGTTGATAACTAGAAAATCAGTTTGGCTAACTTGACTTCCAGAGCTCCTCTCCTTTCTGGTACTGAACACAGAGCTGGTTTTATAGGTGTAGGTAGCATTGCACCAGCTACTAAGAAGGAGAAAAAATGACTGCTACAGCTGAACCCAGGACAATAGGTGTATCTCAAGAAACAAGCCCTTCCCTAAACTTGAGGTTGAATGCATCTAGTTTTGGCACCTGCCTTGTGACCAGTGCAACCAGTGATGATCAAGTGGGTTTTTTTAACCCAAGCAGCTATTCAATAGCCTCCTCATCACTATTTCATGCAAAAATAAATTCACCTTTTTCAAGGTTAAACAGGGCAGAGGCCTTTTAGGTTTGGGTTTTTTCTCTGCTTTCCTGAGCAAAACTTCTCTTTTCGTTAGATGTAATAAGCATCCAGAAGTTAAGATATGAAAACTTGCAACATTTCCTCTACAATTTTGTCTTCATGCAGATTTACACTTATGCCAAAATTTGGCTCCCAGAATGCAAAAGAATGGAGCAGGAAAACAAACTGCATAATTGATGAATACCATTAGATAGACACAGTTTCTCTACTCACAGTCAGTAAATTCAGTCATGTGCCTTTCCAAGTAAGTTCGTGCTGATTGTGAACGAGCACCAATAGACATTGCTTTGCAGTCAAAATAGTTTGCAGAGGGACAAGTCTGGAAGATATGAGGGCCCATATCCTACAAAGAGAAAAAGAAAACCAACACACAGAATGTAAAACAAATGTATAAATTCACAACAAGCTTGGTGCTGGAACACATGATATTTTCTAAACCAGTTTTGCTTCATGGTATATCACACAGCTTATATGTATGCATATAAATGTATTTCATATTGCTTATCATATCACTGTTCTGATACAGTTCCTTCAAAACTACAGAAAAAAAAAAAAGCAATAATCTAAAAAACAAACAAACAAAAAAACCCAACCACAACAACAAAACAAAACAATTTTTCTTTCACTTTGTTCATTAAAATGCAGTTTTTATGTGAGCGGGATAGCTGGCACTAGAAGTGTTTCCTTCTCTGTTCCTTAAACAGTACTATGCTTACGTATGCTTTCTACTTCGTGGCTTACAGCAGGTATTTCACACACATTCCATCTTATCTGCACAGAACTAAAAACCTGCTGTAGGCTTAAACATCCCACGCAAGATTTCAGGCAAGATGGCAATTTCCTTCAACGTTCCTCATGTCAAAATTCTTGAGGTCAGAGATTCTGTGTGTGCTGCATTAAGCAAACTGCTGTTGCCAAACAAGTAAGATAGAGGCCAGCACTGATTTCCACGTACATTTTTTATTGAAAACATTTAAAATAATAGTTCACAGATCTTCATAATCAATAGTAAAATAATTACTATAATTGTGGGATCAACACTTCGATCCCTTAAAACACAAATCTGATTTTTGGAGTAAAGAGTTGTTCATTTTTGCAAACGTATACTTCATAGGTGTAGGTAGAATTAGCTATTCAGAAGCATTTTTGAAAGTTACATTTTGGGTCAAGATACACAAAATTATTTACTTACTCTGAGAATTTTTATAAGTGTGCCTCTTCCATCTTCCCCTCTTAACATGTATTTGTTGCATACAATTGCATTAAGCACATTTTCTTCTAGATCAATAGTAACTACTGCAGCTTACTTACATCATAACCTGCAATGAGCAGTCCTACTCCATACGGTCTCCTGCCATAACGCTGTGTTGGTATCTGGGTTTCTTAAGAAAGCTAAGGAAACAATCTCAAAATAACATGATAATTACCCATTTTCCTAAGCCAAGCAAAGATACACCAAAATCATTATACAGCCTTAGCAAACCCTCCTGAGGAGTGAAGACCATGTTCAAAAAAAACCCCAGATCTTGCAACATACTGGAATATCGATTTCTTTTCCATCAGAACAAATTTAACAATTAGCTTTTCTGAAATAACTCAGTGGTGCATTAAACCAAGTAATACAAACACGTCACCTAATGCTGCACAGCCTCATTTAATTTCTTATCTCTTTCAGCATTTTCTAGGCACCTGACATCATAACACAAGGCCTCAGCTGTGTTTCATGGAGAGACAGAAGTTGCCACTGGATAAAAAACCATACAGATATACATATATATGCGTATCCCAGTGAGCAACTACAATCCAGTAAATTATTCTATTTTGGATGGTGCAGTCACCTCTTTTCCCCCACCTCCAAAGGCATGGCACTGTATAACAATAAAAAACAGTGCCATGTTAAATGTTGCATAGCACTTTATTGCTCCTCTATCAGTTCAGTGCACATTATGAGATATTCTCTGAAAGAATACACAAGCTATGTGAATAAACAAAATTAACTTTGAGTTACCTCTTTTAATTTAAATTGACTTTTAAACTGAGATATAAGAAAATAATTTTATGAACATGTATAAACAATTAAAAAGCTATAAAAGTGATTCAAGAGTAAAAAAAGGATACTGCTTCCAATTAGTGACACTAGGCGAGAAACTGGCAGAGGTCTATCAAACACAAATCTAGAATCCAGACATTCCTGACGCATGAAATTGCTAAGAGGAAAAAAGGAAAAAAAAAAAAAAGGAAAGGGGGGAAAAGAAAATTAAACCAATGCAGAGATCAAAGTCACAATGAGTTTTTGTCTCAATACTTGTCTCTTAATATAAACATTTTTATTTCAACTCTGCTCCTTGAGAAAAAGGGTCAAAGGCATTCCATAATTTCATTTCATCGTGACCTATCACTGTTATTTAAAGTTGACCACAGGTTTGAAAGAGTATTATTGTATTTCAGCCATACAAATGCAAAGAAGGTAGAAGTTCACGCAGGGAACAGACACTGTCTGGAAAAAAGCCACAGTGAAATGGTAACACTTCTTTGTAATGCTACAGCAATTTAGATTTATTTCAGAAATTTCTTCTACACCCTTTCCTATCAAACTGAGGAACACTCCTCCTTCTGTGTACGTTTACCTCATTTGATGAAACTATACGGCCAGCAGGTAAAAAGCAAGCCCCTCTGAAGCTGAGACATGAAGCAGTGTACTTTTTAAATAACTTTCTTAAATGTACATACACAGAAGCAGCTGCTAGTGGGATCTAAGTGATGTACTTTCTCAGACTGCTTGGAAACTCCATCACATGAGGAAACCAGACAGGACTGTCGTACTAGTAACAAAACCAAAGAGCAAAATTTTGGGCCAAACAAGTGAGATTTCTGCCAACTAGTTAAACATCTGCCGGAATTTCATGCTGAGGTCTTTGGCATAGTACAACAGAGCAGCAATTCAATACTAATCCTTAGCTGACCAGAATATTTCATTTGCAATAGTCTACAAATGAACTTTCACTCATTATTGCAGAACCATGTATGTCAACAACTAAGATACTCACCACAAGAGTCTTGCATCAGCAGTAAGCCCAGCAATAGAGATACCAATATGGTTGTCAACGTACAGGATTTTTTTCTGATGAGCTGCGAGCTCAGACTGTGCTCTCTGTGCATAAAAGGAGAAAGCAATGTGGCAGACTGAACGATTTGCCAAGCGCTGTGGAGAAATCTGCTAATATTTACAGCAAGAACTGAGTATGATCATGAAACAATAAAACAAATTTATAAACCTGCAACAGAAACCTATTTCTACTTCAGTAGGAAACTGTCAGAACGAAAGAAACAACAGACACTCAAGCCTTGGGAAAAGAAATAGATTTACCACTTAATAACTAATAATAAAAAAAAGAAATATTAAAAGAAGAGGAACATATCTTTTAAAGAGAAGAAAAATCTTTCACTCACTTCCTTCAAAATTTTATGAAAATCTGCTTTACATAGGCACTGACAATATTTATAGTCCGATACTGATACACAAGCGAAAGGAAGCTGGGATTGACTGCATTCACGTAAGAGTTCAGACTGCGCAAAACTAATTTGCCAAATCAAAACTTTTCTACTAATATCACTGTCCTGAGAACACAGGTTTGAAGTTACCTTGAGAGCCACCAGGACAGCATGCGTCTTCGACTTCAGCCCCACAGTAGCTGAGCCTTGTTTCACAGCTTCCATGGCATATTCTATTTGATGAATTCGGCCCTAGAGAATGAAATCAAAGGTAATCATTCTAAAGTTAATAATCTGAATCAAGTTTCAACAGTTTTTGGTTTTCAAACGTTTCATTCCTCCACCCCAATTTACTGCATAACAGTTTAAACCTACAACAGACTTCCTCAGTTAACTTCCACAAACACCTCGCCGTTAACTGCCAAAAATGCAGCCATCTCTGAGCCACTCACTACTGCATACAAAGAAACAGGCAAACTAAAAACAAAGGGCAAAAAATCTTGCCATTATAAGGCTTCTGTCACTGCCTTCAAAGGCATCAGTACTTGACCCAGTGTGATTCAAAGGCAGACCTTCTAGCTGAAGTTGGATGCTTAACTTTTAATCAAGTTTCATGAAGCAACAAGTCTTATGCAATTGTTGTGTCTCACTATCCATTCCCTAATAACTTCTGAACAAGTTATTAGTCAACTGCAGTAAAGTCTGAAAGAGAAGTAGAGGTCTCAAAGACAATTAAGTCCCCACAAGTTCTGCAAAGGCAGCCAGGAGCTTTGGAAGAAAATAAGACAACATCCTTTTAATGAAACAACTGAGGGCAACATATAGCTCATTTTCTGCACTCTAGTTGGCCAGCCTATGTCAAATAGTCAGCATGTTCACTGCAAGTACTGGAATTACTGACCACAGCACACAGTTGCATCCCACCAGTTGTGATGGAGTTCCTATAGTGAAATGCATTGGAGATTACAGGAAATCACTTTCTATTAGCTTGTTGGAGTTTTTTTTTGGTACAAGGCTTTTCACTTAATTTCTCTAGAGAAATGTGAAGTCCACTAGATGTTTAAAATATCCTACTAT
The DNA here is from genome assembly GCF_963264785.1 of Psittacula echo. Classification (NCBI taxonomy): domain Eukaryota; kingdom Metazoa; phylum Chordata; class Aves; order Psittaciformes; family Psittacidae; genus Psittacula; species Psittacula echo. Next base: position 32,811,852 of record NC_137739.1, read on the forward strand.
CCTATTTCATCCATAAGTTATAAATGGAATTTCAGTAACATAGGATATTTCCTGCCGAAGAGCAGTATGGAACCACTGTGAATACTGTCCAGCAGTATGGAACACTGTCAAACATCTATATATCAACTTTCATGAATGACTTGCAAGGCTGTAAAAATGCAAAATCCCTTCTAGCCTTTAATCTCTTATTCCCTTTTCTTTATAACAATATTTTAAAACCTCTCCCAATAGAATATGATTATTCTTTGCTCCAGTATTAAGAATTATTGCAGTATCATATCACTGCTTAACCTATAGTACAATATGGTGCAGTAACTGCAGCACAGCAGCAATTCTGAATGCCTTTTTTACAAAAGGTATCACACAGTATCACAGTAGGTTAGAGATTGGAAGGGACCTCAAAAGATCATCTAGTCCAATCCCCCTGCCAGAGCAGGAACACCTAGATAAGGTTACATAGGAATGTGTCCAGGCGGGTTTTGAATGTCTCCAGAGAAGGAGACTCCACAACCCCCCTGGGCAGCCTGTTCCAGTGTTCTGTCACCCTCACTGAGAAGAAGTTTCTTCTCAAGTTTAAGTGGAACCTCCTGTGTTCCAGTTTATACCCATTACCCCTTGTCCTATCATTGTTTGCCATTCAGAAGAGCCTGGCTCCATCCTCATGACACTCCCCCTTTATATATTTATATACACTAATAAGGTCCCCCCGCAGTCTCCTCTTCTCCAAACTATAGAGACCCAGCTCCCTCAGCCTTTCCTCATAAGGGAGATGCTCCACTCCCTTCACCATCTTAGTTGCCCTGCGCTGGACTCTCTCCAGCAGGTCCCTGTCCTTCTTGAACTGAGGGGCCCAGAACTGGACACAATATTCCAGATGCGGTCTCACCAGGGCAGAGTAGAGGGGAAGGAGGGCCTCTCTCGACCTACTGACCACCCCCCTTCTAATACACCCCAGGATGCCATTGGCCTTCTTGGCCACAAGGGCACAGTGTTGGCTCATGGTCATCCTGCCATCCACTAGGACCCCCAGGTCCCTCTCCCCTACACTGCTCTCTAACAGGTCGTTCCCCAACCTATATTGGAACCTGGGGTTGTTCCTGCCCAGATGCAGGACTCTACACTTTCCCTTGTTATATTTCATCAAGTTTCTCCCTGCCCAACTTTCCAGCCTGTCCAGGTCCCGCTGGATGGCAGCACAGCCTTCTGGCGTGTCAGCCACTCCTCCCAGCTTAGTGTCATCAGCAAACTTGCTGACAGTACACTCAATTCCCTCATCTAAATCATTGATGAATATATTAAATAATACTGGTCCCAGTGCTGACCCTTGAGGCACTCCACTAGATACAGGCCTCCAACTAGACTCCGCCCCATAGACTACAACTCTCTGGCTTCTGTCCTTCAGCCAGTTTGCAGTCCACCTCACTACCTGATCATCCAGGCCACACTTTCTCAATTTAGCTATGAGGATGCTGTGGGAGACTCTGTCAAATGCTTTGCTGAAGTCAAGGTAGACCACATCCACCGCTCTGCCATCATCCATCCACAATGTTATTTCCTCATAAAAGGCTATGAGGTTGGTCAAGCATGACTTCCCCTTGGTAAAGCCATGTTGACTGCCCCTCATAACCCTCTTATCCTTGACATGCCTTAAGATGGCATCAAGGATAAGGTGTTCCATCACTTTCCCAGGGATGGAGGTGAGGCTGACCGGTCTATAGTTACCCGGGTCCTCAACACTACTCATATTTTCAAGGCAATTTATGAAAAAAAAAATGTTGATGACTTCATAATACCTGCTTAAGGTGTTAAGAGAATGTTATAGTTTTAAAAGTAATTTTAAAGTTTTAAAAATAGATTTAGAAAAAAAATAAAAGTTCCTGATATAGAATCTGCCAGAGAAACACCATCGTTAAGAAGGATAAACCAGTTCAAAGCCATCTACAGCCACCATGGTATTGACTAAAAAACATTCCAACATTCAAGGTTGTCTTCATATAGGATGGAAAGTAGGAAACATGCTCTATTACAACATATATTGAAAACGTATCTTTAAACAATACTACTACATGACCATGATTTTCAGTATAATACAAACCCACAAACTAAAGTTATATTAAGTTTACACTAATACAATTTACTATTTGCATTTAAAATAAAGCTTTAGTTTTGCTATTGCTAGAACCAAGTGAATTTTCAAGACTCTGGTTTTCCATTAGTATCCTATCTTAAAATGTCCATACCAAGAGAGAAGGCAATATTAAACACCTGAACTGACACTTGCTTTTAAACCTCTAGAATATTTATTTGAAAGTCAACACAACCTATGCAAGTTTCAGAACACACCATATATATTTAAATAGCAATACACAACAAAAAACTGATTCGGAGGTAATACCATTTCCAATTTAGGAGTAAATCTCAATATAATCTTAAAGACAGAGATAGCGTGAAGCCTTCCTGACATTCCACAACATGGGAAACACAGCTGCACAGACTTCATACCTGAAGCAGTGTTAACTGCATTACAAAATGGCATTTAACCACTCACACGTTCTAGCTCTCAACATTATAATTACAAGCTTTATACATGGAAGTTACTCAGCAGGCGTTTTTTAACCATTTCAATTACAAAAAAATAAGATCTGTGAATTCATACTACAAAAATCAATATCTCAGATTCCACATTTCAGACTGTCACATGGGTAAAGTCATTCAAACAGCGGCTTACTGTAAGACAATAAAAAATGTGTAATTGTGCATAAAACCAGAGATAATCTGAAAAAAAAACAGATAATTTTTATTCTGAAAAATCTGAATACAGTAAAGCTCTTAAAAAAGTTTAGTTCTTCCCAGCTGTAAACCAAATAGTTCCTTTCCAATATTAGCTACTGAAAAAAAGAATAAATGACCTAGCAGTAGCTTAACATTGGGGAGATTTAGGCTCAGTTTCATGCTTTTTCATATCTTACTTAACTTTTCATTATAGGTCTGTAAATCGATCATAGAATCACAGAATGGTTTCGGTTGGAAGGGACCTTTAAAGATCATCTAGTTCCAAGCCCCAACAATGATAGTATCTATTTTGTACCTCACAGGTACATTCTGAAAACAACGGCCTTAAGTACTTTGAGGTAACATGGCCCACCTCAGCATCATTCAGGTTCATACACCAGAAGCTCAGAGAGATGTTAATGGCCTTGTAGAAAGCAATAGCCTACAAAGCCAGAGAAAGCAGATTGCAGCAAGCTCTAGGCACTTGAACACAATCTACACTATTGTGATACCACTTCTGCTAGAGTGGAAGAAAACCAAAAAGCTAGGAAGAAGTCTGTTAGCAAGCTTATAAAGATTTTACCTGTGGGCTCCAAACTGTAACATCATTGTCATACTGGTTGCGAAACTAGAATAAGCAAAATACAATCCATTAGTGTAATTTATAAGCTGGCAGAATGAGCACTCCCAAGCAAATCATCACGGAATGGTCTGGGTTGAAAGGGGCCTTAAAGATCACCCAGTTCCAATTCCCTGCCACGGGCAGGAACACCTTCCTCTAGACCAGGTTGCTCCAAACCCTGTCCAACCTCAAGTTCTGGCCGTTTCGTTACAGAGCCCCCTACACGACACGTCTGTTCCCAGGCCTGAGGCAGGGACCGCTCTTCGGCCAAATCCCTTCTGCAGCCGGAGAGCGCGCTGCGCTGACAGCGCGAGTCCCGGCGCATCCTCAGGGCACGGCGAGACCATGAGGGGCGCAAGGAGAGACCTCGGTGCCACGCTGGAAGGGCCACGGCCGCTGCCCGCCCCGCTCCGCGGTGAACGATGCTGCTCGGCTCGCTTCGGGGGCTGCCTGCAGCGCTGACCCTCCGCTCTGCACCGTCACGCCGGGCCGGGCCGCGCCCCGCTGAGGCGGGCCAAACGGGTCGAGCCCCACCGCCGCCGCTGCACTACCCTTCCTTCCCTCCCTGCCCCAGCCCCGCCGAAGGGAGCGCGACCTCCACCTTCCCCGGGCAGCCCCGTCGGAGAGGCCCAGCCATAGGCCGGTCCCCGGCCCGCGGCGAGCCCGGCCCCGCATGGCCCAGGAACTGCTTACTCACGGCCCCGCTCCTTCCTCCTCGCCCTCCCCTTTCCCGTGCCCCTCGCTCCGCAGCCCTGGCAGGGAGCGCGGGGTGCCCCACCGCGGCCCGAACCGGCTGCCCCTCACCATCCTCCTTCCCCCGAAAGCGGCACGGGCTCCGGGGCAGCGAAAGGAGACCGCTCCGGCAGCGATCGCTCCGGACTGGAAGAAGTCAAGCAGCGCTAGTCGCACCTCGAGTCATCGATGGAGCGCGCAGCGACTCGCCCCGCCCCAGCAGCATGCGCGGTGCCACGGGGACTCAGAGCAGCTCGCGGCCTGAGGGGGGTATCTCGGCACACCGAGGCGCTGCGGCGCGGTCTTTGTCACGGCCCGGTAAACAAAATGCAGCAGCTGCTGTGTGCTAAAAGTGCTGAGCGGCGGCATTGAGCCTGCTCTGCCCGGAGGTTGTGATTGCTCAGCGCTTCTGCCACTCGAAACAACGCAGCGTGTCTCGTCAGGTTCCTGCGTACAATAGAAAAGTTTCATTACCTGAGGAAAACTTGCATTTTTGAATTTAAAATTCATCTATATTTGTCAGTAAACTCGAGCTGTTTGTTTTGGAAAAGCTGTAGTGTTTTTAAACACAATGAAGATGGAAGCACTGACATAAGATAGGATCTTTTGCTATTATCCCGTTTTCTTTGTTCTGTGGGAAAACCGTTCTTCACATTCACAGGATATGAAGAGAGCATGGGAACTAGCAGCCGTTCAGCCATTGTTACAAATAGCGTCAGGTTACATGAAAACCTTAGCTGCAGCCGGAGTACGTATGGAGAAATTCAATCACAGTTACTCTTTAGAACCCAACTACTGCCAACTGGAGGAAAGGTCTCTCCAGAACAGCTGTAAGAATTTGATCACTGCGTTGTGAGTTTGTGCACAGATGTGCACAGACAGTTGGAGACGTACTGCAGAACCATCCGTAGTAGGTTTGTATTGCTTTTCTCCTCACATTTTTTCCACTCTGAGGCAAAATCCATTGCTATCAAGGAAAAGGCATCCCTGTAGAGTACGTCGCACCAGTCTTGTGCAGACACCATAGGAATGGCACCCTCACGCTTCAGGAGGCTCGAGAGCACAACCCTCCACACTCTAAAACCACTAGAAGGTTTAAAGCTGTAACGGGGCTGTTGCCCTTTTCTCACAAGCATGCAGTTTGTGAAGTGGTGTGCTCCCAAATACTGCAGTTAAATTTTTTTACAGTGTCCAGGATCATAACGCTTGTGAGCTTAAGCAGTTCAGGGTAAAAAAGCCAAACCAAAACCAAATGAAGGTGGTTGGGTAGGAGTAAGACAACAGCCACTGTTAATCACACGTAGCAGACTGGAAATCCTTTTATATTTCTGTTTTGGAAAAAAAGAGTAATGGAAGTCTCTAAAATTATATGACACCAAATGACAAACACTATTATAAATTACATTAGAAAAATATTGCTATGTCTTTCTTACTTACAGATAAGATGGGATTAAATTTCTAAATGTGTCTTTTTGCTCTCAAAGATAAACTACAAGTGCATAACAAAAATTATTTGCTTACTGGGGCTCTTATTTTGGACAATATAAAGTACTCTTATGTATTTAAAACTGAAAAGTAAGTTAGAAATTGCTGAGAGAACTCCTCTAGGATTGCATGACTCAAGCATTAAGACAAAAGAAAAACAATACTGTATTTATATGGGTTTTTTTAAAAAAAAAAACTAGTATCCAACTGCTGAGGTCATGGTCTTTAAAGTCAAACTAGTATCCACTCACCTTCTGAACCGCTAGACCAATGACACATTTCTCTTACCACTGTACAATTTTCTCTTTTTCCCTGGAGAGGGCTACAGTGTTATCTAGGAAATGAAAAAAAAAATAAACAGATTTAAATTATCTAACTTGTTTTGCTATTTATAAGTTTTCTGATTAATAAAAATTCATTTGATCTGAAATAACTTCCTTTCTTCAACATTGTTTGGTGTGCACTGAAACAGGATATATAAACATTTTATTAAGTGAGCTGAACAGCTTTCAAACTTCACTGCAGTTTCAGCAGATAGTCCCTTAGTCTCTGATATAACACCATCCTGCAATAACTTCCTACAGCAATCAGGGACTCCCTAAAGATCCCTTTACTCCACCTACAGGAACAGAACAATAGACAGATATTTCCTCTCTTCTGGCAAAAGTGTGTTAGTTTTAATAAAATGCTAAACTATGCCAAGACTCTACATTGTTCTGTATAAATACAGCAAGTAATATTAGAAACCACAATTTTAGTGATGAAAAGGCAGGATTTGTGAAACTTCACACAGAAAACTGGTAAAAGATGTATAGATTAAGAACTTTTGGAAGCTAAATTATATAGATTTATTAAATATCATCCTTTACTAATCCTTTATTATTAATCCTTTATTACATGGATAGAAAAATATATTCAAAACCAAACTAAGCAGATGCCCAGCTATTAAAAATTATTCTAAAGCAAATGGATTCAGGCCATGTGATGGCAGGAAGAGTGACATGGACTGGAGTTCCAGCTGCTCTCCAGTGCTTCAGGCAGGACAACTGTTAGTGTATTCCCAAGGCAGCAGCACAAGAGGATGTCAGAAGCAGGAATAATCTCTCAAAAGGGAAATGCTTACCGGGTAAGGAAGTCATTCACTTCCTTCTGAATGCTCCTGCTTGCCCTTCAGGCTCTGTATGAGCCCTGTGTAGGCAGGGCTAAAGTCACTGGGTTTGTAATATATTTCTGATTACATTGCAGTGCATTGGTGTTAAAAAGCACCCATCCTCTTCTGACACCGTTCATTGAATACTGTCTGTGATTCTTGTTTCCCACCTTAAAATGATGGGGCAGTACTTAAGACCTTAGGAAAAGTGGAAAGAATTCAAATTATGGAACAGCTTTATATAAAGAATGGCAGTAAAGAGTAGAATTAGTCTTCAGTCCAAATACCAGGAAACAAGGAAAGGTGATGAACACTGATCAAATCACAATTGGCATGGAGATGCTGAATAGATAATGATGCTTCTCTGTCCTCCGATGCTGGTATTGGGTGTCATTAAAAGCAGCAGGATTAAGCAAAGATGGTGGTACTTCCCGAGACATGTCATACTTGTCCTGTGAAAACCTCTGCACCTTGTGGTCTTTTGGTCATGGATTGAGAGGGCAGCTGAACAAATTCATGGATAAAATGACTTTTCAAGCCACCTTACAATACTGCTGATACAATGTTCGAACTATGTGCACCAGTGAAAAAACAGCTAACCTAAAACATGCATATACAGTCTCAAGAGAAATTAATGATACTATTTTGTTCTATGTTATGTTTCCAGCCTAGTTATAAACAGCATCTGACATCTGAACAATGTCAGGCATTGCTCTGCACAGGTTAATATACATGAACTAGAAGGCAAGGCCATTATGCCTCCTCTTCTGCTGGTTCACTAAAGGAAACAACATTCCTCCAACTCCCGTTTTGGGATACCACTCACCATCCATCTGTGTAAAACAACTGTGTTGCGACGTACTATACTCTTGTAGCTGTACAGTTTCTTTGGTAAAGATTTTCTCCACTGGGGCCAGTGGTTAACACTTTTCGTAATACTAGGTTTCATAACAATACTACCACTGTTTAAATTAAATGTGGGACACTAAGAAACTAAGGACAGCAAAATCCTGAGACAGAAATAATTTAATTTCTACAGTTTGCTCCCTTTTTTCTATGGTGAATGTCTACTAGATGATCAGTCATCTAGACCAACATGAAAGGAGGTGGATACCTTCCTTTGGAACAGAGTACAAGACTCTTAAAAATTATCATCAGGAGAACGAACTGTTGAAGAGAGACCTTAAAATGGTGTTCTTCCTTCCCCCATTAAAAAAAATTAAAAAAAAAAAAAAAAGAAGCCAAAAATTGTCATCTTGTCCACTGTAGCCTGCAAATACTGAAGGTCAGAATTTGTTTCAGAAGACTCTTCAATTTGACATGCTGTATTTAGCTGGATGACATTTAAACCTAATTAGTCTCAAGTCACCATGGTTGATAATCATTTCACATTAAGTGCCTCTTACACTTCTCGAGTCGTTGATTTGTGCCTTTTCATTTAATGTCTCAAATCTGGATCATAATCTCCAAAATAAAACTGGATTTAAATGGTCCAAACACCTTTATTCCATTCTGACATTCCATTTCTTGGACCTGAAATTTCTTTCTTTCTTCTGAGGAAGGGTTTCTGTATAATATACATTAATTGTATAAGAAAAAGGTCTTTTCAGCAGTAAACTGCTTGCTAGCCTAGAAGTTACGACTTAAACAGGGGACATAGTATTGTCTTAGTCACCAAAAGATAACCGAAGAACTACTATCATAATTTATGGGAGTCTTGTGGCATATGTGAGACATTTATGAAAATTTGTTAAGCTTTTTATTTCAATGAAGAAGAATGGCAGTTATTATTTTAAGTCTCTGAGGACAGAAGATCAATTTCAGTGTGCAAATAGCTGCATAAACTCTTTCAAATATATTAATTGCTACTGTTGATGCATATTATTGGAATCATTTTTGTCTGAGTACACCTGAATCTAAACCAAAGCATCATCATTCAGCAGTGGATATGTAACATTTTGAGGCAGACATCTATGAATGATGCACGAGTTCAAGAATAAATACTATATCAGTTATTTTAGTGATGAAATTTTTCAAAACTTCTACCTATGAAAGAATCAAGTATAATTGTCAACACAGATTGGAAGTAACAGATAGCGAACAGAAATAAAGCCTTTGTAATCCATGAGAGCACTAATGGATCCCATTTCCTTATGACAGACATCATTGTCAAATATAATAGCTAGACAAAGTATTACCTTCTTAGTTATGCATTTATATTGCATAAGTATTTTTCAATGAGTACTTACATGTAGATCATACAATAAAATGTTCACAATGTTTCTGCCACGTTAGTATTGCCAAAAGTTTCTGCTTGAAAAATGGAAATACATTCACATACAGAATTTGCCAGAGGCTACTAAACTGAGTCCTCAGAGAAAGAGAGACTAGGAACAACTTGCTATTCCTGGCAAGATGTTAGGGATTTCTCCAACACATCTCTTTACAGGCATTTTCAAGTTCTATGGGAGTGTTAAAGCTTATTGTAATAGTCAGTTACTATTCAGGCAACAATTCTGCTATTTGTGGACTGCACTTTTTAAAAAGTGACTCAGCCCATTCTTAGCATGGATTCAGTTTTTGATTAGGGAAAACTACAATACAGGATTAATATGGAGGAAAAATATAAATGTTTGAATAAACTTCAGTCTTCAAAAGTCTTGCTGTCACCAGCCAGGGTTTTTTATACTGTTTGCCAAGCTCCTAATTTTTCTACATGAATTTTAACAGTTTTGCTGTCATGCATATCCCTGTTTTTATAGTACAAGCTTCATTTGGCACTGCCATCTTTATTGCACATATTCCTAAACTAACAACAATGCAAGCAGAAATCTAAGCCTGTGAGAGCGCTTCTGGCAGTGTAATGCCCATTGTCTGCAATCATTCTGACAGATCACTGAGCTCAGACAGTGCATCATACATGCTTAAATTATGAATAAATTCCAGTGATGTAAGGATAATTCTAAATCCAGAGTATTTGGCACAACCCCTGGCTTCTAAGCCTGCTTCATGGAAGGATTCAGTGATGGGCCTGAAGGGCTCTAAATGCCCAAACCGACTATATAAACCTGCCTTGAAACTAACTAGTGAGTATCTAAAAATCTCTGCAGTAGTTATTAGCATTATCACTATGCAGTGAACACATCTGCACATATTTTTTGGTTTTAAGAAGTATATATCAAATAAATTTGTGACTACAGATGTCTCATTCACAACAGAGCAACAAAGTATTCTGTAGCACCGAAGTATCTTTAAGCTGTGTTTATCACATTAAATGAACAGGAATAATAATTCTTCAGGCAAAAGGTATTACCAAATGGAAGATTTTATACTTGGAAATTATAAATTAAAAAAAAGAAGAAGAAATAAGAATAGAGCAAGTGTGAAATCAGAAGACTATTGAAGGGTACAGCCCCTTCCAACTGTGCTATAATAATTAATAAAATCAGGAATGTATTTTCCAGGTGGGAAATCAAATCAGTACCTTCAGATTTTTAAAGGTGACCAGTGATAGAGGCTATCAATTTTTTGTTATGCAACTGGAAATGCACTGAGGCAATACAATTACCAGAAAGCCCTGGGTACCTCCTTGTTTCACAGTGAGTAGCAAATATGAATGGATTTGTATTTCTTTTTAATGTTGTGCAAAATCACATAGGTAAAAGCTACAAAATAAGCTCCTGACAAAGAGAATGCTCCTTTTATCAAATTCTGTATTCTCACTATTAACTTTACACAACAGTCAGCACACATTATTTATATTAATTTCAGACAAACATAGTCTTCTTACTACTAAAGCAGAACTTTAAGTTAATTTGTTCTGGATCTTATCCAAAACCCATTTATACCATTTAATTTGAAATATGCTCTGACACTGCTCCCTTCTCTATAGTTACCAAACTTCACCCAAATATACGGCTTGCCCTTTCATAAGGTAGCTCTCTACTGAAGTGATATCAATATATATTTCTGTGCAAAGCAGACTCATTAAACATTTCTTTAGTATATATTCAACCACAATTTTAAAATCCAGCTTCCAAGTTACAATTTCTTTTTCAACTTCAGTATAGCCATACAATTACTTAGATCTTGAACGTGTAGTCAATACTGTCAAATTTAAATCAAACTAAGAAAGTATATATAGTTTAGTTCTCCCGTTGTTCAAAGGTGGTGGGTATGGGTATATCTCTAAATTTCATGTCATAGCATTTGCCTTGTGACTTTAAAGGATTAATCTAGATAACGATTCTCAGCCTGCAGCAACATATTTGTGAATGGTCTTCTGAATTTTGGCCCTTGCTTAGCCACAAAGAAGGAAAGAAATTAAAAAATGTAACAGGAATTGACAGAATAACACATTTGTATTTTTACACACAATTTTAATAATATGGAGTTATGCAACTGTAACATACAAGTAATGATATATAATGATATATATTGATATATTTATATATTTTTATATTATATATAATAATATTAATTATAATAATAAAATAATAATATAATCATATATATTGATATAATATTGATATATAAATTGATATAATGATATATAAATGATAGCAGTACTTCGTTAGAAGTGGTTTATCAAACTGATCAATTTTCTCTGGCTTCTAGCTATTATATAATCACTTTTACAAAGTGAAGTGAATGTGAATTTCACAGAATGAGAATGCTTCTCAGCTCAGGAAATGCAATTTCCTAAGTTGTACTGCTACATGCATGCATTATCCATTTTAAGAAAATACCATTATCCATTAAAGAAAAGACCATTTTAAGGTCTTTTCTTTGAATAGCTGATGATAGTTTTAATAAATATCTACCTTTGCATATGGTGTTCTTCTGTTCTTTTTCTTTCTTAATGCATACCCCTTTCCAAGAGTAACATAAATTATGAGGCCTTTGTATGAACATTCACAGGCGCTTCAAAGCTCAAGTACCATTTCTGACCACTCAAGTGTTCAGACTCAAAGGAAACAACTAAGATATTCAGATCCTCCTTGAAAACTAGTACATAAAGGAGAAAAAAACCAAACAAACTAACAAACCCTTCAGGATACAATTATATAGTGTCAACAAAAACAAAGAAGACTCCAGCCTGGAAGCACAGTGCCGAAACAGCTGTCAAATAGATTGAGCTTATAGAGGAACCCAGCGCTATCCAGGAAATACAGAATTCCAAGAGGCCAAGAAAAGGAAAATTGGCTTTTCTGTGTATCACATGGCAAATTAAGTCTACTTGGCCAAATACATCTGCCTTTTATTTGTTCTTCTATTAATTAAGGTATTTCTCTGAAGGGAAACAAAATTCTCTGGGGATTAAAAGAAAAAAAAAACCCACAAAACTTCAATAATGAAGTTGAACAAAGTTCAACAGAAAAGTTTAAATTATATCAGATCTCCCTTACGTTCATCCACAGCTACCAGAATGACCATGATTATCCTATTTTATCTTTCTAAACAACTCTGAAGATTAGGAAACACACATATAGTTGACATGAATGCCTCTGTCCCCTTGAACAGCTGATTACAGAAGGGTCTGGAAGACACTCCAGAGTGAAAAGGATGGTATTTCCTGTTCACATCTACGGAAAGAAAAGGTCTGGGTTAACCATATTCTTGTAGAAAAGTCTCCAGAACATTGTCATGGATTTTCTGCTTGTGATACAGATACTTGAAATGACCTAATCTGATTTCCAGCTCATTCAAGAACCCAGGCAGATTGCTAGCAGAAATGTCTGATACATGCTATACTATACTTCTGGGGAGGACAGCATACCTCCTTCCGATCTCAAGTCACCCAAGGACAGCTTCTAGCCAAGAAAGCAAGCATCTGTTATAAAGACCTGGGAGAATGGGTAATTAGAAGAACACTCTAACGTTACTCAGACTCAGCCACAAGAAGTCTCTGCTTCAAAAAAAAGGGCAAAACTGTACTAAACAGCCAGTAGAAGAGTAAGCTATCTCCTATTGCTTCTGCTTGCTTCTGGCATGATGTTCCAGTTCACACCACTTTGTGGTCCATAATGCTCCTTTGGAATCATGCTAAAGAATCTTTTTATAATTGCTTTATTCTTCCTAGGAACACAGAAGCCAAGAAAACTGCTTAAGCAATAAGGAGGAGGTGAAAGCACAGACTGTTGTCCCTGCTGCATCAAGTGAGGCTTGCAGAATTGGTGTAGATGACATATGACCAGTAATTTGAGTGTCAAACTTCTGGCAAAAATCTTTGGGCAGTAATCTGATAAAGGTCACCATATGGTCAAAGATCTTGTGGATATAGCTTGAGAAGCACTCAAGATAATTCCAAATGTGGAACTGGAATGAGGATGAAGAGTCCAGTCTTTTATGGAGCACAAGTAACTCAGAAGTTATTAGAAAAATAGCCTTGGAAAGTACTTAGGAAACACTGAGAGGAGGTAAAGATATAGACCACAGGAAGATCTTTCCTTTAAGAACATGGTAATATGGCAATACACTCTATTAGGGCTCTGAAAAACAGGTAGCTTGATGATCAGCTTCTCTAACTGCCACCATGGTCATGGAGCTGACTCACTACTAAGGTCTTACTCAGGAATCAGAGGGTCCCAGGTGTTGTCTGGAGTATAGCTCTTTCCCATCCTGACTGAAACAGGGTGCTCAAAAGCAATTCTCTAGCTGTGTTGATGGGATTTTGATGCTACTTGCTCCTGAGGAACCCACAAACCTAATTAACAAATACTCCCAAAGCTAGTGCTAATGATCTCAGTGGGCAAAAAGACAAATTTGCCCAGGAATACGGGCTATCAAAGCAATGGTAGTGGTTATCTGAGACTAAGGTACAATTGCGAAGACGTGCACACCTCTCAAAACCCCAAAGCAGAGCCTAAACAAAGTAGGTTAAAAATACCAGTAGTAGCTAAAACTCTTAGCTATAAAAAAATTTAAAAGTTTCAAAGTTGGGAGTCAGCTTTCCACATACATGTATGAAATGAGGAATCATTTTGATTCAGTAAACACTTAAGAGCAATTGAGTAGAAGATTGTGCTTATTCTCACATAGAAATTATGCAGTCATGCATGCTCCTACTGCTGTCATTAGTAAAATTATCTGACCTATAGTACTAGTAAAAATATGCTGTCAGGGTGAACATAAACATAGATCAGCTGATAAAGAGAATACTGAATCCTTGCCTAATTTAAACAAAGCATGTTTAGCTTACTATTAATCATCAAGGAAGCTTTTTAAGGAAGCTAATCCTTAGAAAGCCCCATAGCCTGTCCATATGGAAAAATGGAAGAAGGAGGTGGGAAAAAGAGAAAAAAAGGTGAGGAAGGACGAAAACCAGATCACATTTATTATCAGAAGAAATGGCTTTCAACTGTTGGAACATTTCATTTACACCCTAAAAATTTTACATTTGCATTTGTGAACAATGTTCAGTGATCAAATAATTTAAAATACATGGAAACTACCTGATTCTATTGGCTAAGGTTCATGTAAGTTAAATTTTTGCAAGTCATTTTGGCATTTAAGACTAACCTTCAAAGTAACTGGGAAAGCACGGACTGACTTCAGAAATATCTTCTAAAATGTCATGTCCATTTATAAAAATAGTTTATCTATATTTCAGATTAACAGAAACAGAAATGTACTTCTGCATACTGCTCTAGCAACTGGAATCTTGTTACCTTACATATAGTAAAATAATATAGTAATTTCATTTATGTCCCAAGTCAATATATTCCTGTGTCAGCTATAAAAGCAAAGGCTTTTAGATAGGCCTCTCAGAAGTACGATCTTGGTTATAGATTATTATTGCCTAAAGCCTCAGGATAAAAAACCCTACATACTAAAGCAGCATTCCGGACTACCCTGTCTAAGGCTCTTTTATTTTGCTGGGCAGTGTATGAAATTGGGCCTCTCCACTCAAAAGCTGAAAATTCCTTAGTCATTTTAATTTACATGCCAGATTAATATGTTTTACAGAAATGCAACATTTCTCTATTCAGAATTATGTATTGCACTATTCGGTTTGGTACAGACCTATTTGTGTAAGAGACCTGGCTGGGGAGCTAATTAAATAGAATACATGCCAGGATTTCAACTAACACCACAACCACCTCATGTACATTTTAAGAATTCCTACACTTGGAAGTATATAAAATGAGTCCAGAAAATGGTTATCTTTTTCTTTTCCCCTAGTGTATCAGAAAGCATCGAAAGTTTAACTAAACATTTCCTAAAAAAATGCTGTTTTCCTTCTTCCCTCCACCCCTTTCAGAACTTGTATGAAGAATGCATCAATCCTGGGAAGG
Source organism: Psittacula echo (assembly GCF_963264785.1). Classification (NCBI taxonomy): domain Eukaryota; kingdom Metazoa; phylum Chordata; class Aves; order Psittaciformes; family Psittacidae; genus Psittacula; species Psittacula echo. The sequence continues at coordinate 32,826,910 of NC_137739.1, forward strand.
GAACATGTTAATAAATAAAAGCAGAACTACATTTACGTGTAAAGAATAGATTACTCACTTTCATCATTAAAGAAATCAAAAATGTCAAGTACATAATATTTTAACAAATTTAAGTAACTTCACAGTAAGTAATCAAGGCCAAAACTGAAGAACGTAAAATCTTATTTAAACCCAACTTTTAACAATACTACTTGACATCTGATATTCACTTCTACAAAAGTGCCCTAGAATTAGCAATTTAATTATATGATGCAAGCAACTTCAGTTGAAGTATGTCACTCAGCTTCACTGGTATTTGGCTAACTCCAACACATAGCTTTTTTTGTAATTTTTACATAGCTGATAATGAAACCAGTATGTAGTGTTTTAGATCTCAAAGGTTGTCTGCATTTAGGAGACTTACATTTATAAAACTACAACACTGCAATAAGCCTTACAATAATTAAGTACTAAAACTCAAAGTAGCCAGGAATCACAAACTTTAAAACCATTATCAAGCCCACATTAGTACTAAGTAGCAACTATTATGTATTTTAGAGTCTCTGTAATTAGCAGCAGTCACAGAGAAACTGATTACAAAGTAGCAAATTTTACAAATTACCAAGTAAGTAAACAATAATAAGGGGTAATACAGGTACATATTCACTTAATTTACCAATTGTACTGTTTGTGCACTATGCTTTTTTCTCTAGCAATATACTGGCATAATATTCACATTTAATGAACATACTAATTCTAGTAAAGATGACATTTCAAATATAGCAATATAAGTAATCAAGTAAACATAGCACTGCAGTTTGTTGTAGATCAGCACTTGCGAACACTGCATCAGTAAAATTTATTATGCAATATCTATTCTTCTTGAAAAGAAAAATATTCAAACACTAAATAAATAAAAACCTCTAACTTACTTCATGGTCAATGTTATGCTAATAGTTGTAATAAAATAGGATACATATATTTCATGGAATTCGCAATTTATATAACATTTTTTCCAAATATAATTACAATTCCATCAAGGTTGAACTACGCAGATTTTCAGGTCTCAAAAAAATCTCAAGATTTTTTGCCCCATGATTCCGTAAATTCTTACATAATTTAAAGAGTCACAACAGGAATCATTATGGGATGGTATAAAGGATCCTGCAAGTACATGATAAATAAGAGAGCAGTTCACAATGTAAATTTAAATGTAGTTCTTCACTGATACAGTGTTTGTTAGATTAAGAATTAGTCATTGCTACCTAATTATTACTAATTGAGCATAAGTGCAAATATATTGTAGCGTAAACTGCATTTCATGAATAAGCTGTGGTAAAACCTACTGCTGTGTCCAGTTTGCTCTCTTTCAAGGTCATTTCCTCTCAGGTTATTGTTAATTCAAACGAAAACTCCAAAGCAATGAAAGAACCCTTCTAAATGTGTTGCTTTCGTTCTTGCAGGCCAGCTATTACTCTTTCATTGCAAGAAAGATCCAACAGGTCCACATGGCCGATAGTTTCTACATCATTACTTTGTACTCCAGTATGCTAGACGCATTTTAGCTATAAGTAAGCACATAAAAACTAATCAACTGAAGTTAATATACTTGTGTTATCTAGACTTGAAATTTGTAAAATTGCCACAGCATACCCTCATTTTTTGCTTATGTAGTCAATTCATACATGTTAACACATACATGCTAACAACAGGGGAGAGAAGGACTAGTCTTTGCTGCTTGGGTAAACCCCATGTAGATTAGCAGTATTTTCTAAAATGTCCTATATATTCTTACTCATAAAGAACATCAACTAACAAAAATGAACATCTTAGAAATATTTAAATATATTTTCACATCCAGCTGTTCTTCCTCCTCTTACTGTAACATCATGCCTCAGGGTAATCAGTGCTAGTTTTGAGCACAATAGCTGAGTTAAATGATCAAAGCACTTATCTGTTACTTGATCTGGTAAAACTGCTGTCTGCTTTACCTACATTTGTTTGCCTTTGACAACTAAATACAATCCCTCAGTGTTTGTAAATAATTATGATGTATCATTATACTACACAGAGGAGACAAAAGCAGCAAACCTATCAGTTACAAAATCATTTCACATCTTTAGTTGGTGTGCCGTTTCTGATGTTGTAAGTTCAGGCTCTGAGTTGCCTTAAGCCCAAAGCACACAATGGGTACTGCTTTCAATAAACTCTGAATGCTGAAAGGCAGTGGGAGCTTCAGCTAAGATGCCAAGAGCAGGCTGATAAATTACTGCAATTGTACACAGTATTGATTACGAATGCTAAACACTCCTATTGCATTATATGAGGAGGAAAAGCAACTTTTAGCTGAATGAGTAGACTTAAATAGGAAAGGTTACTTAAACAAGTTGGATGAAATTGGAACATTTTCACTGCATGTCATGAATTCCTAGACAACAAAGGCTCAGGTTGTGTATGATGAAAAATTTGGTCATAACAATTCATAAAAATAAAATTAATCTAAGAAGTGCTGGTGAAGTGCTTAGGTTTGAGAGGACAGACATAAACCACATACATTTATCATTTTAAAACCAGACAATTTCTGTCTCATACCGCAATTTATTCCTGTCTGCTTTTTCACTCAGATGAATTCCTTCTGTGGTTAGAATGACAAAATATTTCCACATTAATGAGCTAATTAGTTTAATTGCATAATGATGCTATTCTTTTAAACTCATGTTGAATTTCCAGAAGAAATAGTTACTAAGTCACAATTACAGGATTCACTTAGGCTTCTCTGTTATCTTTACCTGTTTTGTTCTGGAGATTTGCCTTCACAACTTTCTTATTACACCATCATGACCTTGCATGCTGAAACCAAATCAATTTCCAAACATTTCAGAGGTCAACATAATGGTATATAATACTTTATGATAATCTTTGAATTCTTAATATTCCAGGTAATATTATTTTTTAATTCAAGAGGTAAGATATTGTACATATTTCCACATATTTTCTATCATGGCACTATTATTCAGACATCTGCAGCCTGATACTTCAAGTCAAAGGTTTCAGTTTGATAATGAACAAGACAAATAGTGAATATGTTAATATAATTTTCTTCTAGGTCCAGGCTTTTACAATGCTTACCATAAGAATGCATTAAGTTTGAAGAACTTTGGGACACATTAAACCCATAGGGGTTTCATACACATAACTGAATGAAATAATACAGGCAAACAGAAAAGTTGAGATGATACTCAAGCACGTGATGAAACACCACAGGCCAGACCCTGAAGAGGTATAACTCAGCACAATTTCTTTACTGGGTTGTTTTATGCCTGCTGACAATATAATGTAATTTTAACAATTTAACAAAATTTAAATGAATATTAATTAACAAGGACTTCTCTTAATGATTTAGGCTTAATAAAATGGGTATCTGAAAGACGTGGAAATGAGAGAAGCTGACTGAATGATTCAGCTCACTTTTTTGTTTTTCTTCCCTCTCAATAAATGACCTGACTCAGACTGATTCTGATCTTTTCCAGGATATATTTATGCATCTGATGCTCATGTGTTAAGTCAGACTTCTCTGAAAAACCAAACCAGCTCCTAGTTAGATCTAATCTTTAGCACTATTAATGAACAGAGTCCATAAAATGCTTCTATTTCAATTCAGAACAGAAATTTCAATTAGCAAGTTAAGGACTGAATTGCCACTGAAATATTAGTATGTATTCTTAAGTTTAATGCTATTTAACTGAAGGTGTAGATTTTATAATAAAACATGATTCAGCATAAAGTAAACTTTTTATAGAGAAATGCCACATATGAAGAAAGTCACCTATTTACTCTTTGATTAATAATGAATTAGTAATAAATTTTGCTTATACCATAGGATGACAAATTGTACTCAAATAAACCACTATTCTCCAAAAAATATAATATAATTACACAGTTCTCTAATATCTTAAAGCCAGAATTTTGACAGCTGTTTGTTGAACATTAGCTTTATTTTTATTAGGAAATTAGCAGACAAATTCATGGGACCTTGGGTTACCTTGAGGAAAAAAGTTGAGCCAAAGACATCCTCATTTATTTAAATGTGTAATTTCCGAATGATTTCACAATTTTTTTTAATTATAGATTGAATAAAAATCATGTTTTTAAAAGTTATGCAATTCCATTAAAACTTTCCACAAAGCTAATATGAAGTGTTAGACTATTAATGTTATTTCATGGAATATGCAGACTATACGTGGCCTGACTATTGAAATCACACAGCACACACGCATCGTTTGTAAAACATTAGAAATCATTGTCTATTGACAATTTCACCATTAAAGTGAGAGCTAGGGTATGATGAAAATACATTTCAGCTGAAGAGGTGTACATCATTACATGCATATCTGGAGATGCACGTTGGTCCATTTCAGAAGAATACAAGTTTGTTCAGATGAGGAGAGTGATAGCTTAGGTTTAAAAAAATACAGTAGTAGAAGCATCTGGGTACAGTACCAGAAGTCAGCCTACTACTGCTTCTCTTCATAAATACAAATATATGAGCATTAGAAAAAACTTGAGAGATCAGATAAAGATTTGTATCCTTCTAGATCCTAAACAGTCAGTGTTTAACTAGGCTGATGCAATCTTTCTGCTACTTACTGATTGCTCCTCAAAATTTGTTGTTGCTGATCTACAGCTTGGATCATGGCACCAATATTTGTCTTCACCACAAATAAGAAATCTCATCTAACAATGGCATTTGTAGCAGCTCCATCTTTCTAATACTTTTTAACCTGACAAGCACTATGTCCACTAAAGACATCTTATCATACAAGGAACAACTTTTTTCCACTACTCCTTTCCAGTTTTTTTTGCCGTGTGCCCATTTTTGACAAATTGAACCGAAAGATATAATTTGTACTAACTTGGTCTTTGCTGCTACATGAGGAAATTGAAAATGTCATGACTTACCTTTGAAATTAGATGCTTTGCTTAATGTGGATACAACTGGATCTCTCTCTTCCCACCCTTAGACATGTCAAATACATTAACAACACCTTATTGCAAGTATACTGACACCATGCAGAGTGAATACACTTGCACAAAAAGCCTCTTTTACCTGCATTTTTAAAATTCCTTTAGTAACTGCATCTTGGTATCCTTCAGTCACTTGTATCCATTATGTCTGCTTGCCTGTGGACCACCGCAGATCTCTCTAGGATTTCAGGGCTGAAGACATTTGCACATCTTGGCGGTTGATATCATAGCCTGCCTTAAATATATTAACCACAGATAAATATGACAGCATCCATGCAGTTCTAGCTGCAGCACTTATTTCTGCAGTTTACCAAACAGAGCAGCAGCAGTGTTTGCTGCAATGCAAACTTATAAAGATAGCATGTAATGCTGGTGTTTCTCAAGTGCTTATTCCAGTTTGGTTAAGACTTTTGATTTCCATAAGTGAACCACACTTATATGGGTTTTCTGGAGGCATAATATTTCCTTTGTTTGCTGAGGGGTTCTTTGCTGATTGTAGCTGTAGTAACGTCACTTCTTTATTTATACAAGCATCTGATGTAAAACTGGTAACAAAGTTGTTGTACACACAGACAGTTACTGCCTGCACTTTCTTAACTGTTTTTATATTAACTGACAAAATAATTGCTGAAACTCTAATATTCAAAGGCAAAATAATTAAAAACATGGTATTTGGGCATCAGCTTTCTTAGGGATATGAATTAAAGGAAAGCAGCAAATGCAGTAACTTGTTAACTCAGAGCTCCAAGGTAAAATACGTTTTCTGCTCCCACCTTTAAGTTTTTTTGTTTTGGTTTTCTTTTTTGGTGTTTTTTTTGGAGTGGTGGTTTTGCATTTTTTTTCCTCATATGCTTTATACTACGCCAGTAATCAGGTACTAGAATATTGTTCCCAGAACAAGGCATCAATTTACCCATTCTTCAGTCATACACAAGAATTTCTACACAAATGATCCCAGATTATGATTAGAAAGCCAAGCTATTTAAACCATGTAGCTAGTTGAAATTTCTTTTGTTTCCATTTTCAAAGGATACGTTGTTTAAAGAAGGTGAGTACATCTAAGCCCATTATTAAAAATGAATCTCAAATAGAACAGATGCATTTTGGCCAAGATAAAGCTCAGCGCTTGAGGAAAGCTGTCAACCATATCTGAGACAATTCTGTCACAAAACTACACAAAAAGGAAAACCTAAAGAGCACTGATGTGTCTCATAGCTTCCTGAAATACTACCCTGTGAAAGTTTCCAAGTTAGACACCATGTAAAAAGGGCAACGATTACAGTCAGGGCACAATTACATACAATAATCATTAGATCTAATTATTATTACTTTGATGAATACGTGGAAGGCTTGAAGAGAAACTTCTAAGAGGACTTCCTAGAATTTGATTAACCTTCATGTGCTGATACAAGGGAAAGCACAAAACGGTTTTCTGAAGTGAAGGGCTGGACAACTGTGTCCAAAGTTACTAAAGAGTTGCAAAAGTTGTTCACATGGTTCAAAACTGATCAGAATCGCAGGACTAAATTAGGAAGGAATAAACAAATGTTTGCATTTGATGTGTCTGAAGAACAGGAGACAACAAAGGTACTTTGAGGTGAAAACCACAGCAATTTGGAACAGGGGTGGTCCCCATGAATTCCAAGATTATAGGGCACAAAATAGCCAGAGCGTTTACAAAAAATAAAAAAAAAAAAAATAAAAAAAAAAGGCCAGTGCAAACAGAAGGGAATGCTTAAAACTTAGAAATATTCAAGTAGATGTAGTAAGATCTAGACATGTTCTGCATGTGTAGGTCAAGCAGAGAAACAGGACAACGAAGATGCCCAGATTGCAGCCTTGAATTAACAGAGTCATGGTCATACTCTCTGTTCTTTCTGTTATTCTGTTTTTGAACAGAGCACAATGACAACAGTAACTCAGTATTTGTAAATAAAAATTGGGCTATAAAATTTCTAAACTTATCAAATAGCAACTGAAGACATTTGCTTGTACTTCAAGGCCATAGCATCAATAGCAACTGTTACACTGTTTCAGGTATTCTATCATATGGTACTTTAAGAATCATTCCAAATAACAAAACTAACCATCTTCTTTGTTAGGGAAACTGTAAGATGACCAAAAAAAAAAAAAATCACATCACCCTGAAATTTATTTTTTCATTCCAATTTAAGTGAAACACTTGATATTTTTCTGTATTTGCTTAAAGAATAGTATATGAAAAGGTATTGTTTTATTCTAAAAATTATTCTGTCACTAGGAGAAATTTAATTAATACTCTTTTAAAGACAGGCTAAGAAACTTAGGGCTGTTCAGCCTGGAGAAGAGAAGGCTGTGTGGAGACCTCATAGCAGCCTTCCAGTATCTGAAGGGGGCCTACAAGGATGCTGGAAAGGACTCTTCATTAGGGACAGTAGCGATAGGACAAGAGGCAATGGTTTAAAACTTAAACAGGGGAGATTTAGGTTAGATATAAGGAAGAAGTTCTTTACTGTGAGGGTGGTGAGGTACTGGAACAGGCTGCTCAAGGAAGCTGTGAATGCTCCATCCCTGGTAGTGTTCAAGGCCAGGTTGAATGGGGCTTTGAGCAATCTGGTCTACTGTGTGGTGTCCCTGCCCATGGCAGGGGGGTTAGAACTGGATGAGCTTTAAGGTCCTTCCAACCCTAACCATTCTATGATTCCAAACTACTCAAATCAACTTTTCTTTATACTGAAACCGTTCACGATCAGATTGTAAACTACGCAGGACATGGGCCTGGAATATGCTAGGAAGAGTACTATTAGTCAACGAAGATGATACTAGAGAACACCTATTTTTGAATGAATTGTGCATATACTCCCTCAGGGTGTTTTTGCAGAAGCGTACCTCTGAAATAAAAGCTAACTGAATCATGATAAATGATCTGAAAACAGTATGGTGGTGAAGTATGCTGTTGAAGTTAAGTGGCTGAGGGAATCTGCATATAACTTCACAATCCAGAGTGCATAAGCAGGTGAAATTTAATGTAGATAACCATAATGTAAACACAGAAAAAAAACCCCTACCACCTCACCTTTTAAATTATCTAGATGTAGATGTTAACAGTCAGAAAATAGATCCTGGAATCTACATAGTTAATGCCATGAAAACAAGGTTCCAAATCTGTTCAACATTGAACAGGCCAACATTTAACAATGCTCGCTTCACCCGCTTTCTCGCTTCCCTACCAAAGCAAAACAAATAAATTACAGGAATTATAAAGAAAGAGCTGGGTAATGACATAAAAACCATTATTTTGACTGCTGTTATGTTTTGAATACTGTGTGTAACTTCTGGTCTCCTCATCTCCAAAAGCATAGACTAAAACTCTCCAGCTTGGGAAGTACAAGACTGAGGAAAGATAGAAAATCATGAACTGAAGAGCGAAGGTGAGTAGAGAGCAACTGTTCATTGTTTCTAGGAAAATGAACAAAGCCAGATAGGAAACTTACAAAACAAACCCAACAACCTTCCCCCCAAGAAAACCCACAAAAAAGCCCCCTCCCGCAAAAAAAAACCACCACCACCACAAAACCATCCCACATTTCAACAATGCATAGTCAAACCTCATTAAACAAGGACCTCTTCCTGCAAATGCCAAAGGCCTATGGGGACTTAAAAAGTGTATGATTTGGCAAATTTGTGGAATAAAAATCTACTGAGAATTGTCAAAAATAAGACACCACTTCGGATTCAGAAAGTGCTAAACCCACAAATGGTTCCATTCGAGGTATTAAGGGCACTTTCTAGTGTCCACTGCTACAGACATGTATACTCAAATAACATGTTTTAATGAAGACTGCACTATCTAATTGTTTCTGGAATACATTTACTTATAGCCAAGTTCAAAGGAATCAACAAATAAAAAATATGAATACTAACAAGATACATTTCAGTCTTGGAAACATTTACATATATATTTACTTGATTGTGGTCCAATTCATATCATTAACATATGAAAAAGACTAAATGTAAGAATCTAATCTCCAGAGAAACTGCACGTTTTCCCTTTTAAAAACTTTTTTACATAGATTCTGTACTATCATGTTGGTACTACGTGTACCAAGTCAGGACAGAATTCATTTTTTGGGAAAGTGTGTAGGGGTATTTCTAACAGTGTAAGGTGTATTAAAATTCCATTGATTTGATCTGTCTTTCAGGAGGAAAAAAAACCCATTACTTATTTCCATCTTCTTACGCACAGAGTAACTTTGTCACTACCTATTGTGTTTGCTGTAAGTAATCATGCTGGCAGGTTTGTGCATCTTGTCAACTTTTAGGCCCGTAGCCTTCAGCAGCAGCACTTCCTGCTGCACTACAGCTTCCCCAAAGCAACCGCTGCTCGAGTACTATTCAAATGTAGCAGATCACGAGCAATGGCACCAAGTACATTTCAAGAAATCCTTGTTTCAATCAGCAAGCAAAAACCTCCATCACTAACTTACCCGATCTGATTTCTAAATCAATTTAAGCCTTACAATATTATGTAGAAACATGGCTCAAAGGACGCTTACTTTAAGTAATGAGGTAAAGATGCACAGTTACAGTTTTAAAAGTGCTAAGCAGTCACTCTTCGAGAAGCAAACTAACGGGATGAATGAGGAAAGGAATGACTCGAAATCCCGTTAGCTACCTATTTTCACTCGCAGCAGTCTAAAAAGGTCCTAAATTATTATTTTGCTCCATTCCAAAGGGATTAGCTGTGCAAAAAATCAAACCTGTTGAGCAACGTGGTCTAACCTGTAAATTAGTTAAAAAAGACTGAAAAAACCCCAAGTGTAGAGAATTGCTCTAATTAATACTTACTTGTCAAGTCAAAAAAAAAAAAAAAAAAAAAAAAAGAGGGAAGACACTTCCACACTCTGTGTGCGCTAACAACAGTCCCGTGGCACCTCAAAGCAGAAAACCATGATGAAGCACAAAGTTACACCAGCCCGTCAGGCGTCCCTGTCTCCACAGCTCTCGTCCAAGTCACCCCGGCCCGCGGCGGAAGGCTCGCAGTGTCCGCCGGGCTGGCCGCGGCGGAAGACAGAGGCGCACGTTTCAAACACCTCTCGGGGGACAGAGGCGCACCCAGGCGCGCCGCCGCCGCTCGCCTCAGGCCCGTCAGCCGCCGGGTACGGGGCGGCGGGAAAGAGCCAGCGGCTCGCGCCGGGCTTGTAGCGCGAGCGCGCCACCCCGCCCCCGCTCCCCTCCACGCCCCCGCTACCGTGAGGCCGTTAGCGCGCAACCGCTCCCAGGCGCGTGCCGCCTCAAGGGCTTCCGCGCGCGCCGTACGCAGCAGCGGGAGGGAGGAAGAGAAGAAAAGAAGGCGGGAGGGTGGGAGTTGTTCTCCGCCTCGCTCCCACCCCCGCCGGGGCTCCGCCGCCGCCGGTGGACGCTGGGAGGCGACAGCGAGTCCCCGCCGCTGGATCCGCTCGGGGGACGCGAACGAGTGGGTGAGACTTTTACCTTTTCTCTCTTTTCCCGTCTTCACCCACCATGCTGCGGACGCCGCTGCCCGCGCAGGAGAAGCGGCGGCTCAGCCCGGCGCTTTCCTCCTGAGGAGATGAGGGAGGCGCGGCCGGGCCGGAGCTAGCGCGACCCGCGCCTCATCCCCGTCCCCAACCACCATGAGGGAAGAGAGTGAAGTAGCCGCCGCCGCGGCCGCCTCCCACCACGGACCCAGCCGACGCCCGCAGCACTGCCAGCAGCTGGACGGCAGCGGGGCTGCTGCCCCCCTGGCGCTGCCTGGCGGCGGAGGCAGCCCGGAGAGCCTGCGGAACGGCTACGTGAAGAGCTGCGCGACCCCCCTGAGGCAGGACCCTTCGAAGAGCTTCTTTTCCCTGCTGCTGTTCCCCGCCGCCACCTTTTCCACCTCCTGCCGGGCTCTGCTCTGCCTGGGCGCCCTGACCGCCGTTGTCCTTTCACTCCTGGCCTTTCACGACCAGGACAGCGCCGGGGGCCAGCAGGACGGGAAGAGCTGGCGGAATCCCCGGCCTTTGCACGCCTTGCTGTGCCTGACCCGCTGCCTCAGCCCCCTCTTTAGCATCGCCTGTGCCTTCTTCTTCCTCACCTGCTACCTGGCCGGTGGCAGGCGCGGAGAGCACGGCGGCGGCACGACCCACTGGTGGCTGCTGGCGCTTCCCGTGTGCTGCTACTCGGGAGACTTCGTGGCGCTGCAGTGTCTGCTGCCCGCGGAGGGGCACGAAGCGGAGCCCCAGCCCCACGTCGAGCCGCAGATGGTCCTAGGCAGGCTCCTGACAGTGCTGGGCTCGGTGGCAGCGCTCACCCTGCTCCACAGCTCCCTGAATTTGCGCCGGAGCCTTCTCGTTTTGGTCTTCTCCAGCTTGGTGTGGCTGGTGTCGCTCACCAGCCTTCCCTGCGTGCCCCCCGCCCTCAGACCGCTGCTGGCCGGCTCGGTCGGGGTGTCTGGCTGCCTCCTGGCACTCTGTGGCGGGGAGCACGGCATCTTCTCGGCTCAGAGACGAGGAGCGCACCACCAGCATCCTCACCACTCACGGCTCCCCAGCGTGGAGGAAAAAGTGCCTGTGATCAGACCCAGGAGAAGATCTAGCTGCGTATCCTTAGGGGAAACTTCGGCCAGCTACTATGGCAGCTGCAAAATGTTTAGGAGACCCTCGTTGCCTTGCATTTCCAGAGAGCAGGTAGGTGTCTCCGAAACTGGAGCTAAAAACTTTCTGAGGAGTGAGCGCCCCTCGCTTTCCTAACTGCTGTATGTGTTTGTGCTGGATGTCTAACTGACAAGCTCCTTTTAGAGGAATGGAGAAAAACGTTAGTTCCTTAGCGGATTTCTCATCTCGGTTCTGTAGAATCGATATAATACTTTATGTCTCTATAGAAACTAAGCAATAATAATGTGTTTGCTATAGCTCTCTCGCTTTTTGCACGATCTTAAATATTAAAAAGTAATTCTTACTGATTGGAACAAAACCCCAAACCAAACATCTTCAGCTATCAGCTATCTTGTTATTTTGATTGCTTCTTTTCCAAAGCCCACCTCCTCCACTTCTCACAGACCTTACGAGAGAAAGAAACCACAGCTTTCTAGCTGCTCGCAACTGGTTCTTCCCTCTTTCTGTCGACAAAATGATTGTTAAGTGCTAAAGAAATACCAGGTTTTGAGGGACATGATTTATCAAATGTTGGTGTTGTCTAAGTAGCAGCTGTTCTGCCTTGCAGATATCTTTGTCCGTCTCTCTCCCTCTCACCCTCTCTTCCTCACTTCACATAAATTAACATTAGGTTTGAGTTGATGTGATTTAAACTCCTTTTTTACTGAAGAGAGAGCTGTTCAGTAGAGTCTGGAGGGATGCCCGAAACGCTCAGTTTTCTTGAATGGAACTCTGTTGGTTTCTACCTCCCGGAAAACTTTTCAATGAGTCTTGTAGTGTAAACTCCGAGAGGGGGAGTAGTGGGGGGAGGGGGGTAGGTTTGTTTTTATTTGGAACTTGCACGTGAACAGCAGGAACGTCGAATTGCGTTGCCGGTGGAATTGGCCCGAGGCTGCTGCAAGTGAATTATCAGCCCGTTATAGGAAGGAGAATAAGGGAGTGTATTCATTAAACGTGCGAACGAACAGTTTCTGGGAAGTGATTGTTGCTACAGAACCCCCCATCTACTACTGTTGTGGCTGAAATTGATGGCTACTAAATGAAATTTTCTAATTTTGCTTTGACATATATTTCGTAATGCACTTGATGTGATTGACTGTGAGATAGGTCTGAGAAAATACGAGGTGAATCTGAAACGGTGGAGTAGTTTCCTCGCATTTCTCTCCCTGCACTTGCACAATGGAGTAATACAGCGGTAACTGTTTTTTGCATAGGAGGTTGAAATGCAAGTATGCTGTAACAGGCTTCAGAAACAACTCATTCAATAAGTTTGAAATTATCAAATGCATACTATGAAAGAAACATTAAAATATTGTACTAGCAGTTAAGATATGTAGGGAATACTGTATAATAATTTACTTTCTCTGTTCCCTTCTTTCCCTTCTGGATAGTGCGTGTTCTTTTTTTTCACATTTGTCTGCAATACAAAACCCCCCAAAAATGTAGTTTCATTAACGTTCTTAGGTGATAGAAGATATTTGTTCTCATGCAAGTTACTAAACGCTTCTGTTGGTATTTGCCTCACTTCCTAAAGGCATGCACATATTTCAAGTTAAGGCATTTATTATTCTTTAAGTAACATCATAAACATCAACCATAACTGAAGACTTAGAATTTATTGGCAGTACTTAAATCATACGTGTTCATAATAAAATGTAACTGCTTGGTAGACTTCCAGAATTTGATATCTTTGTTATCTCTAGAAGTGAACAGAAATAACAGATCTGAAGTTCTTTATTTTCCTAATAGTCTATTATGCTTTACAATAAATATTTGTGCTTTATTAAGCACAGTTTAAATGAGATTCATAGATATATGTTTTGTGCAGTATTTTATATATGATTTTAGAAGGATAACACAGGTTAAATCTTCCGATCTCCTGTGTGACTTGGAGAGAGATCAAACATTGCAGAGCTGATAAAACATCAATTGTTTGGGGGCAGGGGAGAGAGAAGTAAGCCCATATTGTGTGACTTTATTTGAGTAAACACTACAAGGTTTTTATATGGTTTCCTTGAAACAGAGGGAATGTACACACTTGATGCTTTTCAGAGAACATTTATTGTGTGAATTTTCTGTAAGGGCTAATTGCATATTTTGTAGTTATTTATAAAAAATTACAATGTTTCTTTTCCAATGTTAGTATTTTAAGAGTGAGTTTAATGAGCATTATTTGTAAGATCAGTGGAAAACAAGGAGTGTGCTACAGGTTCATCATGACAAGAATACTCTGATGACTGAGAGCTAAGTTGCTACTGTGATTCCATTAAGTGTATTTCCTATGATTGTTGTGAACCTCTTGTATGTAGAGGTTTGTATGAACCTCTGCAAGCAGGGGCGTGTAAGAACAAAAAAAGCCAGATGTATCAAATCATAGAATACCAGGTGGGTAGGGACTTCAAGGATCGTCTGATCCACCCTGTCCTGGCAAAAGCACAGTCTAGACATGGTGGCCCAGCACCCTGTTCAGCTCAGTTTTAAGTGTCCAATGTTGGGGAATCCAACACTTCCCTGGGGAGGTTATTCCAATGACTGATTGTTCCAATAGTGAAAAATCTTCCTCTTGTGCAGATTTTAGTTACTCTTTGAGGAAAATAGGGAATGCTAGTACTGACCTGAAGTTTTCGGTTACTTGTTGATTTGAAATTTTGCAGACTCTTTGTCTGGTTAAATACACAAGAAAATAATGATATCAAGTTGGCTTGTATTTTCATTAATAAGTTCAAGCCAGCAATTCTGAGGGGTCTGTGTGCATGCAGTGCAGGAGAAGGACACATGACAGAGGTATGTATGACCAGCAATGTGCACACACTGGAACTGGATGGAGCTATTGCTGTTTTCTGGGATAGAAGTGGAAAGAGGCCTGTGAGCAGGATCCTGTAAGCGCAATGTAGTTTGAGGTGAGAGAACAGAGTCTTGAATAGATTGTATCTTTAATTTTTTATGTGAGTATACTTAAATGCCATTGTCAAAATACATAACTACACAGAGAATGAAGCAATACAACTATGATTAAGGCTAAAAATTATGCAAATGCAATGTCTTTTCTGAGTTCTACTATATTAATACTTCTGCTCACAGAGATTCATATAATTTAAGCAGTAAATGGGGTTTTTTGTATTCTTACCTCAGTATCCATCTTGGCCCTAAAGAGGAATTTCTTACTAGCAGTGTGACTTCAGTATTGGTTGGTAGTATAAATTTTGTGTAGGTGATTGCAAGTATTAATTGAATGCAATCTATTAGCTGTACCTACAGCTGCTGGTATCAAAGAGATTTTCTTCATTGACAGTTGCATATTTAGCACTGGATTTCTATTTTTTTCCACATGAAAACCAAATCAGAATTTGGAATCTACAAGGTGCTTCTCACTATTGGAGATCTTGTAAGCACTCTGTATCAGGAAATTTTTTTTCCGTGAGTAAAAAGTAGGCCTTTGTAACTAAACACATGGGATATGTGTCCCAAACAATCTGCAAGCAGAGCTGATACTTTTCCTAGTTACCTGACTAGGCTCAAATATATAGGAGGCTGGGATATTTCATGGATAAAGACGGCTTTCATGTTGCACACTGTTAATTACAGGAAGAATTGTCTTGTGGTTAGGTTGTTGGATTGACCGCCACCTCTTCACAGTTTCTTTCCCAAGCTATCTTGTACCTTTGATGCATTACCTTTAGAAAGATGAGGACTCAATTTCAAGAGTCTATAATATTTATGTAACTTGAAATTAATGCAGTTCCCTATTCCCAGACAAGTTATATCTGTGTCTGTTACCTATTTTTGAAACAAATTATACTCTGTCCTTAACTACTTGAGGTATAAACTTTCTAGCGCAGAGCCTGTCTGTTAATATGTATTTTATAGTTTCTTAAAATTGTTAAATTCAGATACAGTTTGCAGCCTAGAAACACATCAGGCTTTACCTGTTGATTGCAGCCAATAACGTAAAATATAACTCTTCTTACTGTGTATTTGACAAACTTGCTCTTTGAAATGTCAAATGTTCTAATGATTACAGTGACTGTTGCCACAAGTGTATCTGCACATCAAGATTTGTTCCTGTTGTTAACAGACTTTGTATCTCTTGGGGTTTTATTGTTAGTCTTATGGGGAAAATCAAGGTAGAAACGTGTGTGTGTTAAGTTGTGAATGTAGTCAGTTTCAATGGGATACAACTGAGTGTGGAGTATAGAAAGAGAAGGATTACACGGTGAAAGGAATAGTCTTGGAAAACTGTTTCTGCATCTGTATTTGGGTTTTATAGGATGTTTGGTTCTGTCTGACCTTGACAAAATGTTTTGCACTAGGTGAAATATCAAATGAGACTCTTGGTAAGAGTTGCATCCTTTTTCTTTTTAATATTTTTTTTTTTTTAAAATCTTGAAGTTATATTCCTGAGGTATTATAATGCAAATAAAGGATGATTTGAGCATGGTCTGCCTACAGATACCTATGGTCAGCATTCAAGATGATGTCTTGATGGTGTCAAGATGGTAAAGTGACCAGTCAGTGTAGCAAAGGGGTTGACTGTTTCTGCAGGTGTGGTTTCCTAGAAAGATAATGTAAAAGGAGGAAGACAGCTGCTGTGGAAATGCTGAAGAAATTTGGAGGAAGATGAGGGTGGCATATTAAAGGGGTGGCCAGAGTGCCAGTAGGAAAGAAATGGAGGAAGTTGGGAGAGAAGGTTCCAAGAACTGTGTGATTGGCTGTGTCAAAGAAAACTAAAGAATTTATTGGATAAAACACTAATTTTCAGCTTTGACTAGGAAGACGTTTGAAACTCATGAAAGAAAATTTTAGAGATAAGGAAAACAGGTGCCCAGGAATGTGTCTAGAATAGCAAATGGAACAGCCTCCACACTGCAGTTTGTGAACAGTACATACTGTAAAGTTAAATATGAAACGAAAGAGAAGTACAAGGAGTCGGGTATATTTTCTCAAGGAAAAAACTCATCTTTTGAGACAACATATGTCTGCGCATGTGTATGCCTGACAGTTCGAATAGTTGAACTTGAGCAACTGAACTGATTAGTATTATGACCTTAGAAGTTTCAAAGATAGCAAATTCCAGCAAGTTTTATGGAAAAAGGTGAGTGGGAAGTAAATGGAATATGCCCTAACACAGGGCAAGTCTGCAGTGTGAGCTGAACTCTTAGAATCCACATGAGAGTGTCTCTGCTGTCATGAGTGAGTACCAGAACCAGGGGATAGGAATTCTGTTAAAGCCCATGCCTTATTTGACAATTGATAGAGAAATTATATATTTTAAAAAATCCTTTTTCTTCTGGCTTTGGATACCTAAAAATGAAAACTTTGTGCAGCCTTACCTTTGTTCAACCAAATCTCTGAAGAAAACCAAGTGTAATTCTTGGGTCAGGTGTTCAGATACTAGTTGCTGAAGATGGAATAAAGTAAATCTTGTATTTTTGTGCAAAGATGAGGATTACAGGCAGAGAAACTGGGAGATGTAGTCTGTTCTATTGTTGATGCAATATCTTGTTGAGGAGAACTGATGAGAAACTTCTGCCTGCCAAATGAGAAGGGAGGGCAGACCATGGGAAATTACAGCCATAGAATATTTTGTTGAAATCTCTTCCATTTTTCCACTATAAAACTGTGTGGAGAGAGAGCTGAGACTAGCTTAAGATGAGAGTAAAGGGAACTGAAAGGATACAGTTTTCACCATGACTTTTTCATTGGGTGAAAACAATGCTTAACGAGATAGACAGACACAACAGATTAAGTTTTAATGGAAAAAAAAAATAGTGGCACTTTTCGGCAACTCAGTAGCAGGCACTATAAAGGTAAAAAGTGAGGACTTGAATTGGTGAGGGCAGACTGTGTAATATATGAGAGAATGTTAGCAAAGCATAAAGAGGATTAGTTACTTTAAGGATCTAGTGGAAATAAAAGAGTACTAGAGGCTTCCAAACAGACAGGAACCATAGATGTTAATAAATCAGAATTCACAGGGTAACAAGTAAACTGACATATGATGATGTTTAGAAATGGGAAGTGTCACAGAAGGAGATCGGAGGGATCTGTCCTTATGGAAGACCAAGTTAAGTGAATGGCTTTAGTGATGAGTGTGACAAAATAGTGTGTTCTAGGAACTAGAGATGGCATAACAGCAAATGACTGCTGAAATAAAATTATAGTTTCCAGAACATTTTTATATTTGAAAACAGACCATGCAGCTTTGGGAAAGGACATAATTCATACAGATATGGGCAGATGGTGACTGAGAGTATGTTTGGATGTGGTGGGCCATCCTTCTTAGCTTTTACACATAGTATGTTCTTTTGAAACAAGTGCATATTTACTGGGAGCGGAACAGAAAAGGGCACAGATATCAAATTTTTTTTTTTTATGTCCTTCTGCTTATTTGACAGTCCAATATTTATGAAAACCAGTGCTGCTATGCAGAACAATCATGACTGCCAGTGCTAGCCTCACTTTGGACAAGAGGTGTAGAAAAAGCTGACGTATTTCCAATTAAATGACTGATTGGATGGTAATCCTGACAAGTTTTTTTACCCAGTACTGAGTTGCAAACCGAAGTACTTTCACTAAGTTAAAAGCATATTTGCAGCAAGTGTTCCATTTCTTGTTCATTTGATAAATGAAAGTGTGGTTTATGAAATGTTAAAATCTTAGAATCATAGAACAGTTAGGGTTGGAAAGGACCTTGAGATCATCTAGTTCCAACCCCCCTGCCATGGGCAGGGACACCTCACACTGAACCATGTCACCCAAGGCCTCATCCAACCTGGCCTTGAACACCGCCAAGGATGGAGCATTCACAACCTCCCTGGGCAACCCATTCCAGTGCCTCACCACCCTCTCCTTATATCCAATCTAAACTTCCTCTGTTTAAGTTTGAACCCATTACCCCTTGTCCTGTCACTACAGTCCCTGATGAATAGTCCTTCCCCAGCATCCTTGTAGGCCCCCTTCAGATACTGGAAGGCTGCTATGAGGTCTCCACACAGCCTTCTCTTCTCCAGGCTGAACAGCCCCAACTTTCTCAGCCTGTCTTCATACAGGAGGTGCTCCAGCCCCCTGATCATCCTCGTGGCCCTCCTCTGGACTTGTTCCAACAGTTCCATGTCCTTTTTATGTTGAGGACATCAGAACTGCACACAATACTCCAAGTGAGGTCTCATGAGAGCAGAGTAGAGGGGCAGGATTGCCTCCTTTGACCTGCTGGTCACGCTCCTTTTGATGCAGCCCAGGATACAGTTGGCTTTCTGGGCTGCGAGCGCACACTGCCGGCTCATGTTCATTTTTTCATCGACCAACACCCCCAAGTGCTTCTCCACAGGGCTGCTCTGAATCTCTTCTCTGCCCAACCTGTAGCTGTGCCTGGGATTGCTCTGACCCAGGTGTAGGACCTTGCAGTTGTCATGGTTAAACTTTATAAGGTTGGCATCAGCCCACTTCACAAGCGTGTCGAGGTCCCTCTGGATGGTATCCCTTCCCTCCGGCTTATCAACTGAACCACACAGCTTGGTGTCGTCAGCAAACTTGCTGAGGGCGCGCTCAATCCCACTATCCATGTCACCGACAAAGATGTTGAACAAGACTGGTCCCAACACCGATCCCTGAGGGACACCACTCGTTACCGGTCTCCAGCCAGACATGGAGCCATTGACCACAACTCTTTGCGTGCAGCCATCCAGCCAGTTCTTTATCCACCATATATTTTTGTTTATAATGTAGTAATTTAAAACTGTTCAAGATACCACAGAAAATGTACCATGTAAAGCTGTATTTGGGTGCTTTGGGTTTGTTTTTGAGAGATCTTTCCTCTTTCATGTGGAACATTCCAGACTTTTTGGTATGATTAGCAATATAGGTATGTTGGTTTAGCTATATCTACACTGGTAAGAGCAATTGAGAAATACACATGGGATTTAATTTGGGGTGAGTGCTTTCAGTATGCCCCAAACGAGCAGTGCTGCTCCCCCACCCCAAAGGTACTGTGCCACTGTTAGGTGGTGATACAGCAAGCCTGTGTTACACCTGCCTGTTGAATCTCTTGTCAGTATGGTTTTATCAGCAAAGTTCATAATACAGACTAAGCTCTTCTGAAAGTGTGTGCAGTTTAAGGTTTGCAGAGGTACGTTTTATCAATTTTATTGAAATAAAAGCTGAAATATGACTCTCTGCATAGGCACTATGGTATTAGAGTGTTTCTTTTCATCTTCATTATTGGTCATGTTACATTTTCTTTTTTTATTAGATTAAACCCCTTTAGCAGGATAGGAGCTAAACTGAAGGCTAAAAATACTAGGCTAACTGTTAACACTAAGAGGATTAGCATGATTTGTGTTCCAATGCAACCCAAAATTAAAGGCCTGTATTTACATTTAGGGTACTTTTATTTTTCTGAAGAGTTAGTTTAACATTACAGATTCAATCATAGCATAATTTATATGGAGGTTTTAACTATCTTTTTTTTTGCTCCTAAGCATTGATGTGTGATACCTGTTTGCCGCTTCAGGAATATAATTTTGTTCCTTCTGTCTACTAGATTCTATTAAAGGAATTCTAAATTTCAGGCTACTCTTAATTATTAATATAGGACAAGAAGTACAGGGGTTTTTTTATGACCAGGTAACACTGAATTTTTTCTGGTACTTTCTGGCTCTCCAGAACAGTTTATCCTTTCACACAAACTACTGATGCACCTAGTGGTTTTCAACATTTGATGACTGATAAACACTGATCTTGTTATCCTCTGTGAGAGACTTGTTGTGACCAAGAAATCTTAGGATATTCATTCTTTACAGAAGTGGATGGCCTTTGAGCAGGGCTTGTAATTGTGGAAGCAAATTGACATTTGTGAGCTTTCTCTGAGGTGGAGATTGATCTCTGTATTTGTAAAACATTATTAGTAGTTACTAAAAATCAATGTTGCGTATAGTTTAATGATACTAACTTTAAAAAGAAAGGAATATTTTTGTGAGAAGTCTTAAGTGATCATTGTCTTGATTAATGCCTGCAATAGCCCTCATTTCCTTTTGGTTTGCCACCTAGACAGTGTGATGTGTAAATGCGCTCACAAGCTCTTGGAATTCTCAGCCTCTTAGAATTATCCTATTTACACAGTACAAAGTTAAATTTCAGTTAATTTAAACTGTATTTTTGCAGATACAAGCCATTTTGCTGGTCTTACGAGTTGGTAGTAGAGGAGGGCAAATTGTGTTGAAACCTGAAGGTGGGATTATGAGACTGAAGAAGTTTAGATCCTGCTGTGCCTATGAAATGCCATCTGCTCTGGCACTGCCCTGAAGGAATTGGCTCAGACAGGAAGAAGTAAAAGCACACTCTCACTGTTTTGCTCTACTAGTTGGATCTGCAAGAAACAGGATTTATTTTGCCTGGGGAAAGATGAATGTTGATCTGGGTTATACTGTTTCTATTGAGATTGTCCATAGACCAGTGCACTGAAACACAGATGTACCTACAGTGTGTTACTGTTTATAGACTGGGTTAAATGAACACCGGCATTAATGATGACAGTGGCTTGGTTCTTCCTAACATCTTAGTATAGGATAAAGCAGTATATTTCACATCTTAACTAGAAAACACAAACAAGCTTGTGTTGTCCATCCTGTATGTGTCCTCCTTCTGTCCTTATTTCAACTAGCTGCATTTTCAGGGCAACATAGTATCCATTTGGGGATCACTGAAGCAGTTTGCAAAGCAGTTTTCAAATGAAACTTGCAATGGGAGAATTTCAATTCATGATGCACACAGACGTTTAACTAGGCATCTTCTAGTCTCTCTCTTTTTTTTTTTTTTTTTTTTTTTTAATAGTAAGAAGCTGAGGAATGTTACTTAGGATCTTTCCAATGATTAAAGAAATATAGTATGTCTATCTGAAGTTAAAATGAGTGATTACCATAATGTAAATAACAGCTTTGTGCTGCTATGGCAAAGCATAGTTGAAAGTATTTTGATTGCAAATATCTGTTAACTTATTTTTATGCAGTTATGGCAAGCATTCATTAGAATCTGTATCAGGATTTCCTACTACTTTTTATTCACCATAGAATGTTTCCATGCCATTATACTATTGAAAATGTAATTATTCCTTCTATTTGGAGTTTCTGGTTGAACAAGTTGGTTAAGAAAAAAGAGTTCATGTTAATGACCAGTCTTTTTTGTCATTGCTGTAATTATTTTATTTTTCATAACTGGCAGCCTGTTTGTTACATTCCGGATGATTTTTAAAGAAGCTTGAAAATAATAGGTTTGTGAGCAATTTTCTGTGATGTCAAGATGAAAATAAGAAAACAGGAGTAGTTGAGTGGAGGCAGATGCTGGCTATTGCTTTTAAGTGTGACCTGTGTTTTCAAACCCTCGGGGACAATGACCATCATATCGGAGACGTGCAGAATATTCTGAAGAAGAAAATAATACTTCAGTCTATATTTGAAGGGTAGTATTTTTTAAATGAAGAATAAGAATAAAAACTAGTTAAAGGGCCCTAGGCCTCAAACAGTCTGTTTAAAACTGAGTAAAACTCTGTGCTTACATATGAAATTTGGGTAACCCACCATTAAAAGATAAAATTTCAAGACAAATTTATTTAGAAACTGATGTTATATCTGTAAATATGAAATTGACAGCTTGTTCAGGGAAGTATCTTACAACTTTAGAAAAGGTTTAAACTGCATTTCGTGTAACAAAGTGATGCCATTTCAGAATTAACTGCATGAGTCAATATGGCTTTAATAATGGACCTATAAAGTTGCATAGTTAACCTCATGTATTTTTTTCTTGTAGAAGACTAGTTGCTAGTTAGAATCTCATTACTAAAGATTTGTAAGTCTTCTATACTTGTCTTAAAACTTATTCTAGTAGGAAGCTCCCTAGAGTCAGCAGAACACTTAAGCTTTCAAGTGGAAAAGACCATGTGTTTTACAGTGTTTAAGGACCGAGATTATAGTCCTTACTTGTTTAAATATTCACAAGGTTTAATGTAATTTATAACTTTATTTCTCTAGTAGCAAGTGTTAACAATCTCAGATGAATACATTTTTAAAGCTGTGTTCCTTTCACCTGATTGGTGATGGACACGGTTGGTGTGCCTTTAGAAAGCATGTCTTATTTTTTAATTATTTGGGCCTTGAAAGGAAAAGAAAAATAATTTCACAGGAGGTTAATGTTCAATAATAAATTGATTAATTGCTTGTGTGTGTGTTTGGTTTTTTTTAATATAATTTTTCTTTCTCTATTCTGTCCTTATCTGTTCTTATTTTTACCATAATTTTACCACCTCTTCCTATCAGTGTGTTCTTTCTCCTTCTACCTGTCACAAGATCAGTAACCTAGTTTGGTCCAAAATTACAAGTGCCTTTCAGCAAAGGCATGAAAATGGTCTGGCTGAAAACAGTTAATTTTTTTAGAAACCTAGCAATCAAATAATTGTTTTAAAAAAATGTAGAACATTTAGTAACATACATTTTGTAAAATAGAATAAATAGGTCTTTGAATTTACAGCATAAAAATGTTCCTAGAATCTCTTACTTTAGTACCATGTAAATTTCCATTATTTAAAAATTATACACAAGTAGACTGCTTTTGAAAAGGTGTCACGCTCATACAGACTTTATCTTTTACCTTGATACTATACAATATTGTAAAGTTCTTTGTTTTGTTTTCTCACTTTGTTCTTGTAGTTCTGCAAGTTAGATGCAAGGCACTTACTCACCAGCTTCATTCTGCATAAGCACAATTGCAAATTTATATTTAAGATCTGAGTTTGTAGGCTTTTGTAGTTAGTAGCTTATTCTTTGCTGCCCAAAGAGAATCTGCATGTCTTCCCTAGTTTCAAAGCTGACAACAGCCTTCTGTTTATTTCCTGAATAGAGGGAACAAAGGTTTTCTAGGTGTTGGGTTTTTTTTATTGTTTGTTTGGTTTTGTTTGGGGTTTGTTTTTCTTGATTTTGTTTTGGTTTGTTTTCTTAGAAGACTAAGCCATTAGCCATCTTGTTTATGTTTTGCCTAACTTCTCTACTGTAAGCAAGTGATAAGAGAGAAATAGGAGTAGTATTAGCTCAAGTGCTGCAGTTGTAGCCAGAGTAGATGTGCTAAGAGGGAATGAACCATGCCTCAAAATATAAATGCTGAACATCTTACTCCCTTTTACTTCTTCTCCATTCAAAATAGAGGGAAAGAATTAGAGGATTTGTATTTGGCAATGTACCTTCCTGGGTTGTTTGAGAGCTATAAGAAAGCTGTGCCTGATCTTTTTAATATGATGTTCAAATGTACAAAAATGCACAAATTTAATTGAGGCATTTCATTCTGATTACAGCGTGAGTTGTAACAAGGTCAGTAAGAGCAGAGGCGGTTTGAGCTTTATTTATCTCCAAGAGCAAGCAAATTTAACTGGACTTATTCAGATTTTTTTAATTTTTTTTTTATTTTTTTTAAATTCTGAACTTTATTTCCAAAATCTGAGTAATACTTTGGCTCAGCGTGTCTGTTAGATTACCAGCTCTGTCCCAGGTCTGTCTTTTTTTTTCCATCAGCTGTGCCTCACTTTTTGAGATGTTCTGCAGTGGTACCCCTGCAGATTTCAGGTAGAGGGGTAAACCAAGAAAAGCCAGAGTCAAAAAAGAGCAGTGAATTCCCTGCATCTGTCATCATGAGCATCATTTGGGAGTTGTCTAGCTTGGTGAACAGAGCTGTATTTTTCTTCTTGTGTCCCAGTAAGAGTATAGGAGGAGGCAGCTGGAGAAAAACTGTACGTTGTGATGGTGGATTCTGTAGTTGGTGGATTGTTATAAGACAGATAACAATTCTGAGCATTGCAAAAATACTTAATCATCAGGATTTGGGTAGACTTCCAAGCCCTGTAGAGGCTAGCCTTCTGTGCAAAATGGTGTTGTTAGACATCAGTCACTTAACTGGAATGGTTTTCACTTGGTGCCTGTGCTCGTATTTAGATCTAAGTATTTTTTTAGTGGTCTCTGACAGATCTTGTATGTGGATGTTCTTCCACTTGGTTCTAATCCAGGCATCTAAAACCTCATTTTTTCAAAGGTGTCCTCAGCAACTATTTTATGTTTCAGTTTTGGAGAACCTGTCTGAACTTTGGATCCCATAGCCTAAAGCTGTCATGTGGCTCATGATTTCTCTCAGGACTCCCTAATCCATTGTTGAATAGAGTTGAGGTGGGAATCTCTTATAACCGAGCATAACACTGCAACAATAGTCTCATTACACTGTGCTGGTTTTCTTCCTTCCCCTACAGTGATATTTGGGTTCCACAACATGCCTTATGTCATCACAGGTTTTCTGCCTATCGTTGCCTCTTCATCCCTGAAACTTCCTGATCTCTTTCTGGAATTTACATGACCACATACTAGAATTTTTTTTTTTTTTTCCTGAGCTGGCTTTCCATTCAATTGAGGAAAATAGTCTATTGGTGAAGAAAACTTTTTTTTTTTCCTCTGCCTTCCTACCTACTATATGCCTACTGCAAAATCAGAACAAAGAGTATGGGAGGAAGTGATGCAGGGGGAAACTGCTAATAGAGTAGAAAAGTAGAGTAGAGTAGAAAAGCCTGCTGATGGGAACATCTGCATTTATAGAAAAACATCACTGAGGTGCTTACAAGTAGTTAATTGCTGACTAAGCCAGAGCATCAGTCATATTGTGTAAACACGTAGCCCTTTTTTTGTTTCTTATTTTCTGCATAAGTATAGTTGCCAGTGCCTACCTGCATGCTGGTTTTTGGAGTTTTAACTCAGGCCAGTTGTTTGTCTGGACTCCCGAGACTCTTGGCCTAAACCCTCATATTTTGTGTTTTGGAATATGGATAAGTTATGATAACTAGATTTGGCCAAGAAGGCTTCCCAAGAAACTGGAGAATCCATGATGTATTTGAAAGAATGAGCCTTCCGGTTGCTGGAAATTCAGGACTGGTTTAGATCTCCTTTTAGAGCAGTTCGAATTGGCATCCTGAGTTAGTAAGCTTTTCTGAGAAGTCCCTAACATCACCTCTTATTTGCACCTTCACGTTTTTGATACCTAGTTCTCTTTAGTGGTCAGGAAGCTGCCGTGACAGGTTGTCCTGGCTGTCATCTGTCTTTCAGAACACTTTAGGGGATTTCCCACTAAAAATTGCACTGGGTAGATCTGTCAGTGAAGGTGGCGAACTCTTTTCAGCAGTAAATTTTATGTGCATTTTGCCTTGGTGAAGCATTGCCCAGAATTTTTAAGCAAAATAATTATCTTGTCTTTTTGCTTTGTGTGTGCCCCACAACCATTCTACAGTACAGAAAAACATTTGTGTTTTATACCAGATAAGCACCGATGTCAGCACATAAAAGCTCTGTGCTGGAAATAGTTTATTTCATGTTTATTCATGTCCTGAAATTACCAAATTCAATATTTAAAAATAACCCATAAAATCATTCTTTGTGCAATATATTTAGAGAAAGGGCATCATTTGCATTTTTCTTTTTAAATTAATATGTTTGATAATTTTTTTTTGTTTGCTCTAGAATCTGCAGTTTCCCTGCAAGGAAGCTCACTGATGAGATCCATGCTCTCCACATCTTTTTAGCTCAAAATGAGATTTTTATTTTCCTTGGTGTATGCAGTAGCTGATTTGTGATACGTTGTTAAAACATGCTTTCTACTTATATATGAATACACACCTATTTGAAGTGGATGACAAGTAGTTTTATAGATCCTCTTGATGTTTGTATCTAATTTACTTTGGCTAGAGTATAAAATCAGGAAAATTCTGGAACTATAAAGTTAAAATCAGAGCTACAGATAATTCCATGTTTTTTTGTAAAATCTGCAGGTGACTAGTTTTTTGATTTTTTAGTTTTTTGGGTTTTTTTGGTTTTTTAACTTTAATTTGTGGCAGAAACTTTCAGTAGCACAAACGCAAATTGAAATATCTGTTACATATATATTTTAAGATATTTTCTTTGTTTTCCTTAATTAAAAAGAAAATGCAGTGTAGGGAACTACTGCAAAGGTGTGAGAAAATTAAAAGTGTATACACAAAACGTCACTGTAAAAGTTAATTTATAGATAGGGCAGGTTAACTGCAAAGATGTTAGTCAAGGGTTAAGCTCAGTATGGTTCGCTGGCTGCTGAGTGAAACAGGATGCAGTGACTACATTGTCAGACTGCTGGTGTGAGTGCAAACAGATGAGGAAATGCTGGATCAGGCACTTCAGCAACTTGGGCTGTTACCTAGGAAACTGCTTGCGTCATACTTGCCAGCAATTAGCTTACAGTTCTTTTATTTTTGATAGTGTTGCAAGCTGAACTCTACTGTTACAAAGGAAAAGACTGGCTTCAGCTCAAACTGTTCGGTTGTGACTGTGGCTATGGTGCTCAGGAGAATTTGCAAATTGCTACTTCAGGATAAATTGAAAAATTATTTAAACTCTCCAGCCTACTTCCCCAAAGAACATTGTAGTTGTGCTTGATTCTGAAAGACTTATAATCAAATTTTTGTGATCTGTATGAAAATGATCTTCCTTAGTTACCATAATTAAGTACTGTGAAAATTTCACCTCTGATACCACTGTTTTTTTCCAGCAATTATACTGAGGTATTCTTCCATGTTACTTATGAAAACATAGTTTTCAAAATTAATGTTACCTGAGGTTTAACCTCTAAAGCAAGCGATTCTCTTTCTAAATACTTTATTTCTGCATTGATTAAAATTTAGAAATTTCCAGTGGTTACCTAGTAATTAATATAACCCAGTTAGTGTTGAAAGCTGTGTGTGTTTTATCTCAGATAATCATCATGTCTTCTGCGTTTCACTTAAAAACTGTAAACAAATTCACAGTAGCTGATTTAATATTGATGTGTGTTATTACTGTGGGTATTGCGCTATGGCTAGTTAGTTTTTAAGGAAAAGCCATGCAGTGACCAGCAGGTTTAACCAAAAGTGTTTGTGTTTTTACTTTTTCTTTTTTTTTTTTTTTTTTGTTACATAGGCAAACACGTGAATAAACTTATATTTTAATAAACTAGTATTATAGTACATAGTTAAAGGCTAAACTTGTTAAAATGTCAAGGTTAATACAGAATACGCTTGTGTTCCTATGGTTGTGTGAAACTTGGTTAAATACTTTTAAGCATTTGAATACTAGGATTTTCAAATTATTTTGGAAGAATTCTTCTGTATAAAACTCCCGCATTTTTTTTCTTGTTAAAAGAAAAACTTTGACAGATCATCTGTTAGAGCTAAGTTAGTATCAGAAGTCTATATGCAAAACTCCTGGAAAAAAAAATTAAAACAACCAAGCAAATCACCAAATCTTCCCACCCTCTCACACACTATTCCCCCCCTCCCCCAAACAACCCTCTCTAACAACAACTAAAAACCAACTCCAAACCAAACTCTCCATCCCCCTCCATCACCATTCCCAGCCCCCTCTCCACACCCCCCCCACACCCCCACCCCCCCCCGAATGCAAGGCTTAGAAAGATTGCGTATCTCTGCTTCTGCACATTTCTGATAGATTAACTTGGCTGTAAAACTCTGGCAGCCCATATATTTAGGACATTTTTCACACTGTAGGCCAGTGTCATCAATGGTTAGCTGGTCACTGGGGCTGCATTCCAAATGCTGAACTCTGTCTACATGGCCTGGGATCTTTTTATGGCATTGTCTTCAATTTTATTTAAAAAAACCCACAAAACCAACCAAACAAAACCACACCAAAATAACAAAAAAAACCTCCAAACAAACAAAATCATGTGTGGGTGAAGATGGTTAAAGCACTGGGATGCCATTTGAAAGGAAGAGTAAATGTATTTCCTGCTAGTTCAAAATAGCTTGACTGACTTGTCCAACCTCACTAACACATCATTGAATGTGACCACTGCTTGGTATGTGCTTTATCTGGTATGTATTCATATTAGTTCAACTGCAAGTTATGAATTTTTACTGTTGAAGTCGATGAGTATTGGGATTTAAATATTAACACAGCAAGATCTGGAAATCACAATTTTTAACTGAATTTTGTCCTGAATCTTCTTTACCCCTTCAATTCTGGACATTAAAATGGAGGTTATGGTGTCATTAGGTTACTGCTGGGTTCCATGAGTGTACATCCAGTAACTTTGCCATTTTTGTTAGGGCAATGCCTGCAAGTTATCTACTAGAGTCACAGATTCACTGAACAGTTTGGGTTGGAAGGGATCTTAAAGCTCATCTAGTTCTAACTCTCTGCCAGGGACAGGGACACCTTCCACAAGAGGAGGTTGCTCCAAGCCCCATCCAACCTGGCCTTGAGCACTGCCAGGGATGAGGCAGCCACAGCTTCTCTAGGCAACCTGTGCCAGCGCCTCACAACCCTCACAGATGCATTAACCATGTTGAATATTTTATTTTATCCTCATTTCGTATTTTAGCCTGTAAGCCTTGTCAGTTTTCCTTCAGTGATGAAAATGGGAATTAAATGATCACATACTTTTTTTTTTTTTTTTTTTGCATAACTTTTAATATTGTGTAATGATCTGAATTTAATCTTCATTCTGGCACTTTTTCGCTACTTTCAAAGTGCTTTTATGAGCTGACAACATTCAGTTGTTCCTTTCTGAATGTCTGTACTGATATTTGGTATCCATACATGTTTCATGCAAGACAGTAGTAACAGATTGAACTACAGCATCATAGGACACTATGTGGCTGTTTAATCTTTCAGGCACTGCAGTAAGGGGCTGCTTTTTTTTTTTTTTCAGCAGAGTCTTTGAAGTTTTGTATGATTTCTAGGGAAATGTTTAGTTTATATCTGTTGCAGTCTCCTTACTTCCTAAATCCACTTTTCTAATACTGTATGATCTGTAACTTTTAGAACCAGATAGATGGGTGCTATGAAGGAGAAAGGAGATTAAAGTCTCTTCCGTCTTCTTCTGGTTTGATTTTTAAAAACAAATCAGTAAAATGTTATTTGCAACTCTTACACTAGAAGTATTTTGTAGAAAATTCCGCTGAAAACATCAAGAAAGTGACTGATAGTCCATTGCTTCTTTATGCATGTAGCTAAAATGGGCAGCAGGCAGAGCACCTTGCATAGATAATTTTGTTCATCAGGAATATTTTCATGTTTTTCTGTGCATCACAAAGGGTTTTTTGTCTTTGTTTTATTTTCTCATCATATCGTTATGTACCTAAATGATCATTAGAATGACCTGAGATGGGCAGTCTTTTAAAAAAAACAGTATTATTCCCATTGTCTAATTTGAATAGCGTTTTTCCAAGTATTTTTATTTTAAAACCATCTTTGCCGGTAATGTATGGTGCTTTTTGTTGTTTTTTGTTTTGATTTTTTGTTTCTTTGGTTGATTTTGGTTTTTTGTTTGTTTCCGTGTCATCATTAAAATCAATAGATGAAATGATGTAGACTTACTTCTGTTCAGCAGCCCTTTTCTCCTGATATTAAAATCTCCTTTCCTGTGAGTAGGAAGTTTCTCTACTGCTCCATGCTAGGACATCACAGCTTCAGCCTGCAGTAAACTTCTTTGGGCTTCTTTGTTTGTTTTGGATTTCGGAGGGTAAAAGCTAGGGGGAATTACAGACAGGAATGCCTTAGCCATCCCTAAATTTTCCTGGCATGTCGCAAGTTTTCCTTTACTATTTTGTTATTTTCACTGTTTATTTGTTGTCTGTGTCCAAGTAAGTAACTTGTTTCCAGTTTCTTCAGTGTCAGGCTTTCTCTCAGTGTTTGGTATCCACATAGAATTTGAGTCCTTAATCAACAGAATGTAAAGTTCCTTAAAATCCTGTGGAATGGAGAGCGTGTTTCTCCTTTTCATTGCCTTACATTAGTTCAGGTGATTATTTTCCGTCTTCATATCTCCTTACATTTTTCTTCTGGGGTAGTTTTTTTATAAACATTTCTGACTTAAAACATTGTCCTCTGTGCACTGTAGCTGTTTAGAAGAAATGTTTTTTGCTGAGATGCGCCTTGGAGGCCAAGACTTCAATGGCTTTTGAATCAAGTGATACAGTGATATCAGTAACTTTTCTATACCTCCCTACTTTTATTTTATTTCATTTTAGAATGGTGAGCTCCTGTATTTGTGTCTGATATCTTCTGTCTCATTGTTCCTTGATATTCTGGTGGTTTCTTCCCCACAGGCTTCTTTTTTTTTTTTTTTTTTCTTTTTTTTTTCCCCTGATAATACCAGCAGCAGAGCTAACTAAACAGCAGGTTTTGTGTACTGGGAGGCAAAATTGCAGTGCAAGTTCTGGTTAAAATTTTGAGCTCTGAGGTCAGAGCACGATAATTTTCTGATGCTAAGAACTGTATCCAATTTAAAGCAATTCTTATTGTAGGCACAGAAAAAGAAATTTTAATTTTTTGACCTTTGGACATATCCTTTCTAATCTGAATGCTCCTACTCAAATGTTCCAATTCCCTGAATGCTTTATGGCACTTCCACTGAAAGGAGTGGTCCTTCCCAGCACTGCCTGCTCGATCCTGCCCTGACACCATCCCCTTTTGTGCTGACACAAGCATTCATGAGACTACACAGTGAACTAAATTGGGGAACTAATCCATGTTAAAAGTAATCAGTTCTTTTTGTAGCTCCTTGCCACGTGTCTGCATGAATGCTTTTGCTGCATGAGGGAGGGAGCGACACAGGAACGGGAATGAGCAGCTAAGGGAAGGCGGGACTGCTCCTTTGTTGTTGCAATGCCAAGTTGTGCTGATTTAAGAGAACTAATGGCACTGCAGTGTAAAGAATGGATGTGTTAGAACTTCCCAATAAATCAGACAAAATAGCATCCCCTCACACCTTAAAGCCTCTATATTTTTCCTATGTCTTGAGTGTACTGTATATTCTGTGTTTGTCTGCTTGAGGATAAAGAAACAGAATACTTCAACACTGGATAGCAGAAATATGGCAAATAGGAACTTAAAATGCCAGATATTAAGCAATTCCAGTCAGGTGTGGTATCATGCCTGCACATAACATTATACCCGAAGGTTTCACAAAAGACCTTGAATGGAAAGGTGCAATTTGGATATTTAAGTTAGAGTTGTACAGTACATGGGGCAGAGGGTTCTTTTAAAAAA
Organism: Psittacula echo; assembly: GCF_963264785.1. Lineage (NCBI taxonomy): Eukaryota > Metazoa > Chordata > Aves > Psittaciformes > Psittacidae > Psittacula > Psittacula echo. The sequence continues at coordinate 32,858,642 of NC_137739.1, forward strand.
CAACTTACAATTGTGTGTTAACAGATGAAATCATACTGCATTCATATGTGAGAACAGAATGAACTGGTAGAGGACACATGTGAATCAGGTTCTTCCTAATATCTGGGTATTTGGCACTCACTTAAAACAGTGCTTTGTTTTTGTGAAAATTCTTCATTATTTTCAGAGTTAAGTAAAATGAAATATCATAAAACTGTAATAGTGCTTTTCTGAGTCACCTTATGAATCTTGGACTCTCATCAATCCAACGTGCTTCCACCTACAGGACTAAGTATGTCATACCGTAGAGGAGGAAAGCTATTCCCTTAGGCTATACAAGTGGAAGTCCTCTCATGCTGAATTGGGAAATGCTTCTGTCCCTCTTTGATGCTTACGGTATTTTGATGATTTTTCTGCCCACTTCTTTGGAGGTACCTGAAATTTACGGTAAAATATGTTGCTGAAGGTAGGAAATTTCATTCCAGCCCTTTGCAGTAACCCTTCTTGGCTCTTAATTTTCATGTCGCTGAAAATTCACATATGACAGCAACAAAAAGGCAAATGTGATAAAAATGACAGTTTCTTTTTGATAGTTCAAGACCAGACTGAATTTCATGGGATGAATAGGTCCCATGACTTTGTTCCTGCCAGCTTCAGAGTTCTATCAGGTTTACAATTTTCTATAATATGAAATTGTGCAATCCAATCACATCACTTACTCCTTTCATGATAACTCATAGTATGTGGTATGTTCATTTTATAGAGGTGTTTGCTTCTATCTTCTGTCCATCATCCCAGTACTCACCAGTGTAAAAGGCATTAGCCACAATGATCATTATCTGCAGAAGGGATAGGGGGTGGAGAAATGGAAGCAGGTGCACCACATGTTCCATTTCAGCTTTTGAATAAATTAATCTGCTGAGAAGTCCCCACAAATGACATCAGGTATCTGTTTCTGTTGTGAACTTTTTGAATTTTCTTCTACCAGATGTTGGAAGTTTATGATCAAAGGGAAGATATTGTGAAAACACCTGCAGTCCTGCTGCTTTGAGTTGTCAGCTCTATCCCTTTATAAAATCTGAAATATTAGATCTTGCATCATGCAACTAATAATGCTTTTCTAATACATGGACAGTTTCTCATCACATATTTTATTTTATTTAAAGAATATAATGTTCAGGAAGATAAAGCAGAAATCTGCCCTTAATTAAGTTCACATTTTTTTAAACCAACAAAAAATGTGGATTATAAAGATGCTTGGCAAAGCTTTAACTCAAACCCAGGAGGAGTGAGAGGGAAGTGAAAGGAATGATAAACTGGAGAGAAAACTTTAATCACATAAAGTAGAAACACAACTATAAAAGCATAAGGTTTGTAAGTAAAGCTTGATGTCATGCCGAGTTTGCTTGAGAATTTTTTTATCTTCCATACTGGTTATTCCTAGCCTGAAGATGGAGTTACAACACTATTATTGTTGTTATTTATTATTATGTCAAAATAAGGATTTAGCAATTCTTAGGGCTTTATCTACTTGATAGTGATTGTAGAAGATAATCTGTTCTAGATGACACATGAAGGATGTGCAGGGTTGTCTGTCACTGGAATTCCCAGAATATGCTCTTTTAAGTATGGCTAGTTGACAGAAATAATACTGCAGAGCTAAAACAATAAAAGACTTTTCAACTGAAAACATTATTAGGCATATATTGTGAGAAAAAGTTGAAGGGAATTATTCATTGATGGAGACAGTTTTGCAAGCACTTTTGAAGAGTGTAAGAGGGGCCCTGAGCAGTCATCCACTATAATGACTGAAAAAAGATATGACGACCCTACAACATCTCAAGAAAAAGGATATAGTGACTACTATTTGTGATGGCTTTAAAACAGCTATATCTAATGCTGCTAATGATAGAGCTGAGACAATTTGCAGCGCGCTGAAAGCTGCTTGGAAAATTGGGTGAACATGGAGGGGACTATTTTGTGTTGAATTCCATTCTGCAATTAATCTTTTTGATAATTGAACATTTGGAAAAGTAGCCCACAAGGCTAAAATATTTTGCCCAACCTGTCAAAAATTGAATGTTCTGTGAAATTTAGCCAGTGTTTTCTGTAAACAGTCAATGCTGACAGAGATATAACCGAAGGCCAGACTAAGCAATTCTAATCCAATTTCCTTGCCTTATTTTCTATGCTGCATTATGTGGGGGCCTCCAGTTAAAACCTTATCATTCTTGTATGCTGAAGGCTTTGTTCTCAATGCAAATGTGCTGTGTGCTGATTTAATTAATTAATTACATTGGTTACAGTCCTGTATGGGTTGAGGAAAATGAAAGAGTGCTTTTTTTATCACTTGGTCAGAAACATACATCAAGCAGAAGCAATTTCAGAATCTTTTAGGTGTTTGACTGTATTGGTATTTAATATAGCATGATTCGCAATAAGATTACAGATTTTGTTGCTGTGTTAAAATGGTAAAAAAGCTGTAATGCATTTGTATTTATTAGATTTCATTATTTCTTGGAACATTTATAAAACTTATTAAAAATTCTTACTCTGCCCAAATGCTTAAAGATAGTACTTTTGAGTATTTTTTCAGAAAACTCCAATGGCATATCCAAAATGTTTCAAAATTTCAATATGACAGCAAGGAATGTTGAGATTATCATGAATACTGTTTAGTGAACTGATGTGGATTTTTTTTGTTCGTTCCATAACTTATTGCAAGTCATTTATGTATCTTTATTGTTTTTATTTGATTGGATTGCTGCATCCTGCTGTGCTGATTACTTAGTAATGATTGTTAGAACAATTATTTCAAAGGTAAAAATAAAAATAAGAAAAAGCAAATCCATGTACCACAAAATTATAAATTTTTATAAAAAGAAACAAAGGAAATAGAATGCTTAACATTCATAAAATGAGGTTTTCCAACACCCTTTTCAGATCTGTGTATTTAATGACTGACTTGTTACGAAGTGTGATATTGTAAAATGCCCTGTATTTTCATACCAAAATCTCATAACTTCAAAGCAGCTTCACAATTGTTTTATGTTAGCAAAATTATTATTGTCAAAAATACCATCAAAAAAACTTTGAAATTTAATTAGTGTTTTCATTTTTACATTTAAAACATGTTATTATACTGCCTAGTTTCGTAACCTATATGAACTGTACAGTATGCTTTTGTTTAAGCTGTTGTAGTAATTTTTTAGCAATCGTTTCTACACACTGAGAAACTGCATTTTCTAGCTTGCAAAGTAGTGGCTCAATTTCTGTGTTCGAAGGCAATTAATTAAAACTATTTAAGAGTGATAGTGAGAGTTAACATTGTTTAAACATACTAGTGTGAGTCAGTCTTACAATGTTCGTTATAACAAGTTTCCACACCACTTTTTTTTTTCTCAAGCAGCAATATGTCTGTGTTTTTTTCAGTGAAGAGTAACTCAATTGAACTGTTCCATTCTGCAAATGAATCACATGTCTTTTAGAAATAGCTTTTATAGTCTTAACCAGTTCATTTTTGTGAATTCCAAGTTGAGTTTTCTCAATATATCTTTCACTGTTAAAGCATTAGTCCTGAACTTGCACTACTTCTTGCAGTCATAGTCCTTACAAGAAGCTAACATACCTTTTAGCTAAACAAATGTATCCCTAAAGTTTATGTTACAGGACAAAAAGTGTTTAAGAAATAATATCCTGTATCCTATTTTATCTTCCTGTTAAATACTAATGAAAGACGCTGTCTCATGCTGTCAAATATCTGGACTTCATAAATAATTTTTGTTCCTTTACCACAGATGTCTGTTTTTCAGGTAATCTCTGAAGTGGCTCTTTTGACTGTCTTTTTGGGCATATTTCCATAGATGAATTTATTGGCAATATAACCCTGTATTAAATTATGACCCTAATATTTTATAAAAGTATACAAATTTATATATATGCATGCACACATTAGACAGTTCAAGTACTATTTTGTCATGTGATCCTCCATCCCTAGCATCTTTGAATTCATTGGCTTATTTGACAGAGGACAATCATCTCAAATAATGAATTTCCTGTAATTTTTATGATAGTAAGTAGCCAGCAAAGAGAAGAGACCCTACTAGCACCCTGGTTACAAAACAAAACAACAACAAAACCCCAAACAAAAACAAAAAACCAACCAGACAAAAAAAAGCCCCAACCAACCAACCAAACAAAAAAAAAACCCAAAAAACTGAAGAAGCCACAAAAGGCAGAGGGAACTAATACTCTAAATACAGGAAAATGGGGCATTTAGAGCTTGCAACTCCAAGTTGCCAGGTAATCTAGTCTTAAGACTAAAGTTTCAAGGCTTTCGTCATTTGTGCTCCTCAGAAAGCTACTTACCCCTTTTTCTGAAAAAGTGTGTTTGCTGTTCTGATATTCCTTGTTGGGGTATTTTACTCAAGTTTTGGGAAGATGATCCATGTAGTGAAACATGACAGTGTATTTCCTCTCATGTTGTAGGTTTTAATTTACTGTTCTTCAGTCTTTGCCAGTTACAGAAACAAGCTGTCTAGTGATGACAGCTCCAAGATAAATGGAATGGTGTCTCATTGGCTGATTTATTTATGCTCTGAGCCTTTCTTGCAGTAGACTATAACTTTTTTGTTTGTAAAAGACTACTAAAGGAGAATGGCAATGGCCATTCTTTGAAGGAAACACTTGAAAAAAAAAATTGGCATAGTATGAGGCATGCTTTACCACTGTTGCTGGGATGTGAAAAAAAAGTTGTTTCACTGGTATTTTATTTTGTGTTGTACATATTTGAAAGTAGAATAAGTCACTGTCTATTGTTGAGGAGGCCTGAATAGTAAAATGGACAGCAGATAAAAGGATGTAGTGAAGAAGCCTGCTTTTCAGGGAAAAGATGAATTTTCATAGAATTTCTTGTCTCAGAATGACCAGAAAGCCTCAGAGTTTCATATCATTGATTCCCACTCATTTTCCTCAGTTTTTTCTGGTGCTCTAAGTTATTTTTCTCCTCTAAGGAAAGTAACTTATGTGTGAGTGAAGTATGTTTCTCATTGTATCTCTAAGTTCATGGTTTTTTTGCAGATTAGATTGTATGTTAATCATTTATTGTTTATTTGTATGTTGTCTATTTCACCAGTAAGGTGGGATTTTGTTTGTTTGTTTTTTAATTAAGTAGCTAACATTTATGAAGGAGAGGGTGGAAAAGGTAAAAAGACTTAAAACTTGGTCATTTCCAAGACCAATTATTAGAATAACAACAAAATCAATCTCCCAGTACGTCTTACCTCTTCATAGGTTACAAAATTGGCATTGTAAGGAGTGTAATTTTAACTAAAATTCTGTGCTTAATGCATTGGCTGCATTTTTGGTAACAACTGGACATTTGCTTCTGGGTCTTTGCTTCCTATCAGAAGTTATATATAAGAGATTATCCAGATGGCTTTTGAATGTCTCTCTATGGGATATTTACCAGCAATGAGCCTTGGACAACAGAGTCTCCTGCTGGTGCTGTCCCTTGAAGCACAGTTGAACTCAAAAATTCCTGAAGTGCAGCAGTTTGAACAGCTAGCTGTTCCCTTCGGCACCTTGACAGTTTCCAGATACAGCAGCAGAAAAATGATGCCTTGTTCCCCAAGGGTATTAGAAAACTGACAGCCCAGTTCTTGGCTGTCATGGTAGGAGGTGTGATGGGAAGTAAATTGAGAATCCTGGAAACACTGACTTAGAGTCCACATACAGGAATATAAATCAGAAAGCAAGCCAGAGCAATTTCTGAACTATACGAGAGTCAATGAGGAAGGCTTTGCTGAGTTTTGTAGAGCCGCTTTTTTCTTACAATCTATCTGTTTGACTTCCAGATAAACTACTTAGACCTTTGGCTGGTGTCAGAATGTTTCAGTTTGGGGTCAAATAGCTATTATTGGCCCAGATTACTTCTAGACATTGTCCAGAAACAATATTCTTTAGGGGTATACTGAAATCACAGAAACAGCTGTCTTCCACTCAGTAGCAGACAAAAAAACACTGAGAAAATTGAAACCACACATTATTTGCTTCAGATCAAATATTCCTTTTACCTTTTCCTTGTCTTGGTTTTGGAGAATTTGAGGATGAATTGTGTAAAACTGTTTACATGTCAGGAATTTAATATTTAGAAATAGAGGATTATCCCTGTTTACTGTCTTTTATATGTTTTTTCCATTTTGCATATGGATGGTGGCTTTCTTTTGGTGTGGTGAAGAGGGAATGTTTCTGATTTTGATCACTGCCACTTGATATAACTTATGCTCCAGTTAGCCTACCCAAATTTATAGTAGTTCTCACGTTAGCTTATAGGAAGAGGTAGAGGTCTGGTTTGGTTTGGTTTGGTTTGGTTTTTTTTGTGTGTTTTTTTTTTTTTTGTTTTGTTTTGTTTTGTTTTTTTTTTTTTTTTTTTGTTTTTTTTTTTTTTATGTGCACAGCAAAAAACTGTGATAAATGCATACACAGTTTCTCATGTCTGAGTAACTAATTACAGTTCAGGGATTGAGAATGACTATTGAATATGACATTTCATATTAGAAATATGTCAAAAGAATATGGAAATAAGCACTCTGGGTTTCGTAGTATTGACTTACTCAGTTTTCTTCTCTGCAGTGTCCTTTTTTTTTTTTTTTGCCATTCTAGTTGTAGCTTCTTCCTTCATGTTTCCTCAGAGCCAGCAGGAGGAATGTGAGTGCACGGGTATAGACTCTGTTATGATGTCTAACATTACAGCGCATTCCTATTAGGCCCAGATTTGTTGAGAAAACTTCTTAATTTCCATAGCCTTAAGCTGGAGGATGCCTACTAGAGATGTAATACATAAATCTAGCACTTAACTTTAAATAATGGGGTTTGAACTTTTGCAAACTATGCCTTTTTTTAATGATGTGGGTTTTTTTGTTTTAATTCCTCTTCTTCAATAGATTTCTAGAAGTGTAAGATATGTAATACAGTGCTATGGAACGGAAAGTATCAGGCTACTTAAAATTTGGGCTTTATTTGTAAATTACTCTCAATGAATAAATAAACCTGTACATACAGTTTTCACATGTTCTTTCTAAATTAAAATTCTGCAACTGTAAAATGAAGTTTATTTGGGAAACTGTCGCTAACAGCTGTATAGTTTTATGTTTATTCTTGAGGGTCTTCAGAATACTTTTTGTATGGGGTCATTTAAAGTAGAGCACTTCTAAGTTCCTTAAATGCTAAACTTTCTAAACATTTGACTATTTAGAAAATAGTGATGGGATGATTATTTCTACTGGTGCAAGTTGTTTTGTGAGATCTTTCTTTTCCCTGCTGTGGAGACAACAGGGCTTTGTCCTTGTAAACAGTTACCCAATGAAGTTGTTACCGAATTTGGTTTTTTTGTTTACAGATTAAACAGAAGTGAAAGAAGCTCAAAGCTTGCATTCCAAAACTAATGACTTTTTTTTTGGGGGGGGTGGGTGTCGGTGGGAATGGAAATTGTACTATTTAAAATAGAGAAAAAGAAATCTATTACTCTTGGTATTTATTTACTGCAAGATATATAAGGAAATAAACATGATTTTAAAATCCCATGAAGTTATAGAAAAGATCTTTTACAGTTTTTATTTCTAAATTTGTATCTCTTTTCCTGAAGCACTGGTGAGCACTGTGTACTGTCATTCTTTTTCAATTGTAAACATAGTTTCGGTACTACCACTTTTGCACCAAACGCTGTTCCTAAGCGACTGCTGACGTCAGTTGGTGCAGCACAAGAAGGTTTGTGTGTTTATCTGCTGTGGGCAGACTCTTAGAAAAGACGAAAGTATGTAACTAGATTAGGCCAAAGAGATTGCTGCTTTAAATAAGCATACATGCTGTTTGCAATGTCATACTTTACTTTTTCTGGGTTTTATTTTGATTAGCAGTTGTATCTTCTGTTGCATATGCCACAGTATCTAGCTTGCAGGAGACGATAAGGAGTGGTATATAGTCTCTTTGCTCTTGCTTTAAAGTGGTAGCAGTTTTATTTCTTTCCTATAGCACAGTTAGAATCAGAACTCAAAAGGAGTATGTGTTGTAGCGTAAAGCTTTCACATACCTGGTCTCAAGGTTAGAAATAGGACTATTAGAAATAAAAGCAGGCATATAATTTCCAGATCAAGCGAAACATATTTACTGAGTTTTTTGGCCAGAGTCTATACATTTGGAAAACCTGGAATGATACTCTTGGAATATTTTACTGCTTAACTTTGTGTCAAATGGAGTTGGAGTGTAGCTGGCTTAATGACCTTTGTGAATTTTTATTTTGTCCTTGATCATACTTGCAGCACACCAATATTGAATAAAAATTACCTGTAGCAAAACCTCTTTGTACGAAAATCTTTTAGTGAAAGTAAAGGAAATAGTTGTGGGACTGCAGTTATGGTAGGCAAAGAGTGAAGCTAAAAACCTTCCGGAAATAGTAGTACTGGATGGCTTAATAAAGCAGGAAGAAAAATGACAAGTATGGAATCTCCAGGTTGAAGAATAGAGGCAGCATTATTCAGAACTAAATGAAGCTGAGAATAATGCTCCAAATTAATTTAAATTAGATTCAAATTAAAGAAAGTGGCTGTGGGACATAAGAGGAGGTTAGCAAGCATAAAAGTGAAAAGGTCAAGCTGAATGGGACTGACTTTGAATGTGACTGTTGTGATGTTCTTACTGGTCTGGTCTTGAAGTCCAGATCAATCTTCTTGATTTCCTGAACTATTATATTGTGCCATCCAATCTGGCCTAGAAAACCCTTGAGGATGCAGGCTGCACAGCCTTTCTGGGCACTCTGCTTCACCTTGTCCCACTGCTTGTGTGTCCTTATGGTGAGATTTTTTTTTACTTATATCTAGTCTGAATGTCTCTTGTTTCAACATTTGGCTCTCATCTTCCTACTAGGCACTGCTGGGTACAGCCTGGCTTTGTTGTCTTGATGGCTTCCTGTTAGACACTGGAAGACTGTTGATAGGTACCCCCAAAAGCTATTGCTTCTCCAGGGTGGCCAAAGCCAGCTCCCCCAGCTTCTCCTCTCAGGATTTCTCCAGTCCTGTGGTCCTCTGCTGAACTTGCTCCATTTAATCAATGTCCGTCAGTGCCCAAAACTGGATATACTGTTCTAGTTATGGTCTCAGAAATGCTGAGCAGACAGGGCAGTCATTTACTTTGGTCTGATGGGTTGGGCCTCTCTGAATACAGACCAGCATGCTGTTGGCCACCTTTGCTGCCAGGGCACATGACAGGCTCATGTTCAGCCCTTCATCCTTTTCAGAAAAGCAGCTCTCAGCTTGTATAGTTGCAGGAGACTCTTCCTTCCCAAATGCAGGGCTTTGTTATATTGCTGTTGAATTACATAGGACTCCTGTTCACTCATTCATCCAGCTTGCCTCGGTCCCTCTGGATGGCAGCCCTGCGTCTGCAGGTACCATCTGGTTACGGCAATTTGGTGTCATTTGTAAACGTGTCTTGGGAACCTTCATTGTTCAGAACAACACAGTGGGTTTTAATACAGGTTAATGAAAGTTAAGTAGCTGCAAGTGCTATTACTCATTTGTCCTTACTGCTGGTTCTTCTAGGTCTTTATTGTATTTTCATTCCCCTTAACTGTATTTTCTTAAGAATCTTTTCTCCAGCTTTCAATAGCAGAGATAGAGCTAGGAATTTACACTTAATTTGGTAAGCTGTTCTTACACAAATAGTGAAGTAACTTGTGAGTTTCATTAGTATAAAAGCATAAAAATGGCTCAGATTAAGGGTTCATTTAGTTTACTACTCTGTCTCTAATCTCTTTTTGTTGAAGGTCAAGATTAACATCTGTTATCAATTAATTAACTTTTCCAACCTTGACTTGAAGATGGCATAGTAAACATTTTTTGGGGGACTAGAAGGTGGGGTAGAACCTTTTCTATCTGTCCTATGCATCTGCCAGTTATTGCAGTGTCTCCAGAAGCAGCACACCAAGGGAAAAATCAATAAAACCAGTAATCATAAGTTGCTGCTTATCATCTTCCCGTCCATTGCAAGGGCTAATGTGCAATTAAATGCATTAAAGATCATGGGAGGGGAAAGAAAGTAGCCATGATCAGAGGCCAGTGAAAAATAAAAGTATGTTAGCATATGATACTTTTCCCCCCACCTTCCTACATTCTCTCAGCTTCCACCTGTTTTCAGCACAGGCAACTTCCTAATGTTGTTTAGCTGTTTAGTTATAACTGCCTGTTCAGTATCCCCTTCAATTTATGGGCACTTCCTCCTTTGCCCAGTTTCCCCTTGAAATTATTTAAACTTCTTGCATCCACAACTTCCTTTGACAGAGCAGGTTACTTACCACCTGCTAGTGAAGAGCTGCTTCTTCCTGTTTTGGACCTAGCTTGTCCTACCTCTTTCTAATGATTTCTGGTGGTCTCTTGAGTTTAACTTTCTATTCTGCAGAATTTGCAACAATCATGAGTTCAGTGTAGCAACTGACAGTGACAGTAATTAATATGTTTAAAAATTGTTTTAAGGTGATTTGAGAGACCAGCTTGGTATGTCAAAGTTCATGACTTTGTATATTCTTAGACTGAATATATTGCAGTAATACATAGTTTTACTGTTTTGTGGAGGTTGTTAACTGTCTGCAGTCAGGATTTTTTGTTGCAGGAAGATGCCACTCAAAGTTCTGCCCAATGATAGTATGAAGATAGGCTGAGAAAGCTGGGACTGTTCAGCCTGGAGAAGAGAAGGCTGCGTGGAGAACTCATAGCAGCCTCCCAGTATCTGAGAGGGGCCTACAAGGGTGCTGGAGAGGGACTCTTCATTAGGGACTGTAGTGATAGGACAAGGGGTAACAGGTTAAAACTTGAACAGGGGAAGTTTAGATTGGACATAAGGAGGAAGTTCTTTACTGTAAGGGTGTTGAGGCACTGGAATGGGTTGCCCAGGGAAGTTGTGAATGCTCCATCCCTGGTGGTGTTCAAGGCCAGGTTGGACAGAGCCTTGGGTGACGTGGTTTAGTGTGGGGTGTCCCTGCTCATGGCAGGGGGGTTGGAACTAGATGATCTCAAGGTCCTTTCCAACCCTAACTATTCTATGTTCTTCTGCAAGAAGAACTAACTATTCTATGTTCTTCTGTTCTTCTTTCTGGAGCAAATCCACTCACTGAGAAATCATACCGTGCTATTTCATTAATTTTCTTTTGCAGGGGAAAGTTGTTGGTTCTGTATTGTGTGAGATCAGTTGCAATTAGTATATCTGTCTTTGCATACTTACAGAGAAATGGCTGCATCTTGGACATATGGTTTGGGGTTTTACAGCTATTTGTTCTGCAGGTTCTGCAACTTTGTATGTTTTTGTAAATAAATAATTATTCCGAATATTATTCCTTCAGTGTCACTGACTTCAAAGGGCAGTCACAGCAGATCCCAAAATATAGCTTATAGACGGGGGAAGGTCACTCCTCCCTTGTTAGGTCATGTGTTACCAGTAAAAATAATAAATAAATATTTTTTTTTTTAAATAATAGGTCATTGTTTATGACTTTTGGTCCTGTAACTGGCCTCCTATTTCATATTTTAAAAGCTATTGCTCTTGGATATGATACAAAATACATTGAGTTTCTATATTGATTTTTTTTTTTTTTTTAAATGAACCCACTTAATTTATTAAATGGTTTAAGCAGTTACTATAATCCCCTCGTGAATTAAGGACATAAAATATTAAAATGAAATTTTCAAGAACACCTGTAAGTTAACCATAATTACCTTAAATTGAGACAAAGCAACAGACTTTTATTACATTTTCTAATTACAGTGCAACCTATAGCAACCATTCTTGTCTCAGGTTTCTTAGTTACCACCCTGTATGTTCTATTAGTTTGCAAACCTGTAATTGGGCTCTGATCCAAAAACTTCTCTCTGGAAATTTATAATAGAAAAACTGAGAAGCATTTCTCTCTTGACTTGCAAGAAATACCCATGCTGGTTCTTTGTAACTTTTTGGTAAGTTGTTTGCTGGATTATTCTTAGCAGTCCAATGTTACTTTTCAAAAAATTATATTTTCAGTCCAGTGCCATAATATATTAAGGCTACATTATTTTATCATCTAGGATTTTTTTTAATAGGTTTTCAATCCATCTTAAACTGGCAACTACAATTTTAAAATTCTGAAACACAGTGTAGAGTCAACAGAACTTTTCAGAACTCTTGCTCATTTACAAAATTCAGTTTTAATAAGGAAATTGAATAAATTGGAAAGATGTGTGATGTTAGTATGAGATGCTGGAAATGGAGTAATCTTTCACTGGTAATTGGTTTACAGTAAGATTTTGTTGATTTGGTCACTGTTTATACAAAGATTATGAAAATCTAAATTTGATCAAACTTTAAGCCTGTAAATTTCTTCTTCCAACTTATCATTTCACCTTTCCTTTTATTCCACATATAAAGTTAAACAAGTATAAAGCTAATGTCTTCAGAAATACCCTGAAAGTCTTGGAAACTTCAACAGATACAGCTTTATTTTGTTATACAGCAATTAATATTATCATGTGTTATACAGCATTAAAATTATCATGTGTTCTACAGCAATTAATAGGAAAGTTGGCTGATAAGGTGCATTTCTGAAGTGTCAAATCAAATCTATTTGTACATAAGCAGTGAAGATGCTTTTTGTCTCTCTGTAGTCCAGAATAAAAACTTCTATGAAGAATAGTTCACATACGGCTAAAAAAAAAAAAAAAAAAAAGGGAAAGGCTTGTAGGTAAACTAGGTGTGTTGTCTGAAAAGATTCGTTTCAACTAAAATATAGTAACGCCTCATGTAGTCTTTGGAGGCAATTTGGGCACGTAGAATTTATCTTGTGATCTTCTTTTGAGTTGTTCTTTATTGGAGGCAACCACTTTAACATATCCCTAGAGTGGTTTCATAATCATATTTTGTGAAATATTAGTTGTTCTTTTTCTGCTCTTGGTAACTTTGCCTGATTGCCTTCTTTCAGAAACCTACCATTCTTTTTTTTGCTAAATAGTCAGTTCTCTTAGGTGTTGTACAGCAGTTATCCGCAAACTACTCTGGATGGCTAGTAGTTAGCATCCTACTTCAGATTATGGCAGTCGCAAGGGGAATTCCATCTGTGATATAAAAAGTTAACCACCTGTTAATATATGAAGTTCTAACCTGAGTAGAAATGAGGCTTGAAATGGAAATTAGCACAACAAGGGAAATAAAACTGGCAACTACTCCTTTTGGTATAAAGGTAAGATGGGAATACAGGATAACATTTATAACATCTATCATAGGAAACGTCTACTATTGACAGATTATGACTCTATGACTTCTTGAGGTTCCTTTCAAACAGAATTATCCTAGAAGACTATGTACCTGTTGATGTGAAATTTTGTGTAGACACAGCTAACTAGTTCAGGTACTGCTGAGGGCATGTTTGCAGTAGCATGTAATTTTTCTCAGACTATGAATCCTGGGAAAGGAGCTGAGCAAATATTTAAGTACTGCATCAGTGCTGAACTCCAGCTACTCTGGCTACTGAGCTAGTACTACCTAGGTTTTTTAGCTTGTAGTTCTCTAGGAGTTTTCTAGCATGTTCCTTGCTAGTCTGTGTGAATGAACTAGAGTCACTTTTGACTACTACTCATAATTCTTCTGTCATTGTAGAAATAGGCGCTATGACTCGACGTGTCCCATCTTTCATTTCTTGCATTTAAACTTGCAAAAAACTAGAGAGCATTTGAGGTACTTTAACCAATACCTCAAACAGTCTGTTAGTTACATGGTGATAAGTTACATTAACACAGGAATTAAATCTATGTTTCAAAAGGTCGTGGTAGCAAATTAAGTGTTAAAATTTTTCCTCAAGACTTTTTCTCCCTTCAGAGATCTTGCATTTTGTGGCATCTTAAGAATTCTAAAACTACATTTGTAGATTGCTTAGGGTTTGTATGAGGGTTGGGTGCTCAGATTAATTCTTCAGGTACCATTTGGTTGTATATCAAAGCAGACAGAGAAACCAGAAAAGGAAATGCAACTCTTAGCGTCTTCCAGGAAGAAGAATATTTGGGATCTGCTTTAAAATAGTAATAAGAAAGCATCTGTAACGATGATGGCAATGTCAGGGATAATGCAGAATTCATATTGGAGCAATGGAAACTAAAAGATCCACCCAGAAAAAATATTTAAAATTAAAAGGAAAGTAAATAAAGTAGATCCCTGCAGGCGGCATAGAGACTATTCAAAGACATCATACCGCAAACTTGAGACAAGTGCAATGCTGTGTATCAAAACAAGATAAAACGATGAAAAGAAAGATGCCATAATTAAACAGAATGGTAATAATGGCTCATAGGAAAATAAGCATTCTTGAAAAAAGTTGAGCTTGTATCTAGAACAGACAAGTTAAATATAATAGTCCAAGGCAGATAAAAAATAATCTGAAAAGCAACTCATGGAAAACATAATTATTAATAATATTTGTACAAATGCATTGGAAGCTTGAAGCCACCCAGAATGCCTGTAGGACTAGTAGGTTCTCAGAACTAGAAGGAGAATCTGTATAAGATAAGGTGTCAGCAGGAAACGAAAAGAGGCTTTTTGATGTTTGCTGTGGGAGAACGGGGGGAAAATTCTTGTGCTGGAAGTTTGCAGGCAGTGTTTCAGAGGGTTTAAGTCAAATCTAAATGTTGTAAGAGAAATTTGTTAAAGGAAAACCAGCAAAATGTCAGGACCAGATAACGCATGCCCAAGGTTCTTGAGAAGCTTGAGGATGAAACAACCAAATTGCTAACTGTAACGTGAAACTTTTTACTTAAAATTAATTAGGTCCTAGCTGACTGCAAGTTGGCTGATGTCATGTCACTTTATGGGAAGTTCCCAGGAGAACTCTAAAGAGCTGTTGGCCAATAATCATGAATTTTCATAGCAAGCAAATTGGCAGAAATCATAATAAACGTTAACATTACTCATCCCAGAGAAAGATAATGTTTTGTGGAAAATTCAGCACTGCTTTTGTTAGTGAGTCTTGCATCAAACAAATGAGAATTTTTTGAAGGATTCAGCAAGTTTGTAGATAATAAAGATCCATCTGATACAGCCTGGTTGGATTTCTAAAAGGCAAGATTAGAAAAGGGAAGAGAAAGAAGTAACAGGGATAACCAAAGCTATTGGAAACCCTTTTATATAAGGCACTATGAAGGCTGCTGTGGGTAAACTTAACTCCATCCCAACCGGACTCAATGCAGTGGGCTGTAACTGCAGCTTAGAAAAGGCTGGGTATAGGGAGGATATGACAATGGTCTGTGAATCATGAATGGTAAGGAAAGCTATAAGAGGCTAGGGGTATCAAATGGTTGAGCCTGCTTGAGATTGTGTGCAATTTAAGCTGTAAAAATTATTTTGATAAAAAATTGCAGATGCCAGAAATTGAAGGAAGAAAATTCATTGAGAGTGATTAAATACAGGGCCACTTTAAGGAAGCACTTGAACTGCAGATCACTGGCTATTGGGGAGGTTCAAGAGAACAGATTTTATTTCTCTCTAAGAATCTTCTGTTGACGAGAGGTTTCTGATCTGCTCCAGTGTAGCTAGTTGTCCTGGGTTCAGCAGTAGCAGGCATTTTTCTCCTTCTTAGTAGCTGGTGCAGTGCTGTGTTTTCAACTTTCAACCTGAGAACAGCGCTGATAACACCCATGTTTTTAGTTGCTGCTTAGTAATGTTTACTCTGACCGAGGACTTTCTGAGTCTTATGCTTTGCCAGGGAAGAGAGGAAGCCAGGAGGAAGCAGAGACAGGACACCTGACCCAAACTAACCAAAGAGGTATTCCATACCACAGCATGTCATTCTCACTACATAAACTGAGGGCAGTTACCTGGAAGAGTTAGATTACTGCTCGGGTCAGGGTGGGTATTGATGAGGTGATTGGGTGATGAGCGGTTGTATTCTCTCCCCTTGTTATTTCCCTTATCATTATTATTATTGGTGGTAGCAGTAGTGGTTTGTGTTATACCTGAGTTACTGGACTGTTCTTATCTGAACCCATGGAAGTTACATTCTTTTGATTCTCCTCCCCATCCCTCCGGGACCAAGCGTTAGGAAAGAGGGGAGTGAGAGAGCGGCTGCATGGTTCTGATTTGCAGCTAGGCTTAAACCACGACACTAGTTTATGTTCTTGTTTAAACCAGTAGGATCATGTTTGTTGCTTCTTTCGTAGTTGAAGTAGATATTCTTGATTGTAATTGTATACAGAAAAGGAGGGAAGAAAGCACAGGTAAATTAAGTTTTACAGTCATAATATGTTTGGGGTTTTTTTTGGTTTGTGAGGTGGTTTTGTTGTTTTTATGGTTTTGGTTTTTTTGTTTGTTTGTTTGTCGTTTTTTAACTTACATGAATGAAAAATAAACATTGCCAAATTCCCAATGTAACCTACCATATTTTAACATCATAAAGAATCTTTTGGCTTTTATCCCTGATGGTAACTTTCTCAAACCAAACCTGAATTCAAAAGTAAACTACACAGCTATCCATTACTGTAAATTTGCTACAGAGTTCCATTAATACTTTGACAAAATAGTGTTTTGTGCATCCAAGTTCTAGATCTAAGTTTAAGTTTTCCAAATGTTCCCCATCTCAATATTTATTTTTTTTGTCTTCATTGGTTTGCAATCTCTGCGTAAAACCATGAAAGACTTTTTTTGTGAAAAAAAAAAAAAAAAAGAAAAAGAGTTACCATACTCTGAATGGCACCACCTCCCTCTCCTGCAAGCAAGCGCTTGAGAGAGGCTCTTTGTGCTTTCTAATATTAATCTCAATAAAAGATACTAACCTGACTTCTACCATTGCTTGCTCTAGTGGCAGAGATCCTCTGGTGGTGTCAGTCCATCAATGTGACGACGTGATGGAATTGGGAAGTTTTGCTTTACCTTCTTGAGAACAATTAGGCAGTAGCACTAAAAAAGCGAAAATGGGCTGTTTCTGAAGGAATTAAAATAAATAGGTCTGGAAATAAAAGTGCCTATGATTTTGTACGTTCTAATTCTATAATTCCATACACTTCTCCTGCCTTCTCCCTACCCCCCAAACTGTGAAATTTGTGGTGCATCACAGTGAACAATGACAGATCTATTAGTTTTGTTTTGTCACTGTAATTCCCAGTATTCTGTGCCCCCAAGTAGGTGTAAAGAATGAGTCAGAGGTCAGAAAAAAAGAAAAGATGAGCATAGGCTTGAGGCAGTTGAACATTACAGAGGAGAACTGAGTTTTATTCTGACTTTGTCACTAAAATTTCTTTGGGTGTGTGAGATCCTTGGTGAGTCACTGAAATCTAACTTTTCCCAAGTGGTTGCTAATTGTACGTGTCTTCTGGTTCGTGTTTGTTTTTTTGGGGCTTTTTTGGGTTTTTTTGAGACTATGGATGTGTTTTGCAGTAATGATGACCACTCTTTGCTGTACCCAAAGACTATCAACAGTAGTTTGAATGCTTTAAATGTATGTAAGTGGTGAAAGAAACTGAAGATTCAGTTAGACATGCAAATTGCCAAAATCATTTTTAATTGTTTATTGAGTTACTAATCAGTAAAATACTTCAATATTTTACAAGTATTTTGTAACTAATTTTGTAAGAGTATTTGTGAATATTCAGGTATTATCATAGCAAGCACTCTACCAAAGCCACAGGAAGTAAAAAAATTAAGTAGTTTTGAAGCACATTCAGCACGAATGGAGCCATACACTGGCTTATAAAGAAGCAGAGTACTGTGCTCTTTCTGTGCACCTGATCCATTGTCTTTCACAAGTGGCAGCTCACATTTGCTATACTCCTTGTTGACGGACAAAATCTCTATCTCATTTACTCATCTGCAAATCACTTAAAAATAAGTCGTGTTTGTATATTGACAGTGATAGGTGTTTGCTGTTCTATTTCTACACACATTACCATGGTATTTTCTAAACATAATTATTGCATCAAACTTGAGGCTACCTTATGAGACTAAGAATTTCAGAGATAATGTTTTCTACATCAAGTTTTGCAAAATGTTTCCATTCTCTTGAATAAGTGATGATGAATTACACACATGCATCACCAAAAAGCAGTGTGACAGCTAATTAATTGTTCTGCTGTAAGAGAGCACGTTCTGTCAGTCATGAGTTGAAATTTTTGTTAAGGATACATAAGCATGTGGCAGTGGTACTGTTATCCTAAAACATTAACCATAAGATTTTTCATGTCTAGAGCACTTTGTGTGCTGCTTATATACTATACAACTTTACTACAAATATACAGAATCACAGGATAGTTTGGGTTGGAAAGGACTGAATGACCTTAAGATCATCTAGTTCCAACAGCTTGCCATGGGCACAGACACCTTCCACTAGACCATATCAGTCAAGGCCCTGTTTAACCTGGCCTTGAACACTGACAGGGATGGAGCATTCACAACTTCTTTGGGCCACCTGTGTCAGTGCCTCACCACCCTTATAGTGAAGAATTTCTTCCTAATATCTAACCTGTATCTCCCCTGTTTAAGTTTGAACCCATTACCCCTTGTTCTATCACTACAGTCCCAGATGAAGAATATCTCTCTGCCATCCTTGTACGCCCCTTCAGATATTGGAAAGCTGCTATAGAATCATAGAATAATTAGGGTTGGAAAGGACTTTTAGGCTCATCTAGTTCCAACCCCCCGCAGTGGGCAAGGATGCCTCACACTAGACCGTGTCACCAAATGCTCTGTCCAACCTGGTTTTGAGCATTGCCAGGGATGGAACATTACTCTCCATAGGCTGGAGAGTATGGAACTGTCTGGGGACAGGTGAGCAGTAAATAGAGAGTTTGTGGGTCAGGGTTAAAGGAAGAACAGCGATGGGAGACATTACTGTGGGGATCTGTTACAGACCCCCTGATCAAGAGGAATCTGTGGATGAAGTGCTCTATAGACACATAGGAACAGCCTCACGCTGGCAGACCCTTGCTCTCATGGGAGACTTCAACCACCCTGACATCTTTTGGAGGGATGGTACGGCCCTGCACAAGTAATCCAGGAGGTTCCTTGATTGTGTGAAAGACAACTTCCTCCTGCAAGTAATAGAAGAGCCTACAAGGAGAGGTTCCATGCTTGACCTCATGCTCACCGACAGGGAAGGGCTGGTTGGAAATGTGATGCTCCAGGGCAGCCTTGGATGCAGTGATCATGAGATGGTCGAACTTGAGATCCTCGGGACAGTGAGAAGAGCGTGCAGCAAGCTCACTGCCCTGGACTTCAAGAGAGCAGACTTCGGCCTCTTCAGGAACCTGCTTAGTAAGGTTCCATGGGATATAGCCCTAGAGGGCAGGGGGGCCCAAGACTCATGGTTGTTATTCAAGGATCACTTACTACAAGCTGAGGAGTGTTGCATCCCAACTAGAAGGAAGTGCAGCAGGAGGGCCAGGAGACCTCCTTGGATGGATAAGGAGCTGCTCAGGAAACTTTGAAGGAAAAAGGAGGCTTATAAAAGGTGGAAGCAAGGACAGGTGGCCTGGGAAGAATACAGGGATGTTGTCCTGGAAGCTAGGGACCAGGTGAGGAAGGCTAAGGCCCAGTTAGAATTGAACTGGGCTAGGGATGTTAAGGATAACAGGAAGGGATTCTATAGGTACATTGCAAATGAAAGACAGACTAGGGACGGTGTGGGACCCCTCCAGAAGCTATCAGGAGAACTGGCTACCCTGGATTTGGAGAAGGCTGAGGTTCTTAATGACTTCTTTGCCTCGGTCTTCACTGACAAATGCTCTGGCCATAGCACCCAAGTCTTGGAAGGCAGATGCAGGGACTGTGAGAATGAAGACCTTGGGCCCACTGTAGGAGAGGATCTGGTTCGAGACTGTCTTAAAAACCTAAATGTACACAAGTCCATGGGACCTGATGAAGTCCATTCACGAGTCCTGAAGGAGCTGGCAAATGAAGTTGCTAAGCCACTGTCCATCATATTTGAAAAATCATGGCAGTCAGGTGAAGTTGCCGACAACTGGAAGAAGGGAAATATAACCCCCATTTTCAAGAAGGGGAAAATGGATGACCCGGGGAATTACAGACCAGTCAGTCTCACCTCTGTGCCTGGCAAACTCTTGGAGCAGATTCTCCTGGAAGGCATGCTAAGGCACATGAAAAACAAGGAGGTGGTTGGTGACAGCCAGCATGTCTTCACTAAGGGGAAATCCTGCCTGACCAATTTGGTGGCCTTCTATGATGGGGCTACGAAACTGATGGACAGGGGTAGAGCAGTTGATGTCATCTACCTGGATTTGTACAAAGCGCTCAACACTGTCCTACACGACATCTTTGTCTCTAAATTGGAGAGACATCAATTTGATGGGTGGACCACTCGGTAGATAAAGAACTGGCTGGATGGCTGCACGCGAAGAGTTGTGGTCAATGGCTCAATGTCCAGCTAAAGACCAGTAACAAGTCGTCTTAGGGATCGGTGTTGGGACCGGTGTTGTTCAACATCTTTGTCAGTGTCATGGACAGTGGGATTGAGTGCACTCTCAGCAAGTTTGCCAATGACACCAAGCTGTGTGGTTCAGTTGATATGCTGGAGGGAGGGAATGCCATCCAGAGGGACCTTAACATGCTTGTGAGGTGGGCTGATGCCAACCTGATGAAGTTTAACCGTGACAACCACAAGGTCCTACACCTGTGTCAGAGCAATCCCAGGCACAGCTACAGGTTGGGCAGAGAAGAGATTCAGAGCAGCCCTGCAGAGAAGGACTTGGGGGTGTTGGTCGATGAAAAAATGAACATGAGCCGGCTTCAGTGTGCGCTCGCAGCCCAGAAAGCCAACCGTATCCTGGGCTGCATCAAAAGGAGCGTGACCAGCAGGTCGAAGGAGGTGATCCTGCTCCTCTATTCTGCTCTCATGAGACCTCACTTGGAGTATTGTGTGCAGTTCTGGTGTCCTCAACATAAAAAGGACATGGAACTGTTGGAACAAGTCCAGAGGAGGACCACAAGGATGATCA
This sequence comes from Psittacula echo, assembly GCF_963264785.1. Lineage (NCBI taxonomy): Eukaryota > Metazoa > Chordata > Aves > Psittaciformes > Psittacidae > Psittacula > Psittacula echo. The sequence goes on from NC_137739.1 coordinate 32,879,626, forward strand.
TGGGGCTGGAGCTCTTCCTTTATGAAGATAGGCTGAGCAAGTTGGGGCTGCTCAGCCTGGAGAAGAGAAGGCTGTGTGGAGACCTCATAGCAGCCTTCCAGTATCTGAAAGGGGGCTATAGGGATGCTGGGAGGGACTATTCATCAGGTACTGTAGTGACAGGGCAACCGGTAACGGGTTCAAACTTAACCAGGGGAAGTTTAGATTGGATATAAGGAAGGAATTCTTTACTGAGAGGGTGGTGAGGCACTGGAATGGGTTGCCCAGGGAGGTTGTGAATGCTCCATCCTTGGCGGTGTTCAAGGCCAGGTTGGATGAGGCCTTGGGTGACATGGTTTAGTGTGGGGTGTGCCTGCCCATGGCAGGGGGGTTGGAACTAGATGATCTCAAGGTCCTTTCTAACCCTAACTATTCTATGATTCTATGATTTGCTGCTTCTTTGGGCAACCAGTTCCACTTCCTCACCACTGTCACAGTAGAGAACTTATTTCATATATCTAACATGAACTTTCCTGGTTTAAGTTCAGACCCTTTCCCCCTTGTCCCCTTTGTATATGTTATATAGTATAATACACATTATATGGTACTGAATAGCAGATTTTTTTTTTTAAATTCAAATATCGGATTCTTATGTGAAGTACTGTGGTCTTTTAAGAAAGCATCTGCATTTATGCTTTGCAGTTTTGCTTGGAATGTTACTAATAGTCCTCAATTCACTTCCATTCTATGTGATTATGATAGAGCCTTTCCTTTTCCAGCAATCACTTATTTTTCCTCCAGGTACAGGCTGGATGTGTTCAGAAAAAATAATTACTGTAGGTAATTAGAGATGCAATAAATCCTGTAGTTGGTAAGACTTTTAAAGAGCTATGCTTACTTTTGTTCCAGGGTTGAAAGTGTGATGAGAAAGGATCATTTTGAGCTTGTAACAGCTGAATGACGAAGAATCTTTGCCTGATGCAGCGTTGTTATGCTTATAACCAGTCTATTCCAATTGTATTTCTGTCTTTAAAATATTTATCATAATGCTTCCATCTGTCTTGGAGAAGATGGTAGAAGTTTATTATTAATATTTAATAACACTAGAAAATTCATTATAAAAACTAATTCGTATTCTAATTCACAGTTTGTAAGATTTACAGTAAAGGTTTGTAAGGTTTATAGTAAAGAACATATAAGGTCACATTAGATATGTGGAATAGAAAGAAATACTGAATTGTTTCCTTACTTAAAATGGTCTAAGTTAACCTTTTATCCCATAATCACCATGTGGGTGGGTATGATACTATGGCTTGGCTAGTTTATGATACATCAGCTCTTCTGCAGTAATTGCCAATGGATTTGCATTTATTTCCAGTGCAGTAATACATTCCTAGTAGTGTGTTTTCTCTGAGAAGTGATAACTTGAAGTATTTTTTTTTTTAAAAACAGTAAGAGGCTTCAGATGGAGCAGCTGAAAAGTGTCAGCTTGCATCACACTTAATTGTCTAATGGATGGTCTGAGAGGGCCTAATGGTTAAAAAAATGTCCTGCTTCACTGGGGTAGATTCAACTCTACCTGAAACAGCAGCGATTCTCATATCTGGAGTCATACATTATCAACCTATTTCTACTAGCTGAGAAAGAAGGCAATTCACATTTCCTAGGTTAAGAGGCATATATATTGAGAGCTTTTGCATTTATCAGATTGCTTCAAAAGATTGTAAACATTTTAGTGTTTCTGTTACTTTATTCATAACTTTCAAGAATTTACTTTGCACTTTCTTTACAATACTACAGAGAAATTAGGGCTATTGCTTGCTTAACACACGTAAGAATGTTTAATGGATTGATTTCATTTATTATAACATTGGTATTGGGAATCTCAGCATTTATCTTTAGTCTGAGTACAGGTTCAGTTAACATGATTTCTGTCCCCTTGATTTAAACCTATAGTTTCACATGCTGACTGACAGTTTAAAACTGATGATAAATGTCTTTTGAGCTGTTGGTTTTGTGGGGGGGGTGGTTTTTTTGTGGGTTTCTTTTTTTGTTGTTGTTTTGGTTTTTTATGTTTTTTGTTTTCTTAGGGAATATTTCACCATTTTGCGTATGAAGATTTAGCTTAAAATTGCTGAAGTCCAATGTATATTTAGTTGGAGAATTGTCGCCACTGCTGTGGTAGGCAGTTTCAGTCATTCCGTGCCATCCCCGTTTATCTAAATTGTGAGTGAAGAACTATCTCCCAGTCTTTAGCTGCCTATAATGGTGTAAACATGCTGTTCAGGATGACAGATTTTATCTGCTCGGTGTAGTATGGTGATTTCTCAGCAGTTTAACTTCTTTTCCCTTCCCACCAGCCTGTGGCAATTTGGTTCAAACCAAATAGAATGTTAATAGAATAAAAATTTATATCTTTTACCACCAGTAATCGTTTTCTATACAGACTGATGGTGCAGTAATGAACTAGTTATGAGAGGGCAACTCCTGAATATAAATAGTTCCATTTTACAAGTATTTTGCCAAGGTCAGTGGAAGAGAGGAGAGAGGTCAGAAGGAGCTCCTTAGTCACAATCACATCTGGAGCTGAAACAAACTCTTTCTTTGTCTCTAGAAATTTGGCAGTGTTTTAGGGTTGCCAGAGTTTAGATGCTAAAATCTGGGACAATGGCAGAGAACTAAACTGTGCATGCATAGATTAGCTGTCCATGGAAAGTACAATTTATCTGCATAAACCCCACTTCCTCTAGATGCCCGTAGCCTTGATTTCTGCATGTTTGGAAAAAAACCTGTCACCACAGAAATACAGGAAAAGCCATACCATATATACTTTTCATAATGCATTGGATTTGACCACTAGAGTGAAACTTTTTAATTATACAGGACATCCGGCAATCGTATGAGGTTCAGTCTGCATTTTTCCCTCATCACAGAAGAAATATTAATGTGACAGCAGAAGCATTCTTTGGATACAGTGATTATTGTTCAAGATAGCATCACTGGCACTTGTTTTTTGACCTCTAAACTTGTTTCTGCTTGGCAGTGGCTTTTGGTATTGTTGAAGCACAGACTGGTGTCTTCTAAAAGAAAAAATATTTTTGTTTTCTCTTATCAGTCAATCTGTCCACTTAAGTAGTCTCTGTTATCATAATATTATAAAATGCGACTCACAAATTGCTTCTGAGGAGGGGGGAAGCATGTCTGCAAGTTCCAGAAAAGATGGTGCTTATGTGATCCTTCTTGCAGTTTCTCAGTTTAATGCTGGATATTAAGGAATTGTTTTGGGAATGTAAGCTTTTCAGGGAAAGAAGGCACAGGTTGTCTGAAAAGAAAAAATAAATTAAAAAATCAGCAATTCAAAGAGGACAGACAGTTTATATTATTGCCACAAACAATACCAAGAGGCACCCTGGTGGGCGCTTTCTAGAAAGTTATTTTCCAGCCGAAGGACTTTCCTTTTTTTTTTTTTTAAAATGTGTACTATGGTTATTTTTCTTCCATAATCCAACTTGTCAAACTGATTGAGTGCATAAACTTTTTTGGTAATTACTAATCAATCCTGTAGTTTCACAGAGCAAATATTTTACATTTGACAATCATTATGCATGATCAGTCTAGAATAATGCTATAGAGGAATTACTGAATATATGCTCTAGAGTGATATCATTGGCCCTTAGCTGTCAGCTGTTGAATAAATCAAGCATTGTGTCATCATGCCCCCTGAAACATTCCCACAGGTTTGAAGTAGTGTTTAGATAATTGACTTACAATGTTTCATATTCAAGGCGCTTTACATTAGAGTTCAGTGTAAAACTGGGTGCTATATAGATTTGGGAAACTTGAATTACTTTTAAATAGCCTAATGGCCATGGTGATATACATCTGAAATGATAAGAGTTGTGGTAAAAGGTTTTAAATGTGTTTATTTTTTTCTGCTGCTTCAGATGAGGAATGGTTTATAATCTGCTGTTATCTGAGCTGGAGTGAAGGCAGAAGCAGCGTTAGTTTCCTTAGGGCACCATCTGCCCAGTGCCGTAGCTGTAGCACATTACCGATGGGTCCAGGGGGAATATTAAGCTGCGTGAGTTATTCGATTTCTGGTATCTCCGATAGTTTGTCAGAATGGTAGCTTGAAAACAGGAGGCATCCTTAGACCTTTAGAAGTTTCAAATGAATGCTGTTTGAATTTAGTGTTCAATAGTTGCGCACAAGTTGATGACTAGCGCGGTGCTATTATTACAGTGATTTGGACCAATGCAACAAATAGTGGGAAATGAATGGTGGAAGAAGGTACTGGAATTTCTTATTAAGAAATTGATGATAGAGAAATCAGCTGGTAGACTTTTTCTGTATGTTTTTGTACCACTGTCTATTGGTTCTATTTGTTTTGTGTTTTAATAATGAATATTTTATACTCCCCTTTTTATTTCAAAAATACAGTGCCTGGTATAGAAAAGCAAACAAGACAAAATGCGAACTATCTCTCTTTCTCTCTCTCTCTCTCTCTCTCTCTCTCAGTGGTGTGACTTCATAACTGGTCTGTCACCTTCCCCCCAAAAAAGATCCTAAGAAATCAATTTCTATCCTGGTTCTAAAGTTATTCAGCAAATTATTAGAACTTTTCCACAAAACAATATAATGAATGAAAAAGAAATATTGGAACTTGCTCAAAATTTTAAAAAACTGTTGGGTCTCATTTGGGACTACAGACCTGATGTGCACTAATTTTAACTGCAGTTCATACAGTCACAGGATGGTTGAGGTTGGACTGTACCTCTAAAGAGCATCTGTTCCAACTCCCCTGCTCAAGCACGGCCACCCAGAGCCAGCCACCCAGGACCACTTACAGATAACAAGTGATGGCTTGAACTGAATATAGCATTTTGTCTGGGCAAAATAATAATACAAAAGCTATTCTTGCGGCGTTTTTTTTTTTTTTTTCCCCTATAATAGACTAAAGGTCTTATTTTGTTCATTATTTCTTATGAAGATCAAGCATAACATAGGTAGAGAAGAAATGCAGAATTACTAAGTATCTTAAATCTTCATTTTAAGAATGAATAAATTTTGGTGGTTCTGCTCTAGGAAGATTGTGCAACTCAACATTCAAAAGATAGAGCTGAACTTGTAGATTTTCAATATATTGGCTGTTACATTGAAAAGTTAACTGATAGAGTTTATTCAGCTGGTTTCTATAGAAGTGTAATAGGCTTAAAATGTGTCATTGTAGAATAAAGTTAATTTCTGATGTAATACTTTTGATCTTCCTCAGTTTGTAGCACTTTGATTTTCCTGTAAATGCCTTTTTGACGCTGTTTAACTTCTTTAAACACACAAGTACTCATTGGGTGGGTGTGTGTTTTAGAAAAAACCCAGGAGCTTGCATTATAGATAAAAAATATTGGAAAACAATTCTTAAGTCATTTTATGCACTGAAATAGTATTGTTACATGTGAGTCATGTAGCTTTCTTTTCCTTTTTTAAGTTAAGCTTGATCCTTGCTCAAATGGACTTTATTACAAACCCCAAAATCTTATCTTTTTACAGATCATACTAACCACATTTATATTGCATAAAAATGTATTTTATTGTTATACTAAATCATTATTTATGGGTTCAAACCACCCATAAAATCAGCAGTACTGTGAAGCGGAATGGACAATTTCATAGCTGTGCCCTGCAGTGGCTGACTAGAAATGTTATCTGTCCCTTCAAGCACTTGGAGTATGTTAGTGTCTGACAAATAGTTTCTTGTTTGTTAGGTGGTCTAAAATGCTCACTCCTCAGCTTATGCTTCATTATTCTATTACTGCTATTACTTTGTTAAGTAAATGGCAGGCCTCTATACATGCATGCCTGTCCTATCACATTCACTTGCCATTCCTGGCAAGTGTTTATACTATCTGTGTAAATAATAAAGTAATTGCATGCCTATAGGAGGTTTTTCTAAAATCAGTTATTAGCTGGTTAAATCTCGTGTCATAAAAGTTTGTAGAGTTATTATCTATCTAAGTATCTTTAAAGGTTTTGATTGTTTTTGTTGGATTGCTTAAAGGTGGCAAATGTGTTTGTAAGTATTGACAGTGCACATCGTATCTAAATGTATTCAAAGGCTGACAAAGCTAAATTTTGGATGATACAAGCAACAAACCTGTACTATGGCTGAGGTTGAAGATAGCTGTCATCCTTATCTGATTCTGAGAGGTAACTGCATGGCCTCAGCATTTCTCTGTGATATGGGAATTGAAAGAGGGTCCAGTGGCAGGGGGGAGACTGCAGCTCCTTTTCATTCCTTAAATGTTCTGAGGGAGGTTGCCTGACACTTTATGTCATTCACAAGTTCGTGCAATAGATTTAAACTGTTATATTTAATTTTTTATAAATCGGTAGAGCAGAAAGAGCAATTCCTGTAGAGGAAGAAGTATGTTTATTCAGTAAATAGTATTGCAGCTATAATATGTATTTTAGCTCAATTTCCAAGGGCAGTGAAACTTAGATGATTCTGCCTTGCAGACAGGAAGATGCAAGAGAGTGTTTGTGCTGTCTGTATTTGCCTGTACAGCTGTTCCTCTCTTTCCTGCTACCTTGTGAACCTGGTGCATAATTTCAAAAAAAATGTTAGAAATTTAGTTCTTTTACTGATGACCCAGTTCCTCTAAGTGTTGGGGTTGAAGGTATTAAGAATTTCATTGTAAGCTTCTGTGTGAGGTCTACTAGTTGATTGAGATTACCTGCTTGAGAAAGATGTTGCAAACATTTGAAGTGAATGGCAATTTTAGTTTAAATTTAAAATTGTTAGGTTTTTCCCTTTTGCTTCTTTACCATACATGATTTCATTCAATTAATTTAGGGGCATTCATGTTGCATTTTGGTGTTTTGTTTTTGCTTTTTTTTAAACTTTCTCACTTCAATAGTGAATCCTTTGCTAAAGATTCACTGAAATTATGAGGAACAGAGTTCCTTTCTGTAAATCTTTAACTTCATTGCAAGTACCAGGTAATCAAGCAGGAGTTTCCCTTCTGCCTTGTTATCCTGAGGTTTCTAAAGATGTGAAGTTCTTTATGGTGCTGTCTTACTCCACCTGCTCTTTGTTTATTCTAAATGTCTTTTTGAATCAAGTAGTTTGAGTAGTGTGTGACTGTTATGTACCTCTTTGAAGTTTTTTATATTGTTGGAATTAAAATTTACCAAACTAATTTTGATCTTATGTTTCCTAGTATACTGCTTTATTAAGTGCAGTTATAATGATTTTTTTATTTTTTATTTTTAATTTTGCTACAAGTGCAAATAAATTAGTAGGCTTTATGAATATTTTTTTTATTTTGTGGAGAAAGGAGAAAGGGTGAAGGTAGAGAGATGACTGATTTAGGCATCTCCTTCGTTTTTCTATTCTTGAAACCAAAATTAACTTTTATACACTTTTCTGGGGAAGTTATGTTGGGATAGGGCTTGTAGCAGAGGTATAGTTGTATTCTTCATTTTAGAATATCTTCCACAGTAGTGACGGTTGCCAAGCAGTGATAATGTAATAATATTTTGGCAAACAACTATTTCTGCTACGTTATGAAACCAAACAGAAGCCCACCACCAAATAAGACATATTTACATGTTTAATAATACTTCTGTTTTGCTTTTTTTTTTCTATTATGCATGTGGATTAGTGTGTGTTCTCTTTATAAGCCTGGAGATACTATCATAATACATAATTTCTGCAGTTAATCTGTCGAAATACAAAGTGTGGACTACTGTTTTTAGATCTAACATAGTCTTAACATTTTTCCTGATGAAGAGAATGCCCCCCAGAGACTGAAACATGTGCAGTCATTCCTTTTCATATAATTTGACAATTAGTGAAAACTTGCTGTGAACAAAAGAGCATTGAAAATATTAATTTGATACATTACAACTGTCAAAACTTACTCAGATGTGCTCAGCTTGACTGTTGCTTTCTACCTGCCAAAAAAAAAAATCTATGGCTGCTTTTCAGTTCTTGGCTGGAGAAGATAGAAATGTAATAAAGAATTATTACATTCTTAAATTATTAATTTTTTAAAGAACAAAATAGATGAAACTCAGATGGTAACACTTGAAAGAAGACAATGGAAATAATGTTTGTTTTAATTCTCTTTCATAAGTAGGGCAAAATAATGTCACTCTATAATCATTGGCCCTTTTCTTGCATCACGGTCCCCTGTGATCTTGAATGAAAGATGGCATTGCATGAGTCTTGAGACTTAAGCAATTATGTAAGATACCTTCCTGCAATTTAAATCTTGTCATCTGGTTTCATGTTTTTAAAAACGCTTGCCAGCCTTTAGGTGAAATGTAATTTCCCACTTTTATCTTGTGTAAAAGCTGATAAGAAAGAAAGGTCAGGTGGTGCTGCAGCATCCATATACTGTGGTTGAGTTGAATGCTGGGAGTTCCTTCAGGCGGTCTCATACTCTCTCAGCCCTGTTCTGAGCCCCAAGATTGAAAAATGCTTGCATAATCAGGTACTGTTTTGTGACTTATTAATTGCTCTCTTGGGTATATGTGAGCCAGATTGGCTACTTTCCCAGCTTGCATCACTGGCAACTGTTTTGCTTGAGGCAGATGGCTTGCAAGAGAAGCACCCGTAAATTAGGACATTGCTACTTTTTTCACACCGTTCTGTGAGAGGACCTGATGAGATGATGTTTCACAGTGGGGTCTTTTTTGTGCACCCTGCTAAATATTTTTGTAAGTTTCTAAATAGCACATTTTACAATCATCTCTACTTTTAGAAAGACTTTTAGGGTAGTACAGACACTACAACGTAGTCAGCATGAAAATGTTAAATTATATTAAGAACCATGAGTGATTTTTTTTTTCCTACGTGAAAGAAGGTTCTGAAAAAAAATGATTTATATCAGAAAGAGAAAAGAGCCTTTATACCCTTTATATGATAAGAGTATGAGCATTTTTAAGGGTGGTAGCTGAAAAGGAAATGGAATACTGTATGATGGGAAAACATCAATATTCTACTGAAGTGTTTTAGACATATTTGTGGGTAACATTTTTCTTCTGGACTTCGTGCTCAGAATTCCCATGTAGAAGTTTAATAGCCAAACTTCTAGAAAACTACTTCTAAAGAGTAGTAAGCGACTTGTGCAATATTTTTGTAGTTAAGAATTCTGTTGTCATGCTTCTCCATCCATATGTTCATCCTGTAGGTGCACACATACTGCTGCTCTGGAAACTGGAAAATTTCTTGCATGAGCGGGACCCATGAACAGACACACATAAAATTAACCTTGGCTTTCTATGCATCTCCACACCATCATAAACCAAAAATTTCATCCTAGAATCATCATTTCTGAAAACTACACAGCACTTCTAAGCCAGAGCAATTTACTACTTTTGCTGTCTGGTTATTCTTTTGTTCCTGTACTGATCTATTTTTTTAAAGCAAATTAAATTTGGTCTTTTCTAGTTTGTACTTCAGAGATTCTTTGCCATTGACCATGCCTGCGATCCTCCAGTGGGCTTTAAGAATCACCTTTGCCATAGAGACTGCTTCTGAAATTCATGTCTCTGTTTACGTCTCTGCAATAAGGCATGCATTTGAGAAATGTGATATTTGATTTGGACTCATACTCAAGCAAATAAAGGATTATTAGAGGAAACATCAATAATTTCCTCCAGTGAAGTCTTAGGCTTTCATGCTGTGGTGGCAAGGTGGGAAGGTTTCTTAAGCTAACTCAGGGCCAGTTAGGACATGCTATAAAAGAGAGAAAAAATAGGCTCTGAAGAAGAATTGGTCTTTAACCATATTTAGCTTGGAGAAAATATTTTTTCCTTCTTCCCTGGGGAAACAGTCCTCTCAAGTTGAGCTGTGTCAGATCTACAATATTGGTCCGATCTGTCTTTGTATGTGGGCTACACTCTAGACAGCTACACTCTGTGTTTCATTGCCTTCTTGCCTTAAGGTTGAAGAAGTACTGTGGAGCAGCTCTGCTTACAAACTAGCCATAGAACCAAAGTCTGTTTGTCTTTATTGTGCTTTTATTTATAAATTACTTTTTAGTTGTTAAAGCATGTAAATAGTTTAGCTGTTGTGGTTATGACAAGTGTCTGATTTCCCCCTCACCAGTTTTTACTTTTCTTGAAATGCCACATTTGTTCATTTTGCTACTGAGAGCAAATGCTGAAATATTATATTTCCTTTATGGTCTTCCTGCTCTACTGAACTTGTATAATTCCTCTTTGTATGTGCAAAAGATACCTTAGGTATGTGTGTATTCATATCAAGAAGAGAAGGAAGTTAGAATCTGAAAATAGATATGAACTATCCTTGTTCTAAGTGTTCAAATCAGATTTTTTTTTATTTTTTTTTTTTAGTAGCACTAGTTTTGGGAGGATGGATTTTCTGTGCTCCCACATAGTCCGTAGAAATTAGGTGATTTAAAGCACTTCTGGTTAGGCTGCATAGGACATAATGTAGAGAAGATATCTAAAGCATTCATTCACATGTGCTCTCTTTCAACTAAAATTGGCTTTGTGAAAAGACCCAGATATTCTGATAAAAATAGGCTTCAGAGTAAACCAGTTGGTAGTTTTGAGATGGGTGCAGAAATTACTGCAATCTGCTCTGTGCTATGTAAGTAAAGAATAAAAATAGTCCCATTGGGCCTAATATTTCATAACTTTGACTGAGTGTATCCAGTTTTATCTTCTGCTGTTGAAGCTTAACTTGGCTGCTCTTCTTCAGTGTTAACGATACTTTTGGCAATTGGTGGTGTAATTGAAGCACAGGAAACCCAGGCAACTGCCATCACAGAGTTCCAAAGTAAGAAAACATCTTCCCTGTTTGTGTTAACCTGCTAAATTTGTCTGTCTTCCTCAAAATTATGGAGAGATTTGGGGGATTTTTGTTTTTCCTGCCATGTACTTCCTACTTACTGATCTCTGGGTCAGAATCCCTGATAATATGTATGTCAATTAGCCTATGTCTTGCAGATGTAATTGCCCTTATAGGCCAGCTGACTGTCCTTGGCAGAAACAAATACAAGAAAGTTAAACAGTATGACCAGAGAGATTAAAAAAAAAAAAAAAAAAAAAAGGGCGAAGATGGTAACACAGAAGAAATCATTCTTTCTTGCCATATATTTCAGAGAAGCTCTGTCAATCTGGTTTTGCATTTCTGAGTTCATGGCTCCCTGACTGTAGTCTTTTGTTTGAAATATTTGATCTGTAAGGTATCTTTACTTTCAATCCATGACATTTAAGTTTATATGTCAGTGATTTTCTTTCCAATTCCACTAACATAAATAGAAATTTTTCTATATGAAATTTGTTTATTTCTGACTGTTGTGGTTTGAGCCCACATGGCAACTAACTACCGTGCAGCCACTCTGCCTGAAACCCTCACACTCTCTTAAATACAGATTATTTGCTGTTATTTGCTGTATTATTTGCTCCAATAATAAAATTGGACTGAAGAGACAAATATTCTCTACCTATTTACTGCTACTTTTTCGGGGGGATAAGGTATTGATTATTTTGGTTATCCTTACTTCAAAACATTCCTGCTTGAATATGAGAATTCAAGTAGTTTAACCTTACATTATTCTATTTGCAGTTGGGTAAAGAAAATGTTTAATAATTGACATGAAGAAATCTAGAGTGATTCATAAGAATAAATACCCTTCACTTGAGGGTCAACAGAATAAATACCCTTCACTAGAAGTTTTGCTCCTTTTCTCTTTCCCTGTCATATGACCATCTCTAATTAAAAGCATATGTAAAGTTATGTTTAAAAACTGTTAATTCATTTTATTTGATCCATACAGTGTAATGTGCTCACATGATCATCAGCCATCATAAATTAAAAAATAAGCAGATATGTAGATTGAACAAATCATGGACCTTTGTATGACAAGCTGAGCAGTCTGGAAAGTGTATTTAAAATATTAGGTAATACTTTGAAAGAAAATAGCAAGCTAAGAAATGGTAATTTAGAAACTCGACAGAATATTAGTCCTTCCATATTTCTCCTTTTCCCTCCCTCAAGTTCACCTAGTTTCTCTCATACCAGTAATATTAAAACTATTGAAGGATAAAGAATGGGAAAGAACTGAGCATGTTTTCATTTAGGACTGTAGTTGGTAATAAACATTTTTTAATTAAAAATTTCAAATACAACTTCTGAAGGTCTCTAGCAAGTTTTAAGGAAAGTGCTGATCTCAAGAGTTCTTACACATCTTTCCTGAATTGTTGTTCTTTTAAGTTATTTGGTTATACAATATTCAGTTTAGAGGGGTATGCATTTAAGCAGGTATAGTTATGATTGTGACAGTGCCTGTCATAGAATAGTAGGATGGTTAGGGTTGGAAAAGACCTTAAGATTATCTGGTTCCAGTCCCCCTGCCATGGGCAGGGATGCCTCACACTAGACCATATTGCCAAGGCCTTGTCCAACCTGGCCATCTTCAGATTAGACTTGCAGGTCAATCTGGTTTTCAAGAAGTAGGTTCTAATCGCATGTGCTGATAAATGATTAATCAGTATGTTTAGTTAAGTATAATTGCAATGAAGTTCTCAGCTCTACTGGATTGCAGTCTCCAGTTTGGTTCAGTTTTGTGTTTTATTTTAATATTTCATGTGGCAGTCTATTATTTGGAGATCTAAGCCACTGTAAGTGCTGCTCTTTTCCCTATTTGTCACTAGTGAACCTTCCTGATTATTTTTAGTTTCAAGCCTGATACTCACATTTTGGAAGTATAAAGAGAAGTAAAGTTGAGATACATTAAATGAAAACGCAGAAGTTTTATAGCTTACTTTTTCAATGGATTTTCTGAGCATTATGCAGGATGGTGTTTCTTCATTTTTTTTGTTGTGTTAGTTTGCCGATGCTCTAGTATGACAGAGGTGACAATACTGTTCAATCATATCTTTTAAGAAATTTTCATAATGGGATTAGTTACTTTATATACCCGTTTCTGTAGAGTTTGTGTGTATATACATATATCTGTATAAACATGTATAGATATATACATACGTATGTATATAAAAATAAAGGAAGTCTGAAAAAGAAATGTAATAGAGGTTTTCCAAGCTCTTTGATGTGCCTTGTATGTAAGTTTTGAAGAAGGTACCTACTTAGTTGTTTGTGAAGGAGGGCTCCATGAATGAATGTCAATTACTCTGCAAAAGGTGCAAATGGATTGTCATATTTAAGCTGTAATATAAAGACATCTGGTGGATAGTACTCATTTTTTAAAACTGTATTCCTTTTAAAGGGAATGACTGGATCATTTGGAATTCTCTGGAGGGACTAGGAGACTGCTGCTGCCGTTGGAACATATTGACTGGGGGGAAGAGGAGAGCTTCCAGGCTACAAGTGTGGAGGAACAATGAGATTTACAGAAAGGCACTGGAGAGCTGTAGTTCAACAACAGAGATGGATGAGAGGAGCCACTCCATAACCAGGCCTTAGAAGGAAACTTCCTAGGGATATAAAAGGATAGTACAGTTTGCTGCAACTAGGGAAATTGCTAAAATGGGCCCATTTAATTGGACCCATCATCTCCATTAATTGGAGATAATATCAAACTGGTCCACCCAGCGTTTTTTATGAAGTAGGGGTTTTTTTCCCCTCTGGGCTTCTCAGCCGTGTTTTCACAAATGACAATTTGAGCTGTCCTAGATAGAGGGATACATCTGTGCTGTGTTGAGTAGCCATGGATTGATCTGTGAACCTTTTTGACATCTTTGGTTACATTTAGCTTCTTTAAAACCTGCAGCAATGACTGCAATAATTTAATTATGTGGTGTGTGAGATTTATCCTTTTGGTTTGTTTTAAGCCTGCTGCCAGATGATCTAATTACATGGCCCTCATTCATGTACTTGTGAACAGTGACTAACGGTTCTGTATTTACCTTCTCCATAACCTTGATAACTACAGAGCATTATTACAATCCTGTGTTTTCCTCACATTTAGAGGGATGTCTACCTGTGTAGCTCCTCACAGTAGAAACTGCTCCATATCTTTGATTTCTCTTATAGCATATCCTTTTTTATTTCTTCTATGCTTATAGATCTACATGCAGCACTCAGTGTGGGCATAGCATGGATTTATGCAGTGACACTTCTGTATTGTTTCATGTTCCTTCTCTAATATTTCATTTAACGTTGAGAATTGGTCTGATGCAAATGATTTCAAGATCTCTTTCCTGGTTGCTAGTGATATAATATGAGCCCAGCTTTCTAAATAACTAGTTTAAAATTTATTTTTGTTCTCAGCATTTACTCATCAGCTAGTACTGAATTTCAGCAATGTCTTATTGCCAATTTACTCTCTATATTAAGATGCTTTTTCACGATCAAATCTATTTCTGACTATCCTCAGGAATTTTGTGTCATCAGTGCATGTTGACACTTCAGACTTCTATTGTCTTTTCAATTCATTTTGAGTGGGTTGATTAAGATAGATCCCAGATTGAGCCTTTGATGAAGTCCACTGGCTATTTTTATTTTTTTTTCTTTTTGTGAAATTTCTACTCTTATTCTTACTTTCTGTGTTTCCATAAATTGATAACCCAGAAGAGAGCTATCTCTTTCTTCCCATGTAAATACAATTTCTTCAGGGAGGTTAAGGGGAAACTGTCCAAGATTTTTGTTGATTTTGCTTGAGTTTAAGATCAAAGTACACTGGCTGACTGGTTCACTTCTATTGGTGTATGCAATCTATTTCAAAAGTAGATTTCTTGGCCATGGTATCCACGTATGAAAATCCTACTGATTTTTGTGGATGTGTCATTTAAATGGTGCATCTATAAACTCGTTTTGCAGGGTTTCTCTCCCCCCACCTTCCCAGTTTCTGTCCATTTCCTCTGACAGTTTCCCCGCATTCTTCTGAATCTCTTTAGAAGCTGATGTAATAGCTGCTAATTTCTAGTCCTGTGATACAAGACACAACTTGTGATTGGTTATACCACATTATACAGATTTTACTCCTTTGAAAGTTACTATAATTAAATCTTATCTTTCATGAATTGGATCAGGCATGATTAAATATTTGATTATTTATTTTGGCCAGTCTATCTCCTTATTTAGTTTGTATGTACTTTAGAAGGGTATTTGACTAATATATACATTTTGAATATAATAAGTTAACTGATACATTAAAATACTCAGAGGAAAAAAATTCTAATTGCTACATTTCTATGTAAAGATTGTAATTAAGTGTTTTAGAGGATATATGTATTAATTTTAGTCATTAATATTTAATTTTAATTAGTCATTAATTAATATCAATAAAATCAATATTAATTTTAAATATTTTTAATTAATATTAATAATTAATTAATATTAATAAAATTAATTTAGTCATTAATTTTAATTTTTTAATTTTTAATTTTAAAACTAAATTTTAGTTTTAATTTTAATTCCTGTAATGAAAAAAAACTTGGTTTTAAAGCATGAGGTACATAGATTTCAGTTAAACACCCTCCTCCCCAACTATATAACCATTTGCCTTTTGAAGGACTCATAATCTTTATGAAATGGAATAGCCAATTGCAATGGTCTGATTAATGTTGCAAAAGCTTTTTTTGCTTGCCTCATTGGGACAATATTTTTTGAGTTAGTTACTGCTGCCAATCTTGGTATCCCATAGTTTTTTTATGGTTAGTGTTAGTTTTAAATTCTAGGTATTTTCATCTTTTCTACTTAAAAAAAAATAAAGTCAAAACGTATGCAGGAGG
The DNA here is from genome assembly GCF_963264785.1 of Psittacula echo. NCBI lineage: Eukaryota > Metazoa > Chordata > Aves > Psittaciformes > Psittacidae > Psittacula > Psittacula echo. The sequence goes on from NC_137739.1 coordinate 32,895,334, forward strand.
AGATGCTAGCTGAGAGTTGAATTTGTTGATAGGAACAGAATTAGTCACAGATGAGTGTGGCCTTGTTTTTGTTAGGTTCATTTCATTAATAGCTATTTTGAAAACATAGTTTAAAAGAGATTCCATAGAAAACACATTAAAAGCTATTAGTAAAAGGCTGAGAAATAAAAAAATTAGTGGTGTTCCCCAAGGAAAAGTTACTTTGCATGCATATATAATATTTGATAGATTTATTGGGCATGCTACACTGCAACTTTATTGTAATCCTTGTCCCAAATGGCAAATGATATTCTCACTGGCAGTGTTGTTCACTATTGTGATGCTTTTGCCAAAAATGTCTTGCAGTTTAAAAAAACATCCCAATGTTCTGCTTGTATAGAAAAGGCTGGCAAGCTAGTCTTACAGTCTTACAATTGCTGGAAGACACTTGACCCATCTTGACCTTCTGCTTTCATATTAGTTTCTCCATCTGAGCCATGCTATCAAATAAAAGAAAAAAAATAATGAAGTCCGGGTATTTTTAAGATAATTTCAACTTTATTTATCACAAGGTTTGAGGGTTTTTTTGGGGGGGATATAAATTTCACTTTTCGATATCTTAGGGTAACCACTTATAGAAGCAGAAGTCAGTAGGTTACTTAGAATAAGGAACAAGTCACCTTCACTATTTTTCACAATTGTCTTCTGTGCTAGAATTTCCTACGCCTGTATCCAGAAACCTTTGCGATAAGAATGTTGTACCTAACCGTAACTTGTGCTGATGAACTGGGCAGCAAAGCGGCTTAGAAAGTAAGCCAAAACACTGGAATGAAAACAGGCTTTTGGATAGGATGGTACATACATACGTTACCTTTGTATGTAGTAGGTTATACAGTATGTCTTGTCTTCAACCAAGGGAGAGTCCGGTGAGTTTGAACAGCAGAATGGAACATAACTTATGAAGAGGACAATGAAGAAAAGAACCTGTCGTTTTGGAGATGCTGATTGTGGCACAGAGATGATTTTTCTTTCCTGGAAGTGTACCATTAATTACCATATTAGCAGAGTGTGAAATTCAGCGTATATCTACATAAAGTGAGTACATTTCAGGAGGATGTGCTATTAAATGTTATTTAAAAAAAAAACCCAAAACCCAACACATTTCACAAGGACTTCTGGAGTTTCATGGTACTGGGGACGCTTTTTACGTCTTTTAACTGAAAATGAGCTTGTTCATTCCTCAATCTTTTCATAGACAGCCTTTTCACAGCAAGATTAGCAAGTAGTAACAACTACCGCAGAGGTGTCTGACTGCATACTCTCTTCCTGGATGGATGAGTTTATCAAGTTTCGGGTTGTTTGTGGGTTTTCTTTTTCTTTACCTCGTTTAGAGTGGCATCACAACATTACGATGTGGAAAATAATTTTCTCTGTTCTTTCAAATCTGCTGCTGTTCGATTTTTTTTCTTTTTTTTCCTCAGCTGCTTATGAAGCTGCCAACTAAAGTACTACTTAACATGAATACATTAGAGAAAAGTAAATTGGCACTTTCTGTAGAATGCAGCAATTTGCATTCCCTTGTTCTTCTCTGTTTCTGACAGCAATCTGTGTGACGTTCTTCAGAGTTTCAGTATTTTTTCCCCCAAGAGATCTCATCTTGTATTTCCTGGCACTTCAACCAGAAACATGTCCATTAAGTTTGGGTTTTTTTTAATACTGATTTGACTTTCACTAACAAGTGCTTTTGTAATTAGACTCATAATTATACTCTCATCTGTTTTTAAATTATTGCTTTTAATTCTTTAGCTTGAGCAGCTGAGAATTTAGTTAGTTCAATCCCCATGCATAACTTCCAACCACAGCACTGCAGCAATATTTGCTTTCCTTTATGACATAATATCTTCTTTGGCTTCTTGACCAATTTCTTTCAGCTTACTTCCCTAACCTCAGTCCCTGTAATGTTTCTTTTTGGGTCATCATCAAGTTATATAAAGAAAACAAAACTGTTTTGTGTAAAGCTTGTACCTTAGCACAATTTCGTAAAAATCCTTAAGACAACAGTTAATGCAATAGAATAAAAAATTGGCAGTGTTTAGTCATTTTGTTACTCTGAAGGTGCTGTGTCTCTGATCTAGCCTGAGGGATTTGAAATTACAGCCTTATGGTCTGAGAAAAATAGTGTCTTATGCCTGAAGTTAGCTTGGGGAACAACTGTAAGGTTTTGCAAAAACAAACTGTTCAGTGGATAGACTTCACGAAAGTGTTGCTGATTGTTTGCTTCCCCACTGTTGGAATTTAGTGCTGACAGATTCAGAATGGAAGGGGACTTTGTATAATCCTTACTTAACTTGGAAATGCCTTGGCGTATGATACTGTATCTGCCAGAAGTTTATGTAGGTTCTGAAAAGATGGTCAGAGAAAGGCAAAGATGAAAAATCTGCTGACCTTTGTAACATGCAAGGCATACAACTTAGGGCTCCTTGTTACTGAGGCTGACAAATATTCTGAGAATTAACACAGTTTAGTTACAAATATTCTTATCTTGAGGTTGGTCTAGATGATTGTTTGGTCTAATTCATTTGATGTGACCCATTCTCACATTTATGTTAGTTTTTGGCTGACAGAGTTGCACAGCTTAATTTTATGCTGCTTGTTTGAGGGGTACTTGGGACGAGAGGAGAAATGTAAGTATTTTTATGAGATTTTTATAGAGAAGGTTGTTATAGAAATCTTTGCAGAATTCAATATCTCCTTTTCTTCAGCTCAGTGCTGAAAAAAACTCAACTTGAGGTCATATGAAATAGTTTCTCTCTGTTTGCTGAGAGGAAAAAAGATCTTGAGACTCATTCCTGTATCTCTAGTGTAAGAGGTGGAAAAACCCCATTGGTTAAAAAATTCAAGTAAATAGAGGGGAAATTGGTCCATCTCTAGTGTTTTTAGTTACTGCATGAAGAAAATATCAGCATACAGTAAAATCCTTCAGCATAAGATTTGTGCTTCTCCTTCTATTGCAGAAAGACAAAATGTAAGGTTGCTCTCTCCTTCTGTTCCAATATGATACATTGACAGTGTGTCAACACAGCAGTAAAGGTTTTTACTATGTGTAACTGTAAAATAATCTAATAGGTAAATGTGAAAAGGATGTTTTGGGAGCAATTTCTAGATTTTGCTTTTGTAAAATAAACACAACTTTAAAAAATGGTTTTAGGTTTTGGATGACAGTAAAAGAAGTACAGAATGCCGGAACACGGAAGCAACTGTACTCGGTCAGAGCAATAATCCACCTAGCACTATTTCTTTTCTTTGATGGTGATTGAGACCACATGCTCCGAAGGAAAATGCTTATAATGGGCAATTAAAGCATCTGCACATAGCAGGCTTTTTTCCTCTGGCCTCCCTCCCCCACTTGCCATAAATTACTGGTTGGCTTTTATTCTGACGCGCAAGTCTGACAAAACCTAGAAGGAACAGGAAATGACCTAAGTGTGGTTTTAGCCATTTTTTCATTACCTACATAAGAAGAAAAAAACCCAACAAACCCAACATCCTACATTCCCTGGATAGTCAAAACACCTTTTAGAAACTTTTTGAAACTTTTGAAGATCTTAAAATAAAAATATTTAAAGGAAGATCAGAGCAAACATAACAAGCAATAAAAAACTCATGAAACTTCCTACAGCAGAAAAAGTAGAAGCTGACCTGCTTGATACTCCTGGTTACAAAAGCAGAAGTAGCATGGCTTTTTAAAAACAGACAAATGAAACAAACATGTAAAAAAGAAACAAAACCCCAGCCAACCAAAAAAAAAAATATTTCAGCTCACAGGGAGAGATATTAACTTTAAGAATAAGCCTCCCGAAGGCATAACAGCGGAACATTTTTGCTCTGCTTTTATACCTCTGCTGAGGACAAAGTTCCTGAAAACAGTAACTAAATACATGAACACTCTAAAGTGATTTGTTAAAGTTTACTTAGGTGCAGCTCTTGTTGAAGATTTGTATTTCCAAGGAAGAACAGAATACTGTGGAGTCTGGTGGAAACATTATGGTGTTCAGACACCTGTATGTTACAGCGCTGTTCTTATGTGTTTGGCCAAATGTGTTGCAGGAACTATTTAATGTATAGAATAGTATTAACTAAAGCAATAAAGTAGAAGTAAGTTTCTTTCTTTTGATGGAAGATTCTAGACTTCCTAAAAAATTGAAGATAATGCCTTTCCTAAAAGAGTCCAGTAGAGTCAAAAACAGCATCTAGGGCAGGATACGACTGTTTCCTTCAGTACATGTATCTAAACATTATATTCATGCAAACAGTTTCTGTTGAAAGATTGTGGCTATCTACAGACTTCATAACCTATTAGCCATTTGCAACCTTGGATAAATAAATTGTATAGAGTCAGGAAGTGATAAGTAATAAGACTCAAAAAATATCCTATTTTTTTCCTGCCCCATTTATTTTCATGGAAGGTTTAGTGAGTGGAGAAATATCGTGACTCTAAATGCCATAAGTATCGTATTGAATGATTTTTCCAAGTGCTGAATTTTGTCTTGATTACAATAATTTACTCAAATGGCTGTTGTCTTGGCCTGCAAGATTTCACAACAGCATGTTGTCTGTGTTATCTAAATAATGCTATCTCTACTTTGACAATCATCTTTGGTTGCATCATTAGTTACTGAATACAACTTAACTACTTAATAACATACTGTTTTTCAAAATCTAGCTTTTTTAGAGAGAGGGGAAAACCCCTAGAAATAAATAAAATCAAGAGGTTTAGGTTGTATACTGCTGTGTTGGTTTTGTGTCATTAAATTACATGGATTAGAAAAGCTCATTGATTGTAAGCTCTAACAAAAGACTAATTTAGAAGTAAAAGCAATGAATCTATCATCAGTTGCATTTGAAAGGCAGTCATGAAAAGTAAGGGATAAGTGAGGTTACCTTTTTCATATTTCACAATAAATTAGTTTCTCATCTGGTTGTAGAATTTAGCTTTTGAATGAGGTGATGTTTTACAGAGTTGATTTCTGAATCAAGTTGCTATGGTGTTGCTTTCATTGTTTAGTTAATTCTATGCTTGGTTGCTATGGAAATACTTATTTATGGAGCTAATGCCTAATGGTGTCAAACAGATGCTACTAGCAACTAGGAATCTTCTATAGTTGATCAATGAAAGACTCAGTCAGAAGTAGAAGCGCATTTTTGCACTTGTTTTCTCTCCATTAAAATTTTGGAGCATGGAATGTGAATGGGTGGTGACAAGTAGGACAAGTTTTCTTAACAAGCATTAAAGCACAGGCTGAATCTTCTGAACAATATCATCATTGGAACTAAAACTTTCCTCTTACCTAGTTCAGGCAATCAAACAGCGATACTACATTGTGTATGGCCTCAGATAGTGTGCACATTTCAGCTTAGATTATAGAGTAGTTATTAATTGTATTCTAGTTTTAGAATGGATTTTTAGATTTCTTAGCTCTGAAACATTTTTTGGTAGCCATCTAGTTTAAATCTCTGCGTAAGTATGAATATTGTCCTTGGTATAACTTTGCATAAACACAAGCAATTCTCAGGTAGCTAAAATGATAAAATTTTGTATTTTGTACGTTAAATTATTCTGAAAATATTAGTACACCGTTATCTAGCCAAATATAGTTTAAGCCGAGCATTAAATAAAAAAAAAAAGTTTCAAAGTGCTCAGTGTACTTTTATAGTACTTCTAGTGGTTTATAACTTGAGAAAAGTAAACCCTGTAGGCTTTTATTGCATTTAAACCTTTAGAAGTTGAAAATACTACTCAAGTGTGACTTTAGGCAAATGGAGCTATGGCAGTCGCACAAAGAAGATCCAAAACAACTTCACCCTCCATGGCATCAATTCACTTCTGAAAGCCACATTTTTACAGGCCCTGGAAAATACTGGTTGCACCATCATAGGAAAGATAACATTCTGTTTAGAAAAATCATTGAAAACCAAACAAAATCACCTGAAGCTGGTTTTCACTGACTTGGCTTCTCCTCTTTCTCGTCTGGTTTTAGTTTATCTAGTCTATAAAGTTCTCAGGAGCACTTTTTTCCTTTTTTTTTTTTTTTTTTTTAACAGATGTTATTACTGTTTGTTCTTGTTGCTGTCTGAACTGTAAGGTGTATTATATTAGGGAAGGCCTTTATTACTGTTACCTTGTGTATTTTCTAAACAAATTTTTCTGATGTTGCTGACAATGTGTGCTAGCCTCAAGTTTTGGTAATTCTTGGGTTGATTCGACAATCAGGGCCTTCGCCTTTTCTACTCCTCTCACCTCTCACGCCCCCTTCCTCCCCAGTGAATAGATGGATTACAAATAGTGTCAGAGAAGTTGATTCTAAAATTCTCATTGCATGGCAGTGCCTCTGGAGTATATGGAAATACTGTTTTCATTGATTGCGAAAATATAACAAAAGGTAATATCTATTGTCTATTGTCAATTTTCCTGCATATTCCCAGTAAGTCATATGTATTTAAAAATCTCCTTAGATTTGACTAACCACCCATAGAACTGAATATCATGTCATTCTTCAGAATAGCAACCCTCTGGAGGATTTGTTGAGCTTTAACAACTTTTAAAGCCTTTAAAAAATTGTATTTCCAGTGATGTAAATTCCTTCTGTTGATACTCATTGCCTGTTTTGAGTGACATGTTTCAGTTTGAACTAAACTTATCACTGCCTGACTGCGTCCAAATCAGAAAATGTCACTTACACTGAAAGGGTTTTCATAAGCTGGCTTGTCTTCTTTTAACTGTGTTGAAATGTATTTCATAGGCTAAAAAGATTCAATTATTGTAGTTAAGCATAAACATAAACAGCTCCTGACTGTTAAACAGCAAGGCATAGTTCTGTGTTATGCATGGGGTTTGGTTTTGGTTTTTATTAATTGCCCTTCAAAACTCTTATCAGCTTGACAGACAATTATAAAAAATCACGAAAGTGTGATCATTGCTCTTTGGATGGACTGGGAGACTCTAGGGTTAAAGTCAGGCTGATAAGAGGACTTTTCCTCCAGACTGACTGGTAATTTGGTATATGTGCTCATGGAGAGAAGGCTATACATTTTTCACCTTTCATCTGCAGTATCAGAGCCCACTGCAGTTTTATTTTCGGAGTACCTCACAGATGTGCAATTGCTGTGATGTAGGCACTGACAAGGGATGCTTGAAAGTGTATGAGTTGCTAAGCAGAGGTTTAAGTTTTAGCTTGAAACTTCCGTGACTCAAGTCCTTCCTAGATCAGGTGTTTCTTGTTGGAGGAGGCGAGGAAGAACGTTATGTGCAGTGGATTACAAAATCTTAGTGTTACAGACTACAGATCTTTCTGCAACAACTTTTATGGTTGCAAAATCAGAAATCGCCAAGGCTCTGCCTAAGACCTATTTTAAGGTCTGTTGGTCTATTCACATAAGTAAACTGTGTCCTTTTTACTCCTGTTGCAAGATTCATGCCACTCTAGGAATACTTTGTAACTGTTTTTAATGATCCACAGGAATTAATTAAGGCTTTGACTGCCAAACTCTGAACAAAAATAATGCCAAAAAATGCTGCTTTTTTAGTATTCCGGATTTAACTTGTAAGGCATGAAGTTAGGCTAATGAAACTAAGTCTGCTAAGTAGTGAGAAACAAAGTATGGTTTCTTTACAGTTAGTTTCTGAATAGCATGGTGGAGAGTAAATTCTTCTTTAAACAGAGAAGTTTTTGTAAAGAAGCAGAATTTACCACATCTTAACCTTTAAAACTGTCACACACTCCCCACACATACCCCGTCCCTCAAACCATTTCAATTCTGCGGAAGTTCTGCTAAGGGATATGCTGCTAGTTTCTGTTCCTTTCTCCCGAAATTGTTTTTGTGGGGGAGGCTTTCTGGATTTGAGTGCCATCTTGTGGTGTGTTGTCAGCAGCTAAAGGAAGGTATCACAGTATGTTAGAGATTGGAAGGGACCTCAAAAGATCATCTAGTCCAATCCCCCTGCCGGAGCAGGAACACCTAGATGAGGTTACACAGGAATGTGTCCAGGCGGGTTTGGAATGTCTCCAGAGAAGGAGACTCCACAACCCCCCTGGGCAGCCTGTTCCAGTGTTCCGTCACCCTCACTGAGAAGAAGTTTCTTCTCAAGTTTAAGTGGAACCTCTTGTGTTCCAGTTTGTACCCATTACCCCTTGTCCTATCATTGTTTGCCACTGAGAAGAGCCTGGCTCTTCTGGTAATACCCCCCCTTTCGTTATTAACCTGTAAGGATTTGATTAGGATAGAGAAGTACCGGCTTGTACTTACCATGGGAAAATATTCTTTGTATAGTGATCTGCATTTTTTTTTTCCTTTGTGCTTAGGAGAAGAGAACACTACTTTGTGCCTAAAGTTTTCGTCAGCTTATTTTGACTGCTTCTATGTGTGGCACATGGAATGAGCCCTGAACATTTTACAGCTAATATAGACTGTGGTAGCCTGCCAGCTGTGTTAATATACTACCCCTGTCTTCTTTCAGGGGATATGACTTCAAATTAACGGTGATGTATAGTGAATTAAAAAAAAAAAACAAAACAATCTCTTGGCACCATGCAGGTAAACTTAAGTTTTGTCTAGTTTAAAACTATTTTAGTTTCTTTGCTGTAAAATTGTTATCAGCAAAGAAGCTTAAATATTCTGGTTTAAATGACAAGAGAAAATTTTCAATCATGAATCCAACCTCTGAAATTTTTTATTTAATTAAAATTGTATAAAATGGTGTCCTACCATTTAAAATATCAAATCATTATTTGCATTGGAAGTAGATTTTGCATGAGCTGTGCACATTATTTTACTTTGTGTATACTAGGTTGGTATGGGACACTAGATGCAGCAGTAGCACTTTCCGTTAAATATTTGCTGCCTCTGCAACTTTGAGATTATTTTTTAACAATAGCAGGGCTAAAGCCAAAAGAAAGTTTTGAACTTGTTTAGCCATATAGATTGGCCCCAAAATTATAACAGTGTACCTTATGTGAGCATGTGTGTGTGAACATACATGTACACAAAAGCTGAAAGAATGAATAAAGGAGATTGTATCAGTAAAAGCAGTTGCAGTTTAAAGTTTGGTACAGAAATATTCTGGGGTTAGCAAGAATATAGGTATTTTATTATGTTCTTATATACAACAAAAAGATAAAATTAGTTAACTTACCAAGTATTTAAAAGAAAAATAGAATATCAGAAGAGGGGAACCTCCTTTGTGTCCCCTAATGAAAGTTTGCAAAATTGCAAGCAAGCTGACATGATTTTTTGGACCCTCAGTTTCTAAGGTTGCTGATACAAGTAACAAAACTCACATGGACATCTGATCTTCGTTGCTAGTTGAGTCAAAAGTCAATGAAGCAAATTAATGCAGTCTCAGCATCCAAGCTAGGGGAGGACAGAATGAAACCAAAAGATTTTCTTATGTTTGATACAGTAAATAAATGTCAATCTGGAATGAGATACCTGAGAATGAAGAAACAAACAAACAAACAAAAATGTCCAGATGGACAACTAATTCTAGTTTATTACAGAAGAAAAAAACCCTTCGTCTTTACAATGATCATGCTAAAACTAAATGAATCATGCAAAATGAGTATGGCCAGCTAATGGTGATCATCATCTTAATGCTTGTCACTGACTGTGTAACAGTTATCTCATGCTTCAGGTTTAAAAAAAATTAACAAAAAAATGATAAAAAATGAGGAGATGGAAGTTTTAATCACTTAAAAAAAACCCCAAAAGACTCAAATTCTTAAATTATTATTGACCTGCTTGCTGTACACAATATGACTTTCTGACATAGCCTTACTCCTAGTTTAAGCATGTACTTAATGATGAGTCTCTTCACTTTTCATAGCAAGTCGTAACTATTAACTTTAAACATGGTTTAATGGTATCTCTATGAAGATAGCAGAAGAGAAGAAGAGCCTGTAAATTCTGCCTTTGCCTGGCTGCTGCTGACATGCCAGCCTGTGTTTGTTTATTGATACTTTCTGCACCTTCTGCTGGAAAGAAGGTGCCAGTCTGGAGCACTATCTTTTGTCCATGAAGGTGCTGTTAGTCTGAAAGGAACAAAACCAAACATAGTTCTTACCTGTAAAAATAAGCAGAAAAACATACAGGACTTAAGACTATAAGCTGCCAAGTTGGCGTATTGGCACGTTATTCATGTTCTGTAGCTATGGAAAAGAGGGAAAAAAAGGGTTATCTGTATATTCGTTTGATTTTGAACACGTTGTGCAAATGAGTTCATTTGTCAGAGAATAATAAGAACCTGTCAAGTCAGGAAGACTGAACGCTTTTGAAGCAAAACAGGCAACTGTATCTTATTTCTTGCATGTTGTTTTTATTTTTTTGTCAGTATAGAACAGAAATAAAGTTAAGTGTTGTTGACGTACTTGAAGCTGATAGTATCTTCAGATTGTGTTGCTGACGTTCTTTTGTGGGTTTGGTGGGTTTTGTGAAGTTATTGAGAACATGTAGATTTGTAACCATATTCAAGCAAAACGTAACAAAACCTCCTGCAAGAAAATGCTTTTAAAATTATCCAGTTTTAACCTGGGGAGCTTTTTGCCGTTTAAAATACCGAATTATGTTAATGTAATTCTTTCTGCACTGTATTTGTAAAATTGCTACTATTTGGATGGTTCTGGAAAGAAAAAAATTATTAAACATACTGGAGGTTTTGGGATAGATTTGCTTTTATATGTTGAGCTGAATAGAAGCAGGAAAGCACTGTCACCACCTAATTTAATGAACATTTTAAATGATTTATAAACATTCCAGAAATAGTGAAATAAATAAGGCCATATAATAATTCTGTCATTAAGATGCCTCTGTTGTATGCAATTTCTTCAAACTCTTCTTTAGGACTTTTACTGGGGTAGCATTAACTGAGAAGATGGCCTAAGTTATATATAAAAACATGGAGAAAAGCATTTTTGCACTGCATCACATAATCCAGATGTATTCCATTGTTGTTTTACGGCATTACCATATCACCTATTAATCATCTTTTTTTTTTATCTTTACAGATGATACTTTGGGATTGGGATTTGAAGCAATGGTACAAGCCCTATTACCAGGTCAGTATATGATTGAGTACAGAGTTCACTGTAAACTGTCACGTTTCAGTTTTTTTCTGTTGATGTTTCATTTACTTAAGTTGGCCTAGTACATTCTAGCTCCATGTAAAAGAGGCTTGATATTTAGCAGTTCTGACCAAGTTGTCAGGGGTCTTCTTCTGTGGTGTAAATGAGAACAGTCTCAAACCTAACTAAGGTGGGAGTGGGTTTTTTGAAATATCCAATAGCATAAAGTTAGGGAGTGATTCCCCAGCAGTGTCACCAAGTGCAGGTCTGTCAGATTCTCACCTTTTTTCTTGATTGCTTGTTTCTCCCCCTCTCTCTTGTACCTTCTATCTAATCAGCTAATACTGTTGAAGGTCAGAGAATTATACCAAATAAAAACTAATCACTTTTTTTACAGAATTGTTAGGATTTGTTTCGTTAGAATTAGGGTTAATAAAAGTAACGAAGCTGTGGAAATAGCACCTCTGTAAGAGGCTTATGACAGGCCACCAAAATTTCTTTTGATATTATTGAAAGAGATAGAATACTGAGTTTAATTCTGAGAGAAAGTAATGAAAATGTAAGATAAAAAAATTGGCACCAAATCTTTATCTTAAATGGAGAAAAATAAACTGAAAGCTAATATTGCATTCTGAAATATTTGATTATTGTGTGGAAAAAAACCCACAAAAATGGTGTGTAAACATGTGTATAGGTATATATTTTCTTCAAAAGAAAAGTACATTGCATTGTTTTTTTAATTTATATTTTACTTTTGCAATGGATAAGATGCTTATTTAAATCTTAAAATACTGTGAAATGTTTTGACATGTTAATAGTTTGCAACATTTCCATCTATTCTAGAATGCTGGCAGTGGAAATGGAGTTGATCTTTCAGTACTAAATGAGGCTCGGAGCATGCTAACAGACCTCCTGACTGACCCATCCCTTCCACCACAAGTGATTTCTTCCCTTCGAAGCGTTAATAGCTTGATTGGTGCTTTCTCAGGCACATGCAGGCCAAAGGCTAGTCCATTCACACCATTTCCTGGTTTCTTCCCCTGCCCTGAAATAGAGGACCCTGCTGAAAAAGATCAAAAGCTGCTCAAGGTCAAATGACTTTAATTCCCATTCATGTCTGTGTTGCAATTAAAAAAAAAAAAAAAAAAATCAAGGAAAATTAATCTGGGAAGAATTTTATTGATAGTACCTTCTTTACTGAGTACCTGTGAACTATGTTTAAGGTCAAAAGAGAGCAGCTGTGAAAACACATTGAGTGGAATGTAGATAGGTGCCAAAATGCAAATTTAAGGGGTTGATGGATAGACAGGTAAAAGCACTGGCCTACACTCTGATGCATGATTCCTCAAAATAAACACAGGATTATAAAAAGCTAAAAATGAAAATAAAATGAAGATGTTATATTCTCATGATACAGCACAAACAGGGCTCTCCTTGATTCCTCCACATTCTTGATGAAGCAATTACTGTCAGTGTGGCTTTTTCATTGGCCTTTTTTCCAAATAAATTTACTTTTGTGAGCATCAAACTAGCCATCAGACAGAAGCAAATCAGCTATGTAAAAGGAGAAATAACTCTTCTTTCTGTGGAGCACATCACATTATGGGACTGGTGCATAAATCTACTGTCACTTCTCCATGAGTGAAAGCAAGAATGTAGTTACTATATGACATCTTAAAGAATGTGGTGGAAAAACATTCAACTATAGGAACTTAGCTGCGGTGTACCAGCACTAGAATTACTTGCTAGAGTAACCCAGTATTGGCAGTTTGAAACTGTTTGAAGGCTGGTCTGGGAAATCCCTGCCCTATAGTTGCTTCCATTTCCAGACAGTGGGCAGCTTATCCCAAACTGGCTTGCTATTTTGGAGCCAGATAACTGCTTTGGGCCAGATTCATCCTGTGAAATACCTGTGGAGAACCATTGGAGAACCATTGTCACAACAGAGGCTTTTAGGGAAAAGCTCAGTGTCTACAGATCACTCTGTGGAAGATCCTGTAGGATTATTGCAGCATGAAATTACTTGGAATTTCACATGGATATCTGCAGAACAGTTAGGTAGGGATCATAATCATTCAGGATATGTTTTTCTTTACTGCTAAGAATTGGTATACCAATGTGAAAAATATCATTTATATGAATGTGAAAATCTAACTAACTATTTAAATTAATTCTATCCAGCTAGTCAGAATTGTTTAAAATGAAAAATATTCATTGTTGAAGACTGGTTATAAAGATTATGTGAGATTGAAAGATTACATTTTTTTTTTTTCACAGCTATTCTCTTTTACTCCTTCCTGAAAGGAACTCTTTCTTTAAGATTGGGGGGCTTGTTTATTTTTATATTAGTCTACCAGATGGATAAAATCATGCTTGTCACTGGCATTCATTGAATGTTTGACTTTAATGTAGGTTTAGGGGTAAACTCCAGATTATGATACACCACGGAAAGTATTTTTCAAAATGGGATTTCTCAGACTGTGTTGAAAGGTTCTTATTCTTTCTTTCTCTGACTTGGAATAGAAAAAGTCTCCTTATTTCAAAGAAGTTGTTTCTTTGCTGAGGATTACATGTGCACTGTCGTTTCTCTTCTCTGACTGGCTTCCAAAGTGAATTAAATTATGGTTTGGGTTTGGTTTTTTTTTTCACTTCTGATGATAAAGAGAAAAAAAAAAGAAAAGAAAGAAACTGAAGCAATAACTGGTAGTCTGATAATAACTCTTTGCTTCAAATTTCTTGGTAAGTGTAAACTGCCCTGTTGCTGCTATTCACTGATCTGTCTATTGAAATTCCTAAAAAGAAAAAGGAAATCTTGGTTACATGAAAAACTGTCTCAGAACTGCTCTGCAACAGAAAGACTTTTCACTTCCATCATGACAGAACTGTCCCCAGATTTTCTCGTGTATGACAGTATACTTGCCAGATTGGTGGATTTCTGGTGTTATCAACAGACATGATGTTAACAGTTTTCATATTTCAGGCAAATAAAAGTTGTCTAGACAAGCACTTGAGTATCCACACCCCTTGTCTCCTGGCCTTGCTATTGCTGGTAACTGAAATTCTTTTCATAATAACTTTGATTTCTGTCACAGTCTAGATTTTGTTTCCAGAGCAATTTTTCCTCTTTGTATAGTGATTACCAGTGACTTTGCTAGCATAGAGCAATCTGGAGTTCCTTAGTCCTTTGCTACCCACATTTTGTTTATTCTCTGCTTCTTTATCTAGTAGGGGAGTTTTGTCATATCCTCGGTGTTCCCTCATTCTTGGAGTAGCCAGGAAGAAGAAATAATAAGTACAGGTGTTGGGGCCTCCTTTCCATACTGTGTTAATGAGTGCACTTGTTTCAGGGAGTGAACATTTCTCCTCCAATGTTGGGAATTTTCAGCTGTTGTAGAGAGCACGCAGGTGAGATTGATGTAGTCTGCTGACAGAGAAGATCATTCTACCCTTAGAGCACCACCACTATACGGTAGCAGACAGAATAGGCTCCTCCAGTTCTCTTTCTGGTAGGGCTGGTTAAGGCCTGCTTCATGTTTCTGTGAGTGGTATGGCGGTCTTATTCTGCCTGTCCACTTCCACCTTACTGGATGTGACTACAGCTTTGCAGCAAAGCAGAGGTACATTCCATATCAAGGACCCAAAGCAGTCTCATTTTTCAGGCTAAGAGACTGTACTCTTTTGTGTCAACACTTTTTTTTTTTTTTTTTTTTAAATATGTGAGAGCTTTGTGAGTTAAGTGTGATTTTTGACCATCAGAAGAAGCGTAAAATTGCAAAATCATTTCTTGCCAGACTTTTGAAATGGTAGTATCTAAGGATCACTTGTCCTTACACACAACCCTGCAGACCTTACCCGAAACTGCAAATATTGCTCTGGATTTTTGTTTTAAACTTTTTTTTTTTTTCCTAGCATCCTTTTTACTCACATCTATGCCATGCAGAAGAATCTTCCCTCCTGCACACACCCCCTTCTCTCCGCTGAGTGCCAAATCTAGGAATGAGTTAGCAAGTGGATTGTGGATTGAATGCAGTTAGAGATGATTTTTTTCTTTTTTTTTTTTTTTTCTTTTTTTTCTTTTTTTTTTTGTTATAGATTTGTTTAAAATACAACATCTGTGCAAGGAGTGCAGATATGCCAGAGCTGACTTTGCAGTTTCAGTTCAGTGATCCTATCCTTTCTAGTAGTTAGGTTCTACCAGTCGTTATTTAAACATGGATATACATTTCTGAGGTTATTTCAGTAAGGCAGAGCTAGTAAGTCCTGAGTTATTTCCATACAGGACTGTTTGAGTACATTGTCCTGCTTTGCAGAGGGCTTTCTGTTCAAGTACAACGATGACTCCTAGTGCCTGGGCTGCAGTGTGCCTAAACTAAGAGTGTCCAGGCTGGGAGTGGTGAGGTGCCTGGGAAGGTTTCTGCGTGGTGTGGGGCTGGTATGGAAGCAGAGAGGGAGCCTTGATGGACTAGAACTGATCCTGTGCATTGTGCATTGCCCTTTCCAGAAGCTCCACAATATTTGCACTGTCAATATTTAGTATCTCAGTTATCAAAATCTCAGGCTATCTTGAGAGCTGACTATATAGTCATGTGATTGGGATATGTAGAAAAGTAATCCATAATCCTACTGCAACTAGCTCTAGAAGGTCTCCGTTTTTAAAAACTCTGAAAAGCAATTGTTGGACCACATGGAATTTGGGTTACAAAGATCTTTACATATTTTAATTTGGGGAAAGAAAAAAACAGATATGAATAATAATTATTCCTAGTAAGCGAAATACTTTGCATCTATTTTATTTTCTTGAGCAATGAGTAAGTGTAAGATACTGTACTTATTGCTTCACTATAAAAAATTCCAATAGTCTTCACAAACCATAAATAAAATTTTAATGTCTGCTTTTAATTACATAGATTTTAATCATGGTTAAATTATTCAACAGGGATTAAATAGCAGAAATAGCCTGCCAGCACCACAGCTGAGACGAACTTCAGGAGTTTCTGGTATTCCACCTATGGAATCAACATCTAGATGGGAACGGAGTAACAGCAAGAGATCTCATCAGGAATATAACACATTAAGGTAAGCACTTAACCATATTTTAAGGGCAATAATAAATGCAGCCTTTCTGAAATGTTCATGTCTGCAAGGCTGGAACATGGCAGCAGAAGTGTTTAGTGTAAAATCTTATGAATCAAGTCTCCAAATTCTGCCAGAATAAACTGGACAAATGTTTCAAATTAATTATATACCATACTTTGTAACTCTGATCTCAAGTACAAATCAGGTCATTCTGAGGTTGAATGGCATGCCTATCAGTTTTTGTAGGAAATAAAAAAAAAAAAAAAAGCTCAACATACACGGTTGCAAAACAAACTTGTTTAACTTCTAAAACTTTATGGACTTCCTTCTTTTTCTTTTTACTTAAAATTTTATCTCTTTTCAACTTCCACATGCCACAAAATTTCTTTCCTTTATAATGTATTTTTAATTTAAAAAGTAGTTTCTTTTCAGTTTCTTTTTAATTAAAAAAGATGACATAACTTTCTCTCATTTAGTAGCCACTGTTGTGTGTATTGCAACACTTATTATTCCTATGGTCATCAAGCAAGCAGTAAGGTAGATTAAGAAAATCATCTCTTCTCTACTTGTTAGTCAGTATGCTGCAAGTAGTTTTTCTTTCCAGAATTAAGATTACATTTTAAATTAGGATTAAAATAATAGTACATTTTTTCTTTTTTGTTTAATGTGGTTTATGAGTGAAATGTCACATACTTAGTTTTATTTAAACGTGTAAATGTGTATGGCTTTGTTTAATATTAACTAAGAAAAGTCCAACAGATGTTTGAAATTGTGTTGCAGCTTAAATGCATTAAAATGTGTGTGGGTTTGCTGCCTTTTTTTATTTTTTTTTTAATACATTTAGTATTTCTTAAAATTTTAATGGTTTTACATAGGTCATAAGGGCATTCTTTAAAAGAAAATATGCATTATGCTGATACCTGATAATTACTAGCAATGGATGAAAGTTTATAAACACACATCCAAGAATTTATTATATCAGTATTTTGTTTAATTTTGAAGTGAACCATTTAAATAATTTGGCTCTTGCCAATAGCTTTTTCCTCTTGGTGTAAAATATGCTGTTCAAGTTTCAGCATAGCAAAACTTCAATTGTACTTTACACACAAAATTAAGATACTAGTAGTAACAGTAGTAGTTGTTTAAAGATTGTATTTTCAAGCTGATTTGATTATCAGTGTTTGAAAGAATCTCCCCAGTTATAGCCACAAGAAATAATCAGAGGCCAGAGAAATTGCTTTAAACTTAGACCGTTGGATGTCAGTTTGAGGCTCAGCATTGCTGGTGCAGATGCAGTGCATGTTTACAGAGAGTTTCCTTGCAGCTTCTACCAACTGAAGAACCTCTCACCTGATGAAAGTAGCAATACAGAAAACACCCTTGCTCATACTTCATCACTTTTAAATTATCTGTTGACCCTGATGACCAGTACTTCTAGTTAGCCATGTTCCTTTTCCCTGCTCCTGTCACCTCCATACAGTCCTAGAATATGGGTTTGACTTTTTTGTGGTTTGTGTCCCTTTGGAGTACTTGCCAACACTTGCACTGCCCCCATCTTCTTGTGTCTCCCAGTGATCATTCTTACCAGGTTCCCTTTAACTTCTAACACATAATCAACTCAAAAATCCACCATGGATGCTTACCTTACAGGTAAGGTGAAATGAAATAGCCAAACTGTCATAGCTCTTCCTGCTGCCAAAAAAGGCAGTCCTGCATTCCTAGAGCACTCGGTGCCATTGGCTCCGGCTCTTGGGTCAGCCCCTTAATTTGTGAGGAAAATAACAGCAATAAAAAGACACTTTTTCCTGACTTAGGAAGCTGATTCAGTCCAATGAAGGATTTAATGAATGTTAGAAGAGAAGCAAGAAGCAGCAGGCTAATAATAAAAAGGGAGAGTAAAACAGCAAACTGTTCACTAATAGGAAAGCTTATAAAAAGTCAATTTTTTTTTTTTACTTATAATGACTGATTTCAACTGAATTCTAGCTGAGAAAGATAAGATATTAAATAATGGAACAAAAAATGCATATTGCTACAAAAAGTCATGTTGGAGATTTTTATTTTTTTGTCTATCTATCCAGACAGTGTTCAAAAGACACTCTTGAGAGCTGCTGTTTTATTTGCATGCAAATTCTTGATTTGGTTTCTTACTCAAACACTAGTTCAAGATGAACTGACCTTGCTTAATATATAGTCCTCCTACACTAAATACTGTTGCAGCATTTTTATGTGTGTTAAAAGAATACATGCAAGCTGTGATAGCTGAACAGTGTACAAATAGTGAAAAGTTCAATCTCTTCCAGTTGTCAACCCAAACATTTTTAAAGTTGACTAACACATCAGAATCATCAGTCTTCAGAAGAATAAATCTATGTTTATTACTTAACTCATTTCTGTATATTAGTATATTTAAACAAATGATGGGAGATCAAGTATTATTTCTATATTTGACTTTTGTTTGAAATCTCATCAAACAAGGTTAAATCTGTTTCGGTAAATACTCTTTTCCCACGCCGAAATGAAAGAATTAGTTTTACATAAAATATTTGTAGTTTAGTATACATGCATACAGTTATTTTTAATTGCATGTTACATATTTTTTTACTAAAGGAAATATATAATTGGAATTTTGGAGTGCAATTTCATGTCTAGAACAGCAGATGGCATAATTTAACAGTTGAGTTTAACGTTTTAGCTACTGAAGTACAGTATGTCTTTGTCAAAACCAGCTTTAGTTTTAAGATTATAACAAAATTATTAAATATGAAAAATTGATTCGAAAAGCCAAGCCATGGCTGTGTAAGATTGTCATAGTATTTCCAAAGTAATCAATCTTAAATTTTCTCAAATCTGTTAGAAAATAGCCTGCTTTGTTATAATGTTCAAGGAAACCATGTTAGAAAGTAAAACCTGTGGCATGTTGTCCAAATATACTGTGTCATTTTAGGATATTTCTCTTAAATTTTACTCAGTACCCAACAGTTTTAATTCCCTACAATTGACACATATTCTCTACCTGATCTTGAATTTTACTTCTTTCTGTACTCTCTTTTTCTTGAATGGTAGTGCGCCTGTAACAGAGCAGTCTGGCTATTCTATAAGCATTTTATTTAATAAAAATTGAAAACAAGGTAGGAAAGAAAAAAAACCACTCTGTTTTACTTTCAGCCAAGGATCGCATTCAAATGGATCTTTTGGTGCAAATACGCTGACAATACCAAAACAAAGATCATCTTCTGTGACACTGGCTCATCATATAGGTCCCAGACGATCAGGTAAGACACTCCTAAAGACCTAATAGCCATCTGAGGTGAATATTAAAATTGTGGAAGGAGTTGGTATAGAATTTATTCTAACACTGTCAGTGTAATAAGCTAGTAAATACTGTAGCAGTAGTGCTAAAATAATGTATATATCAGTATTTCAGAAATTATAACTGATCTATTTGCCCATATTAAGTGAAAATTTGATACTTCTTTTGACATCTCTGCCTATCCATTTTACCATGATTAAAAATAAACCTGTCTAATAATTTTGTTTTATAAAAGTTTAAATAAGCAGGTTGGATTGAGTGAAGAGAATACACTTCTAATTTTTGTTGTTGTTTAAAAACCCCAAACTTGACCAGTTTTCTCTGTATTACTTACTGATGGTTTGGTTGTTTCCCTTTCAGTCTTCTAAACACCAGGAAGTGTGAGAACTCAGGCCAGATCTGCATGTAAACACACTGTTGCATATTCTTAATGGTTCTGTCTTCATAAAAGCTGAGCTGCTTTCTGCTTTTTTCCACTTAATCTTGGCGGCAATAAAGTGTAATGTTATACATTAAAACCTGCTGAATTTGTACATGTAAAAAGGATGAAATTACGCAACCAACACTAGAGTATTAATCTGATTAAGTTCTAGAAGGGAATTTACAAATTTCTTCTCAACTTTCCAGTCTTTCTTTGCGGTAGTGAAGTGACATTTGCTTTCTAAAACTTCTTTCTATATCTAGCAATGAGAACTTTGAAAAATCTTGTCGTTTACTGTAAGAAAATGCAATTATATACTACTATCAGGATGTGTGAGTCAAGTCAGCGTAGCCTATGATGCTATTGGAAGTGTATTATCTATGCATTCCTTATTTTATAGCAATACTCTTCTTCCTCATGGGCACTTCATTCTTTTTAATGAAAGTATGTTTGCTTTTGTTATTTATCTGTAATTACCCATTTTGGGTTTTTTACTTTGTTTTTAAAAAGGTCTCAAGCGTATATTTTCTCTATTGCAAAACAATGTGGTAAAAGATTTTTATCTAGGTCAGTTATAAATACAGAATTGATTTTGAGGATTTTTGATTTTTTTTTTTTTTTTTAATTTGAAAAAGCAATCCTGAATCAGAAAGGAATACAGAAAGTTTTAGCTACTGATTAATTTTGCCACATCTAAAACCATAAATCAAACCTTTGAAAGCCAGATGTCATAATACATTACATAGTTTGTCCATTCAGGCATGTAGTCTAGACTGCTACACAGTTGTAGATCTCAAAACTTGGAATAGATCTAGGTACTTAATATGAGTTTGACAGTGTGAACTAGAGACTGTGTCTTGACAGCTTGCACATTCTTTACAACATATAAGGTTTTTGTTGTTTAATTTCAGTCTTTCTAAACAGCAATGTTTTTATTGTAATCTGAACCCCATGCAATGTTTGTTTTGGAAGGTGCATCTCCTGGCCTGAGTCCTGTGGGTTCACCTGGTCATGGATCTGTCTCCAGTGGGGCTTTCAGCTGCTGGTCGCCTGTAGAATTTCCTGATACTGCTGATTTTCTTACAAAACCAAGCATTAATATACATAAGCCTCCAGGATACACATTTAGTTCTCCAGATTTTCAGCAGCAAGTTAAAACATCTGTATGTTATATGTGTAGCAGGTACTGTAAACTGTTATGTTTTTAGTAACTTCATGTGTGTTGAAAATAATACAATTAAAATGAAAAACAGAACAAGACTTACACAGCTACTAGTATACTAGAAAAAAAGAAAATAAATTTCATAATAATCTGTAACTATATTGTCCAGAGGAGACTAAAGAATGCTGTATGTATACCACTGATTTCAAATAACTCATCTTCAAAGGCAGCAGTTATTATAGAGTAACAATATTTTACAAACTTTTAGAAAAGGAGGACTTCCTACTTGGGAATTTTATCTGAATACTTTCTAAATAATTAGCTCTACTTTATTAATTTAGTGAGATGAGTCCATGAGGGGTGATGCTTGACTATTTTCTAAGTTACAAGCTAAATCTGTATGTGCCCAATTTAGGAAAAAATACTAAGGTAATTTTATGGAGGAACCTTCAAAAACGTGTCTTTTTAAGAAATTTGCAGGTATTTTTCAGTACAACAGAGCTGTAGCAAAAGAAAAATTCCTCAATGTTGTAAATATTTTTCATGTATTCTGTAAGCTGTGGACGTCAGATATTCAAGCCTGTCTCAATGCCAGAACCGGAATTTGCAGAGTATAAAGACAGGAAATCAGGTGAGTTTTCAAAATGGGCAAATATTTGATATCAGTTTGCCTTTTTTCTTAAAAAGCCAATGAAATTTAAATTTTTATATTTCTACACAATTTTTTTTCCTATACCCTAAGTAACTTATATGCATATATTCTATTTTAGTTTGTGACTTAGGATGATTAAGATAATCTAAAATACTGCCTGCTTCATAGTAAGGATTTTATAATAGGCTTCTATATAATAGTAGCATAACGTTATAGTTCTGTACTCCATATATCAGACAAGTTCTCTGCCATCTCAGCTAACCTAATCACTGAACAAATTTTTGCCAGTAAAAAGTTATGCCTCTAGCTTTTCTCAATCTTCAAATAGGTTTTGGCTAATAAATTTTGTCTTTTACAACTTTTTGTTTTGGAAATCTTAAAAAGTATTTTAAAAAGCTATTACTGATATTTCTGTGAATAATCTGTATGATCAGCTCAAGAATTATTAGACAGTAGTAATTTACAAATAAATTATTGATGTAGTATTTTTGTATGTATTTTCTTTAAGGTGAAATTGGAAGTTCTAGTGTTTCAAATGAATCTTTCCACCATACAGAGAAGAAAAAAGTTGAAACGAAGAAAATGATCGATCAAACACAAAATAATCTGCTTGTAAGCATGTAATTGCAAAAAAAACTTGCAATAACTTTTATCAACACAGTATTCCTTTATCACTTCTAACATGCTGTAAAGAAGTCATTGCATTGCTAAGAATTGTAATTTCTGAAGGGAAATGGTGCATCATTTGAATTCAGATTTTCATTTAACAAGCTGTGTTCCAGCTTCCATAAATTCTATTCGCAAATGACAAGAACGATGGTGATTGTATTAATTTTTTTGTTGATCATAATTAATTTGTGTAGATGTAGTGTTGATAGAATGCTCAAACACTGACTGCCTAGTATTTTCTCTTGGAAGTTTATGAAAGATGGGGCAGTTTCAGTGAGGCTCACATGTTAACATTCACACAGTGCAGTACATTGGAAGTGCAGGGGGACAAATGGTTTAAGCTTTACTAACATTCTATGTTTATACATGTATTTTTTTAAAGCTTGTTTAATTAATGAGCTGCTAAACCTCAGTAAATGTTTTGTAAGCCAATGCATATTTTTCCTTTGGTTTATTAACTCATCTTGTTTAAAAAGGAGTAAGAATGAAAATATAGCACTGTCTCAAAAAGCCCTGGAATCTGTTGCCTCAAAATATTAAAAGTCAAGCCTTAACTGTGCTATTTGTGCTATTGATTTATTATGTTCTCATAGCCATAGTTACAACACTATTCAATAAGTTCAATAATGATTCACCATTTTCATGGCTTTTTTGCCAGTAAAACTGAAAGATTAGTTTTCATTGCTATTTTGGGGATGATAAAGTACCTTACTTTCACACAGGTGGATCAGAGTCCTGCATTAGAACTAATGTTATTAGACCATGATTCACTAATGGAGAAGATGAGCAATTGGAATTTCCAAATTTTTGACCTTGTACAAGAACTGGGAGAGCAGTCTGGAAGAATCCTTAGCCAGGTTTGCTGTCTTTTATTATATGTGGAAGGGTGTGTAAAGCTTGTCAGGCTATCATATTTTATTTAAACTGTGAAAATTTTGTAGTCAACATACATATGAATGCTAACTTGAAAAGTACAGATGTCATTTCTCATGTACTCCATCTCATTGTAAACCATACAAAGTGATTGGTCTCTAGACAACTTGCTCCAAATTTTCTGAATTTTATTCTCAATGTAAAAGTAGGTTACATTCACACTTACTAGGTTTTGTAGTAATATGCCATTTTCTATGGAAAAAATGTCTTCTGCCTTCAGAATTTCTACTTTGTTTGTCAACCATTTCTTTTTTCTTTATTTCAGTAAAATATTTCTCCCAGCGCTACACCTGTGGGGGAAGAGAAGTGATCCTTTAGGCAGTCTTTTGCCTCTTGATCATACAAACAATGGGATTTTTTTCCATGCTGCTTTCTGCATGTAGTAACCCTTTTTATCTCTTTCTGATTTACTATTAAGCTCTTCTCATGCAGTTTCATGTTGTGCTGAAGAAAATCTATTGGCAGGTGCAAAAGTATAATCCTGTTTGCTCTTCCCCAGCCTCTCCCATTCATCAATGTCATCTGGAAGCTTCTGTCTCTTTCTTTATAGTGGATTTAGCAATCATGGAGCTATAGTGTAGGCTGGATTTGCTTCTGATCTGACCACAAAATATTTTTATTGCCAGTATCTTAGTTTTCTTCCCTGAAGTAGAATGCATGTTACTCTTGTTCGAGGGTAGTGTTGGGAACAGTTGACAGGAGGGAATTAAACAGGTTAGAAGCACTCAGGTCCAGTTGGAGCCATAGGCCTGCACCTATACTGAAGAAAGATTAAAAATAATGGGGATAATATTGTCATTAGACAATATTTTGTCATTAGACACTGTTTTTTTTTATTTCATAATATACAATATTCTGGGTGTTGGATTAAATCTTCAGTTAACCTTGTTTGCTCAAATGCTTTCAGGTCTTTTGTCATGTCAGTGACAACTGTTAATGTGCAGACTAGAATGTGACAATCCAATTCTGAGTGGTGTTTTTACTGTAGTATACTATTACTCTATGATTCACATTAGCTTGCATTTAATTTGTGTGCAATATAGGGCACAGTTCAAACCTGTAAGTACTTCAGTGTGCAGGTTTCTACTTAATTCTACCAGTATTTCTGTATCTGTTCTTCCTGATATTGTATATATACGTACTACTTGTCCTCTTCCTCCTGTCCCAGTCCTTTTGTCTATTGTGCTTTGTAAGCATCTGATACATATCTTAGTTAAGAGGCAATTAGAACTTATATTTTACTATCATCAGTTGTAATGTTCTCAGATTTGGTATGTGTAAGGGGAATGGTTGGGATAGGTGGAAGGAGGGATGTCCCCTCATTTGCTTTCCGGTTCCTTTGGGCACCCCTCACACTTCAGAACTTAGTCTTTCTCTCAAGTGTCTGGGAAAGAAGGGACAAAAATCAGTAGCAGTGACTTGTTTTGAAAAGGCTTTTTAATATTTGTAGTCTTGGAGGGGGGATTAGGTCTTTCTAGTCACTAAGTTCTACTTCCAAAGCATGTACACATGGTTGGACAGTATATACCTTTTTGAAATATTTTTTCATTTACCAGGTAGCTTTGTTAAAAATAGCCAAGATAAGTCATAATGAATAAAAGAAAAAAGGTTTCTTTGCCAGAGTCTCAAAAACATATACAATGGTTTTGATTTGGTTTTGGTTTGGTTTGCGATTTTTTTGGAGGAGGGGGGAGTGGGGGTAGGTAGTGGTGTTTGTTTTGGTTTTGTTGTGTAGGGTTGTTTTGGGTTTTTTGCCTCTGCTACTATATTTAGTAATTTGAATTTTTTAATAAGTAAGAATATAGATTTTGCTTTTTTTAGGTCACTAATGGAATAAAGTATGAGTATTATGCAAATTTGTGAGAATTTTATTAAAAATAATCAATTGTGCTTAGAATTTATCAGTAAAGAAAAACTTATTATTCTGTATTTGCGAGGGTGATAAAAAAATCGTTAAACATATCTCTTTAATAATAGCTTCAAATAATCTTTAATGGAATGTCAGTAATGTCCAACTCTTATCAGCAAGCAAAATTTTAAATACAGGAACGTTTTGAAACTTGAAAAAGCAGACTATGCTTAGGTATATTTTTCAAACTAAAATTCACTTTAATATATATTTAGGTAACTTACACCTTATTTCAAGACACTGGTTTGTTTGAAATTTTCAAAATCCCAACTCAAGAATTCATGAATTATTTCCGTGCACTAGAAAACGGCTACCGAGATATTCCCTGTAAGTACTATCCAATTACATAATTTTTTTTTTATATTTGTGTCTCCTTTCATGTGTGTATTATTTTGATGTTTAATACAGAGATAGACAATATATGAACTTCATGTATTTTTCATTAATTTTTCAGAATTTAGAACTGGTTAGTGAATTGCAACAAAAAAATTTGTGGACTTAAAACCTGAATTTGTTAATATATATAGGTTGAATTTGAATGGGTAGTTGAATCAAACATACTGAACTTAGTGGGTGAATAATTGCTGATTTAATAGAAATTTGGTTTAGGCCCATAATAGAATAATAAGAAAATAGGGAATTTTGACCATAATTATTCATCTTGCTGGTTAGGGCAGACAAATCTATTGGGAAATAAAACAAAAAAACCCTCCACCTTCCCCTACCCCTCCAGCTCCCATGTCACAGATGTTCATACCGCGTGCTTGTAGGTATTAGATAGAAGCAATGCTAGTGGCTCACCATCACTTATTTAAAAGGCTACTTAATCCCTTCCTGACTCTCAGGAAGGATGTGAAGTATGCTTAGAGGATGTTTGATGGTTATCTATCTTGTTTCTTAAACATTTGCTGATACAGCCCCCAGTAACAATTTAAGTTCAATTTTTCTTTTATATTTAATCAAAATCTCCCTTATTTAGTACTTTACAGATTTTTTTTGGGTTTTTTTGTTTTCTGGTTTTGGGTGTTTTTTGGTTTGTTTGTTTTTCTGGGTTTGGTTTTGTTTTGAATTTTTTTTTTTCCCTTTTCGATCCTCTTGATTATATTTCAGATAACATTTTTGATTATATTTTGATAATTTTCAGATCACAATCGCATACATGCAACAGATGTTCTTCATGCAGTATGGTATCTGACAACACGGCCTATTCCTGGATTCCAGCAAATTCCGAATGAGCATATAATGGAAAGTGATATGGGTATGTATTCACATAGGTTAGGGGTTTTTTTTTCTTTTGCTATAAGAATATTTTAATGAAACTACAATAGGTAAAACAAATTACTCTGGAAGAAAATATCTAATTATTTTCATAACTCTAAATTTTTACTGCCTTGTATTTTAATATAAGGCAATAGATATACCACAGTGTTAGTATACGCCATTCAGAAATACCATGCAGTAGATTTTTAGAAAAATTATTAGATGAGTGATGTTGAGTTTGTTAGACAAGAATACAGGCTCACTTATTGAATTTTCTGTACTGAATGAAACTCCTGTATAATTCTACAGTCAGCATATTTTTGGTATTTGAAATACATTAGACTTATATTTCCTAATTAGAAAATTAAATAGACCAAATTAAAAATACTGAAGTCAAAGTATGTAACTTAAGTTCTGCTTAATGGTTTTAGTGTAAAAATGAGTATTTCAGAATCCTGTATTAGATATCACATGCAGATGTTTAAATGACTACCCTAACAATAACATCCCTTAAAGAGAAATAAAGACTTCAACTTTTGTATGACATTAGTTCTAATGAAGCTTACTTTTCTGTTGTCTGTGATTTCATGGAATTAATTTTTAAGCTTAGGTTTGTAGTTTTTACTAAAATGTATACTGTAAATAAAGTATTATGATTCTAAATATACACTTTTATATTAAAATCTATGTATTTAATAAAAATAATATGGGGAAATCAAGCATTCTCTAAGAACTCTGATTCATATGTGAAAGATGGGTCTGTAATTTTAAGAAGTAATTTGTGAACTGTACAGAACATTGTACACTATATGTTATTTTTTCCTTACTAATTAGCCCCCTCTGCTGTCACCTTTCTCTTTTTTCTGTTTGTCAATACCCACTGACTGCACCCTATTGCATTTTCTTCCTTTGAGTGTTATAAAAGGGTTGGGACTGGAGACTTGACTAGAGGAAAGAAAAATGATAAAAATATTTTTATTTTCTTTTACAAAAAAAAAAAGTACATTAAAATAATAAATATATATTCTTATTGTTTTGGAACTCTTCCAGTATCAGTGTTACTAGGATTTTTTATCCTTGCTTATTCTACTAAGGCAAAAGGGCCTCCTTTTGTTATGCAGTGACTAAATAAGCACTATTTTTTTTCTTTCCTTTTTTTTTTAAGTAGTGTTTTTGTCTGGAGGGAGGATAAAACTATGAATCTCCTTATCATGCAAATATTTCTAACTTACGCGGTTTAGTTCCTTTTGCAGTAGTTTCCACTGTCCCCCGAGCTTTTCTTATAGGTCTGCAGTTCAAGAAATGGGCAAATTATAGAAATACCACAGGAGATGCTGATAGATCCTTTATTGGCCTTACTGAGATTGGAGAGAAATTGTAGAATTCTCTTTTAGTGCTGTCATTTTTAAGAAGGTAATGAAATTCCAGTTCTACATAACAGCAGGAGGTCTTTAGCATCATGACATTAAGGAGAAAGTAAAAAAGTGATAGACCTTAACAGTAATGTGGAACCATTTGTACCCATGTGGATTTTCCAAGATCTGTAATTTGGATTCTGAGATGTGCATGTTTGCTAGACTTTCTCCTCTTCATTCCCTCCCATGGCACAAATACCTACAAGTGCATATTAATAATTAAAAGCTTAGATTATTATGGTTGCTTTCTAATCTAAATGACAACTCTACTGCAGTCAAGAGGCAGAGACTAGATGGCAGTATCCCTTGTTCCCCTAGTTTACCTTCTGTGCTTGCTGAAACATTCCTCTGAACCAGCCTTGTGCAACATGGAGTGAACTGTAGCTGCAAAGAGAGTGACTTCGCCTGGTTTATGTCTTCTAAGGCACCGCGGAGTTTCAAGGACCAGAGCAAATTTTTCTTCCTTCCTCTCCTGTTCTGATGAGGGCAGGAAGCTTAGATTTGTGCCCCACAATACAATATTGCCAGAATTGTAAAGTCTATTTCTTTTTCTAAAGTTGCATGGCAAGAGTGAGCTCTGACTGTGGTGTATTAAAAATACTTCTTTTTCCTGATTATGACTGTTCAAAGCTCTTCTGAAAGTCTTCTTTATTTGTGTGAATGATAATTATCCCTCAGCATTGTAATGCAAATTATTGTCCGAAAAATTGATTCCAAGGTGTATCCTTATGCAGTGCTAGGTAAAGAATTGGTTTCAGAACAGCAACATTCCACTTTCTAGTTTTGGGACACTTCTTACAGGCTCCACAACATCCTGTAGTATTTTGCCCTCCTCATCTAATGTCATGAAATAACTGAAGCTTTTTATGTATTTGTAAGGCTGCCCTCCCTCCTCTTTTGGACAGCCTGTGTGGCCATGATGAATTTATGATTTACTGGCATTTCAACTTCTTCAGAATTGGTAGTTTATCTATAAAAAACAGTGTTGTGATAAACACATAAATGTATTGGCTTTCGCAAATCAAAATATATAGTGGATATAACTGTACGAGTTTACAATAACAGAAACAAAGCTCGCTAAAGACACAAGATTAGACAACAAGTTAAAGAAGGACCTTAACTCTTGAGCAAAATGGAGTCACATAGCAAAAGAAATTGTAAAGGTAAAAGAAAGAAAGGAGGGGGCTTGATATAAGAAACACTAGTGCCTGGAAAATATAAAGTACTTTTTACTTTAACTTAGGTTGTAGAAAGAGAACAATGTGTTATAAGTCTGTGGAATTTAGGGGCCCCACTAAACATGAGTTAATTGTTTCACACTAGTCTTCTAAAGTATCTTTAGCTTTAAAGAACAACATTTGTGTTGGAGGTCTGTAGTGAGATAACAGGATTTAGTGGCCCCACTAAACCTGAATGAGTTATTTCACACCATCCTTCTACTTATCAGTTAGTTTAGAGACAGAGCCTCCCAAACATCTGCTAGCTTGGGATACTCCTTGCCTGCCCATCCTGCAGTAAATCTTGCAGGAAGGTCACCCTGTTCTAAATCTTTGCTAGTTAACAGACGAATTATAGATATGGCTGGTTTCAGCTAATTGTGTGACTACTGGGGCGTCAAACTGTGCCAAAGGTGGAAAGTACACCGTGAGGAAGACTCCTTACTTCATCTTGGAGACCCCTACTCACAAGAGGAAGACTGCTTACTTCATCCTCAAGACCCCTGCCCACAATCACCGGAGAGCAGTGCACAGACGCCAAGAGGAGAAGACTTAAAGTATATAAACCTATAACAAACATTAATCACTAGCGCCTCTGGCTACAGTCGTGTGCCCAGCGCTGTTGCTTTTGCTTTATTGACTTTGTCCCTCAATAAAACCTTGTTATCTCGTTTAGAGGAGTGAGTTCATATTTAACAGCGTGACTTTTCTTTTTTAGGTACAAGTTTTTCTTTGTCAATTATTTAGCTCCACAGTTACAAGGATAACTGTATTAAGATTATGTTCAGGATAGTTATCTGGCTGAGTCATTTAAAATGTTATAAAAATATGAATTAAATAATGTTAAAAAAACCCATTTATTTTTGTATTTTAAATTTTCTTAGATGAAGCCAGTGGTATTTCTCCTGTTCAAGTCAGCTACATTTCTTCAAAAAGTTGTTTTATTGCTGATGATAGTTATGGTTGTCTGGCATCAAATATTCCTGCTTTGGAATTGATGGCTTTATACGTAGCAGCTGCCATGCATGATTATGATCATCCTGGTCGTACAAATGCTTTTCTAGTAGCTACAAATGCACCTCAGGTAAGAAATTCTTTAACCAGAAAATTACTTATCTGTATCTGAAATCAGAATAATGATGTTTTCTCTTCTATATATCCCTTCTGTAGCCTGTTCAGGATCATTTGGCCAATTTAAGAAATGGGAAAAATAATTTATACTTAACTTGTATAGTACTTCTATTTTTTTATTTTTTTTTTTTATTTGGTCTGATAAATTCCATATTGGTTGTGTATGTATGTAAAAATAATTTTAAATTTGCAAAATTGAAAATAATATAAATCAGTGAAGGTTAGAGTAAAAGTTTATTTCATAGAGAGTTGGCCCTAGGACTGTCTAAGCAGCTAATTCATTAATACCTTACATTTTGGGAGTCCTCTGAAATCATAGTGGTGTCTGCAATTACTGTGAAAATGTAAATAAGCATTACCTTTAAGAGAGGGTGAGTGAAATAAGAAGAAATAAGCAAGGCATCCTTTTTTTTATCTCTCTTTGTTGTTAGACTTTGTTGTTAGAACAGAGAGTAGAAAGACAGGAGATGCTATGCTCTTCAGGGTCTAAAATAGCAGATAACAAAAACAAAAAAAAAAAAAAGGGTGAGGCAGGGAAGAATTGGAAGGAAGGAAAAGCACTGCAGAAAAGATGCCTAAACTGCATGGTGAGATACTCTTATCTAAAGAGTGGAATAGTATCTGGGGAAGAATACTTATAATGGCTGTTTGGATCTCTTGATAAATTAGAGTCAGAAAACTTAAAATAATAACAACAACACAATAGTAAACCAGAAACCGGTACAGCTTGCCAGGAGATGGAGACTTTAAAAGTGAACTTTGCATTCAGTTTTCAACAATTCCCCATTGCAAAAAAAAGCCGTTTAGAATGTAGGCAGTTATATATTTCTGTTGAAAACAGACACAAGGAAGAATAAAACCAAACAACACAGACATTCATCTCCGATTTTCAGAAATGCATTCATTTTGTTAATGATGACTTCCTTTCCTCAAAACATAAAGATTATTTTGCCATTTTCCAAGTAACTTTTTCAGGTCGTACATAATCTATATTAAATTAATTATTTTCTAGGATGTTTTGTATAAACACGGGAGTTGTGAGTAAAACCAACTGTTTTAATATTTTAGTTAACTCACAGTTAAAATGTATTCATCAGCATTAAACATAGCGCATTGAAAACTAGTGATTCTTCACACCATTTCATATTAACCATAGTTAATAGCTTTGGAGTTCATGTGTTTTGGTTTGGGTTTGGTTTTGTTTGTTTGTTTGTTTGTTTGTTTGTTTGTTTTTAACAATACTGGAATTAAGAAGAATTAAAAGCATATAATTAGATCTGAGGTTTAGGTTTGATCTGGGGTTTTTTATAAATGTCATGGTGTGTGCTCCCCTAATCCTGCCAGGAGTGCAAGGTTTACATTTTAAGTGGTTTATTTATGTGTGTCTGCAGTATGAATGTAGATGTCACTAGGATATCATTAAGGACTTCTCAGGAAAGAAAAAAACTTCGCTAATTGTTTAGTTTCATTGTTCTTTTTTATCTTCATCTGCCATTTTTCTTTCACTTTAACTCTCAAAATTAGAAGGCAAAACATCATTGCCAATGCTTGTTTTCTTTTTTTTTTTAATAAAGGCTCATTTCTGACTAGCCCTTAAGCTTCAGCATATTTATTATAATTTTAAATCTTTAGTCTGTCATTTATGACTCTTTTGGGTTTGACTTTTTTTGAGGTTTTTTTTTTATTTTTTTGTAGGCTGTTCTCTACAATGACAGATCAGTCTTAGAAAATCACCATGCTGCTTCTGCCTGGAATCTTTTCTTATCACGACCAGAATACAACTTTTTATCAAATCTTGATCATGTAGAATTCAAGCGCTTTCGTTTCTTAGTGATTGAAGCAATCCTTGCCACAGATCTCAAGAAGCATTTTGATTTCCTTGCAGAATTTAATGCCAAGGTTTGTTACATTTTAGTGTCTGCACTGAGCTGGTCACAATATACTGATGTTAGTAATACTAATGACTTGCATTTAAAATTTTATATTATAAATATTTAAGTTACTAAAAAAATGCAAATAAAGTATTTCCTTTGTACAAACCAACTGTAGTTTATTTGTAGATTGCTTAATAAGCCTAGAAGATGTGACATAGGGACCCACAGGAGACATTGATCATATCTCTCATTTCCATCTTCTGAGAGATCGTAAATTAGTTTGGGCTTTTAAGGGTTTTTTTATGAGGGCTTTTTGGGTGGGGTTTTTTTTGGTGGTTCTTCTTGTGTTAGTTTTTATTTTGGTTTGGTTTTTTTACTGTATAAGATAAAAAATTATATAGAAAAAATAATGCAAGTGTCTGTTGTTTTAACTTAGTTTTAAAAATCTATTTTCTCAATCCAGGTCAATGATATTAACAGTCATGGTATAGAATGGAGCAATGAAAATGATCGCCTACTGGCCTGTCAAATATGCATCAAACTGGCAGATATTAATGGCCCAGCAAAAGACAGAGAGCTGCATCTGAAATGGACAGAAGGCATTGTTAATGAATTTTATGAACAGGTGGGTATGGAAAGTGCAATTTACTCTTTTTTTAATGACAGTTCTTTGCATTACCTAATATAGAACTAAACCAAACATTATTCCTTGTGTTAAATCTGAAGGTAAGGTATTTCTGTCTTCTCTTTCTGAATACTGAAAATTTCATTTTTATAGGTAGTGTATCAATATGACCTTTTACTTGCTATCAGTTGCATTAGAAGCTTGCAAACAAGCTCTGTGCCAATGTTGTCCATTTTTTAGATATCAGTTTAGTTTCTTTTTTTTTTTTTTTTTTTTTTTTTTTTTGTAGGATGATGTTGATAAACCAAAATAACTTCCACATTGGGAAGTTAAGTTAACTGGTATGTTTCCAGGTGAAACAATATGTATAGTATCCACAAGACTGGAAATGTATATTTGGCTAACTCAGTGCAAAGACAGAAAATATTTCAAAACTTTAAAAATTAAATATTAAAAATACACATTAGTAACTAATAGCATTAAAATGTAAACAAGAACTTTATAGTGGAACTTTGGTAAATAATTCTGTCAAGATTAACTGGGAAAAAGTCTGAAAATTCATTACCTATTTTTACTTTTACAACTTCTGTAAGCCCTCTGAATATATTTTATGTTTTCACTGTCATTTTTCCATAGTAAACTTTCTGAGGAGTTAACTCTTCATGAGGCAAAAAGCAAGGATTGAAAAATACTTTTTTCAAACCAGGAAGACAAAAGTGAACAACAAAATCACTTGGGGGATTTAAGCAATAGCAATAATAATCAGAAGTGCTTACACTTACTGTAAGACTGTAGTATTCTAAGTTGTTCCTTTAAGAAAAACCTTTTTGTAAAACTGTCAGGTCCACAGAAGTGCTGAGGTAAGGGATTGTAACTCAGAGTTGTGTATGAGCAACTGTTCAATATTTTCTTCTCCAATTTATAAAATGGGAAAAAACCCTAAACCAAACCATTTATTCTAGATGTTACAGTTCATTTCATTCTTCTGTGACTTTTGGAGAAAGCCATTTACTACAATGCCTTACTCTAGCTGATTGCTTTCTCGTTTTATCTGTTCATTAGCTCAGCAATTGAAAATCTCTGCCTAGCCTGCAGCTGTCCTATAAAGGCAGAGGAATAGCAGCTCCAGTAGAACTAGGTCTCCATCTATGCAGAAGAGTATCCCACAGCAAAGCTGAAGGGAGGGTTATGGGCTATGCAAGTTTGAGCCATAGTTTGTCTTTATTTTAAATTGGCCTAATTACATTTTCATTCACTTAGTCTATACTATTATTGCATCTAGTAAAAAGATACAATCTGTGTGATGGTTACCTGGTTCCTTAAAGTAATCTTTCAAATAAACATTTAAAGCTAATTTTATGAGAAGTTCTGATCATTTTTTTCACTTCTTTTTCAGGGTGATGAAGAAGCAAGTCTTGGATTACCTATAAGCCCCTTCATGGATCGTTCTTCTCCACAGCTTGCAAAACTGCAAGAATCTTTCATCACTCACATAGTTGGCCCCCTTTGTAATTCCTATGATGCAGCTGGATTGCTTCCAGGCCAATGGGTTGATGAAGAGGACGATGCAGAAAGTACTGAAGATGATGATGGAGCACAGTTGGAGAGTGATGATGAAGAAATGGAACATGATCTTATTTTCAGTAAGTTTCTGTACTTCAGTTGGTGCCTATGGTTGTCATTTAATAGATTCAAATATAGAAAAGATGCTTGAAATTGTACAGTACAAATATTGTAATTTTTAATAAGTTTTTTAAATAAAATTTTGTTAATACCAGGAGACATGAAATTTGAAAAAAACTCATTGTTATCCTTTGCCATGTCACTATTTAAATACTCTGGATAATCCATGCGTTAAAATGTGCCGTTCGTTTTTTATGTGTAAAATACAATTACTTTGAATCTCAAACAATCAAATATGCTTATAATTTTACAGAAGCTCAAAGAAAAAAAGGTAGACGAGTGTTTTGCCAGCTAACACACCATCTCAGTGAAAATCACAAAATATGGAAGAAAATGATTGAAGAGGAAGAAAAAAATAAAGCTGAAGGAGCTAAACTGCTGAGTGATATCTCACCTTTACCTCAAGCAGATGAAATTCAGGTTATTGAGGAAGCTGATGAAGATGATGAGCGACAACTAGAAGACAAGACATGCTAAGAAATCTTCAGTGGTGTCCAGTATGATAATAGCCTATTTTTTTTCCACTGTGCTGACTTTAGCCTGACACATTTCACATAAAATTTGAAAGGCCTTAATACTGTGAGAGGATTCTTTCTACTCTAGTGGAATCCCACTCCTATGCACTTTCGCCACACAGAATATGAAACTTTATTCAAAGATTGAATATTGTATACCCTGATGCAAAGTTCTTTATGCCTTAGTTGGTATAAAATATCCTGATATAATGCTGCCTTGCTGAATATGGAACTCATTTTTCTTGAGGTACCTGCAATTTTTAAAAGCATTCAGTAACTTCTGTTACCAAAGTGGCAAGAACTTTTTGCTAACAAGGAAATGTAGGATGAATCCTAATATTGTCTTGTTTATTTCATGTTGGTTTTGAACATGAATGAGAAAAAGTCTGTGCCTATAAGAAAACTATGTTATTGTTGCAGTGCAAGCCTGTTGTGGGGTGTCTACTTAGTGCAGTAGTGTGCTTAATGTAGTCACCTCAGCACCTGTTCAATGACTGTGACATAAATCCTGAGTTCTGATATTTGTGGTTTAAAAAAGAAAAAAAAATCCAGGTGCATCTATTTCTGATGCTTTTTATTATTGTGCATAACCTGATGTTTTATTTTTGCAGAAAATATTAAGGTTTGCAGTGCGTGTTCATGATAATTCATCGAATACAAGGCCATTATCATCTCTTGCCTTGCTGGTTTGTGGTAGAACATTAAAAGCCTTTTCTGCTACTTAAATTATTAAGGAATTTTATTCTTTAATGCTATATTTCCTGCCCTTACTCAGGTTCCTGTTTAAAACAAGTCAACCACATCGTAGATTTTTACCTTGCACCAATTTCCGGTATTAAATTTTAAGGAAATAAGATCGTATTTCATTTATTCTTTGTATGTAAAACTTTAGAATTAAAGTTTAAAAAAAAAAGAAAAACTACTGTTTCAAAATGGCTAGTGTATTTTAACGTGCCCTGCATCATATTGCCTTCAAGTTTCATGTACATCCTGAAACAGACATATGGAAAGTAGATGGTGAAAACTTCGTGTAGAGCCTAATAGTAAGATGAACATCACTGTCTTATATTAAATTTTAGGTTGTTGAGTTTTTAAATAAAACGTAGACATTCCACACATGTGTTTTTAGGAACACTACCATTGTAGTCTAAATAATAGTAAGAAAAAAAGGCATAAATTTGGCTACAAGTATGCAAGCAAGTTACAACTTCAACTAGTTTTAAAAGTGCACCTTTTAGTACTAAACATTTATATGTTGTACAATTGAATTGAATAGAACCAAATGCAGTTCCTAAACTTAGCATATTTGTGTTTACATTTACATCAGTTGACTTGAAAAAAAGGTAACATTCCTAAGAAAACCTTGTGTACATTGTATTGCACTATGTTACACAAACAAGTTTTTATTCTGCTCTTTGATTGGCCAGTTTAAATAACTAAAGGAATTCTTTTTTATTATTATTATTTTCTACTAATAAGCTTTTTGTTTATCCATTTAGAAGACCACTGAGATGTGCTTTTGCTATTTTATATATTCAGTGCCAAATCCCCCTTTGCTGCCATTATTGCTACCACTGCATTTTTTGTAACATAAGCAGTGTTAAAAAACAGGTATTTCTGTCATTAATAAAATGTTGCACTACTGAAGCTGGCACTTACTGATCATTCACTTGTATTTTACGTATCTTGTTCATATATTTTCTTAACAGATAATTTGAAGTCTTCAGAAATTATGCTTGTTTCAGTATGCTGTTTTGTCAGCATTTTGTGTGTAGATTCTGTGTTTGTGTATAAAAAATTCACTTTATAACTGTTTAGTTTCATTTTGCTTTAACTGAAAAAAGATGCAAATGAGCTTGTCTGAAGTTACTGCTATATTATTCTACATAACAGTTTTCCATTTAGTTTCCTTTTAAAAATTAATATTTAAAACTAATACAAAGAAAAAATAAGAAAGTAAAAATAACATTTTATCTATTACTAAAGCATTGGCAGCATTTATATCTGGTGATAACTTTGCCAGCAACTTTTTTATCTCAGGTTTTCCTTAAACTCTTTAGAAATACTGAAGCAATTTTAAAATTCAGAAAGAAGTAGCAAACCTCAGTGTTTATTTAATGAAATGTAGTGCTGATACATATTTCCAGTTATATATTTTCAAGTTACAATAGCTTTCTTCAAAGATACATTTAAATATTAATGTATTCAAAATCCACCTTAAAATATCTGTTATTTCTGTATACAGACTATGCAACTAGTTGGTACTCTAACAGCAAGGGGAAAAGAATGTACAAATGTTATCAAAGGTTGGTTCAGAGCATGTTTGCAGAAATGGATGTAACTGTAGCTGAAGGTGTCTTAATTGTTCAGAAATGATAATGGAAGGTCGTTTGAATGTTGATTGAGCTGTTGTCAACAATAATACATCTCCATATAAGGCATATCACTTATTCTGGTAACAACCCAATGAGATATTACAACGAATTTACATATGTGCTCGCACTTCAATTCACAGCTACCAAGATGCTAAGGAGCACAGAAAAGTACATAAAAAGAACACACCTAAAATACTTTCTAAGGCAATACTCACTTTTCCTTTTTTTTTTTTTCTTTTTTTTTTTTTGTGTGAAGTAGGCCAAATTAGCCTGCACTGAAGTTTATGCTGCTACAGTAGATATACCTTTTATGGATAACATTCTCAGGTTTAAGTAAAGTCTTCAGCCCCTTTCCTGTCAAAAATCTCCCATCTCCTCATTGCCTGTTACAATGTATGTTGGATTACTTGCTTCTATGCATAGAGTGGATACAGAACTTCACTACAAAGATTTCTGTAAGGAACTAATTCCTTCCATGCCTCTGGAGATCTGGATGTTATAGTGGTGTTCGACTAGTCAAAACTAACTACATGGATCCTTTTCCCATTAATTCTTCCTCCATGACAAACTTGGTTGGTAAGTCTAAGATTCAGAATGAAAGGACTGGTGTAACGTTGCTTATGGTAAGTCCAAATTAACAAAGCTTTGCAAGACCTGATTTGCTCTGTGTATAGAACCATTTCTGCTCTTGGATTCAATTTTAGCCACAACCAGTGTCAGGTAAATCAACAAGAGGAGTTACCAGAATTCAAGAAGTCACTTTTAACATTGGAGCTTCCTCCTGGGCAGGCATAGTTGAGGCTGGGCTGCTGGTTCCTCTAAAAGTATACACGGAATTTGAGGTAATCCAGTGTGTGGTACTAACATTCACAGTGCAGTACTTCACCTTTTGTCCAAAAAACATTTGAGAAGGTGTGAGAGGTGCAGAAGTGGAAGTTATTTTAAAAAATATAATAAAATAACATGTTTTCATACACTGACTGATGAGTGTGAGATCAGGAACCCCAATCTGAGAGGCATGCTTTGGAGTAGAAGGATGGAGTTGGTTTAGTGATAAGAATTAGAAAGGAGATGTTAAGGATGGCATGCATTCACATATGGTTCTTCTTCAGAAGAGAGACACTGTTTATTGTTTCCAGCCAGTTCATTGTCTTTGATAGAATGTGGAAACAGGATAACTTTGGTAAGAATATTTGGATTATTAAAAATGAAAATAGAAATTAAAATTAAATTATACTACTAATAACACAATTAAATTTTCTTAAACTTGTAATGCAAGTTTAAGAACATTTATTTTTCTGTCACCAATAAAGATTAGATAAGGGAAAATAAATATATGACTTCGGTAAAATGAAGTACAAAAATTATGATCAAAGGAGTGTTTTGGGTTTTTTTCTCTTCAGCTTTCTTCAGAATTGTGTTTCTGGACAACATGCTGCTTCATGCCTGTTTTAAGGCAAGTGAGGTTATGAATTGCTTTCATTTTTGCAGAGAATTTTCCTTTCAGTATCTTCTGCAGGAAGCCTTGAACTTGCTATAGGAATCATACTGCAGATTCTCAGAGATGAAGTTGGCAAAAGAACATCTGTAAAACTAGTCCCTATCTGATTTCATTTAATAGGGCCATAAGTAATTAGTACTTTTGTCCTCTGCTAAATGAGAAAGAATAAAGTCGTATATTTCAGAGGAAAGAGAAAATTATGCTTATGGAGTAAGCTTCTATAGAATAAACATTCCAATGCATTTGAGTTTCTAGTTGGCAGTGACCCTCCTGGCATAGTGTACATCCCCCACATCCGACTGAATCTACCTAATAGATACAGAACTTTTCTGTCTCAGTAGTTTTGCTGGACATTCATTAATCACATTTCTCTTAAGACGTTGCTGGCTTAGACTAGAAAGAATACTTCTGTTTACCTGCAATACTAAAAAAAAAAAAATAAAATAGAGTAACTAGGAATTGCTTTTATAGTTAGTAATATCATTAAGCTACAGAAAGTGATTCCAGTAAAGAAGAAATTGTTTTCCTTTGGTACTGAGATTAGAACATCTGTCCAGAAATTGTCTGACTTTAAATGCTATTGTTGTGATACAGTCGGGGTACTGACTAACAGATGCTTAATGTATTTAAGGGATCGACACTTACTTGGTTCTATCCGATACTACAGACACTCTTTAAAAAGGGCACAACACAGTCAGAAACATTTGATTGGACGGATCCTTTTGGAATCTGTACCCTGTGAATCATCTTTTGGCTTCTGTGCTTCAAGAGACCAGAAGTGATAGCATCTGGTGCATATGACACCCTACTGCGCAGGTTGTATTACTTTGCAGAATGTTACCATCAGTGAAATCAAAGTTAAGAGAGTAAATATCTTATACTGAGGAGAAACCTTCTGCCTTCTGGTTTATCTGAGAGGTTTCAGAAAAATGTAAATGCATTAACATTAAACCACTAGAGCCTTTAAATAATGGTGAGAGATTGTAGTGTTTCAAATTATTCCTACCATTAACCTTGTGATTTGTCCATGTTCTAAATATCTTGCCAAAAAAAAACAGGTGATGAGTCACTTCTGACTCATCTCTCTAGATCAGCAGAACCCTTTGCACCTACCATGAGATCAAAGTATTTTCTTTTTCCTTGCATATAAAATAAAGACTAATGCTTAGCTTAAAATGTAAGTTTTATACAAAAAATCCAAATGATAAGCTTGACATTACTTATTGCACATGGAGAGCAGACTGCAGACTTTGTCACCTATGCCAGTTAGATGTGAAAACTTGCTCCTATATGTGGTCATTCAAATACACTTAGTATACCCTTCTTTTTTTTTATCATGACATTTATCCTACTAGAATTTATTAATCTCTAAAGTATTGCAAATTTATCTGACTCATATATTAACTAAGCTTTCTCTCAAAGAAGTGAATGAAAAAAACATCCTATTTGTCTTTGAGAATGGGTTTGTGATAATTTTGTTCTCTTCATGAGAAATAAGGCATTACCAAAATAATGTTTCTAATTTCAGATGTCACACACCAAGAAAAGTATCTATCCACTAGACAGATTGTAGAATTCCAGTACAGGGTAGTGAGACTGACCAGAATTATGGAAGATGTAGCCTAAAGAGAGGGAGAAAGGTTAAATTAATTCCAGAGATTTTTCCAAGTCTAGAGCAAATGAGACTTGAGTGAGATATTCTGAGGTTTTAAATAATAAGGCTGCTTCAAAGAGCAAATTAATCAGAATAATGCTTTCAGTGTTCATAGTGTTTAGGACAAGAAGTAACAGCTTTAGACTGCAAGAAGTAAGATTCAAGCCCAACATGGCAAATTGTCTAAGGATTGAGAAGGCTGTGAATCACTGAAATATATTGCCTTGGAGTATTAAGGAAGTCTTTGAAAATAAAACACAGTCTGAAAAAGACATATTACTGGATTAGATGAGTGAACTACATAACTTGCTGAGATCCTTTCTGGACCCATTTTTTAAATATGAGGACTAGAGGTCTGATACAGAGTGCTTTAAATACCAAGAAGAAAATGTGCACAATGATGCAAAATAGTAAAATAACAACATTAAAACAACAGTAACTGGATGTGCTAACTTAATCTCAAATTCAGTGAATATTAAAAACTTTTAATTCACTGAATATTTAACTGGTAATGCATCTCCCACCAGAAATAATCTTTTTATTTGCTGAGGGAGAGAACTAGAATCCTTTTGAAAAAACAGACATGGTTTGAAGCTCAGCCAGAGTTCAGATTATGATTAGTTGTCATCTTATGAATAAATGGAAATGGAGTTGCCAAAATGTTTAAAAAAAAAAAAATATGATTGTGTAAAGTTATTTTCCTAAAGCTTATTATAATTTAAGTATTTGTCAAACTATATGGTCCTCTCTGGATCTTAAGAAAGTGCATACTTAAGACATTGGGAGGTGTTGGATGCTTTTGAAGATGATGTAATTCATATACTTACAAAGAGGATTAGTTTAAGCGGGAAAGGATTTTTAGATAAATTTAGCCTTAGCACTGAGTTTTACTGCAATCAACTATGGATTATTCTTACAATCACTTTTCAAATACATGATTGTGACACTGATTATGACATGAAGAACTTGAATATTCTATAGACTGTCTACAATTTGTGATGAGGTAAACTCAGTGTTGCATTTCCCTCTATACTGTGACAATTTAGACTGTACATTCTTTGAGAGAAAAACAGTGTATCATTATACAACATAAAATACAATGGAACAAGAGCTGAAGAGATGCCTTGAATAGGCTTTAAAAAGCAACCTTTATGCTTCCAAAAAGAGCAGTTAACTTCTTAACCTGTATAGGCACAAGGGTCATAAGTACGTGTATTTTTTCTGGAAAACATAGGTTTATAAAATTCTGCTGTGGTGCATGTTCACCAGCATTATTATCTTGACTAAGCTTATTGTGCAAGCTGAAAAGAACCAAAAGGGCATTTGGACCCCTTAAACAGGGATGTGTGTGGAGAAAGGAAACTGAATTACCTGAGAATAACTGAGCCATAGTGATTCTATTACCTAACATTCATTCCTTACTGGTATGAAACCCTACCTGGATTACCTGTATTAGTCAAGGACCTGAACAACAGTTGAGCCATCCTTTATTCCCTCATTTTACTGAGGGTATAAGAGTGGCCATAGGGCATGCAGTGTGGACCCTGTTGTCTAAAGCCTAATGGTGGGAATAATGTGGTTAAGCAGCCTAACAGATTAGCTACAATGTAAAAAACTCCTCTTTTTTTTTTTTTTTTTTTTTTTTTTTCCCCTAATATGTATCTTTTTTTTTTTTTTTTTTTTTTTTTTTTTTTATGCTTCTGGTAAGTCATAGTTTATGCAAATGAAACTATTTCTTTTAAAATTTTTAGTACAAGCATAGGAGAGGAAGTCATCACTTAAAACCAGCAAGGGAATGAATAGTAGTAGGTTTATTCCGTTTTCTGGTATATTACTATAGGCTGGTATACATCACATGTAAAATTCTAGGCAAGCAGCCATCTGCTACGGTAACAGTAAACTATTGGATTAGATTGCATATTCCTGATATGCTTCATTATTTTAATGGATTTAATCTATTTGGAATGTTACATATTCAGAAGAATGTAACTAATGTCTCCTGAAGTCTGGCAGTAGTCCTAAGAAATTACTACTTTGAGTATGGGTTCTGCCTAATTCTGATAATACTGACATCTAGATAGCTGACAGCCTTCAAAAATATCTAAAACGACAATCTAGAAATGGAAGAAGCTGCTGTTTCTCAAATTGTATTGTATGAAAGGACAGAATAAGGAATAGTATTTCCGGAACAGAAGTTTAATTTGATCTTGGTTACACAAAGCATTTGAATTATGAGGCCAATTTAAAAAAAACCAGCAACCACCTCGGACATCTAGCTGCTATGAAAATGTATGTCTGTACGTTCACAGACCAATACTGGGAGTTTGTCTTTCAGACATTTGAATAGTTATATTGAAGAGTACTTGGCTGTGTTATCTTGTGTTTTCATTATTCCATCAAATAGATAAATTCTGATTTGCATCTTCACCGTAATGACTCCCCCCTGTTTATCTTTAATCTTTATATTTTCCCATTCAATGCATTGTTGCAAATTTTACTTAATCTTATTTTCACTCCTTTTGCAATGTGATTTGGCTATCTTACTGTGTTCTCTCAGAACTTGCTGCTTTCCAGGTGAATGTGCCATCTTAATGACAATATAGTCTGCCTCATCTACTTGCCAGTTCTTGTACAAACCATTAAGCTCAATTCTAGGCTAAAAAAAATGCAGATTAATATTTTATTTTCAGTATTCAGCCAGACTGAATCAGTGTTAGATTCAGAGCCCAATTATGTAGCAGAACAACATATTAAATCAAAAAAAGACCTGCTTGCTGTGTGAGCTCTGGCTGATTTAACACTTGAATAGCTAGCAGAGGTTTGGAGTTCAGAGAGAACAGTAAATTTTATAAGATGATGATTAAGACAGGAGGGTAAATTTATGTAGACTGTAACCAAGTCAATTGTGTTCAGGAAACCAAGAGAATGAATTATAAAATCATAGAATGGTTAGGGTTGGAAAGGACCAATCCCCTGCCATGGGCAGGGACACCTCACACTAAACCATGTCACCCAAGGCTCTGTCCAACCTGGCTTGAACACCGCCAGGGATGGAGCATTTACCACTTCTT
Organism: Psittacula echo; assembly: GCF_963264785.1. NCBI lineage: Eukaryota > Metazoa > Chordata > Aves > Psittaciformes > Psittacidae > Psittacula > Psittacula echo. The sequence goes on from NC_137739.1 coordinate 32,938,883, forward strand.
TGGGCAGCCTGTTCCAGTGCCTCACTACCCTTACAGGAAAGAACTTCTTCCTTGTACCTAACTTGAACTTCTCCTGTGTAACTTTAAACCCCTTACCCATTGTCCTATCACTACACTCCCTGATGAAGAGTCCCTCTCTGGTACTCTTGTAGGCTTCATTCAGATACTGGAAGGCTGCTATGATGTCTCCATGCAGCCTTCTCTTCTCCAGGCTGAACAGACCCAACTTTCTCAGCCTCTCTTCATACAGGAGGTGCTCCAGTCCCCTGATCATCCTCGTGGTCCTCCTCTGGGCTTGTTCCAACAGTTCCATATCCTTTTTATGTTGAGGACACCAGAACTGCACACAATACTCCAAGTAAGGTCTCACGAGAGCAGAGTAGAGGGGCAGGATCACCTCCTTCGACCTGCTGGTCACGCTCCTTTTGATGCAGCCCAGGATACGGTTGGCTTTCTGGGCTGCGAGCGCACACTGCCGCCTCATGTTCAGTTTCTCATCGACCAACACCCCCAAGTCCTTCTCTGCAGAGTTGCTCTGAATAAATTGAATTGTCTTGAATTTGTCACTGGCCAGTATGTTCTATAGTACACTTCTGTGGTGTATATTCTGGAGACATGTTTAAGCCTCCAACTTATCAAAAAACTGTCTAACAGTGCCAGTGTGTCACAAAGTCTGAAATAAATCATTCTGAAGTGAGAGCGTATTAGCTTAGATATAGTGCTGCCTTTATACGATCACATACTATTTGGTCAGCTCATAAATCAGCAGAAGTACTTCTTTGCAACAATTCTGAATATTTAGCATAAACAAAGTCTTTGTAATTTTAACAGCTTTATAGGAACACTACTTTTTTTTTAACAGTTATAGACAGCAGAGCAAGACACAGTATCCAAGGAATGCTTGTGCCACCACATGTATAGCTTCTGTAATCTGTTAATGGTTGGACTCGATTTTATACGTCTTTCCAATCTAAATGATCCCATGATCTTTTGACTGCAGAGTTAAAGCTCATGTTTAACTAACAATCCACCAGGAATCCCAAGCTTTTTCAGAATTACAGCTTTTCAATATAGATTTCCTTAATCCTCTGCCTGTTTTCTGTGTCACTGGCTCATAGACATTTGAATCTATATTTGGACATGTCCAAAAAGGCCAGAGTCCAAATGAAAGACCTTCTTTCTATTGATATTGGATCTGGCCCACGAGATCAAAAAACATACTCCGTGAAATGAACAGATCATAGTGTGAGTGTATGAAATGAATGAAAATGAACTGAGTTCTTCTCAGAATTACTCATTTATATCTTCTGCAACATTACTAAAAAAATAGAGTGATCTTGTATTAGAAAATTACATGCACAATGATGGTGCTTAAGGAACGATCACCAAAACAAATGCAGAAAAATTCATGACTTCACCTCAAACTCTGGTTGAGTCTAGTTATGGGCAAGGAACAATTGGAGAGAGATGCTGAATACATCTGAATAGAGACTGCTAAATTCCTGTAGCATAAAATCAGTGCACGTCAGAATACCCTGTGCAGTACTGTAATACTAGTCATCAACACTGCCTACACTGCAGATGCAGAATTATTCTCCCACTTGGAGTACACTGAAGTTTCCTTTGCAATAAAATTAGGTGTAGAGGAAAGGGAGACATGCACATCTGTTCAGCAGATTTAGATTCAGCGAATATTCATGTCAGTAGGAAGAAGAAAGGAGAATGAGTCCACAAGTGTGCAGAATGGTTTTTAAGGGTAAGTTGGGTTAATAAGCAGAGAAACTGCATTAGTGCTTGTATAATAGATGGCTATTATACCGTATATATTTCTGTATAAATATATATTTCTATATAAATAGAAACTGGTTGTATAATAGATGGCTACTATACAAGCAGGTACCAATCAGGCTTCTCTTCCCCTGCAGTCTAATCAGTGCAGTTCTGCAAAAGTCTGTACATCTGTAAAGCTAACCCAAATATTTCACCTTGGACACTACAAGGAGCTGATCTGATATCCTACCTAGACCATTTGCTTCAACAATCCTTGTTGAACATGATCTGCAAAGAAATTAGCTCACCTTAAACATCGTTGTGCAAAGTGCCTGGTCTGACCTTAGCATGTTGAGTAACTGGAACTTTGGACCGGCTGGTAACACATTATTTTGAATGACATGCCTATTCTCTCAATATTTATCAGAAACTACACCAGGATATACTTCTGTCTGTGTGGTGACAGCTATCTTCACAAAACACCTGAAAATTTCCCAGCTGCTGTCCAGCCACCCGCAGGCTAAAGATGTCATTGCTATAGATCTCCAGGGCTGTTTAAGTAAGGTCACTCAGCTACTGACACATCATGGTTCCACATAACCTAAATTATCCTGGGTCTACAGAGAGCATATTTGTATTGCTCTACTTAAAGATTTCTAGGGCTTTTAGGCACTGCGCTTTCCTTTACCCGTAACACAGTGACATATCCCCATAGCAGAAGGAACTACTGGTTGGGCCCAATGAAAAGTCCATTTCCCTTGCAGGTTCAGTTCATGTTTCCTGCAGTGATGCTCAAGCTACAGACAAGGGAGATCACATCTTCCAGACATATTTTAGGTCTTAAGTCATTACATATCTTAAATGCGAGTAAATTTCACTCCTTTCCAACCCTGATTCTGTACAGCTTTAAAAATTACTACGGTTCTATGATATACTTGATTTAAGGGTGAAAGAAACAGGCTCTTTGTGAACTCCATTCTGAAACAGCACTTTGGCTGCTACAGATACAGTGATTTCTGGTACTTAAGTCTGAAAAAATCTGCCAATTCAATCCAGAAATGTCATTAAAAGGACTGTAATTATTTTTCCAGATAAACTACTCATGCTTCAGAATGATTTGTGAATAACTGCAAAAATTAGAACCCATTGTCTTTTTGCTTTCAATCTACTCTTTTTTCCCTATTTATAATCTTTTTCTTTATTCGGCTTTTTCTTTTTTCCAGATATGACCAGCTCTCTGGACAGTTATTAGTTCCCAGTTAAACATTACAAACTTGACAGTGTGTACATAATATTAGAATGCATGGTGTATTATAAACACCAGCTAGAATGCTCTCCTTTTCCCTGTTTCTATTTTATCATCCCCTTATTAGAAGAATTTGAAATTTAAGACATGAGAGATTGTTCACTGAGAAAAGATCCTAGAATGTAGTCCAAGGTAGCTGAACTACTTCTAGTATGTACTGGCAAACCACAATACAGCATTATTATGATTCTCACATCATATCACAACATATGCTGTATACATATAAAGAATATATCACAATAAATTCAAACTATCTGCTTTTGGAGAAGTAGTCATGTTTCTTGAACTTGTATGAAATATCACTTTGTATAGTTAATTTCTTAATATAATTAAGGCATAAAATAATGAACCTTCCTGCATTTGGTTCACACTAAGATGAAGTTCCCCAGTATCACAGAAACTAGTGCAAGTTAAGCAAAATTAAGCGCTTAATTTTCTTAGGCATTCTTTCAGTGTCATATATGACATGCTAATACTGTACCCTTTTCAGTTTCTGTGGATGCTGAGATGGTCAAGGTTAATCCAAAAACTTAAGTTCGAGGATAGAGTTTTAGAAAGGGGGATTTAAGATACTATGGTGGTGCTGACTGCAGATCTTGCCTCAGTGTTAAGAAGGGAATCTCCTGCTGGATAGCAAGATGCATCTCCCCTGCCTTAAGTCGAGGAGTGCAGACAGGAATAGACTATCTGAGAAACAGGGCAGAAAGCACCCACTCTCATGGTACAGAAATGGCACAAAAGAGCAAAGGCACAACCACTTCTGTAGTTTCTGGCTTAAAGCAAGTATACAAAACCAGAGCCAAGGTGGAGAAAATAGATGTAGGAGAAAAACAGAGCAGCTCATAATCTTCCTACTAGTATTACATTGTAGAAGGCTGTGGAGATCTTTGAATATGATATAGCAAACTAATACAAGAGTGAGTTGACTGTATTCTCCTTCAATTAGCAGAATTTCTGTGCTTATACTTGGACAAGACAGTTATTGCTCAAAGAGAAATTAAAATAATTACATAAAGAATATAGTATCAGGTCTCAAAATTCTTGCTCCTTAGGAAAGACCGCTGAATCTTGTCTGCATTTACAAATCCTGAACAAGACTGAAAAAATAGTGCAAACAACATTGCAGTAATCTCACAGGAAGCTAAAAAAGCCAAAGTGGGTTTTTTTTAACCAGGCAAACTAGAAAAAGAGAATGATTCAAAGCTGTACCGGGACTGAGAGCCAGCAAAGGCAAGCTGAATACACATTTTTAGCTATGTTTACAGCAAAAAAAGTCCTTCAATGCCTTTGGGAATGACTGGAGTTACAGAGAAGATATATGAAAGTTTCCTCTTGTGGTTGTGATACACTTGTATATGGAAACAGTACTTCCGGTTCTAGGTCAAAGAACTTACTGGAAAAGACAAAATACTGGAGGGAATAAAATTTGGGAAAATTGTGAAACCAAGAGCACAATAAATGGCATTAATATACAGAAACAGAGACATTACAACTTAAATTTCAAGAAATCTTTCCATCAGGATCTGGACATATTGGTTTAATCCAAAACATTAAGACCTTTAAAGCCAGACAGGAAAAACTTCTGCAAATAGAACCATAGAATAGTCAGGGTTGGAAAGGACCTTAAGATCATCTAGTTCCAACCCCCTGCCATGAGCAGGGACACCCCACACTAAACCACGTCACCCAAGGCCTCATCCAACCTGGCCTTGAACACCGCCAGGGATGGAGCATTCACAACTTCCCTGGGCAACCCATTCCAGTGCCTCACCACCCTCACAGTAAAGAACTTCCTCCTTACATCCAATCTAAACTTCCCCTGTTTTAAGTTTTAACCCATTACCTCTTGTCCTGTCACTACAGTCCCTGATGAATAGTCTCTCCCCAGCATCTCTATAGCCCCCCTTCAGATACTGGAAGGCTGCTATGAGGTCTCCACGCAGCCTTCTCTTCTCCAGGCTCAACAGCCCCAACTTCCTCAGCCTATCTTCCTATGGGAGGTGCTCCAGTCGCGGCAAATATTGTTCCAATAGAAACAATATTACCTCAATACATTACTTAATGTCTTTTTTTATCCTTAAGTCTACAACCAGAAAAATATATACTGGTTAATATATCAACCTTTAATCCCTGAACAATGTTAAATAGCAGCCAGCTATGCTAGATATCTCAGCTGTAGAAAACTCACCAAGAAATTCTGATCATCTGGCTGGCTACTGATTGATGTTCATCACTAATCTATCTTGAAACAACAGAGAATTTCCAGAATGGCAAAAACTACTATGTCAGTATTTCAAATTATTAAACTGAATCATTAGGATAATTCTAAGTCAGAGGGAAAATAATGAAAAAGTTGGTAATGAAACATGTAAATATAACTAACACTGATATCAATTTCTAGAAAAGACAGTTTGTCAAATGTATTTGCTTAAATGATACCATAAATTGGCAGGTAATGGTAAAAGCTTGGATTGATATTCTGAAGCTTTTATAAGGTGTTTTGATTTATAAACCAGAATGACATATAATCATTATGGTTCTCATTAACTGGATTAAAGACTAGCCAGGAGCTAGATCTCAGAAAACCTCAGCAAAAGGGAATTATCACGGGTCAGCTGCATTTTGAGAGTAGCCCCTTCAAGAACTGGTTCTTGATTTGGTTTTTTTATTTATTTTTTAAAAAATAACTATCCTCCCACTTATATCAGGATTATTTGAATCATGTTTTAACCAAAAGCTGTCCTAGAGTTCTTGCAACCCAGAAGGCAAGCCTGGACTCTAACAAAACTCTAGCTGGTTCATCTAAGAGCACAGGGTGGGATACAGGAAGAATCACCATGAGTCCAGAGCTGTAATAATGAACCCTCCTGTTGGGTATTCTTCATACTGAAGGCCCTTAAATTTGGTAGATTCCCCAATTTTTACTTAAGCATTTCACAAGTACCCTACATATGCACATATCCAGAAAAGCCTTAATCTTGACTCCAAAGAACCACTGTTTGCCAATATTTTATTTGCAGCTTTCATGGTGTGCCCAATGCACAGCACTTAGGCTTACCTCCTTCCTCTGCTTTTTGAATCTTAAATCTTTACAGAAAGTCAGTTATTCAGCAAGAGGAGTAGCCTGACAACCCTCTTCAGAGCACCAGGAGCATGTGTTTGAGATGTTCTCTGCGGGACATGTGGGTCTGACTATCATCAGACAGAGTAATTTAATCTGGACCTGCTCCATTTTAAGTCACTACACTATTACCTAAGTGGACTGGTACTAGCTCTGGTCCTTATCCTTTGCTATTTCAAAAGAAAGGAGGCATTTCTGCTCAGCATAAGCTGAAAACATCAGGTCAGCAGAAAAACACTAATTCCTGCCTTGAACATTTCCTGGAGCTCCAAGTTGCAGCATAAGCTGTATAAAGAGCAAGGTCTAATATTCAGCCCTGCCTTAAAGAGCAGCTTGCTCAGTGTATGGTTTATTCTAAACCCTATTCTGAGGCCCTACTTCTCCCCACATGGTGGGAACTATCATACCATACTTAGAGTATCAGATTCTCCTGCAGGGCCTGCATAAATCTTTACCAATAAAGCAATAGCTGTCAAGAATAAAAAATGAAGCCTAAAACTTGTGTTTGAAATCCATTTAAAATCTGTTTCTCCCCATCCTATTCCAGTCCCCCTGCCAAAAGGTCTCTTCTCTAGTCAGACTCAGGAGCAGCTTATTTTCTTTACTCATAGTACATGGGCATGTGACTAACAGAGACATTCTTTTTTCCAGACTACTTAGGCAGAGATTAATCATTACATAATGCTTTGTGTTGGGAGGCAATGGAGGACATAGTCTGGTAATGCAATAAACTGGCAAAAAAAATTGCTGTGATTGTCAGGAGTATGGCAATAACTGAACACTCAGTATATGCTGCTAAATAAGAAGCAAGCCATAAAAGGTCTCAAAAGTGAATTCACAGAGTCATCTGATTCTCTAGAAAAATTATGACCAACTGGGAAGATAGAGCAAGGAGAAAGAAGGACTAAAATCCTTCAATAAACAATTTATTAAAGCTGGGAAAGACAGTTTATTCTGAGTTACAGAAATTTAAATAGTTACCTTTGAAACTTTTTAGCTATGTAAATTTAATGGAGAATTATAAAGAACATCTTAGCTGCAATAATGTAAACGAGATTTTCATGGATGAATCTGAGTATGAACATTTTGAGCCTTATTCTCCATGCTTATAAAAATATCCTCTCAAAGTAAAATGGCTTGCTAGACAATTAAATATTTAAAAGCTGAGTAAGAAGTCAGGAATTGGAGACTTCTGGAGTGAAAACACGAACTTTAAACAGAGGATGTGTTTCATGATTTTGGTTCAGGGTGGTTTTTTTGTGAAAAACAAGTAAAAGGAAACTATTAACTTACTTATGCACAAATAATCAGAGTTTATCTGCAAGTCCCTTAAATTTTCGTTCTGACATGAAGACATTTAGAAATAGAAGGCAAAGTAGATCCTCAGCTGCAACTTGGAACACTGTGTTTCACCTGACAATCTAGATCCTTCTCTTCACCGTCTTTCTGCACAGATGAGGTATGGCTGTGGTTGTAATGTCATGCCCAATCTTGGTTTGAGATCTGGAATCATGCCATGAGGAAAACACAGGTGAAATCGTTGTAGTAACGAAGTGAAAAACAAAAACATTTCCATTCGAGCTAGTTGTTCTCCAAGGCAATGTCTTCTTCCTGGATTGAAAAAACAGTTTTAGAAAGACTTAAAATGTGTTTAATTACATTTTCACTGTTCTTATGAATAAGAATGGTCATTTTTTGTGTTCTAAGAGGAGCTGTATGAACTTTGCAGTATTCTGTAAGAGAGGATTGGTGATAATTTACAGCAAGAAACCAATTTGCTCCTCTCACTACACAAATTACACCAAATTTATTTAGATAAGCTATCAGCTACTTGATCTTGTCTTGAAGTAGCAATCTAGACAGAAGATGTTTTAAAAAACAATACTGTGAATTTCAGCCTTTGTCCCCTACTATTTTGTTAATTACATCTATTGTCACTTGTTATTACCTGGCAATAATTACAACTTGGGAAGCAGAAAGACATCAAACAGGCCTGGATAATGCCTTTAAATATTAGTTCCCATTCTATGTATAACTAGTTACAGGGAATAAATGCAGAAAACACAGATGAATGAGTAACAACATCTGGAACTGGTAAGGTCGAACTAGCAAAAAGAAACAGAATACACAATAAATCAATCATAGAATCATAAAATCATGGAATAGTTAGGGTTGGAAAGGACCTTAAGATCATCTAGTTCCAACCCCCTTGCATGGGCAGGGACACCTCACACTAAACCATGTCACCCAAGGCCTCATCCAACCTGGCCTTGAACACTGCCAGGGATGGAGCATTCACAGCCTCCCTGGGCAACCCATTCCAGTGCCTCACCATCCTCACAGTAAAGAATTTCTTCCTTACATCCAATCTAAACTTCCCCTGTTTAAGTTTGAACCCGTTACCCCTTGTCCTGTCACTACAGTCCCTGATGAAGAGTCCCTCCCCAGCATCCTTGTAGGCCCCCTTCAGATACTGGAAGGCTGCTATGAGGTCTCCACGCAGCCTTCTCTTCTCCAGGCTGAACAGCCCCAACTTTCTCAGCCTGTCTTCATACAGGAGGTGCTCCAGTCCCCCGATCATCCTCGTGGCCCTCCTCTGGACTTGTTCCAACAGTTCCAGGTCCTTTTTATGTTGAGGACACCAGAACTGCACACAATACTCCAAGTGAGGCCTCACGAGAGCAGAGTAGAGGGGCAGGATCACCTCCTTCAACCTGCTGGTCACGCTCCTTTTGATGCAGCCCAGGATACGGTTGGCTTTCTGGGCTGCGAGCGCACACTGATGCCAGCTCATGTTCATTTTCTCATCAACCAAAATCCCCAAGTCCTTCTCCACAGGGCTGTCTTTCTATGGTCCGCAGAGGTAGCCCTGGCAGTTAGCTTATACAGATGTCATGGTTTAACCCCAGCCAGCAACTAAGCACCACACCAACAATCCCTGAGTAGTGATCCTGGCCAACTCCCCCCAGTTTATATACTGAGTATGATGTTCTATGGTATGGAATTTTGGTTAGCTGTTCTGGCTGTGCTCCCTCCCAGCTTCTTGTGTACCTCCTCACTAGCAGACTATGAGAGACTGAAAAGTCATCGACTTAGAGTAAGCACTGCTCAGCCACAACTAAAACCAGTGTATTATCAACATTATTCTCAGACAAAATTCAAACCACAGCACTGTACCATGTACTAGGAAGAAAACTCCAACCCAGACAAAACCAGGACAACAAAACTAATTTTTTAGGTTAGTAATCATATGTGAGGCAAATTCTTCACTTTTATAGGCATCAAAAGACAAATCCATAATGATTCGGGACTGTCAAGAGTATTGCCTTAGGGCAGAATGAAGTACTGCATGCTGACCATCCAAGCTAGTCCTGAATCAGGTCTGCAGTTTCTGGTGCTGACATGAATGCTGGAATTTGAAAGCTGGTTGTTTAAATCACCTGTTTGTAATGACTTTAGCAGCATATTGCTGTTAATCGTGAAAGGAGTAACACTTACGTGCTGCAAAGATATAAAATGTCTGGACTCCTCAGAAGACACTGTGTTGTCTTTTTTATTAGTTTATATATAATAATGAGCTCATCTATATAAAAGACATTATGCTAAAATGTATTATGTCCAGAGTACATTATATTGAGTATCTTTAAAATAGCTGTTTCATCAGAACCGTGGATATTTTATATCATTCTGTCCATTCCTGATTTATTGCCATGACTTCTATGTTATACATCTCTAGGTTTCTGAAAAACAACAGTGGAAGGAATCACTTACCTAGCGAAAAAGGAATAAATGCATCTTTCTTGACAAATTGCCCATTGCTGTCCAAAAATCTCTCAGGAAAAAACACTTCTGGATTGCTCCAGTATTTTTCATCAAAATGAACGGAGTATAGGTTTGTAATGACTGTAGTGCCCTCAGGAATAGAGTAACCACGCACAACGGTATCTTTGGAAGTTGCGTGAAAAATACCTAGTGGAACTATATTACAGAATCTTAGAACTTCATGTAGAACAGCCTCAGTGTACGGCATTTTGCTTTTCTCTTCTAAGGTAGGTATTTTGCTTGGGCCGATGACTAATTCGATTTCTTTTTGAACTTGCCCTGTTAGGAATAGGAATAGAAGTCGATGCTTATTGTGTAATGTCCTTTATTTTTCTAAGCTATAAAATATATACTTTATAAAGGATGCTGAAACATGAAATATATAAAATATATATATACATATATACATATATTACATATATAATATAATATATATACGGGACCGTTCACTTCTAAAATCCAAATGTCTACACAAAATGTTTGGGCTGACATTCAAACATCTATTGCTGTCTTACCTCTGAATGACTGTAACATCTTTCTATTTTGATTTTTAAATGCTATTTATTTTTGTTTTTCCAAAACTATAAATATACATGTCTGTAATATATAAATCTATTGTGAATTGAGGCACTTAAGGATAAGAAGAAATTACACTTAAACTGTTAACCACAACCTGGTTTACATTTTTGCTGATATTTTTACATTATTTTATTAATTTCATATTTAATTGCATTTACTTATTATTCACTAACTACATAGATTAGTATATCTACCAATCAATATTATGCATCACTACACTAAACTTAAATATATCTGAAATACTTTATTGAAAATATTAAAGCTTCATAAAAATATATTCACAAAATAATATGCAAAAATTTTATCACTATACTTAACTTTTGATGTCCTCTTCATCTGCATATAAAATAGGCTTTTCACCTCTATCCATAGTATGTTTGGTAATAGTAACCCTATATATAACCCTTTCTTTCTTTTTGGTTACAACTATGGATCACCACCACTTTGAAAAAGCATTTTAAATTTGCATTAGGAAAGTGCATCAGTTCCTCAAAATGCCAAAGTTCTTACCTTGAATGTTTGGATAAAGAGCCATAAATAACACTGCCCATCTTAAAACATTTGTTGTGGTTTCTGTCCCAGCTATGATGAGTTCTCCAACAGAGAAAATTAAGTTTTCTCTTGAGTATGTAGATTCTGGATCCTTTTCATTGCAATCCATCTCATCTAAATATGCATCTACAAAATGTCGCGGTGACTGAGGCTTCCTATTTTCAGAGACACGTTCAATAAGGTCATGAAGGAAGTCATAGACTTCAGCTGCATTTTTAAACAGCTGCTGGTGTTTCCCAAATGGCAAGATACCAATCCAAGGAAAAGCATTATATAAAAATACAGAAGCACTAGCAGCTAATTCAATATTTTCACTAAAAATCTCAATCATGTGCTGAAATTCGGTATCTTCATATGTAAAACGTTCTCCAAAAATAATCAAATTAGTAATGTTTGAAACAGCATTTGTTATCAAGTGCTTTAGATCAAATGGTCTGCCTTTGTATGTATCAACGGCATCAAGAAAAAACATAGCCTCTTCTGAAATTTTGTGTTCAAAGGACCTTTGACCATATCCAAAAATTCGAAAGGTATTTACAGCTAATTTGCGATGTTCTGTCCATCCTCTGCCATATTTACTGTTCAGTAAGCCTGAAAAAATATTGTGACACAGTGTTTTATGCAAAGCTTTATTTTTTCCCCCATAAGATACTAAAACTATTTAACAAGACAAAAAAAAAGAAGACAAAAAATTACATACATCTTGCTATGGATAGTCCAAGACTGATAGTACCTTCCAAACAATAACTTCAAAGAAGCACCAAGTATTTTACAAAAGGAGATAAAGAAGTAGAGAAAACAATAAAGCAAATGTTTCACATGATCACAAGCCCATCTATTGGACAAAACCTACATTTTTATATAAAAGATATTAATTCTTACCTCCCATGTTTGTCAGCTTCTTAAACAAGGGAAGAGATGGTCTGTCTGCAAAAATTTCACTTTGATGAACAAGGCATTCTTTTACTGCATCATATCCATTCAGTACAATAGCAGATATACCTCCGAGATCAAGACTGAAGATCTTGAAAAAAAATAATAAAATGCTATTGCAATCAAACCTCAAGAACAAATAACGAAAACAACTAAAATCAAGTAATGAAAATGTGAAGCAACACTACATGTGAATGCAGAACAGGCTCAAATAAATTTCAGTAGGGCATACAGGTAATCAGAGGTGATGCAACTGTGGTATTACACAGAGTTTGTTGTGAGCTAATTTACTCTGTCAAAAGATAAAGGAAATCAGCCCACACTACATTCTGCACTTTGCTCTGCACCGAAAGTGACCAGCTCTCCAAAGTAAAGACTGGGGATGCTTTCATATAGCTATCAAAAAAATGTGGATTCGGTACAACAGCACACATTTTCTAGAAAAAATGTGCTGTGTCCTAAGATGAGCATAGATAAGTATGTATTAGTATTGTATGTAAGTATATAACATTATTAGATATAAGGTATAGTTTTATGTGTGAACTAGAAATAGAGTGCATATATTGTCTACTTTGCTAATTTGCCGTATTTCCACAGGAGGGAGGAAATCTTTACTACTGTATCAGCTCCTCCTGCCTGCCTGAGTAAACGTAAATTCCAACAGCTTAGTTTGGTTAAGGGCACTAGGACTGAAGCTGTAAGTTCATACCATGAAGACTTCCAACATGTCACTTAGTAACAGCAGACACAGAAGTGGTTCCAGTTGTGAAAACAACCAAGCTGCACCCAGTCCTTGCTACCTCTGAAACTGGACACCAGCTTACTTTGCACAGGCTCCCAAAGAACCATCAGATGATAGAAGTGAGAGCCATGATGACAGCCAACAAATGACAGCATAGCCCAGCTAGTCCCATCTCCCGTTTCCAGAAGTGGTTAGCACTAGGTGTTTTGGAGAAAGATGCAATACATCCTGCAGAAGGCACATACAGGATAAACAAAATGAAAATCTTAACCTAAGTTTCAAAAATTAAAACCGAGGCTAACCTCCAGATTGAAATCCTGTGCCCTTCTCAATACTTCTCTTAGCATTATAAATCTGTGGTTTTACCTACATCAATCTCTAATTTTTTCTTCATCTCAGCTGTTGACCTCCACAATAGGAAATAAAGTTAGGCTAGTTAAACATTCTGTGACAACTGGGCTGTCACTGAAAGGTGTGTCAAGCACTGGAACAGCACAGCCTGCCTAAGGAAGTGCTTGAGTCACCACCTCTGAAGGTATTTAAAAGACCTCCTGTAGATGTGGCACTTAGGAACATGGTTTAGCGGTGGACTCGCAGTGTTTGGTTAATGGTTGGACTCGATGATCTTAGGGGTCTTTTCCAACCTAAATGATTCTATGACTATTATGTTTTAGCAAACTTTGTATATTCAGTGTTATAATGGCTCTTTTTTTACAGGACAAGAAGACAGTCCCAACACATTTCTGCAAACGATTTGTATACTTTGATCATAGCTTATTTATCTTTCTTCCTATGTCATACAAAATTAAAAAAAAAAATTCCTTTCAGTGTATTTTTTCAGAGCCCCCAAAGTCCTGATATGCCACCTGCAAGCTCTCTCAAATTCTGCAGGATCCTTTCTGACAGCGGGTGACTAGAACTACATAAGCATTCAAGGCAAGTAGAAAGCTTAGTTTATTTGTTGACACATTTTCCTTCTCGTTTCCATTCTACTTGTCCCTAGTATTCTGCTTGAAACACATTTACTTTTTTCTATTGCCAAAATAAATGAAACAAAAGGGAATCCTATTCTTTTGTTTCTGCTATTCAGCAGGCTTTTCATTCAGGCACTTTTCTTGGCTTCTCATTCATGCCAAGACTGTGACTTACTCTGTTTCTGCTGGAGCTTTCATAAATTATCTGGACAAAAGCTTTTGACAGACTTAAGTTCTCAAAACAGTTTTATTTTCCTGTGAGGGGTGTTATAATTAAACAGCAGTTTGAAGGACATGAGTTTCTTAACAAACCATCGGCTGCTGGCCACAAAGCTCAGTCCTTCACACACCTCCAGCGATAATCCTGCTAAGTAAAACAACACAGGTGTTATAAACAGTCTGAAGATGTACAGGCACGCCGAGTGGCCAGGCTGTGTGCACTGTGCCTGTGTGTGTTCTGTTATGTGTACACACACAAATGCTAGCACCTCCCTGCCTTTCCCTGTCTTGGGTTTAACTTTTATGAAGCTTGTAAGAACAGATTGGTTGCTTGAAACCAGTTGATGAAAAGAAACACATAAGAAAGAAAAATTCTGTTCTCATGTAGTTACACTCATTGACTGTAAGTATTCCAAATACCCCACTGAGGGCACCTTCAAGGTGCAGCGTGTTTTCAGTGAAAATGTTGTCTTACCCAAGTGCCTGCTATTTGGTGGTTGTACTTTTATTAATTTTAAACCCTCTTGGCATGCCCAAGGCTCGTGGATATGAAAGCGAGGTCGTTCCACCGGCAGCAGGACACGAGTGTAAGCACAGTACCAAAATATGACATAAACTCTAGAGCCAGGCTCGTGGACAGCTCCACTCCGCCCGTCCCGCCCTAACACGGGAGCTCGGAACGGTGATAACTCTTCTCTGACGCTCGCCTCTCCCTTTTCTCACAGGCAGGGTTGATCGCAGCACAAGTTTTGTCAGAGCCTGGTGTTCCGGACTCACTACCGGCCGGGTACGGGCCTTCCGCTCCCGCCAGAAGCGGGGGAGCTCCGCCCGCGGCACCGCTACCACCTCCCCGGGGCGGTGCAACCCTGGTCGGCCGGCTCCGCTCTGCTGACCGCTCGCCGGGGGCGGGGGGGGCGCGGGCACCGAGACCCGCTCCGGGCCGGAGCCAAGCCGCGGGACGGCTCCCCCGGCCGCACGCACCGTGCTCCCGGTGCGGGTCAGGGCTCCTCGGCAGCCCCAGGACGGCCGGGACGGGCACAGCCCGCCCGGTTGCTGCCGCGGGCAGCGCTGCCCGCCCCGTCCCAGCCCGCCCTGCTCCCGTTCCACGGGGCCCCGATGAGGCGGCAGACGCCGCCGGAGCGGCGGTACCTGCCCGTGGATCTGGCTCTGCCGCCGCATGTAGACGTGCGGCTGCTCCGCGCCCAGGGCGTGGATGTTGCCGATGAGGGGCAGCCCCGCGGGGCCGGGCGGAAAACCGGGAGGCCGCCGCTGCTTCAGGAGCTGCCGCACCACCAGCGCCAGCAGCACCGCCGCCAGCAGCAGAGACACGAGCAGTAGGCAGGCGCAGCTGCCCCCCTTCGCCGGCCACATCGACCCGGCCGTCGCCGCGCCGCTTCCTCCGGCCACCACCCCCGGCCCACCGCCTCATTGGGCGGTGGCAGCGGCCCCCCAAGCTCATTGGCCCGCAGCGGCTCCGCCCCTCGCGTCAGGCGGGGAGCGGGGCTAGCGGAGCCTCCCGTAGGGGCTCGGCAGTGGATTGTCTCGGTCCGGCGGTGCAAGTGGTTGGATTCGGAGCTGACTGGGACGGGACGGGACGGGACGGGACGGGACGGGCTGGGCTGGCTTCTGGGGCCTGCCGAGTGCGGAAAACAGGTTTCCGTATCCACGGTGGCTGCCTTTGCTCTTTTTTTGTGGAGTCATGTTAAAAGTTTCGGGTGGGTGAAGTGCTGAAGAAGCACTGCTGACTGTGTGCTGCATGCGTTGACCTTGACAAGTGAGAATAACTAGCAGTTACTCACTCGTTATTCAGCCTCTGTGAAAGCAAGAATCCACAGTTCTGGAATGTCTTTTCCAGAGCCTCTTGGGGCCTGTGTGGCCTTGAGTCAAGGCATCCCACTCTCAGTTTCCCACTCCGCCCTCTCCAACGACAGCACAGGAAATCTGTGTATCTGACCGATTTCTGCTAGAAGGTGGGTGTGTGGCAGCTTCACACATCGTGCCCATAATTCCCAGTATTGCACAGCCTGTCCTTGGGCCCTATGAGCCAGCTAACAGCAATACTGGAGTGCTGCAGCAGGCAGGCAGGGGAAAGGGGTCCAGCCTCCCTGCACAGGAGGAAATGTCCCCAGTTCATGTGATCAAGCAGCAACGAAATCACATACACAACATGTAAGGGCTATTGTTACTCAGTGAGAAAGAGGGCTTGAGTTGCTGATGAGACCAAGGTCATTTACTGCAGAGCCGAGGAAGCAATGCTGCTATGCAGTGTGACATCCTGCTGAAATTTTTCATACAAAACTCAGGTTTTGATGGTTTTGCTGTTACAATAGTGCTGTTTTACAGGCAATTTTATGTAACAGAAGCACTTCTGCCCTGTTAAAATTTCTATGCTACGAGTTTCCAACTTGAGATTTCTTTTGTTGAATTCAATATCTCTACATAGAGTCATATGAATGTTAACAAGATCTAAACTGATAAAGAATTTATGCTGATGAAGCTCGCTAATAACCTGACTGACGAAAATGCACTATGTACTTGATAATCTAATCACTGAATCCTTAATTCTCAGTATCTTCCCATGATGAGACATTCTGCTTCAAATGTGGTGGTACTGACACAGTTGCTAATGCCTTTGTGTTGTCATGCACTGACATGGACTGGTTGTTTGGACCAGGGTTTGTGCTGGCTTCTGTAAGCCAATATAGAGACAGACTTTAATTTTCAGGTGAATCTTCATGCAACAAACAGTTCTATTTGCCTTAGCATATTTCTTTGGCCTAGCTGCCAAATGCCTGTAAAGCATGTGTCAGTGCCAGCCTCCTTTATCAAATCTTACCTAGTTTGTCAGAGTACAGAGAAGCAGCTTGAGCGCTGCTGGAGGTTTATTTCATTCTTCTCCCAAGTTATTTCTTCATCCTTTCTTCCAGTATGATACTGCTAGGTGTCTTAACTGAATTACTTGGGCCATACCTGCAAGAAATGTGAATATTTCAATGTCAGAGCCTTAAGATCTCTCACCAGAGAGCAAGAGATTTAGGACGTCAGCTTGGCTTGAGCCAGAGGAAGAATAAGGAGAAATGGCTGAGGACTGAAACAAGACACACAATGTGCTTAAGCAGTTGTGCTGAAGCAGGCAAACTCAGATAGATTTAAACCTGATTACTTACACACATTTAAACAAAGAGAGGTGTCTCCAAACACTTTAGATCAGCATATTCTGGTGAGTAGAGGTACACAGATTGGCTGGTCAGAAAAACACTTCAAAACAGTGTGAGAAAGAGTAACAGCCTACAGACAATTGTACAGAATTAACTTGTGAGATTAAATTGCTCTTGACTGTAGTGGAGTAGAAACATTAATGTGCCAGATTATTGGTGCATTTAAGGTTAAAGTATGGTGTATATGCATATTGTTATTAGTGGAGTCTCAGTTAGAAACGGATGTAAAACTTTCTGTAGATAAGCTCCTGTCTTTGGAAAAAGAGGTTGGCATTTTTTTCCTCTCATCCTTCCCTCAAAGATACTTGCACAGCTTCCAAAGTGTCTGAGGAAACATAAGAAGAGGTACTATTGCTTTGATGGTTTTACTGCTTATCTTCAATGTTCTGTCATTTAAGTGTGTAATACTTAGCATGCACTCCAAGTTTTAAATGATCATGATTTCCACTGCATCTATGCAAGAAAAGGAAGGAAAGGTGATTGACAGTTTTGGCAGTAAGTGTTTTCAAGGGGAATAACAGGGAAAAAATGAGCATACGAAAGACCCAAGAGGAAAAAAGATACAGAAGAAAAGTCCAAATGTTTGGCTAAAAAGGAAGAAATAGATTCGTATGGGGAAAAAAGCAGACAAGATTTAGCAATTATCTTCAAGCAGGGGAGAGAACAGTCAACACTAACCTTACCATAGTGTTTGAGCCTTAGTGATGGAGAAGAGATGGTGGTGGTATCCATTGTAACAGAGGAAGAGAAACGGAAGAGCATGACTGCAGAACAGTAAGATCCATTTTGGTCAAGATAAATGGAAAAGGTGGTGAATCAGCCAAGCTTAAAGATCCAGGAACATCTAAAGGATGCATGATTAAATGGAGGAAAAAGAGGACCAGCATGGATAAATATGACAAAGTTGTCAAAAGTAAGCAATAAATAAACCCTTGTGGACAGATGAAATCACTTACGAATGCAAGTTTAGGGATGCAAGACTTCAATGGCTATTCAAGGGCAGGATTCCTTGCCAGTTTCTGACTGATCCTTTTGTGTGTGCTTCTTCCCATCACAAGTGTGGGGGCAGCTTGTACCGAATTGCTCCTCTGGAAGGTTTTACTCCTCTTAATCATGGATGAACAAATAGCAAACTTGTAGGATGTGTAAAGTTTTTTTGATTTCAATTATAAAAATTATGTCTGAGTAAAAAAAAAAAAAAAAAGCCATTAAAGCAGGTATCTTTATTAAATGCTAAAACATTCTAGTCATCAAGATTTACAATGACTTTGCATTGTAAATTCTATAAGGAGAAGTTGGAGACAATCAAGGAACAGGAAATGATTGTGTTCCTGCCTTCTCAAGAAAAGCAGAAAGCAATTATTTGATGGGGAGTGACCACACATTTATGTACATAGCTTTGACTTTTGAAGAAATGAACTGGCAAATGTGGCTGTTCTTTTAGTAATGGTGTTAAGATCCTGATGGTGATTCTCTTGCATTCTTGGAGAAAAATTAACTTGTTCCCAAATTCCATTAAGTATCTCACAAACTTGTATTCAGCTACTGTTTGAATCAGGCTTTGGTTTTCTTACTTTTTAGCACTGACATTGTTGCTGCATTTGTAGAAAACAAGATACACTTTGATCAGGCTGAAGTGCTTTCCACTTCTGTAACAATGTCTCTTGTCCAGTGAAGTAATGTCATATAAGAAAACAACTTCTTTATAGCCAGAAATGTAAAGATTTTGCTCCTTTTCTTTGAGGGTAGGGCAGGGAAAAGAAAGAGATCTGTATAGTTGTATCCAAAGTAAGCATGCTTCTCAGTGAGGAAACTAATTTCATAAGCCCACTGACATGTTTAGAGTCATGTGTAGATGCATGTAATGTAATTGCACTTACATTATCTCTTTTTAACACACCTTTTTCATCATAGTGAATAATCAATTTCTATGTTACAATTATCTCCTTAGCTAAGCCTAAGATAATGTTGGTGCTTTGCAGATTTGCTAAAACAGAAAACCACATCTAATGTTTTCCCTTGTGAATTTGGTGATCAGTTGCTGAAAAAAGCTCTTTTCCGCAATCACAGTCCTACTGTGCCTGAACATTTTCTGTTTGTCAGGCATATGCAGTTAGCTATGACACTGGCTTAAAAATTGTAGCTTCAAAAGAGTTTAGGCATATTTTATTTGCTGGCTCTTTCAGAGTATATTTAGGTCAATTTTATGCATAAATTTAGAAATTTATCTTTTTAATTGTTAGTCTCATATGACTATTGGTTCCCAGAAACTCTGCTGTAAGTAGATCAGCAAATATTATGTCATAATAGCTTTTGCCTTCAGGTACTCCTTACCAGCACTGAAAGGGGAGAGATCTTTTTTGGTCCTGGATTTAGCAGAAAGTACAAGCTAAACTGTTGCCCCTGCACAACTTCCTTTTTCAGCCAGCTGAGAAACAATTGCACCTGGTCCTCCTCACGCAGAGGGCAACAGGGATGTATTGATGGATTGCTGTAGTACCTAACAATGCCAGAACAACTGAATGGTCCTGGAAGGGACTGGGAAGAACACTGTTACACTGTGGCTTATGCAGACCTCGGTACTACCAAGAGAAAGAATGAAATGATGACATGAGACCTTTCCACCCTTCTTAAATCCTGTAAAGAACAAGCATGGGATTACGCTAAGGACTTAAGATGTAATTTCTCACCCTATTTTTGCTGACATGCTCTGATGATGTATAAGATAGTAGCATAGCACTTGTGCAAGCAATCAAGTTTTATAACAATGCTATTGCTTAACAAGGTTAGTTTTCTGTTCTGAGATTGTTTTCCAGATAAGGAGTTTGTTCATCTCTTGTCTCACCTTCAGAATGCATAAAACTAAAGTGGAAATAGATGCCAGTTTTCAAATATTTTCAAAGTGAGATTTTCCTCCATAGTTCATCCCTTTGTGCTACCCTGGTAACACCACAAGTCTCACCTTGGCTGTATTTGGTGAGCTGTGAGTTCCTCTGGAGGGATCCCCCATGTCAGCCTGTTGGAGGTGCAGCCTGAGAGAGAACCAGGTCAGGCTGGAGCATGGCTGTTTCGGCAGTTGTCAGAGGGTGTAAGAGTGTTGCCAGGTAGCATGAGACAGGGCTCAATCCTCTGTGAACCTGCTTGGAGACTGAGCTGTGGTAATGTGGGACAGAAGACAACCAAGCCACAGCCAGCTTCCTGCCCCTGTGGGTCTGCCCCTTCTGCCTTGCCAAGCAAACCTCAGTACAGGACAGTGTGGCCCAGTTTTAAGACATTATTCTGCACTGGATTTTGAGTATATACAGGGAAACTGCTGCAAAACCTACTGAACAAAAAAATCTTAGTGGAAATGTTTCAATGAGGATAAAACAGCGCAACACTGATCTTCTGTTGAAAATGTCCTCCATACATCAGTCTGGAAGCTTTTCAAAGGCATTTTGGAAGAAAAATTGCTTCCAGACTGATTCATAGGTTTCTCAGTAATTAGTTCAGCAGCAGTTCCACTTTCTCAGAAGTAGTCACTGGAGCAGCCTAAACCCAGATTTAATGTCCATTAAAAAGGAAATGCTTCAGTTTTGGAATCTCCATCATCATTCTTGCTCTCAGGGAAATGCTGCATTTTTATGAAAAAAGAGGCTTTCATTTTTGGGCCAAATTCACACTGAACTACAAGAGAGAGAGGTAAAATACTATTTGTGCCGATAAAGCTCGATGTGAGCTTATTGTAAATCTGAAGATGGCCTGTTGGATGCTAGGGAAGCAGAATTAAGGAAAGGATTAGACCAATTAAGGATGCAAGTTTTGCAAAAGCAAATGCTAACAAAAATTTGGGTGATCAGTAAGGTGTTATGTTGTGTTTCAGAGTTTAAGCCAGTCTCTACCTATTAAAATTACAGAATCACAGAAATTGGAGGTCAAAGATATGAAGAGAACATATTTAGTTATGTTCTTTGCCCAGAGCTGATCAACTATACCTGTCATTCCTGACAGATGTTACACTACTATGCCATGAAACCCTCCAGTGCAAGATATGCCGTAACCACAAAGCAACCTATTCTTACATGTAATCAACCTCAATTGTAGAAAGCTCTTTCTAATCCGTTGTATCTCCTTTGTTGCCTTTTAAACCCATATATTTTTTGTTATTTTCAATCTAGTACCATAGTGTAAATTATTAGTGCTTCATGGCAAGTATTTATATTTTTGTTACCCCATTTCTCCATAGTCTTTCTGTCTATTCGTTGTTTCCCCAGTCTTTGAACTTGTTCTCTAAATCATGTTATGGGATCTCTGGTAACTCTTACTGATATTTCCTTGGAGCTTCTCCAACTCACCAAAGTCTTTTTGAGGTATGGCTTGCAGGTCTAGATCTTACTGGCAACAAGCAGAGTGTAAGGATTACCTCTTGGGCCCTAAGCATGATACTCCTGTTTAATATACAGCTCGCTTCTATAACAGCACCATATTGTTAACTCTGCCTTGGTTTATATAATTTCCTGCAGGACAGATTACAATGAAATAATCTGTTGGAGGGATGCTTTCACACAAGCTCAACAGTGCTCACTTTGCCCCAGGTAGCTTGTAGAGGCTTCTTAGTTGGCAGTGCTTTCTGGCTGTTTGAGAAGACAAGATCCTGAATCAGACAGACAAGGCATCCACCAGAAACACCTATAAGTAACTTCCCAGCTTCTCCTCATAAAGTAAAACCATGTGATTTTCACAGCTGCCTTTATCATGAATTGTCCTTATCTGAAAAAGGCGCAGTTACGTACTGTGAAGAACAGGCTTAGAAAGAGCAGAGAACTGCATCATGCTTACCTCCCTCTCGAAGAACTGACTGTGTCAATGGATTGTAGCATTGTCACTGTCTACCTTTTCCTTTCTGTAGGGTCCCCTCTTGTCAGATATAAACCATTCTTCGGAACAGAAATTTTGTCCATGCAGCTCACAGCCTTGTCTATCTTGAAGAATTACGTTTTATTATTGAACAAAAAAATATAACATACAGATGCAATGTTTTTGTTGTTGTTTAACAGCATGTCAGCTGGAAACAGTTAAGAACCTCATTGCAGAGTCTATGGCTTGAGGATAGAATGGCAATATTTACAGTCGAAAAAATGGTTGCACTTTAAAATGTACTGGTTAAATAATATCTAACAGTAGAATACTGTAAGAAGTTGTATCTAGTGTAGAGAAAGACAGAAACTTTAAAATAGGACAGCTTTTTCTTATTGCGTACAAATTAAAATAAATTTATTTGAAGAGGAAATTCCTTTTACTTGGAGCTGCAGGTTGCATTAGATCATCTGATTTCATAAATAAATACATAAATAAATCCAGTAATTCTGTAGCTTTTCATTTTATCTGCTTTGAACCTATACCCACTGATTATTTTACCTGATACATTAAGCAGAACAAACTCCTTGCAGCAGATTGTTTTTGTAAATGTCCTGCTTTCTTAGTGCAGTGCTCCAAAATACCCTTCTGTGCTAGTTTTTGCATGGATACTTAACCTCTAGTTTTGGATTTATCTATCAACAGGAGACCATTATCCTGTGACGCTGACTTGTGCCTTTTCTACAGCTTCAAAAATAGGCAAACTGGTCAAATGTCTTTCTTCTCCATCTCACGTAGAAAGGAAGAGAGGTTTGCAGGAAGAAAATATATCTGGTGACACCAGATGATGTATAGCTGAGGAGAAAAAACAGGACAAGCCTTCCAGCTGGGAGTCCCTCCACGAGCTCTGGCAAAAAGCAGCCGAAGTGCTTGCCAACATCCAAGTGCTATTTCATCTATACATGCACTGAAGTGGCATTCGTACCTGTTGCTTTAAATTTACGTTTGTTTTTTTTTTTTTTTTCTGTGAAAAAGTAGAAATACTAGCTTCTGAAACCCTGTAATGGCTGCAGGCTCCAGCCTGAGGCTGAGTCGCACTGGCAAGATAAGGGCTTGAACTGCCTGGCATCAACCACAAGACGAAATTTCACTTTGTCCTCCCTGAAGCACCGAAACATGCTATTACACCACACTCGTCTGCATTTTTTAAGGTTAAATCAGGAATATTTTATGCGGACAAGAGTAGTTAAATCCCCTAAGGGAATGTGAATGATTAACTGTTAACACAGGATGAGGAGAAGGGACAGTGATGTTAGAGAGAAATATCTGACGGGAAGCCTGGTCATTCAAGTTCCTACACTTTATTTCTGTTGGTGTAGCTGTACAAGTCACGTGAAAACAGCAAAAGCGATGCTGAGCCGGTTCTTTAGGTGCTGTCTGATGTTTGTAAGTGCAACCTCAGAAAAAACAAGCTTGAAAACCGGAGCAGGAGTCGTGGAAACGGAGGAGATTTAAAATCAAATACTTAAACTGCTTCTCCCGGGGGTTCCCGTGGTCACTGTACGTGCAATGGAGCTGCTCTTCACAACGAAATGTTGAAGTTGTCAGTGCGGGGGGAGGAGGAAGCCTCCCAGGGAGGGCAGCTGAGCGGCGATCCTCCGGCGACCCAGGGCAGCGGGCGGGAGGAGCCCCAGGGCGAGCGCGCACAGCGGCGGGCACTGCACTTACAGCCTGCGAACGGTGCTGGGTGCACGGAGCGAGCTGGCGCCCGCCACAGTCCCCACCCTGGGCACTCAACCGCCCTCCCCGCCCGCCCATCGCTGCGGCTGCGGGAAAGCGCGGCAGGTCGGACAGCACGAACGCCCCCACCCCGGAGGGCTGTAACTCATGCAAGGTACGAAGATGTGTTAGGAAAAAACAAACCACTACTCATCATCCGGAAAAAAAACCACCCAGACAAAATCCCAGAACCCCAACCCCAAGAACCCAAACAGTTTTGCAATCGTCGTTCTGCAAACCGAGCGCGGAGAAGCGTCGCCCCCGGCCTGGGGTGGGGCGAAGAGACGGGCGGCAGCGGGTGATGCACCTCCAGAGGCGCACAGCCAAGGAAGGAAGTAGAGACCCCCATGCGGTATTCAGCGACCCGCGGTGTCGTTTTCACTATGTTCGTGCTCCTTTTTAAACTTCAAAGCTAAACTCCCATCAAAAAAGCAGTACCGGCCCCGCGGCTGCCCACCACCCGGTGAAACGCACAACTCCTGCCATCGGGAGCGACCCGTGACCTCGGTGTCTGCAAAACAAAAACGAAGAAACGCCGGGAGCTCCTCGGGAGAGCCCCCCCATTCATTTTAAGTGGCGAAAAGAGCAATGTAGCTGTGCTCGATACCTGTCCCGCGGTGCGGCGCGACCCGACCGCGCAATGTGCGCGGGGCTCAGCTTCCTGCGGTATCCCCGCCGGGGCCGGCGACATTGACCGCAGCGGAGCGGCACCGGCGGCACTCACCGGGCAGTGCCACAGCCGCCGGGGACGTGGAAATCCAACGGCTGCGGAGGGGAGCGAGGGCCGGGCGGAGCCGCCCCGGGCCTGGCAGGGGGACACGCACCGGCGGCGCATACACGTGCCGCCGTCCTCGGCAAACGCCCTGCGGCTTAAGGCGGGCAGGGAAGGCACCCCCGGCTCCCGCGGACCGCTGGAAGGGTTTTCCGCGTTTAGACGCTGCAGAGCAGCCCGCCCGGCCCGCTCCCTTCCGCTGCCCCCGCCCGCCTCGGCTGACAGCTGTGTTCTCCCACCCATGTCGCGTCGCATCTCCCCACTGCCGCCCCCCTTCCGGGCGGATACCTGCCACGCCTGGGCAAACAGGCCGCCGGGGCAAACATCCTGCGCGGCAGGTGCGGCGCCGCCGAGCCGTGACAGAGGGCCCTCCAAGGGTGATGCATGGGCGGCGGGCAGCTGCCCGGTAATCCCCGCCAGCGGGGCTGCGCGCTGCGGCGGGGGGTGGCGACCCTCCCTTCCCTCGTGCCTCTTACGTGCGCGGAAAGGCGCTGCACCTGCCCTTGGAATTGTGATGGTGATGGTCCTAAAGCCCCGGGGTACGCCAAGGACCGGTCCCGGGGAGCAGCTCGCTGCTGCCACGGGGCCGCTCGCAGGTGCCAGGGGTCCCTCCTCCGGGGGGAGCGGCGGAGTGCCGGCAGCAGGCCTGCCGGGGAAGCGGGGAGCCCGGTGTGCGCCCCTCAGGCAGGGCTCAGAGCTGCCCCGCCCGCCCCGGGGAAGCCGCGGCCGCGGGCCCTTCCTGTGCGGTGCCCACGTCCGCGGCACATCCTGCTCGGACCCGGTCCCCGCGGGATCCCCGCCCGCCCAAGCGCAGCTGCTGTCGGGGCGGATGGGTGCGACCGGGTTCCCCGCTGAAGTCGCTGCCGGGCGGGCGGGGTATGGGGGAATCGCGGGGTATGGGGGAATCGCGGGGTATGGGGGAATCCCGGGGAGGGAGCGCACCCGCTCTGCAATGCGGCCCCTCTGCTGCAGAGGTCGCCACGCGTGAGCAATCCCACGGGGAGCGGGGCCAGACCATGCCCCTGCGTCGTGAATGACCCCCCAATCCCCTCCGCAGTGCTCCCCTCCGACGGGGTGTTTTTTGTGAATGGGACCTTCACGGAGCGGCGCATGACGTCACTACCGAACCGGGCTTTGGCGTCGGGCGGCCGAGGCGGTGATTGGCTGGTGGCCCCGCGCGGGCGCCCACGCAAGCTGCCGCGGCGGCAGGTATAAAGCGAAGCGAGCGGGCGCAGAGTGGTACCGCGGATCGGCGGCGCCACCGGCATCTTACTCCGCTACACTCCGCCCCGCCGGTAAGCACTGCGCCACGCACCGCGCCGCTTCCCTGCCTGCGGCCGG
Source organism: Psittacula echo (assembly GCF_963264785.1). Lineage (NCBI taxonomy): Eukaryota > Metazoa > Chordata > Aves > Psittaciformes > Psittacidae > Psittacula > Psittacula echo. The sequence goes on from NC_137739.1 coordinate 32,964,847, forward strand.
TCGCGGAAGTCCCGTTCTGTTTCCCTCCCAGGATGCGGAGCTTTGCCCGCGGCCCTAATGCCTTCGTCATTCGTGTGTTTCTGCACGCGTGTGCAAGGAGCGTGGGAGAAAGTTGTTCCTCGGTCTCTCTGTTCCTTCTTCCAGCCGACACGGCGTGGGGTGTCCCTCCGGGCGGGCGGGCGGCTCGCCGTGCAGAGCTAACCACGGTGCCCGACCAGGTGCTCCTTGCCGGGGACTTGTAGGAAAGCGGGGCGTCCTTCGGGAGGGGCCTCGTGCCGGTGAGCCCTGTCGAGGGTTGGAACCTGGTGTGATTGGTACTTGACGATCTGTGTTAGATCAGAGTCTAAGACATTGATGCTGTGAGATAAAGAGGTGTATCTCAAAGCAGATAATTTTTTTTTTTTACAGGTTTTGTTCTTGTGACTCGATTTTAACCTATTCTGGTTTTGGCCTCAGAGTAGAAATAGCTATTGAAATTAAACTACGTAATTCTCATAGTGTAATATGAACTGGGATATTACTGTACTAGCTGCCAGGAAGCAAGCAGTTCAGGTAAAGTGCTGACAGTAGCACTTCATTCTTAAAAATATTAAACACTGACAATTTCTTTATTTTCTGTCGTGACTTGTGTCCCATCACTATACCTGTTCATGTCAGACGCACGACGACATTGTATGCAGGAGTTAATCAGAGAAACATGTTTTCCATCAGTTTGAGGGAAAGTCTGCAGTAAGTTGAATCCAGGTGGCTGTACAGAACTGTAGGTCTTGAAAGCTGCATTTATATCCCCTGTAACAGTGCTAAGTTATCTTAATCTTTTGAGAAAACCAAAGTTTTTGGTTTTGACCAAAACCAAAATGATTACTCTTGACTGGTAATAGCACTATTCAAAAGAAATGGAAAGGTAATATTTAAGAATAATAATAAAAAAAGGCTGTTAATATTTGTGTTACTTGCGGCTAGGAAGCGATGACCTCTTTGGTGGAACTTGCGGGACTGAGAGGGTTGGAAAACAGCCATTTCTTGATGTACCTCTTTCTTGTAGAGAGGAAATCATGGTTGTGCTGAAGATTTCATCTTTCCTTGCTGTTTATGCCTTGGTGGTGTGCCAGATGGATAGCTTCCAGGCAGCCCCAGTCAGGTAAGAAGCTGGTCCTGCCGCTGTATCTGAATGGTATGAAAATACTTAATGTTCTTTAGAGACGTAGGAGGGGTATAGACTTCAGTGAAGGAGAGAGCTGGCTTCTTTGACATTTTTGACACTGTGGCTTTTTTATCACATATATAAAATTTCTGATGCTGTGCATGAGGGTGCTTTCCATATTCACACCCGTGAAAGGCACTGTCAATGACATGCAGTACTGCGTGACAAACCCCTCTATCCTGTGTGTGGTTCTCTGCAGCAGACCGGGTTTTATTCACCCTGTTTTGTTTGCCTCTGCTTAGACCTGGCTTGGAGTCTGTAACAGATCGAGTGATGCTCAGCGATTACGAAGCTCGGAGATTATTAAATGCACTGGTGAAAGAGTTCATACAAATGACAGCAGAAGAGCTGGAGCAAGCCTCTGAAGGGAACAGGTAAGGACTGCAGTCCTGAGGCAGGAGAAGGGCAGTGGAGAATGTTATCTGGTTTGTATTTAGCAAGAGCCATCTGAGCAGATGCTCTGCAGGTCAGGATTTTTTTTCTTTTTTTGGGGTTGGGGTAGTCACCTAACTGGTGAAGGATGGTACTGCAGAGACATCCTAATGGTATCAGGAGAATGGCTTCCACCAAGTTAACCTGTGTCTGTCTGTCTTTTACAACTGATAGTGGAGAGCGATTTGAGCTTGAATGAGGGGGTTATGTTAAAATATGACAGCAAAAGGTACGTCTTCCTAGTGGGAGTACTAGGGGCCATTCAGTCACTCTTGGATTCTCTGTCATGAAAGTGCATGCTGTCGTAAGGCATGGTAAGTCCCTGGCAGGGGGGACGTGTTCCTCCCAATGCACGCAGCGCCACTCTCCCCTGTAGACCAAAGGCATGCAAGAGCATTTGCATTATCCTAACAGGATTTGTATTGCCAAGCATGATGGTGATGTATGAGAGGCTGAACAGCATGCTGAATGCATGGGAAGTAAAATTGGCCTCTGACTGTGAGCATCCAAAAAGCTAATGAACTTGTTTTTCAACAAAGTAGAATTCATTGAAAGACAGTGGTTTTTCTTCTGACTGCATTTGTATGAACTTTCCTTGCATGGAATGTGATGTGGAGGGTTTATTTTTTGTTTTTATTTTAAGTTTACTAACTGTATGTATGTATTTCTCTAGGGAAGAAATGCATGAATGTGCATGTTTGAGGTTTCTCTTCGTTTGGGCATGTTTTTTTTTCCCCTGCAGCCTGGATAGACCCATTTCCAAACGCTGTGCCAGTCTGAGTACTTGCGTGCTGGGCAAACTATCCCAAGAACTGCACAAATTGCAAACTTATCCTCGTACTGACGTCGGGGCTGGAACTCCTGGCAAGAAACGAAATGTGCTGAGTGACGTGGAACACGAACACTATGCAAAATATGGGGAACCCCTGGGAGACAACTAGACATGCTTATTTCTCACCTTCTCCCTTTTTTTAACCTGATGCATGTGGATCTAACTTTGATTGCTAACTTTGCTATGTTCTTTTGATTCTGTTTTCGACAGAGAATGTTTGAGATGGACCTAATGTTAGGAAGACAGGGAATGTAACATGCATACCAAGCTAAGGGGAAAAAATTAATAAAAATGAACAGCACTTCCTTGACATTTCAAATTATTTTCTTAGACCCTGATTAAAAGAAAATAATCTAAACAAGGCTTTTCATTTCTGGCGGCTAAATGTACAAGTAGGCTCTTCTTTTGTGCTTGCCCATGCATTTGTTCAATAAACCTATTTTTCTATAAGGATTAGATCTGCTTGGTTTAATAAGTTGTTTTAGAATGTGAGTTGTCTAGGTAAGGCTAGAAAAAACATACAAGTTCTTGTTTAAGTGCTTAAGAGAGGCAATGCTACTAATTCTGGACAATCTGGAAGAACTTAGAAATTGAAATTATGCACATACATTCATAGGTTCTAATGTAATCAGGCATGCATGTAGTACTGTTAGTAAGGATCCTGAGAAGTACAGGAATCAGGAAAGGCTCATACAGATTTGTTCAAGCAAACTAGAAATGTAAACCTGTTTAAAACTGGGTACTGAACATTTCCAGGTAAGAATTTTGTGTTGTTTCCCTTTTTCCTTCTTACTTTACAATAGGTCTTTACACTAGTATAATTTAAACTTGGGTATTTTTATAGTATTTTTATCAATATCAATTTAGGTGAATCATAAGTTAAGAGACAAAATCAGATTTATTTACAGTTCTTCTGTTGCAGCACTGAATTTATCTTTTAATCAGCGGCCTGTTCCAAAAAATTGGCATTGATATTAGGAACAGTATTTGTTGTTAACATTAACAAACTGTCATTTAATGCTTATCTGAGAAGAGGCTAGTTGGTTTAGTAGAAAATTATTCAAGCACTGTGAAATGCTGTAGTAGACAGGTCAAACTCCAGGAAAGAGGGGTTCTCAGATTCCCTGGGAACATGGGAAAAAGTATATTTATGCGTGGTTCAGCTCTGGAAGGAGCTGGTCAATTCTGTACAGCACTACCAGAGTCACTGATGCAGTTCCTGTGATGCTAGGGTTTCAGGTGTTTCCTGGCTACCATGTAGCATAGGTATTGAAGCGAGACATTAAAGATCAGTGCCTGCTACGGTCCTTCAGCAGCACTACAAGCAAAGCACAGACCTGAGCTTTTGGAGGAAATGGGGATTGGTTAAATGGTCCAAACCTGGACCTCTTCAGCACCTCTCTGTTGGTCATGATGGAGGCAGGCAAGGGCTCAGGTGTTGCTGAAAATCTGGCTTGGCTTAGTCTTCAGCCCAGTTGCCCAAGAAAGGAAGAGCTCAGCCACCTTTTGTAAACTGAGCCTGACACTTAGAAAAGCATAAAGGTGCATGTTTTAGGGTTTGTAAGCTGCTCAAACAAAAGGTACCAGTGCCTGCTGCACAGCAAGCCTGCTTTTTCATCTGTAGAAGAATCTTTCATAGGCATAGCACCCCTTACTGATATTTCATTGTGTGTTGGGTAGACATTTCGGGAGCTAACTCATTTTCCTTTTGAAAAGCAGTGTAACAGCACAGAAGAGGGCATGCAACACAGCAACCTGTGTGACCCACCGCCTGGCAGACTTTCTGAGCAGGTCAGGAGGAGTGGGCAAGACCAACTTTGTACCAACCAACGTGGGATCCAAGGCCTTTGGCAGGCGAAGAAGAAGCATTCAAATATAGGAAGCTGAATGTTAACATGGATACGGTAAATACATTGCAATAAACAGAATCTGCAGTGCAGGCAACCTGTGGTATTATGGGAATTTTAGTTTTCCTGGATGAATAACAGACCTATGGTGATAATCTCTGAGAAAGCTGGGCAAGTAACAGCACAGAAAAGATGGTGCAAATATAACAGTAGTGTGTTTAGACTGTGAAGAGCTTTTGTAGACATTCTGCTTAGATAATTAGCTGCACAGTGCATTAACTAAAGGCAGCAGTTTGGTTAGAACTATTTGCTTTATTTTACTGTAACATTTCACTATCAACTTACCAGTAACTCTGGTTTTCTTTCTTTCAGATTGCCATGAAAACTGAAAATTTGACTTTAATTTCTAATGAAAGCGACTCCTCTCCATAAATCAAGAAAGACAAAAATAAGATTAATTTTGCATCCTAATATTGAAAATGTTTAATTTATTACAAATGAAAACAACTTCTGTTATGTATAGTACAAGAGAATCTAGTTATTAAAGTTAAATTATTGTATATTCTTTTTATATGCAACTCTATTTCAAATAAAATGTGACGGCATCTATTATTTATTTATCTTCCAGCTTATGTGATCCATGCTACTTATCCTGGCACTACAGCCACAACTCGGGGATTATACTAAAACTGCTGCCTGGCAAGGCATATGTGTTATACAGTGTGCTGTGCCTTGATGTAAAAACACTGAAATAACATGATTGTACAGTATGTTTAAAAAAAAGAAAAAAAGAAAAGAGCAACACTTCAATATTGTATCATTTGTGAATTTACGTGAAATTAAAAAAAGTATTTTAGATACACTTGCATTGAGAAACTGATTTTTCATTTGAACACGCTTATGGAAACACTTGGCACTAAACCAGGATCATGGCAGATCAGGTGGCCCATTGATCTGCTACAGTCCTTTTTGGTATAAATACTAGCATTTGATTCAGAAGTTCAGAACAGGCAGACTAGCTGTCTTTTATATGTATATTCATAAACCTGTAGCTCAAAAACCCCCAAAAGACACCACTTAGTAAGACTTTTGCTAGAAAAATAAGAAGTCACAGTTACATTTAATAAAACCATAGAGACAAATGTCATCATGTGGGGTTTGAGACTAGATGTCTTTATACAGAATGCGTTCAGATGAACCTTAGATTTTTGCCTAAGGTCAAACAGATGAATTAAAAAGGAAGAGAAAAAGGAGGTATGGAAATGTACGTTTCTTTTAAGCAATTCTGAGGCAGTGTCTATTTAGGGATCAGGGATAATTAATTAGAGTGAGTGGGGAAGAGGATAGCTGGCAGCAATCCATGAACTTCTAAGTGGTGCTACCAACTTCCTCCTTAAAGCTGCTGCTGTTTCAGTTTAGTAGCTGAGTCAGATATTTGTTTGGATTTGTTTTGTGCTCCACAGCCGGACCCAAAAATCTGCTTCATCAGTTCAGATGAAGATCACCTCACAGTGCAAAGTAGAGGTTAAGGCTCTCATGATATCTCTGTCTGTCCCTGCTGCAGGTGTAATAGCAAAAATAGAAGCATGCTTAACCAGATGCAGACATAGCCAGTAAGGCTGTCCAGTGGTGATGCTTCTATACCATTCACAGCTATGGGTTTACTCCTTGGGGAACATTTCAGCCCTGGTAAGTCAGTGTACAAAGCAGACTTTGTAGAAGATATAAACTGGTTCAGAAGGAGAAGTTCCAGTGCCTTTATGGGCAAAGGAGAGATGTTCAGACCTGGCTTGCAAATCTGAGGTTGCACAGAGATAGTCTAGCGCTTTTTTCCCTTTTCCTCTGAAGTCTCTGGGATTGGCTGCAACTGGGTTTCCTATACTCTCATGGTGAACCGCTGCCATCTGCCTAATCTGGTTGGGTTAGACTCAACTGCCAATTTTGAAGCCCAGAAGCACTTTTTGCCAGGTTTCAGAAATTTTCCCCCCTGTTCCTTTGCACAGTGGGGGTCATATGCTGAGGTCGCTAGGCTATCTCAGTAACAACTTTCCCTGTCATTGTGAAGTGTCTGGCCACAGGTGGCTGGTTGTCTCTTTTGTACCCTACTACAGCACCCAACCGCTTAATCTTCCTCAAGATAAAATGCCTAAGCAGAGTTAGTGGGATGAATACTTGCAATTTAAGGTTCATATTCAATAAGAAGCTAGAAAATGTTCATGGACCTTTTCTGTCTTTAAAGTCTAAATGGTCAGGCAAGTTATTAACACCTGAGGTTACTTCATGTAGTTGTACGATAGCCATAGCATCCATTTCTTCTTGTCTGGTTTTTGTCCTGCTTCGATTCTCCTTCAGGAGGAGTGGGGGAAGAAGGGGGGCAGCGAACAAGCAGCTGCGAGACTCTGAGTTGCTGGCTCAGTGACCACAACACTTCTGAAAGCTATTAGTCCTTTTCAGTTTAACAAAGTCATGCATTTTTTCTGTCATGCAAAGGGATTTCTTTAGACTAATGATCTACACCAGATCACAAACCTAAGATTTAAATGAGATTCTAGGTACCTTGGTGCTGGTTTTTACATTGTCCTGGTTGGAGGAAGGCTGGATACATGTTTTTTTGTTTTGCTTGAGTTTTTTTGTGTTTTCTTTTTTTTTTTTTTTTCCTTTTTTCCCCCTTAGGAAGAAATAGTTACTTTCATATCCTGAGATCCAGCTGTATCTTCTGTGTCTTTTCTCATTAAGGTCTCCAGCAGCACAGCAATGCCATACCCTCACCAAATAAATATGCCTCCAAAGGACAGAGGGCCATAGCACTATGAAAGCAAGGGCAAATAGGAAAAAAGGTGAGGACCTATACATCCTTTTCCATGATGTGAAGAGATAGCAACCCTGCACCACAAAACTGTGTTGCTCAGAGCCTTAGGAGAAGCAGATTATTACTGAAACAAGACAAAGCTAGAGATGCAAACACTAATATTTTATTATTTTATTTTATATTTTTCAATTTTATGGCAGTGAACATAATAAGAGGAATTGCAGAGCCACTGGAAACTTGTCAATTTCTTTGGCTGACTGTGAACAAGTGGAAGAAATTGCTTCCATTTTTTAAAAGTGCTGTTCTTAATAATATTAGCCAAACTTGTCGGCTCTTAAATAAACCCCAAACTTCTACCCCAGGAGTAAATATATTTTGGAATTAGCTTTTAATAAGGGGAAGTATGGTTTCTAGTGTACTTAACTTTTCACTATAATTACATTGCCATTCTAAGCATGCTGAAAGCTAGCAGAAAATACATTGTTGGTGCAGTATGTGTGAGTGGCATCAAACCCAAGTTAATATTCAGTTAGCCAAAACAATACAGATCAGTCATGTACAAGTTTTTATCTTGTTTACAAGGCAGCATCATCATGACCATAGTTTTGATGTTTTTTGATGTTTGTCAGTGTGTGTTTTCTTTAATGATTAGTTGTGGGGGGTTTGTTTTTTTTTTTTTAGCTGTGTGCAAATGAAGACTTTGGGAATGTACATTGGAGAAATTTACAAGGACAAAATATCTGAGGATAATTTGTAGACTGTCTTCGTGTCATTATAGAGTTTTGGGGCTTTAATTTTGCAGATTAGTTTATAGTGGTTTGGTTTTCCAGTACAAGTATGAATAAGTTCTGTGTGTGCCCAGCAAGGGTTATGAATTTTGCCCAGGCCTCTGCTCTGAGCTAAAGGGAAGTAAAAAAGCACCATCTTGTGGCCAGTGAATAAGCACAGTGAGGACATACAGGGATCCCTCCCGGGTGAGGTATTTACCCATCTGCTTCTGCAGTACCCAGTGGGTGCAGCCTTCATCTGGGCATGGGGTGGGTGAGCAGGGATGGCCACTTGGGCTGATACCATGAGGCAAATTCACCTGCTTTCCTGCAGGAGCAGGCTGTGGGGATGGGGACACGCAGGAGGGTGTCGTGGGCTTCCCAGGGTGTCACGGGCCCCCAGAGCCACTGTGCAGGGCCATGGCACCACATGGGATATTGGACTGGCTGGTGTGGTACCAGGCGATGGATAACAGGCATGCTAAGCTAATACCAACACAGGCACCCACGGATCTTTGCAGCTGCCAAAACAGAGATGCGGGAGCTGTTCAGCTGTGTGCTTTTTGCTGAGGGGGCAGCAATCGAGTTTTTGGTTCAGGATCATCCACCAAGACATCACTGCGTGTATCGAAAGAACATAATTTTGAAATAACCCAAGTGGACTCTCACTGTGGCTCTCTCCAGATAGTTAGATCCTTTTTTTCTCCTTCTGTTAGCAGGATTTAGTTCATTTTCCTGAAAGCTTCCATTATCTGCAGTGTGAGAAAGGAGCAGTGCTAATGCTATTGCTTCTGACGCTGAACACTGCCAAAAGCAACTTCTTGCAGGCAGTAGTAAATTTTGGTATCGGTTATCTAATCCAGCGTTGTCACGTCTAAATAGCAGATTGAACGTCTCTGCAAGGTGAGGAGTTTAAAACATGCTGGAGACTTTGGATCTGTGCATTTTTCTAGACTGAACTATCTCAGAACAGGTGAATGCTTGTTAGAGATGAACTGGGCATTCCAAGCCTGATTTTGTCCCTGTTGAGTTCTGGCAACTTTGTGCCAAGCTCGTCATGCTCACTGCTTCTGGCAATCAGGCGCATGCTGCCTTGGCTGCTGGGCCTGCATAGCGTATGCATTTGCTGCCTCTTTACTGTTCTAAAAGGCACCACATTCTTGCTCTGTTCTGCACAGAATTGTTCTTTTTTTTTTTCCTTCTTTTTCTCTTCTCCAGAGAATAAATAATTCCCATTTCTAAATGATGCCAAATGTCACAATACTTTTTCTAGGAGATTTTAAGTCTGTCCTTGCCGTAATAACAGTTGTTGTAACCTTTTCCTTTCTTTCTGTTCTTGGCTTTATGACAATTCCTGTTTTCACCAATTGCTGTTTTGGCTGCGATTGAGGTAAGATCCCAGCTAACTTACTACTGTCACCTCCACAGAAGCAGATGTTGCCTTTAAAATTCTGAATGTGTATCTCTGGGTAGGCTTCCCCTTCCCCCAGTGTATGAGAAAATACAGGTCTTACTTAATACTTCATTACACTGATATTGGCTGTTCACACAAGATGATTACACTTTTGCTGGTTTGGCTTTTCTATTTACTTTTGTTGTGTCACATTTCTTCTTCTTTTCAATGCCTTTTCCTAATAGCCTCTTGTCACATTAGCACGAGGTAATTTGACACTGCATTAATCTATTCAGTGTCCATGAACTACAGCATATATGAAAGAAATCCACTTGATTTTCCAATTACTCTTTGAGGGTCTACTAGCCAGACTTCTCCATACACAAGTTGTGGTTGTCTGTAGGTGCCAGTCATGTAGGGTGGAGACACAGGTACAACGATCTTGAGTAACCCCTACCAAGGTTGTCTTAAGTAACTTCTCCCGAGGTTACCAGCAAATATAAGCACTTGAGATGCCAGTAGCTGTGCTATAGAAAGGAAATTGCTTTGGGATGAAGCAAAGGAGAGGAAGCAATTAATTTTAAATTAATTAATTTAAAAAAAATAAAAAGCTTTAAACACTGAACAGTTTGTGTAATTATGAAGTGGAGATGCATTAAGCAGCGTTGTTTGTGAGCTGCCTGCAAACACCCTAGGCATTGTCCTGAGAGGCCAGAGGTTAAAGTAGAGCACAGGAAGGTGCTCACAGTAGAACACAGGAAGGTGGAGAAGACAGTCAGAGTAGTGTTTTCAGTGCGTTGTTTTGATTAACATGGTGTTTTGTCTCCTTTTAGCGCTAGTCAAGTGTTCCTGGTGTTCTCGTACCTCAGAGTCCCCTCTGTCAGTCATGTTGGAAAGGTTGGATGTCCAGGTGCTAGAGGCTGGCAGGTTGGTTCAGGGCAGGTTGCTCAAGGGCTGACGGGTGCCCTAGGGACAGGCTGTGCCACAGCCCCTCTGCAGAGAAGGAAGGCGGATTGATAACTTCTGCTCCTCCTCCAGGCTGGAGCCCCAGCTTTGCCCTGTGGCCAGAGTGTTTCCTCAATGGCCCCCAGGAGAGAGGCGTATAAAGGCTGCTTCCTATTGCATGGCCTGTCCATCTCTTAAGGTACCTGTCATAGCAGCAGGACAAGTGTAGCTCCATGCTATATAGCTGCCTCTCACCAGTTCCTGTCCCTCTTATAGCATCTGTGGCCCAGAGCACCAGGCATGCTGAAAGGTGCCTTCTTCTCTCTCAGTGTTGATAGAGACAGCCCAGAGCCCCCAGTTGTCCCCATCCTGGTAGGTCCCACTGACCTGTATTTGTTGCGCAGTCAGCTGTATTCCTGTATAGCTTTGCTGCAAGTCATAAACCATGATTGTAAGGGACACTTGCTGTTTGGAAAACTGGGTATTTTTCTTGCTTTTTTTCACTCCCTCTCACACCATTTATACTTGCATTCGTATGGCAAGGTTTTGGTAGCAGGGGTGGTACTGGGCTGGCTTCTGTGAGAAGCTGTTAAAAGCCTCCCCTATGTCTGATAAAGTTAATACCAGCCAGCTCCAAGATGGACCCACTGCAGGCCAAGGCTGAGCCCATCAGCAACAGCAGTAGCACCTCTGGGATAATGTAGTTCAGAAGGGGGAAAGGCGGCTGCACAGGAGCAATTGCAGCTGGAGAGCAGAGTGAGAATGTGTGAGAGCAACAGCCCTGCAGACACCAAGGTCAGTGCAGAAGGAGGGAGGAGGTGCTCCAGGTGCTGGAGCAGAGATTCTCCTGCAGACCATGGTGCATCCCATGGTGAGGCAGCAGACTGTGCCCTGTAGCCGGTGGAGGTCCATGGTGGAGCAGATACCCACCTGCAGCCCAGGGAGGATCCCCTGCCAGAGCAGGAAGGTACCCAAAGGAAGCTGTGATCCTGTGGGAAGCCCAGGGGCTAGAGCAGGCTCCTGTCAGGATCTGTGGCCCTCTGGAAAGAGGAGCCCACTCTGGAGCACGTTTGCTGGTGGGACTTGTGACCCCATGGGGGACCCACGCTGGAGCAGTTTATGAAGAACTGTAGCCTGTGGGAAGGACTCACATTGGAGAAGTTCATGGAGGACTGTCTCTCATGGGAGGGACCCCACACTGGAACAGGGAAAGAGTGTGAGGAGGAAGGAGCAGCAGAGACAATGTGTGATGAACTAACTGCAATCCTCATTCCCTGTTCCCTGCACCGCTGGGTGGTGGAGAAGGTAGAGAAAACAGGAGATAAAGTTGATACCAGTAGTAAGGGAGGGGTGAGAGGAAGGTGTTTTTAAGATTTAGTTTTATTTCTTATTATCCTACCCTGATTGGATTAGTAATGAATTAATTTCCCCAAGTCAAGTCTTTTTTGCCTGTGGTGGTAATTGGTGACTGATCTCTTCCTGTCCTTATCTCGACCCATGAGGCTTTTGTTATATATTCTCTCCCCTGGCCAGTTGACAGGGAGTGAGAGTGGCTTTGATGGGCACCTGACATCCAGCCAGGGTCAACCCACCACAATGCTTCATGAAAGAACTTCATTCTTTGGCTATATGGAGTCTTTATAGCTTCTTCATAGCTTTGCAAACACTTTGAAAGTCCAAATCAATTATATCAGTCACATTAATTTTCCTATTATTCTGCTGACATGCCTGAAAGGCTGTTCTCTGTCTCTTGTTATGAAGGTAGCCAATTATTCTAATTAGCATATATTCCTGAAGTAGTTACATAGGTAGTTTATAATTTCATTTTTAGCTCATGATATAAGCATGTTTTTATATGGAATGACATGATAGTTATTATTACTGGTGGATAGGCATGGCCTGTTACTGCAAATGAACCCCAAGCAAGTGTGTGAGGGGGAAGGATGACAGCACCAGTGCAGTGGCTTTCATGTGCACATGCAGATTTTATCTGGGGAAGAGGCTCAGTAGCTTAGACATTGCTTTTAGCATGTCAATTCTCCTAGAAGAAGACCGTGCTGCCAGTGATGTTTTTGAATGTGTGTGTATTTTCCAATCAAAGTTTTTACTTTTAGTTAATGCAGTCCTTTCCTCCTAGGGGGTGGAAATTCTGCTTTATCATTCCATAGTTAAAGATACTGTCTAAGAGTTAAATTAGTTATGAAAATGAATATTGATTTGTGTTCTTAATGTAATAGAAGCAGAGAATTAAATGGAAAAAAGAAATAGATCTGACCTTCAAATGCTGGAATTGCGGAGTTTAAACAAAAACTGCCTTAGTTTTCATTTAAAAGACTTGCAGATAAGCAGATCAGAGACCAAGCAATTTGAAACACTTTATGTGTATTGACAGTAAAGTGAAAGATTTTTTCATAAACTTTATGCATTGGCTACTTCTAGTTCAGGCTTGTTCCTGGTAAGGTTGCACATTTCAATGTGCAAGAGGTTTTTTTGCATTATGTGAAGCTGCCTTTTGCTTCTCCTTCCTCACTAAGGTTCTCAGAAGAGACAATATGTCTGATTTGTACATTTTTCCACTATACAGTGACAGAGCTGTGTGTTACCTTCCTCCTTGAGTGTCAAAGCACGGGTTTTATAATCATGTATTTTAAAACCAAAGGCACTTATTATTTAACTAACTGAAAAGTCGGTGTGACTGAAATTCTTGATAGGATTAGTGTCCTTATTCAGATAGTCCAGTGATTTTCTGGAAGATGGTGGAATACCACATTATCACAACAGCATCTGCATCTGCAGCTCTGGTAAGTAAAAGCCTTAGCACAGTGTACCATCTCTTGGTAGCACATGTTGCCAGACTGTTTCACTTGCAGAAAGAACAGCACAGGTACTCTGAGGTTCCCTGAGGCCTTTCTCTCACTGTAATCACCATTATTTCCCCTCACCAGAAGTTTTATTGCTTCTTTGGCTATTCCTTGCAACATTTGCAAGCTGCCACTGGTGCCATTCTAATGATATGACAGGTAGGATTTGAGGTAAAGCTCCTTCTTTTACAGATGTTAGTGATTTGGCAGTGAAATACAGTTCTAGTTCAGGAGCTCTTGACACTATGTCAAGATGAAAGTTAACTTCGGTTTGTCACAGCCTGCTGGATTTAAGCTGATCATGCTTCATCAGCCCTGCTAAACTGTCAAGAAAACCTCCTGCAGGAGGCAGGCTGCAGGATCTCTAGCTGTGGACACCTGGCTTTCTTTATGAGCTAATTCCTTTCCCCACTCCCTCTTCACGTTTACTCTCAATTCAGGAATTCAACCTGACGTGGCTTCACAAAGTGTAGCCTCCAGCTGTACTGATTAGAAAATACTGTGATTCATACATCAGGTGCTTTTTGCTGTATACCGTTTAATGACCTTATTTAACTTTATAATTAGGTCAGACTAAGAAGTAATATCCCATATGTCTCACAACTCACTTTTTTTCTCAGGATCAGTATATCCAATTCCTGGAGTTCAGGTGGCATTTCTTAGTTGAATTTCCTTTGCAGCACTCACAGAGAACCCAAATTGATATAAATATAATATGCACCTACAAAGCCCATTTATATTGCCACAGAATTATGAAGTGCTTTTAACAGAAAATGAGAATCTAGACTAACATTCTCATGTCTTTGTTTCAGTCTCAGCTAATAATCGTATCTGGGAAGAAGAAAGGGGATGGCATTTCAGTTTAAGTTTTTAGTGGCTGCATAGAAATGAAAACTGTATAAATGTGCTCGAGAGTGGTTGGTAAATACATCTTCTAGAAGCTAGAGGGCATAGGAGACACGGAAAGTCTCTGGTACAACTAGGTTATCAAGAGGTGTGAGTGAGAGTTCTAACTTTGTCCTTTTCACGTACAGTGGCGCTTGCTATTGACGTTCAGTCTGATTTTGTCCTCTTCCTGAAAAGAAGTGACCAAAAAGCAGAAACACCTTTCTGCATTTTTATCAGTTTTGCTGATGATCTAAAGGAAAATTGATTAGTTGTATTGCTATTGATCTAAATGGAGATGTTAATAAATGCTTCCTATTTTTAATCCAGAATAGTTTAGTAATAAGTTTGTATTCTGCAGGAACTCCTATTGTTGACCATTAAGTAGAGAACTACTAATAAATGTTTTAGTGGAAAAGGTCAAAGGTAAGTTCATAGGCATAGAAGTGTTGCTATTGAGTGTAATAACAATAGAATTCAGATTTTCACTTGTCTAGCTGGTCTGTCAAAATATTTGGTAACTTTTCTTCACCCCCATACAGTATTTCTGTGATAGTGAAATCCTGCTGTGTTTTGTGTTACAATCCGTGTATCTAGTAGTGTAACACCTGCATGAGAGGGATACTGGCAGACTTTTGCAGTATAGACAAGGCCTTACATTGTTTGCATTCTAAGAATAGAGTTCCCAGGGCTTACCCTAAACACGTAAGAGGAACACAGCATCCTGAGCTGATCTTTGCAAAAAGTTGCCCAAATTCCAGTGTGTTTTTCAATTCAAAGTAACTCAGTGAGAGAACCTAACTTTACCACAACCTGTAAAAGAGACAAGATCTACATATAGATTAGTTTATGCTGAGTTTCTCAGGTCAGTTGACTCTCTCTCAAACTCAAAATCAAAGGTACTTCAAGTTTGTAGGACTCCAGCGTGAAAGATTCCCTCCAGCCTTTGTGAACTTTGCTACATTTTACACAGGTTGTATGCCTATAGCCAGATGGGTGATGAACCATGGGATGATATTCTAGTAAACAAAACAGGACTGGTGGAGTAATGAAACCTCACTGAATTATTTACTGGGTCCTGAATGATGCAGAGAGAGTTATTATAGTGAAACCCCTGAAGATGAGTGCAGCACAAGGCACAGCCCTGCTTGTGCAGTACACCTGACCCGTTTTCCCAGGTAGGCATGAATGTCTTGTATAAGTGAACTAGAACAACCGTGTCTCGTAGCTGTCCATTGCTCATCTAGAAATAGCCAAAAAAACCCCAGTTAAGTGCATGCTCCAATGCCATGGACATAAAATTAAAAGCACATTCAAGTGGTTTGCTGAAAAGCAATGGATTTCTACACATCTTTAAAGAGAAGCACATCTTCAGGCTTGCTGGCTCGAATCTGACGATGCCTCCTAACAGATGTTACAGATGACTACAGGAACACAGAATGCATCAACACAGTTAGTTCCAAAAACCAGTAATACTAGTAACATAATTTTAGCCCATGAAGCATTTTCCCAGCTGGCCTTTGGAAGCTGAGGAACTGCACAGCCTCATCGAAAAGGTAAGCGTCTTGAGGTACGGTATTCCTTTTGCTGTCATGGTTTAATAATGATCAGTGGTGTGTTAATATACTGAGTGGGGTAGTCAAAGGAGGGTGTCCAGACAGAGAAGCTGGAGTGAAGGAAGTTACGATGGTGTCTATAAAACTGAACCTGCCTTTCAAATAAAAACTATTTGGAGGTTTATTTTTGGATGGTGCTGTGAAGGAGTTTCTGCTGAAGCCTGCTTACAGTGGTGGTGAGTGAATCAGTGTTTCAATCAACAGGTCTGGAGGAAAGATTACATGGGGGGAAGGAGGAAGAAACCTCTCTACAAAATTAATTTGGAATCAAACCCTTCCATCTTCCCAAAAGAAAGTTTGTTCTGAAAAGCCCTGTTACAAACTTTGGTGGAAGCTATGAAACATTCAAAATAAATTACCACATAATAGTCTGATTGCTGGTATCCGCTCAGGGCAGAAAACTACTGGTAGGGAGAATGATGCTGTCATTTCAGATTTCTGCTGGGCTTTAACATGGTGGTGATGAGTGCTATAAGAAAATCCAAGAGCAAAATAGTGGGTGATACCACAGGGTTTGAGAAGCATGTAGTGCCATGAGGGCTCAGGAGTTACAAAATGCTGTTCATTGAGCGTCATCTGTACTCAATGAGGCAGAACCTTGCAAACAAAATAGAATATAAGCAGCACGTAAGTCAGGGTAGCATTTTGAACTGTACAATAATGAGTTAAGGAAAAGCTGGAGTACTCAAGCTTTCCCACATGTGACTTCCTATCTTAAATAATGCCTTTCTAACATGGTATTAATATAAAATTGAAGTATATAGGAATATGTAGATTAATTTAACTCCCATTTTAGATGTTTGGTTTCCTTCTGATGGTGGTTACTGCTAAGAGCTATTGTAATGCTTGAAATTCCCCAAGGACAAGGTACAGATGTTGCTTCACCATCAAATATCACAGAATATTTAATTTTTTTAATCCTCCAATGTTTTTTAAAAATGTAATTTATAATTTATTATGTTTTTCTTGTTCATTAAAAGGAAAATAAAGATTATTAGGATTCCTGTAATCCTCGAGTAAAATTTAGCAAAGTAATCTGATACTTTGTCATAAGAAGCTAAAAAGTTATTTGCTTTGCTATTCAGTATGTAAGTATATGGCTACTGGGATATGTAACTCTTCTTAAAGTCATTTTTTTACTGACAGTAATTTGCAGGAGACTGATACGTGGTTAGTCCTAAAATGCAGGTTTTGATTTAATACAATATTATCAACCTCATGCAGCAGAAAACTGCTGTCTTTGCATTTCCTATAACAGATACTCACGCCCTTTGCTAGCTGTGTTTGGTGAGACCATGTTGCTAGGCAGTGGATGGAAAAGTTCTAGCATTGTTTCCTTGAAATTATACATATTTATGTCTTGCTGCTGTCACAGGCCTCCTCTGTCTGCCTGACGACTGGAGCTGTCTACAGTATCAGGGTTTGGTATTTGATTCTCTGAGCTTGACTTATAAGTGATCATAATTTATAGGGAGCTTCACTGAGGGAGAGCCATGGGAAACCATTCATTCTAAAAAGTTATGTACTCATGACTTCTCCTGCACAACAGGCTTGTGATTTTTGACTTGATTTTTTGGTGATATCTTTGTCTATAGGACTGAAACAGGATGATGTTTAGTTACTGCTTTGCTGAACTTTTGACACTCTTGCTGGCTGTTTTCTGTGTGTTATTCCCTATTCAGCCCAGATGTTTCTGCACATGAGCCGCCCAAGCCATTCAGCTTATTTATTTTGGATAGCAAAGCCTTGATTTTGTGTTGTGATGGAAGAAATTAGAATGTGGAGATTACCCGCTTTTTGTGGAAGGACTCCAGTGGCTCTGGCATTGTATGATTGGATGTGGTTAATGAGACCCATGACATTCAACTGCTGCATCTAAACTGACCTTGGCAGAGGTTATGTGATTTTTATAGCATTTCTCTAGGCTGCTCTGGGAGCACTATTATGTGTTCCTGATATACTGTAACTCAAGCTCATGAAAATCCCACATGAATGGCCCTTGAGGTTACTGGCATTCCTCTGAGCCTGCCCTTGCCTGATGCTGCCTGCAGCTTATGGTCCCAAGGGGCCCAAATTTGGTTCTATTCTTCCCTTGAGACCTATGTTGAGAGGATTATGCTCGCTTAAGTTTGACTGGTAGTATTTCTAAAAAAGATGCTGAAACCTGTTTGATCACTCCACAGGCCAGGTTCCAAAGAAGCTCTGCACCCAGCAGCTATCACTAGGATGAGGGAACCAGGATGAGTGCTGTGGACGGGAGTAAGACAAAATGGGAAGGCATCTCAGAAAAGCTGACTTTGGGCTATCCTGGAAAAAACCCTTGTTAAACTTCTTGATTTTGGCCACAGTGCTTGCATGGGTGGGAAGAGCATGAAGAAACCTGGCCTTATTCTAAGCGCTGTTGGGGTAGGTCAGGCTGTCTGAGAAGCGGAAAGCTGGGTTTCCTTTAACAGCAGTGGCTTTATCCATTGTTTGTACAGCACATTTTACATTATTAAGTTGCTGGAATAAACACATGAAGAAGGCAGCAAAGGAGAAAGGAAGCTCATGTTTTCGAGTCAGAAGATTAATAGCAATTTAAAGTCACAATTGTGCAAGGACTTTGCTGTGTGCCTCACTGTAGGCACTGCCAATAGTCCCCTTACTGTGGAGGCAAGACAGAGCAAGGCTAAGCAGGGATTGAGAATGCACATCTGTAAGAATATAGAAAAAGTAAAATAGGAAGGGATAAACTGGAAAGGGCTAAAATTCAAACTTTAAATTCAAAGAGAGAAGATTATTCTGCTTGTTTTCCCTTCCAAGTTTTTGGGAGGCCAGTTCTGACTATAAGCTGTAAAGAGCAAGTAAATTGCCTTAATCTTATCAGAATTTGGGATACTATGTAATTTTCATTGGATTGTTATTATTTAACCCAGCAGGTAGCTGATAACACTGCACAGACATTTCTCACTGCCTCCGTCCCTAGTGAGGTAGGGGAGAGAACTGGAAAAAAAAAAATAATTGTGAATTGAGATAAAAACAGTTTAATATGATGGAAAATGAAAGGGAAATAATAATAATGATAAAGAGAATATAATGAGCATATACAAAACAAGTGATGCACGATGCAATTACTCACTATCTGTTGATTGATGCCCAGCCACTTCCCGAGCAGTGATCAGCAGCTACCAACCAGCTTCCCCCAGTTTATATACTAAGCATGATGCCATATGTTATGGAATATCCCTTTTGGCCAGTTTGGGCCAGCTTTCCTGGCTGTGTCTCCTTAGGGCTTCTTGTGCTCCCAGCCTCCTTGCTGGTGGGGTGGGGTGAGGAGCTGAAAAGTACATATCAACTACTAAACTTCAACAACTAAAACATCAGTATGTTATCAACATTATTGTCATCTCAAATCCAAAACACAGGACTGTACCAGATACTGGGAAGAAAATTAACCAGGACATGGATGAAATGAGAAAGAGAAGAAAGGAAATCCAGGCTCAGCAGAAAGGGTAGGTTTTGGTGTACAAATGCAGTTGCAGGATGCAACCATATCTGGTAGCCAGGAAAACTAAAAAACACATGGTGGTGGTACTACTAGGAGTGCTAAGGAGCTCTGGTATTGATGCCAGTGCATACGGACCAGTCTGACTGCTTACAATGAGAACAATTAATTCCAGATTCCGGAGAAGCTGGTAGAATTTGCCAAGCATCCAAGAAACAACCAAACCATTTTCAGGTCCTGATTATTTCCTAATGAACTTCTTGACCCCAAGGACCTATAGCAGCCATGAAAGTCTGCCTTTGCAAAGCCTCTTAGAATAGCTCAATTCAAATAGAGACATAATTGTACCTCTCCTCACAATATTATATTTCAAATATCCTCCCAGTAATCAGAATCATTGCAGTGTGTGAGGACTGAAGAGCTCCTTTATCCTTGCAGCAGAAAGCATCTGAACTGTTAGAAGCTAAAGAAGGTTTATAATGGGAAAGGCTAATAGAAAAGGCTTTGAGACATCATCACAGACACAAAAAAGGCATGAGCAAATCTGAGTTTGAGAGCGAGAGACAACGCTGTCCCTTCACTAGAAAATGCTTCAATGGAGAGTGAGTGAGAGAGAACAAGAATCTCCTGTCTCCCCCGCAGAAAATCACAGCTACAGAAAAATTGCTGTATATTTCAGTTTATTCCCATGGTTTTAATCTCCAAACTTGCTCTAATTATTCCTATTCAAGGCTGATTTACGTTTGACAATTTTACATTAAAAAAATGCTCCCACTACCAGAACAACACCCCTGCTTGCAGGCAGGACGAGGTGAATACTATGTGTTCAGATGCAAAGTGCACTGGTGATTTGGCCAAACTTTCATTGAAAATTTCTTTGATAAGGGCTGTACCTACTGATATTTCCTCATTTGCAGTAGCCATTTGATTTTCTGTTTTCTCTTGATGAAGATGAGAAATGTTGCCCTCATAAGGGGTTTCTTCCACTTTGTTTCCCAGGGTTTTTTTGGTACTCAATCAGAATTTATTTAACAACTGCATGTTTTTTACATGAGCAGTATATAACACAATAGTAAGTCCTAAGAAGTTTCAACCAGCTCTACTGTGTTATCCCACGATATGTAAAGTTCTGCTTTCCAGAATGGAGTATGAGTTTTTGTCAGCCATACATAGTATCCTCACATTGGGATGGTCACTTCACAGGTAGGAGTTAGGGCACATCTGACAGCTATAGTAAAAAGGAAAGACTGTAAAACCCTGACATCTCATAAGTACTAGGTTCTTACAAGTTTTATCAAAATCAGCTTCCAGGTGGTTTCCTACAAGGGGAAAGGTAAGGAATTAGCTGCTGTCGTATAGAAAATGCCAGTAACTGGGCTCTGGAGATGGGCTTAAGTAGTCTGCCAGAAGGAAGCAGGGGAGCCATAATGGGTGTAATATGGGACATGGTAAGGGGCTGAGATTAGGAAGTATTATGTATAGCATGGAAAAGTGCAGGAAAAGAGAGATATGGACTCTGTTCTTACAGAGATATGGGCTTTGCAGTTTGTCCTCAATGCGTCGGGGTGTGCATTCATTCACAGCACAGAAGTAGGTCATCTGGGGAGGTGATCATTTTTTCAAATACAAAGCAACTGGTAGTAGTGATTTGATCACAGGACAGAAAGTGAGACCATAGAAAAAAACAAGTAGCTGAGCTAGAAGAGGAGCCTGAAGTTATTGCCAACTGGTTCTAAAGGCATTGCTTTGCATTGTACAATGTGGCTGATGTGCCTGTTGACACCTACACACAAAGAAAGACATGCAAGCAGTGAGTAAATCGTATTTAAAATGGAGGAAGAATTACTGATGAGTGAGCGATACACTCAGGAGTGTTACTGCAAGAAGCTTTACTGAAAACAGCCTGCAAAGTCTGAGGACTGTAACCATACACAGAGGCAAACTGAGCTAGTTTGACTGAAAGCCTGTAATTTGTTAGATTAACAGTTTGCAGAGATACGGTTTAGTACTAAGTGAGGGTTGCTAACTGAAAGAAGAAAAATATTGTTCAGTAGGTATCGATTTGTCTAATTATGTGCAGGGTTTATTTAAAGCAGAGACCAGTCTGCTTTAAAAAAAGCTGTAGTTGGTGTGTGTCTGTCTGAGTGCATTTACTGTTGGAAGCATTGGATTCCCACATATGGTATCATTTAGTTGTTGTTAAAATGTAGAAAAAGGAATGCATTTCTTGATACTAAATAATCTTATCTTTGATAAAATACAGTGATCCCAGGTTGTGTCTATGGTGCTATCAAAGCAGCATTTGACATAACGAGAAAAATTTTATATTCTCATGGCCATTGGTATTTCTGAGGAGAACAACAAAAATGGGCTGAATACCAACTACTTTGTCTGAGGGTTAATCTGTGGAAAGAGCTCTGGATCTGCATGGCAGAGTGGATGAGCTGGAGCCATAGCTCTGTGGAAGCCATCCAGAGTCGTTTTCCTACTCCTACTTGGTTTCCATGAGTCGCAGGGACTGTGGGAATTTGGCTTCTTATGAACCCGCTAATGAAGAGTGGCAGACGACGAACTCCTGCTGGAATTTTTTCCCAGTTTTCATTAACCTCTGTATAGATATTATTTTAATTAAAATAATCTTGACAGCACCTATGAAAAAGCTGTGAGGGTTGCAACAGCAATTAAGTGTGTTGTCAAAAATGATGAGCAGCCTGGTATCACAGGAAGGAAATTAACACTCTAACCAATAATGGAACAGTAATCTTAATCCAGAGCTTTTTGTCTCTCAAGATCTCCTTAAAATGGATGGATTTTGGAGACCAGGCAATTTTAGAACAAGACAGTTAAGCAATAGGTGCCATAAAGCATCTCCGTTTTAAAAGTCAGTGTCATACTGGTGTAATAGTGGCTGATAGCCAGCCAGCAAGAAATGTGATGATAATTAGACATTAATAATGGTGTATGTGCAAAGCCTTGATTATTTTCCTAAATTCTGGAATATCAGAAATTCTGGATATCAAAAAGATTGGGAAATGCAGTCAATATTAGGTCCTGTCAGAGGAGTTTAACAGCAATCTGAATCAGTGTTGGCTATCTGTTTTGGGTTGTCTACTGCAGAGAGAAGGCATGGAAATGCTGGCAAATTATTCACTGTTGTGAAAGAGTTTGAGAGTTTTAGCTTCTAGATTATGTCACCCTGAGTCTTTTATTACTCATGCTGAATGTATAAATACACAAGTCTTTTGGTAAATGACAAATTCCCTAAATCATAGTATTTTGTTCATCCTGTAGGCACCGTTCATCCTTTAGATGAACTGGCACCACATTTGAGTGGCTGCAAGAAAAATCAAACCCTCTGTACTGGCCCCGGTTGGAAGGTGCGATCCTTTCAGGTGCAAATGGAGGTGCAGATGCAGGTGGAACTGCAGGAGGTGCAGATGGAACTCTGGTGGGTGCAAGGACTGTACCACTGTGCCCAGCATGCTCACAGAAGATCGAGTGAGAAAGGCTGCCTGGGAAGCAGCAAGCTGTAAAAACAATTAGAGTTTTACTATGGGAGAGAGCGCCAAATGATTGAACTAAAGGTTGGACTCAAATAACTCCTCAGGAAAAGAAAATCAAAACAGTCCATCAGTAGGCACCAGGCAGTGCTTGTATGTCCTGGGAGTGCATGAAGCTGTCATTATTCAGAAAGTCTGAGTGAAAAATTATGTGGAAGAAAGGTTGTGGTTCCTGGGTACCCCTCTAGCATTACCTGAGTTAAATGGTTTTTTACCTGTCGCAATGGCAAGAGGTGAAGGATTATCAGCGATCCCTGTACGCAAGGGTTAAATGGAGAAATTCAACTCCTATGTCAGCAACAAAAGGGCTGACAAGTTTAATAAAGATAATCCTGCCTTATCCTTACCCTGCTTCCCCACATTTAATCTAAACAGAGCTTCACCTTGGCCATTAGGACTTCCTTTTGCCCTTCTGTCCCTACTCCTGTGCCCCAGGAACACTCCTGTGTTCCTGGTTAGGGAAATTCAAACAGTAATGTGCCTGAGATGTTTCAAAGGGAAGCAAGTTTCTTGTTCTGCTGATGTTTTAGTAGCCTGCTGTCTTCTCTGGTAATGCGTGTGCATCCATCTACAATGTGCACCCATCTAAACAGAGGTTTTTTCCTCTCCCTTTTTCATCCCTAAAATGAAAATGAATATCTTTATTCAGTTGAAGCTACATCGTTGAAGAGTTGTGATTTGAGGAAGAAGACAATAAGTAGCAAGACGTTAAAGAAAGCTTATTTCTTCCTTGCTTTGTGATAATGCCTGGCAGCATAAAAAGATTGGATTCTGTTATACTAGTGACTAATTCAAAATGCAGTAAGAGATATTTCCTACCCTAAGGACATTCACACTGAAAGGAAACTTGAAACATCAGCACAAAAATGCAAAATGGAGAACCAGGGAACAGTGGGGCTGCAAGTGCTTCTTTTATTCTCTAGTGAAAAAGGGACTGTTTGTTCCTTACAGCCCTCCAACTTACTCTTACGGTTGACTCATGTCTGCTAGTGCATGTGGATGAAGGCTTTGACCTGAGAGATGATGACAGTCAGGACCAGCTTACTTCATGGACTAATTCAGGAGAGAGCTTTCTACACTGAAAGAGTAGCTTGGAAAGTAGCCCCACAGGCAGAAGTGGCTGGAGAAGGCCTAAGGCAGAGTAGGGTGTTCACTGGCTGAACAGGACCAGGAGATGGGGACTCTGAGCTACAAAAAGAGGTATCAGTGCATAATAGAGTAGGGCAGTGATAGAGGACATCGTAGGGACATTGGTGGGAGCAGAATAATGAGGAAGCATGAAAGGGACAATGGGTGAGGAAGCTGGAGCAGAGAGGAGAAGGCAGCAGAGATGGAAGTTCAGTCTCCTGGATGATGACAGTTTTGGAGAGTTGAACTAGAAGTTTCCCTTGTGAGGAAAGTCTCATATATGGAGAGCTCAAGGGATCATTACAGATGTACTTTGAGTTCCAATGAGTTCCAGTGTCAGCTTCCAGACTGAATGTACTCAGGAAATGGCCATACATTCTTATCAGTTTTGTAAGAGTAAACATTAAATGCAACAGTAGTGAAATGTATAATTTCCAAGGTGTTTTCATACTTTATAAAGTCAGAGGTTTAGAAGGTTTCTTTTAGAAGTCAGCAACAGGCAAAATGCAAAGTACATATAAGGAAACACCTGTGTTGAATAAAAACTGTAACATACCAGACATAACACGAGTGGTAAGAGAAATGTTTAGCTTTCCACATAACATCATTAAAGTTTTTTTATACTAGAATTATTTCAGTAAAAGAGATAAGCCTACATTTGTTGAAAATGTGGTGTTGTCCCACTGCTCCTGACAGCAATCCTGGTAAAAAAAAACCAGGAAAGTTTTTTTACAACTTTCTGCCAGTAAACCACATCTGGATTTTTAACATTGTTGAAAGTTTTTATCATGCTTCTATATCAGACTGTATTGTAATGGAATTGTTATTTATTTCCAGATTTATCCAGTTCCGCCTTTGTGGACAGCCTTACATTTAACAGGGTCTTTAATTACATTCCTCTACTAGCTGACCACTACAAAAATTGAAATCCCCACCGCAAATCTGTAAAAATGTTTCCACTTGCATTGGGAGACAAAAATAGAATAATTCCATGTCTTTTTGGACGGATGCCTAGCTGAAACTATGCAGGGTTTGACTGACAAGAGGATGTAGTCTTTGCTGAAAGCACTTTCTTTGAGGTCCTTTTCAGTCTTCAGGAACATTTAAGTAGATGAATGAAGCGAGGATTTCTGCTGGTTTCCCTTCATTTTTGTTAAGTTTGCCAGCTTTTTTGTAACTTCTGTCTTCTGCAACAAAATTTTTCAGCTCATTTGGCTTACTGAATATATAATCACAAGCTGGTAAGTAGTAACTTCAGGAGGTTTGATTTGAAATGGCACCTTATTCTTTTGCGTACAGCTGTGGAAAAAGAATAAAACCCCTTTGTGCGGCTAAGAAAAGTAGAATACTTAAATGCTCAGTATTCGCCAGGGTTCTAACTGTAACATATAGTCTTTCCGTGGTGAATAAATACAGTTAACACATAGCTCAGCCTGTGAATGCAGTAGGGAGAATTTACTTGAGTAAGTTCAGAATTATTTTGCATCCAAGAGAGTTCTCCTCACTGCTGCACGGCATGTTATCCATTTCCTGGGGAATGTGGATGGGAGCTTAGAAAGCACAGCAGGTAATGAATGGGCTGCTTCAGCTGAAAAAGCAGAAAAAGCGTATTTGTTAGTATATACAGAAAGAAAATGAGAACAAATGGTAATTGTTATCAGGGATTTTATTTGTTCACAGTCTTCTTCATTGCCTGAGAGACTGAATCCATACCAACATCCTGTAAGAGCAGTGAGTGTGTTAAATGTGATATTTAGGCAGTTGAACAACTTTTTCTGTCAATGCATTTTGGACAAGAACTTTCATATGCTTTGAATGTAAAAAAGAGAGATGAATGTGTATGTGGTAACAGGTTTTCAGAGTTCGTTCTTCTGTTTTTCAAGACTTCTGTTTCTGTATCTTAGTGTGTATTTTTGTATTGTTACTTTATATTTAACCATATCTTCATTTTTATGTGAATGATCCTATCTCTGAAGTCTATGGAAAATGAACATAGCTCAGCCTTTAGGCACTTATTTCTGTATTTCTAAAACTTGCATATACTCATGAAAATATTTCCTCTTGGAAAGGGAAAGCTATTACTGGATTAGATATTTTTTCTCAGTTGCATATGTGGCAGTTTCTACAGATAGACTGAAAAAAAGCTGTAATGTTATATCTATGCTTTTTGTTTAAAGTGGTTTACATCCAGATGGAGTGTGGAAGTGTGTTGGCAATGTAAAGACAGTTCTGCCAGGTTCCTCCTAAAACAGGGCCGTTTTCATCAAAACCTTTTCATCCTCTGCTTTTTCTTTCCCTCTTCTCCTTAACTAAACGAAGCATGTGGTTTAAAAGCTGATAGATGCTAGAATAACATAAGATCAATCTTAATTTTCATAATATAAATTGTGTAAAAAGCCTCCTATCCAGGTTTTCATATTTTAAAGATTTATGCATACAGGTAAATGGTAAGATGAGTCTTACTGGAATTGGTTGACACAGAAGTATAATATTCACTTCAAAAATCTTTGCAGTTTCATACAGCAGTCCTTGGACAGTTTGTTTTTAATTTGTTTGCTAAAAATCTCACCCAGAAATTTGTACACTGTGTTGGAGGTTGAAATTGTGCTGCACCTGTAGGAAGATACAAAAATGAAATACTTCATGGATCTTGTAGGTCCACATGACTGTAGCTAGATAGGATACTTGGAAGACTGAAAAATAGATTATATGTTTTTTAACACTTTACTGTCCTCACTAGTTTGTTTCCTTCTCTTTGGTAAAGGGGAAATCAAAATATTTCTTTGCTTCTTTTATGCACCCTTGTACTCTTTGAGGTAGCTTTAAAACTCCATCAGTGTTGTACAAGGTAAAATGTGTAATAAACCATTAAGAGAAATGGAATTAAGATATGCAATATCCAATAAAGGGTATTAGTATTTATTGACAGTCATCCTTTGTCCTATGTAAATTGTTTTTCCAAAGGACTCTGACATGACTCTTGCTCTCTTTACAACCATCATTCTGTGCAGATGTGGATTTTCCCCATTCACCTTTTTTTTGTTTGTTTTTGAATGCCAAATCTTTTTTGGCACAGAGTTCTGGTGATGAAAAAGGATATAAAATGGACTTGAAGTAAATTACTGGAGGGGCACATACAGGATGGCACAGCCATGGAAAACTCCCTTTTTTTTGTTTTGTAGGAATTGTGTACCAGTCTTCATACTGACTTAATGAACACAGGAGGAAATACATATTTTTCTTGGGCCTGGAAAGCAAATGTGGTCTCACAGTGCAAGGTTTACTACCAGTGTAATCAGCTAGAGTAGCAGGAGTGACTGCATGCCAGCTTTCTTTTGCCTCCTGTGTACCTGGCCCAATTAACTCCATTCTTCATTCTTCAGTCATCTCCCCAGGTGACTATTTGATTTTAATGGGCCGTAAAATGGGTGGCACTGGTCCATATGGAAACGCCTTGTGGTGCAGGGGGCCTGGTAGCCCTTTGTAGGGGTCCCTAACAGTGTCAGAATACTGTCTAAAAAGAAATTCAGAGCATGAGTACCTGTGCTCTCTTTGTGATTGCTTTGGATAATGTAGGTCATCAGGTGAAAGCTAGCCTGGTTTGGGAGAGCTGCACAGAGGACCCAATGGAGTGAATTTCTGTTAAACACAAAAGGAAAAACTTAAACTGGGATTAGATATTGTTTTCCTTATCTCTTAAGCAAGGAGATTTCTTCTTTGTTTCTCCCTCCTTTCCTGCCTTCCTCCTTGCCTGCCTCTCTCTTTTCCTTCCTCCCTGCCTTCCTCCCTCTGTCCCTCTCACCTTTCCTTCCTCTCTCCCTTTCCCTTCTCAAGTGGGGAATAACCATAACTTTTCTAACTGGATTCTAACTGGGTTGTGCTTAGTTGCAAGTCAAGTAGCTCACTTGTTTCCCTGCTATCCACTCTGTTTTCTGGACTCCAACTCTCCCTCTGCAGAGGTCAGTAGGGTGGGAGGTAGCAGTGGGCAGATGATCTCATGAAAGATGCTCTATCTGCAGACCTCAGAGTCAAAAGTCCTGGGAAGTCCTCTACTGCAAGTGAAGCTCCACAGGAGAGAAAGCACCTTATGCTGGGAACCCAGCGGAAGGAAAGAGATCCACCGGGTTTGGGTAAGCTCATACTTGAAAATGCATTGAAAACATTTTTGCAGGCTTGTGACCTTTGAAAGAGATTAGAGCTAGTTATTAGCTCATTTCTACCTCAGCATGATTATTTGAGTAGGTGCTCTATATTAAGTATGAATAGTATGCAAGGGGCTTTCTTCAGTATTTCACAGAAATTGTGTGGAGCCAAGACACGTATTTGATTACATATACGTCTTCCCCTGGGTCTTCCGTGGAGATGTGTTATCCAGAGTGTCAGGAATTGACACTGCTGATTGCAACTGGAGAAGATCAGATAGAAAGACCTGGGAGTCTGTGAAACTTCATGGCTAGGCCACACTTCTCAGATCCAGTCTTTCTTATGTGCATATTTCTGAGAATATCTTAGACATCCTTCCATCAGGCACTCCTGTATTGATCTTGTTAGCGTAAGAAAGAGGTATTGCTAAACAGAAAAATCTGGCAAACCCACTCAAATAAATCTACCAAGATTGGTTTGAAGGAGGACTGAGAATCAGAAAGTTGGATTTCTGATGCCCATTTTGCCGAGTCATGGGGATAATACACCTGCTGTGTCACTCATTAATCTAGCAGATTAGGACATCTTGTGAAAGTAAACCTGCCCAGCTCTCCTGTCATATGTGAAAAACATGCGGCACAGCCAGAAATGTTTGGGAGCATTCTTGTGTGAGCTCCCATGGGGTCACAGGACCCTCAGTGCCATGTCTGGTGGCCTAAATGGGCATCATGTCCCCCCTGACTGCAGAGGAAACAGGTAGTAACCCATTTAACTTCTTTCTCTTTGTGTTTAGGAGGAAAAAGGTCAAGTGTCCTCTGTATACTATTCCTAGCTCTGAAAAGTGACCACAGAGTTCAATAGACAAAATTCTTTGCATGACACATTTCAGAAATTGAAAACTTGTTCTCTAAAATTCTTATCTTTGGGCTTTTGTTCCCAGTTTGATCACGTGACAATAGTCTGGCTTCTGTGGTCCTGATTGCTCTCTCACATGGAGCTGCACATGCTAATTTGTGATACCAGGATGCCAACTCGTCAAAATTGCAATAAATAGAGTTACTGAGAATTTTTTTTTTGTCAGACCTAGCACACACCAGTGAAAAGCTATTTCTAGAGAAATGCTGCTTTCATATGCTCACGTCCTCAGACTGTGTACCCTGGTAGAGCCCTAATGTAGTCGGTGGAGCCATGTTAATTTGTCTCTGGGCAAGAGAAACCCTTATTGTTTTAACTAAGTGAAAGCTTAGTGTCGTGGTTTAAGCCCAGGCCGTAAATTTGAACCACACAGTCTACTTTCCCCCCCCACCCCCTAGAGGGATGGGGAGGAGAATCGAAAGAATGTAACTCCCTCGGGTTGAGATAAAAACAGTCCAGTAACTAAGGTATAACACAAGTCACTACTGCTGCCACCAATAATAATGATGATAAGAGAAATAACAAGGGAAGAGAATACGATACTGCCTGCCGGAAATGAGCCTGACAGAAAAGAGGACGTGCCCTTCCGGGAAACTCCCAGTGACATCCCTGGGCATGACATGCTGTGGTATGGAATACCTCTTTGGCTAGTTTGGGTCAGGTGTCCTGTCCCTGCTTCTTCCCGGCTTCTCCTCCTCCCCGGCAGAGCATGAGACTCACAAAGTCCTTGGTCAGGGTAAACATTCTGACCAGCAACTGAAAACATCGGCTTTATCAGTATTATTCCCAGGCCGAAAGTCAAAACCACAGCACTGCACCAGCTACTAAGAAGGAGAAAAACTGACTGCTGCTGCTGAACCCAGCACACTTAGAAAAAAAAAAAAAATTGTGACTTTGTATCATACAAATGTGCCAGGAGAGCACCGAGATTACAACCAGAGATGCTGGCACTCTGATCAGATTTTATTTAGAGAACTCTCCCTGCAAACCCAAATGTACCTCACTGTCTCCAGGAATTGTTAGGAAAATCCAAAATGCCCCGATGGTGATGTGTCACTGACAGACAGAAACTGCTCGCTCAGATGTTTTTGAGTTATTGGTTGGAAGGAGTTAAAACCAGTGCTGGAAGGGAGCTGAAATATTCACAGTAAGAGATTTCCAGAGGGGTTTGTGCTGGCTGAGGTTGGGCTTAGTGCTTTCAGCTGCTCTTCTGCTCTCTTAAAGTGTGAAAGGTGTCACAAACACACTGATTGAGGGGGAACCTGAGGAATGGCTCACACCGAAGTAATTTGCTATTTTCTCAGTCGAAGCATCCACAGATTTTGGAATTCAAACCTGGCTTGCCCTGGAGCTGGGCACAGTGTGAGGTGGCCAAGAGCCATCCTGTGTTTTCTGTGTCAGGCTGTTGAGCTGCCCAGGTTAGGTGCACCAGCACCCACGTCCTCGGTTTAACTATATGCACTAGCTGGAACATAGATATGCTGCCTTTCCTTCCGCTGGAGTCAGGGTTAGTAAAAATGTGCTGCTTTATTTTCACAGTAGAGCAAACAGAAAAGGAACAAAAATCAGACCCTCCAGGCAGGATGGGCTCCATCTTCCCTTAGGAGTTTGTCACAAGTGGACAACAAACCTCACCTAAGGCAGGACTTCCTACACTGCCAGGGCTCAAATCCCCTTTGCTTTCAGAAGCCACGCACCAGACCTACACTCTCTGTCACCAGTTCTGTGCCTCCCCTTGTGGGGATGCAGACTTCCTTCTCCATCTCCTGCTGTGGGGCAGTGGCTGCCAGGGTCCCAGTGCCTCAGGGAGGCATGGCCCTTACTGGACCCAGGAAGGCAAAAGCAGGAGTGCTAAACAAACCTTTGTGCAAACTGATCCTCTCTTGGCTAAACTCTCAGTTCCTCTGTGGTGTTGAAGGTCTGCTGAGGGCAGCCAGACAACTCGTTCAGCTCTCTGCAGCCAGCTGTGCGCATCTGGTGGGGGAGTTAAAACTCACTGAGACGGTATGGCTGTGTCTGTCTTAAAAGTGGATCATCCCATGTTAATTGTCCTTCTCAGGCACTGACATGGCACAAACTGCATTCATGGAGTCCTAGCTGCAGGAAAGAGCTGCACTGGGGCTGTACCTGCAGCACAAGGAGCTGGTGGTCGGGTATAAAAACTTAAATTCAAAAAGTGTCTTGGAAGCATTTCCCTAGAACAGAGCATTTCTAACCAGCGAGGGCCGCATTAGAAACAGCTTTTTTGCTAGCTGATTTCTGCCCTTAGGAGGAAGCTGCTTCCTTCCTCTCTTCATTTAATTCCTTTGCTGCTTTGACCTTCACCTGTGAGACTCGCTTACTGAAATCCTCTTGGGGGGGATCACTGTCAGCTCTAATGAGCTGGCTCTCACTTTACACCAAACAGAAAGTGTTTCATTTGTTAAATGGACCAGTAGAATACGTGGCCTTTTCTACCATGCTTAGTTTTCTTCTAGGGGAAAGCGTTTTACTTTTATGTGACTGGAAGTGCATAATGTGGATTTGAAGCTGCAGATTTAAGTGTCTTGAATGAAGATGGTTATGTAAGACTTTTCTTTATTTATCAGTTGCACTGAAATATGATCAGTGTTACAGCACAGAGTCTGGTGGCAATGAATTTTCTTTTGTTTCCAGTAAGAAGATAAGGGATACGCTGTGTAAAGAATGCACTTAGAATTTCTTCAGCAAACTTCACAGGAAGGGAAAAGTAAGATTATTGCACTGAGCTCTTCACGGTAACAACATTGCTTCTTGGTGGGACTTCTGCCATTTACTTGATTCCAAACAGAACAGCTTTTCTTTGTCATAGCTTCTGTTGTGTTTATTTATTTGTTCCCCTTCCAGTGCTGTTTTGTGCTGACAAGCGCAGCCTGTGTTTCTCTACCAGCTTGCACAGGTGGGTTGGATTTGCACTAAGCTTGGAAAGTATCTGAAGGTGTGTGGTGATGGGAGTATTCATTTTTTTTGTGCTTTTCACACAGAAGCTGGTGTTTGGGTTTTGACTTAACCAGCTTATGGAGTGCTGTTTTTAAATGATGCTTGACAAACATGAAATCAGTGCATGTCACTGACCAACCACCATGGTGAAGAGCAATTTGAACCAGGAGAAGAAAGTGGCAGCTTCAGTATGTGTGAGGAAGGCCATGGGTTTTCTTCTCTGAACCTGGAGGTTGTATAAGTGTGGTTGCTTCTGTGGATTTCACTCTGCGGTGATGTTTGGTTTTGTTTTGAGTTTTTTTTTTAAACTGGAACCAAGCCTCTATGTGGAGCTACATGATGATGATGATGATGATGGATCATCACCTTCTGGCTCTGCAGTAAAACTGCATGAAACTAGCCGCTCCTCTCATGTAAAGTGAGGAAGACACCCTTGGTGATGCTTTTGAGGGCACTGGGTGCTCAGCTTTCAGGGCAGCTGAGATTTTTCTTGCTCAATATTGTTTGGAGGTATCTCCACAGCAGTGCGGAAATGCCCTGTGGGCTCTGTCTTCCCTATGGGCAATCCTCCATAAGCTCTGCAAACTTCTCCTGAATCACTGGTTTATTGCAGGAGCCTTTGTCAGAGGAGGCTAATGGACAGCAAGCTGCTAAGGGCATGTTATGGGAGGCTGCTTTAGCTTTATCCTAGAGATCAGCTTTTCACCTGGCTGGCTGTGGAAGTGGGGAGGGGAGCTTGTCTCATGTTTCTCTGGGCATTTAGTTTGTCTTTGTCTTGAGATCTGCTTAGGCTGGAGATTCAGGGCCAAAATCTTTTTTTTGTTAGCACTCTAATGTGAGCTCTAAACTACGTGTTTGCAGTAACTGAAAGAGATATCTATGAGAATGCTTTCGAGATATTTAAATCTAGTTGTATCTCCAGTATACTGTTCAAAGCTTAGTCAGACTGAGCTTTGAAACTATGTATGTATGACAGATACATTTCTGTCTTCTGCACATATATCTCTCAATGTGTCAGGAAAGGCCTGAAAACTTGAAATCCAGAGACCTGTGCTTGGCCTTGCTCTGCAGTCAGCATCTCTTATCAGCAAAGAAATGGTTCTGGGTTTTTTTGGTTCAATTTTCTAGATTCTGTGCTGAAGTTCCTCTTGGATGTATCTGATAGATGTGTTTTTAAGGCTGTAATTTACTTGCATGAATGGGTGAATTTGCCATGGTGAAACCTCACCCTAAGCACAGTCTTCCGTGGCCATTAAGCTGCAAAGCTTTGAATAATTGACTTTCCCAACAATAGCTCAAGTTTGTGGTTTTTCAAGTGGAAATGGAGCCCGCAGAATAATTGTCTGTCAGAGCCACTGCCCAGGTGGGAAGCGCAGCTGGATAATGAGCCAAAATTGGTATAAAAATAAAAGAAAAAGGGATAGCTTTATTTTCAAGAGATCTAGGGTTCAATTCATGTAAATAAAAGTGTATATTTAAGAGTATAACTGAACAAACATACACCAAAACAACAACGGATAACCAGTCTGTAAAATGCAAAAGCAATTGATATGTTTCAGCATTCATTATTTGAAAATAAACCTAGAGAAACAAAGAAGATTCTTTTATGGCTAAGTGCCATCGTGGGAATGAGGGCAAGAAATTGGTGTAATTCCTTGCTGTTTTATAAGGGAAATAAGCAACACAATTCAAAAGATAGTTAAAACTTTGATAAAATTTGGTCCATGCCACTCCTTGTGGATGTGAACACAGCCACTAGTTAGGCAAATCCAATGTTTCCTTGTATTGGTAGAAGGCACTTGTCTGCGACTTTGCAGAGAGTTATTCAGTTTTTTCCAGGAGTACTGGAACTGGGCAACTGAACACTTGTTAAAGTTTAAACAAACTGTGATTTATGAACTCAAAATTTTCTCTTAACTTTGTATTAATTAGAGCTTCCTGTGACAGTCTCTGTCCTAGAGCAAGAAGCCCATATAGCATGATATACCACATTTTACATACAGTGAGTCTATTGCAGAATTTTGTCCTTGACACAGAGATTTTACTACTTATAGTCTCCATACGAATTAGTAAAAATACAGGTCTCCTTAGCAATTAATAACGTAGATCTGTGTTTAGGGCATTACAAAAATACCCTGGAGGAGCAGATGTAAAACATCAGCGTCCTCAAATCGTCTGATTTAAAATATTTGCAACTTTCTTGGCTGGAACACCACCTTACTCTCATCATTCAAATTGGGCTTTCTACAATCAGCTGTGAGAAAGGTAATTCTCCAGCCAGAAAAGCTTTCTCTGTTCTGTGTGTTAAGGATTAACTGGCTTAGTAACTCTAGGATTGTGTTTCTCTTGTCTAGATGTGCTCCACCTGTCTAGCTGTGTTCCTCAGAAAAGTGATGTTGCTAGGCACCCAGCCACTAAATATGATGGTCCTGAGTGCCCTGCTGCAGAGGCAACACCTGTACAAAGAAGTAGGACTGCTGGTAGTAGTTACCATGAGAAAACAAAACAAAATGAAATCCCAACTGCGGGGACAGTCAATATCAGGTGATTTGACAAAGTAATCATAGAATCACTTTTTTAATCCAAAGTATCATTTTGAAATTAATAATGTCTCTGAAACTCGGATAAATCTTAAACATGCTGTTTGGTAAAGGGTCCTGTAAGCTTTCATTCTTATTCTGGGGTCCTCTACAAATGGAGAAGCAGTTAACTGGCTGTGAGATTTAAAATTTGACAAGACAGTTTTGAACCTCCTGCATATGTTTGACTTTGAAAGTTAAGCTGTTGGTATTCGTGATTGTGTACTACATGTGCAAACCTACATTTGTACTTACAAGCTACAACTGAGGTTTTATAGCCAGGGATAGCCACAGGCAGGGTCATTTTTGACGTTTGCCTTTTTTGGGGTGAAGGAGGGGAAAGAGGGAGTGGAGTTAAAAAACCCAAGCAAAACAACAAAAAACAAACCAGAAAGCTCCTCCACACCTCCCCAACACCCCCCCCCCCAAAAAAAAAGAAAAAAAAAAGACAAAAACCTACCAGCAAGCAAACCAAAGAGAACAAAGAAAAAGCCCAACCATCAAAACCAGGAGCTTGGCTCATACCACAAGTATAAAATGTGTTCCTAAGTATGTGTTGGGATTAATACATTCAAGCCCTATGAGAGTTCATTTCAGTCAGACAGCAGATACTGTATCTTCCTTAGGAAGCACTTTGGAGTTAGTATTCTCCTGAATGTACAAATCTGTACTTTCCTCCACTTCCTTTCTCTAAGCCCCCGCAAATCTGCTTTCCCTTTCTGTCTCTAAAATGCCTCCAAGCCCCAGCTATCTGGCAATCCAGAAAGTGTATGAATTCCCACTGAGACCTTCAGAATAGCTGTGTACGGGAAGATTTTCTAATGTTGGATCTGTTCAGCTCTAGCAAAAGTTTGGATTTGGACAATTACTTTTTATAATATACTGCAGGACCTAACACATGTTGCAGTGAGGCCAACAATGAAATGGGCCTGGGTACAACAGACAGGTCCAAAATGATGTAACAGTGAACTGTAGCACTGGTAAGTGTTCTGGTGTTGAAAGGTGGCAAGGTGACAAAAATAGTCTTTGTTTTGGTCTGAGCATCATGGTGATTGTTTCGACAGATGTGAAAGCGGAAAGACGGTATGTTGGAAATGGCCAGGACTACTATGAAGCCCTCTGCCCACCTGTTAGTGTTGCTTTTTTATAATGAAGTATAAAAATGGTAAACCAGTTTGGTTGTAGTTGTAAATGTGCCACTGCTACATCTTGTTTTTATTAAAAAAAAAATAGGAGAAATATGTGAAATAGGGAGGACCGAGATGTCACTTTTCTCAATTTGATAATGTAAATTTCTAATGTTTCTGGATCCTCTGTACTCTCTCCATGATGAAGGATGGAAATTGAACCACCATCTCTATCTTAACGCTGACCTGAGCATGATAACAATTCAAATGAGGTTCAGTGAAGATTTACAGAAATACGCTGGTTGTCACATTACAGGCTCTCGTTACAACACAGTTCCTTGTCCAAACTAAAGCCAAAGGTGGAAGGATGCTTTCTAGGTGCTAAGGATTGTGTACTTTGCTATTGTGCTAATAAACACAAGAGAAGAGTTTACTTTTTTTACAAAGTAGCTTAGTTTGGTTGTCTTTGGGAGATTATTTTAAGACAAAGAAAACAAAGAGCCCTGTTCTAGAGATGGAAGAAACAGGATTTCATACTCCTATAAATCATGTTCTAAAAGCAATCCTATTAATAAACTGCAAAACGTAAATATTATTTTGGTCTCTTTTCAATCATAGTTTGTAAGGGAAATGACAGGTACTCACCCTGTAGTGTTCAAGAACAGCATTAGAGATCATGGGCTAATGCTCTGTTATTCCATCTCTCATCAAAAACCCCTTCATGCTCAAAAAGTACCTTGTGACAGTCATGATGTAGATAATATTGTTCAATTAGAGAACATTCTGTTTCTTCTCTTAGTTTCTTGGGGGTTTCCATGGATAAACATGCAATATAAACAATGTGCTTATAAAACATGAGTTTTCCTAGAGTGGTTATTTCACAAACACCTGGTGGCAGATTTTGGAGCTATTACCACCATGAGGCTGGCAATTGTGCCTAAAGGACAGATGGAAGAAGAGTTTGGGGTTAATCAGGGTCCCTGTACTTTGAATTCTCCTGTATAGTTTCTGCCTTTATGATCCTGGTTGGGAGCTCTTTCACCTAATGAATGCTATGCTGTATGAGGTAATTTCAGCTTATCCCTAAAATATTGCATTTTTTTGGACACAGCTAGGAAGGTGGAACTATTTGTCTCAATCATGTTGTTTGTTTCTATTTTCAGCAAAATTTTATTTGACATTGTCAAAACCTGAGCACAAGAAGCTATGCCATAAAATTATAGTAAATAAAGCCTATCATAAACAAAAACATTGTTTAGCACTGTGAATCTCTGTACTATTTGCCAAAGGCAGACTACCTTTTAATGGGCTTTGAAAACAGAAACATTAATCAGACCTATTTCTACAGAAAATAAACAAGGCAATTCTTATCATGTGAATAAATTGTTTCCCTAGAATATTGTTTTGCATCATTATTGCTTTAGGTACCATTTATATAATCTCCTAACGAAAGGCCTCTGTAACAGCTAGAACACCAGGTACAGAAAAGGCTCAAAATTCCCAGTTCCTTTCGAAAGCAAATACACTGTGTCAGAAAGAAGGGGTGCAAAAGAGTAAGGAGGTAGAATTCATTTTTCCTTGAATAATAAGACCAGGGAACTAACCAGGGGAGAACAGTTCTTATAAAAAGGATAATATGTAAAGGGTTTTTCACACTGCCTCAAATTTCCTTTGTTAAAAATGTATTCAAGTTGTCTAGAGCTTTTTTCAACTTAAAATACTTTGTTTTTTCTCTCCCTACTCCCAGTCAAGGCATCCCCAAAATTCATTAAAGGAATGGGCACAGGGGTAATTATTTTAAAGAAGATGAGATGGGGATGTGGAAGAGGGAATTATATTGCTAAAGAGGGAATAATGCTGTGGAAAGGAAGGAAGTGACCCATCACAGTGTTGTATAAGTATTCTTTTAGCCTTTGGGTTTTACTAACTGAAGTGTTTCATTAGTTATTACGTATACTAAATATAAGTAATTATAACTCTAGATTTTTGAGAAATAATTGTGACTTTATGCGCCAAATCAGTCTATTCATTACTCGTTATGGATTTGATTCCATAAACAGTGCCCATCAGTGGAGATGAGATCATATCTTAAATGCCAGACAAACTCTGTAATGGCTCCAGGTCTCTGTAAAGCAATGCCTGCCTCCCTTTGACCAGGCTGTCACTGCTACTTTGGGAAAGAAAAATTTGAGTTGGTGCTGGTTCCTTTTTTTTTTCCTCTATATTTTTTCCTTTTCCCTCCTCAAAGTGCCAGCTGTCCAGAGAGAGCACAAAGGAACAGACCAGAGCCTTCACAGACGGGAGAGCTGTAGATTGGCTGACTTAATCTCTGATTCACTGAGGCTGAGCTGCTTTATGATTTCCAGTAAAAATGAAAAAGTACATTTGTGACAAAGGCTTTTTATTTTTATTTTGATTGCGGTGGAGCTTAAATGGCCTCAAACTGGGGCCAGCCTTTGTTCTGTCTTGTGGTTAAGTAACTCTGGCATTTCTGATAGCTTGCAATTACTGTGCAAACTATAATTTTTCCATTTAAAAATTTACCATTTCTCCGTGCTTACTGCATTATCTAAGATACCACAATTATGTGCATCTTCAGAAAGAGGAAATGGCTGCGGCACATCAGACAGTGGTGTAGAGAATGTAGGGAAACATATATTTGGGGTTTCTGTGATAGCTGTTCTTATGAAACCAAATTTTCGTAAGTGTCTGAAGACACAATTTTGTTCATTGGACATACTGCAATACCCTTCCTAGGAAGACTTCAGCTATTCATTTATAAGTGTTTCCTACGTATGTGTAGGAAGATAAATATGAGGTAAATTGTAGCAAATAAAAGTTAGTGAATACCCAAGTCTTATTTAGTCATAGCCATACATGAGAATGGGGTCCAGGAGTTAAGAAGGACCAATATATTTTTCTAAGTAGGCAATAGTCTCAAACACTGAGATTAAAAATGTTGTGCAAGGAGACCACTTCCTACAGGAACTGCTAAACCAGCAGATTGGCAGTGCCAAACCTGGGAAAATTGTGCTGTGTTGATATTTTTGTTCTGATTTGCTCTTTGGCTTCCTGGAATTTGTACAGTTCAAACTCAAATATGTGGTACCTAAGATCAAAGCAAGAATAAATCCCTATCTTAGCTTTTTTTCAGAGGTTTGCTATTTATGTTTTCAGGAAATACGCAATCTGTATATGACACACTGCAAGTGGGAAGGTGGGGGTTTTGTCATTGTCTGATCTCTGATATCTGGGTTCCTGATGGCTTCAGTGTTGTGGAGACTGAGGGATGTTTACAGATGGATTTGGATGTGTAAGATCTGCTGAAAAAATGGATGCAATTTTAACAACCTTATGCAAGAAGTGTATAAATTCTTCTGCCTTTTGCTGTTGAATTAACTAGGGAAGTTGAAAAGTTACGTCAGTCTTTCTTTTTTTTTTTTTTTTTTTTTTTTCCCAAAAGCTGTGTGGGACAACTATGGTACAGCCTTTTGTGTCTCACAGCCTTCTACTCTTGCAGGGCTAATTTGTTGAGATAATTGTTTTTAATAAGAGATGAACTTTGCACAGGAATGTTGATTAATAGGTTGTTATACAGTTGTAGTACAAGGTGACTATTGGTTTTTGTTCTGATCTTTTTTTTTTTAACATTAACAGAGATGTAGTAATGACCATGCTCAAACACTTTGATAGCTTGATGTACTGGGATTGTCAAGAAATTCAGTTTTTTCTTTTTTGTTCCTTGTGACTGAGCCTTTCATGGCTTCAGGACAGCTGGTAAACACTTGCTTTACTCCTCATAAAGGGTGGAATCGGCTGTGCTTATTGTTGAACTATAGAGTTGATTTGGGGAAGAATTGACTAAAAGCATCAGGAAAATAAAATCCTGAAGCCTGACTGTGACCATTGTTTGGCAGCCCATCTAGTAGAGAAAGTCTTGTCTCCTCCTCAAAGTCCTTTGGCATTTGGGACATGCCTGTCCTGGGTTCAATCTGCTTTCCCATGTCTAATGTGGTCATGATCTATTTATGTTTGTCCTAGCGTATTCTGTGGCTTTCCTCATGTTTGCCTCTCACTTGGTGGGGGGGGAGGAGCTACAACCCCTTTCCACAGCAGCACCACAGGTACCAAAAACCACCTCTCCCAAAGACCACACACAGCATTTTACATGGCTTCTGCTGTAATAAATCAAATGAGGCAGCCACCCATGTAGGACTTGTACAAGCTTACTTGTTTTGCCTGAGTAGTGGTTTAAATAGTGCGTTAGTGCTCTGCGTGGCTGTAGTACTAATGACAAAAGACCAGGACACAATCTCAAACTTCTATTTTAAAATGGGTTTAGTGTTGCCTTGAATGGTGGGAGAGATTAAAATTAATTGCTCTGTAAATTCATTTATGCAGTTAATGATAAATATGTTCATGTGAATTTAGTTAAACTTGAAGCGGTTTCTTAATATGTTTATAAAATTTTGGTGGATGGCAAGTTAATAGCTAAATTTATTGATAAAATGATGAAAAGGGTCTGTAGTAGAAATTTAACTATGTGTGAATCAAGTTCTGTGGATATGTCTAATCTCTTTAATCTCTTGGGTACTTAAAAGCTCTCACAGAGCCATCTGAAAGGTTTTATGCTTGATGCACAACACAAAAGTGTCTGGTGTATCAATTCTACAGTAATCTCCTCTGAGAAGGGGAGTGTGGTACCAGGAAGACCAGCAGCTTCCAAGGCAGTTACTAATAAAATCAGTTACTGCCTTTCTATACAAGCACAGAGTGTGCATGGAATGAACAAAGACCCTCTCAGCCTCCTGTTCTCTGTTTATGAAGTCTGCTAAGCAGGAGGGGGAATTACCTTTATCTAGCCAAAAAAGTAGCTTTGCCCATTCTCCTACCAAGAACAAAGAGAAGCTAGCTGTGGCTCTGCTTGAACGGTAGTTGTGTGCAGTCCCTCCTCAGAGTATGAGTACTATTTTGCAATATAGACCTCAAATACTGTGCAAATGGATCAAAACCTCTACACAAATACATTAAAATATAAGCAATCAGTGAGAGGACTTTTGATATGTTTATGGTCCACAATAAAATATTCTTCTGAAAAAACAAAAGTGATGCATCTTAGAAAAGGACTTCAGTTCAATTGTTTGAATGCTGTGCAGTTGGCTGAACTTCAAGGCAAGTCAGTATTGTCAGGAATCTGTCATAATACAGTGTGGTCAATATAGGTATATTGCAGTCCTTGTTTATGGTATTAAAAAAAAAAAAAGGTATTGCTAAAAGAAAGCTTAAGGTACTGCTATAAAAACTGTTAGGCCTCACTGTATGCAGGTGTAGCTTATTACAGTGCTGTTACAGAAGAGTAAAACAGACTTTAAAGTGCCACTAGAAATTGTAAGCAGTAGTATAAATAGATCAAATGCAAGGTATGGTGTTTTTTGTTTTTTTTTTTTTTTTTTTTTTTTTTTTTTTTTTGTGTTGCAGTGTCAAAATAATGTTCTCTGGTCTGACAAACCTTTGGTGATGAAAAGAAGTGCTTGTGCTGACAAGAACTTGGCAGGTTCACTTGATAAATAACGTTCACAATAGTGGACCATTTTATTTATTCTGGAAAGCCCTTATCGCTCCTTTGGGAAGTTAGCATGGAACAAAGTTCTCTGAGCATTGAAGGGCTGGTTGCTACAGTGGAAATGCTGTCCCTTATTTGAAGATCTGTGCTTTCTAGTAATATATGAAAGATAACATTTCTTGTTGGGTAGTTAAATGGGAATAATATATGTCAATCTGAGATTTCATGGCCACATGCATGTACTCGTGCTGTTCTGTGCACTTGCACTAAGTCTGAAGCTCCCAGGAAGTTTTGGACTACTGCATTTTAAGCACTGTGACTGTATCTGATGCACTGATACCACTTTCAAAGTGCTGGAGCTGCTGTGTGTATGGTACAGCTACACTTATGTTTCCAGCCTTACTGATAACATGGCACATGACCAACAATATTGGGGTATTTCATATATTATTGGTGTTACTGAGTGTCGGGGGTCCTAAACTGGTGGAATTTCATCAGAAGTTCTATGCACAGTGAATTCCTACTTTATACTTGGAAATCTGTCCAGTGTGGGTTTGGGATTTTTGTGACAAGGCAAAGATTGATACATGTGTTTGGCACCAGAACCTGGGAATTTCTGGTGGTATCTCTCAGTCAGCTGATGTCAGAGACATGCTTGTATATTCAGGAAGACTTATGTTGTTAACCCATTTAGCTAATTTTTTTGTTTTGTTTAAACTGAGGGAGACAATTTTATATATTTCCATGTTGTTTTTCTTTTCCTAGTAACCTGGCTTTCTACTGATAGAGCAAGTTTTGGTTTTTGATGTTGAAAATACCTATTTGTGGAAATAATTTATGTATAGGACATAAATTTCAGGGGATGAGAGGCTGAACGGTGGGAAGGCAGATGCTTGTCAGCCACCATGCTGTGGCATCTCCAGTGTGCTGATGCTTCATGTGTTAAAACATTGTCCTTCTCACAGTCATGTAGCCCTTGCATCATCCCTTGTTACCAAAAATGAGAGTATGTGCAGAGACTTACTGGAGTATTGGCAAATAATGAGGCAAGCTTGCATATAACCAAAGCAGCCTTAATTTGCCATCCCTTGTTTTTTACTTTTTTCTAAACAACTAATTTTTATCTGAGTTTGAGTTGTGATATCATTGTCCTGTGTTCAACTTATTCACAATATCCTCTCCACTCTTGTGCTATTTTTTCCTGCATGAATCTATATTATCCTTTGCAAGACAATCATTTGCCTACAACTATGTATTTCTGGCACTGTTTCTTCATTTCAATGCACATCTAAAGACTTGCTTACTACACATTTTGTTTCTAGCATGAAAGTCTGTGGAAGCATATTGCTGTGTCTCATATTTTATCACTTTAAATAGGTTGCCAACTATAATACGTGTATACTTAATTTGTCTAAAAAAAGTATTGGCCAAATTTTTCCATTTTAGAGTTATTCAATTTACCCTAATGGTCTTTAACTGAGACTTATGTTCACACAATGGAGGATAAAATAGACTGAATTTTTTTTTTTCAGAGCTATTAAATTTTTGAACTTGATGAGTTACCACCCAGTCCAGAAAATACAAGTTTCTGAGTGTCCTGCATATCTGTCAAATCTGGCAACTAGGCACTAGATTTGTTGAGACCACTGGAAGATGAAAGAATAGTATAAAGCAAGAAATGATGAGACGAATGTGATTATTTCCAATTTAGAGTGACTGGAGGACACAGCTTCTGTCCAAGTGCCATCATGTCAAAAGCATAACAGTGCTGAGGCAACTCAGGCTAGGCGTATTTTTGTATCAGCTCAGCAAGAGCACCTTGCTAGATAATACACTGCAGTAATTGCCTTCTTGAAGCTTGAAGGGAAAACCAAAACTTTCAGATGCTGTACAACAAACAAACCCCCAAGCCCAAGCATTAATGTCTTTAAGAACATATTTCAAAACTAAACATTAGTAAGTAACCTAATGTATACACTCAGTGTGAAGGTGGACCATGTAACAGCACTGAGAAACCTGTACTGAAAACCATCTGACTGTGCTAAATATGAAGGAAAAACCCAAGAAAGTTTCATTTTGGTAAAGCTTACTGACTAAATAGGCAGGACAGAAAGCCAAGTAAAAGGGGAGAATAGCCCTCTGCTGTTTAAATTTTTCTTTTGGTAAAACATAATGTCTCTAGTACAACAAACCAGAAACTTGCTTTATTTAACAAATAACATGCTCAAATCTTAATGAAATAAATTTCCCTTAAGCGTATGCTCTATGTCTTCCTGGCTAGACATGCGTTTTGCTGAATCAGGGTGTGACTCACTGGGCTGCGTGGGACAAAGAGACAGAATCAGACTGGTGTTCTAACCCAGAAACTGATGTTGGTCCAGAAGAATGTGTCGCTTCCAAATGAACTATTGGGGCAGCTGCTTCCAAATAGCCCTTAAGATAGGGATTCTCTGTGATGCATTGAAAACAATGTCTAAGTAATTGCGTGGGGAGCATGTTCTTTTCAGTACTGGTCTTTCTGAAAATTTCTGTACCAGATTTCTCTTTTAATTTATTGAAGAGCCATGTCAAAGGCTTAGAAACCACTTTTATTTATGCATTTTAACTGAGAAACAGCAGCTGTGCTGAGGCAAGCCTCAGGTGGCCCATGCTCCAAACCATGGGGTGTTTGAAGAAGTTAAAGGCAAACACCAAAGGACAGTGTAACTAATTTCAATGAAGATTCAAAAGCAGCTTAGCTCAGAAGCACTGGGTTTGTTGGCCCTAATGTAGCAAAGCACTTAAGCAGGTGTCAGGTTTTAAACGTGAGCTTTTTCATTTTGGTTCCTATGAACGTCCATAAGTACTTTGCTGGACTGGGATCCTGGCAGCACTGAAACCCTGGATATCTTTGCGCATTAAGCAGTGTAAGTTAAAGCATGAAATGATTTGAATTTGTAGCTTTTCCTTAAATTATATAGCAGAGGTCTGCTCTTTCCCTTTTGGTTGTTCCTTTTGTGCCTGAAAGATTTTACTAGTTTTTATAATGTTTAAGATTCTATGTTTTCTTGCTATTAGATATCCAACCATGTACAAAGAGCCTGCAGGGGGGGAAAAGGCAAAAAATAATGATAATAACAAAAAAATAATCCAAACAAAAAGAACCCCAAACAAAACCCACCACATCCCTCAAAATGAAAATCAACAGAAAATACTCCTCTTCCAGAGCTTTGAGGCTGTCCATAGAGGGAATTGCAATCTTGTCAAATAAGTCATTACAGAGAAGAAATTGTTTGCATTCTGTCCTACAAAAAAGAGGCGAATTTGAGAGGTGTATCTGCACTTAGCATGAAGGCAAAGATAAGGAACATCTAACAACAGCTGAGTTCATGCTTTTCCTTTGGAAAAAAATGTGTTCAGGTTAAGAACTCACAGCTGACAGAAAGCCATCATATATTATGTATTAGTTATACTAGAAAATGAGCGCTATTGAGCCTGATTCTGCTTATGTTTCATGATTGCATTACATGCCCCTCTGTGTCTCTTCAGTGATGGTACCTTTCTCTTTCGTAATGTTTCTTCATACTGTTTTTATATATTAT
This sequence comes from Psittacula echo, assembly GCF_963264785.1. Taxonomy (NCBI): domain Eukaryota; kingdom Metazoa; phylum Chordata; class Aves; order Psittaciformes; family Psittacidae; genus Psittacula; species Psittacula echo. The sequence continues at coordinate 33,009,476 of NC_137739.1, forward strand.
TGAAGAAGGAATTGGGAAGCTGGATGGCAAATACCGTATGTAATGAATTTTTCACAATGTATTAGCTGTTAGCATAAACTAGCTGAATTAAATGCTAATAACCATCAAATGACTTTCCAGCAGAGAATAACACATGTTCCTTCTGGCTGATGAGAGGAAAGCTGAACCAAGGCTGGGAGAGCTGTTGGGATTCAGGCAGCAGGAGCTGGACTGTACTTGCCCAGTTTGTGCCGGTGTAGTTTGCAGGTTTCCTGTTGTTCTTCTAAAACAGAGTTTTGCACATTGATTGAGGGTCTCCTTTGGCCTGAAGGGAGGGAAAATGGAGCAGTTTTTCAGTGCAAACTGTTCAGGCAGAAGCGTCTTGTTCCAAATTTAAGTAGTTTGTCTTCCCAGCTAATGAGTCTGTTTGACAGAGATAGACGGACTTCAGCAGTTTCCAGTACTGAAAGCTGGGCCAAGGAAGAAACCAAAGGGGATATGATTTCAGGAATAATTTTACTTAATTAAAAAAAAAAAAGTATATATCTTTTTAATAATTAAGTGCTGATCTTTCGGAAATGAGAACCATTACTGCTGGTCCTTTAGCTGGATGGATGTGATCTTGTAATTCCAAAATAATACCAAATAAGTTTGCCCCCAAATCATCATACTAGTTGCCTCAATTACATCACAGACCTGGCTTATCTTGCGGTTGTGTAGATTTTCAAAAGGGCTGAATTGGCCCCTTCATTTCTCTTCTAAAACATCCATTTGGTAGCAAAACATGATCTCAGCATTTATTCCTTGCTCCAGTGGAAGTAAAAGGAATTGAGTCTACTTTCAGCATTGTAACAACTGCTGGCCAAGACTCTGGTTTAGTATTCATAGAATCGTAGAATGGTTTGGGTTGGAAGTGACCTTTATGATCATGTATTTCCAACCCTCCTGCCATAGGCAGGAACGCCTTCCACTAGACCAGGCTGCTCAAAGCCTCAATGAGCTTTGCCTTAAACACTTTGAGGATGGGGCATAATATCTGATATTCCAGTGGCATCCAAGCGGGTAGGTAGACTAGCATTCACAAGAGCTGCAAAATAAGTACAGTCATGCACCATTCATCCCCTTCCTCATAGGCCCATTAGTTCAATGATGGTAAATGTCATTAGTTCTGCTAGTTTGTCTTTGTTGAGGTTACTGAAGCAGGAGCATGTGAAAGATGTAGCAATCTCTTGAGCAATATATAGGGTTTTGTTTTCTTCTTTTAGAAGTGTGTCTGTGCTGAATGCATTATAGAGATGCAACGTGTCCATGCAGGGCTAAAGCATTTACTGCTCTTCACTCTGCAAGCCTGTAGTGGGCAGAAAGGCATTTAACAGCCCTATAGATAACTTGAAAAGTGGCTTGTAGGATAAATGTCTGTTTGTTAGGCTGGATTAAAAGACAGAAAAGTAAATGTCATGTCTAAGTACTATGCTGTGAAAAACAAATTGAACTTTACATCTATATTGCATTAGTATGCTGGCTTCTTTGTTCTTGATTTATAGTTTTGAAAACTACTTTTAAGCCTTAATATGAGCATTTTTGTGTTTATGCTTTTAAAGGGAAGAATTTCTTACTATTCAATGTTTGAGTCATGTGATTACTTTTACAATTCATGGCTTTAAACATGCTTGTAACTGTTTCAAGATGAGGTGAACACAAGAACCAAAATCTCAGTCTTTGACTAGAAATGAATGTTGCCTTTGTTCATAGTGATAAGAATATCCAATTTTCATTTTCTTTAAGTCAGACTTCTAATTATGGTAGCAATTAATATGGTGGTTTACTAATCATGAAATATCAATTGATTTATTAGTTGGATGCTTTATGTGATTGAGTTCTTTCTAGCACATGGATCACAGCAAATAGTTTCTAAAAATTGTGGATAAAGTTGCAAAACTTTTGGAAGAGCAGTTAAATATTTTCTGGCTTTATGTGACATGTCTTAAAGCTATTTTGATTTAAAAATTATTATTTATATATTCTAGTTAGTAGTGGTAACACAAGTGATTATTTTCCTTTAACTAGCTTGGTGCTGATAAATTCTTAATACTTAAATTTGAATTATATATCCTATAGAGGATTATTTGAATCATGCACTTTCAGCTTGTGCTCTGATCCTACAGAAAAGCAGCTTTTCATTTCTTCTTGCTGGCCCTATGCTGCAAGATAAGATCAGTGTATGGGGAAAGGAAGCATAGCATTTACAACTGAGTTTTCTCTGTAGGGAAGTTGTACCCTGAGATCCTGTGTTTTCCATGGTTTTCTGCATTGCTGCATTTGCCATTGTTGGTGGCAAAACTTAAGGAGGAGATCGAGACGCTGAGGACCATCAGGGAGTGTGAAAGGGAGATCGATTGGTGGAGTAACTCCCTGGCATGCCAGTTGGAACGGTTCCAGGGAGATACCCCCCAAAAGGGGATGGACCCCCTGTCCTCTCAGACAGAGGGGGATGGCCTGAGACAGCCCCTGCCCTGTAGCTGTCGCGCAAAGGTAGGGGACCAAAAAGACGATGAGGGTTGGAAGCGAGTTCCAGTTCGGAGTCGTGGGCAACCTTCCTCCCTTCCTGCCCTGCTTCCCCAGGTGCCCCTCAGTAATAGGTTTGAGGCCCTGGATCTTGAAGGAGAGGTAGGTGAGGATGTGGTGCAAGGCCCGCCTACAGGGTCACATAGGAAAAGGCGGTCGACTTCGCACCTCAAGACTGCCTCTGACAAGAAAGAAAGAAAGGTCACTGTAGTAGGCGATTTCCTTCTGAGAGGAACAGAGGGCCCGATACGCAGAGTTGACCCTCATCATAGGGAAGTGTGTAGTCTGCCTGGAGCCCGGATCAGGGATATCACCAGGGCGCTCCGCAGCCTGGTGCACCCGACAGACTACTACCCGCTGCTGGTCTATCAGACAGGTGGGGGGGAAGCTGCTTCCCGCAGTCTGAGGGGGATGAAGAAAGACTACAGGGCCTTGGGGCGGATGGTGAAAGAGTCTGGGGCTCAAGTGATCTTCTCCTCACTCCTTTCATCTTCCAGTGATGATGTGGGACGGAATGGGAAAATTCAGTCCGTAAATGATTGGCTTCGAGACTGGTGCTGCAGGCAGGGCTTTGGATTCTTTGATAACGGCTGGTTTTATAAGGCACCAGTCCAGACAATGGCACGTGGGAAAGGTTTATCTCACAGAGGCAAAAGGATGCTGGGGCATGAATTAGCAGGGCTCATTTGGAGAGCTTTAAACTAGATTCAAAGGGGGATGGGGTTGTAACTGGGCTTGCCCCAGTGGGGCAGCACTCTAGAATTGATGAAGACTGGGAGGCCTCCTATAATCCTAGGGTGAAATTGGTGAGCTCAGCTCCCTCCTTGAAATGCCTGTACACCAATGCACGCAGCATGGGAAATAAGCAGGAGGAGTTAGAAACCTGTGCTCGGTCAGTAGATTATGATCTGGTGGCAATTACAGAGACATGGTGGGACAGCTCACATGACTGGAATATAGTCATGGAGGGCTATGTCCTTTTCAGGAAAGACAGGCCAGCCAGGCGGGGTGGTGGGGTTGCTCTTTATGTGCGAGAGCAGCTACAATGTACTGAGCTCTGTCCAGGGACAGGGGATGAGCGAGTTGAGAGTCTGTGGGTGAGAATTAAGGGGCAGGCTGGCAGGGGCGATACTGTTGTGGGTGTCTGTTACAGGCCACCAGATCAGGGTGAGGAAGTTGACGAGGCCTTCTACAGGCAGCTGAGAGCGGCCTCACAGTCACAGGCCGTGGTCGTTGTGGGGGATTTTAACTTCCCTGATGTTTGCTGGAAGGACTACACAGCAACCCAGCCACAGTCCAGGAGGTTCCTCCAGTGTATGGATGATAACTTCCTCATGCAAATGGTGGATCAGCAAACCAGGAGAGGAGCGCTGCTGGATCTCATCCTCACTAACAAGGAGGGGCTGGTCGAAGCAGTAAAGGTTGAGGGCTGCCTTGGTTGCAGCGACCACGAGATGGTGGAATTCAGGATCTTGTGTGGTAGGACCAGTAGAATAGCAAGTAGAATTGCAACCCTGGACTTTAGCAGGGCAAACTTTGGCCTTTTCAAGCAATTGCTAGGGGAAATCCCATGGGCAAGGCTGCTTGAAGGAAAAGGGGCCCAAGATAGTTGGTTGGCATTCAAGGATTGCTTATTCCGAGCTCAAGATCAGAGCATCCCGGCACATAGGAAGTCAAGGAAGAGGGCCAGGAGACCTGCGTGGCTAAATAAGGAACTGCTGGGTATGCTCAAGTGGAAGAGGAGAGTTTACAGGTCATGGAAGGAGGGGCTGGCCACTTGGGAGGAATATAAGGCTGCTGCTAGAGGATGTAGGAAGGCAGCTAGGATGGCTAAGGCCTCCTTAGAATTAAATCTGGTGAGAGGGGTCAAGGACAGCAGAAAGAGCTTTTTCAAATACATGGCTGATAAAACTAACACCAGAGGCAAGGTAGGCCCACTGGTGATTGGGATGGGTGCCCTGGTGACAGAAGATACAGAGATGGCAGAGTTACTGAGTGCCTTCTTTGTCTCTGTCTACTCTGCCGGAGGCAGTCCTGAAGAGCCCTGTACTCCTGAGACCTCAGATGAAGTCAGGTCAACGGAGCAGTTTGCCTTAGTCAATGAGGAATGGGTTAGAGACCAGTTGAGCAATCTAGACATCCATAAATCCATGGGTCCAGATGGGATGCACCCGCGGGTACTGAGGGAACTGGCGGAAGTCATTGCTAGACCACTCTCCATCATCTTTACCAAGTCTTGGGAGACAGGAGAGGTGCCTGAGGAGTGGAGGAAAGCAAATGTCACTCCAGTCTTCAAAAAGGGCAAGAAGGAGGACCCGTGTAACTATAGACCGGTCAGCCTCACCTCCATCCCTGGGAAAGTGATGGAACACCTTATCCTTGGAGCCATCTTAAGGCATGTCAAGGATAAGAGGGTTATGAGGGGCAGTCAATGTGGCTTTACCAAGGGGAAGTCATGCTTGACCAACCTCATAGCCTTTTATGAGGAAATAACACGGTGGATGGATGATGGCAGAGCAGTGGATGTGGTCTACCTTGACTTCAGCAAAGCATTTGACACAGTCTCCCACAGCATCCTCATAGCTAAATTGAGGAAGTGTGGTCTGGATGATCAGGTAGTGAGGTGGACTGCAAACTGGCTGAAGGAGAGAAGCCAGAGAGATGTAGTCTATGGGGCGGAGTCTAGTTGGAGGCCTGTATCTAGTGGAGTGCCTCAAGGGTCAGTACTGGGACCAGTATTATTTAATATATTCATCAATGATTTAGATGAGGGAATTGAGTGTACTATCAGCAAGTTTGCTGATGACACTAAGCTGGGAGGAGTGGCTGACACGCCAGAAGGCTGTGCTGCCATCCAGCGAGACCTGGACAGGCTGGAGAGTTGGGCAGGGAGTAACTTGATGAAATATAACAAGGGAAAGTGTAGAGTCCTGCATCTGGGCAGGAACAACCCCAGGTTCCAGTATAGGTTGGGGAACGACCTGTTAGAGAGCAGTGTAGGAGAGAGGGACCTGGGGGTCCTAGTGGGCAGCAGGATGACCATGAGCCAACACTGTGCCCTTGTGGCCAAGAAGGCCAATGGCATCCTGGGGTGTATTAGAAGGGGGGTGGTTAGTAGGTCAAGAGAGGTCCTCCTTCCCCTCTACTCTGCCCTGGTGAGACCGCATCTGGAATATTGTGTCCAGTTCTGGGCCCCTCAAGAAGGAGGGACCTTCCTTCAAGAAGGACAGGGACCTGCTGGAGAGAGTCCAGCGCAGGGCAACTAAGATGATTAAGGGAGTGGAGCATCTCCCTTATGAGGAAAGGCTGAGGGAGCTGGGTCTCTATAGTTTGGAGAGGAGGAGACTGAGGGGTGACCTTATTAGTGTATATAAATATATAAAGGGGGAGTGTCACGAGGATGGAGCTAGGCTCTTCTCAGTGGCAAACAATGATAGGACAAGGGGTAATGGGTACAAACTGGAACACAAGAGGTTCCACTTAAACTTGAGAAGAAACTTCTCAGTGAGGGTGACGGAACACTGGAACAGGCTGCCCAGGGGGGTTGTGGAGTCTCCTTCTCTGGAGACATTCCAAACCCGCCTGGACACATTCCTGTGTAACCTCATCTAGGTATTCCTGCTCCGGCAGAGGGACTGGACTAGATGATCTTTTGAGGTCCCTTCCAATCTCTAGCATACTGTGATACTGTGATATGCTGAATTCTAGTTCATTGCCTACTTTAGGATGGAGTATAGAATTTTTGGAGAAAGTACAATAGCTGGAAATGTGTTATGGGCCATAACATAGTATTCCTAGATTCTAACTCTGTGGCATGGGGGCTGAGCCAGATTTTCAGCTGGTGCAACCTGGCACTGTTCTATGATTGACATCTCCTGTTGGCATTCATGTAAATCAGTAAAACATCCAGTAAAACAGAAGCTGTTGATTCAATGTTGGTTATGTTCCTAATGAATCTATTTTTCAACTTTATATTTTGCTTCAGAAAAGTGATTTTCCATCTCATGTCAGACGTGTGTTTGTTTTATCCTGGAATCCATTATTTGACCCAGAAAATGAGTATTCATCATATTTAGAAAAGATTTCTGAATCTTGTTATATTTTTTTATTTGAAAATCTGATGCCTTGAGAGATCTTGTTCTTCAAGATCTGTTCCATGCGATCTTTCGTTTGGAGAAGAAGAGATGCTTAAAAACTCTTCACTAGAATTGAATGGACTGTTGATCTCTTCAGAAAATAGCTGGTGTGCCACCAACAGATTGAACAAGTAGAAAGTATGTATGCAAGAACTTTTCTGTTTACAGAAAGAAATTATTAGAAAACAGTATAGTAAGCAATATTTGAGGGCTGGCTGGGTTATATATTTTCCCAGGCTTTGCAATAGGGAAAGCAAACCTGTTCAAAGCATCAAACACAGGAATCATTAGAACTAGGTCAAATTCTTCTTAAAGATCAGGATCTGACTAACTTGCAAATGTCAGCTTTCCTCATATAAAGAACCATACTGTTAAGCATATTGCGTATAGAATCATAGAATAGTTAGGGTTGGAAAGGACCTTAAGATCATCTAGTTCCAACCCCCCTGCCATGGGCAGGGACACCCCACACTAAACTATGTCACCCAAGGCTCTGTCCAACCTGGCCTTGAATGCTGCCAGGGATGGAGCATTCACAACCTCCCTGGGCAACCCATTCCAGTGCCTCACCACCCTAACAGTAAAGAATTTCTTCCTTATATCCAATCTAAACTTCTCCTGTTTAAGTTTTAACCTGTTACCCCTTGTCCTGTCACTACAGTCCCTGATGAAGAGTCCCTCTCCGGCATCCTTATAGGCTCCCTTCAGATACTGGAAGGCTGCTATGAGGTCTCTATGCAGCCTTCCCTTCTCCAGGCTGAACAGCCCCAACTTTTTCAGCCTATCTTCATACAGGAGGTGCTTCAGCCCAAATGCAAGGGCGTTTGAAGGCATTGATTGTACCAGTAGTGGACTGACCTTTTGGTATTTCATTTTTTGACTTCTGTTTGTTACAGGCCAAGTGAGATATTTCAGGATGGGTAGCTGGTTGTTTTTTGAAGGCAGTATTTATTATGTGTCAAAAAAATCATTCTGGTATCATGTGATGGAGCAAGCAGTTGCAATGGCTGATGTCAGTCCCTGCCACAGCAGTGGCAGACTGAAATGTGTGCCCTTGAGTTTCTCAGACTTGTGTCTTTGTCAGTATCAGTTTAATGCATTGACCTGTAAAGTGTTCGGGTAGGCAAAAGCCCACTTCTGGGAAACTGTAGCCAGTAATACCAGGGTGAGCTGAGGACTGTGGTTATATTTTCTTAAAAGCCATGATATTTAATGCTAGTCTTTGTCTCAGGGCCTGAAGAGTATACATGTATTCGATCCTGGAAACACTGTTTCAAAACTTAGTATTGAAACCATAATTTTACTCATTGCCTGTTGGAACAGGTTTTAGTTTGGGTTTGTTTCTAAGCTATTTAGAACAAAATGTAAATGAAAATTGAAGAATATCTTATCTGTGCTGGAGGCTTTGGTTTCCTTTGCTGCTTCTGTTAGCTAGCCACCACGATATGTACTACACCAAGGTGTAGTTTGTACTAGAGGCTGCATTTACGTAAATGGTTGGAGTTTTCTGCTGACACTGAGATGGTTGTATAATACCAAGGACAGTGCAGGTGTTCTCTTCAGGGCACTGTGCTCCCCAGGAAAGCAGAGCTAGATGCGCCTAGCCAAATAGTAACAGAGCTCCATCTGCTTTAGTCCTTCTACATAGAATAGAATCATAGAATAGTTAGGGTTGGAAAGGACCTTAAGATCATCTAGTTCCAACCCCCCTGCCTACAGACAATGCTTACACATTTATGTGAAATCCCACCAGAAAAGATCTGAACAGTTGTGATAGCTCTACTGAGAAAAGAAAGTGAGCTTGAAACAGAATTTTGTGGTGATTTTGTGTATTTGTTCTATTGTGTCTTAAGAAACACCCTTAGCTTTGATTTTCCTAGGTTGGGTTTCTATTCGTTGCTGTCCCTCTTCCTTCTGCTCCTGCACTGTAGAAGTATTCTGCCAAATCCAGTATAATAGGAAAATAAGAAAACATACTGTCTATACTGAGGAAGTGGTTTCCTTAGAAATGCTAACCATATGAAAACTATAAATGCTGATAGTTGAATAAAAATCCACTATAGTTGAATATGTGGATGTGGGCCCTGGAAAAAAGTTGAAAGTGGAATATGTTTGCCAGAGAAAGGGAAAAAAAATCTTGTTGCTGCCTAGGCTACTTGCCAAAGTGCAGTTGAAGTAAGATTACTTTAGGTGTGTTGTGTGATAGCTTTTCCTCTCACTTTTTATATAAGGTGCTCAAAGGAACATGGATATGAACAAACGAAGGTCTGTTTTGATTTCATACTTTCATGAACTCATAACTGAACAAATAAGTGTATGCTTTGATAACTGTGTGTGGGACAGGGCTGTTGGTGGTGCCGTCAGATGGGACGCAGTACTGCTCAGCTCCCTGACACAGCTGCTGTGGTGTATGGGCAGACACAAGCCGAATGCTGCTCTTACTGGTCCCATTGCGGTATTAGCGAGTGGGTTTTACAGCTGGAAGAGGTCAGAGGGGCAATTGCTGGCAGCAGAATGGGATACAAAACCCAGTGAGAAGAGTCTTGTTACATGCAGAGCTTTATTCTCCCTGCTTTCTGTAACCAGCAGAGACCTTCTTGCTAGTCTTGAGTTACAGTAGCAGTTTAATATAAACATGCTATTGGTCTGTGTATAGAATGCTGCCAATGCTAATAGACACCAATGCATGATCAGTGAGGTGCAGAGCTTTACATGTGTCTCAGGTGGAGATTTGCTGTTGAAATTCTGCTATCCTTCTACCTCATCAGATATAAATTTTGATATTTTTATATCTACTTTATTTTTTTTTTTCTCCTGGGACCTGCACTTTGTGAATTACAAAATCAGTCAATCAATAGGTTTTCTTTAAAGGAAAAGGCAGGCATGAATATTCAGCAGTCATAAAATGCTCTGAAGATTGCCATCTAATAAGGATGAAATAAAAAGCAGAAGCTGATTGGAGTCCTAGAAAATGGGATATTCATCTATTTATAGGAATTTGAGTCTTCATACGCCACATTTTGTAATTTAGTTCTCAGTGTTGTTGATTTTAAGCGCTTCTGGAGAAATCATTAAATGAAGGAAAAGTAAGAGGAATTTTAGAAGAACCAAGTTGTGTTGATTTACAAAAGAAGAATAGAGCCAACACGATTTGTCTGGTTTTGAAAGATGCATGAGTGAAAAATATAAAATCTCATTATTGCTGGAGAACTGCCCCATGCCAGGGACTTGCTGTCTCCAACACAGACCAATTTGCTAAAATTTTGCTAAAAAACTACAAAGGATGTAATCACACTTTTTCATCGTGCTTATTTTTCAGACCAGGTCATAGTCCTTTCCAATGCAAGTGCCACCCTAGAGCAAATCTTTGTCATATAAATTTTTTTCTTACATCTTTTGTGTGTTTGAGTGCTCTTGCTTCTCTCTTCTCATTTCTGGCTCCTATGTGTGTGACTTGGGAGAGCATTCATAGGACTTGTGAGAAGAAGATGACCTGTGGTTGCTCAGAAAGAAAATATTAAAAAAAAAATAAAATAAAAAAATTGCTCGATTTCCATTTCTACAGAGATGTTTTAAACAGCTGCTGACATTGTGGGAGACCTGGAAAGCCTCAGGGAATCATTCTACCTTGTGCTTGATTTAATTGAAAATATTCTGCGTATACTTTGTAAAAATTTAAATGTACAAACTATGAAATTGGGGAGAGAGGACATTATAGGGAGATATACTCAATATCTCTTGTGGAAATATTGCCCATTATTTTATTTATATAAGTATTACCATAGCTAGAAAACAATGTCAAGGGTTTTGAGGGTAGGGGGAGGAAGCCTTAAAACTAAGCAAAGCTTGATGTTATGTCAGCAGGGCTGGGCTAACTAATCATCATGCCATTTTCTAGCTGATGTGTGCACCTGACCCATAATGTCTGTTAATTGTAATATGAAAAATAATGTAGTGCACCTGCAGAAGGTGGAAGGAAATTGCACTCTGTTTTGGTATAATTTTAGCATGGTCTGCCTCTCAGCAAGGATGCCTGTGTGCTCTGTAAATAATACTTTTAAATCAAGTCCAGTTGAAGGAGTTAATGTCCTTGCTTTGGAGAAACTTGTTCCCAATAGGTACGGTACTCTTGCCTGGGAAAGCAGCGATTGGCAGTAAATGGGGACGAGGACATGGGAGCTGTGAGTCTCTGGGCCTCAACATTCTTGTCTATACCATCTGAAATAAGATGATGTCAAGGGACTCATTCTAAGCCAAGTCATTCTTTCCAATAGTTGCTCTTGTATTTTCTTGGCAGCAGTATTAGCTAGATTCTTAGGTCAACTTGGCCATGCTGTCACTGCTGCTGTGAGTGGTCCACTGAGCTGTGCTCCCACTAGCTGTGTGGGCAGCTAATGCATCCATCATAGCCTAGCCTTGGGAAGGAAGGGTTTCTCTGGGAACAGCTTACGGGAAAAAACTGCAGTGCAACACTGACTCCTGCCTCTTCCACTTCAGTGGAGCCACTCCAGCTTTATTGTGAACAACTGTTCAGAAATGTGTAATATTTTGTACACTCAATATTTAATTTTCAGTACTGCTCAGCGTATCTATGATGTGTAACAGCTTTACTGGCAATGTATCCTGAATGTCTCAGTTGCTCTGAACTTTCCTGTTTGGCTGGCTGAGGGATTTCAAAACTAGGAAAATATAAATGTCAATTATTTGGTGTAGAGAAGTCTATCTTAGTGAATTAAGTTGTTAAAAATGTGGATCTAAATTCACATTATACTTGCTGGTGGCTTTGTTTGGTTTTTTTTTTTTTTTTTTTTGGGGGGGGGGCAGAGTGGGGTGTTGGTTTTCTTATAGTTTGGGTTTTCTGGCTGCTTTCAAGTGCCATGCTAAGTGCTTTCACTGTTCTTAACTTCTTACTAGATGAAGGATTGGCTTGCAATTTGGTTTAACTCAGTGCCTTTGAGGCAGATAATTTTTCAGTGGAAATTAACTGTGGATCATTTCAGAGGATCATTGCATGTTTAAAGAATGTTAAGTCCCAGTTGCTTGCTTGTGCACCAGATTTAAGTATGTTTAGTCTCAGAGCAGGATGGCAGACAAGGGAGACATTGTATGAGGAGGTGCAGATCAAGCAGAGAATAGCCACTGGAGACTGAAACACCACAGTATTGCTATTACTGTACTATTACTTGTATTGCTATAGCCTCTAAAAGGTATGTCAAAGGGAGGGGATTTTTGAGTTCATGTAAACAATAATGGAGTAATCTTTGCCTATTAAATTGACACAGCATCCACAGTTTACAGCTGCTGAGAATCCAGACTAAAATTTGCTTAAAAAAATTGGTTCTGGTAGAGCTAGATATTCGGATAAAATTTTCCTAAGAGGGAGAAGGTAGCTAGCAAAATAAGCAATAAATGTTGAATTGCAGAAAATAGGCTCTGGAGCCTTTGAAATGCAAACTTTCTTTAGGAATTCAGGAGCCACATGTGTAGGAGGTCTTCTGAACAATCTGGCCACCACTTTTGGGTATATACGAATTCAACTGTCATTTGGTGCCTAATAGTCTAGTTCTGGTAAGCTGGCCTTTTGACTAAATTCATCACTGCAAAATGCCAGTCTGGAATCCTTGCTCATGGAAGTGAATGAATTGAATACATACTGAGCGTATGAAGGGTTTCATTATGCAGAAGCTTTAGAAGAACTGAAACAAGAAAAAATCATCTCCCCCTCCTCCCTGACCCCTCTCCCCATCCCCCCCTCCCCCGCCCCCCGAGTTATCCAGTCAGATGTATGATTCAAATACAGACTGGCTATAGTTGTATTTTCTGTAGCATGTTTCTTGCAGACCCCTGGCAAACTTCGTTTGCTGGCGTAGTCAAGTCCAACTTGCATTAAACTTAGCAGGAGCTGTGCTGACTGAACTTGGCCCTCTGCCTGCAGAAAATTAAATGCATCGGCAGGTTAGCCAGAGGAAAGTGTTCTTCTATTCGGGGTGCTCGGCACTCATTCTGAGGTACTCTGGGCTTGTGGAAAAGAGGAATGCTCCAAAATCAGGCCTAGCCAGGAGCTGGGACAAATTGCATCTTCCTTTTTCTTCTCTGTATTAAACACTAGGAGGCCTGAGAACTTTACAACGCATGGTCACAGGCAGGTTCTGGATGCACAGTTAGCCTTACCTGCACTTTGGACTTCGTGTCTGTACCCATAAAAATGAGAGCACTACTTCTTTATTCAGTTTTTTGAGGGATGGGTTTGATGGTGGAAATCAAAGTCATGGTGTCAGCCTTCGTCCAGGTATGGTGGTCACGCTAACATGTATACAGCAGGGATTCTAACATGTGTGTGTTCATGCATGAAAGCACACCCTTCAGTCCCTAGAAAAAAATGGAGGAATATGTGAATAGCTCTTTAAATCTAAGACTCTATTTGAGTTATTGCAGTGTGATCATGAGTCTCCCTTCTAAGCTGTTTTAGCCCCAACCTGCACCTCTCCAGCTTGTCCTTTATTTGATTATTTTTGGGATGCAGTCCTGTTTCTGAAAGTGGGGTAGGCACTTAGTAGTATAAATCCCATTATAAATAAATGGGAATCAGAAATGCTCATGCTTGGTTGGTGTCTTTTTTTTTTTTTTGCTGTTGGTTTTTTTGTTTGTTTGTGGTATTTTTATTTTGTGTTTGAAAAAACCCATCAAATGTCATTTTGTGTTACTTGAAATCACGTTTAAAAAAAAGTAGTTCTAGAAGATGTTAGTAACCAGCATTCCTTGCATTGTTTGATGACTTACTTATGAAGTGGGTAGAATTGTATTATCTGGAGTTGCAACACTTCAGTCTCTTTTAGAATGTTTACAATAAAAATCTGAAGTTGACAAGTATTGGGGAGTATATTTATTCCCTTGCTGTGGATTAAACAATTGATTCTGAAAGATTAAAATGCCCCACCTGCCTTCTTGCACACTTCTGTTTTGCCGTGTCAAACAATATAAAATGAATACTGCACTTCCCTCTATCTAATTGAATAATTTACTGTAAATAGCTGTCATTTACTTTAGAGCAGTAGGGGATCATTAGCCAAATGGATGTGAGTAAGTCATGCCTTTAATGCGTTAGAGGGGCCTAAAATGGAATCATCTAAATGGAACCATCAATACAGCATGCTGAATTAAGTCAGAGGCACTTAAAGCTTTAAGTCCTCTTTCTTGTAAATTACACGCTCCCTCGGCAGAAAGGTAATCGAGAACTTGCATAAAATATAGTATCTTTGTTTCAAAGCTTTATTTTTAATGAATAAAATAGTACTATTTAGATAACATGATTAGTAGGTAGAACTGTGTTTTGGATTTCCCTTGCTTTAATTACCTCCCTCCTCTCTGACTGAAGCCTTCTTGCTTGCAAGCAGCTACTTGTGCTGACTAATATTGGCTCTATTCTGTAAGTAAGTAAAATGAGAGGTAATAAAATATATTTTCTTGACTTTTATGGGTATATGACCTGATAATTATTTCCAGAAGTTGGTATTTTGTGTATGTAATTTTAGAAAGGTGCCAGTCAATCTTAACTCCTAAATGTACAATACGTTTTTGGCTGAAGTCACTGGCAGGGGTGTCAGGTGCTTTAATGCATCTGTCCTTCTCATTGACCCCTCTTGGTCCCATCTAGTTCTTTCATTCAGTTCCCTGTTATCCTGGAAAAGGTTGGTTTTCAGTTAAAATTGGAAGCCATACTTTCAATGACATCTAAGAGGATGATTCAATAGAGGTAGCAACTGCCTTGAGGTTTGAGGCTTAATTTGAAAATTATTTTAATTGTAATTTTGGTACCTTGTATTATCCATAAGAATGTTCTTTTTTTGAAGTGTATTGAGGTCCCTCCAACCTCAACATTCTCTGATACTAGCTTCTGCGTCTCAGTGACTTTGTGGGAACAAGTGGCACATGTTTTACAAAAAAGGCCTTTCCCTTCTGAGTTTTTACTTGGCTCTGTTTTATTCTTCTAATCTTCTAGGGATTCTACAACATTAAGGTTCCTGACCTATTTTTCCACATTTATTTGCTACTGAGTTCTTAGTCATCTCCTGTCAGTGGTCAACCATTTCATTTTTTAAATTTTTTTTTTTTTATGCACTAGGAATTCCACTCACACATATGAACTCTAATTTCTTGCAATTAGATTTGGGCAGATACTTTAAAATCAAGTTAAGGTTCAAGGGCTATAAATAAACAAAACCCCTTCCTTCCTGACCCCCCACTATTGCAAATTTAATCTGCCACTGTGCTGAGGAGAGCAGAAAAATTTGATATGGAATTTGATATCAGAATATGGAGAAGTTAAATAACTTGCTGTTTGGCTGGGAGGAAGTTGGTGACAAACCTTGTTGTGGAAAGCAGAATTATATCCTTATTTTCATTCACTAGCTGTAATCATTGCCCTATGTTTCCAGTAACCATTTTTTCCACTTCTTACTGAAATGTATGGGGGATTTTTTTTTTTTTTTTTTTTTAAAGGTAAATTCATCTTGTGCTTTGAAACTTTTCAGAATCTGCTTATGAATGGCTTTCACTTTTATTGAATGAGTCATGAGTTGAAAGCTCTGTCCTGTAGTTCCTCCATGAGTAATGCTTAGCATTTTCTTGGGTTCTCTTTTAGAAGACTATTAAATTAAAAGAAGAATCTGTTTTTTGATATCTTAATGGACAATTAGATGGCTAGGTCTCAGAACTGATTTACATTTACCACTGCAGGAACTTAAATATTTTCCTCCAATTTTAGGATGTCACTTTTTCTTGCATGTATGTGTCACTGGCCATAGCTCTTACTTCTTTAAATAAATAAATACATTTTGTTTTTTAGGACTGCTGTGGAAGTTCTGATTCTGCTTTTGAGGACAGTTTTTCACTAAGGTCTGTATTGACAGTAGCTACCATAGCTGGCCCATGTACACAAGCCTCAAGTTACCTACTTAACATTAAAGTTGTGGTAATGAATATAGGTAGTATGTGGCATCAGGAATCCTGTTCTTTCACCTGAGCACTGACTGAGAGAGGTCATGGGTTGTTCCCATGAAACTTCTGTGCTGAGTGTTGTCCAAATAAGGTGTACTTGCATGTGCAGTCCCTACTGAAGGTGGGGCAGAGTGTTTCCCTGACTGCTCAGATGGCAGATCCTTCCTCTTGGATGCCAAGGCACAGGCACATCAGTAGACGGGTATTGGCAATATCTTCCAAGTTATTTGGCATGCCTAGACCTCAAGTATTTACTGGTATAACATAAGTGTCATTGGCGCAGGCGGTTCTTTGGATCCAGTTGATGTAAACGTTGGATAGTTGATAGCATCCCTAAGCTTAGGCACTCTGGATGTAACAAAACCCATATTTGCAGGTGGAATATACACTCTGTCTCCATGATGGGTTACATATGGGTATGTTCTCTTGCTGAGGCCAATTATTGGCTTTGGCTGCATTTGGAGATATTGGAAGATGATGGCTGTTTATAGATGAGCAGAATTTTCTGTGGCTGATCATGAAAAATTGAGATGTATGAAACTTGCGAAAGTGAAATTCTCTCTAAAGGTGGTAACTCGAAAAATGCTGTTATTTTAATAGTGAAGTGAGCTCTCTGGAGATATTTAGAGTTGACTTGGCTACTCTTGCAAGTGGGAGATGGTCTGCCTCACAGCCCACGTAACACAAGTAACAACAGAAACAAGCCTGAAGATTGAAGTTTTTAGGGCAATGGATGAGCTCTGTGACCTCTGGTAAGTCTTAGTGCATTTGCACAAGAAACGGTCAACACCAGATTTCTGGGAGTGGAAGTTCATGGAGAACTTTGATGCTTAAAGATGCCCTTGAGTTTTACTTGTCTTATGTGCCTGGAGAGTTAGTAGTGCACAGGCTTGTATTAGAAGGGTGTGAATGGACTGCTTTCCAAATGTGAATCTAATGTGTATCTGTCTGGCTTTCAGTGAGGTATTGATGAGCAAGTTCTGCAAGGCTCAAGCCAGAACTGATAAAAAACCCCATAGTCACAGTTGTGTTTTTCTGTGGGGAGGAAAAATCAAGTCTGGAATCTGAGCACTCCTAAGCCTAGTGATTAGGAATTAATTGAATTTTGCTGCTAATACAAAAAGTTGGCTCTGGGACCTTTACTTCCATCTAATTCTGGTGTATGTATCTACTTCTGCTATCAAAACTCGTAATAATAATAAGAAATATTAATCAAAACATTATCCTTTTTCTGCATTGAAACTAGTAGTGTTTAAAAAACAAATTCTCTTCTTCAATATCACTTTTTAGAAAATCATAAGAAAAAATAATACAGCTGTCCTGGAACAGACTGGAGTTCATTGTGTACTCAAAACTTGCATGCTAGTTCCTTTGTGTAAGATGCTACTGAACATCAGCTGAGAAGCACGGTCAGTTACTGTATCTCAGTACTGTAGCTCAGCTGATAGATGCAAAGTTGCTGGTCCCCAGTAACTTGCTGTGTATCTGGGAGTTACTAATGAGAAAGTAGATACAGGCCATAAATTTTATACCTTCAAAATTTGGAGCTTTACTAAGTAAAAGTACTGTGACATGTAGATTGTCACTTTTTAAATCAAACTACACAGGTCTATTGAGCTACAATATTTATAGGAATGATACTGTGTAATAGAGTTATGATGTAAAATAGGGGAGATCCATTAGATGTTATGAACTGATAAGGTACTGGAAGTGGCAGCTCAAGGAAGTTGTGAATGCTCCATCCTTGGCAGTGTTCAAGGCCAGGTTGGACAGAGCCCTAAGCAACTTGGTTTAGTGGAAAGTGTCTCTACCCATGGCAGGGGATTGGAACTAGATGATCTTAAGGTCCTTTCCAACCCAAACCATTCTGTGATTCTGATACTTAGTATTGCTATAAGCTGATGGAGGATGTAGTGTTGACTCTACAGCATAGCTGGATTTTAAACAGAAGGCCTAGCACAAAGCTCTTTGCTACACACTGTTCTTGAACTCGTACTGAGTATAAGTGGCAAACCCTGAATCTTGCTAATTCACATTTTCACTGAATCCTTCGTCATGCAGCCTTTTCACTGGTGGACACATTTCAGGAAAAGGGCATCTAGTTTTGGTCTGTCAGGATGAGTAATGTTATAAGCCCTCCAGTGTGGCATAATTCTTCCACCGTACATCCATCATCATCTGAACTTTACTTGCTAACAAACAATACTCCTCTCCTTGTGTCTTTTCCTATTGTTTTGTTACCTGTGCTCTTCTCCTTGGTCCTTTCATACTAAAACTTCAGCCCATGAATTATGTGTGTGTGGGGAAGGCAGGTGGAGAACACTAAAAAAACCCAAACAAAACTCCCAAAACAAACTAACCAAAAAACTAAAAGTCTCCCTTCTACACCCCCAAAAAGAAAAAAACAACCAACCAACCAAAACCAAAACCTAAAAAAAAAAATCCACCAAACAAACAAAAAAATGAAACCAATCCCAAAATGACCAATCTCTGATGTTACATCAGATAATGCCATTTGAACTTTTTCACTTGACCTTCTGGAGATCTGCAGTCAGAGGCTCGGGAGTGCTCTTGACACAGAGTTCAGCACATTGACTTGAAGTAGGCTTTGCGCTTTCTGGTCCAAGCTGTTCCCAAAACACAACTTGAGCTCTGGAGTAAATCTATCCTAATGTGTACAGGCTGCAAGTCCCCCTGAGCCTTTAAATTTGCTAAGGATTTCCAGATGTTCTCTGGTCATGTTACACCTGCCCCTGAGACACTGAATACAGGAACGATCCTACAGAGCAGTTCTGCCTCTAGTCCTGCTGGAGATACCTTATCTGCATTGCTATTACAGCTTTTTGGCTTCTTAATGTTTTCTGTGAAGGACAGAAGGAGAAGAAAACGTGTGATGACTGGATACTCTTCGGTGGTGATTCAAAAATAAATGCAGTATTTACTCCTTAAAAAGTGAAAAATTCCACTGCTGCTTTATTACTCTGCCTATGTGGAGAATTATAATCACTAGGCAATGTTGCTCTGTTAATAGGCAGTCTGAAAGTGTTAATTTGTTATTAAAGAAAAAAAGCAAGAAATATGAACACTTAAATGTTGCTGTAGGCTCAAATGTTCATATTTTTCTGTATAGCTAATTTCATAAACATACTCTGATCTTATTTTTTGTTTTTATAAGAAGTTCATGTTTGTTTACAGGATTTATTGTGCCTATCTAGAAAAGACATGCTTAAAGGTAGAGGTTGCAATTAGTATGAAGATAGCTTAGTGGAGAAAAATCACTGCTCAGAGAGCCTGGATCCTTGAAGGTACATAGCTCAACCACACTTACTTTACATTTTCCTTGGTGTGTTTTGGCTCATCTTGTATAGTTGTCAATAAATTGGATCTCCTGTGCTTGTATTCTGTTGGGTTAGCTTATTAGCAGGCAATAGTTTGGACATCTCTTATTTCCTTTCTTACACTCTAACTTTTGCATATAGTGCTCTGATGTCCTTTTCTTTCTTTTCCCCAATATGTAGAGGAAAGGGAAAAATATGATAGATGTTAGTGGTAGAAGTAGCAAGTTTATTGGTAATTCATATAGAGAGCTTGTTCAGTGACTAGAGTGAGCTATTCTTGGCCTTTTGTGTTTATGTTGAGTTCTAGGTAAATATGTGTTTGTGTTGGCCTAAAGCTGATTTTAAGGTCTTCAGATTTATGGCAAAAAAGGTGCAATTGGATATTAACTCTGTAAAATGAAAACCTTAATGGCAAATATTGTGAAAATACCACCACTGTTTACCATTCAATGCCTTGTGATACTTCCAATAGAGACTCAGTTAGTGTGGGCTGTGACCTGAATTAATAATATTATTTTGCTCATCTCTGTTAAAATGTCAGATTTTTTTTGTTGCTGTTCTTTAGAGGAATATCAATGTAAGTCAAGATGTCTTTTAGACTACCTGTCTAACTGGAACTGATATTAAGAAAAATAAAGTCCTTCCATCCCAGCAAAGAGATCATATACAGTCATGTGCAAAGGTATTATTGATGTATTTCCTTGCAACAACTGAGCTACTTGTGTAGCTCCTTACTCTTTTCCCTTCTCTGAAGTTGTTAAACACCAATGTTGTTGTCTTCTCGATGTGTTTATTTAATATTCCTAGTATTGAACATACGAATATTTGGTTTAAATTTATACTTGTCTCACATTCAACTTTGGGTAAGTAAGCTTCTTGTTTCTCTATTTCCTGCCTAGATATGGAGATGATTTTCTTTTCTCTTTTCATTTTAAGCTCCTTTTGGATTTTGTTTTTATTTTTGTAGGGGAAGTAATGCAGTTACAGCCCAGGATTCATTACACTTAGAAGCCTCACGTTAACAAACAAGAGAAACCCCTGATATTCTGCTGGCACTTCTAAGCAGTATAGTCTATACTTGTACAGGCTTGTATAACAATCTCTGATAACTATCTTTTTGTGTCCTACATAATGGCTCGTTGAAAAAACAGCCCTTTTATTTCTGATCTAACGCAGCGACTGGCAAGACAGAAGATCCTACCTCCTGTTGAGGGGAAAAGATGAAATCCCTTAGACTGGATGCTGTTTGCATGTGGCTATGGTGTCAATGAAAATCAGACCAAATCAGGGGCTTTTCACTTGAATTTATTTATTGGCAATCAACACAAACCTCTGATCTGTAATACAGGCGCTGGGGGAAGTATGGCAGAGCTTCTAATCTGCCCTCAGCAGCCACTGTTTTCAGGGAGACCTGCGAGGCTGAGGCAATGCCGGCAGTCGTTTCCTCGCAGTTCTCGTCAAGGTGGCTGCAGCCTCCTTGCAGTTCCCCTCACGGAGGCTTCAGACCCCTTCTGGGCTCAGCCCTGAGGCTGCTGCCCTGTTAGTGCCGTTTTGGCTGGGCTTACCTCAGGGCTGCCTGGAACCAGTTCCAACCGGTGGGCAGCAGCTGTGGGGTTCCCCTCAGAGGCGGTGCGGGGCCCTCAGAGCCACACCTGTGAGGTAACAAATCAGCAGCTGGTATGTCCCTTGCTGCTGCCTTATATCTAGTTGGTGCGGAGAAAAATAAACAAAACCTAATACACAGTAGAGAGGGGAGGGACTTGTTTTTTGGTCTGACAGCTGCTGAGTGTCTCGAAAAGGAAAACCCTTGTACCACGTAGGGGCTGTTGATGCAGGTGCCGCCATGGCTGAGAGCAATCATAGTGAGGAGAGCCAGTATGCGAATCAAACAGCCAAAGCCTGTTTGTTGCTCTTCAGAAACACCTCTGGAACCAAGAGGTCGTGACCAGGAACAGGGATGCCCTTATTGTGAGCATTTGAATTGAGATTTGTGTTGGTGCAGGTGATGTTGTATTCGATGCCTGGTTTACTTTAAGAAGGGAGAGGGAAAGCACTATGCGGCCTGTCAGAAACCGAGGGAAGTGTAAATACAGGGAACTGTACTTCTCAGCATTTCATGGTAGCAAGCTGCATTAATGCTGCTCTGAGCACCAATAAACATTTTTACATGGTGATTATTCTGTATCACATAAAGATAAAATATAGCTCTGGAGTGCACCAACTTGCCACCTATTATTCAGTTCCTGAACCTCAAAAGCAAATTCTTTTCCAGTGAAACTGCCTCTAAAATGCTAATTGCTAGAAATGTGGCCACTAATCAGTTTGCTCTCATAATACTGCCATCTATATAAATTGGTGTGCCCCCTCCAGAAGGGGAGATTTTAAAGACTTTCACTGGTAAGATTTTTGTTTTTTTAAAAAGATGCCAACTAAATGATTAGTCCAGTGGCTTTTTGACAAAAATAATTTTAAGGGGGGAGGGGAGAAATATTAAAATCTGTAATGCCTTTCTCTATTACCCATTTAAATATTTTCATAAAGTAGTTTGTGATAATGTAAATGCTATCTTTCTAGAGATTTTATATCTAAATGGGAAAGCTTGCTAAAGATACATTGTAAGAAAACCCATGCCTTAGCAAAAGGACTAACTGTAATGCATGTGATGACATCCCTGATCTGTGTCATGGAGAAAACTGGATTACCTGGGTAACACAGTCTATGCTTCTCATCCCAGTTCAATCAGATTTCTGGTTGCATTGCAGATATACTCCTTAGTGTGTCTGCATATGACCCATTTGCTAAGACAAAGAAATTGAATGAGCTATCCAACATTCCTTGCTTTAAAAGCAGATTTTTGCTTTGTGGTTATTATAAATTAAAAATTTTATATGTTCAAGGAGAGTGTTCTGAAGGCTCCAAAACCAGAAAGTAAATAAAGGAATCAAACTCTGTATGCATATGAATGGGACTGGCTTCAGCTATCTTTCTTATTTTTTTTATCCCCTCCGCCCCCCTTCCCACCCAGTATTTGCAGTTAGCAATATTGCACTTGTTCTGTCTTAACCATCTACAAAGTAATGTTCTTTATCTGTATGTTTCAGAATAATCTGTTTGAACTGAGACAGGTTTTTATTTGCTTCTCTTCCTTTTCCCCTGTATGTTTCTAAGATACACCTGTGTACAGCAAGGCAAAGATGAAAAAAAGAGAACACCAAAGTAGTACAGACTTCAGTTTGCATGAATCTATATTTTAAAATATCATGTGTATTTATATTATATAATATAGTACACATATATATATATGTATATCTTCAAGGCCAGGTTGGATGAGGCTTTAAGCAACGTCGTCTAGTGGAACATGTTCCTGCCTATGGCAGGGGGTTGAAACTAGATGATTTTTAAGGTCTCTTCCAAACCAAACCATTTTGTGATTCTGTGATACGTAAAAAGGGATATTGTCAAAGATAGACTTGTTTAAAATGAGCTCCTCTCATTTCAGAAAATAGAGAGAAAAGATAGGAAGAAATATGCATTAAAAATAAAACCCTATATAACTGAAAATGAATTCATGCTTCAGCTTGCAATTGAAGTGTAAGGCATAAACTACTCAGCAGTGCTTCCTCTTAAATTATTGGTTCTGCAAGAGCAGCTACCATGAATCAATTATGCAGGTAGTGCCTGTTCCCACCTCTTTCTCATCTAGTTTTAATTTTGGATTCTAGGAGTGTTGTACATACATCTGTGTATGTGATCCCATGCTAATACAACCTATTTTAATGCATCATTTTAAGAACTCTTAATTATTTCTTACTCCTGGTTTTATATCTGCTTAGATTTGTGACACCCATCTTAATTCTGAATTGGTTTTTACTATTGTAATTAATTCATGCCTATATAAGCCTGTTATAATGTGAAATATCAATGGGATCTTGAGTCCTGAAATGGTTGGTGTGAAAAACTTCTGATGGACTAGATGTGTTGCTGAAGGACAGAGTGTATGTATTTACTTTCTGACCTATCACATAAAAGCTGTCAGAATTTTGCTCTTAATTTGATTTGTAGCATTCCATTAACAGTTATTCTGTGTACCAAGAGAATAATAACTAACTATTCCCAGACTCCCAGAATTATAAAATAAGGACAGGCACTGTTTGGCAGAACAGAGATTGTCCTGTGCTACAGACAGGAGCTGTTCATATTAATCAAGTGATATCTAGTCTGAAATGACTTTTAGCTAATGACTTCTTATTCTCAGGTTAACCATATTATTTATAGGTAACATGTTCTTCTCATTCTGGTGATTATTAATTATCAAAGGCTAGATGCATGGATTTCTGCCTTCCAGAAAGAGAAATTATGCTCTTGATTGACCTTATTTTAAGATATTCTCCATCTTGAAATTATGACCTTAGGGGTTAGAAACGGGGTGACAGAAGTTCATGGATTTTTTTGTTTGTTTGTTTTAAGCCTTTACAGTGGTGGACGTGTGTGCAGTGAACAAGCTCAAAAACATGATTTTAGCTGCCTGAATTTCAGGGCTTAATTTTTCAGGCCACCATTTTCTGATGAAGAGCATCTTTAGGACCATCAATAGTAGCGTAAATGAGTCACACTTCTTTCCCCTTGAATACATGCTGGTACTGTGATACTTTTGGATGTGGATGTATTTCTATTGGAATTCTGACTACTAGAATCCTTATAATTTCTGGCTGGTTTAATATAAGCTAACATGTTGAATGATGGAGAAGAAATTAAACTGGGAGATTTTAAAGATGGAATTCGTTGTTTCTGCTAGAAAACATCGTTTACAGGATGCTAAAAAGCCACTTTGCACTGTAGAAGCTGCTTACCAATGCAGACTTGAGCAAGAGGAAGCTGCCAGCAGGGAGTTCCTGTAAGGCAGAAGAAGCCTGCTGTTGTGGAAACAGTGGTTTAACAGCTCCTAGCCACATGCTGTGCTAAGGAGGCATTTCACAGGTTTCATAGATGCTTTCAAGCCTGGTGTAAATTAGGATGAGACTCCTCCTTCTGTAATTTATGGGTGGAGTAGCTTAACGGTTCTTTAAGCTGTTTTTAGTTCTGTCAATTGTCAACACCAGGGCCTGGCTTTTGTGCACAAACACCTCTTCTTGGTGGTGTGTCTTTTTGGTTGGTTGGTTTTGGGGTTTTGTGGTTTATTTTTTGTTTGTTCTTATTGGGTTGTATTGTGGGGTTTTTTTTCCTTTCCTTTTTTTTTCTTTTTCTTTTTTTTTTTTTTTTGTTGGTTTAGGGTGTTTTTTTTACCCATGAAGGTCACATCCTCTACTGACACTGTTTTTTTCTGTGAGCAATGCTTACATGCTATTTCATGTGTGATGCTTTGTTTCTGTCTTGTCTAGTAGTTCTCTGAAAGAACATTTTAGCTGACTGTCCTTCATGGGAATGAAATGGGGTTTGTGGTCTGCTTATCTACATCTCTCCAGTAAACATGAGGAAACAACATCTTAAAATCTAATTCAGTGTTGACATGAGAAATGACAAAGAAAGATGAAGGACAGGGAGAAACTGCTGCCTTGAATATATTTAGTTCCACATGCACACATTGGTGTCTATGAAAAGAGTTAAACCAATTATGTCATTATCTATAATTGCAGTACAAGTCTATGTGCAGAAATTTATGTAAAATTCTATATAAGATATTAAAAAAAAAACCTTATAATAGTCCAAGAGTGACTATTTTATTTCAGCTTAAGTGTCACTCAGGCTTGTGCCAAAATGACCAATATTGTGAACTACAAGTATCATTATTTTTTTGTACAAGTTTACCTAGACAGCATCTCTGATCAGCTGTGTGCCTTGATCAGTGGCCACTGAAGCCAGGGGAAATAACCATTAACTTCTTCTGGACAACTTTGCTGGTATCAGCTATTAGTATATATACAGTTCATAAATGTGAGTGCATGTATATACATGTGTAGCATATAACAAACTGTATGTATATGTTTTTATGAAATTAAGTCAGAGGAGCATCTTTCAAATGGTCATTTGGAGCAAGGTGTCTGACTTCAGGCACTGTTTCAGATCTGTAGCTCTGCTTGCAGTCACACTGTTTCCACCATCTGTGAGGAAGCAGCTATTGGAAAAGGTTAAGACATATCTCAATCTTGTAACCTTGAGTGCATGCAACCTGTTTTGATTTGGGTTTTTTGTTTGTTTGTTTTTGTGGAAGACACAATATTTGATACTCTGGAAGCTTTTTGCTTTGGTTTGAGGTGGTGATTAGGAAGTAATCTAAATAGTTATATTAAGAGACCTTCCTTTTAGGAGTGCTGTCTAGAGCTCAATGCTGTGTTGTGGCCTTTAATAAAATAAAAAGCAGCATTAACTAAACAGAAGGGTTCAGTCTTATCAGGATCTTTACTAGGAAATACAGTTGCCTTTTTCTTACTGGGAAAGGTGAATGAGAACACTGAAAACTGAACAACGTCTGCATTGAGCACCATGATTTCCCAGCATATGCAGGAGCCATTCTGAACATGACCAGAAGCTTGTTACCGTATCAGTCACTGGGTCTCCAACCTCTTTTGTAGTCACAGGTTTAGGTGGGCTAGTGTGGCACTTTTCTGTCCCTTGGCAGACTTCCAGGTGCTTGGCTAGAGCATTTCATCATGTTGTCAAGAGTAACTATGGGCTTAAATATTTGAGCTAATATCTAATTGTAGTGTAGGCTGTTCGGTTAAGATACTGGTGCAGCATTTTGTTATTGTTCCTGGAGCGTAAGTGACTCTAGGTAGGAGTTGATCTTGTTTTTAAAGGCTCTTGGCCATAATATAAATGTGTGTTTTGTGGGAAGACAGTGTATAAAAAACTGCATTTTTGTCAGGTTTCTAATTTATGGGGAACAATGACATGCAATAATATGATTTATGTCTGTGTACATCGTCACAGGTCACAAGTAATGGAGTACAAGCAGATGTTTTGATTTGTATGAATAGAAGTTGTTAGTAAGCTGAGCTAATGGTGCAGTGGCTTGAGCTTGCCAGAGGGAAGATGTTGATTTTGTGTTGGTAGCATAAGAAGGTAAATCCTGTGCCTGATGCTGAAAGGAAAAAGATAGCTAGTGTCAATGAAGTCTGTACCTCTGCAGGCTGAAAGACTGTTTTCTCAGTCCTTTACACACTAGGATGTAGGAGAGGAAACTTCATCTTGGAGATTAAGATTTTATGCAGATGTGTTTGTCTTTGATTAATGGTATCTTCTCCCAATGAAGACAGTGGTAATCATGATAATTATTGGAAGTAGCCTATCTTAAGTGTTTTTGATAAAGACAAAAAAAAAAATCAACTAGTAAAAATAAATGAAGATAGCCTGTTCCAGTTGTTAATGAAGTCTCTGCATCATATGATAATGCTTTCAAACAACCACCAAAACAGTAAGCTTGCTTTTCAGCTCTTGGTGTGTCATGGGAGCAGAAGGATACATACTAATACCTTCATACTTGTGCATATGAATTTTCAGGCAAAATCTATCAAATATCTGCCATCTTGTTAAATCAGAGAACTCGGTAACACTTAAACCACCTTTCTTATCTAAACAGATTCTTCTCACAGATTTGAATATACTGCTTCACAATATGCATGGACTAAGATGATTCAGGGTAACACCACTGCAGAAGTAAGCAGGTGTCTGATAGTGGACAGAGCATGTGAATACATCACTTTGGTTGTAATACTTTAATATACTCAGGACAGTTTGTGAGATTGGGGCAAGGAGAAGGGACAAGAACATACATTAACAACGAGATTAGTTTGCTGGGAGAGACACTGAGGACCAGCTTGTGTCAATTAGGAACAATTTAGAGTGGCAAATACCTTAAATGTTGGCTGACTCAGCTTGCAGAATGTAGACAATAACCAAATGACAGAATTTCAGTAGTGGCTACCTCAAAAACTTTCTGCCTTAGCTGGTGCACAAACAGCATCAATTTCCTGTGTAAAGTATTTTCTTCAAGAGTGAGAGCCATTAATCTTGTTTTTTTTTTTCAGATCCATGAAAACGTAATTTTCCCCACTCTTCCTCTTTCTCCAAATTGATTCATTCATCTCTTAGTTCTTCTTGAATCATGGATTAATCTTTTTCCTTCAAATATATCCTATTATTACATTACTTTTCCTCTGGCCACGTAGGCGAGTGGGAATGACTTCACCTTTCTTCACCTCCCTAGCTTGTATTGAGAATATACTTTGACCTATAGTAAGTAAGGCCCTAATGTAAGACAGGACAAATTAAAAGTAGAGGGAGAGAGATGGCACTTTTTATGTGTGTGAAAATGAGGAGCTTCTTCCTCCTTTTTTGCCTCTTTCTACGACAATAGTGTTTGGATGTGTCTCTTAGTTACCAAGTAGAAAGGAAAAACATGGAGGAAAGATGTCTAGAGCTTTTCAAACTGATAGAAAAAACAAACTTGTTTAACATGGAAGGACCCCATACTTCAGTGCCTTAGACATCAAGGACCTTTCTCTAAATGTAGTACTAAATGATCCTGAAATCACATGAGCATACACTTGCTTTCTCTTGCAGTCTTTGTCACAATAACCTGAAGAATTACAATCACGCTAATAGTTCAAGTTAATTCAAAATAAATGATGCTAAATAATAACTTAGAAGTGTTCAGCCCAGATGGCTATGATCTGTGCAGTAGTCCGGGAAGTTCAGGAATATGTGGACCCTATGTTGCTTATGTTCTTAATGGCCTTTGTTATCTGTTGGAATTGTGTGGTAGCCTGAGGGAGAGGCTTTTGAATTGTTTATAATGAGCTCCACAGATCAGTAGGAGAATGCCATGCCACCCTGGACTGAAGAGACCTGAGTTTCCCTATGTTTACTAAACAACTGTTTGTTTTCTTTCTAGATTCCAGCCTATGGAGAAGTGCATGTAAGAACAGCATAAATATGGCTTTTAAGGGTGAGGACCACTTAGATTCCCTTCCATTACCAGTTCAGCGGTAAGTGGTGCACTCTGTCATCCAGGCTTGAGTGCTTAAATATCTCTAAGGCTGCAGCTGCACTTTCCTTTGAGGATCCAAATATGCTTAAAACCTCATTTTTAATGTGGAAATCTGGAATGCATTTCTCTAGGCATTTGCAAATTTGCATACCTGAAGTCTGGTAAATTGTGACAGTGAATATGCAGCCATCATTTTAAATGGATGAACATGTTTGCAGTAGAGATGTGTCTCTATTTACTGGATCAGTTCTCTGTCATGATGGAAATCACTGGAACTGACTGTACTCTGTGAAAACTGCTGAACACTATAAATAAAAATTTGTTTAACCTGGTTGACTTTCTTCAGGTTCAGGTACATGATATGGTATATGATATGAAGTTTATAGTATAATCTCTCCGATCTCTGCTGCCCTGATGGGACCAGAAACATTGGTGATTCTACTAATCAATTGCTTTTAAAAATCTGGCTGTTGGTTGTCATCTAGTAGCTATATCTGCATAGTATATTTTCACTTTAGCAAAATGGACATTCCAAGAAAAGGAAAAAATAATACAATGACCTTTTGCATTCTCATAGAACTACAGACTTCATGTGTGAAACAACTGGTTTTGTGTTGTGTTGTTTGGTTTTTGTTTTTTGTTTTTTTTTTTTTTTCCAATTTATTTTATTTTTGGTTAGTTATGGTGGGGGTTTTTTTTGTGTGTGTGAAGGGGATATATGACTATTGAATGCAGAAAAAAAAATCAGAAATAAAAAGGATTTAAATTTCAGTCTTTCTCCTAGTCTTCTCTCTTTAGGTCAGGTTGTAATATTTTATTGTAATTAACTGGCTGCTGACATGCAGTCTCAAAATGAGATGCTTTTCTTCATCAGGAATTTTATATTTCTCCATCTTTTTCTACCCAAGTTTTCTAGCAGATACTTTGGTAATGCTATTAAGCTCACAGTCAAAGTAAGACTGCATAAGTATATTGTCTTCTGGAAGAAATCCTATGTGGAGGAACATAGTTTGGGGATCCCATGTGCCAAGGTACTATTCATTAGATTCTAGCTGTAACTGTAACTGGTGGTACTGTTCATTAGATTCTAGCCAAAACTTGCTTTGGAAATAAGTGAGTCCTAGAAGTCCTGAATAGCCAAGCATGGAGTGGACTAGAATAAACAGTAATGAGCTGTCCCATTATACTTAACGAGTTTAATTTTTGTTCATGGGATGGAACTATGGAATATTACTTCATATGCACATAATAGAGAAGACAGACTAATGACTTTACCATGGAAATGCTCAGGCTAACCCAATAGTCAGATAAAGTGTCAGACATCCAGGTTAATTGCTTGCTTCTACTGGGTTCCAGAAGCTGAATCCTGGATAAAAAGTCAAAGAAGCTGTTAAAGCCAACTGCTGTGCCAAGAATATAGGTTGGCAAAAGGGCCAGTGAAGTCTCTTACTGTAGTAGAAAACTAGCTGCGAACAGAACCAAAGGCAGTAGGTCCTGTCAATGGCAAGGGTTGAGGGTGGCAAGTTTTGTGTGCCAATACAAAAAATGGGGAAGTCAGCTGCAGACTGGAAATGTGTGGTAGTATGCAGCTCTCAAAGGTAGCAGCAACACAGAACTGAAAGCAGTGTATTATGTAAGCTAGAGATTTCTGAAAAAGGAAACTGCCTTCAGGTCAGTTCTACTGCATTCAGGGAAGCAAAACTCTGCCATACTATGCGAACAAGACCATTTCACCTTACATCCACTCTGCACTATTATGTATCTTAGCACAAGAAGTGATCTGGAGAAGTGTCATGTAGTACGCACTATATTCTGCAAACAGCTTGGCTCATCAGGGCAATTATATATGGTAAAATTTAAAAATAAATAAATACAGTCCCCCACCCCCAAGAAAATATAAAGCTCTTATTTTCTACATGTGTTCTGAAAGAGAATCCTTTTGCCTTTTGATGAGGGTTATTTCAGAGAAAGTCCATGCAACAGAATAGGCAAACTGAATTTGTCAGTGGTCACAGGTGTGAAGGCACAGGGAAGGCTGGAACTGAAAATGAGGAAATGTGTTTTTACTCTGATTTTTTCAGAAAGGACATACTGTGGACTAGATCAATAAAATCAGGAATTGTATGAAATGCTTTTCTTGATTATTCTTTTTAACACTCAACATAATAGCACTTCCAAAGAAATGGGATTTATGTGAGATTAAGTTTCTCTGGATTAGATAAAGGTGTGATATGGATCCTGTAGGGAATTTAAAAGGATTATGTCAGGTTTCAAAATATAAGATGCAAGTATTATATATTTTTATTGATCCTGCCACCAAGCCTAGAATGTATGTCTGTCCCAGAATTCCAGTTCATGCTCTTGCTTTTTGTGAGAGGGACTCGAAGGCATGTACTGCTGTGTTCTGTCACAGGGAAAAAGTTAACACAAATCCAACAGATAATGGTCCTGTGCAGCACCACAACCATGTCTTGTTTCATGTTTAGGTTAGATTGTTTCAGAAGTAGACACATCCCCAAAGAATGCCTGTCTCCAAAGGAAAAGCGTACCATAAGTATATAAACTGATTTCAAGTGTTTCCACAGCAGCCATTCTAGTCAAGTTATCCTGTCTATATAAGGAAATTGGAACTGAGGCCTTAAGCCAAATCTCTGTACTGCATGAGTTGTTGTTTACACTCTTCTTCATCCCCAGGTTTTGTGGGAATTCACAGCTTGTATTGGAAAGTCTCCAGAGTACTGAGTCACTTTCTAGTGGTTTTCTAATGTACTGGGAGAACTAATTTCTCTAGTTGGTACCTAGACTGCTATGGATACAGTATTTAAAACTATACAGTATCTGGTGGAGGGGAAAAGAAACCCAACCAAATTACTGTTATAGGAACTTTATTTTCCTGTTTCAAAGTTAGGAACTTACAATCAGTGATAGTTTTGTGTCTCAGGAGAGAAAACATTTGGAAATCAGTTTTATAAAACAAATTAGTTACTCTCCAAAAAATGTCAGTAGTCCTGTGTAGAGCACTTCGCAGGACTATGAAAAATAATGCTGCCGTCAGTGATGGCCAGTTCACTATAGCATGTGTAGTGTGTATATTTTCCTTAGGTATGCATATATATCCACATTCTGCAGTACAGCTATTTCAGTATAGCTTTTGAAAAATGTGACCCTTTCCTCACATCTTTCTATTGGTATTGTTTTTCCATGTTTCTGGTGAATTTTTCCAGATGTAAAGCCACAGACACAGTCTTTTGCTTCTCAGACTACATGTTAAGTTCAGTGTGGCAATTGTGAGAAATACAATATGATGAGGCATTTTCTAAAGAGGAATGAAGGTTTTTATGGAAATTAAGTAAAAAACCACCACAACTGCCACAATCAAAAAAAAAAATACAAAAAACCACCAAACCTAAGCAAAAACAAATCAAGCAAACAAAACCAACCAACTAAACAGAAAACCAGACACAAAACCTTATTCTTGATGAAAGAGTTTGAAATTTGGCCTGTATGTCTTGGAAGTACTCTCAGAAATGAAGTGGGCAGGGGAGCAGAGAGAATTTTTCTTCCTGATCGTCAGAAAAGCAGTGCTGCTGGACTGTTTGGTACATTGTCTAAGCATCCTTAGAGCTTCAAAAATCAATGATGATACTGGTGGCTATGATTTCAACTCACATAAAAGGGGCAGTGCTGATTATTTAATTGTTTGAGTTTTTTGATTGTTTATGAAAGGTCAATACTTTGAATATGAGGACTAGGAAGATAAACCGAAGAGGTGTCTATAGTTCCTTTTTTTCTGATTTCAATATTGTAATTATGTGGTTTTCTGGTATAAGTTTGCATCATCATTGGGGTATAGATGAGAATTTTTGTCACTCCTTCAGGTGAAAGTAATGAGTCAGGTGAAGTTCCCGATGACCAGAAAAAGGGAAATATAACCCCCATTTTCAAGAAGGGGAAAATGGATGACCCGGGAATTACAGACCAGTCAGTCTCACCTCTGTGCCTGGCAAAATCTTGGAGCAGATTCTCCTGGAAGAAATGCTAAGGCACATAAAAACAAGGAGGTGCTTGGTGACAGCCAGCATGGCTTCACTAAAG
Organism: Psittacula echo; assembly: GCF_963264785.1. Classification (NCBI taxonomy): domain Eukaryota; kingdom Metazoa; phylum Chordata; class Aves; order Psittaciformes; family Psittacidae; genus Psittacula; species Psittacula echo. Next base: position 33,041,572 of record NC_137739.1, read on the forward strand.
GGAAATCCTGCCTGACCAATTGGGTGGCCTTCTATGATGGGGCTACGAAACTGATGGACAGGGGCAGAGCAGCTGACGTCATCTACCTGGATTTGTGCAAAGTGTTCGACACTGTCCCACACAACATCCTTGTCTCTAAATTGGAGAGATATCAATTTGATGGGTAGACCACTCGGTGGATAAAGAACTGGCTGGATGGCTGCACGCAAAGAGTTGTAGTCAGTGGCTCCATGTCTGGCTGGAGACTGGTAACGAGTGGTGTCCCTCAGGGACTGGTGTTGGGACCAGTCTTGTTCAACATCTTTGTCAGTGACATGGACAGTGGGATTGAGTGCACTCTCAGCAAGTTTGCCGATGACACCAAGCATGTGTGGTTTGGTTGATACGCCGGAGGGAAGGGATGCCATCCAGAGGGACCTCGACACACTTGTGAGGTGGGCTGATGCCAACCTTATGAAGTTTAACCGTGACAAGTGCAAGGTCCTCCACCTGGGTTGGAGCAATCCCAGGCACAGCTGCAGGTTGGGCAGAGAAGAGATTCAGAGCAGTCCTGTGGAGAAGGACTTGGGGGTGTTGGTCGATGAGAAAATGAACATGAGCCAGCTTCAGTGTGCGCTCACAGCCCAGAAAGCCAACCGTATCTTGGGCTGCATCAAGAGGAGCGTGACCAGCAGGTCGAAGGAGGTGATCCTGCCCCTCTACTCTGTCCTTGTGAGACCTCACTTGGAGTATTGTGTGCAGTTCTGGTGTCCTCAACATAAAAAGGACATGGAACTGTTGGAACGAGTTCAGAGGAGGGCCACGAGAATGATCAGGGGACTGGAGCACCTCCCGTATGAAGACAGGCTGAGAAAGTTGGGGCTGTTCAGCCTGGAGAAGAGAAGGCTGCATGGAGACCTCATAGCAGCCTTCCAGTATCTGAAGGGGGCTATAGGGATGCTGGGGAGGGACTCTTCATCAGGGACTGTAGTGACAGGACAAGGTGTAACGGGTTAAAACTTAACCAGGGGAAGTTTAGGTTGGATATAAGGAAGAAATTCTTTACTGTGAGGTTGGTGAGGCACTGGAATGGGTTTCCCAGGGAGGCTGTGAATGCTCCATCCTTGGCAGTGTTCAAGGCCAGGTTGGATGAGGCCTTGGGTGGCATGGTTTATTGTGGGGTGTCCCTGCCCATGGCAGAGGGGTTGGAACTAGATGGTCCTTTCCAACCCTAACTATTCTATGATTCTATGATTCTATGATTCTATGATCCTCTGATTAAAGAAAGTAGACAAGACTTTCAAATCTAGGTACTTATGGTTAAGTCCTTTGTAGCATTTCACCTCTCAATATCACTTCCTCAATTGGATACCCCAAAGCACGAAAAGTTTGCCATAAGGGACTTCTGTGGAAGAGACAAAAATAGTATCCAGGTTTCCTGTCTTCCAGTTCTTAATCAAAAGACAGTCCTTCCTCCTTTTGTTACTTTCTTCCTTTATTTGTTGAACTAAAGATCTGAGTCCTATGAAAGAACAATATGAATGAGGTCATGTCATGCATATTTATAGCCTTAGATTGCTCTTTCAAGTGTACTATGTATCTGCAGGTGTTCTTCTAACTTTTCTAGAGGATCTGCTTAGGTGTCCCATTTTATAAATCAAGATCTATGTGCCCTCTGTCAATAAGAATGTATTAGAGCATCTATCAGCTTCTGAGAAATCTGACTTCATTCCATTATGTCTTTTGGGGTTTTTTGAGGGTTTTGGTTTTTTTTTTTTCACCTACTTTATTTGTCCTAAGCATTTTTATTTCTTGCAGTGCTAGTTTTCCATATCTGCATGTAGATCTGTTCACTGTGCACGCACACTCTGGTAAAAAGAACTGTACAAGCTGGAGCAACTACGTGTGATCTGCACACTATGTAAGAGATGGAAATTACTGAGGGAAAAAAAGCAAACTGAATCAAGCAAACACAAACCCCTCTTCCCTCTCTCACAGCCAAACAAAAAAAACCCCCAAACTCAGAACAAAACCTGAGAGTTGGTGTTTGCCACGGTCATATGCATAAATCAGTATGTTCTTAAAATTCAGATTTGAAACTTTTTCCCAAAGTAATAATCTATGCTTCTCTAACATGCAGCAAGAGCAGGGCTTTAGAAGTTCTGTGTGAGAAGCCGCCCACAGAGCTGACACAGAAGCTTAGCAACACACCTATTGATGGCCCTAGAATTAACAGTAGTGTAAGGTACAGAAAACTAAAGTAGAGGAGCCACCAAATTTTGTAGTATAAAAATTTGAGATCACTTTGCCTTGATTATGAGAGAAAATACTTTTTCGCAACTGTATTTCCCTGTCTGATTATATGTAAAGACAGATGAAATTGGTATGTGGAAATTCACAATGTGTTTGTCCACTTAAATACAGGGGAAATTGGGGATGACTTGGGCTGGGGTTAAAGAGTGAAGACTTGCAGTAAAAGAGAAAAAATTATTGATTAGTTTCAAAGTCCAAGGAAAACACTGAAAGATTTAAGGAATCCGTAGTGAGAGAGAACCCAAGCCTTTTATTTTTTCTGTGCAGATGATATGAACTGGGATACCATCTTGTTACAGACTTCAGGGAATTCTGGATGAATTCATATCCAGAAGGACCTTGACAAGCTGAGAGGTGGGTCCATATGAACCTTATGAAGTTCAGCAGTGCTAAGTGTGAGGTCCTGCATGTGCAATCCCAAGCACAAATACAGGTGGGGCATTGAGAAGAGGAAAAGAGGCCTAGAGGAAAGAAGGGGCAGGATTTTTTATGAGGGAGTACAGCAATAGGACATGGTGGAATGGCTTTAATCTGAAAGAGATTTAAACTAGATATTAAGAGAAAGTTCTTCACTAAGAGGATGATGAGGCACTGGAACAAGTTGACCAGAGAAGCTGTGTCTGCCCCATCGCTGGGGGGCTTTGAGCAACCTGTCTAGTGGAAGGTGTCCCTGCCTATGTCAAGGGGGTTGGAACTAGATGATCTTCAAGGCCCCTTCCAACCCAAACCATTCTATGGATCTAGGTGAAGGAAGGTGTTCAGACAATAATGCAACTCTGCCAGAATGCAAGGTTTTTCTGAACCTTTTCATTCTAATAGTTTTATCACTGTATGTTCAGTTCTATAACATCCTGTAGAAATGTATTATATTACTTTCCAGAGCTACGCTGTAAACCACTTGATGTTCAATTTTAGAAGTCACAAGAGAATTTTGGCTTTTCACCCAAAGGAAATTTGAATTTGTTCATTATAATTGTGAAGTTATGGCAAATTTAAAATGCAAAAAGATTGATGAGTTTAAAAAATCTGTTCAATTGGTCTCATTAGACCTTTTCTCATTAACATTGTAATTTCATATTTGTGACTTGCTGTTAGTTGTGAACTTCTTTAAATTATCAAGCATGATCATTTATCCTGAATCCCTCTTGTCAGGGTCAGTAGCATGTTTCTTAGCATGTGACACGCAAAGCAATGGAAGGAGGTCAAGCTAGTGGTGGTATAGCCTATCATAGAAGAAAATTGGCTGATTGTTTTCAGAATCGTATTTTTGAAATGTGGGAGTCTATAGAAAAGTCTCTTTTCTTTTTGTGTATTACAGAAATAGTAGTCCCCATCTGCCCAATGAGTATCTTGTGTCTGGGACTTGGTATCCTTTTCAGAAAGAACCCTTGGGTTAATGTCTTTGAAATAACAGCAATAGAACTTGTCTGAATGCTAGGTTACGTTATCTGCCAGAAATAGATATACTTTCTGATTGTGTCTTAAAACCTATTGCATGAAATTTTTATTGTGACACCAAGTTAGTAATCCTGTCATTTTTACACTCTATGGCTAGCTCTTCTAGCCATTTTTCTTATGGCTTTGACTCCATGGTTTGTGCTTCTCTGCAAATTTTCCCTAGTACTAGGCAAGACCTTTTCAAAGAATTCGGTGTTGTTTGTGGTCTGTTTTGTTTACTTGTTTTTCTGTAGCACATTTCAGAAGAGAAGCTAATCAGGTTTACAAATATTCTACCAGTCCTGCTGGATGCCTGTGCTCTGTTTTCAGAAGAGTCTTGCTAGCTGTTTCTGTGTTTAAGGTTTTATATTGCACATGGGAGTCATCTTTTATGTTTGTGAATCTACCAATGTGAACGATGCATTAATTGACACAAATGTTTTGATTTCTTCTAGTCTACCAAATGTTTTTACTGCAATTTGATACTTGTCTGCTTTGTGAAGTCTGCTAGTAATGTAGATGGATTTCTGGAAGTTTAGGATATATTTGCTGTACTATTGGAAGCTCATAGAAATTTTTAGTTGTGAAGTAATGATATTGTAATCTTAGTCCTTAAAATTGGAATACTATTTCAGTATTCCCTGCCTGTTATTATAATGACTTACACTTTATACATGTTATATCATCAACAGTTTTTGGCTAAGTTTTGGCATAATCTGAAGTAAAGTATCTAGATGTCTTGTTTATTTGCCACGAACTCTTAGGAAAGACCTCCTAAAACCTACCATAACAGTTGAATAGCTCCTCTGATTGAGTTGTTGTGCAATAATGTTATGTTATATAACACTGTTTCAGCTGTGGGTAGCCGGTGAAGAAGCCACATTCTTGGCTTCTGTATTGTCTATGTGAGTTTCCTGGCATCAAAGAACACTAAGCCTGAACTGCAAGTGTACTCTTTCCAAACCCTATGTATTAACTGCGGGGAAGTGGTATATAGAAGGAACCTTTCCCAGCAACTGTATGGCTAAACAGGAAAAATGAGTACAGTGTAAGAAATAGTACAGCATGACAGGATCAGAACACTATGATAGCTTGATATGTCTGTGACACATAAGGTCGTAAAAAAAAGAGAACCAAATAGTCCACCTCTTCATGCAACTCAAAGAGATCAGCTCAATGAAGGGATCCTAATTTTCAAGAAAGCAGATTCACTGAATGTGCTATGCCTTGTTATGCCTGATGTATGCATCATGCTATTGCAGTGTTGCAGATTGGTAATGTTGAATGTCACCTAGCAGCTGCTCTCAGTAAATTTGAAGAGTGTGTTTCTGTTCACAAAAACTTTTTCCTTACATGTGTTATCTTTCCACTGTTTTCATGATGGTGTTGCCTGGCAAGTGAGTTCACTAAACTCTTTATAACTGTATCTATAACAGAACAGAATGGTTAATTTTCCATACCTTGTTATTTCAGAGGTGTTTTCCCACAGTCAGATTTTAAAAAATAGATAAGTTCATTAAGGATATTTTAATGATCCTACTATGACTTGTCTTCTCAGTTATTTATTTTAGAAATACTAATGTCATACTGTGTTAAATACAGTATTTGTCACATCAGTTCACATTTTCTGAGTATTTCTTCCTTGCTTAATTGTCTGGTCTCTCTTAATCTGATTCACTGCTGCCTGGGAATGGTGGGATGATCTTGTAATCAGTTGTTATGTAACCTGTAACGAGCAAATTTATAAAGCCAGCAGAACAATGCTATGACTTTGTAAATGGTTTTTTGCCTTTTCCCCCTTTTGACAAACAGTATCATGATCTTGAGAAATGTGCTGCTCTGACCCAATTTTCAGTCTCATTAAATTTGCTACTGTCTGTTAGAGGCTGGATTTCTGAGTTCATATTAACCCTGAGGGATTTGGAATGATGGAGTGAAATGCTTACAGGAGTTTAATATTAAGCTGAAATACAGCTGTTAGCAGTACCAGTTGATTCTTTTTGTTTCTTACAGTGTTTTAGAGAATGTGATGAAGCATATATGTGTGTGTGTATATATATGTTATTTAGGTAATATGGCTAAAAGACTATAGATACGTAAAGTTTTACTTGTGTTTAAAGCAAAAAAGAAAAAAGCTTTTTGTTATGTTGCATGATACTTCAGGTTTGGGTTTTTTCCTTTTTTTTTACCTGGTCCTTTGTTGAATACCTGATTGTTGAAGTTATTCCAGGGGTACAATGGAAATATATAAAATATCTATGTTAAGAACATAGTATTCTGTCCAGCTAAAGCTAATAGGAATATTTTTCCACTAACATAAATGCAGCAAGACTGAGCTGAGAATAGATATTAGATAAGAGCAAAACAGGGGAAATCTGAGCAAATTATCAAAGGAAAAAGGGGAGAACCAGGAAAGAGTATCAAAGTAGACTGAGATTATTCAGTTGATGGCAATATTGTTGAAAGCAACCTTTTAGAAATTGCTACAGAGCAAAAAGTTCTTGTTTAGTATCATCTGAACTGTCAGATGAAAAAGATTGTTTTGTTTTGTTTCTGTCCTTCCTTTTTTCCCCAAGCATTTTATTCTTTGAGGGGTTGGCATTGCAATGAATGTGCTCTGTGCTCAGCTGCTGGGTGAGAGGTTGATCTCAGTGACTTTTAAAATGTGTCTTTTTCTTTCTAAAGTGTGAAGACAGTCCAGCGGAGTAAACTGTCACACAGTTGCCCTACTGTAAGAGGGTGATATTTCAAAGTGTGCATTAGACTCAGCATCATTCTACTCTAGTTCCAGTTGTTGCAAATGCAAGCTCCTCAATAGATGATCAAATTGAGCATTTTTTACTATTTAAATTAACACTTCAATATCAATTTACACACCTCTTCAACTGATTTCACAACCAAAAAAGAGAATTTGTTTTTTTTTTTTATTTTAATGTCTGCTGTGACATGAGAAACAGGGACCTTGCTAGTCATTTGCAACAGCTCCTTAGTTTGTGTTGCATAAGCCAATCCTCCACAGCTTACCCACTGAACACTTTTCACACAGGGGGTCTTTAAGCCAGCAGAACACCAGCCTCATAGGACTGTAAGTGCAGTGTAACATCCAAGAGATGTGCCAGAAGACCATGGTGAAAGAAGTCTGCAGGCACAGAGCATCACCAGTGCTCTGTGTGTGCTGTAAGGACTATGGTAACAGAAGTGAAATCTAGAGCAGACTGGCAGTTGCTTTGTCTGCAGTAGGGTCAGAGCTATACTGCAGTTGCATCCACTCTCAGCCTTTGCTAGTGCTAGGTAGGATGAATCAGGCCCAATGTCCTCATGAGGAACTAGAAAATAAAGCTTTAGTACTCTCTTCATAATGGTAGATGAGTTCAAGCCATTTGTCCCATTATCATTGTGAACTTTCCAGCATCTAACAATGATACTGCTCCCTGCTTACAAATCAAATTTCTGTGTGTGTGTGTGTGCGCACTTGTGGGAGACACAGAGAAGCTCTTTGCAGAATTCTGTTTTTTTCAATTAAAATGTAGGACAGCATTTGGCTATCTGCTTGTTAATTTGACGTAAAATGGGGACATGTATGATATACATTCAGTACACAGTCTATTCATAGTGTAATAGCACAGAAAATTTTATTTTAGGTTGTTCCTCTAGCAAATCTGTGCAGGATCTTTTGTCTCCAGAAAGACGCTTAAACTGCATTTGGAAGTAATGGAAAGGGCTCCATATGTTTCAAAAATGTGTTGCCGTTCTCTTTGTCCTCTCTACTTCTATCTTTGTGGGCATTTTTTGAATGATCCGTTCTCTTTGAGGCTTATAACTGTTATTTTTTACAAATAATAACTCTCTCTCATGCTTTCCCCCCATTGTGTCTCAAGGAATGCTTTGACCTCACTGCTCTATTTTGTATACATGATGCTTTTGACAATGACACTAGAGATTTTCTCGGAATTGCTTACAAAGGCTACAAAGAAAACCAAAACTATGTGGGGTGGTCACCCCTCCATTTGTATTAGCTTTTTATATACTTCGTGTCATTCTTTCTCCCCTTACTCATCTGGACCTCCCTCGATGTGTGTTTGTACATAGATGTGGTATTGGAAAAGCATGCTTAAGTGGAGCACATATGAAGAACAGGTGAAGCCACCTTCAATACTTTTCATATGCCTCTACACAGACTATCCATTTTATATTCTGAAGAAATGCCTTTGGAAAATATGCTCACCTAGACATTAAATCAGGAAATATAAAACTGATAAGCTGGAACATGTGCTATATTTCACAAAGGTAATACAGAAATCTTACATGTTTTTTGCAGGTATGTTAACCTTAGCTTTATTCTAACCTATATATAGCCTCCAGTCGCTCTTGTGCTGGAGTGCAGCAGTACTGCTTTTCAGATTAGGTCCTGAAGTAAGCAGTAACTAGAAGTGAGGTTAGTTATGTTTTATATCTCAAAGAGCTTTAACAGTGAAAACAGCCCACTATCATCAGAGGTCTGTATACATCTCTGAAGCTTGTTAGGACAAGTTTTTGCACTTTCAGCAGATAAATGTGGTACAGATTTGCTAATTTACTATGGTTACATAAGAGAAGACATTAGAATTTTGACATTCTTTTATGCCAGATATAGTTGAACGTTTTGCTAATAGGCAGCAAAATGAACACTTCTGCAGTGTTCTCAAGAAATTTGAAGATAAACAGTTGAATGAATCTTATATGCAGGCAAAAGATGATTATTTCACATCAGCTTAGATCTGTGAATAAAACGGAAGGGAAATAAGGTGGTGTAGGACCATTTATCACATCTTTGCATTTGTTTTTCTCAAAACTGAAATCATGCAACAGATTAATAAGAATTCTGATTACAGTTGGCTGAGAAAAGATTTTTCTGTTTGAATATTTCAGATTTCAAAAATATTTCTCCCTATGTAAAGGTAATGTTTCTTTTCTATTCCAACCAAGCATTTGAAAACAGCAGAATGAGTTCTTCTTTACCTCTCTCAGATAGCTTCTATTGCCTAGAAATATCCCTTGAAGTGAGCCAAAGTTCAGTATAAATGCCCTAATATTTTTTTTATATATATTGATAGGCAAATGCTTCCAGCAGAATCTATTGCATGAGACTAATGTTAGAACAACAAAGATGGAATATGGAGTTAAAAGTTAAAATGTGTTAAAGGAATTGCTCTGTGTTCTGAGTCATATTTGTCCTGTTAGCATCCCACAGGTGCTGTGGTTTTAACTAGCATGGGTTGCATATATGTGCACTCTTCATTGACTTCAAGTTAAGTCTGGTATGTAAAACTTTTCTGACAAAAGAAAGAAATGATTAGGGAAAGAGAGAAACAAAAAAGAAAAGAAAACACAATACCCACTCAGAAAATGTCTGGCCACTGCTAGATCCGATGTGTTACAGCATTTTGATATTTGGCTTGTAGTCCCCTGGATCTAGTCCTTTTTTTTTTTTTTTTTTTTTTTTTTGGTATGAAATATCATGGGATTTGATTTAAACGTGTGTTTCTACAAGTGAGCATATATGTACACATATATGGACACAAGTAAGATAATGATTTAATTGGCATATTGCCCTGTTATAGTTTCACTCGTGTTATCACTCACCATCTTTCCAAACAGTTGTGAAGTACAGGAAAGATTAGTTCCAATAAGGCTTTGTTCAATAGAAAATCCAGCCATATACTTAATAGATGAGGTGTGCACTAAGACAAAGTGGTATTTCCTGAATACAGGAAAAGGATTCAGTCCCATCCCTCCGCAATCCAAATAGTCTTGAGTATCTCAAGTCTTCAAAACTTCTGAGTTCATGTCAGATGTCTGGAAGGTCTGGAGGGGGGTAAAAGTTGGAAAGGTAAGAGAAAAGCAAAGAGATAAGAATATAGTAAGAATATAATTTCTGTTGTCAGTACAGATCTGGCAAAATACAGACAATGTATTTAGTGTTGTTTTCACTGATTCAGTTATAGGACTAAGTTTGCAGCATGCAGCATTGATTATTATCCCCCTCCTTTTACATAGAGAATTGAATGTAGTTGAATGTAATTGAATGTAATGGGAAATTCTAGTGAGCTATTATTGTTTATAACATTGCCCTCTTCACACTGTTGCTAACGCCTCTTTCTTTGACAAGCCTTATTGATGTTTCTTTTCTGCTGTCCACTGGAAATGAGTTGGCTTCACCTTTTGCACATAGCAGTAGTGAGAAGCAGGAAAGCAGGGGCACTTTCTTGTTTGGTTTGGGAGGGGGAGTGGTGGTGATTTATACCAGTTTCATTGGTAACAGAGAATGGAAGTATCTGTCAGTGCCTTTTGAAGAGCTTATCTGTTTAAATTATTGTTTTCTGGAATATTCTGGAGGAAAATTCAGCTGCTTTGATTTTTATGCATGAACTCCAGTCTAATAATTTAGTTAAATGAAACTTTTGCACAAGGGGGGCACTGGAGAGAGAAACTCCATTTCTCTTTAAGTTAGAGATAGCCCCAAATGTACAGTTTTGATCCTGTTTCAAATGTTCAGATTTAGGATCTGAGTTTCAAGGTATTGTTTAAGTCTTTCCAGAAGCAGGTGTCAGGTGAAGGGTGGAATCTGAATTGCAAAGCTTTCTGCTTGCTGACAGTTTGCCAAGTTAGCGCTGAGATTCCTGCTTGAATTTTTGTATTAGTTGCAGCTACAGAAAGTGCATTCTGCTTGAGAACTGGTAGACTCTGAGAAACTGTTGAGCATGTGCTTTGAAAATATTATGAAGTGATGAAAATCCTTAAGCTAAAGTGGTTTATTCATGCACTCTGGAAAACAGTAGAACATAGAAATCACATAGAAAACTGGATCTACTTGTATTTGCTTCTCTATACAGTGAAGTCAGTTATTTCATTTTCTGATTATATGATGGCACCAGGAAAGGATTGTTAATCAGACACTGAAGTGCTTTTTTCCTTCCTCTGAAGACTTTACTCTCCTAATAGACTGACAAAGGAAAAGTAAAAGAGATTATCCAATGAATAAGCCACTTATTTTTTTATCAGACACATATTTCCCATTTGTGAAGTTCTGTTATCCCACAGTAATTTGTATGAAGAAAAATTAGTTTAGGCTGGTAGTGATAACAGACTTAATATTATGGAACAGTTTCTTGCTTCCATTTATGATACGATTTCACATCCAATTTACTTGGTCTACTGTGAGGTATCGAAAAGCATTACAGCAGGACAAAAACCTAGTTCCACTTATCCTTTAATTGTTTTTAATGCAAAATACTGTACTGACATAAAATACCCATTTATTAATATTTGGTGCCAGAGGCTAATTCACTGAACCTAGGATGTATTATTGCAAAAACAATGGTATTCACTACCCTTTTTCCCTCTATTAGTTGTTTCCCAGGTCACTTTCACAGCCAGTAAGAGTTTATTAATGGTAAATAAATAATTAAGAAGGGATATTGACTTATTTTTGTGCAATGATACTAGAATGATTTTTTTTTTTTTTTTTTTTTTGGTGGAAAACTTCATTGTTCTGTTTTTAATGTACTGCAGGAGATGGAGCCTGCAGCCCCTTATGAATCATGGATAACTCATTTGTTCCAGATTCACTGACAGTGACCCAAACCCTGCTCTTGCTAAATGAAGAGGAATAAATAGATATGCTGTTTCATCCTACTCTCTAAGAAGGCGGAAAAAGAAGAGATCTTTTTTTCTGTCTTCACTTCTTGCCATTACTTGTAATATTTTCTCAGTCCCTGTAAAAGCCACCTGGTTCTATCCTCCATGGTATGTAATTCTTTTCACCTGCTCCCTTCTGAAGATGAGATTGACACCTGTGCAATAGGGCTTTTGGCAGCAAGATTTGCTCTCTCCCTTGCTCCTCTTTTACATCTGAGATTACCAGAGTTGCTGTGAATAGCAGTAAGGTGAAAAGTCCTCACTAATGAATTATTTCCAAGGAGCAAGCAATCTGCAGGATTCCTAACCCTCTCATCTTTACTTTCACCAGGAAACCAGGCTGTGGTTGTTTCCTTGCCTCATTCATCATTTTGAAGAACCTTCCTGAACTCTTGTCTTTTTCAGGTTTTCGAATCCAATTGCTTTGGATTTTATATTTTAATGAAACTGTTCTACCTCAGGAATTCTTCACAATTCAGCTGTTGTCCCTCATTTCAAAGCAGCTTTATGATGGTAAAAATAACTACTCATTTCCTTTCTCCTTTTGCTATTTGGCCTTCAGAACTCCTCTCAATGTTGCTTTATAAAACTTAGATTTTTGTCTATCTCCAGTACATGTGTTATAGTAGTATCTGAAAGCTCCAATCAAGATCAGAACACTGTGTGTAATGCCTAGTGCAAAAGCAAGAAAGTGTCACTTGATAGGCTAATCAGAGGAGAGAGAGTGTAGCAGAAGGATGGCAGGAGGTGACAAAACTTGTCATAATATTAGTAAAAAAGCAGAGTGGAGGTCAGATTTTTAAATTTCTACTCAAGGAGTCTATCCACTAGATCACCCTGCTGCTCTGAGAAAATTTATTGTGGCTGGAGGGCTACACAAGCTTTAAGTAATACAGAAAATAAAAATCTGGCCATGCACAGCAAAAAGCATGCAAATATCTCCTGCATCTGCTTGGCTCAGGGGTCTCTCCCTGGCAACAAAGCAGTGGATACTTATGCAGAAATAAAATAGTGGTATCAAAAGAAGGAGGGAAGAGAAGCCAGAATTCTGAATTACATTCAAAAGGCAGGAGTGAAACAGGGTCTCGTCCAATTAGATCAGAGCCTTAGACACAATCTGTTGTTTGGGAGGGACGTAGTGTGTAGAGAAGGAAATGTCATATGTGTATGTGCACACATACACGTGCACACATACACATACACACAAAGTGTGTTATTGTACCCTAATTTGAATATAAGGAAGGGTCAGGTTGTCAGATTAATGTAGCAGGTCTGTGTTTATTAAATAGCCTCTTAAGAGGTGATTTGATTATCTAGGACTGTAGTCTAGCATATACTGTCAGTTATGCTTTTTCTAATAAGACTTTTATTCAGGAAAGCATTTTGATATATATGAATACTTCTGAATTCAGTAACTGAGAAGATTAAAAGAAAAGAAGAAATGCTTACTTTATGTAATTAGTAAGGAGTAGACATTAAACACTGTTATAATACCCTGACTGAACAAAGACTTAATTTCTAGTATGGACAGAAACATTAAACATCTAGTTTTGACTGTCAAGTGCATGGAAAGAGAAAGAAATGTATCTGAGGGAGAAGCAAAGCATAACTCACTCTTCAAAAGGCAGGAAAATTACTCAGGTTGCTGAACTTGCTATCAAACTTTTATAGCAATGCCAAGTGGAAAGTAGCAAAACATACTGCTTATATCTAAGGAGTGAGAGAAGGTGGAATAAGACAGAAGTGAAAAGTAAAAGGAAGAAATTCTAATAAAGAATTGCAAAAGGTTTGGCATTAAGCAGGAAAAGGGATGAAAAACATGAACCTGCCAAAGATGCATTATTATTGAATAATAACTTTGTTTCCCCTATTTTCCATTTTAATAAAAAAATTCAGTGGAGATTATAGATGTAGTAATTTACCAGTAAATACTGAAAACAGTAGCTATTAGGCAAAGGGTAAAAATGGGAAAGGGTAATGGCAAAGGTTATTTTTGAAAGCAGGGTATTAGAAGTAGACTTCAAGTATTGAAGGGATGAGTAATTGAAATCTCAAGGTTATGCATTTAGAGGCTGAGAACAAGAACGTCTGCAACAATCTGTAGCTCACTCAATGGAAAACAAAATTAGGGGAAGGACCTATGCGTGCTAGTTGATAATGAGATGACTGTGACTGCATTTGCCAGTAAGATGTGATGATGAAGGCAGCAAGATCAGTTCTAGACTGTATGAAGTTAAATATTTTTGGAGATAGGGTGTACTAATGTCATTATTCAAGCTACTGTGAGACTTCATTTGCTCTAAAGGATGATACCAAGTCTTTCAGTAAAAAACGAATTTTTCAGCAGCTACAGATCTATCAGCCTGTTTAGGGCAGGGGGATTGGAAAGAGGCATAGTTTCAGAAAAGGAACCTAAGAATTTTTTCTTATTAGGTCTTGCAGAACAGAAGCTGAGAGGATGTGTTTGCTTTCTAGAAATGCATTGGAAGATTAATTCTTATTTTAAAGGAAAGATGAATCCAAATGGTAATGAACTAGCTTTTAAAAACTTTAGATTAGAAATAAGAAACTTTTAACCATTGGAGCAGTACAATTCTGGAATAGCCACTTAATAGAACACTTCTGAGCCCACAATAAATTAGAGTTATCTTTTTTTAAAGCCATTTAAGAACAAATTATCTGATATGATTGCTTCTGGTATCAGAGAGTGGATTTGATGATGTAAGATTTAATTTTCAGTCCTCTGAAGCATATAAGCATGTGCATTAATATTGAATTTGTTTGATTAGAAACAGCTTTCTTATTTAAATGCTCCTATTAGGTATTTTTACCAACTCATTCTAGTAACTATGACACAGTTGCTAGTTTTCATCTTTTTAACTTTTCTGTTGAAGAGTTAATGTTCTAATGTGAATTTTAGAAAAGCCAACATCAGGCTATCCTTTTCTTACCCCTTTTTAGACAGTTTTAGCTGGAACTGCCATGCAATAGATGAGACTGAGGGTCCTCAGATTTCTGTAGTCTCCTAAGTGATACTGATCTCATAACTCCTTGTAAAATGGTTCTTGCTTCTCTCATTAGGCAATCCAGGCTTTACTTAATCAGTAGGGTTAGGACCTTAAATGAGTAAATAGTAAAGGGTGAAAGGCTAATGGTGCTGTTCATAATGCATGTCACAACTCCTTTGAAAATGGCAGAGAGCTGTAGTGTTTGTTGTTAAACTAGAAATTAAAGCAGATTCAGAGGAAGAGGAAAAAAAAAAAGTTCAACAAGGCACTGGTGCTGTTTTCATGGACTCTCATGTTAGTCTCCAAATTAGTCCTCGCTTGTGATTGTGAATGAGCATTGCCATGGTCTGTGGCCCCAAATTATTTCCAGTGTTGTTTTTCTCCTCTCTTTCATTTCTGTTTCTCCCTGCTAAGTGTGTATAAAGACTTCTCTGTTACAGCATTTTGTTTTTATAAGGCTATGAGGAATATTGTCCTCTGCAATTACAAGTGTAGCCTGAGAATCAAGAAGCAATGAACTGGGATGAACTCTGATTAATATCTTGATCATATTCTCCCCTGCTGATGGCCTTGTTGACTTTTCTGTCACACAATGCATGGAACATACCCAGCTATTTATGGGAGTGAGAACTTTGTATGTATTCAGTAATTAGCAATTTAGATTTATGTTGATGACAACATCCCTTCAAGATCATTGACATACTGCAGTTAGCAAGTTGGGCTTGAAAGTAGTAAAAGTGTTCTGAGTAGATCTGCCTTGTGATGTTCCATCAGGCTATGCTGTTCTGCTTACATTGAACTATATAGAGTCAAAGTCATGGACTATACCATTGTGCCCACAGCTAAGACCTGTCAGCTCTGGTACCTCATTTTCAGGAAAAAAAACCAAAATGACAAAACTGTTTCACGTTCTTGCAGGACCCAGGCTGTCATTTGCAAAAAGAACAGGAGTGGTGGGATCTTGCCTCTTCAGCAGTGCTTTAGTCTGGGAATTGAAGAATAGTTTATTTTTTCAGGACCTAACCTCAGATGAAGGAAATAGCTATTTCATCTGGCTCATCAGAGAATTTGCTTGAAGAACTAAGGGAATCTGCTTACTTACTGCAGAACAAATGACCAAGTAACATGCTGAACAAAAGAACCAATATCCTTCACAAAGTTTGGTCAGCAGTTTCTTTTTTTAGCTCGATATATAAGTTTGTTTTTCTTTGTGCAGGACACAGAAATGCCCTGTAGTTTGGCAGATTTGGCTAGGTGAGCAATCCCAGCCCAGAGAACATCCAAGCCAGTGTAGTTGATGAGTGCATACTACTGCTGAAATGAACTTGCAGAGGAAAGCAGAGTTTAGGTGATAATCAGTGTCCTGCTGTAAATGGGTTATCTCTGACCTTCAGTTAGTAACTGACTCTCTTATCCATAGACAGAATGAAATAGGCTAATTTTTTTTTTTTAAAGTGCTCCATCACAGAGTTCCACTTGTCAGATTTGATGTTCACCTTCATTTCTAGTTTCACCAGTGGTCAAATGGAGGTTAAAAAAATTATAAGCACGTAAGTAACTCATACCAACACATTTGGGTGAAGGGATCTAGGAGCAGTGGATTTATATTGGCAGTCCCCCACCCCACTTCAACATGGACTCTCAAGCAGCAGGGTCAATGAGACAGCAGTTTTTTTCCCCATCTAAATCATATTGTCCAAATAGCAGAGTGGCTAAAATTGCCTGCTTCTAAGTCTGGTAGATTCATCAAGTTGGATGATGTCCATCAAGTCTGATCTGAGTCCATAACAGTTTACTAAGTCTAAATATGCCCAATATCACAGGGTTCACCAAGCTAATTGGTTTTGGAAATTTTAGTCCGTTTACTAGTTTGAAATGATGCTACTAATGCAGTAGTGTTCGTTGCAAGTAGAAATTAATAGTACTATACAAATATAAATTCAATAGACATATTTTAATTGGTGATAATTGACATTAACATACTGTTTGTTCAGCTTTGCCAGTAAACAGGCATATTAGCAGTCTTATACTGTCATGAACTCTCTGATAACGGTTTATTTGGCATTTTCTGCCTTTCTGTCAGGAAATGGTATTCTTTTGCTGCTCTCTTTACCTTCTTGTGAACTCAGTAGCTTATGTGCATGTTAAGACACCTACTGTTTTAGCAATGTAATGTACCAGGCACAAATTAAAAATCTATAAACATGGTTTGAACTAGTCCTTTCGCCTTCTGACTATCCCTTTAGTCAACAGAGGAAAGGACCTGGCTCTACTTAAACTCTAACCATATAAATAAAATTAATATATATGTTTATCAGAGATTCTACATAAGCTAATCAGCAAGCTTAACTGGTCTCTAATAGCTGCTTTTTGTGTGGTGGTTTTTTTTTTTGTTTTGTTTTGTTTGTTTGTTTTTGTTTTATTGTGTCTTCCTTATGTTCTGTAGTGTGCCAGTAAGTCTGTGATGGTAAAATATTTCCAGACACTTTTAGAGGGGCAACTTTACAGTGAGGATTTCTCAGAAAAACACAAAGATCTGAGAACATTGGTGCAGCACTTAGCACTAAATGATTTATGTGGCATTTTAAATAGGTGCAATGAAGTTCTAGTTAATTCACACATCACACCTTATACATTACAACTGTTTATGGTATTTTTAATTTCCTTATAGACATTTCTGTATTGGTAAATGCATAAGTTTTCACAAAATGCTGTAGCCTGACCACAAATGCTAAATTCTAAGTTTCGTAGGCTGGTCTTCATTTATCTCCTTCCAGAAGCTGTATGGATGCTTAACAAGGCACAAGCCATTTGTGGTTTTAACATGTTATCTATAGTAGCACTGATTTTGAGGCATCTGGTGGTTTGAGCAACTCCATCACCCCAGAGTGCAGATGCCAAACTGAATCTGGTGGTGCTGAAGTTTCAGTACGTGGCAAGGAGAGGCCATTGCTGGCATCAGGTCAGGTGAAGAGACCAGTCACTAGAAAAGTAGCAATATTGAAATGTCCCTAGTCAGCAAAAAAGTTAATACCACCATTGTAATACATTTGTATTTTACTTGTCATCTTTGAGTAGTTCTGGTTTTGTTACCAATAGTTAATTCTGCCCATTGGCATGCTTGATTCTTGAAAATAGTGGTAATGCCTCTATTACTTCTGCTGCATGTCCTTGGGGTTTAAACCTACTCCTAAATTAAATGGAAGTGTTAAAGCATAGAAGGGTGATCAATGCTGACTAATAGAGTTCTGCCTTCCACAATATGCTTCAGAATATCTGGCTGACCACAGTGCACTTCTTAAGTTGTTTTGAGAAATGTTTCAGGAGAAATTGGTAGACTTAGCTATAATGATAGAGTAATCATTCAAATCAGGCAAATTAAAATACCATTTTAATATAGCCTGTTAACATTTTTCAAAAGCTAGGAATTAATTTGCTTTTTATCAGTGTTTTCTAAAGGTTTAAATAATTTGTTCTAAACCCGACTTTTGTCCTAGTGAAGCTGGAGTGCTGGTGTTCTACTGGAAAAGAAGAATGTAAAACCAAGGGGAAAAAAGAACACATTGCTTGCTGCATCAGTTACAAATACCAAATATTCATAGACCTCTGTTACTTTAGGGATTATCTACAAAGCAAGTGTGTTTGCTTAAAAATCATGAATCTGATTCCCAGCTACCTTAAAACTATTCTGTATCTTCTAAGCTAGCACTCTAGCTCACTCTATAAATTTTTGCTAAACTCAGTGCAAATACAATATAATGGAGCTACAAGGTTCTTACACAATTATTACTGTGTAAAGCAACTTGAAGATAAATAAGAGCCATCTCTATGGTTCTTCACTAAATCCTTCCACAGAGAGTTGAGTTCTGCTGTCTATTGTATTGATGTAGAAACTGGCCCTTGGTATATTGGGTGCCTATGTATAATTTTCGAAAGATGAATCAGAAAAAAATTTGAGATGATTTATGTTCAAGGAGAGGGTTAAATCCATTCAAGAAGTTGTTTGTTGCCAATTAATTACCTACCAGTAATTAAAATAATAAATTTGAGCACAGTTGTAAGACTTGGCATTGACTTTCATTGTAAGCCTATCTGGAAGCTGCACTAAATACTACTGTTAGTATTGGCAATAAATCTGTCAAAATAGGTGAAAATGTTTAAAAAGGCTAAGAAACCTTGAAAACATGACTTGGTTGAGCAGAAGTCTTTACACTTTATAAATATGACCACTGGAATTATTCACATGAATTGATCAGCTCAGATTTTAACACAATGTTATAAAAGATGAAACTTCTGCACTTAGTGAAACTCAGTGCTAAAATGGAGGCATAACTCTTTTTCATTATAACATTTGCAATTTAAAGGAAGAAGTGTATGTAAAGAGTTCCAGGCTGAAAGTCAAACAAATGGTCTAGTTGTTAATTCTTCACTTTTGTATTCATGTAGTACCAACATGAGAGAGCACAATCCTTTAGATGTCAATCCATCTTGTCTATCCTAAAGATCTTGTCATTCATTAGACTGCTTATGAGATGATAGAAAATACCAAAAATGAAGAGAAATACTGGTAATGAACTCTGAATACAATATGCCCCTGTAAAGATTTCTTGCAGATTAAAGTAAGTTTTACTTATTGTAAAAAATGGGAGGTAAGTCTCCAGGATGAAATTTGCCCACTGTGTGATGTATGCAGAAATGACTGTCCAAGGAAAAACGGTTTGAGCATCTTTTGAAGCAATATACTTTTAACGTGCTGTTGGTCTGAGCCAGTGACACCAAATGATGTTGTCAAAACGCAATTTTTAAAAGACTCTGTGTTTTTTGGCGGGTGCACTAGAATCCAGAGTATTCAAATTTCTAGTTACACAAATTCAGTTGAGCGCTCTTGAAAACTTCATCAAATATTTTACAACCTCAATTAAAATAAGATGACTTTGAAAAAATGCTGGAGACTTTCTGTTGAATTTTTATTTTGCACTGAATTATTTTTATTACTGTTTTACACGAAATGCTGCTTTTATAGTGTAGAGTCTAGATAAATTGCTTTTTTTGTCAATATGCCATGACATACTAAATTCAGAAATTCTAACTGGTGGGGAGTTATCAGCTATATACATCAAGATCTGCCAGTTACCCAGCTACTGTTGCTCAATTAAACAGAACTGTGAAAAATCACACCAGTGACGTCCCTTACACTTAAACCAATCTTGCTTAATGTATTTAATGATCTGAAAAATAGTTGTAATAGCAGGATGACAACACTTCCTGCTAATGCAAAACTGTTCAGGTTAATTTAAAATAATGTGCAAACACAAAAAGTCTTATAATACTTAGTCACTGAAATGTAAAATGTTGGAAGAAACTGTATTTTAATGAATGTAAAGTACTGCATATGAGGAGGGGAAGGGAACTAAAGAAAAACCTCTCATCTGACATAGAATAGTGAACTTTAAATAATGTATTATCACTCATGAGAGATTCTGAAATAAAAATAAGTAGATTTTCTGGAAGGTTAAAAAAGAAACAGCTGTCTGTATACACTTAAGCAAAACAAAATTAATTTAGGAAATTGTTGGAAAATAGTGATCATGCAGAAAATGTCATTCCAATGTAGAAATCTGTAATTTACCTGAATTTTGGATATTGTGTGCATTTCTTGCCATCACATCTTAAGGTATAGGAAGACTGGAAAAGACTTTTTGAAAAGGTGGGGAGAGTAAGTGGATGACTGGAAGAGTAGAATCATTTCTGTATGGCGACAGATTAAATAGACTGAGTTTCTCTACCTTGGAAGCAAGATAACCAAGAGAACACAAAAAATAAAATGAATTACACAGAGGGTGAATATGCAACTACCATTTAGGTATCTCTTGGCATACAAGAAATAAAAGGCTTGTGTCAATATCTCCAGGCAGCAAGTTTAACACAAACATTAAGAAACACTTTTTCATACAAAAAAATGTGAGACACTGCAACTAGATGTAAGAGATGAAAGTTTAACTGAGTTCTAAAAGGGTTTAATGGCTACTTTTGTTTCATGGATTGTAAAAACATCCTGCTCAGACACAACTTCTGGCTTCGGAAGTTCCTAAACCACTAATTGCCAGAAGATGGGAAAGGGAAGTTTCTCAGCTCTTGCCATGCCTCTTGTAATCTTTCCTTATGCATCTCCTAATGGCTGTGTTGGGAGCAAGATAATAGACTAGACACTTTTTTTTTTATCTGACCCATTATGGCTGTTTTTATTTGTAAGCATAGATGGTTTTATTTTTTTTCAGTAATGGGAGACAAAATAGAAATTTTCATCTTGTTTGTGGAGTTCCATAAATGCTGTCTGGAATATGATTCTTAATAGCTAATTAGGAATGATCACACTTTTTGCTTTCCTTAATTTGTAAAAAATTTACCTACAAACTCATCTGTTGAATGCTTAGGAAGGTTTTATCTAAATAAAAGAAGATGTGTATAAAAATGAATAGTTTTTGTATTTTACATGATATATGTGTATTTTAAAGAATAATGTGTCAGAAAAGCTGACTTAGTGAGTGGGGGGACTTTCCTATAGTTATTCTGTCTGAAAAGAGGTGAATTGTGTTATATTTGCCATTGTTGTGCCTTAAGGAATACTAAGTTTAAATGACAGAACAGCCTGAATTCTACAGTTGTACTTCTTCCCATTAGCAGGAACAGACGAAAACAAGGCGAGTTTCTCTTGCTTGCACTTAATTTTATTTCTTCTTCACCTTTCAACTCCAATTCCTTGGAATCCTTTTATTATCAATCCACCTTTCACTAGAGAAAGAGATACTAAGGTTTTGCAGTATTTCATGTTGTACTAAGGACACTTGCTAGAAATTAAGACAGTTTTTCAGCTGGTGAAAACTCAGAAAAAAAGATTTTATTAATTGTAGATCAGAAATATGAAATTCTTGCTGAGTAAAGTGCCCCTTTTGGAAGTGTGTATGCAAATATTACATTTGCTAGCCATGCTTGCATTTATAAATTCCACAGAAACTTTTTTAGACCTATAAAAACCAACATCTACTATGCCATGGAGACTTGCAGTGATACTTTGAACTCTTGGCCTCCTGCTTTGCTTTATTGCCATGAATGATGTTGCATTGAGAGGGGATATAATGAGCCTAGTGGGGGACAGATATTGATAAAGTCAGTCATTACCATTGCAACCATGGTTAATTTCAGCAACAGTAATTGATAATACTTTAAGCTTTTGCATTAAGTTAAGGAAAATTTAAAGAATTTGGATATACATGATGTATTTTTAATAATAACTTGTCTTTTCCCCTTAGCTCTATGTAAATGTCCCTTAGTTTTATTCACATATTTACATATATACTTATGTCTACTGTTGATGCTAAAAGTTTGGGGTTTTTTTTGTATGCATTTATTTACCAGAGGAACTGGTCTCCTGGGAGGGTTTGGGAGTGGAAATGTAAACTGAAAATATCTGGGCTTACTGTTAAATCTGAAAAAAAAAAAAAAAAAATAAAAGGATGGGTGATTTCTGGAGACAACAGACAGTTCCTGTTCTGTGGTTGGTTTGGAAGCAAGGGTCAGATGGGATCCCTTGGCAGAGGTGGCGCTCCTTCCTTGGGGAGCTCCCTTCTCCAAAGAGAAACAGAGGTCCGTTGGTAGGTGTGATAGGAGAGGGTCAAAATACAAGAAGGGGAGCCTACATTTTGTGCAGATCTTCTGAGAGACTGCAGGAGGCAGCAATGGGCCAGGCAGGCATTAGAGGGAGCAAATGTCCAGAGAGTCAAAGGGATCAGGGTGCTGCCACTACGAGATTCCCTGAGCTAAATTAAAGTAGAAACCATAGTGTGTCTGCAAAGACAAGGTAGATAGATAAGGATAAATGCAGTTGCGTAAACTCTGTCTGACCTAGGATCTTAAACCTGACCTTTCTATACCATTAGATACAACATTAATAACACTAGTCATGTTTAATAAAACCTGGTTCTGCATGTATCACAGTATCACAGGATGCTAGAGATTGGAAGGGACCTCAAAAGATCATCTAGTCCAATCCCTCTGCCGGAGCAGGAATACCTAGATGAGGTTACACAGGAATGTGTCCAGGTGGGTTTGGAATGTCTCCAGAGAAGGAGACTCCACAACCCCCTGGGCAGCCTGTTCCAGTGTTCCGTCACCCTCACTGAGAAGAAGTTTCTTCTCAAGTTTAAGTGGAACCTCTTGTGTTCCAGTTTGTACCCATTACCCCTTGTCCTATCATTGTTTGCCACTGAGAAGAGCCTGGCTCCATCCTCGTGGCACTCCC
Source organism: Psittacula echo (assembly GCF_963264785.1). Classification (NCBI taxonomy): domain Eukaryota; kingdom Metazoa; phylum Chordata; class Aves; order Psittaciformes; family Psittacidae; genus Psittacula; species Psittacula echo. The sequence goes on from NC_137739.1 coordinate 33,064,285, forward strand.
CCTTCATATATTTATATACACTAATAAGGTCACCCCTCAGTCTCCTCTTCTCCAAACTATAGAGACCCAGCTCCCTCAGGCTTTCCTCATAAGGGAGATGCTCCACTCCCTTAATCATCTTAGTTGCCCTGCGCTGGACTCTCTCCAGCAGGTCCCTGTCCTTCTTGAACTGAGGGGCCCAGAACTGGACACAATATTCCAGATGCGGTCTCACCAGGGCAGAGTAGAGGGGAAGGAGGACCTCTCTTGACCTACTAACCACCCCCCTTCTAATACACCCCAGGATGCCATTGGCCTTCTTGGCCACAAGGGCACAGTGTTGGCTCATGGTCATCCTGCTGTCCACTAGGACCCCCAGGTCCCTCTCCCCTACACTGCTCTCTAACAGGTCGTTCCCCAACCTATACTGGAACCTGGGCTTGTTCCTGCCCAGATGCAGGACTCTACACTTTCCCTTGTTATATTTCATCAAGTTACTCCCTGCCCAACTCTCCAGCCTGTCCAGGTCTCGCTGGATGGCAGCACAGCCTTCTGGCGTGTCAGCCACTCCTCCCAGTTTAGTGTCATCAGCAAACTTGCTGATAGTACACTCAATTCCCTCATCTAAATCATTGATGAATATATTAAATAATACTGGTCCCAGTACTGACCCTTGAGGCACTCCACTAGATACAGGCCTACAATTAGACTCCGCCCCATAGACTACAACTCTCTGGCTTCTGTCCTTCAGCCAGTTTGCAGTCCACCTCACTACCTGATCATCCAGACCACACTTCCTCAGTTTAGCTATGAGGACGCTGTGGGAGACTGTGTCAAATGCTTTGCTGAAGTCAAGGTAGACCACATCCACTGCTCTGCCATCATCCATCCACTGTGTTATTTCCTCATAAAAGGCTATGAGGTTGGTCAAGCATGACTTCCCCTTGGTAAAGCCACATTGACTGCCCCTCATAACCCTCTTATCCTTGACATGCCTTAAGATGGCTCCAAGGATAAGGTGTTCCATCACTTTCCCAGGGATGGAGGTGAGGCTGACCGGTCTATAGTTACACGGGTCCTCCTTCTTGCCCTTTTTGAAGACTGGAGTGACATTTGCTTTCCTCCACTCCTCAGGCACCTCTCCCGTTTTCCAAGACTTGGTAATGATGATGGAGAGTGGTCTAGCAATGACTTCCACCAGTTCCCTCAGCACCCGCGGGTGCATCCCATCTGGACCCATGGATTTATGGATGTCTAGATTGCTCAACTGGTCTCTAACCCATTCCTCATCGACTAAGGCAAACTGCTTCGTTGACCTGACTTCATCTTAGGTCTCAGGAGTACAGGGCTCTTCAGGACTGCCTCCGGCAGAGTAGACAGAGACAAAGAAGGCATTCAATAACTCTGCCATCTCTGTATCTTCTGTCACCAGGGCACCCATCCCAATCACCAGTGGGCCTACCTTGCCTCTGGTGTTAGTTTTATCAGCCATGTATTTGAAAAAGCTCTTTCTGCTGTCGTTGACCCCTCTCACCAGATTTAATTCTAAGGAGGCCTTAGCCATCCTAGCTGCCTTCCTACATCCTCTAGCAGCAGCCTTATATTCCTCCCAAGTGGCCAGCCCCTCCAAAGTGTGTATACTTGGGTTGATAATTCAGTTGATTTTTTTATTAGGATCTGGGCATCTCACTATAAGAAAAAAATCTGTGCAACTCTACCTCAAGGCTCTGGGGAACTCGGGATTCCTCACAAAGTTGAGCTCAGAACAGCTCAGTACAGCTGCTCTTGGGTACCACTTTTTATTATCTGGAGGGTACAAAATGCAAGTCCATTGCCCCTGTGTCAAAATATACTCATTAAGGGTTTTTTCAGCCTCACTGGTTCACATCATATTTGCTGCAGAGCGAAATGTACGTTTTGGAAGTCAGATGGGCAAATTGTTCAGAGAGCAGTGAAAAATAAGTGGGAAGGTAAAGGACTAGGTCAGAAAGTAAAATGCAGCTGAGGTTTAAGGGATTATGATAAGGCAGAAACAGATATTGCTGCTGACTGTAGCATTCACTGTCTTGGTTTGGCTGTGTCAGTGTGGGTGGAAGGGCTATGGAGAGATGCTGCAAGGTAAAACTTTCTCTGTTGTGCATAATAGGCAAAGTATAAAAAAACCTGACAGCACAGTCCCATACATAACTATCAGCCATACCTATAGCTTTGCTCACTCATCATCATATCAAACTCTGTATGTACAAGAAACATTTCCCCTTGAAGTGCAGTCTAAACTTCTGTTTACTTATCTCTAATCTCTATGGATTTTCACAAGTGATTTTTTAGCAGAATATGTGGTGTAAGGGTGATAAGAAAATCAAAACTTGTGTTTGGCATAGAAAACTAAGTATGTTGCTGTGTTACAACAGGCAAATTATTTGATTAATTAACTGTCTTTTGTCAATCATTTGCAATCTGGTAGGATGCAACTTTATGGTATTGCTGGTAGTTATTTTAAGGTTATTTTGTTTTACCTTGTTCTTCCTTCTCTTTCTCTGCCTTCTAGCATACACTTAATTCAGGTGGACTCCGTTCAGAGATGGATGGAGGATTTGAAGTTGATGACAGACTGTGAATGCATGTGTATTCTCCAGTCCAAGCCAATCAGCATTGAGAAGGATGAACAAAATGAACTTATGCTTTCCTCGCAATATAGTACATGTGATAACTTGCAGCTGCTATTGAAAAGAGCTTGGATCATAAGCACAGAGCTGACCAGGATTTCTCAAAAGCTGGAGAAAAATAGATGGCAAAGAGTCCACAGCATGACAGTGAGAGTCAACTGCCATGTGCGTTCAATGATAAATGAATACAATACGTTCACCAGGAATTCTTCAGAAGAAATGCACCAGGTAGGATGCCTTACCTGATGTCATGTTTGTCCTGTGTATTATTTATTTATTTATTTACTTACTTACAATAACTAAAACTTACTTTAATCTACAAGAAATCTTTACATACTAATATTGGTCCTGTGTTTAAGAATTTCTAATCTCTTTTCAGCAATGGAAACACTCTTAACTCATTTTGGATCCTATAGGCCTGATTCTGAATATTAATAATGTTGAAAAAAGTTTTGGTTTTGAGGACTACTGGACTAAAGTAATTAGAGCCCCATCTGTTAGTTTCTTTGCATTTACTATGTAGAAAATACTATTTTTTTTTTCTTTTTGTTAATTTCACTTTTATCTCTATTTGTTTTATTCAGAAAAGTAGAAAAAGGATGTCTATATATGAAATATTTTCCTGGAGGGTTTTCATCTAACTGTCATAAACAAGCATCAATTATTTACAAAGCAATTGTATTTATGGATATTGCTTTAAAATCACTTTGTCTTTCTCTCTCTGCAGTTTGAAAAACTTTTATTAGACAAGTGTTCAGAATTTACAGCATTCACAGAAAGGTAATATAAACTTTCTAGTTCAAATATTAATTTTGTTATATTGTAGGACTTCTAATGAGAAATACAAATCCACTAACACCCTCACATGTTTGAACTAGACTGCTGAAGCTGTGAAAGGCTTTTTAAATGGTAGCCTTTTGTTGGTGAAGTGAGTTACTTTTATCTAAACTGCATCCTAATGAAAGATGGGATGTGCTGTTGCACAAAGAATCTGGCATAGACACAGAGCTGCGTGCAAGTGCATTTTTTCAGGGCTTTTAGACATCAGAGAATGTCTGGCTCTAATGATTTCAGTGACAAAGTTCCCTTGAAGTTCTGTGGAGCCAAGATTTCAGATGGTGTATAAGCTTATATTGCAAGACTATCATAGTGCATATTCCCATATGCACATATGCATGTATTAGTAAATCAAACAGAAATACATGCACATTCCTTTAAATTGGAGTTGTAGGTTTACTCAGCTCTGTGCACTCCAGAATGCCAAGACTGGAAAATAAGAATCTCTTTATAATCCTTCTAATGATATTTACTCTGCCTAACATAAGTTATCCTGTTTCCTCCAACACAGTTCAGTCTTTTTTGATTTACTTTAAACACTGTGCAAGTCATTCTGCTTGGGGGATCATCAGGGGGAGACATACCATGTAATTATCAGGAAAGAACATTTTTTGAGCATTACTACTTTTTGCCAAACCCACGCAGAGCAGATGTTACTTTTATATACTACAATAAGACACACTGATTTAATAAGAGCTCTGATCTTTAGTATTTGCCCCATATCAGGCCTCTCCCTCCTTGTCTGTTTGACAAAAAGTTCGTATAGATGGGTGAAAGACAGGTAAAGCTTAAAAATGAATCTACTGTGTAGGTGGAGAACCTGATCAAACCGTATCTTCTGTTATAGTGACCTGTCTGGGTGGAATATGTTTTGACAATTCAAATGAATGCATTTCTGTGAGGAAGTGCAAGTTATTTCATTTGAATTGTATAGTTTCCTATCTTTATCTCATTTGGTTACAGCCAAGTATCACTGGTTACAAAATAGTTATACTAACACTATAAAGCTGCTGTATGTAATCTTTCCGCATAGAAGGACAAATTTGACTTTTGAGTATGCTGTTTATATTTAAATGGACTTTGCTTACCTGGACACACATCCATTTTGAGTCCTTAGCCTGCTATGTTAAACTATGGCAAAGAAGTAAAAAAATGAAAATTATTGAAAACACTTCTATCATCATGAAAAATGGATATATACAGCTTCAGTTGAAATGCAGGTATCATCGAGTGGCTGTAACTATTAGCATAGGTGGAGAATAGCAGAATTACACGAGTATAAACACACAGCATCTGTGGCAAAATTTGGCCTGCAGTCTGTGAAATAAATCATGACCTCAAAATTATTCATTCATATCCACTGTTGTCTTTGGTATACTTGCTATTTATAGACAAAGATTTGATTGAAGTCTGGTGTAATATCACAAAGACAGTGTCCTCATGAATAGTTGAATTCTCATTATATCCTGATTATTAACACAGAGCTCAGCTTGATAAAACAATAGTTGTCTGTTGCATCTTTTTGCCTTCATCCATTTCCTTTCTTTTCAGGTGCATACAAACTGAAGATGAACAGATACTGAAGTCCATCAAGTCTTGTATTAATGAAACGCTCACTACTGTTGCTCAGTATTTTGGCCATTTGATAGAGCTGTTGTTAACACATGAGGCACAGGTTAGCTTTTAGTAAAAAAAAATTAAAATTTTAAAAAAGTATTTAAAAAGTGTCACATCTCGAGAGGAAAGCATCCATTAAGACCAGGATCAGAATTATAGCTCTCAATTTTCAGCAAACTTAACAGTAATGCAAATAGCTTACAAAGAGATTTAGGTGTTTGTATTCTCAGATTCTCCAATAACCTCAAATCCCAAACAAAGTGATCATGTGGTTTATTGTTATTTTTCCTGATGTGTTGCCTTTAATGCAAGGCATCTAATTTTCTGGACAATGTCTTGTTAATAAGACCTTTGGACAAACTTTCACTTCTTCCCGTACAAACACTACTTTTTTATAGGAATCTTGAAAAAAAATCTCTCCTTCTCTTACTGATTCTCATTAAAAGCCTAACTTCTTAGTAGATGTACACATAGCAAGTATATATATACTTCCACAGCACATGTTTTAACTAGTGCATGCCTTATATCACTACTTCCTAGAGCCTAAGTGTTGTATACAGGTTTTGTGTATAACCTTCTGGAAAACAGTGCTGTATCATTGCAGTCATGATGTGTAGTTTCTGGTGGTGATTTAAGTATGTAAATACGCTGAGTAATTAAACTACAAATGCATGAAATGTTGTCCATTTGACCATTCTTGAAATAGTAGCAACTTGCAAGTTTGACTAATCTACAGTCTTACACTGGTTTCTTTCTTGAGATCTCGTTAGAAATCCCTTTGCAACCTCTAATCTTGCTCAAATAAACCCCCCAAAGTAACTATGCTCAATTTCTCCGTATTTTAGAACTGATGCTATGCTGAAATTTTATGTTGTTTCTGTAGAAAAAGAGGAAATAGGAGTCTTAGCAAAGAGGAAATAGTTAAATAATATTCACTGTGATGATAAACTAAAATTAATGCATGATACTGCTTAAATTCTAACATACCTTGATGCATTAAGATAGCAAAATGTTGTGGTTCTTTAAAACAGTCCTTGTAGTTTTAAAAGGCTATTACTAAAAGGTGAGAACCTCCAGCATGCACTTGCAGAATTACAGTCAAACTAACAAGCTACTTATTAATGCTTCTGGTTAGGATTCATGAGAACTACATGAAATGCCACGTATGAGTTGAAGTGTGTATATAGTTTTACATATTCCATACCAGTGAGTAGGTTGTGGTTGTTTTGATGCTTAGGCTTTTTAATCTGAAAAGCAGTTCTTCATTGCTAACATTTCTGTCTTTTTCACTTTGGCACCTACTGGTACACCTGAAATTACTCTGCATCATCTCATGCGTATTTGTGTGGCAGAAGACTTAAATTAGAGGTCATTAATGAAAACATTTTGAAGAACAGTTTTCTGAGCCATTCAGTCAAGCTGCATGCCTACATGCTAAGAAGCATGTGTCTGCGGGTAGTTTGCTGCTCTGGAACAGACTTGATGCCTGCATGACAGGCCAGAACTCTCAACTTCAATTTGGTACTCAAGAGCTTTTTTTTTCTGAATTGGTGTGTCAGGATTCCATTCAGGAAAGGTTCATATCGACATGTGAATTGATAAGTTATGTCTTTTATGGAACATTTTTCTAATACTAAAGTTGGAAGAATACAGCCTCTAAAGGAGAAGGTAATTGAAATTTGTATAAATAACAGTGTAACATATGGGACACTTCCTTGCACTTCTTTCAAAATTGGATTAAACATAAAGACATTTACCTTCTTTCTCCTAGTAAATATTATAAATTCTTCCTCTAATGACTGTATGTACTCTCAGAAATAGAAAAATCAAATAAGCTTCATATTCTTGACAGCTGTGCTTTCCTGTGAAGTTGCAATGGCACACATTACAAAAGCAAGATAACTATTTATAAATATAAAAATATTTAACTTATTTCATACATTGGAAAAATAAACTATATTCCTCTGAGACTTCCCTATATTTGTCAATGACATTTTCTGTGTAGAGTGAGAATAGTGATGAACCCAGAGCCTTAGAAAGTACTGTTAGAAAGAATATAGCAATATTCCTTACAAATAAGGTGGAATTCTTGTATCACTTTGTGATACACTTAGAATCATAGAAGAATAGAATAGTTAGGGTTGGAAAGGACCTTAAGATCATCTAGTTCCAGCTCCCCTTCTACACTAAGAAAATTCGTTGCCTTCTGCAAATTTTAGTTCAATCCGAAGACATACCCAATAATAATTTACTTAAGTAGCTGAAGAGTTCTTTATTAAATGTTCTCACACACACCCCTATTTTCTTACTCTATTCATATTTATTTTTAAATATCACTATTTTTAGTTATATCAATTCAAATGCAATGCTAAAATGCATTACAGTGTTATCAGTCTGACTCCTGCCCATAGGGTTTGTTTTTTTTTCCTTTTTCCTTTCTCTGGGTGAGAAGCAAGATGATATGGTCTAAAGGAACTACACTTTCTGCTACATCTTACCTTTAAATATAACATTAATTGTTTTTGCTAGAAGTAAATAATGTTTATTTAATCTTCTGTCACACAGAACCTGCTGAGACAAATAGAATTGTCAGATAGTATGTACATCACTGCATCGGCCATTAGTACTTTATTCAGCCTTACCCAAGAAGGTGCTCATCTGTGCCGTATCATAGCTAAGGTAAGGGGATATATGGACTAATCAGAAGTAAACTAGTAATACAAGTGAGTTATTCTACTTAACATAGTAGTGTTTGTGAGTTTTGTAATTTACAATACAAGATGAAATTCTGTATTTCAGGAGACAAATAATCCAGGTAAAAGAACAAAATTTACTCTGAGAAACCTTTTTTTCCTTTGCTGCTTTTGCAAAGTTTACTCTACTGAGTTTATTACGATGATTGTCCTACTAGATTAAAAAAATAAAAGGGCTGCAACTTCCTAAATCTTTAATAAAACTCAATGCCTGTGTAAGCAACTGCAGCAGGATGGTGAACTTCAACATACTTCTGGACATTGAATTAACTGTGGTTATCTTTGTGCCACCTGAGGTATCTTTGGGCATTTTTTTGTCTTCCTGACAGTACTTTTTAAATTCCAGCCACATAAGCGGAGAAAACTACAATTGGCCATGCATATGGCTGACTACACAGAGAAAGAGCAAGTCCTCTTCAGCTGTGTGTACAGAGAAGGTTAGAGATATTATTAAAGATGTACTTTTAGAAATACTTGGTATCCATTAGTTTTCTTTTACAGAGAGACCTCATTGCAGTTACTTCCAGCAATGTGTGTGTTCTCGTTTACGGAGTAGTTGATTCTAACTTTTGGTATAAATGAATAATTCATGCCAGGATCAATGATAGTGGCAATCCCTGCAGTGTTTGCACCTTTGGGGACAGTTGGATCTTGAAAAAGTGAGAAAGGCAGGGCACTAGGTGAGGTCGAGGACAGGATAATCACCACTGCAATGTATATAGAAAGAAGAAAGCCTCTTTTCCTGAACTTCTGCTTTTGGAATAGTGTGCCAGTCCCTTGTCCTGATCAGAGATGAGTTCGAACAGCTGCATTTAATTTTATTTCTGATTTGCCTTTAGGTGAATATTTGCACTGTAAAGGGTATCACTCTGTTTTGAAAGCTGTGAACGAGGTAGATTCAGAAATGTGTAGTGGATCCTGGTGACAACATGAGAGGTTTAATTTTTTCTAAATTGGTATTTGAGCTCCACTCAGTGGTATTCGAAAACAGCTGAAATATTGAGTATTGAGGAAGTGCAGAACTAACAAATTGAGGAAAATTGGTCATAGGCTTTTTATCATTGTGTGACTTCTGCAGCAGTTTCATTTAGCAGAAGTGAGGTCTGACCTTCCATAAATCACTAAATTAATTTACTACTGAAACCTGGATGTGTGGCAGATTTACAAGTGGTGAAATGCATCCCCTTAAGCAAAGAACCTTAAGTGGTGTTTGGTTGCCAAATTACAGTAGTGATTGCACCACCTGTCCTCTGTCTGTTTCCTCAGTGAAATACATTTGTCCCAACTCATCATCATCTTTCATCCTCTGTATTGCCCTAGTTACCTGCTTCAGTGACCAAGGTGGCTGAGGTCTTTTAACAGACCAGAATTTTGAATTCTGATTACTAGGGTAATCAGCTATGACAGTGAAACTACAGGGTGATGGAAGAGGAGAAGTCTGGAGCTGCCCCACTCATTAAGAGCGTGAGAATAGGTTCAAATTTTGCAAAGATCACAAAACCTCCCACAGGTACAGAAGTTCCCTTCAGAGTTGTTATTTTATCTTTGGTAAAATCTAGCCAGAGAGGCAGAATATTCATTTACAGTAAATGCAAAACTCAACAAATCTCTTCATGTAACCTTGAGGTCCTACAATGATGTCTTTGATAATGCATGGTCTTGTGGATCACTGTTGTTAGCTTTTTTCCTGTCCCATGTTATAAATTACAGCTCTAAACCACACAAAAATCTCAGACTTGCAAAAAAAGAACCATGATAATACTGTAAAGCTACAATATCATAGGAACTGGTTTCTCACTTTACATTTTGGTAAGGGGTTCTCTCCTCCCTTCTCATTTCCTGCTAGTATTTTAACAAAATTAAAAAGGCTTATAAGACTTCCCTTATGCTGAAGGGTTATTTATAATTTTATTCCACCTGGAGACATTCTCTTTTCTCCTTTTTCTTCTTCTGTAAAAGTCATGTTGCTGACTCACCCTGGCAGCCAGCTAGTTGTTCTCATGAGCTGTCAGAACTATGAAGACTAAGTTCTCTAACACAAATGAATAGTAGCAATGGTGAGATAAGAAATGAAGGGAGAAAGCCTAAATAATAATACTAATAAAAAGGGTGAATTCTGAACTAGTAGAATAACCAATGTGGAGCTGTGAGTTTTGAACCCAAGTATGTGGTGTTTGTCTGCAAGCAACTACATTGGTGGCAGCATAATGAAAACTCCACCAGTTTAGATAATTTTAAAAGCAAAAAGAGAATATGAGAAAAGAACCAAATAGAGCATTTGTTGCAACTACTGGGGAAAAGTTTTAGGCTTCTGTCTGCAGTTCAGTATCCTACACTTGGTATCAAATACTGCTAAAATACTTCTCTGTTAAGGCTTACAACACATACTTTAGCATCACCCAATGTGACTAAGTTGCTGTATCATTTTCTCGGGTAGCATTGCAGGGATTTATTCACAAAAATATTTTTTATTTCATTATATCTATTAGGTTTCGATCCTAGGATCTTTCATATTAATTAATATAATTATAAATTAGTCTTGGATGTTAAAACCCTACCTTCATTTTCTGAGGGCATAAGAAGATACTAAAAACCAGAAATCATAATTTTTTTAGTAGACTTGAACAGTTGTTGAAAATTAGCATGACTTGATGTAGACTAGTTCTAAATTGATTTCTCTTCATAACAACCAGAAGAGACAGTAAAAATCAGTTCCAGAGTTACAATAAGTAAACACTGGGACATAGAGTGATAAAGAAAAAAAGTCTTTGTAAAAAAATCCATTTTACAGATGACAGAGTCTAATTTTGAACTGGATGCTACAATAATAGCCTCCTAAAGGAGGCAAAAATGAAGATAACGATGATAATCATGCCTGCTTATTGCAACCTTCTTTGGAGAATATTTGACTATTTGAGTAGCATATGGATGTGCAGGAGATCACTTCCTATGAGAAGCTTCTAATATATTTTAGCATTCTTTTATGTCACTTCCTTTTCTAGAAAACAGTTACTATGAAGATTTCATTGGAGATCATCTTTCAAGCTTATTATAAGTATTGTCCTCCATCATGAAGAAAGGCTTGATGAGAATTTATTGTACTTTGAATCATTTCAGATTAAAACTGAAAAATATTATGGTTTAGAGTTGGATGCCTTTTCTCCCACCTCTCTTTCAGATATTGCTTCACAGAGTATGTGAAGCCTGTCCCAGATGAAACTTGAATTACAGCAAGAGCTGTAAATCTGTCATTTGGTCAAAACTTGGAAATGCCAGATATTCTATAAAGGATAAATAAAAGCATGCTTAGACACCTTGATAGCTTTTGGAAAGGGACAAGTTAATCTCCAAAGCAAGCAAAGCTAAGTGCTTTTATGTTTTTTTGTCTGATTGATACTGTTTACCCATTTGACCAATTCATGTAGCCCTGTCAGATGGAATAGTTTTGTCATCATTGCAGAAAATACAGGGGACAAATCTTGAAAAAGGTGAATAAATCCTGAGGAATGCAGAGATCCCAGTGAGGGGAGTGTTTTTGACAAGCCAGAGAATCAAAGTTGGTATTTTCTCCATATTCCATACTTAGCTGTCTAGGTTCGTTGCTCATGATCGGTATTTTACAGCTTGGTAATGGCACACAGGGCACAAAATAGAAAGTTTAGATCTACTACTGACAAACGCAGTAATAAATCACTTCCTGTCCATCAGAGGCAAAAGCAGAGCATCATTTGTCATACAGAAAGCTTGAAGCAAATGTGCCAACATCACTTGAGCATTACTAGTGTTGTCCATTAACTTATGCTTATTACTACCAAAGCAGAGTATTGGATAATCTCTGATTCCATTGATCTGTGGGCACTTTCAAACTGAGAATAAATAAATAAAATCTCCAGTAATTTTAGATTTGGAGACAACACTTTAATAGCCGATTTTCTCTGTTTTTCAAAGATAATTACTGCTTGGGTGAAATATCAATATTCTTTTGTGGAAATAAAAAACAACAATTTTTTTTTTTTTTTTTTTTTTTTTTTTTTTTTTTTTTTTTAGTGTACTGTCTCTTTTATTTTAAAGGCTGAGAAATGTCTTTCTGTGGTAGGCTATATATAGCAGTATAGAGATACATGTGCACTTCTTACAGTTCCAGAAATAAATTCTACTCTGAGAAAACCTCAGTAAGCCTACTGCTTTCACCGATGTCATAGAAATTGCATGTACATGTGCAAAGACATAATATAAAAATTCTATCTTAAAAATATATTGAAGTATTAATTTTGTCTAATTCTAATTTTCATATAAATTGTCATAACTTTTTGTTAAACTAAACAGATTACTGTGCTTGCTCTATTATTCTTTATGATATTGTTGTACAAAAAAGTAGTAGAATTCTGAAAAGTGAATGGAATCGAAATTGCAGTCCAGAGGTTTTATATTGGTATGTTCTATTGAGTTTTCAAATATAGAATCATAGAATAGTTAGGGTTGCAAAAGACCTTAAGATCATCTAGTTCCAACCCCCCTGACATGGGCAGGGACACCCCACAATAAACCATGTCAGCCAAGGCTTCATCCAACCTGGCCTTGAACACCACCAGGGATGGAGCATTCACAGCTTCCCTGGGCAACCCATTCCAGTGCCTCACCACCCTCACAGTAAAGAATTCCTTCCTTATATCCAACCTAAACTTCCCCTGGTTAAGTTTGAACCCGTTACCCCTTGTCCTGTCACTACAGTCCCTGATGAATAGTCCCTCCCCAGCATCCCTATAGCCCCCCTTCAGATACTGGAAGGCTGCTATGAGGTCTCCATGCAGCCTTCTCTTCTCCAGGCTGAACAGCCCCAACTTTCTCAGCCTATCTTCATACAGGAGGTGCTCCAGTCCCCTGATCATTCTCGTGGCCCTCCTCTGAACTCGTTCCAACAGTTCCATGTCCTTTTTATGTTGAGGACACCAGAACTGCAGACAATACTCCAAGTGAGGTCTCACAAGGGCAAAGTAGAGGGGCAGGATCACCTCCTTCAACCTGCTGGTCACGCTCCTCTTGATGCAGCCCAAGATACGGTTGGCTTTCTGGGCTGTGAGCGCACACTGAAGCTGGCTCATGTTCATTTTCTCATCGACCGACACCCCCAAGTCCTTCTCCACAGGACTGCTCTGAATCTCTTCTCTGCCCAACCTGTAGCTGTGCCTGGGATTGCTCCAACCCAGGTGTAGGACCTTGCACTTGACATGGTTAAACTTCATAAGGCTGGCATCAGCCCACCTCACAAGTGTGTCGAGGTCCCTCTGGATGGCATCCCTTCCCTCCGGCATATCAACCGAACCACACAGCTTGGTGTCATCGGCAAACTTGCTGAGGGTGCACTCAATCCCACTGTCCATGTCACTGACAAAGATGTTGAACAAGATCGGTCCCAACACCAATCCCTGAGGGACACCACTCGTTATCGGTCTCCAGCTGGACATCGAGCCATTGACTACAACTCTTTGCGTGCAGCCATCCAGCCAGTTCTTTATCCACCGAGTGGTCCACCCATCAAATTGATATCTCTCCAATTTAGAGACAAGGATGTTGTGTGGGACAGTGTCGAACACTTTGCACAAATCCAGGTAGATGACGTCAGCTGCTCTGCCCCTGTCCATCAGTTTCGTAGCCCCATCATAGAAGGCCACCCAATTGGTCAGGCAGGATTTCCCCTTAGTGAAGCCATGCTGGCTGTCACCAAGCACCTCCTTGTTTTTCACGTGCCTTAGCATTTCTTCCAGGAGAATCTGCTCCAAGATTTTGCCAGGCACAGAGGTGAGACTGACTGGTCTGTAATTCCCGGGTCATCCATTTTCCCCTTCTTGAAAATGGGGGTTATATTTCCCTTTTTCTGGTCATCAGGAACTTCACCTGACTGCCATGATTTTTCAAATATGATGGCCAGTGGCTTAGCAATATCACAAATGATTGAGCAGAAAAAGATTATTTCTGTGAATCTGAAAAATACTTTTATAGAGGCTAATGAAACAGACTTAAAAAGAAGGGTATATATTACACTTGGTCCATGAGTTCAACTTTTTAATCTACTACTCTCATCCTAATATTTTAGTCTGAGATCTTTCATCTATCATTAATTTTTTTAAATTCTTTCCTCTTCATTATATATCTGCTCTTACATAATATAAGGCATCTATAGTCTACCTGATGGCATAACATTCTGAAATGAACAACAATAAAAAACCCAATCAAATAGCACACGAAGTGCTTATATTGTATGTATGTAATGATATCTCCATTTATTGTGAACTTTGCTAACATATATGTTTACAGCCCATGTTGGAAATGATTAAGGACATCTACTTTATGGATGTATATATACTCAAGTCTTTGTCCTGATTGTCGTAGTTAAATAAAAAAGTTTAAGAGTCCAAATTCTATGTGTTACAGTGTGAAGATATAGATTGTAACTGTATAGTACTGTATAGGAACACCTATATTGACCTTATTTTCAGTACCTCTTCAACCATATGAACTTCTCTTTCATATTTTATCATTACGTAAATATTGTATGCAGTTCAGAAATGTAGAGGAATATGAAATATATGCTAACAAAAATCTGTTTTAAACTGATAGCATATGGTTGTAATATCACTTAAGTGTCATTTTAATGACTGCTTATTGATAATTCTTTGTAATTTTTGCATGAATGTCAAGTTTACTTTAATTGTGTTTGTAATTGGTAAAAGTCAATCGTTTAAGCACATGTCCCACTGAGGCTATATTACTTTTTCATTGCTTAGTGTATAAGCATTAATCAACTTGAGTTCTCTGTGTGAGCTTAACATCCTCTTTGTTGGTGCTGTAATGATAGCTAATTTGGATAAATTACTAAAGGAATCTGCTCCCCGTCCCCATCTTGTTTTAATACCAGAGAAATACTCAGTGCTGCTTTTCAGATTTTTTTTTTTCCTCTGCAGGAAGGAGGTGTAGTTGCTCTTTTTAAGATTTGTCGCCAGGATTGTTTCAGGTGCCTTTATCCCCAGACGTTGAGAACACTGGCATCTGTTTGCTGTGTAGAGGAAGGGATGCACCAGCTGGAAAAGGTAGGCACTTTGGAATTCTTTGCTGACTGCATCATAAAACAGAGAAGTCCTGTCTTTAATCAGTTCTAGGAATTGGTAGCTTGGTGGTGTTTGATACTGTGTTCCACACTGTTCAGTTTTTCTGTGCTGAACCATCTTCAGTCTTTACAAAATTAGTGTCAGTAATGGCATTATCCTAATCAGTTTCTTGCACAATTAAGCTCTCTAAGTGGGGATAATCTTCATAAAACAGGTAAACATGTTAGTGACTACACCAAAGTGCTTTTTTTTTTTTTCTTTTTTTTTCTTTTTTTGTTTTAAAGAAACTCCAATATTTTAAATAAACCTTAAAAGACAGAAAATATTTTATACCTCTTTAAATCCTTTTCTGATGCTCAAGTAGGGCACCTGCTTGTGGAATTGCAGTGATTTGCCAGAGTTGTAATTGCACAGAAAAAGCTAAAATGGCTACAGCAGTTAGCCAATAGAAAAATGTCTGCTAATTAACAGCAAGTCTCAGAAAAGCTAATTGTAACTGAGTGTCCTGGTTTAGCAGTAGCAATCAGTTTTTCTCCTTCTTAGTAGCTGGTGCAGTGCTGTGGTTTTGACTTTCGGCCTGGGAATAATACTGATAAAGCCGATGTTTTCAGTTGCTGGTCAGAATGTTTACCCTGACCAAGGACTTTGTGAGTCTCATGTTCTGCCAGGGAGGAGGGGAAGCTGGGAGGAAGCAGAGATGGGACACCTGACCCAAGCTAGCCAAAGAGGTATTCCATACCGCAGCACGTCATGGCCAGGATGTAACGGAGAGTTCCCTTAAGGGCTGGAACGCTGTGGGGTGGGGGCGAGATACTGGTTGGTGAGTGGTTGTATTCTCTTCCCTTGTTATTTCCTTTATCATTATTATTATTGGTGGTAGCAGTAGTGATTTGTGTTATACCTTAGTTACTAAATTGTTCTTATCTCAAGCTGTGGGAGTTGCATTCTTTCGATTCTCCTCCCCATCCCTCCAGGAGCGGAGGGAAGAAAGGTGGGGGGGAAGTAGACTGTGTGGTTCTAATTTACGGCCTGGGCTTAAAGCACCACGACACTGGGACAGCAAACATCAAAGTATTATCCAGATAAAATTATATCATCTTCTTAGGCCCCATTCCTTTCTCACTTTTGCCATACTGCTGTGTTTTGGAAAATGAACACTTCTGGTCACTATATCATGATCTAATCCTTTGTATTCATAAAACAGTCATCTTCTACAGCTGAGTAATGGCCTCTTCAAGTTAATGATAAATGATTTCGCTGCCACTTTACATTGAAGTATTTTGTAATTTACTGTCCAGAATTCAAGCAAACCGTGACACAACATCTGCAGCAAAAAAGCAAGTCTCTGAGCTTACAATAAATGAAGATGACTTAAATTTTTTTTGACATAATGCTGGTTCAGACTGACACCAGAATCAGTCTAAAAGGATCTTTCATTATGTTCATTATAATAGTGGAATGAAGAGTTAGAAGTGGAAAAGATTTATTCAACTCACCTGGTCCAATTCCTGGCAGCATCAATATGCATTTAATGTGGCCCATATCAAAGCTGACAAAACAGGAGTCATAGAAAAAGTGATAACTGTCAAGCTCACGTGTAATTGATTTACTTTAATGTTGGTCACGAGTAAAATTGCTCATGGTACACTTTGTCACAATCAGGATTGGATTAGGGTTTAAAGGATTTTTAACTAAAATTCCTACCACCGCTTTCAGTAGTTCAGTTCAGCTGGACCTTCAATTCTTAAATCACATCTTTGCAAAACCTGAGTCTGCAACATGAGGGTTGGGATGTTAATCCTACTCACCTGAACAGACAAGTCTGATGGGAGTATTTGGTTATTACTTTGCTAACCTCTTTGCCTAAAATTTTGTTGCTGAGGATCCATATGTTTCATGGGTCCAGTACATGCCTGAGTTTCTGGTGGGGGAGAATGGGATATTTCATATAGCGAAAGAAACAAATTTTCCCTGCAAGGAGATTAATGTCCCTCTAAATGTTAATGGAAGTTAAACAACACAGGTCAGTATCATGCTAAGTAATCTCTAAATAGTCTTTCAGCTGGTGACACCACAGGTTTGCCAGTTTATAGAGCTGATGAAAGAGAGTAAACAAGAGAGTTTTACTATTCTCTGTACTCTTTTCACACTTCTTGTAAATCTATTTAGAAGCAACAAGATATTCTGACCATAGGGAAAATACGGAAAGTGCAAGGAACAGATGACTGGTATTTTGATGTCACAAGTACTTTTTTTTTTTTTTTTTTATTTTATTTATATATTGTCATCTTTACATATGAACAATTTTTCCCTTTCAAAATTTGAGAGACTTTTGCAAAGAACAAAAAAGAGGGTTTACAATATTAACATTCCTATAATTACAGAAATTTCCATAGAACTTCTTCTCTGGCAGAAAGGGAAACTTCTGTTATCCAACTAAATCCTGAGTGATGGTGAAGCATTTAATCTGCTCTAATGTGAATATCATTATGCCACCTAGTGCATTAAAACACCAGTGCAATTTGAACTTGATATTTTATGACAGAAATAAAGCTTGGCTTCCAAACAATTCAGATTAGGCAATCCAAGATTAAAAAAGAAAAAAACAAACCACAAAACCCAACAAAACCACCTCCTCCCTTATTTTTCAATTAGATTTCATAACAATTAAAGTGTTTGAAAGAACATTTAAAAGAAAGCAGCAAGAGCTCTGCTTTCTAACAGAACATTTGACTGGGAGATGAACTAAAAAGAGGTGGAATACTTTCTACAGCAATTGCAGTGCTTAATTACTAAAGATGTCAGGAATACTGTTTATTTATCCAATGCTCTTTGATCTTGCTAATTCAGTAGCAGTGCAAGTAGGTAACAAGAACATCTATGTTAATGTAGATGGTTATTTAGAAAGCAAGCAATAAAGCCAGTAATTCATAAGAGGCAATCCAATTAGAGAGTACTTTAACATTTTTTTCTTGGGTTTTAAAGACAGTTGAATGTCAGTCTTTCTTTATAATTAGTGCAAATTTAACGTGGCTGGTGTTATACTGGGCTTAAACCATTTGTCTTAGTGATTTTTTTGGATTGCAACATGGAGATACTGTCCTCATTTACTAATGAAGGAAAAACAATTGAGTGCTCATTTCTAAAGATGTAAAAAATTGTCTATTTTAAGCAAAAATATGATTCTTATTTTTTAAAAATAATTCTTTTTCTTCCCAGCCACACATCTTTAAATATGTACGTGCACTACTCCCTTCCGAGCACACTTAAAAATAGCATTATTACTTTTTCATCAACAAGTTGATGTTTGCTGTAATTACAATGAGCAAGTAGTCATTGCAATGACTAGCTTTTACTCTTTTAGGTGAATCTAGTTGACTGTGTATACAATAATGCAAAATCTCTTGGTTAAAATGCCAGTTTTAGAATAGTTGTTACTTCACTTGCAAGTACTTTACTGGCTCTTGAAAAAGTACTGTTACTTTGTTGTACAGTGAACTACAGAACTCCAGGAACTCAACAGTAACAAATTATACAATTAAAGTAGAAAAATAGTGAAGAAACAGGCTTATTTTTTGACTGAGGTCTGTGTGTAAATAAATGTTTTGCTACGTAAGCTGTGCTCCACAAGTGGTAATTTTGGTGCTTCAAGCTGTTTATAGATGTCTAGTTGTTTGGTGCAATTTAACTTCATAATCCACTGTGACACCTGCAGGTTTGAGTTCATTTTTTTTTGGTTTCAGCTGCCTGACCAGTCCCACTTCAGAGAGGAGTGGAGAGATTGTGGAAAAACAACCAGAATATTCCTCCTTTGTATTATTACTGTAGCTGCCCATCCTTGTTCCCAAGAGAGCTTTATCATCTGTGTCTTTTGGCACTTGAGCATGTAAAGTTTTTAGGAGAAAGCTCACTGCATCATTAAGGATGGTTATTTTCGGTCTAGGCATTCCAGAGTTTGTGCAGAGACAATGTATAATCGAGGTAATAGATAATACAGGAAAATAGCTGAAATCACTAAAACCAGAACTGCAAGGAGTTTGGGGAAAATTAGCACGACTGGAAAATGGAAGAACAATGTTAGTACTCCACATGCAGGCCTGGTTTTGTATTCAGCCCTGAGGTTGAGGATAGAAATACAATGATGTAGCAGGAGACTGATTCTCAACATAGTTATTTGTTGAGGTTTCTATAACAAAGAATATCTGAACCTTCATGAGTGCACTTTGAAAAATTAATTCACCTCAACATTTCCCATGTAGGAATGACTGCTGAAGAGCTGGAAGAGGCTAACGTGCATTTCATGAAACTTAAGGTGAAAATAAAATTAAATTAAAAAAAAAAAAAAAGAATCTTGATGGTCTGATAATGCACGTCCTGCAAATTACATTAGGAACAATTGTACTTCAAATACCACTTTCATTGTAAAGACACTCAATCTAACAGATGCTGTCTTCAACATGGAGCAACCTTGCCTGGAAAGGGGGTTGTATTTGAATACAATTGCACTTTAGCACATTTTTTGCCTAAAGGAGTTCTTGAGCCCTTTCCCTCTTGGAGGCTGCGTTAGGCACTTGTTTTGCAGAACTCTCTAAACAGGGGGTCTCTTATACATATGCTGACATTAAAAACTGTGGCAACTTCTCTGCTACAGGTTAGTCATCAGTCCATACAATACTTTTTATTGACTGGTGCTAGATGGCTTTCCAATTTTTGCCCTACACTGAAGCTCAGTTGTGTGATTTTCACTGAGGCAAGTTTCTTGCTGCAATAAAAAAAGTGTAGAATTAGTTCAGACATAAATTGCAAAGAGATAGTGCAATGCACTGCATTTTTCACCATGCATGTGTAACATTATTACATTAAAAAGCTGCAAGTCAGCTGAGACCTAGATTAAGGCTCAGCTGCCACAAAACCATAATGATTTAAACAAATATTCTAGCAGCTGCCTAAATATTAATGCTGTGCAGTGTATGTTCACTTACACTGTTTAAACTACTTCAGAAAGCAAGACACCTGGAATCAGCTCATAAAGAGAAGGTATTCTGGAAAGACTGATGACAGTAGTTATTACTTTCATTAATAAAACCTTCTTTTTAACAAATGACACAGCTTTTATCACTGTGCTTTAAGCAGAATTGTCTAGGTAGAGATTGGAAATTGCTTTGAATCCTTTATTTAAAACGTATTGTATCAAATTACTTAACTCCAGGAAAAGCATTTGGAGAAAGGAGGAAGCAGGTTAAAAGTGTACAATATTTGTGGTTGGGAAACTATGAATTTCATGAAGACTTCTTAAACATGAGTGTCCTTAAATCTATTGTTCATGATGAACACAGTCCGATTTTTAACAGCAATCATTGTCTTATACGCAATAATAACTTCTGCATGGCAGAGATATAGTCTGTCAATGATACATCTGAAAAACAAGCTTTTGGTGAGAATTAAGTAGAATTTGTTACAGAACCTGCAACTACAACTTATATGTAGCTTCACTGAGTTCTAACCACTTTGGAGTTTTGTTGCAGATTAAGTGTATGTGTTACCTTAAATCTCAGTTACTAAAACCACTAAGGTTTGTATAGCTGTAGTACGACACAGAGGTGAGAATTATGGAGAAGGCTTTGATTATGAGAGTTTGAATGACCTGGTATGAGAGTCACCATATCTAAAATCTGGACACAAAAGTTAGCTGGTGGCCCATGGGTTTCATTGTCACAGCATGTGAATGCTCCACAATAATGAGGGGGTTTATTTTCGTAGTACCTGTTATATGATGAAATAACTTTGTACCATAGAAAGTGATAACTTAAGGGGCCCTTATCTCCCACAAAACCAAGTCACATGTAAAGATATTCATTCCAAGTTTTTCATGGGTCATGTTGACAAACATTCTCAACACTGTTTTGTGAAGAGGATTGTTCTTGTTTGTTTCTTGAAGTAGGGCTTGTTGACAGGAAAAATGTGAAGCTTCCCAAATGGCTGGAAAGAGACTTGAAACTTTCTTTCTGCATGCTTAAAAGCACAGAACATTGGCTTATGTGCTATAAGAACGTGAGATGATTTACATGGAAAGAGTTCAAGTGATGTGCTCCTTTTACAGCCCTTTGGGTGGAGAGTCAACTCCTCTGGTGTGCATAATACACCTTTTTCCATCAGAGAACATTGTTTTGGCTCATCTTCCATGTAGCCAGGCTTTAAAATCACAGTTGTGAAGTTTTGAATAGGAGGCAGGAATGGATAAAGAGATTTCTTTTGTTCTGGATTTTGAGAGGGGAGGATAACCTTTTAAAGACTAATTCAGGCAAATTTAGACATGCAGTGCAAAACACAATGAAACTTGGTGTCATTGTAGCTGGGAACTGTGTCTCACTGTTGCCGTTGGGTAATTGTGTAGGTCATAGAAGAATGTAGATGTACAAGGAGACAACAGAATAGTGTGTGAAGCAACAGTTTTAGAATGCTGCTTTTCACATAGCCTTTTTGATAACCAGGCAAATCTGTTTTGGTAGCTGTATTTGTGGTACAATTAGATAATGTGAAGTTCTAGGCTTGCAGCTCTTTAATTTACTGGACACTTCTTCTCAGTAAGGCTGTTTAATTAATTGGCAGTGAAAAATGTGCTGGGTTTGGCAAATTACATTTCTGTCAAAGCCCCTGCAAGATTCATTAAATCATATCTGAGAGTGCAGTAGCTGCCCTTCCTCAGCTGCTGGCTTCATATATATTAGGTGGTGTTTCAAGTTTTACCTCCTGATTACACTGCTATGTGTTAGTAAATGCAGCTTCTTTCAGCACAGTCCCAGGCAAGTGTAGCAAGACTTCTTAGGTCGTTGCAGAATCTGACCATCATCAGTTGTGACAGGCTGCAATTCTAGGGCAAAATGCTTTGGAAGTCATGGAAATATTAATGAAATATTGAAAACCAGTATGAGAACATGTTTAAAAACCCCAAATAAACAACAAAGCTCACCTGACCCTCCTCAAGTTCTCCCTTCCTCTGCCCCCAGTCCCTCCTCAAAGAAAATAACAGGTGAAAACCCCTAAACCTACAAAGAAACAAAAAACCCCAAACAAACAAGTAAATAAAAAAAATAACCCCAAAACCAAAAAACCACAAACCAGTGATGGATAATCTCTGCAGTATTATTCAGTCTGTTGGAAACCTTCTGCCACTTACAAAGCAGATTAAAATTTGTTTGCCTTATGGTAGTACCTATTTTACCATGCAAAGAGAAAAACATGGTTTGTTTTGATGGACTTATTCAAGAGACGTGGAATTGAATAAAGATAGACATATTAGTGCAGGATTATGGGACATTGTCAGATAGAAGTATACACAAAATGCTCTGGCTGAGGTCACTGCTATTATTCCAATTCTGTTAAATGACTAATTAAATCATAGTGGTTGTGTTGTTGTAGCCCTGATGGTCTAAGGAGATATATATCAGTTGCTCTAATAAAACATATTATGACTCCTTACAAACCTTGTTTCATTTTAATCATATTATAGATTTTAGAAGAGAGAGAAAGGAGCCAGCAAATGTAGCACTAGAGATAAACATTTTGATAATACTGGTAACATAGGACAATGTGAGACTTAGCGAAGGAGCTGGTGGATAGCTGCCTTTGGAGGACACAGATTCTGCTATTTATCAGTAGATCCTCAGTAGATCCTCATTTAGATATCAGCAGTGGCACAGACTCTGCAAACTTATACACATGCACTTAGTCTTAAGCAAGAAAACCACTACTTGTTAAAAACGTCAAAAGGGATGCAATCTGCTCTGTTCATGACAGGATTCAGGCTATAATAAATTTCACAGCGTAAATATTCATTTGGTGATCACTGAACATATGTTGTGTTAAAAAGCAAAACTTTCAGCCAGATCAAATAGATAGGGCACCTTTCTGAAAAACCTTGTCTTTTCAATAGGGGTGCAAGAGGCAGGCTATGAGTTGACATACTAAGTCTGTCTATAAATTGCCAACAAAAGCACAAGCTGTCTTCTAACCCAGCTATGAACATTTTAAGTCTTTTGCCTCCAGTGTAAATCCTTCCTTGTCACCCACAGATTTAGGCTTTGCTACCCTTTGTCCTGTGCTTAAAGTGGCATATTCCCTAAGCATGGATCTGTGATAATATGTCTGTGTGCAAAATCTTTTTAACAACCAAAGCAGCCCTGTTTTATTTGTTCTGTGGGTTTGGGGTTTTGGTTGGTTGGTTAGTTTTGTTTTTTTTTCTTGGAGGGGGGTGGTTTGGTTGTTTGTTTTTCTGTTTGTTTGGGGTTTTTTGGGGTGGTGGTGGTGTGGCGTTTTTTTTTCAGTAAGACCCAGTCAGGAGAAGGCATTGCAGAGGCATTCAGGTGTTATCAGTGATGTGCTTAGAGTAAATCTTGCCACTGCTCTGTTGTATTTTTCATTCATGCCTCCAGAGCAATGTTCATGCAGAGAGCTTATAGTATTAGATGTACTTCGGCATTCGGTTCCCCTATATGATGCAGTCACTGTAGGAGGAACAATTTCTCTTCTATCCCCTCAGCTCTGCCTTTCTATACGCTTCTTTTATTTTAGCTGAGGTGCAGAAGAGAGACTCCTCAGGGTTTGTTTGGTTTTTTTTTTCTTGTTTTAAAATGGTAAGTTTCACTGAAATGAATTTTGAAATCTGAAAAGGAATGCCCTCAAACTATGTCAGGTTACTGAGATGTGTGCTTCAATGTGCAAGATCAAATTGGAGCAGTGTCTGTAGGCTGCCATTCCCTCCAACATAATTTTGAAAATTTGAGCAGGTGCCAGGTTACCACTCTGCACTTGTTTGGCTCCCATATAATTTACACATGGTTTTTGCAGTCAGTTATGTTGGTATTTTATGCTATCTATTGATTTTATGTTTCACTAAGTATTCTATTTAAAGCACTCCAAATAGCTCTAAATTTATGTTTCAGGATTCAGAATGTTAAGAGAATTTTATAAATGAAAAATAATTTGGAAATCACGAGATGATGATTTTTTTGTAATGATTTAAAATATTGCTTAAAGCGATGATTATGATCAGGGCAGCAAATGATCCACGAATGCCATCTGAAAGAACAGAAGCCAACACATCAAATGACAGGTGGGTTTTCCCTATCTAATAATAATACTAATAATCTATCAAGCAAATTTAATTTTAAGATGAAAGAAGCAGCTTACTCAGCTCCTAAACTGAAGGCAGAGATTAATGAGAATCAATTGAAGCATTTAAAAAGAGTGCAGGGAGAGAGCTATTTTGGACCTCAAATATTCCTCTTAATATTCCCTGATAGAGACAGAAAAGAAACTGAAATGACACAGCCTTACAGAAAGACTTGTTAGATGAGTGGCTTTCATAATACTTTTCTTCTCCCTCAGCAGGAAACTGTTGCATAGTATATCTGCATTTGTATCCATATGTAAACACACATGCAGAATGTGTTTGTGTTGTATGTATTAAAGAGCATACCTGTAGCCATAGGAGAGTGTGAGGAGAGACAAGTGAAAATACTTATTGAGACACACATGAGATCGCTCTCCCCTTGCAGAATTTCTGCTGAAATTAGATATGCTACTCCAACTGACCCATCCTGCTGCAGGCTTCATGAGTCAGTATTGCTGACGATTTTTGTGACTCATTAGAAAAGTCCAAAGAGTTTACTGCTTGGTATTCATCTTTTGTTTGGTTGACATTCAAGCTTTCCTAAGCCCTCACTGTTTTCCTTTTTTGCATGAAGAAAAGCATACCTACGTAGATTTGGTTAAACAACAGGGGTTTAAATGTCTTTGAAGCCTGAGAATTCAGTACTGGTATTATTTTCCTTTCTAAAGCTTCTGACTCTTTTATTTTCTTGCTTGAATTAACTATGACACTTGAAGGTTTCTAGTGCTCTATGTGGCTTCTTGTCTATTCTTGTTTGCATAACATTGACTTTCAAAATTTTTACACACATTTAATTTTGAAACAGAGCTCTCACAGATTCGCATTACTGAAAAGCAAAGGGAGAAAATCCTTTCTTCATTCATCTTACTGCAGCTACAGAATTCCTCACTAATATAAAACTATACTTACAGAAATACTGAATGACCAGAAATAAAAAATCATTCTCTTGGTGCCAGGTGATTTAGATTTCCTTTCTTTAGGGTATGCCAGTTGGAAACAGATAGCTTATCGATCTGCTGTAGTTTTTTAACTCATCCATAAATGAGCTGATCTCAATCATACCAGAGGATAACAAGATGGAGGCTGCTAGGCAGAGTGACTGGCTTACTTTGATCTGGTTATAAATATTGGTCATCTGTTGGGGTGACAAGTTGGGGTCTGAGAGCACTGCAGAAAATTGTTTCTCTTTCCAAGAAAATTTATATTCTGAATTAGCTTCTTAGCTTGACCACTCTTGGGTTTGTTTTTATAGTAGTTCAAACTAGCAAAATATATAAACCTCAGCTTATGCTCAACTTAGATGTTGGCTCTTTTCCAAAACTACTTTTATAATTCTTGTATTCCCATTCATGTTACTGCCCTTCCCTGGGTTCAAGATGGAGTTAACAAGCCTCTTGCATCACAGAACTTATAAATGTTCACATGTGCTTAGGCAGTGAAGCTCTAAGAGCCTGCTGTGACACAGTGTTCAGTGCAGGTGTAAGCTGGGAAATTTTCTAGCTGCAGGTACTAAGGAATCTTTGCAAATCTGGTCCCAGCTGTGCTCCCAAAATGCACAAGCTCTGGATATCGTTACTGAGAAGGAAACTCACAAATTTCTATTTTGCAAAATCTCATTTAATACATGTACAGTGGCTTGTGGTTTTTGTTTCTTTTCACCCAATGTTGCTAAAATTATGGCCAAAATACGTGGTTCAAAACCTCTTTTTTCTTTCTTCCTTTCCAGTACCTATCACTGAAACAAAGTGAGAAAACACCTTACAAAACAGGGAAAAAGTACATTCACAAAACTTTTTTATGAAAATGGCTTTGACCAGTTCTAGCTCTGGCCACTCTTAAACTTTCCACCAGTAGATTTGCTCGGTTTAAGAGAGTTACTAATAGTTTAATTTTTCCACCCAAATGGCATTACCATAAACACAAAGCTATCTCAGGATTTTTTATTGGTATTGGTATATGCTGACTTTGTCACATGGGCCAAATGCTAGCTCTTACTGAAGCTGAGTTTTTCCCCAGAGTTAATTGTAAAAAAGCAACAGAGGAAATCAAATCCAGTGTAAGCTCATTGTCTAATTCTCTGAAACTGAGTATTCTTTACTTGCGATATACATTTTAAGTCAGTACTGGAAGTATTGAATTACTCTTGTATA
Source organism: Psittacula echo (assembly GCF_963264785.1). Taxonomy (NCBI): domain Eukaryota; kingdom Metazoa; phylum Chordata; class Aves; order Psittaciformes; family Psittacidae; genus Psittacula; species Psittacula echo. The sequence goes on from NC_137739.1 coordinate 33,090,565, forward strand.
GTATCCTGCATGTGCTCCTAACAAAACCAAAGGAAGTTAATTGTGTAAGTTTTTTCTTACCTCACATTAGTATTGAGCTAACAGCTGCCATGTGGCTCAGCTGAAGCTCACCCATGGTATGTATAAGTATCCCTGTATTTCTCAAAAAAAGTGAAGGCTAAACAATAACGGCAGGTGATGTTTGTGCATCAGTATAATGGGGTTTTTTGCTAAGGCTGTTTGCAGGAAACCACTTAGATTTGGCACCCTGCCTGATTTATACTAAAACTTTCATGTTTCATAAAGCATCTTTGAAAACATTTAAAGAGCTGTTGGAAAAACAATCTCATCCATTTAAGATGATAATCCTGTTTTTGAAAAAACTAAACATCTAACAGCATTGCTCATATATTATCTGAATCTTACTTCTCTTGCCTATCGTTAAGTTCCCAGACAATGGCGCTTTCACTGGCTGTTCCTTCCCTTGCCAGTACTGTCTAAAGCTTTTCCTTTTCAGAGGGCTTTCAGTTTATTCATCTGCAGTTCTTGGGAATGAATAAGCAAGCTTTTGTATGGATCAGGGCATACAGATATGCAAAATCAGTCTCAATTTTCAGAGATGCTTTGCTGCGTGTCATAGAATATCAGGCTTTCCTCTCCAGACTGTGCATTGATAGGTAGGTGAAACCTACAGATTAATCAGGGCTGGTATAAACCTAAACTGGAAGCTTGAGCTGAGTTGTTAGTGTTATTCTTTAATTTGGAAGCTATCTGGAGTCCTGAAGATTGTCTCAGGCCTTGTGCATAGCTGGTTTTGTTTAACTCCACTAGCTTGTAGACTTCAAGTAAAAGTTTGATCTAACAAGGAACTTCACCTGAGATGATGTTTTGCAGAAGGAATCCCTATGGGACCATCAGGTGGAATTAAGACAGTAGAAGTCTTTCTGGTAAGTCTTTCCAGTTTTCATAAGAACTCATCTTTGTCACTTTGCTCTCACAAAGAAGGTGCATGAAAGGTTCTCCAACAAGTTGGCTTCACCAAGGGCAAGTCTTGCCTGACCATCCTAGTAGCCTTCTGTAATGGAGTGACTACTTCAGTATCCAATCCAGTCTTTTGATTAGGCCTGAAATAGGAATAAATGGGTGAAAAGGGCATAATGGAGAAATCTGCACATGAATCAAGCTGTTTAGGAGAGAAAAAAAATTGTATGGGCAGAGTTCTTACCAGTATCTTCTTATATACAATGCAAACATATAGAAAATTCAGATAACTTAGAACCACAGGTCACTATTCTTGCCTTCAGGAGGAGCTCGTCAGTATTAGGACAGCTGTATCTTAATGGCTTTGGTTCTGCAGTTTCTATGCTAAGCTTCCATGCTCATCTTTGCAGCCATATCCTCTGGCTTGTGCCAAGCACACAGGTCAAAACATGCACTGTTACCCAGCAGGATGACAGTTAGCATGTAATAGCTGCATTACTTAGTGATAAACATGTCCATAATAAAACCTGTTGTGTGTTTCTGTGCTAACAGAGGCTGTGATCCTTCAGACCCAGACAGATGAAAATAAAGAAGTAAAAGAGAAAGGAGGGTTATTTTCTGAGAAACAAGTACATCTCTGATGGACACTTTAAAATAAACCTAGCTATACTGGCATCATTTATACCATGCTCTTAGCATCAATCTCTGCTATCCTAGTAAAGCATTCATTTTTAGCAGTCCCAGATCCCTGGCATGCACAAAATGTAAAGAAGGAAACACACTGTTGTCAGGAAGCTTAAATTTGTCATACAGGCATCAGTAAGTCAGAGACTCTACCTTCATAGAGCAGAAACTGGAGCCCCTTCTGAAAGGAGTGCGTGACAGCCTTGATCTGACAAGGCGATGCAGAGCTAGTTGCTTCTAAGGCTGAAGCTGAAGTCCTGTGCCACCAGAGACTTTATTACATGAAGATGAGCAGATAGAGCCATGCAAGTTCTGCATGTGATGACATCATCACATACATGTGATGAAAACATTCTCTGCTCAGTCTATTATCCACGAATCTTCATCTATATTAAGTAATGTTCCATTTTGCTATGTCTAGCTGAGATAAAATTCATCTAGTGTTCTTTTATTTCTAACCAGTGTCCCTGATTAATGTTTATGAAATAAAGGAAATTAATGAAATCTAAAAGAATAGGAAAAAAATAAAAACCAGTTCCTAGCATATAAGTTAAATGAGAGAGCAATGCTGAGATTGAAGTCATCTGGTAGCCTGACTACTTGTTGCTTGTTGTTTGTAAGAAATCTGAAGTCGGAACAAGACCCCTGTGGAAAGTACTGGCGGCTGTGAACAGGCAGTTTTCTACCCTTTGGTGAGGTAGGAAAGAATATACATGTTCTAGATTCCTGGAAGTAGGGCTGGGCATTTCTCCTACTGAGAAATATTCAGTTCAGATGTTAATGGAAAGAGAGGGAATTTCCAGTTTTGTGATAGCACAAATTGATTTATAAGCCTGATCTTCTCCCATCTGTGACGTATCCTTTACGTTCACGTACACACGTCTAATAGCCAAGTAACAATTTAAAAAGCAGGTAGATAGTTGCTTTATCTTGTTGTTATTTTTAATATGATTCGATAAGTAGACATAAAGGGAGCAGTTATGTGGGTGATAGTCATTCCTGCAGTTTGCCATGTCTGACGAACAACAGCCTGCATGCTAAGAGAGCAGGGCTGATATGACAAAGTGAAATGCTGCCTCTGCCTCAGCCTTGCTCTGCAAATGTTTCTATTTCCTGCCCTGGGTGAAATTCTTGAACTTAGCAGTTTACTTTGTGAAACGAATTGCTTTTTTTCCTTAGCCTCACACAAGCACTTGTGAGTTTTTCAGCAATGCAGGACTGGCCAGACTTCAGGGCATTGGGCTTGTCTGTTGCCTTCAGACCTGCACCATAATTCTGTTTTGCTGCATGGTGCCAGTGATTTAGCTGGCTATGAGAAAACTGTGGGTCAGATTAAGATTCAGTCTACTTGCTGTTTACTTCTGTTGATTTCTCTGGTTTGTCATATAATCTATTTCTTTCTATTCCTGCTCTATCTTCTTTGTCCTACTTTGTCCCTTTGTACTGCCAGACAACTGTTTACATGTTCTCCCTTTTTGTCCATCTCTGTGATAATAAAACCACTGTTGGCAGAGTCACACAGCTTCTGTTTGAAGGAAAATCTGTGTTGAAATATAGCAGAATTTTTGGAAAGTATTTTGGATTTCTGCTAGGAAAAGGCTAAAATCCTTTCAGAGATCAATGGCTGTAGAAATTTCTGTGCTTATTAATGCCAAGTGTCCACCAGACAAATGCTGAGAGAAGTGAGAAGAAAGGCCCAAAGTTCTGAAGGTAGCCTTCATAACACTGAGATACTGCTTCCCCTGTCTTCAGCAACTTGAAACAGCTGTGTTTATTTCAGTTCTGTCAAATAAGTAGTATGACAAATGATTTCAGTATGGAAGAATAGCATGAAATCTCCTTATAACAGTCTTTTGCCTGTAAGAAATTGTTGTATTTAATGTAAGCTCTCAAATTGCTCCATTAGATAAGACTGAAATGAAATTTTGGTTTTATTTATTTCTTTATTTATTTATTGCTCAGAGGCCTGGGAAAAGAAAATCCAAAGCAAAATCTGAGAGTAGGGATGATGTGAAATAGACATACTAGGGGTGACTACATATCTGGCCAGAATTTTCAAAAGTAAGTTATTCCTAATATTAAACTTCAGTATTTTTGGATTCCAGGTTAAGTCACTACAATGAAAATTGGTATCTAGCAAGTTGTGGATATCCACTGACCTTCAAGTGGAAATTGTATTAATTCTATAAAACTAATATTTAATTGCCTTAAGTTGGCTGATAATGTATTATCAGTGTTACTGCCATCATTCTGATGTGCGCACCATTTAAGATTATTCACTGAGTTTTCTTCAGGTCACCTGTGGGTTTGTGGTAAGGTTTCTATTCTTGGGGTAGTTAAGCTGTCACCAAAGAACTTTAGACAGAGAATCATAGAATTATAGAATAGTTTGTGTTGAAAGGGACTTACCTAGTCCAACCCTCCTGCAGTGATCAGGGACATCTACTAGATCAGGTTTCTCATAGCTGGTTATTGTCCCTTCAGAGGTTAAAAAAGATAGGTCAAAATAGGATGAGAAGTTTATTATCAGTCAGCATGGAGGAACAGATCCACTCTCAGAGCTAAAAGGCTTATGCAAGTACAAAATCTGGAAAGAATCTGAGCATTTCTGTATTTGAGCCTTTTTAGCTGTAGTGATCTAGGAGGAATTAAATCCTCCTTATATTTCTGTCTCTAAAAAGATTATCATATGTCATTTTAAGGATATAAAAAATGAACGATAACCCTGAGTGTGGTTTGAAAACTTCAAGAGTGAAATGCAAGTTGAAAATCTTTTCTGCCAACTTGTTGACTCACGCAGTGTATTCCACACATTGCGTTATGCAATAGTGGCACCCAGTGGAGGCTGGAATTACAGCAAAGTTTCCCTTGCTGCTGTTGAGGCTTGCCCAGATCTACCCGGAATTTAGGACTGCAAGCACGGACTCGGGAAGGTTAGGTCTATGAGGACCAAAGCTATGCGCACTCTAAGCCTTCTCTAAATCAACAACTTTTACCTGTCAACTGGGCTTTTAAATTGAAAAGTTTAGGCTGAGTTTTTATCTATCTATTCACAACAAACTCTGGATAGTGTGAGGACCTTTTTTCTACAGGATAGACCCTCTGCTTTAGCTGGATTATTTCCAAAGCCTTAAGCAATATCTAATGCAAGAGCATTCTGGGGAGTGTAGGAAAAATGCCTTTTACTCCTACTGCCCTGAAAGTACTGCTTGAATAGTGACAGTATCAGGCCCTCAGTGATATGGTTTACTGGTGGTCTTCGCAGTCCTGAGGTAATGATTAGACTTGATGATCTTAAAGGTCTCTTCCAACCTAGTTGATTCTATGATTCTATTTTTCTAAAAGCTTGGAGAGAAAGTGAAGAGCAATGTGTGTGCACAGGGACAAGGGGGAACGGAAGGGAAGCACAGCTTCTGATTCAGTCGCTGGCTGGGCTTAGATGCAATAGTCTGAATAGTCTGTAAGGTGTATGACAGAGGAGTGAGAACAGGAGGAATTCCAGACGTGTGTCATGTACGAGGTAAGGAAGCCCCTAGGAAACATATTTCAATGTTTAAAATTTGGGCAATGCTAACAGCAGCCCCACCAAAAGTAAATGGTTATTAATAAATTGTAAGCAGATCAAACTCCTTGTAATGTGGCATCCTTGATATTACAATGTGCATGGAATATCAGATTTCTCTAAAGAATATGTCATTTACTCTGAGGCTGGTCAACATGCTACTCCAAGGGGAATTAGGCTGTATGTCATCTTCTGCTTATTGTTTTCTTTGGAGTCATTGTAAACCCTGGATGCTTTGGCATTTTGGCCATACTGGAATTTTTTAGGTCTTCAAGCATGCTCAAGTAATTGTTGCTTTGCAGGCAAGAAAGAGTTTAAGGAAGGGAGAATGATAAGTTAGACCAGTTTGTACACTTTGGAGTTTTTTTCAGAGGTGCAAAAGTCATTAGGTAGAAGAGGCTTCTTATTAAGTGCATACTCTGTCACTGTTGCAGTATTTTGTAAGTGATCCCATAAGTCACCAGGACTTTCTGCTGATTAGGCTACTATTCACTTTAGGATATACTCTCACAATTTCTGGAGAAATGGCTGCTTATTTTAATGATAAGAGGTAGCATCATTACAATGGCATTTATTCAAGCTTTATGTGGCTGTAGGTAACTAGATTTTTATTTTCATTTTATAGCACAGGGTGTGAGAGCAAAATTAAGTCACTCAGGAGTAAGAAGCTGCCTCAAATGTGTGACATGAACTTCTTGGCTGATCCAAGCATGGTGTTGTACTACTGTCTTGACTGAGGCAGAAATTCTAACAAAAGAGAAGGCTGCTAGAATAGATTAGTAATTTAATTTTGAGCTAGATATGTTATTTCTTCTAAGCAAAATTATTAAAAGGCATAAGATACTTTTTGTCCCTCACCAAAGATTGCTCCCATCTCATTCTGTATCCTGGAAGAACTGGGTTACAAGTCACAGGGTCTCACCTAGGAAATACTCCCAGATGAAGCCATATGTCCCCCGACTTCCTGCTCATGTTAGAAAAATTTATTGTGTGTGTTTAAAGGCTGTAACAAATTGCCTTTTGCGTTACTCAGAAGAGGATTTTTGAGAAATTTTGCCCCAGGGAACTGGCAGTGTTTGAATTACCCAGCCCATGGTACTTCTCTGCTGCTGTGTCAGATTATGTCAAGAAGCACATGCTACACCTTCACTCTACTGGCTTTGCCACGTAAATTGTATTGCAAATGATATTGATGTAACTCTGAGTAAAAAAGCCTGTGTGCTATTCCCCTTCAGTTCATCTTCCGCTCAAGCTCCTTTAAACGTGAAATAACATACTTGCATCCAATTTTGCCATAGTTTTACCACTTCTTTGCTAAAAGGATTTCTGTCTTGTATGAACTAGTCAAAATTAAGGACTTGCCACAAAATGCATGAAGAAGGTAAGGCACCTAGGGCATTGGAGAAGGCATTAGGACAGAGAAGTCCGATTAATCAGATGAAGACTTTCATCCTGAAAAAGGACAGGTAATTGAGACATACTCATGTAATTACAATTGATTTTTCTCACAGAAAAAAAATAGACAAAAAAAAAAAAAAAGATGAAAAGTATGTCAATTGCTGAGAGTGGTAATGGAAAAGGAAGTAATTTTAAGTAGAGATGACACTGGCTTTTTTAATTTTCTTTTCCCTTTTAATTTTTAAAGAAAACTATGAGTGCTGACTTCTAATCCTAAAAAGAAGGCAGTTAGGGTAAGCCTATACCAGTAAATGATATTTCAGAGTAGCAGGAAAGAGACAACATAGAGACAGGAAAGGATGTAACAATCAAAGACCTTTTAAATGACATGGATTAAGATTTACAATTGAATTAAGAAAGATCAGTTGTTCAAGCTCATTAAAAGATGAATGATTAGACTTTTTTTTTTTAATGGTTTGTGGCCATCTGTTCTGAACAGAAATACAATTGCAGTTTCCTTTAAACTACTTCAAGCTTTGGGGTAGGTACTGTCTTACACTTATCTTGGCCATTCATCTTGGTTTGAAGTGACTTCCGTGTTTTATCTCTGGTTAATGGTGTTCTTCATTAAGACATCAAAAAATCTAAGCCATAGGTGTCAATAAAAGCCCAGCCAATATCTCTGTTGCAGTTGCGACACTAGTCCAAAAGGGCTAGCAGCAGACCTGGCAAAGTAACACTCTCCAGGTTTGTGCATAAGGAGTGGGAGCCTTAGCTTTCTGCCATGGCAAGGACCATCTAGAAGGTAGTTTGGATCTAACTTGCTCTAAAGATTTGCTCAGTGATGTGCCTAATGCATATCCAGAGTTCACTGTGAATGGATTTTTGCATCTGAGAAGATCCAAGTGGAAATCAGTAGTTAAGGAGAAGCAAGTATGTTGTTTCTAGAGTTACTCAGGTGCATGATGAAAGATGTTTTACAAAGCAGTTTAAAAAGCATTTTAGCAAAAATCTTAAAAAAAACATTGCTCTGCTGAATTCTGAGCGCTGTTAGAAGCATACGTGGTCTCTTTGGTATCTGACTGTTAAATGTAAAAGTTGTACTCTAAAAGTATCAACCAGTGATTGTAACTTCAAAGAATGACATAACAGTGTCAGGAAAGAAAAGCAGGGTGGAAAGCAATTTAAAATTTGTGTACATTCAAGGGCAATATCATGTGTATATGGATGGTAATGTAACTGTTATATACACGTCTAGTAAATATACTGATACTTAATAGATCTCAGAGTTAGCAAAATTTCACATTGTAATGAAAAATTTTGTCTATAGGCTTTCAGAAAGAACTGATCAAAGTTGTTGAGTGAAAGCACTTAATTAGAGTACTTCAGTGGGGGTGTTGCTGTCTTTGTTATTGGCAATATGGAAATTATTTGATGTAGAACAATATGGAAATAAATTAATGCTATTTGATTTGGATATTGGGGAAAAGCATAGTCATAGACCAAATCCTTATGATACTAACTATTGTATGTACACACACACAAAAAGTTGCTTCAAGAACTGACAATTCCATAAATATTTTGAAAATGTATTTGTATTTCTATAAATATTTGAAAAGACCACTTGTTCAATTTAACAGGGCTATTAACAGAATTTTAGAGCAGAAATTGTGAACAGAACATCTAAGGGTCTAGGCACTCTAAGAGTATTCGTAACTGTGAAGACCTATAGTGAAATTTGGGATAATATGGGGTACGAAACAGTTCTTAACTCAACTAGGTCTCGATCCTGTAGAAAGACTTTTATTGATGGCTCCTAACTTCACTGGGGAAGGGTAAGACTTCAGTTTGTCATGTGATTAATGTGCCTGAATTACAAGGCACATTTAACACATTTTTTTATGAAACAAAGGTTGTACATGTTCTTTGTTCATGGCAAGTGAGAGAGACAGTGGTTCTTAGCACACCAGAGACTCAGTCCAAGACTAAGTTTTGAATGATCTTTACTAGGACATCTCTTCTCAGTAAGTTATATGTAGACAGCAAAAGAAAACATGTATGAGATATGTGGAAGAGGAGAGTTTACAGGTCATGGAAGGAGGGGCTGGCCACTTGGGAGGAATATAAGGCTGCTGCTAGAGGATGTAGGAAGGCAGCTAGGATGGCTAAGGCCTCCTTAGAATTAAATCTGGTGAGAGGGGTCAAGGACAGCAGAAAGAGCTTTTTCAAATACATGGCTGATAAAACTAACACCAGAGGCAAGGTAGGCCCACTGGTGAATGGGATGGGTGCCCTGGTGACAGAAGATACAGAGATGGCAGAGTTATTGAATGCCTTCTTTGTCTCTGTCTACTCTGCCGGAGGCAGTCCTGAAGAGCCCTGTACTCCTGAGACCTCAGATGAAGTCAGGTCAACGGAGCAGTTTGCCTTAGTCGATGAGGAATGGGTTAGAGACCAGTTGAGCAATCTAGACATCCATAAATCCATGGGTCCAGATGGGATGCACCCGCGGGTGCTGAGGGAACTGGCGGAAGTCATTGCTAGACCACTCTCCATCATCTTTACCAAGTCTTGGGAGACGGGAGAGGTGCCTGAGGAGTGGAGGAAAGCAAATGTCACTCCAGTCTTCAAAAAGGGCAAGAAGGAGGACCCGGGTAACTATAGACCGGTCAGCCTCACTTCCATCCCTGGGAAAGTGATGGAACACCTTATCCTTGGAGCCACCTTAAGGCATGTCAAGGATAAGAGGGTTATGAGGGGCAGTCAATGTGGCTTTACCAAGGGGAAGTCATGCTTGACCAACCTCATAGCCTTTTATGAGGAAATAACACAGTGGATGGATGATGGCAGAGCGGTGGATGTGGTCTACCTTGACTTCAGCAAAGCATTTGACACAGTCTCCCACAGCATCCTCATAGCTAAACTGAGGAAGTGTGGTCTGGATGATCAGGTAGTGAGGTGGACTGCAAACTGGCTGAAGGAGAGAAGCCAGAGAGATGTAGTCTATGGGGCGGAGTCTAGTTGGAGGCCTGTATCTAGTGGAGTGCCTCAAGGGTCAGTACTGGGACCAGTATTATTTAATATATTCATCAATGATTTAGATGAGGGAATTGAGTGTACTATCAGCAAGTTTGCTGATGACACTAAGCTGGGAGGAGTGGCTGACACGCCAGAAGGCTGTGCTGCCATCCAGCGGGACCTGGACAGGCTGGAGAGTTGGGCAGGGAATAACTTGATGAAATATAACAAGGGAAAGTGTAGAGTCCTGCATCTGGGCAGGAACAAGCCCAGGTTCCAGTATAGGTTGGGGAACGACCTGTTAGAGAGCAGTGTAGGGGAGAGGGACCTGGGGGTCCTAGTGGACAGCAGGATGACCATGAGCCAACACTGTGCCCTTGTGGCCAAGAAGGCCAATGGCATCCTGGGGTGTATTAGAAGGGGGGTGGTTAGTAGGTCAAGAGAGGTCCTCCTTCCCCTCTACTCTGCCCTGGTGAGACCGCATCTGGAATATTGTGTCCAGTTCTGGGCCCCTCAGTTCATGAAGGACAGGGACCTGCTGGAGAGAGTCCAGCGCAGGGCAACTAAGATGATTAAGGGAGTGGAGCCTCTCCCTTATGAGGAAAGGCTGAGGGAGCTGTGTCTCTATAGTTTGGAGAAGAGGAGACTGAGGGGTGACCTTATTAGTGTATATAAATATATAAAGGGGGAGTGTCACAAGGATGGAGCCAGGCTCTTCTCAGTGGCAAACAATGACAGGACAAGGGGTAATGGGTACAAACTGGAACACAAGAGGTTCCACTTAAACTTGAGAAGAAACTTCTTCTCAGTGAGGGTGACAGAACACTGGAACAGGCTGCCCAGGGGGGTTGTGGAGTCTCCTTCTCTGGAGACATTCCAAACCCACCTGGACACATTCCTGTGTAACCTCATCTAGGTGTTCCTGCTCCGGCAGAGGGACTGGACTAGATGATCTTTTGAGGTCCCTTCCAATCTCTAGCATACTGTGATACTGTGATACTATTTTATTTACAATTTGAATTAATGTAAAATCATATTCCCAAGCAAATGCAATTTATTCTGTTTGTTAGTGCTGTTGAAAAGGGAGAGTGCCCTGCAAAAAAGTCTCAGGAGGGAATCCATTAAGCCACTATTTCATCCTAGTGTCTAGTAAGGACCTGTCCTTCAAAACAGCATTTTCTTTCTCGGAGACTGACTCTTTGATCTTTAAAAGAATATGAACATTTTTTTAGAAATTTGGTGTACTTTCATCTAAAGTTATGTTCTTTGGCCTCAAAGATTCGGTAGTTCTGATCTCAGAGTGACATGTTTACCAGAAGGACATATTTAGACCTCTGTTTTCCAGGTGTCACACTTTTATAGTATCTCTTCTAGATATTCTATGACATTATCTCTCCTTCCTTCTGAAACAGAAAAGAATAGGTCCTTATTTTGGGAACCTCTCCTGGAGCCAGGGGAAGCCCTGTACTCAGCTGCAGTGGCTCTTGTGTTATGTATGGAATGGCAGGTAGCAGAATGAAGCCTGATCATGTGAAATTTCTAGCCCAGACTTGGGCTTTACAGATCTGGAGGACTGGGTTGGTTTGGAACATGGAATGGGAGTTTTTATTGTTTATGTGAAGTGAATCTTGAGTGTTATTGGGGAAGTCCAGTATTTAGTATTTGGTAGTTGTTGGGTTAATTCTGTCAAAACATCTCTTTCAGTGATCAAACTGTCTCACAGATTAGGAACATATTAGAAAAACGGGCAGTAATTGGATGACAGAATCAGAACAGTATTTGGAACTTCCTCAACACCATGCTTATTTTCACAGATCTGTGCAACTTTTTAGCCAAAATATGGCAAGTTGAGGTTTCATGTTTACCATAAACATAATGCTCACTCATTTTCCATCTAAAATAACTGGAGAGGATCCTGGGCCATCAAAGCTGGAGTCTGCTCACTAGATGAATTTAATTTCAGTGACTTCTGACATGACTTTCTGATGAAAGACCAGCTTATGAAAATAAGCATGACTTGAAAATATGATTTTGTATGCAGATTGGAACTGCCCCTCTGTCAAAGTACTATGTTGCAGATATCTTGGCTTGCTGAAAAAATAGTCTCTATTAAAAGTGTAACCAAACTTATGGTTTTGCTTCTTCTTCAGTGCAGCATTCAAACACTAGCTTAACTTTACACATATGTTTGTTATTCTAGATAAGGAAGCTTATTTATGTTGAGAACTGGTAAAGCAGCAAATAATATTGACTAGAAATAAAATAAAGATTCAGCTTGTAAAAATATCCCATTTCTCAGCCTCTTACCATTGTCCTTATTTCTTCTAATATAGAACCAATATAGCAGCTATACTTGACCAAAGAGCAGCGCTGGGAGGTGTTAATGGAGAGAAAAACCTCTGAGATAATTTTTTACCTGATGGCTCGTAGTAGATCTCTGACTGCTCATAAAGATTCCGTGCAAACAGCTGATCTTAAACTTGTATTTCTTAGTTTTAAAGCAATTCTGAAATTATGCTATTGCTAGTGCAGTCATAGAAATATATCAATGTTTGTAGAAGATGCAAGGAGATTTTCTTGTCAGGAGTGGAATCTTAGGACCAAATAGCTTGTGTCTGCTGCAGCCAGTAATGTTCCATCAATTTTCAACAGAGGAAAACTGCTGCTTTTTTGCTTTTTTGAAATTCTTGTTTGAATAAGGGTAGCTATTTCTTCTGTTGTTACTACAACACCAATGGACTCTTATTGAGCTGCTCACTAAAAGTTTTATAGCTAAAGTGCTGTGAGTGTTTTCATTACAAATGGCTATCATAAAGCTCTATAACTTGCTTGTAAAAATTCTCTGCCAATAAAAATCTGGCACATACAAAGTTGGTTCTGGAGATAATTTATTTAAATTAATTTACTAAAATAATTGGACAGCCATTGTGAAGCAAAGAATGCAGCAAACAATTATATTAATGCTTGATGCCTTATATTGCTTTTCTTAAAAGCAACAAGAAGTGTTAGAAAGAACAGTGTGGGTGAAACACAGAGACAGTTTGGCAATTATGTGAATTTAGACATAAAAATACTTTTCTGAACAAGTTGCTGTATATATTTAACACATGCTATTAGATAAACATCCTACTGTTAATGGTGTTTAATTAGTGTACATGTGATTCAAGTACTGCAGAGGCTCTGCATTTCAGAGACTGGATATTTTTTACACTAAACCAAGTGATACTGTTGAAATGAGAAATATTTGAAGGAAAATTGTTTGCATAAGGATCCGTTTCGCATTAAAAATAACAGCAAACCAGATAACATCCTGTGCTACCTCAATTGGTCATTCACTCTCTACCTTTCTAATGTAACTCTACTTTCTGCTGTGGTGTTTCATTGTTATACTTCAAGCACAGGGTAGGGTTATGTTTGTTTCTAACTTTATGTACAATGATCTGTTCAAGAATTTTAATTTGATGAGAGAAGTTGTACATGAAATTCCAGTAATAATTAATGATAAACTCTTTTATTAAAATTTAGCATAATTGTCTTAAGTTTTGAAAATATTGACTTAAACAGATCCAGAATTCTAGCAGGAAGATTATTAGAAACTTTTCCTGAGAGAAGAAAGATACTATGAAGAGTTAGATTAGCTGATAACGACTGATTTGCTGCGACCTCCATGCTGCTCTTTTTGGATAGAGGCACTTTCTCATTATTGTAATAGATGAAAAGGGTCCTCTAAAAATGTGGTGTACATAGGACTTTTTTTCCCCTCCTGAAGCAGTACACGAATTGACACTTTTGAAAATAAAATCTATGGTGTCACACCAAAAAGTGAATGATGCAAAGTAATCAAACGTGTCGAAAGAGTGTTCTTGTTTTTAAATGCCAGACACTGGGTGCTTGAGAATATGCCCTCCTGCAACGCAATGTTTGTGACATTATTTATTTAAAACTAGATGATCAGAGCATGTTTTTCCAGTGAGTACATCTCATTTTCTGGAGTGCTCTCCTATGCATAAGCCTGAAGCCCTTGTTTGTTTATAGGAATAGTTGAGATGGGTTATTTTCTTTTTCTCAGACTATGATCCCCCAGGGTAAATAAAAATGAGGGCTATGGGAAAACTACTAATGTATGGTCTTTCTCTAATTCAGACTGCAGGACATAGTATCTTGTTCAGCATTCTTATATAACACATGACAGTTCCTCTCATCTTGTTGCTGAGTCCTTCTTGTGTCCATGTAGCTTCATTTTAATGAAATTCAGACCCCAAAGTATAATATATAAAGTCTTATCCATTATTTAAAAGAAACAAGCATATACTTTCTGTAATTTGCAATGAAGATGTCAAGAAAATCCTACAAATAGGAATAGATTCCTGCAACTTAAAACCAAACCAGTACATCCATCCCTCCAAAATATAGGGCAAAAGAATCTGAGAAACCTTTGGCTTCTGTCATGTGTCACATAACTTGAAGAATTTAATCTCTAACTTTATCATATGTGAACACAAATAGTTCTCCCCTCTTATATGCTGCTGATATTGCAGATGACACAGTCATTATCATAATTGTATTTTAGTTGTGACAGAACAAGAGAATGTTAATGAATGCTGAATACAAAGGTAACTGAAAATGTCTTTTTTCCCAAGCCACTGTATTCATCTATGCTCAGTAGTTTTCCTTCTGTTTCATCAATGCATCCCGATTCTGTAAACACCAAGAGTAGCTGAGTGTTAGGATCTGTACTACAGATGACTTCTACATAACTGCAAGTGAATTCCTTTGCAGTCTTTTCTCCTTTGTAGCCACTCAGCAGCTGTCCTGTAGAATTGAAGGCATGTGAAGAGATCAGGTAAATTGAACTTGTCCTTGCGTGGTTCATCTATGTTTGTAGAGGGTAGTTTGAAGCAATGTAAGCTGTGATTTATGGGAGTGGGAATACGTGAGCTAATAGGCTAATAGCAGTACAGTTCCTGGTTTCTTTTACTAACTACAGAAATAATACCTTAAAAGACTGTCTTACCCTTCATATCATTCCTCAAAACTGAGGGAGTTCAAAGCCAGCTCTCTGCTTATCCTGGAAGTGAAGACAAGTGGGAAGTCTGGATTTTGATCTTATTGACTTTTGTCTATCCTTTCTGTAAAATGACTTATTCTCTGCTACCTCTTTGACAAGCAGTTATACTTTTTATCTGCAAGAGTGTCAGAGTATCTCTGAGTGCCAAAGAACATGCACTGTGTAATAACTGTTTGCTTTCCCTAGGTTTAATAAAGAGAAAATGTTTACATACTATTAATATTTTCACTCCTAGTCAGCCTTTAAAAAGGAATTTATTTCATCTTGCTCTGCAGGTTGTTTCTTACTGCAGCAAGGCTACAAGGTTGTACTCAGGCATTACCACATTTAGTGCATCTTTCAAGCTGATACAGCCAGCTGTTGGGTTTTTTTGTTTTGTTTTGGTGTTTTTTTGAGGGGGAAGGGTTTGGGGTTTTGTTGTTTTGTTTTGGTTTTTTTTTTCTCTTTTTTTTGAGAGAAGGTTGAGATTTTCTTTTTTTTTCATGCCATATAACAGTACTTCACATATAGATCAGATAATCTTTACGCTGTCCCTTGATAGCAGAACATAAAGCAAAACAAATACCTCTTCATTAGCTTGACCATGTTCTGAAGGAGAGGAGTTTAAAAGGGAAGCCTTAGTTGAAGATGCCATGAAAAAAGCACCCACTCACAGGCAATTTAGATTCACAGCTAAGGTTATTGCCAGCACTTTTAAAGCTACTGATTTGGGAACCATTCAACCTTTATCCAGCCGCACACTATTCTGCAGGGTATACAATATGGCTTATAAATCAGGTCCTCTGGCCACTGTTGTACAGCAGTCGTTATAAAAATCATTACAGTTTTGTTCACTGGTCACTGCTGCTGCCATGAAATTGCTGCAGTAGCTTTGATTACTTGGAATAGTATTTGTGGACATTTTAATGGCATCACGCTACTAATATATCATCTTACTCTAAAAATAGCTGACAAAATCTTCATTTGGTATAAATCACCGAAGTTCTCAATGGAGCTCAGGCAGTTTTTAGCTGCAGAGCACTTTGCAGGGCAAACGTTCAAATACGAAAAATCACGTGCAAGGTATACATTTGTCCTTTTCCCTTCCTTTCTTTCAACATAGGAATTAAACGAGACTTGCAGGCCTTCTACAGTTGCAGGCTAAGTTACAGAAGTTGACATAAGATATACCTCAGCTTTGATGATCAGAAATTCATTTAACGAGTAACAAGTAATCAGAATATCAGTATATGGATTCTGCTGGATGATATTTTCAATGGAGTTGCAGAATAGTGAAGTGACCCCATGGTTTGTGCAACAGTCTGGGGAGTGAAGTAGATTGTGTTCAAAGAATGCTGAGTAGGGGATTCAAACATTTTCTGAATATAATTTTTCCTTCCTTGCTTCTCTGTCTTCATTTTCCTTATCTCATAAATCCTAATGTGTTTGGGTTTTTATCTAGCTATGCATTTTCTATTTAGTCTACTAATGTTCATGTCTTCACCTATACAATTAACCTGTCCTAGTTTCAAGTTAGAGATGCTAATACAGGTGTGAAAGGATGAAAAGCACAACTCTGATTTGTCAGTTCTTGACTGCTTGATGCAGCCTCTGCTTTTGAAATTCTCCTCTACCCTCCTTGGGAGATCAGTAAAGAGAATTAAAAAAAAAAACAAAACGAAACAAAACTCAGAAAATTTACCAACACGTAGAGATCATCCAAATGTTAAAAGTGGGCAAACAGGAATGTTGGAGAAAGTCATAGTATGAGAAAAGGCCTTCAGCAGCTTTCCACACAAATGAAGACAGGCATTATTAAAAAGGCAATGAGTCTTGGTTCCCAGCATGGCATGGAAAGCCTGCCTTGAACCTTCTTGTGGAAAGCAGAGAGTTAAGATTGTTGTGTGTAATATTTCAAATAATGAAGTAATTTATACAGTTCATCCAAGTTCAGTATTGGTATCTTTAAGAAATGCCTAAGAACAGGTATCTTGAAGAAAGAAGAGGGCTGCCCCCGACCTCATTCATTCCTGTTGCAGAGAAAAGGAATTATTTCCTTTCAGAAGACTTGATCTATGCAGTAAAGTGCTCGTGCATTTGTCACTTGGATTAAGTTTCTGTAACAGGGCTATGCTCATAAGGATGTAAATTCCTGGCATTTTTCCAGTTATCAATATTGAAATTTTAGTGATCAAGCATTTACTGAACACCATTCCTCAAATGCAGGGTCTCCACAGCATCTTGTTGCATTCATGGAATTCATTTGTTTTCATTATCTGGCTAACTGGTTCTTTTGTATTGCCAAGGTGATGAACAGATTTGACTTTTAGCTGATTACTTCACCAAAATTAAACAGAAAACAGGGCAGCCATCCAAAGCTTCTTTCAGTGTGAAAGCTAATTATAAAAATGCTTTGAGCAGCATTTTCTTTTTGGATGTTAAAGTGCTTTTATTAGATTGTTCCCTTGTCATTTTAAAAGTTATTGCTAGACACTTATAAATGGGGTTGCCTGCTGAAGAAAATTTTATTTTCTATGTTTAAGAATGGAGACAAAAGTGTACAGAGCAAATTTCAGGCTGAATTTGATAGTATTTCACATGATTCTGAATAGAAATGAATATAACTAGTGCTGGCTTTCATGGAAAAAAATATGCATTTTATCTTTCTGCTGAATATAAACATATATCCACTTCTACTTACAATTCAGCAACTCACAATTTTTTTAAAAAAAGTTAGTTAGCAAATAAAAAAAACCCAAATATTTGATTTAAAAGTTGAGTACAATCCTGTATTGTCAGAAGCTTTTATTTTATAATGTAGATATAAACAAACAGTGGTGATGGAACCTGTGCTTGTACGTGTCTTTCATAAGACATTACTTGTTCTGAAATAGCATAAAACTACACTAAAATAGTTTTGTCAAGGTCATGGAGTGGGATATGACCAAACGAATTTTAGCCTTTAAATTTTGAGCTGAAGAATGCTGTATCCTGTTACCAGATCTTAGAAGAAATTTCTAGTGAAGTATTTTTTTAATACCTTGGGATATATTTAACTTTTTATACTGACTGTTGTTATTAGCATCCTTCAGACCCCACATAAGGTGTGATCTGGGGAGGTTTCAAGGTGGCAAAGTGAGGGTTTTTGCATATGATTGTCTAGCACACTTTGGCTACTAAATCATCTTGTGAGGATATGCGTTAATTCTTGACACCAAGATCTATTAATATACCTCGAAGCCTAGTGAATTATGTGAATCTGCTGTTTCAAGCTGTAGAATTCTGCCATAACTAGGAGGAAATATTTTTTTGTAGGTAGATTAATGTTGAAAGCTTGTCAAGGAAAAGTTAAGTGTTGAAAATTTATTCCTCCTCTTCTTGCCAGTGGTTGAGCTTCTACACTAAATCCCATTTGTAATCAGGAAAAACAGAGATATAATTTCTTTTGTATTTATCTATGTTATTAGGGTTCCAATGATATAGTCTATTGCCTGTTAAAAAGTGCATCCCAATGAATGATCTTCCAGGGGTTAATTTTTGCTCCCATTGATCTGAGAGCTTTTCTTGTAAAATACAGTAACTGTCAGTACTTATCAAATAATTTAATCCATGCCCACTGCAGGATAAGTAATTACGGTAACTCAACATTCTGTATTAATAAATAACAAAAGCTTGAATAAGAGATTTGCTAAACACCCTTTCTGGAGATAATAGATGGGATTTAACATGCATGTTTTGAGGAAGCTTTGAGTAGAAAGAGAATGCAGACTGAACAACAGACTTAAGAAATAATCTTGGTTAGTGTACAATGCAAATGTGGGCTTGTTTTCACTTGACAGAAAAAGTATATTTCTGTGACAAACTTTTGTAGCTCCTCTGTATCTATAGTGTCCAAGCAACATATAAGGCAATTGGCCCTACACTTTTTCAGAACTTCAAATAAATAAATAAATAAAGTCCAGTTTTTAAAGTAGTTACTCAGTGAAGCTTGTAAAAGCTCTGATCGTTTGTAAGCTGTGCCTACAATTGCATTAGTTTTATTCACATAAAGATTTTAATTAGTGCATTTATGGGAATTTGACATAAACACATCCATAATTAATTACACAAAACTTCACATTTTGTCTCCTCTAAGCACGTCTACCTACCTGCTTGACAACGTGATGAATCATTCAGTGATATGTTAAACAAGGGGAGAATCACAGTCCTGTTAATTTGAAAGTTTACAGATTATGTCGTTGTCTACAGAGAAACTTGCTTTTCTGGGTGTGGTTGTTAACAGATGGTATGTTCCTGCAATTTAAACTATGCCTTTGGTTATGCTCTACTGTAGTCTTTCACTGTGTCGGTGGGTCTCCTATAATCCAGAGCAAGGTGTGCATATGTGATGTACATGCCTACAATGTGTAATGAATGAGTTTAGAACACTTCAGACACTCTAAAAGCATAAACCTGGGTAGATTTTACTTATTTTTCAGTTTCTCTTCCAAGTGGCCAAGGGATATATGGACCTAGCTTTAATGTGAGAGCTGTGCAAGCTCATCAAGTGCAGTTTGGCCAAGGTCTCTCTCAAACAGTGTTTTTTTGATCCTGCATTAGCTTTGTGAGAGGTTCAGAAAAAAATGGAAAAAAAAAAAAAAAGTCTTTGAAGAACTTATTGCACACTCAGGCTTGAGTTTTGCAGTGGGACACACTCAGACAAGAGCTTAAATAAGGCTGTAGCATATTGGCAATCAGCGTTTGCTTATCAGAGCAAATTTTTGGATTTTTGTTTAACTTGAGACGTTTGTCAGAAAAGACTTGTTTGTTTGACCAAAATAAATTCAGACGAAACCTTAAGGGGGAAGGAAATGCAAGGCTTACTGCTGGTCAACAAACTTCTATGCTGAACTCATTTGTATTTGCTAAACTGAAACTTCTTATGTCATGAATGCCATCAAATTCAAGTCATCTTTAAAAATAAACTGAGTAGTTTAGCCACAGCCAAGAAAAAATAATTGTGAACCCATCTTTAGTTGCAAAAGTATTTCCTGGAGTATTTCCAACCTATACCTATTGTTTTTCCATAGGTTGATGGAATACTGTGCCTGGCTGACATTCTTACTGATAACAGCCATTCTGAAGCTACTCACGCTGAAGCAGCAGCAGTAATTGCACAGATCACCTCTCCACATCTCACGTTCACACAGCATCTCAGCAGCTTCCTGGAAAATATGGAAGAAATTGTAACAGCACTTGTCAGTAAGTTCTTTATGGGACTTCTGAGTCTTTTCAGTCAAAATAACATGTTGGGGTAGGACTTTTTAGAAATGTTCCCTAAATTATGTTTTCCCTTTTTTCCATAACAGATAACTCAGTCATTTTTAATTCTGCATCAGAGCATTCTGCAATTTTATAGTTTTTTTACTCCAGTCCATATTTAATAGAATTAATGCATATTTATCAAAATAATACTGTGTCAAATTCTACCATAAGAACCATGTAAGAAATTAAGTGAAGTTGCTAAACTTCATGCTTGTTGTATTTTCTAAACTTGCTAGAACTCAAGCTCACCACAGCATCTGCATTTATGTGATACTTCAGAGGAAAACTACAGTATAGTATAATCTGTGGGCATTGTTATGAGAAAATAACAGATCTATCTTTCTTGTCTAGGTCTCTGATTCATGGTAAAATCAGGCAAAGGTAACGGCAAGCGTTTCCTTAACCTGGGTCAGTGAGGACACTTCAGAAAGACAAGATGATATTTCTCATGACTTTGTAAAGCAAGGACTCTCTTATTTCTGTCATTGGGCTATATCCCTCTCAAATTTCAGAATCTTTCAGTCAAGTGTTGTCTTCCTCTCTCTGATCTGGAAATTCAGTTTCCCAGAGCTTTATGTCAGAACGTACAGTTTGGGTCATTGAGTTTGAGTTCTCATGGATCAATACATCTGGGTATTTCTCTACTGAGCCCAATGCTTACAGTTAAACTACAGGATTTCAGTTTTCACGCATGCCAGTTTTGTGTTGGGATTGGTTTTTTGTTTGTTTTTTTTGTTTAGTTTGTTTTTTCTTTTTTGGTTTTGTGGGGTTTTTTGTTTGGTTGTTTTGGTTTTGGTTTTGTTTGGGTTTTTTTTCTTTAATAGAACAAGAAAAGAATATGGTAGTGCCAGTGATGGCTGGGAATTATCTGACGGGTATTTAGACATTCTTCAATGTGCCCATGCAGAGCTAGTACAGAAATCAAGGAAGCAATTTATTCTTGATGACCAGACTGTCCAGCAACAAATGTTGAAGGTTCGTCCCTGAGCTTGCCCTGAATCCAGTGGGTGGGATTAACTTGTGCTGAGCTTGGTTCTGCTGTAGCTAGACTGCTAGAGGCATCCAATCTGACTTACTTCTGAGGAATTTGCAGGTTATTACTGTGTACCATGGTCAAGGGACAATTTGAACAGCCTGTCCAGAAGATACTAGCAGATGGAACATTTCCCCAGCTGTCGCTGTTTAAGTTCCATGGGAACTTTAGGATTATATACTCTGCCCAAGAGATATAAGCATTAAGAATAGAACATGTATAACTTTGGAAGAGCTGTTTCAGTAACCACGCTCCAGTTTCCTTGTGATATTTATAACTCAGTAATTGAATTACTGCAACATGTCTAATTTTTAGACCATGCTTAAATCCAATTATCAGGTGATTCAGATCTTAGTTAAATTACATGTGTGCAAGGAATCGAAAGTTAGCAGTGTCTTCTAGCACTTGTACTGAATCAGGAAAATGTGCAGAATGATCTGTAGAGAAATAGGTTTAGAGGTAGGTAAGATATATGCCTATCTTGTTCTAAAGAATAGGATATATAGCAGAATTATTCTCTTATGGATCAGTTTCTGTTAGCCTTCTGCATCCTATATTTCATATTATTTATTTAAGCAAGCTTTATGTTGAACAGCATTCAGTGGAATAGTCCCTGTAGAATGCTATACTAGGTAGACTGCCTCATTGATTAGATGAATGTAAGAAACGCTTGGTTTCTAGGTTCATGTTTATCATTTTTCCCTGGTTTTGTGGTTCAAATGAAAGTGCATAATGTTAATATATTTTATAAAGTACCCTAGAGTGTGACATATGCCCAGGTGGCCAAGAAGGCTAATAGCATCCTGGCTTGTATCAGAAACAGTGCAGCCAGCAGAGGTAGGGAAGTGAACATTCCCCTGTACTCGGCACTGGTGAGACTGCACCTCAAATACTGTGCTCGGTTTTGGGCCCCTCACTAAAAAAAGAGACATGGAGTGCTGGAGCATGTCCAAAGAATGACAACAAAGCTAGTGAAGGGTCTAGAGAACAAGTTCTATAGGGAGCAGCTGAGGGAACTGAGGTTGTTTAGTCTGGAGAAGACGAGGCTGAGGGAAGACCTTATCAGTCTCTGCAGCTACCTGAAAGGAGTTTGTAATGAGATGGGTGTCAGTCTCTTCTCCCAGGTAACAAATAATAGAACAAGAGGAAATGGCCTCAAGTTGTACCAGGGGAGGTTTAGGTTGGATATTAGGAAAAAACCCTTCAGCAAAAGGGTTGTCAAGCATTAGGGAAGGCTGCCCAGGGAAGTGGTTGAGTCACTATCCCTGGAGGCATTTGAAAGACTTCACATAGATGTGGTACTTAGGGACATGGTTTAGTGGTGAATTTGGCAGTGCTAGGTTAACAGTTTGACTTGATGATCTTAAAGGTCTTTTCCAACCTAAACTATTCTATCGTACTATATAATTGACAAAATAAAGGTGTTTGTTTTATTTTGGTTTTTACCTTGATTACTATCAACTCGGTCTTAGATACTAAGATTACTGATACAAGTTGCAGATGCCTAAATATTGCTTTGAAACACCTAACCATGCTTTTTGCATTGAAGCAATGACTTTTACTCATCTTTGCATTTGTAGAATTGTGCCAAGAAGCCTCATCTGGTGAAGTTTTCCTGCTGGCTTCAGCAGCTCTTGCCAATATTACTTTCTTTGATACCATGGCTTGTGAAATATTGCTCCAGTTAAATGCAATGAAGATTCTTCTTGCAGCATGTTCAGACAAACACATTGTGGATACCCCATATTCCAGAGATCAGGTGAGCAGTTCTCAGCAGGATGTTGTCTGAGCATATTTGTGTAAAAGTCAACAAGTTTCAGCTCTGTTTTGACATAGTCAAACCTAAGTTGCTTTCATGAATCTGTTCTTGGTTCTTTTCAATATATGGTTCTTTCATTATCTGCTTCTGTTCCTTTTTGTTATGATAATTATGATATATGACAGCTTTTAATATGATTTTTTTTAAAAAAAGTAAAGATCTGTATTTCTAAGATACTAGAATATTTTTTCATCATAAAGATGGCCAAACAGTGACACAGAGGCCCAAAGAGATTATGGAATCTCTGCCTATAGAAGTATTCAAAACTTGACTGGACAGAACTTTGGGGCAAATAAGATATACATGGAAACTGGAACCTAAACATACAATTGTCAGTCCAAGATGAATTAGCTCCAAAAGCTGAATTAAGAATCTGATCCTCAGCCCATTGACCTCAGTGGGCTTTGGATCAAGTCCTCACTGCATAGTAAATTGCTTGCAAGTTTTGCTGGCAAATACTGCTGATTTACTTTTGCATTTCACTTTCTTTTTAACTATTTTTTTTCATAGACACACGTGTGCTAATGCATAGATTAAGTCAGAGGGAATTCTTTTGTTCCTCTCAGGTACTGCCATGCAGGTGGTTGCTGCGGAGGCACTACTTATTTGATATCTCAGTGATTAATTTAGGCTCAGCAGTGTAACAAGTATGAGGCTTGCGTGTTTCAGTAGTTATTACTAAGGGATGGAGGTATATAGTCTGCTCACTTAACCTGCTTTTGTTTATGAGACATTGCGAATGTAACTAAAATTCCATAATTCAGGCCTCACAAGCCCAGTCTCTTCCCACCTCTGAAATAGCCAAAAGATGATTTATGGTAGACCTGGGATTGTCACTGCCACAGAAAACTCTGTGTGTACTCCAACAGGAGCCAGGCCATGGAAATCAAGGCACATGGGAACTTAAAAACTGATTATTGGTGTTCTGGAGGGCTTACTAGGGCTGCTTTCGTCTATATTATTAGGACTCAGTAGTTTTCCAGCTCAGGAGCATTTATGAAAATATGGAGTTAAGCCACAATCACTACATTGCTCTTTGGGCAAAGTCAAGGACATCAGCTTTAGTGTTTGACATGGCTGTATAGAATTATTATGTATTTACAATTCTTCATGTTCTTTTCCTTATTCCTCCTGTACACTCTCATAGTTTTGATTTCGTTATTCATTTATGCCCTCATCTTAATTCTGCTGTCAGCTGTGAGTTTGTGGTTTTCTCTGTGGGTAGCATAGCAAGCTCCTTCTTTGTATGAGGAAGGCAAACATTTAAGGAAATATGTATGACTTTATTAGGTAATAGACTAGTTCCAGGCCTTTTGCAGCTTGAAGGACATTTCATTAGCTAGAGGAACAGAGAACTGAATGGCTTCCTTTGAAGAATTGAGAAGGTTTCATCCCCAGTAACCACTTACATTCCTTCTTGGAATGACAAACTAGATCAGAAAGGTGTAATGTTTTCTGCGGTGTGCTGCAGTAACTTTCTGAGCTGACTCTTTGTTATTTCTGCAGCAGCGGGGGCTATTAAATCTTATCTTGTGTTCTGTTACTGGGCACTGGATGTTCAGATGGAATCTAAGCAATGCTCATCTTATCTTTAAGAGCTGTCAGTGTTGTTAGTCAGGCAGTTTTGGTAATACAACAGCCTTAAGAGAAGCCTTCCTTTGAGTTCCTGAACAAGTGAGCGTTTCAATAGATTGCTCATATTCAAAAGCATAGTTGTTATATGGTAAGAGGGGGTGTTACTTGCCAATTATGACAGTTTTATGGAATATATTGCTTTTTAATTTGCTCTGTGCTTGGTTGTTGCAATGAAGAAAACACTCCGCTAGAGAGAAAAGCAACACTATAATGCTATATTTTATTAAGGGTATTGTAAATTGCCATTTTAACTTTATATTATATACTTTAATTCCTTTTAGGTACATGACAAAGTTACTAACTTTTTCTGTTATATATATTGTCATGTCCCAGCCAGTAGACAGACATTTGCCTAAGGACATAGATTAAAGTTAACTAGCTTTTGAAATTTTTTGATTCAAGGTTTTATTTTGGAATATACAACCACTGTAGAACGTATTTTTATGGATTAATGTCCATTCTGAATGATCAAGTCTTCCTGGGCAGTAAAAGAGTTTGAGATGAAGCTATACTAAATAGTGAAAAAATAAAAGAAGATTCATAGCAAATATGACAAAATGCAGCCTAATTATTATTAAATATTATAAAAGAACCCCTAAATCTTCAATGCCCTGGTTTTTATACAAAGCTTTTATTTAAGTAGCACGATTATCTTATAGAAAACGACTCAATATTTCTAAATACATTACTACTTTAGCATTTCTGCTGATTTAAGAAAATTAGTTGAAGCATGCTCACTGAAAATGGGTGAAAGATGGCTGAAATGCAAGAAAGAAGTAATGAATTTTGTTTTCCTTTGTGCTATTTTTATCTCGTCTTAAAGTCAGTGTGTTCTCTACAGTCTTTCTAAGGACAGGTAGCACTGACTAGTTGTCACCCTCCATGATGGTATAAATAAAAAACATTCTGCCCATGAGCTGGATACCTGGAGAAAGTATTTTCCTGCTTATGCACATCTAAAAATGTTCTGTCTTTTGACTTTTGAAAAGTTTTTGTATGCAAATAGTAACAAACCTTTCCTGCCTTCACTATCTGAAAACCAACCTCCTTCCTCTTTCATTTCCCCAGCAGTGCCAGATTAGGTCAGGTAAGAAATATAGAACAGAGTGCTCCGCTTAATTATAAACAGGAAAATAGTTGTTCCTTTTATAGAAGCATGTATTCCTTCTGTAGCAAGCAGTATTACATTGAGATTGCTTAGTTTTATATTCAAATACTTTATGTAAGTTATCAGATAAAGTGATTATTTTCAAACAACATAGCCTCTAGTTTGGGGTGAAAATGGATATGAATGTGCCATGTTCTTTTTAGTTGCTGCAGATACTTATTTTCTGTATATGAGGCTGGGATTTTTTACTTAAAAGGAGCATCAAAATATCCTTTCAGAAGAGTTCATGCTTAAATTCAGCAGTGTAACATATACAGTCAAGTGTCTTAATAGAGTTTAAGCACTGTCAGAACAAGTGTTTAGCCAAACCCCTTATCATTCAGGGCCTTCTTGACTTTAAACATCATCTTAGACTCTACACAGAAAAATATGAAATATGTATGGTTTTGCACAGTATGTTTATATATAATAATATATTCCTCTCTGCGTTGCCACTTGTCTCTTCAGTGTTGCTAGTATTCTCACCTCACCTGTGAAGTTGTGGAGGTATAGCCTAACAGCTTCTGATTTGTTATTCAGGCAGACAAAGAATTAATGTGTAGTGAACACATCCTTTTCTAGGTCTAAAATCAGTAAATGATGTTTCAAAAAAAGTCTGAGGTGGAGAAAAACTTTAAAATTAGAAGGAGAAAATGGAAATTTTTGCTGCTTTCTTTTTTGGGGAGATGCTGCAGGCTCTGAAGCTGAGACCTTCTGTCTCATTTAAGATTTGAAACCCTTAATACTATTCTTCCTCAAGTTTCCACATCCTTTTCTCTGCTGTTCCATTTTTTCAGGGCATTTGCCTTTTCCCCCCTTTTTTGTCTTACGTGGGACATTGTAGGGTCAAAAGGACAGCAGAGACAGATGTTACTTTACCATAAAGAAGTGTTGATATTTAAATATTGCCTAATACCCAATGAAAGACTTTGCGAGCAATGCTTTTAATAAGAAGAATATTAACAGGTCTTTTAGACTTCCTTTGAAAAGGAAGTACATGCAGTACTACTTCTCAGTCTGAGTTTCTTGAGTACTGGGGAATTTATTAGTCCTCTCCAACTGCTTTTTGTCTCTGCTTGATGTCATGAAGACTGTGGGATTTCTGACTGCATTTTGTTAAATTGCTGTCCAAATTTTCCCATATGTATGGAAGCCAGTACGGGTAAAAAGAATTGGGATCTTGAAGTAGAATTTGAGCACTGCAGGCCATGTTGGGTGCCTGTCTTCCTTACATCTGACAAGAATTATTAGACTTAAATCATTGCAGGTCAGGGGGAAGGCAGCTGAGGAAAAGTCCTCATTTGTGCTTTTGAAATCTCTCTTCTTGGAACAAAAGTAGTGAGGAATGAGGAGCAACATCTCCCAGTTGGATCGGAAGAGGGATATCCCTTTCACTGCTGAGCCGTCATCAGCTGGTCTTTCTCAGAGAAGAAATGTTTGTGATACCCTGGGACTCCATCACTTACAGCATTTTACATGAGCAGCCAGTGTCAGTGTCAGGAGCAAAGTCAGGTTGTCTGCCCCTGAATGGTCTGACTTCAGTAGACTTAAGTTTCCTGTCTAGTTCTTGAAAATTATTTTCAAGATCAGCAGCAAGTAATATTTGGTAGTCTCAAATGGTTCAAATGCATGCTCACACATCCTTTTGCAGTTCAACACAGTTTGTAGATTTGCATACTGTGGATAAAAATGCAACACAAAGCCTTTACATAAGGACAACTAGCTCATAAAGGGATCTGCTCAGTTTTTTTCCGCAGGTCTCCATTAATAATATTCTTTGAAACAAAATATGAGGGAATCTGGTTTCTCTGCCTATTTCTTAGCTTGATTAGTTAGCAATATGAAGTACAGTAAACAAAAATGTAGTAAAGACATCCGTTCCAAAAATTCCTTTAGTTGTAGTCTCCATGTCTCAGCCTCAGCATTCCCTGTCAGTCCCAGAATAGACCTAGACTTAGCAAGCTGATTCCATCTCTGTTACTATTATATTATGGGGATGTTTGCATCTTTCAATCAGGTGACAGAAACACCTGTTGATCTGGATGTACTTATCTCTCTTTCAGGAATAAAACTGTTTCCCAATCACACACACACACAAAAAAAGGCTATTAGAAGCAATGTGAATTGTTTTCTATTTCAAGCAATGTAATATCTTACAGAAGTTTTCTAAAGATTTCTTAACAAAATTTTTTCTCCCAATAAATAGCATCCTAAAAGATTTCTCTACCTAGGCTTGATGTAATGCCTGTTCTTGAGCCCTGCTCTATGTACTCTTGCTGTTTCTGTGTGGATTGATCTTGAATTGTGAAGTTCAGATGTTTTTAATTTACATTCAGAAACAAAAGCTCCTTCTTGGTTCTGATTAGTTGTCAGATGCCCTTTTGGGGCATTCACAAGATGGAACTTTACAGACACACTCTGATTTATCCTTACATCATTTATTTGAATGAATTACAAAATACTCATAATATTTAGAAAAAGAATTTTGCTTAACAATGAATCAGCATTAAAGGAGTAATTAACTAAGAGAATTAGCAATTCTATATTGATCTACTTTGCCACTCAGTTAAATTACTTGCTAAGTCTCATTTTGAGTTTATATATGTCCTTCTATTTATGTTGTAACTGTCAATGAAAGCCTACTGAACAGTATGCCTGTAATATCAATAAAGGTATATTAGCATCACATCTTTCAGCTTTGTAGACACCTCTGTGTCCTCCAAGAGCCCCTTTAACAGGCTAAAATGTGTGCTTTCATCTTCCAAATCCTATTGCATCTTTCTTCCTGAGTAGCTGGTTTCACAATAATGAGAAGCACTTCTAGATAGTCTTGAATTTCTCATTAAGAGAAAGTTACCAAAGAAGCCTTGTGTTTCCTATGTGTTCTTTCTTTGTTAAATAAAGCTTTTGAGATTTACAATCTCAGTGTATGTATCGTAGTTTATAACAAAGCATTTTCATTCAGTTTTAGTTTTTGCAGCAAAGGTTCAGTACCTTTGTGCACTGGTTAATGAGCATTAGTCACAACTAGTTGTTTAGAAGGAAAAGCGTTACTATAGTGTTAGTGATCACTTTATTTTTGAATTTTTTTTTTTTTTTTTAGCAAGAGAATTCCCAAGTTGACTGTTGTTCCAGGGATTTTGAACAAAACTGGTTTAAAGGTTCTTAATTAACCATGGTTTCTTGAATTTAAATCACTCTTGACATCTGAAATTCCTATGGTTCAGTGCAAAGCAGACTACAGAACTGAAAAGGAAGGTTCATCATTGACAAATTTAGTATGTTTCAAAGCCTGGGTGAATGAAAGGAAACTATGTGGAACTAAAATCACTTTCCAAGTTATAAAAATAGATTTTGTTTACTGGAGTAATCAACAAGATCAATACTGCCAATTTTATAATAATGGATGATAACATCACTACAAGGAGGTACCTGTTTACTTATATTGCCCATAGAAATAGAAATTTTTAGTTATGTTTTAGATTAATTTCCAGGGCACCTGTGAGACTAGCAACATGAATTTGTACTGACATTTGAAAAGTATGAAATAGCTCTATCATTTTTTGGTTTATTAAATAAGGAATTTTTCTATGGATCTGAAGGGGGGCCCTTTCCCCTCAAATATATCTGCATACTTTGTGTACCAACAGATGATTTAAAGGTGAACTTTTAAAGCTTCTTTATTTTGGGCATGGTTTTTACATTCTGAAAGTTAACTACTTTGTCTCTTGGTCTTGTGAAAAATCTTAGTAGTCCCAGTGGAACTATCTGAATGTTATTATTTTGGTAAGGTAGTGCCTCTTCAAAAGGTGCTAAACCATAAACTGGTCAGAATTCTTTTCCTGGCATTTCGTGTTTTAGTGTGACTCGCTACTCATGGTTTAGATAAATAGTGCATAGCACATATTGTTAACAGGTAGGTGGTGAACACAGGGATAAACACCAGAGGCCTATTGCTGTGGTTGTTTTGAATAATTCAGTTTTCATCTGGTGTAAAAAAATGTATATAGAATCATAGAACAGTTAGGGTTGGAAAGGACCTTAAGATCATCCAGTTCCAACCCCCCTGACATGGGCAGAGATACCTCACACTAAACCATGCCACCCAAGGCCTCATCCAACCTGGCCTTGAACACCGCCAGGGATGGAGCACTCACAACCTCCCTGGGCAACCCATTCCAGTGCCTCACCAACCTCACAGTAAAGAATTTCTTCCTTATATCCAATCTAAACTTCCCCTGTTAAAGTTTGAACCTGTTACCCCTTGTCCTGTCACTACAGTCCCTCATGAATAGTCCCTCCGCAGCACCCCTGTAGGCCCCCTTCAGATACTGGAAGGCTGCTATGAGGTCTCCATGCAGCCTTCTCTTCTCCAGGCTGAACAGCCCCAACTTTCTCAGCCTCTCTTCATGCGGGAGGTGCTCCAGTCTCCTGATCATCCTCGTGGCCCTCCTCTGGACTTGTTCCAACAGTTCCATGTCCTTTTTATGTTGAGGACACCAGAACTGCACACAATACTCCAAGTGAGGTCTCACAAGGGCAGAGTAGAGGGGCAGGATCACCTCCTTTGACCTGCTGGTCACACTTTTTTTGATGCAGCCCAAGATACGGTTGGCTTTCTGGGCTGCGAGCTCACACTGCCGGCTCATGTTCATTTTCTCATCGACCAATACCCCCAAGTCCTTCTCCGCAGGGCTGTTCTGTATCTCTTCTTTGCCCAACCTGTAGCTGTGCTTGGAATAGTTCATTATTTGTTGATCAGGTCTATTTTTCTGTGGTGTACATTACTACACCGGTTTTAGGGCTGCCATTTCTCACAGAAAAAACAGGTACCAGGTTTATCAGAGTCCTGACATAGAGAAACACCTGCAATTTTTGATGGATCTGGAGAACAGAGACTAGAGTGTGCACTGGCCTGGGTTAGTCTGCTGAAGAGCTCTCGTAGAATACAGATATTAGAGATCCATGGATCAAGATCTAGATCCAGAACAGATTTGTTCAGCAGACATCCAGGCACTGAGTCAGGGAACAATGCTGGATGGGATCAGCCATTGCAGCACCTGAGAAGCAGTTTCTAAGGCAGTCCACTAAAAATACTTCATTAGGTTTGACAATAGAATGTAATGTAGTTGTTTCATTAAAAAATTCCACATACGATGAAGCAACTTCTTTCATTTTTTGATATTTTTTTTTCCTCTGGAAAATCACTGACAGTCTTTGCTTAATAGCACATCTGCAGATGCCACATATCAAGATATCACTAGTGTACTGGAACTTGTGGGTGGCTACAGCACAGGCTTTCTGCATGGTATGATAACACTGACGGATGATCAGAGGTCATGTGTCCTGTCTTCATGATATGTTCTTTTTTATTGAGCTGACTACAAGTTCATTACATGGTTTAGGAATTCAGAAAAACTGCCAGAATCTTAAATTGTCTCAGGTGCCAGTCCTTCACAATCTTAGAGTGTAAGTTTTACAGGCGATGTCTTGAACAATTTGAACATTAAAGCAATTGATCCTAAATATTGCAGTTGAATGGGAGAGATTCCATGTTAAATATTTTCAAGTCTCTCAATGGTTTCAAAATCATTAAAATTGTAAAAGAGGCTTTCGAATATCTTTTTCCCAATAATTTTCACCTATTTTCCTGATGGAAATGAGGCTTAGGCAGTCACTTTTATCTGTATCTGTGGGCTCCATGTCTCACAATAACATCTGAACTGGTTTGCAGATTCAACAAGACTATACTTATTTTTGAGAGACTACTTAAGGTTTCATGAAATTTGAAGCCAGACAATGGGAAAAGAGACATAAACACTGCATCATGAGCCTAGGTATGATGAGACCAAAAAAAAAAAAAAAATCTATTGTGGGAGAGATGCCGCTGGAAAAGTTCTGTTTATGGTTTTTGATCAACTCTAAATCCAAGAGAAATGAGACTTCATTAATACCAGTGCTCACAGAAGTGTTACTTTTCAAAGCAAATTGAATCTACATTTAAGTTTGTGTTTTCCTCTGGAGAGTTCATCCTTAGTATTAAACTTACTTGAACTTTGGTCTGTATTACAGAAGAAATTTTCATGGAAGCTGTATGTATACTGAATTTTAAAATAGGCAAGTATAGGGGAAATAAAGCATATAAAGCCAACTCATATTCAGCTTGCCTGTTACAAGTTTAGGTTGTGCTATTTCATGTTACTTTGTTTAAATCACAGGAAAATGTATCTTTTTTGAGGAAAGAAAAATGTATCCATATTGAGTGAGCTATCTATGCTTTAACTGCCTTTCAAGTCCTATTAAGATTTCTAAAAGATAATATAGGTGGAACTTGATCGTTATTGATGGTAAAGGTCTTTTATGAACCCCTCTGGAGAAAGTTGCATTATAAACCCATTAGGTTAGTCCATAAATACATTACAAAATATAGGGCCTACATAATCAACGCAAAGAAAGTATATATATAACTTCAAATAATTTTTGGTGTCAAAAGATACACACAAAATATTTTTATGTACAAAAATACTTATTAGACAAAATAACTTGAAGCAGTGGAATAATTGGCATGTATTCAAATTGTGGTTAATTGAATTCTTCATCTGTGGCTTAGAGAGCCACATGGGGTACAGATTCTGCATAGAGGAAGCAATTTTCATTAACAGGATATAATTTAGAATGAGAAAACATATACACTCTGCCTGAAACACAGTTAATATTTAATATGGAATAAATACATAGACATGTACTGAGTTACCGTATTTCTACCTGTCACTCTGTAGAGTTTCAGCAACTCATTTGCATCCTAAGTAAGTATATTTATTCAGAGAGATGACACTGTAACACTACCTTCCAAAGTGGAAGACCTTTATGTCACAGCAATGAAAATGAGTCATCCTTGTTATTAAAATGGCAAAGTGAGATCAGAATGGTGATTTGATCTCATGCCTACTTACGTCTGAGAAGTCTGCTTGTTTTCAAACTGACACTGCACTGTTAAAAAGCTGATAACCAGTTCTCAAATTGATCATTGAGGCTGGTCAGTTTTTCTCAACTAGAACAGAGAAATTAAAACCTCCGAAGAAATAATATTATTTATATTTTGTTTTCTAATACTCTATAACATTTACCATTTGGTCCCTCACATATGCTGTTAATGCTGAGATGTGTTTGCATGCAGAAAGCAAGTTACTTGGAGGATAATGTTAAAAAGACTATCTTGCAGGATGTATGAGAGAAACTATGTGATATCAACGAAGGAAATGGGTGGTTGAAAGCCAACAGCTTCACATGATCCTACCTCTGTCAACAGCTCGCTGCATGACTGTAAGCAGGTTGAGTTACACCTAGTCTTGAAAACAGTGCAATTTGAGATAAGAAATTCTGTAAATAAGGATCTCAAAGTGTGCTTTGGCTTTAGCTCAGGAAAGTTATAAATGGATTTTTAAATCCATCTCATTTTGGGACAGTACTTTGACATACACACAACTTATGGCTTCAATAAAACTGAAAAGTATTCCTTAAATTCTCCCTTTAATCAAGGCTCAAAACTCCAAATCAGTTGTGAGGATGTCTCAGCATTTCAGCTGAACCCTGAAGCCGAAACTTAGCAATACCTTGATGCTACCAAATGTATGCCATTTGCTGTGCTGCACCTGAGCTGGTTCCTGAAGGTGGGCAGCTACTGGCTGAATTCTTTGTAGGACTCCAGGTTTTTTCAGTTGGTTGGTATTTATAAATTTTTATCTTCCTCTTTCTAACAATTTGACCAACGAACAAATCTGCTGTGTAGATCTCTATATGACTGATTTTTATGCATGAGTATAGGAGCATGAGAAAAAGAGGTTTTACTTTTCTTGTTTGGATTTCAGTTAGCAGTCATATGTAAGATAAAGACTCCTGAGAAATCACAAAGGTAGGAATAGATGGTTGACCTACAAGAATGCCTTTTAATCTTATTGGGTTTGCCACATTTCTGCCATGGTGATTTTATAAACCACAGTGCTATTTAGTATTACTGAATTGCTAGGCTATACTTCATATTTTCTTCCCTTTTTAATAACAGGTGGTAACAATCTTGGCAAACATGTCTGTCTTGGACCAGTGTGCTTCAGAAATCATTCAAGGAAATGGTATGTATTTTAGCTGAATTACATTCTGTAGTTGTGGAGAATGTGTGTAGATGGGAAAGTAGTGGTTACAAGGCAAAGGAGAAAAGCTTCATTAATTAGGTGGTTTTGCATCGTATCTCTGCTGGACATCACACACTGCTGCAGGATGCAAAATGAATGCTTGGGATAGTTCTATGTAACTGAAATAAATTACCACTGCTTTAGAAAACTTTGAATGTATGACCATACTGCTGATGTTCTCTGTGTGTGTGGCATTCATAGACACAAAGCAAGGTAGTACAAAGTGTTTCAGCAACCTTTGTTCTGCTAATGACATTGTATAAGTTGGCAATTCTTGCACATTTAAAGATGTCATCTGATCCCGAGCCATGCATACCTGCATTTTGTGCCACTTTTCTCATAGGTATTTAGAAGCAGTATAAATTTTGACACATTATATTTTTATTACTATGCAGTTGTTACCAGTTTTTTTCCACACTCCTTTAAATATCATATTATGACAAATTTGTTATATTGAAGAAAAAAAACCCCTAGATGTTACAGCCCCACCAGAAGTCTGAGAAGTTACATTAATAATTCCGTGGATAGGGATAAAGGAAGACGTAACAGCCTTATTAATACAGCAAATTCATGGCCAAGCAATATTGTAAGACAGTTTTTAGTTTGTTTTTTTCTTTTGGTGGAGGAGGTTGGGGAAGGAGTGGGAGATTCTGACTTAGAGTGCAGCTTCACATGTTGCTTTTTCTGTCCTAAGAATATCCCATTCAGACTTTTTCAGTTAAGGTTTGGATAGGAATGGTTTGTATCCATTTGAATCTCAGACATGGCTGATTGTAGGTGAGAAAGAGTTTCAGAAAGCATCTACATAGACGTGGGTCTTGAAATGGAATTGGCCAATTCCGATGTAATATTGGATTTAGAAACTTCCTGCATTTCAATGGAAACTTTGGGATCTCTGCACGCAAATATGGCTTCAAGGATCAGGCACAACTAATTTGCTTGATGTGATCCATGTGTGCACAGAGATAGTGTTTATTTGATGTCCTTGCTAAGGAGGATAGGTGTTGAAGTTTGAAACCAGGTGACAATGTTGAGGTTGGATTGATCTGGATACTGAAGAAATTTAATCACAGGTATATGTAATTTTACAAATTACCAGACTTCCCTGTCCCATGCCGAAGACAGTGCAGTGAGGGGGAGGAGCAAGGCAGGTTAGCATGGTGATTTCTTATATGATCTCCTTGTTGCATGGGAGGGATGGGCAGCCCCAGAGAGAGGTTGCTCAGATCCTCATGTTGGTTCCTGCAGTGTCCCTGATCCAAGCTCCCTGTGTTCCTGGACATTAAAGAGGGGGTCCTGGACCTCTTGGTGCAGGCACATAAGGCTTCCCAACCCAGAAAATTTTCTAGAAATTGTTGGCAAGACCCTAACATTTCCCAGACAAGACCCTAGGGGCCTGTAATTGTAGGATTGGGTCGAGAATACCCTGTTCATCTGTTTGACTTGTACTGTTGTTTTCTGATTTGCTGTTAATACCCACAACCCAGACATGCCCTGGAAGCTTTTGCACTCCTTTATGGTTAGCAGATTATTTACTACAGCAGAAACTTGATTGAAATTCATACAATTATACTAACAGCTGTGCCAACTAGGCCTAACTCATGCTAGATACTGTGCTATGTGGAGATGTACATATGGATTGTCAAGCACAATGTGATGAAATAAAGTTTGTGTATGCACTCTATAATGGAAGCTCACACAGAAGCATTTGCCTCCAGGCTTTTGAGAAGGGTTGACACTCATCTTGTGTAGAAAGGCTTTTTGCTTCTGCCTGATGTTGTGGTAATCAGATGCTGGTCAGAAGCCAGATTCACAAACTGAGAAGAGTCCTTGAATCCTGGAGAGTTTAGATATATTTTCTTCTCAACTCTGACTTTTTTGTATGTTGATTGATTATTATCTAGCTGCATGATTCTGATGCTAATTCTCTTAATTATTTATGCAAATGTTCTAACTGTTAAAATCCTCTGATGCTACCTGAAGTAATCTGAATGCCTAATAGCATATGGAGCCTAATAGCATATAATTTTCCTTACATTTTAAATAGTTTAGAAAATAGAAATCATCACATTTTCACCTGTTTTTGTGGTGCTACAGTAAAAATATCAACTTCTACAGGCAACAGAAAGTTAATGAAACCATTTTGACATAGATGGCTATGACCTCTGAAGTGAAGAGTTAGTTGCACAGTAAACTTCAAGGAGAAGAATGTCAAAATTTCCCTCATTAAAGGATTCTCCATTCTAAAATGCCCTTAAACAGTCTGAGATTGGAACTTTTGAAGGCTTGCTTAAATATGCATAAACTGCAATAAAAAGTTTTACTTTCCTTCAATTCAACTCAAAATTTCATGTAAATATCTGAAACATACAGATTTTAAAGTTAGTGATTACTTGCAAGTTAGTTTAGAATTAAATAAAAACTTGCATTTAGTTAACTGAAATAAATTTGTGAAATCTTAAATACCAAATTGTAGAGGAGTCAAGAAGTTAGAAGAGGGAAGTTAGTGCATTTTCTGGTTCCAGGAATTCTGTAGCTTCCTAGTGAAGGCGAACTTATGCACAGAGCAGATGTGCCTGAATGCTGATGGCCAAATTGCCATCCATATACATGCTTTCATCATGCCTTATTTTCTGTGTATTTTGCCTAGCTTGTTTTTTGTTTTTGCTTCTTTTTGAACTGAGTATTATTGTTAGCGAAAGGATAACAATGGCTCTTACATCCTTCTAGGTGTTCAACTTTTAATGGAAATGCTCTTTGAAAGGTCATCTTCAGGAAATTCAGCAGAAGTTGCTGCTTGTGAGCGAGTCCAACAGAAATCTGCAGTTACACTGGCACGACTCAGCCGAGATCCTGAAGTGGCAGATGCAGCCGTAAAACTTAGCTGTAAGGATGTTTGCTAGCTTAATGGCAGACTGAAAAAGAGGGCGGAACTGCCAGTCATTGAGAAGCTTTTTTTAATGTTTAGCCTCCTTTGGTACACTTTCTGCAATAGAAATTACTATAGTCTGTCCGGAGAGTGACTAAGGAGGTTGTACTAAATAAACCTCTGGCTCATTTCCCAGAGGAACCTGACGTGCAGGATCCACCCAACACATAGCTGTGGCAGACTATGCCAACTGATAGTGCTGCCTCCTCTATTTATTTACTTAAACCCTTGTGCAGGATCTGTTAGTGAACAGAAAACTTGGACCCCAGCAGGTTTGGATGTGATAAACCTAACAAGAAGGAACACACTCTTTTGGCTGGAGTTTTTTCATAGGGAACAAATGGAGGTCACAACCTCCACTCTGAGACAGCAATAGTGGGTAAAAACAATGAATGTATTTATTTATACATTACAACTATTAGTTACATCTGCTCTGAACTGCATAGCTCTGTGGAGAGTCCCTTGAGAATTTACATATCATCTTTGCATTAGATATCATATTTACTAAGAAAGATAAGTATGAAACATCTAAAGAAAACAAGACCTCATCTCAAAATAAGGACTTTGTTTTCTAAACTATTTCTCCTGATACTCTTGTGCACTCAGGTATTCCTCGCCTAATTAAACTTTGCAGATCACCAACTGAAAGAAACAACAGTGATTCTGTTTTAGTGGCATGTCTGGTAGGTACATTTCAATTTTTATTTCATACTTCTCCTGAAAAATGCAGAAAAAACAGCCCTTTAGATTTCAAAAGGTGTATTTCAAGAATGAATTCATACCAGTGTCTCTTAATTTTGCCCTGAAGTGTAATCCTGTACAATGTCAATTACTTATCCTCTGATTGAAGATTTAAGCACATAAGGAAAAGTGGCTTCATCTTCACATTAGTGAGCACTGGAACACTTCATAATTCAAGATTTCTGTGATTCTTAAATTCCATTCTCTGATGATGTTGTGTTTGCTGCAGTAAGCATTGAATCACACGGGTAGCAAGCCCTTTACCTGCATACACACATATGGATGAAAATACGTAGAGGCCAAAGAGAGGAAAGGACATCTTGCTTTAACTGCAATCCGCCTTTTTATCTGTTCGAGCCTCCAATATAGTGTCCAGCCAAGGAGTGGCCAACAAAAGGTTAACATTTTCTGTGCTTGAGAGAAAGATCCCAGCTGCTGGCTCTGCACTGCATGGACTGTGAGCCCCAGTCACCTGTCAGAGTTGAGTAATCTCACCTAGCACTCTGCAAGAGGATAGTGTTCTGTGGGCATGGGTGATGTAGGGTTAGGAGATAGATGTTGATGAATGAAGACTGAAGAATATTGTTTGACAGTGCTTGTTATTTTTAATGTAAAAGTACAACTTTGTTATTGCAGCTTTGATTAACTGCTAGCTTTGTACCAGCACATGAGAAGTTTTGCTTGTTTAAGCAGGATTAATTCAGGATGAAGAGAGTATGGGAGCATAAGAAATGCTGTATTTATTATCCATAGCTGCCAAGAAGGCATGTTAATTGTGTATGGCTACAGCAGAGGCCACAAAGTGATGGCAGCAAACCAGGCTGTGATTTTTCTGTCTCATTGAAGTTGTTGCTGCACATTTCTTGAATTTATGCCTGTTACTTGAGATGCTACCTGCCTGTCTGTGTCACCAGTTCTGCTTCTCCTGATATTTGATAACTGCCTGATGACGCTTTCCGATAAACATGTGACACAAGTATTGCCCTTGGGACATAAGCTGCTTCAGGCTTTGATAAGTGTTGCCACTAAAGTCTGAGGGATTGTAGTATTTGGTGTTTTCAGCTTAGTTGTTTACTTTTTGTATTCTTTGAAGCAGGTAATTAACTCTTGTGTTAGTGCTGCACTGACAAACAGCACAGAGATAAGCTGATCACAACTATCAGATCTTGCTAATAGAAGCCAATTTTTAATATTGAGAAAAGTCAGCCTGCTTTTCAGTTGCATGTGTCGTGTCAGGTTGCTAGAATCATAGAATCATAGAATAGTTAGGGTTGGAAAGGACCTTAAGATCATCCAGTTCCAACCCCCCTGCCATGAGCAGGGACACCCCACACTAAACCATGTGACCCAAGGCCTCATCCAACCTGGCCTTGAACACTGCCAGGGATGGAGCATTCACAACTTCCCTGGGCAACCCATTCCAGTGCCTCACCAACCTCACAGTAAAGAATTTCTTCCTTATATCCAATCTAAACTTCCCCTGTTAAAGTTTGAGCCCGTTACCCCTTGTCCTGTCACTACAGTCCCTAACGAATAGTCCCTCCCCAGCATCCTTGTAGGCCCCCTTCAGATACTGGAAGGCTGCTATGAGGTCTCCATGCAGCCTTCTCTTCTCCAGGCTGAACAGCCCCAACTTTCTCAGCCTATCTTCATACAGGAGGTGCTCCAGTCCCCTGATCATCCTCGTGGCCCTCCTCTGGACTTGTTCCAACAGTTCCATGTCCTTTTTATGTTGAGGACACCAGAACTGCACACAATACTCCAAGTGAGATCTCACGAGAGCAGAGTAGAGGGGCAGGATCACCTCCTTCAACCTGCTGGTCACGCTCCTTTTGATGCAGCCCAGGATACGGTTGGCTTTCTGGGCTGCGAGCTCACACTGCCGGCTCATGTTCATTTTCTCATCAACCAACACCCCCAAGTCCTTCTCTGCAGGGCTGCTCTGAATCTCTTCTCTGCCCAACCTGTAGCTGTGCCTGGGATTGCTCCAACCCAGCTGTAGGACCTTGCACTTGTTAACCTTGGCATGGTTAAACTTCATAAGGTTGGCATCAGCCCACCTCACAAGTGTGTCGAGGTCCCTCTGGATGGAATCCCTTCCCTCCGGCGTATCAACTGAACCACACATGCTTGGTGTCATCGGCAAACTTGCTGAGGGCGCGCTCAATCCCACTGCCCATGTCACTGACAAAGATGTTGAACAAGACCGGTCCCAACACCGATCCCTGAGGGACACCACTCGTTACCGGTCTCCAGCCAGACATCGAGCCATTGACCACAACTCTTTGCGTGCGGCCATCCGGCCAGTTCTTTATCCATCGAGTGGTCCATCCATCAAATTGATGTCTCTCCAATTTAGAGACAAGGATGTCATGTGGGACAGTGTCAAACGCTTTTCACAAGTCCAGGTAGATGACGTCAACTGCTCTGCCCCTGTCCATCAGTTTCGTAGCCCCATCATAGAAGGCCACCAAACTGGTCAGGCAGGATTTCCCGTTAGTGAAGCCATGCTGGCTGTCACCAAGCACCTTGTTGTTTGTTTTTCATGTGCCTTAGCATTTCTTCCAGGAGAATCTGCTCCAAGAGTTTGTCAGGCACAGATGCTAGAAGGTATCTAATGGTTGTATATTTTTCTCCAGTGAGAAAAAAACCCAAACAAAATGCAATCTTTTTAGAAGTGGAGATTTTATGAAGATAATAGTAACATCAATGTGATTTTTATTGTGCAGCCTCATAACCGGAACAACTGGCAGTTTTATTTGTTCCCAAATGGTTTGAAATGTATGGCTTCTTTCTACTAAACTAGTATCTAAACGATTTCTGTTACGGGCATTGCATAAACTTCAGTAGCAGATGTTTTCTGAATCTGATGGCTTATAGTTCTCATAAATAAGACAAAAGCTGAGAGTTGAGATACAAAAAGGCAGCATGAGATGTGCAGCAGACTGGAGATAGGTTTACTATCAAAGTGCTCTGACTCTCACCTCTGTGTTCTTTGACACCATGCTGTCCCTGCTGCTTTGTTCTAAGAGTAATGTGCCCCAAAAGAACTGTCATTTAATAGCTGTATTTGAGGGGAAATTAATCTCGCAGATGAAGACAGTAATGGGAAATCAACAAACCAGAAGAGTCTATAGACTCACACCGTTCAGTTTTGAGTCTTGGCAATTATTTAGAAATAATTATATGGAGTCCTGCAATGAAGACTTTGTCAAACCTTAACAGTATTGCAATTGTGTTGCTTTGTTTTTTAGGCAGCCTTACGGAGACTAGCAGTTATGAGTCCTGATGGACTTGAAGATTCAGATTTTCAGCAGCTAGTGAAGCCCAGACTTGTGGATTCCTTTTTGCTATGCACAAATATGGAAGAGAGCTTTGTATAAATGTGAGCCAAAAACATTTTAAAATAATCAAGATGATAGGTATACAATGAGATAATACATATACAATTTTATTTAGTTTTAGTTTTGTTGTTATTTATGACTTATTTATTTTAAAACCATGAACATGTGGTTTGTAGGAGCAAAGAAACAGAATGAGCGAACTTGTGTCAGTGAGTTGCAAAGGTAATTTTTTATTTCATTTTCCTGCCAAGACACATCAACAGACCTTATCACTGCAATCTAACAAAATGTTCTTGTCTTGTTTAATATAGTTGAATCAAGGTAATAAAGCCAAGAATTTGGCGCTCCGATGATAAATGCTTCTAATAGCTTTTTGTTGCTGATATTTTTCTACCCTTGGAATGTTTTTCAGGTTTTTTTTAAGAAATGCTTTAGTCTTATGCATTTGCTGCATTAGAATTAAAATAATCATTCAAGCTGGTGGTATATGCATTGAAATGAAGGGGTTGTTACAGACCAAGTCCAATTCTTAACTGTTATTATTTTTTAGTAGAATTATGAAAATATGTAGCTGTGATTAGCTGAGAGACTTTTTCAGAAAATTTTCCATACTGGCTTTAAATGTTGTTAGAGGACATTCTTACACCGTGTAAAGATGGGCTTCATTAGAGGATACACACTTGCAGACAACTCTTTTGTTTACATTTACTGAAATTTCCTAAAGAAATTAAGAGAATTCTAGAAAAATCTTTATGAAATCAAACACGTCATCAATGTGAAGGTATCCACAAAAGATTTAAAACTCATTACACACTGATAATTTTTCCTTCTTTACAAGCCTTACAAGAACTGGAAGTGAGCATGTTCAAGCATGTTTTTAATATTCAAGCTACTACTTTTGTGAGTTGTGCATACATACTCTAAATAATCAGAATAGATTAATTGTAACTTGAATTTCCATTTTTCTGTTTTTCTAACTAGTCCTGTATTTCTAAAACTGTGAAATGAGACTTTCAGGAGCTCATAAAGTTGACAAATGGAGATTTTACCAATGTGTATCAACATAAAGAATAGAATTGATTGTAAAATAGATTTATTTTTTTTCATGAACATTCCTCTTAAAATTTGCTTTTTCTTGTCATCAGGAAACCATATAACTTTAACATTACTCAATCAGCAGTATTTCAGTGTATTTTCCCTCCAGCTTCTCACAAAGCACTCTAGATTAGGAAAGTATATGTATTTTTTTTGTGATAGCTTGCAACTGTTGCTCTGGATCATTTTATGATTGGCAACATTAGGGTACCAGGACATCTGCCAAAAAAGTAAGTACATTTCTGCTTTACTGTACTTACTTTGTAGATACGCTAAGCAGCTTAATTCATTAGTGTTTAGTATTATGTGGTGTTTAGATGAAAGACACCAGGAAATTGCTAAGCTGTGATTGCCTTCTGCGTTTTCTGTGTCTGAGAAATCTGTCCTGCTTCAAGCAGTTATACATGGTGGCTACTTTATTCCCTCTTGAGTATATGAGTTAAGAAGTCTCTGCCTTAACATTTCTTAAACATATATATAATCATATATATATATATAATAGTTTGGGTTGGAAGGGACCTTGAAGATCATCAAGTTCCAAACACCTTCCACTAGACACAGATTGCTCAAATCCCCATCCAATGCAGTCATGAGCATTTCCAGGAATGGGGCAGGCACAACTTCTCTGGGCAAATGGACATTTGATGTCCATAGTCTAAAAGGCATCATCAATCTGCTCTTTACCTCATCAGACTATTGGCTATTAGCATGTCAGATACAGAAGTGAAGTCAGGGCTACATGGGCTTACTTGAGGCATTTCATAATTTGTTATTACTAGTCAGTACTCTCTCTCCTTCAAGGACTGTAAATGATGGTAAGTAGTAGACCATAAGCTACTAAGTTTATAAGACCACAATCGCTAAGCAAGATGATCTTTGCTCTCTCCTTCAAAGAAACTAGCCTTGTTTCCCACTTCCTTGTGATCTTGTCATTTAACTGTGAGCTCTATCTTGACTGAAGTTTTAAACCATTAGAAATGACCTCTGTCATAAGCAGTTACTCAAAGATAAGCTCTGATTCAGATGTTTCACAGATGTAATTTTGTATTAAGAGCAGAGATTAATTCCGCTTTGTTTGCTTACTTTGAGACAGCTCCTTAAACTTCTGTGATTGCTAAAATATATGGTACTATACAGCTTTAAAAATATTATACCAGTGATGGGCATTAACAGTTTCCTCACTAAGCCAGAATACATGTATGAACCATGAGGCTTTAAATGGTAAAAGCAACATTCTTGGTGTAAACAATGAATGCATAAATCTCATAAAAAAATGAACTCAATAAGGTCCCCTTGCTATCATGCTATAGTGTGATAATTGCTAATAGAATGCAACACATCCAATTCTGTTTTGAATGTGCTATACTGAACCTTGTTCTGATAAC
The DNA here is from genome assembly GCF_963264785.1 of Psittacula echo. NCBI lineage: Eukaryota > Metazoa > Chordata > Aves > Psittaciformes > Psittacidae > Psittacula > Psittacula echo. Next base: position 33,133,855 of record NC_137739.1, read on the forward strand.
TGCGACACCAGAGATATGAATTTGTAGATGTGGTTGGTTTTATCCTACAATATGTAAAGTTAAAATCTCATTGAAAAAAACCCATCCACACATGTAAAATGAACTGAAGTATCTATTAAGAAAATGTCATTATGACCCATAATATTCTAAAACAGGTCAATCAAATATTCAGTGAGCAGGCCAGTAGCAATGAATGAGTCTAATTTGCTCTCATTTAGAATAATGTGAATCAACATCAATTGATTTTACTACAGATAGAATCATAGAATCATCGAATAGTTAGGGTTGGAAAGGACCATCTAGTTCCAACCCCTCTGCCATGGGCAGGGACACCTCATACTAAACCATGTCCCCAAGGCCTCATCCAACCTGGCCTTGAACGCCACCAAGGATGGAGCATTCACAGCCTCCCTGGGCAACCCATTCCAGTGCCTCACCACCCTCACAGTAAAGAATTTCTTCCTTATATCCAATCTAAACTTCCCCTGTTTAAGTTTGAACCCGTTACCCCTTGTCCTGTCACTGCAGTCCCTGATGAATAGCCCATCCCCAACATCCTTGTAGGCCCCCTTCAGATACTGGAAGGCTGCTATGAGGTCTCCATGCAGCCTTCTCTTCTCCAGGCTGAACAGCCCCAACTTTCTCAGCCTCTCTTCATACGGGAGGTGCTCCAGTGCCCTGATCATCCTCGTGGCCCTCCTCTGGACTTGTTCCAACAGTTCCATGTCCTTTTTATGTTGAGGACACCAGAACTGCAGACAATACTCCAAGTGAGATCTCATGAGAGCACAGTAGAGGGGCAGGATCACCTCCTTCAACCTGCTGGTCACGCTCTTTTTGATGCAGCCCAGGATATGGTTGGCTTTCTGGGCTGTGAGCGCACACTGCCGGCTCATGTTCATTTTCTCATCGACCAACACCCCCAAGTCCTTTTCCACAGGGCTGCTCTGAATCTCTTCTCTGCCCAACCTGTAGCTGTGCCTGGGATTGCTCTGACCCAGGTGTAGGACCTTGCACTTGGCATGGTTGCACTTCATAAGGTTGGCATCAGCCCACCTCACAAGTGTGTCGAGGTCCCTCTGGATGGCATCCCTTCTCTCTGGCATATCAACCGAACCACACATGCTTGGTGTCATCGGCAAACTTGCTGAGGGCGCGCTCAATCCCACTGTCCATGTCACTGACAAAGACGTTTAACAAGACTGCTCCCAAAACCAATCCGTGAGGGACACCACTCGTTACCGGTCTCCAGCCAGACATGGAGCCACTTTTTCCAGTTGTCGGGAACTTCACCTGACTGCCATGATTTTTCAAATATGATGGCCAGTGGCTTAGCAACTTCATTCATCAGCTCCTTCAGGAACCGCAGATGGATTTCATCAGGTCCCGTGGACTTGTGTACATTTAGGTTTTTAAGGCAGTCTTGAACCAGATCCTCTCCTACAGTGGGCCTAGGGTCTTCATTCTTACAGTCCCTGCATCCGCCTTCCAAGACTTGGGTGCTATGGCCAGATCCTTTGCTTGTGAAGACCGAGGCAAAGAAGCTATTAAGAACCTCAGCCTTCTCCAAATCCAGCGTAGCCGGTTCTCCCGATATCTTCCGGAGGGGGCCTATGTTGTCCCTTGTCTGTCTTTTATTTGCTACGTACCTATAGAATCCCTTCCTGTTATCCTTAACATCCCTAGCCAAGTTCAATTCTAACTGGGCCTTAGCTTTCTTAACCTGGTCCCTAGCTTCCTGGACAACATCCCTGCTCACCCGTCCCCAGACAGAGTTCCATACTCTCCAGCCTATCCCTAACATAAATAGCAACTCCTCCTCCCCGCCTGTCAGGCCTGTCTTTTGTAAAGAACCTGTAACCTTCCATGCCAACACTCCAGTTGTAGGAGCCATTCCACCATGTTTCTGTGATGCCTACTATATCATACTCCCGCAGTTGTGCACACATCTCTAATCCCCAATCTGTAAACATATGGCCATAATTCTAGGCTCACATTGTCTATTTCCATGTAGACATATTATGTATATGGCTGTTCACATTACAGAAGCAAAATCCATTGAAGTGGATCTTATATCTGTAGTAGAAAAATATATCTTGAAAAGAGCCAGTTCAGACCTGTTATTACCTGAGTATTTACTTCCTTTTTGTATACGCTAAAGTTTTTGAGAACTTCCTTTTCTCTTCATAAACTTAGAAATAAAAAGGTATTAAAAATACTGAAATATTCTTTTCTCATTACTTTTGAATGAATTCTGGATTAATGTTAATTTTGAATATGACATTTCAGCTTTTAAACAAACAAACAAACAAACAAAAACAACAACCATTTAAGCCAGAATAAACATGTTTGATTTCAAGGTAATATGAACCAAAATATTTCATAACAAAAGATTTTGACTAAAGTATGGTTTTTGGTGGATCAATCTTTGGACTCCCTGTATATATACATATACAGTTAGTAAAGCAAGATAGAGAGTATATGTAATGCATTTACATATCAATTCGTATATGTGGACTCATTGACCTATGGAGATGCATGTAGGTTAGATAATTAGCTGAATCATTCTGAAAACTGAAAGTTATTCTTGTCAGAAATGTTGCAGTTTCATTTAAATTTTTCTGAACACTTTGGATTTTGTATGAGATTAGAAATGTTAGACAAATGTGCAGTGAACTGCATGATTCTTTGTAACTTTAATTTACATTCTGTTCACTTTGGACAGTGTGTTTAAATTTCAGCTTCAGAACTGCTTACAGGTATTAGTGTCCCAGATGTTTCATTCATAGTATAAATTTTTTCTCATTTTATTGTGTGTTTGGTACTTGAATCATTTCTGTTGAATGTTCCTTGTCTGGCCTGTTCTGTTTAAAATAACGTTTGTATCTACAACGGATAAGATATTTACAATGTCTTGGTAAATAAGATGTCCTATTCTTTGAGGGGTGCCTGCTAGTATGCAAAAGATATCACTTAGTCTATAGGGTATCACACTGCTAGGACTGATTCTGGTATCTCATATGGCTTTTCCAAATATGTATGTTGACCATCTCCTGTGGGGAGCGAAGGCAATAAGATTTGCATGAAGAACAGTGTGGGAATGAGCTCTGAGGCCTTGGTGCTTTGACAAGCCCCAGGGCGATAAGTTGGGGCGTTGAAGGCCAGATGATGTCGGGGTTTTGAGAGGGTCTGCAGCATTGTGATTGGACTAGTTACCTGGAGAGTTTTACAAGGGCCAATGAGATTGAACGTTGTATGTATGTGCAGGTTGGGAAGGCCCCAAACTGGGGGATAAAAAGGGCTTGGTTGTAATAAAGTTGGATTTGAGTCTCTGCATTAACTTGAGTCTGTGTCGTGAAATGCCACAATCTCCTTTTAAATAACAGCAATGAACAGTCAAAATAACATTGACTTTTGTTTTTTGAGAAATCTGCTTTGATTTTCAGTTCAAATTTATATTAAATTTACTGTATTTAAGGTAACACTAAACTGTAAATTACTCACTAGTGTTCTCATTTTTAAAGATACAGAGGGAAGATGACATTGAGCATTGAAAGATAGGTTTAAAGTGAATTTGTTCATTTAAGTTGGAAGCACTTAGCTGGTGGAAAGGTGGGTGAATAGTTTCAGCCCTTGAAAGGCTGAAGAACCAGGAACAGGGAAAACACAAGGTCATCTATTTTAGATACATGCTTTACAGAAATCCTTATGTCTAGTTTGCTCTTGAGTCTGAGTTCCTCTTTCTCTAGCTGTGACAAATTTCTTCTTGGGAGGGATTTTTGTACAATTGCTATATTTTTTATATTCAGATACTTTATATCTGAATATAAGAGTTAAATTTTAAGGTATGGTCCTGGTAATTATGATATTGACAAGCTTTTTCTGAGAAGCTAAATAACAAAAATAGCTGGTTAAATAAATATACTCTAGGTCACCTAGAATAAAAAGAAATATTTATTGTTCCCACGAAAGGGGAAGAAACAGCATATTCTCCAGAAAACTTGAGAGAAAACACATGTATAATAGTCTACTTCCAGGTATTAGTACTTTCATAAGCCGACTTGCTAGGTAAGAGTTTATGAATTGATCAGTCCCCTGCCAAATGATTACTGACCCTAATAAAGGAAGACCACTAGACCTACTGACAAAACACTGAGAAATCAAGATTTTCCTCTTTCTTTTTAAATATCCAATTTGTGATGTTTTGTTTTAATAATTCAGTTGCACCTAGAACAGAATGGAACCTGTGAGAAACCAGTGTAAAAAAATTAAAAGGGATCAGGAGACTTAAATGATGTGAAGAAGGAAGTGTGTTTGCCACCGTACCTTTTCCCTCACTGTTGTGATCACCCATGTCACCAGTGTCTAGCTGAAAGGTACACTGCTTGCATCTTTTTTTTCAGACTTTCTGGATATGACCACAGTCTTCTAACCAGCTCTTGTCCATGTCCTCCACAACCCTTAGAATGTGACCTAACAATGTACATGTCTTCAAAGTAACTTATTAATTTTGGTGTGTATAAAAATTTAGTCTGATTTTTTTATAATATACCACATAATGTAAAAATCTTTTTGAAGATATTAGAAGGATATAACTAACAAGATATGTTTGCTATGTATGCTCATCAGGTAAGGCAAAATTTAGGATAAATCGAGAAGATATGTCAAAAAAGATCTACAAAGGTATGTCAAAAAAGATCTACAAAGGTATATCAAAAAAGAGCCACTTGTGTTTTCACTTGCACCAAAAGAATAATTCTGGAATAGGACTGAATCATCCAGGGATACCTTCTTTAAAACCATGGTAAGTCAGTGTGCCTACACTGCAAAAAAAGAAGCTAACCAGAGCTTAGAGCCAGAGCTAACCCCCAGGTTTCAAGATTCCTACTAGAATTAGAACTGTAGAGATATAACTCATGAAGTAAAAGAAATAAGATCTCACAATATGAAACTAAGGATAAATGATTTGCAAAATTTTGTGATAAATGCAAACATTTAAGGATTATGTTTTGTACATTAAGCAATGTACTTGTTTACACATTTGCTTCCATTTGCAAAGCAAGATACAATGCCCTTTGTTCATGGGATTTTACTTTTGTACTGCTTGATTATTAAAAAGGCCACACTTCTTTTGAGAGGAGCAATTATTACAAATCAGTGATTTAAAATCTTCAGCCCATCCTTACAGATGGATCAACAGGGAAGTGTCTAAATACCGTGAATCACAGGTGGTCATTTACATGGGTGTCTAAAACTTTGTGGAATAAGATAGCCTACTTACTGGTTTAGAACATCTGGAGTAGAAGAAATCTATCGTGTACTTTAGGGGAGTGGAATTCTTACCTGTTCTGAAGGTCTGTAAGTATAGTCCAAACCAGTAAGTTAGGTACTTTCTGTAGACCACAGCATAAAGTGGGCAATTCTTTCTCTTTGAGGATGACTGTCCAAGACAGAAAGCATACGTAACACCGCTGAGCTACCTTTTTTTTTCAGTGGCTATGGAAAAGAGTGCTGATGTTTTGTTTGAAGGAGTTGTCTAAACATCTCAGCAGCTAACTACTAATTCAGCTCATGTAAAATGAATGCCAGACCCAGCCTGCAGATAAAAGGAAGGTACTTATTCAGCTGGGGTTTCATGTGCTGTTTGCAGATCAAATACAATTCCCAACAAACAGACATTTTTGCAATCTCTGACTCTCCCTCTGAAATTCCTGAGACATTTTTTTCTTGTTTGGCATGCAGTAGATGATGACTCCTGTTTGCCAGTGTTGTAAGACAAGGAATAGCTTAAAAAATGGATGATAAATAGATACAAAGCCAAGACCTGAAAAACCTGAGGAGATTTCTTTTTAGAAATGCATTCCTGCATATGAACATATTGAAACAAGGGTTTGATTAAACAGCTTCCTAGTAAAGTAGATAACTGAAAAGTTGTATGAGGGTGTTCCTTTTCAAAGTCATATGAAAAACTGTGTTACGGTCATAGACAAATCTCATATATGCTGATCAGTGCACTCACATGGAATTTCCGGACTCTGCTACAAAGATCAATCAGATGAATGTGCATGAATAGTTTCTACTCTATTTTAACTGTGTCTCTTATGTAGACTAAAAGCTACAGGGGTAGAGTGGTTTTTACATCTTTTTGTATGACACTAAGTTTCTAAGATCCCTCATTTTATTTGAGGCCACTTAAATATATTAAAAATAGATGCTGATACAAAAACCAGCTCCTTTGGTGGTATCAACATGCCCTTTGTGTTTGTGACCCTATGATATGCCTTGTGTGGAAATGCCTTTTTAGCTTGTTTTGCAGTTACAAATCTGACATGGCTTTAACTGAGACAGTTCTTTTGTGTCTAGGAACATTTTCAGCTGCAGCGTTCATTCAGAAAGAACAGCTGAATTCAAACATTTTTTCCACTGATACATCTATTGTTTGCAAGCTCATCTGAATGCCCCTTTCGTGTGGCAATACTTTTGTTGCTTCTCATACTCAATTGAAGTTCTGCCTTCTTAATTTATCCGTTCTTAACCTTCATAGTTTGTTCATTTTTCTCATTATGAGTATCAATAAAAAATTGCCCCAGATCTCAGATATTTTTCTAATGACAGAGGTCTGGGTTTTATTCATCATAAAGGACTTGTTGCTAATCTTTTTTTATAGGCTAAAATCCATCTATTAATTTAGTTCGAGCTTCCATACAAGTCCACTAAAGCCTTCAGAAGGAAGTTCCCATGCCACTACTCTAGCGGTATCCTTGTAAATCAGAAATTTAGATTTTCTCTGTAGTGTTCGTTACATGTCTATAGTTTTTATGAGTGGATTAGTTCTCTTTTATTTCATCACACTGCTAGCTAGAGCAGATAAATTCATTTGGTTATAGTTGAAGAGTCAAAACTTCAGTTTATCTGGGTTTTTTTCTTGCAGTTATCGATTAATTGTGAATAATCTTTGAAGCATTAAATGGACTATATACTAATGTACATTAACTATGCATTATCTTGTTAACCATGAAACCAGAACACATGTGCCGGAATTATGGTGAGCAGAAGAAAGATATTAATGCACCATGAATTTATTAATAGTGGAAAGGAGAATGAAGTTGCTTTGTCAAGAAGGTAAAATATTCTTGGTGAAAGAAGTATAAGTGTCTTTACTAGGACCTTGAGAGGATGTGGAAAAAGCAAGAGAAAATTCAAATAACCAAAATATTGTAAGTAGAATTGCCTCAATCAATAAAACCTCTAACTTAATTCAGAGAATGGCACCTATTAGTTAACTTCCCCTCCAGCTGAGTTTCACAAGCAAAAAAAAAAAAAAAAAAGAGGGGGTGGAGGAGGGATGTCATAGCTATCTTAATTCTGATTTAAACGTTGTAAATTGGTGGGGACAATAATTGAAAAGGCAGCTGAATTTTGGTACAGAAGTGTCATGATATCAGGATCTCAGACTTTAAGTACTTTTGAGGTAGAACTTCTTTCACTAAAGAAACATGGATTTATTTTTCTTTAAAAATGTTTAAATATTTTTAATTAAAATGTTTCCATTAAAATTAACACAAATGGGCTTTCACTACTATTTGAAAAATCTAACTAGAAGAGAAAAACTAGTTTAGAGAAGAGCCAAAATACAAATCAGTTAAAAATTCTTTAACCATTGCTTTGTTTTCTAGGGTCTTGCTGCATTAAAAAAATACACCAGGTCATTTTCTGGTGTCAATAGACAAACTATATCTTTTATAAAGATTTTGAAGCTACTTTTTATAATAAAAAACTATTTCTGAGTCTTAGCTGTAATCAGAATAAAATATGGCTGCTGCTAAGTAAAGATTTTAGAAGTATGAAGTATTTCTTTTAATAAATTTCAGCTTAGCAATTCCTCTAAAACCTAGGGATGGCACTAGTGGACTAAGCTTTTCAGTTACAAACTGTTTTAAGGTCCTGAAACAACTTCACTGGCCAGTGGCTCTCAGCACTTCTAGATAATCTGCCTTTGCATAAGATTTTACCAAACAGGTGAGAATCATAAAATCATAGAACAGTTTGGGTTGGAAAGGGCCTTAAGATCATCTAGTTCGAAACCCCCTGCCATGGGCAGGGACGCTTCATCCTAGATCATGTCTCCAAAGGCTCCATCCAACCTGGCCTTGAACACTGCCAGAGATGGAGCGTTTACCACTTCTTTGGGCAACCCATGCCAGTGTCTCACCCCTTCACGCTAAAGAACTCCTTCCTTATACCTAACTTAAATCTATCCTGTTTAAGTTTAAACCCATTCTCCCTTGTCCTATCACTACAGTCCATGATGAAGTGTCCCTCTTCAGCATCCTTGTAAGCCTCCTTCAGATACTGGAAGGCTGCTATGAGATCTCCCTGTAGCCTTCTCTTCTCCAGCTTGATCAGCCCCAGTTTTCTCAGTCTGTCTTCATATGGAAAGCCCCTTTATCATGCCCTCCTCTGGACTTGCTCCAACAGCTCCAGGTTTTTATGTTGAAGACACTAGAACTATACACTGTACTCCAAGTGGGGTCTCACAAGAGCAGGATCACCTCCTGTGATCTGAAGGTCACACTTCTTTTAGTAAGCAGCCCAGATACAGTTGACTGGACTGCAAGCACACACTGAAGCTCACTTATTTTGAGTTTCTCATCAACCAGCACTGAATCACTTCTCTGCCCAACTTGTAGCTGTGCCTGGGATTGCCTCGACCCAGGCATAGGACCTTGCTCTTGGCTTGGTTGAACTTCATGAGGTTGGCATCAGCCCACTTCACAAGCGTGTCAAGATCCCTCTGCATGCCATCTCTTCCCTCCAGTGTATCAACTGAACCACACAGCTTAGTGTCATCAACAGACTTGCTAAGAGTGCACTTAATCCTAGTGTCCATGTTGCCAACAAAGATGTGAACAAGATTGCTCACAAACTGAAGGTCTGATTCATTTAGGAGGCCAAGGATCAGGCAGTGCATGAAACAGATCAAGTGGAAGTGGTTTCTCCTGTCGAAGATTCAATCAAGTCTTCATTTGGAGAATGCTCCATGGCCCCTAATGAGTTCAGGTATCTCTTGGCTTCATTTAGTACCATGTGGACTTGTTTACTCTTTTGAAAAACCTCTTGAGTTGTAGCTTCTCCCTATTCACATCAGGACAGCTGAGAGCTACAGCCCTGTGGATAATTCTGATTTTATCTGCATACCTCTTTTTCTCCGCTTTATTTGTAACTTATCCGCTGAAGAACCATTTTCCTTACTATTTGTTAGCTCATGACAGGCTTTTCTGAAATCTAGAAAGCTTACCACATACCTAATATATAATCAAACTGGCCACATAACTAATATATCTATTCTGTGTACAGACAGCATTATTTTATTAATGCTGAAGCATTTTCTGGAATTCTTATGCTATATATTAACCAATTTTGTCAGTGATAGTTGCTCATATTATTCTCCTCCAGTCACATACTTTTAGTCAAGTCAATACCTGCATTTAACAGTTCAAATAAAACATTAGGGTTTACTTTGTTTTGTTTTTCCAATATTAACTTATTTTTAAACAAGGAAGCAATTTTAGAAGCTTGATGTGAAAGTCTGATTTAAAAAAGATAGAACGAAATCAAAAGGATCTTCTGAAAGGAGGTAATCCTCATGCAGCAGCCCAAGGTTTTACTTGCAAAATGCAAGTCTGCATTTTTCTTTTCTGAAGGAGTGCAATGTTGCTGTTGTTCAGTCTCATTTAGTTCTGGCTGCTATTCTACAAATCCCATTGACAATATAGTAATTTACAGGCCTCTTTACAGCTGGGTGGGAAAGGAATTCAGCCAATAATGTTTTAAATATTCTTAAAAGGTGCTTGATAGTTTTTCAACTCATACAAGTGACCCAGTCTCATGAATAAGGACATTTTTTAAAGTCTTAGTGATGCATTTGAATCTTCTCTCACTTCCTAAAATATTTAAGAACCAATTTTCCTTACATGTGTAATGTCTCAAGTCAGTTTGTTTTTTTAATCTGGTTGAAATCTGAATAAGATTGTCATCTACAGATCTGCAAATGAACCTTTCTGAAGTCTTTAAAATACCATTGAACTCATCAGAAATATATTAACACTATGTACTGCTATGCATCCCAACTCTTTTCCAAGTATTAAGAGCTACATTAAGTGATGAATGCAGACAGAAAGTCAGTTTCTCTTGGGGCCATCTGGTCACATTAGAAAGAAACAAAACCAAATCACAAAAAACATTTTCTTGCCCTGTGAATTGTCAAGGATTAATTTTATCTTCCATTATTCTAAACCAACCAAACAAAAAAAAATCCAACAAAACCTCAAAACCCAAAACTCACTCCAAAGTAAAATTTGTCTCTAAAGCAAAATAATATTAAATTCTTCAGAAAATGTAGTTTAGACTACAATTTTCTGTAGCAAGTTAAGTTTTTTCTTAAGTTCATTTTATATATTATCATGTTCTGATGGATTTGAGTTTCTTTTAAAAGAGAAGAGTAAGTATTTTGGGGTGTGCTTGCTTTTTTTCTATGATGCAAATGAAGTGATAGGAAGTTATTAATTTTATAGAGAACAATGAATGATGCTACAGCTGTCAGATGTCAAGGTCAGTATAAGCAAATAAATATCCATTGATGATGTATCTCCTTAATTAAAGATCTGGATTTTAGCTGGCCTTGAATTTAATCTGATATTAGTTTAAGAATATATGCTCCCAGGGAGACTAAGTCTGCAGATGGGAAGAGAAAGTACCAGGAATTCCTGTCTGGATGTAGCTGACCAAAAGAATTATGAGCCTTCTTCCATAGTGTGGACAAAAATGTAGCCATGAAAACCAGGTAAATTGAAGCAAGTGGTCTTGTTTTCATGTAAGGGGTGGATAACAGCAAGTGAAAGTTGAAAAGAATTGTACCCAAGTGTTTAGGAAGGAGACACTATTGAGGTTTGTTTAAACTTGGGAAACTAAAGCAAGAGTAAATGTTGCAGCAACTGGATATGAGCACTATAGCTAGAAAACCAACTGTAGTCACAATCAGAGCTATAGTTATAATCTAAGTATCTCTGAAAACTTTGATATTTATGAAATATTAAATGACAGGAAAAAGTAATGCAACAATAGATACCATTTTGTATTAGCAATGACATCACAATTGACAGCTAGTCTGCATATGGTTTGGTTTACAATAGTGGCATGAGCTCTATAAGCTCATTAATTCATTGACACGGATTAGAAAAGTGGTTATATTCTCTTTGTATCAAAACACATAGATGTAACCCACAGCAAAATGAGACTCTGCTTTCTCAACTCATGAAGTAGTGCAAACTGAGTTTTCAAAAGCTTCTTTTAGATGTCCTTAAGGACTTGCTGGGGGAGGAGTGGTGACATCTACTGGAATTTTAAAACACTTCCTCATATGTTTCCAAGGCTGCTAGCAAGACATATTCAGTTTATGTCTAAAATTGGATGAATAATGCAGAAACACTTTCTACTTATATTTGTGCAAATTTGGAAGCAAATCTTCAGCCATCTTGGGGTTGCTTTTGGTGTCATTTCCTGCACACACTCACAGAGTTATTAAACTTTAATTTCATAACTGTTGGCAGAAAATAATGTTCAGCTCACGCAGAAATACAATGAAAAGTGAATTTCTAATGTGCTTTCTGTAAGCCTATGTACCACAAAGCTGATTCCATGAGTTATGTTCATTAGACTAGAGGATGGAAAAAATATTAAGTGATTTACAGGACCAGCTGCAATTGAACAGTGAGTTTGTGCTTGGAGTAGCAACCCCTTACCTTAAAAAAAATATAAAAAATCAGTGAGGAAGGAATATGTGAAGCAACTTGCAACCTGCTCCCCATATTTCATGGAAAGAAGGAAAGAAACTCATCCATCATAAAATGAATTCAGTAAAAATTATTCACTCAGATCCATTTAAAACATGTTCTGACTTTAATCTCTTGATTTCTTGGGGCTAGATTGCGATGCATACTGCATGCCCAATAAGAGCGTGAAGGCTTTTTCTTGCATCCTGATGTAGGTTACTTGGACCTTGGGACTGAGCCTGCAGGAGCAGCAGGGTTATACATCTGCTTCCTCTCTCCCCTCTGAGGGAATGTACAGAGGGGAGGGAAAGGGGGATGGGATTGCAGAAGATGAATCAATCCCTCTTGCACAAAAAACCCCTCCAACTGTCTTGCTGGGATTGGCTGGGGGTCAGGGTTTCCTAAAATTTTACTACTATGAACCAGACTTAATAATTCCCTCTGGGGCAAGGAGACGTAGGCAATAAATTGGTTTTTCAGATATACCCTTGAGATATGTTTTCCAGTGTTATCTGTGTGGTATTGCACTTTATCTATCTGATTGTCATCAGTCTATGCCTAATCCTTTATCTTTAAAATCCAAAGAGCTGGTTCACATTATTATGCCTGTTTGTTGTTGGGGAATTTTTTGTTTTGTTTGGGTTTTTTTTTCACCCATTATATCCTTTTTGTTAAAAATTGTCTAATCTGTGAGAAACTTTCTGTAAAGCTTTCCACCAAACTGTCCTTAAGGATTTTCTACTGTTACGGAGATTTATGATTATGGTATGACAAAAGGAAACCATCTGCTGTCATTCATCAAAATGCAAGCCTACCACCATTCTTAACTCTAATTCTGAAAATTGCAGATATGTGAAGTTTTTATGTTGATTTTTTGCACCTTTGAGCATATGACCTGTTGTAATACTCTATTCCTGCAGCCTTCATTCAGGTCCTGTGAATCAAAGGAGATTCCCAGTCATAGCAGCTTTTCTAGTACTGGGAGTTGTTCCACTTCAGCAGTGTGCTCTGGTTATGAGACTACCTGGCTAAAGAAATAGGAACCGTGATAGTCTAACTTACCTACTACAAAATTGCAACTGTTTGGCTGTCAATTAGCATTATGGTGAGAAACTCTGAAATGACAGTTTTATGACTTTATTAATAAGTTTTAATCCTCAAAGCAAATTTTGTTAGTACATGTTGACTTTCCTGCACTGTCTCTCAGATTTGCTAGACTGACAAGTTTCTATCAGTCCATCAGTCTTATTTAGCTTGCTTGCTGCTCACAAGTTCCTCTAGATTTATCATGACACAAATAACACATTTTTAAGTGAACAGAGATTCCCTAAGTCTGTATGCATATCCACATCCATTTCTAATTATTCTCATGGCTAAAACCTACTCTTACTGCAGGTCTTTGAATATCCAAGATCTGTACATAAATTGTTTGTATATTTTCAGTTGGTACTTTTCATAATCACACTTTGCTGAGTCAGGTCAGAGTGCTCAGTCTGGTGGGGAAACGCACCTGTACGCAAGTAATGCAAAACATTGCCTGCACAAGGGAACTGGCATGCCATCTGGCACAAGTTCGTAGTATTTTAGTACTACATCTGCTTACACAAGCTGAAGATCTGGCTGAAGATGTTATAGCTGCAACATGTTAAGCTAGTAAGACAACAAATGATTGAGGGTGCCAGTCCTAAAATCTTCCCCAGACAACAGCACATGATATCCAATTAATAGTTAGGTAAATCTGTCTGAAATGTATCCTATATCATTTGTGGCAAGATTTGCTTTTAATCAGAGTTTACAGAGAACATTGAAATTAGCAGTGAGAATTACCCTGAATATAAATCTCATTATTTACTATATTTGCATTTTGTTGAGCTTATTAGGAGCATTGCCTGATTAGATTTTGTGGATCCTTTTCTATCCTTTCCACATGAAAGCCCAGCTATGCAAGATTTCTGAAAGCAACAATTGTGATTTTATAATGAACCACAAGAGGGGGGAGAATGAACATAAATGAAAGAACTTCATTTTAATGAACAACTGCTACATTTAGGATGATGCCATATCAGTGCTGAATTTATAGACCTCGGCCAGGTGTTGTCTGCAGAATGAAGAGTTTGAACTAATGGTGAGATCTCTTCCTAAGATGCGTCTTTTCAGGTCTGATTTATTACTGAGCTTCACTTACAGCTGTGGTTAAACCACACTTCCAAAGTTGCAAAATACCATGTTGAGCATACTCATCCTTTTCTTTATTGCCTTGATCAAACAGAAACAATGCAAATGAAATGATGAAATGATAAAAATAGAGATCTATGACCTGAATAATCAGTTTTAAAGCCTTCCACTCTGCCTTTTCATTTTTTTTCCTCAATTACATAACTCAAAGAATTTCTCCCTGGTGCAAAAATGAGTTTTGCTGTCAATATGAAAACTAAATAATCTCACTGTTGTTATCATGGACTGATGCAGGACTGGTGAAATTTCAGATATTTTTAAGCTATTTTTTAAAGAAGGCTCATAGCCCCCTGCTCCTCACATGCAGAAGCATCTATAGTGATGATGAAGCTGAAGTCTTCTAAGGATGATACTCTGGGACTGCTAACTGCAAGTGCCTCTACAGTTGGATCAACTTTTGGGCTAGCATTCACAGGCACCTTCGGCAAGCAATCAGCTTCCTAACCCTAGGACTCTGTGAGCTTGATGGTAGTTCTTATAAGCTGCTGGAGGGCAAGGAAGGAAAACAGATTTCAAGAAGCGACCCAATCCACCCTCCATTTTCTCTTATTTCAAAGTGGATACAAGGGGCAGGCAACTTTCTCAATTTTTAGTCTTTATCTCGTGTTCCGTATCCTATACTGTCAGTCTCCTGAGAGAGTGATAGGAAAAAAAATGAGTTTTATTTCCCCCTAGACAAAGAAAGAAGAAAAGCAATAATTAGAACAGTAATATGAGGATGGTATTGCAGCAGGTGGTTGCAGCGTGGCAGTGGTGCAGCATAGGCAGCAAACCACATCAGCTTTTCTCCGCAAGTAACTGCAAGTAACCCAGTAGACTGGAACTCTGAGAGAACACCATATAATGTCATTAGCCAAAATTATAATGTCCTTAATTTCATGTTCAAAAGCTGAATGGTGCTGAAGGAGACTTGCAGAAAAAATTAAGATAGTTATATTAGAAGAAGACAGAATGTTGATTACCAGCAGTGAGGTATCCAGATTTGACTAACGGCACAGTTATTGTATGCATAAGCCCTAATGGTGTTTAAGTGGTTGCTAGAATGAATGCAATTAATGTCATTTATTTGCCAGCGTCCAAATACTAAAACACTTGGAACAGGATGAGAGGTCCTTTGCCTAGCATATAGTCCTGTGTATATTTTTCAGTCTCTTTTCACAAGTGCATAAAACCAGTGACTCTGGTTGGTGTTTTTTTATTATTATTCTCCTCATTTTTAAAGGAGCATTTTCTACATAGCTCCACTTATTTAAACTGAATTTTTCTTAGGTTTTTGTCATGGGTTTTGGGATGATCTAGTCCGGTTTGCCACTTGAAGGCAATAAGTGACCTTGAATTTATCCTATAGTTCCTGAGTGAGTATATGGTTTTTAGAGAGAGATCCTCCTAGTTTGGTTGAACTACTGCAGGGTTAACAGAGAATTGATTGCTGTCTTAAATTAATTCAGTGATTAATTATGATCTATACTTAAAAAAGAAAGGGAAACCCAGTGTATTTCTAATGTGAGTTTCAGTTGGAAGCTGAAGTTAATCTTCAACTATGGGATCTTGTCATGCTACATCAGAGAACCTTGCGCTTATGTAGAGCCATCTTTCCCCTACCCAAGTATGACTGGGATGTAATCGAAATGTTTGAAATACACAGATAAAGCTTCTGATATAGAATGGTCTCGGTTCGAAGGGAACTCAGAGATCGTCCAGTTCCAACCCTCTGCCATGGAAAGGGACACCTTCCACTAGACCAGGTTGCTCAAAGCCCCATCCAACCTGACCTTGAACACTTTCAGGGATGGGGCAGCCACGGCTTCTCTGGGCAACCTGAGCCAGTGCCTCACCACTCTCACAGTGAATTTCTTCTTAGTATCTAATCTAAATTTACTCTCTGTCAGTTAAAACCATTCCCCTTTGTCCTATCACTTCATGACCTTGTAAAAAGTCCCTCTCTAGATTTCTTGTAGGCTGCCTTTAGGTACTGGAAGGCTGCTCTTAGGTGTACCTGGAGCCTTCTCTTCTCCAGGCTGAACAACCCTAACTCCCTCAGCCTGTCTCCATAGGAGAGGTGCTTCAGCCCTTTTGTCCTGGGTTCAGCAGCAGCAGTCATTTTTTCTCCTTCTGAGTAGCCGGTGCAGCGCTGTGGTTTTGACTTTCGGCCTGGGAATAATACTGATAAAGCCGATGTTTTCAGTTGCTGGTCAGAATGTTTACCCTGACCAAGGACTTTGTGAGTCTCATGCTCTGCCAGGGAGGAGGGGAAGCCGGGAGGAAGCGGAGACAGGACACCTGACCCAAACTAGCCAAAGAGGTATTCCATACCACAGCATGTCATGCCCAGGATGTAGAACTGAGAGTTCCCGGAAGGGCTAGATCACTGCGGAGTGGGGGTGAGGTACCGGTTGGTGAGTGGTTGTATTCTCTTCCCTTGTTATTTCCTTTGTCATTATTATTACTGGTGGTAGCAGTAGTGATTTGTGTTATACCTTGGTTACTAAACTGTTCTTATCTCAACCCGTGGGAGTTGCATTCTTTTGATTCTCCTCCCTGTCCCTTCAGGAGCAGAGGGAAGAAAGATGGGGGGGAAGTAGACTGCGTGGTTCTAATTTACAGCCTGGGCTTAAACCACGACACCTCTGTTATCTTCGTGGCCCTTTTCTGGGGCTACTCCAACAGGTCCACGTCCTTCTGCTGCTGCGGGCCCCAGAGCTGAACACAGTGCTCCAGGTGGGATTTCATGAGAGCAGAGTACAGGGGCAGAATCACCTCCCTTGACCTGCTGGCCACGCTTCTTTTGATGTAGCCCAGGATATGGTTGACTGAGCTGCAGGTGCACTCTGCCAGCTCATGTTGAGCTTCTCATCCACCAACAACCCTAAGTCTTTCTGTTCAGGGCTGCTCTCAATCCATTCTCTGTCCAGCCTGTATTTCTGCTTGGGATTGCCCTGACCCAGTTGCCAGACCTTGCATTTTGCATTGTGGAGCATCATGAGGTTTGCACTGGCCCAATTCTCAAGCCTCAAGATCCCTCTAAATGACATTCCTGCTCTTCAGCACATTGACCACACCACACAGCTTGGTATTGTTGACAAACTTGCTGAGGGTGCACTCAATCCCACTGTCTATGTCATCAGCAAAGATGTTAAACAGTGTTGGTAACAGTACCAACCCCTGAGGAACACCACTCATGACTGATCTCCACTTAGACATCGAGCTGTTGACCCCAACTCTTTGAGTGCAACCATCTAACCAGTTCTTTATCCACAATGTCTCTTCGTTTGGGTGTTGCTTTTGATCTCGTATTTTTATAACTTTCTGACCATTTCAATATCTTCACTTTGGTTTTTTGTTTTTAGATCTAAAGACCTCACTAATGTCATGTATGTGGACAAAACCCCCTTAGTGCTCTTGCTTGGTATTTTCCTACTTACACAGAGAGTCAAGGCATCAATCCTCTTGAGAGCTATTACGTTATATGATATAGTTCCTCCAAATGTGTACAGTAACTCTACTACTAACCTCTACCTGCACTAATGTGTAAACACTCCTAGCTTTGGCATTGTTCCTAGCCAAATCCCAGAGAAAGCAGATTCGTTATTCTTTTACGAATAAATATTGATAAATATGTTACTGTTAATAGTAAAACTTTATCAATATGCATTTTCTTTTCAAGTAAGTTATTAAAAAATATTAACAGCCTCTTTGAGTTACTGCTCCTCTCTGCACTGAGTACTGACATTGGATGGCTGTGATGAGACATGGTTGCCTTTCAGACTGGAACCAGATCAATTACCTTATTGTGAAGTCACCAACAAAAAAGCTGTGACTGGGCTGTATATCAAAGTTCAACACAAATAGCAGCTGTCAAAACCATCAGATTAATTATTGTTCATTAATCATTTCTTGTTCAAGAAGGAGAACCCTTCCAAATCAAGGCCCAGAAAACCTGGAACTGCTGTAAACAACAGTAGACATGTATATTGATGAGGGTTTCTGTATTTCTCAAATGTTTGTTATTTACACACTAAATATTTTTTTACTGGAAGTCTCTCCTTCCATAACAAACAACACAGTTAAGTTTTAAAAATATCAGGAGAGAGAAATCAATGCAGTTCCAATGTGAATAGTGGAGCTATACAAATCTATGTGACTGCTTCCTCTTTGTTCCCCGTGACTTACATGACTAACTGGAAGGTAGTGTTATGTTTAGGGTAGCTCAAAATAGCATAGAAGTATTTCCCTTAAGACATATGACTACAAATGGAAGGCTTTCCTTCTATGCTTTGTCAGAGTTAGGCACACAACAAGAAGCATAATTAGGAAGTTGGTTGTAGTGAAACAGTTTAAAGTAGCAGTCTTGTGAAACAGTGAAAGACTAAAATTTAGCTCTGATTCAGAAAGCAGTAAATTACTGAAAATGTAAAATAAATGCAGGCAAAAGTATTTTTTAACAATTAGCTATATTGAAAAAGTATATCCCTGTGTCTATGTGCTTCTGAGGTACTCAATGTGTCTCAGAATCTTCTTGTTGCTATCTTGATCTTAGGAAAACCAGTAAGTGAGAAGCTTGACCTAACATAGCAGTCGAATTCTACTGTGTGTTGTTTCCCATGCATACAGTCTATACAATGATAAACCTGAGGTGCCTGAGTTTCTACCTCCAGTAATCACAACTAGAAAACCACAAATAGACTTAATTTTTTCCTTGCAAGAGCTATAAAACCTGAGGTAAACCCTCCTGCCAAGTTGCTTTTATGGGAACCTCACTTTCCTGTTCTCTACTTTTGCTCCAATTAATTAAAAGCAGCACTCCTGCTCTTTGCTGCGGTTTCGAAGGTATTCATGGGGGGCATAGACCCATCCAAAGTCCTGAGTGAGACTGAATTGGAGGTCCTTGGTGGGTTCACACCCTAGGGGTCCCTACACCTGGGGATTTGAGCTACAGTGTTCATAAAGCGCCCTTCTCCAAAAGATGGAAGACTCACAATGTTGAAGTGAACAGGGCACGTAAGATTTAATACAGTGATGAAGACAAGCTTTCTCAGTCCGATTCTTTTCTTTGTTTGTTTGAAATAGAATTGATAACTTTGATGCCTCTGTAAGGAAAATGTGAGCTGAATATTTAAATCCACACACCATAAGTTTCTTTTTTTGGTTCTATTTGTTTCTTGTTTGGTTTTTTTTTTTTTTTGGGGGGGGGGTTGGGGGTTGGGGAAATGAGATTGTTTTGGTTTTTTGTTGTTTTGTTGTTTGGTTGGGTTGTTTTTTTTTTTTGAGAACATAATCCTACCTGTAAAATGTCTTTAAGAATTCTGCATTTTCCTTGCTTTCCAATTAAATTTTCTGGACTTTTTAATGTGGTCCTCAGAGTGCTGGAAAGTAACAGAAACAAGAATGCATTTAATACCTGGCCTGGCGTCTTGGCAGCTAAGCTTAGCACTCCAGTGTGGGGAGTAGCAGGTTCGAGACCAACCCCAGGAGTCTTACTACTTGGACTGGCAGAGGGCTAACGTAATGCACAGACAGTGAGCTCACTCTGCAGGTGGAGTGTTCAGCTGCATTGATCTTATAGCAAACCCAGCCTGCTAAGGTTGTGGAGAAACATTGGCTCTGATCTAAAAGGAAATTGTGCTGCCTTTCCCTGTCTTTCCACTAGTTTAGTTTGCAAGCTCTAATAACATTAAAACATACTTTAAGCAAGAAGGCTGACACAGCCTTAGAGACGCAAACTAATTTCCTAGAAATAGTAAATACAATAAGCAAAACTCTCTAATCTCTCATTAGGTAATTGTATTTTCATGGGGTCAGCCAGCCTCTCTGGCCACACTGAGGCCAATTCTAAAATATGTGTATTATATACATTAGGCATCTGTTAATGAAGCATAAATTTCATCAGCAATTTGGATGCCAAAATCAACTCATTTGGGTACATGGTTTTCATCTACAGTGGTGTCTTATGGATTTGTTCCATAGCTGAAAGAGCAAGTTTTTGTAGATGCCATAAATGGCATGTAATAATAATAATAATAAAAAAGCAACACCACAAGCATCTTAGAGGAGCATAAATCCTCTGAATATTTGCTGAAAGTTTTACTGAAATTCAGAATTTAGAGGGTTGTAAGATGACAGTAAATAAAAAGTAAGGAAGAGGTCATGTTACCAGAGCTAAGAATATCTGATCAGTGCTAATAATTATTTTCTTTGACAAAAGATAAAACAAAAGTATATAAATGTGAAGCAAATGTCCATATTAGGGCACACTTTCTTGCCTAAAGAGATTGAGTAGGGCTTCACTTAAATAATTCAGCAGTATTTTGCTCAGATCCATCGCAGGGGCCCTGGCAGAGCAGCAGCAAGATGCCACTCCATCAGCAATTAAGCAATAAGCCCTCATGCATCTTACTTCTCCTGTCAGCCTAGGGTGTTAAACGTAGGATTTTTTCCCAACAATGTAGAGTTTAGAAACGAGAATAGGTTCAAAAACCCCAATAACAAACCTTACGATGATGGTATTACAGCACTCTTTCTCTGCAAGCACATGTGCTTCCAAAGCAGGTAAGCAAAAATGCTTGTCTGCTTTGTAAGTGAGGCTATGTGCTCTCTCTCAACATGTAGCCTGGAATGTTGCTTTGTTTTATTTAACTACCACAGGGTCTAAGGACAGCAATGGTTTTGGTCATTTTTTATTGCCTATTAAAGTGGCAGAAGTGTTTTAGAGTAGTAGTCAATGTAAAAAAGAATATGAAATAAAATAAATTCTTCAGAATTCACAAATGGCCCCCTTTCATTCATTAAGTTTCCATAGCTGAGCACAGAATTGGTGTGTGCTTTGGCAGTGAAAAATAGCATTTCGGATAGAGCAAACTTTACCAGTAGCACGTGTTAGAGCAACACTATAGGCTCCAAGTTATGTTAAGCCAACTGTAAGTTTGACAGCAGAAATATATCAGTCTCTTTGAACAAATAATCTGAGGAATATATGTAGATCCATGCAAGCTGCTCTCTTAGTTTCGATTCAGTAATTTTCATGTGAAGCAAAGGTGAGATTTTAGCAGGCAGTAGCATGAGCAAATTACTGGGAAAAAGAATACACCATGCCAAGAATTGTCCTGCAAGACATTGAATGCCAATGACAGCTGATGACCAGCAAGTGTGTGAGGGGAAAGGACGATCTCCTAATTCTTCATTCCTCTTCCTTTTCCTTTTCCAGTTGAGGAGAGGATGGGTGAGTAAAGGCAAGTTAGTCCTTCTTACTCCTGTGTATCCATCCTTCAGGAGGCAAGGAGCTGAATAAATAGGAATATGGAGAGGGGGTGGATATATTTCTGTTTGCATGTAAATAGGAGAAGGTAGATAAAGACTCCGATTGAATCCAAGCCACAGCCTGATATGAGACACCTCTATATGTATTTTAAACCTCAGGTTTATACTGCCTAATAACTAAACTTCAAAGTTGAAAACAGATGAATCAAAGTGCAGCATATGAAGAGTATATTTTATGTTTCTTCTTCCCACAAAAAAAAAAATAAATTTTCTTCTTGTAAATAAAGGAAAGTCTGCCTTTTTTCCTAACCTATGAGTAGAAAATCTGACTTCAAGGAACAGATCTCAATGATCTTACTAATTGAAATAATGAGATATATCTTGAGGTTGATTTTTAAAGTGTAATGTAGGCATCTAATTGAAGAACTCCATGTAGATTTTGTTCCTCACCTGAAAAAGACATCTTTTTCTTGTTCTCTCAGAAAATATATATCAGCTTAACAAAAAGCCTGATAACCTCTTGGTAAAACCCACCTATTCATGAACAGGGATTGCTAAATATCCATTTTCTTCAGAGCTTCTTCAATTGTGCCACCTGCTGCCATTAATGGCATTCTGTTTACACAGTTTGGTGGCTCAAATGACTAGCAGGTACTATGTTGAGTGGTGCCATGTGGTAAGTAAAACATCCGCATGGGTACTGAAGAGAAGTTGGAATACTTTTGGTGGCTTACATGTGTGTACAGTGTAGCACTAAGTATACATCAGCTAGATACTCCAGCATGCCTTGTACATTACCAGCTATTGCTAATTCTGTAACCACTGAGCTTTTGTGTAGTTTAATTCAAATTAACCTGAGCTTAGCTTGACTAAGCATCTCTTTTACACAGCTGAGGAGGAGATTAACTGCAGGACAACACAGTAAGAGACAGTAACCTGTAAGAGAGAGCAAAGTTTTGGTAAATGATAACCATTGGATGAGTAGGTTACATGGTTTGAGTATAAACCAGAACATTTTTGAGATGAAACAATATGTATCAGGAAAGGCATATGGACGCATGGCCTTCAAAAAGAGTTGGCATTTGTATAAACTGATAGTTCTTCACTAGTGAACATGAAAAATGCAAAGTTTTTTTCTATCTCTGTGCATACCTGACTGTGAAACATAGTGAAACCCACAGAAGCTCTTCTATCTACTTCAGTGGGCTTTGGAACAGACCAGTAATTGTCTCATTGGAATGACATTACAAAGTACCTTCAGAGAAGCTGGTTGTCTCCATTCTGCTGAGAGTAACAGTATTAGAGTCTAATGGTTAAGAGGCTTTTTACGTGTACTAGTTGAAAAGAAGCAGATCCTGATTGCCTCTGCAAAAAAAAAAAAAAAAAACACAAAAAAACCCCAAAAAACCCCCAAAAAAACCCCCACCAAACAAAACAACCACCAAAAAACCCAGTAAGTTTTAAAAAACTTAAGGCACCTTAAGTTTTTAATGCTGTTAGCTTCCAGGTTAAACAGAACTGATTCTCTCTCTGAAAATCTCTGGTGCTGTTGAAATTAGTGCAAACAGTATCGTGAATTTCTTGGGAGGAAAAAGTTCAGTGACATATTTCCCCCTTTATCCATCTAGCTCTGGGGAATGTAACACTGCTGAATGTGCTGGCTTTTGTAAGAGATGGAAAACAGAGTCTGTGATCATTTGTGGTCATTAAGAATCACTTTTTTTTTTTCTTTTTTTTCATGACTAGAGGTGTTAGTGAAGGTGTTCTGGCCTAATTCCAGCTCCAGTAATTGGATTTTTTTTATTATTTTTTTTTTTTTTTACCTACACACGTTCCTTCAGCAGTTTCATTTGGCTGTGTATGTCAGGCTCAATTCAGCTGCCTCATTTGCCCCCCTCTTTTTGTCAGCTAGACTGATGCAGACATGAAGACAACTGTAAGCCCTTTGTCCCAAGAATATAATTGATGCTTGACACAGATTCACCAGATGTGTTTTCAGTGGTATAGCTGTACCACCTCTCCAGCAGAGGACTGTAGGGGGACATTTCTAGATGGTGGTATTCAGTAGGAACCCAAAAAGTGAATGGATCAGCTGTTAGAGAGAGACTGGACATTGAAGGCTGAGTCATTCTTCTAATACAATGATTTTTAGCCCTGTAGTGGGACACAGGAATGCTGACATGTCAGCTTGTGACAGGAGGTGTAACCTGCTGTGTGCTGCACAGTTGGGTTTGTAGTGATGGATGGTATTGGCAAGAGATAAAGATAATTCTGTCTCTCTGTGTAACCTGGTAAAATGCTTCCAAAATATGTCTGAGAGGGGATGAGTATGCTGAAGACAGAAATACAGTATCTGATGGAAGAAACACATGAGGCTGGATGAGAAGCTGCATCAAAATAATACATCTTTTGTTCTGATAGATATGAGGACATAATGGAAACTGAGGTGGCTGTCTTTCTGCTGCTGTGCCTAATTGAAGTCACAAAGGATAATGAAAGGTCAGATACAGTGCAAACCTCTCATTTTTCACCTAGATTTTGGATAGTTTCCAATGTGCTATATGCTCTCAGTTTTAGCCGTTCTACCCTGTGTTATATAGGGGCTCTTCAGCCAGGCATGAGACACCCTAGGATGCTTACACAGACTGTGGGTGGCTGAGGTTTGCTGAACTACTAGAAAAGTGGGTTTTTTTTGATCTCTCCACTGAGATCAGTAGAACTATAATATGAGTCAAACAATCAAGCTCAGAGACTTCCCCTCAGGAATTCTGTGTCCTGTGTTACTCTATGTATGCCACAGTTTTGAATCCACAGGTAAACCCTTATCTCTATACCAGAAAAGGTTTTTTCATTCATGGAAGAGTGATTAGTGATCACCATATGTTTAACTAGGCTGGAAATTTTCCCAGTCTCCTTGGAGTTTATTTTTAAATAAGGGTGACAGAGGGTCCAAAATTAGAGCAAGGTCCAAGCCCCAGGGTTAAAAACCTGCAATGAAAACTTTATGTCAGGTATACTTTCACACCTCAGGTGACAGACAGTGCCTCTGTCCCTGGGCTGTGACCATCAGTGGAATGGGGATCTCAGATACGTTGTATAGGGAGGACAGGTACCGAGGACAGACAAAAGCTTGGTACTTAGGAAAACATACATGTATAGCATTAATGCCTATTACTCTTTTCAGGAGTATAAGTGTGTTTGCTCCTAGAAAACTTCACCATAGACTATTAAGGGTTAAAAAGGCATTTCAGAATCAGCTTCTATTGGACTATTTTGTTTGGCCAATATCTGACACTGGTTGTACTGAGCACGTTTTGCCACCTGGCCAATTTTTTTCCTGCCAAGCTATTCACTCAGGCTTGTGGTGTGAAAAATAGATGTTTAATAGTCGATGAAGTACTATAGTGGGTAATAGTTTATAAATTTCCATGACTTATTATCCTCAGCCTAAGTGACTGTTTATTAAGTGTATTTAAAGCCCCCCATCTCATTAACTTACAGTACTGGCGACTCCCTCCTCCCACCGCTGCTGTTTTTAATGGAAAATATTCACCCATGTCTTTTGCCTAAAGCATGTGAAATAGCTCAGTAGAAAAGAGACTGCCTGGATAAGAAGAGGACATCATCCTTGGCTAGGTACAATGTGTTTATCATTTTTGGAAATGAAGTGAGATATACATGCTGTGGACCACAAAACCTATAAATATCCTTTGTATGAAATACAGCTGCCAATATCCTACCCTTTTCTTTTTGAGTTTACAGTGAATGACATGGTCAGTTTTATCAGTAAAGCATGTCTCATGTAAAAAAATATTGAACTGGCAACAATTATGAAATACTGCCTTTATTTTCTTAATGAAATTCCTTGGTACTTCAGGGAAATATTACATACTACAGTTAAATAAATTCTTTGTTAACAAAAACCAGGCCTGGTCTTAACTTTAAGGATCTACTGTTAGCTGTGCCATGGGAAGATGAGTTTCTATAGCTGGGAAAGGCTGCTAATTATTAAAGAACATATTTGTTCACTTATATTAGCCTCTACAATGAAAAAGGTCATTGGCTGCTCTTGATAGATTCTGTGAAATCTATTAAAAGAATCCCACTGACAATAATGTGATATGTCCTTTTGTCATATAAAATGTTTTAGTAATGCTATGTAAGTAAAACTCCAGATTAATCCCTGGGGTAATTCCATTGAAGCTACTGGGAACATAATATAGTTAAGTTTAGCCCTCTAACACTTGGCTTCATGCTCTTTACATCCATTTCCTGAAAGTCTCCTAAAAGCTGAGGATAAACATAGTAACAATATGAAACCAGAAAAATCAGTGAGTATTATGATAATCTGAAGAGATGGCTCTAATAAAGGTAAAGGAAGTTGTACATAAAATCCCCTTGGTAAAGAGCATATGAGAATACAATTTTTCCAAACTGGGATGTTAAGCTGACACAGATGTTACAGAGCAGCCCCTTCCATATAATCTCAGATGGCACATATGGAAACAACCACAAACATCACCTCAACCTGCAACTGCAACTAGTGAAGCAAGAGCAGGGCCACCTGTGCTCCAGAGAGTGAGGGGTTCTCCTTTAGCCTGCTCCCAGGTACTTTTAAACAGCAGATATAAAAATACGTACCCCAAGTGTTGAAGGAGTTAATGTGACATTGCAAAATGAGCTTTGCTATTTGCTGTTTTGTTTGGCCAATAGCTGACACAAGCACATTTTGCCACCTGGCTAATTTTGTGCTGCCAAGTTATTCATTCAGGCCAGTGGTGTGAAAAAGGAGGCATTTAATAGTCAACAGAGCACTATATAGGGTAATAGTTTATGATTTTCCATGACTACTTAGATGCTGTTCAAATTATTCTTGATTGAGCAAATTATTCTTTTTTAAAATCATCCCATTCATTTATTTACTAATGATTCTATCCCTTCCCTCCTGTATACCATTTTTTTAAATGGGAACAATCAGCCATTTCCATGTTTGAAAGGATTTAGCCAAATGAAAACTAAGAGCATATTATAGCTTAGATTACAACTTTGAAAGACCTTTCTCCAAGTCATTCGCGGTAGAGCAAAATTCCTTTCTCAGCTTTCCAGTGGGCCCTGCACAGAGGTGAGGTGGGCTGTATAAAAACACTGACATCTTGGTTTAGCAGATGAAAAATTTAACTCCGCCTCCCCCTAGACATTTCATTTTTTCACCAGGTTGGGTTTTGATTGTTTGGTTGGTTGGCTGGTTGGTTTTTAAGCTGAACCACAGCCTGACAGGCCTTTTCGAGAAGGGATGCGGCAGGTTGTGTGTTACAGGCTTCCCATGGCAGGGCTGATGGAGATGCAGCACTTCCATTCAGCTGCCCCTGCTCTCAGGGGGCGAGCTGGGAGCCCTCAGGGCTGTCCACCAACCAGGGCAGTCCCGTGGGCCTTAGCAGGGAGAGCAGGCCAGGGCCCATGGTGCTAATCAGGGACCACACACCAGGGTGCATCTGTAGGGTTGAGGCAGGTGGGAGATGGAGCTGGAAAGGTGCCTCAGAGAGAGGGCCTGGTCCAAAGGCAGCTCCCAAGGCCACACAGGCCTCCAGGGGCCTCTCTATCTCTCTTCCCCAGCAGGACCATGGTGGTGCAGCTAAGGGCAGGCAGCTGAAGCCCTGGGCCTGGGGGCTAAGGAAAACGGGGCTCTGCTCTGCAGGCCAGGGGAAATGAACTGTTCCTGTGTGCCCAAGTCCTGTGTTGCAGCTAGCTGCTGTCTCACTCTCTCTCTTTTGCTCTTTCTTTCCTCCTCTCTGCCTTTTAGTTGCCTAGCTGAAAACCCTTTAACCCTTTGCTGACATGGAATTCTTGGCAAGGCTACCCAAGCGTAATGTTGAAATATCAAACTCTTCCTCAGGAGAGCCTGGCTGTTAATAGAAAATTATTTATCCTGCAAGGTACTGGTACAAGCACTTGCACGCATGCCAGAGACGGAATTCTTTGGCAAATCTCTTTCCTACTTGTTTGCTTCTATATGTACTTCCTAACATGGTGAAAGCACACAGGAAAGATAATCACTGCCTTTCATAGCAAACACACAATCACTGTATGTAAATTGGCTTTCCAGGCTTATGTTTACCTTTTATAAACTAAAGGCAGAAGGGCAGATCAAGCCATCTTGCTCTACGCATGCTAGTTTATTAAGCTATAATGCTAGAAGTTGTCGAAGCAAAATTATGCTCACTTTTGTGAGTTTATCTGATTTCATATAGTTTAGAAAAACACTGGTGTTAATATTCATTGTGTGGCTTAATTGGTTTGATACAGTGTAGCAACATGAGTATAGCGAGATGCTTGTTATGTAGGTCTTGTGTTGTTTCAAAGTCTTTATTATTATGACAGCAAAGTCTTGTTCATTAAAGTTTCACAATCCATTTTCATTAGGATGAAACTGATTCTGTAAATGAACAGTTGCTCTGAAAAATCAAACCCTTGCAGCTATCACAGGGGAGGTACAAAGTCTGTATTAATTATCAGGAATATGGTGTCGATCGAAGATGTTAATTGCCCTGATGGTTAGTTATTTGGGGAATTGCCATGCATTTCATGCAGGGATAATAAAAATGAATTTTTAAACAAAGAGATCTTAAAATAATATATAATCTGTAGAGAATACCAACATCAAAGGCTTATCTCAAAGCTTTGAATTTTATCTTTGTGGTCCAAAATGTTAAAGATGAACTGAGCAATATTTCAGCTGGTTCAAGTTTGTGAGAGGAAAACAAAACAAGAGTTAATTAACTGTTATTACAAACCTTTTCAACTTTAATTTGACTTTCAAATATTAGCATTTATCTATGAACTATGCTTCTGGGTTTGACAAATTAGCTTTCACAGAACAAGTTTAATTAGGCTTCATTGTGCTTTTATGTCACTTTGCACAGTTCCAGACAATGAATGGATTAACTTACTAAAAGTCGTATGTTTAAAAGAATTTGTTGAATGCTAAAAAGGTTGACAAAGTTGCAAAGCTTTACCAGCCTGATGCAGAAAAGATGCATCCTGTTTAGCATGATAACACGCATTCTTTGCAGAGAACAGCTGGTGCTGACATACACAACCCTGCCTGGCTGCTCTCAATACCCCCAGGCTATGTCTCCCCCCTCAATACCACCCTGAGTAAGTGTGGGGTGTGTGTTTACTATCAAAGCCTAATACCTGTGAAAGACAGGGAGAAAGCTACAGGTGCACACCATATGACTAGGCGTGCTGGTTCTGTAGCTGGAATAAAATCATCTCAGTGTGAACCTGTGTTTCTGTTTTATTTTTGGATTTTTTTTTTTAATGCCTGAGAGATCAAAAAAAAAAAAAATAGGAAGAAAAGTAACTATGAGACTCTGAAGAAATACAACAAGCTGATTTGACTCGCCATAGTCCCAGGTGAGAGTGGTGAGTGTTGTAGAAAAGTGTAAACAGATCCTGAAGTTTGAGAAACGTCTTGTTGCTCTCCATTACAAAGGAATATGTCACTTTATATGTCACTCACTAAACATAGATCTGGCAATACAGTAGGTCCTATCTATTTCTAGGAGAGCTTGTTTTGTGGTTGGATCTCTGTGGTTTGATTTTCTGTGGTTGGTTCTCTCTGACTTCCATTCCTTCTCTCTAGCCACACATGTGCTTTTCTGCCCTGCCAGGGATATTGCAGTATTAAACCTCTTCTGTTTAGACAAGTTAGCGGGTGGTCAGCAGAGTCAGGAGACCTTGAAGAGATCCAAGGGGTGATTAAGTAGAAATTGTGCTTGATAACAGAAAGTCATGGTAGTTTGTACCATGGAGAAAAGAGGAACAATTTTTTTCTAGGAAGCAGAGCAGTGTATCTGACTAAAAACCACATTGGCGGTGGCTGCATGTAGGGAGACAGAAGGAAATGCTTTTAGAAACTGAAAATGCTGAAGCAGCAGCAGGTTTATGCAGGCTTACCCATTCCAAATTCCATAGCCGTTTCCCTGTGGCCAGTATAACTTAGGTTAACATCAGGACCATGCTGACTCATGGTTGGCTGACTGCCTGCAGAGTTGTTCCAGGAGCTGATACTGCACCAGGATTGTCCAGTCAGGCCAAACATATCCTATATTCCATAGGCAAGAAAAACCTATGCCATATATGATGATTTAATGGCTTAATGCCAGTTAAGGATTTTCTCCATCCAGGAGCATTGCCTGGGGCCCTGCTGATTCACCCTGCTGAGGATGTGTCTTATTATCCTGTTATCTTTCAAGTTAGAGTGCTGTTGAACATTGTGGGATAGCTGAGGAAGCACACTATGGTAGACAAGAATAAAGGTCATGTGTGAGAAAGTGACAGAAAAGGAGTTTAGGAGGATAAGGAAGACAAAGTAGGGAAGGAGTGTGACTGACAGGTATCAAAAGGCAACAAGGATGCCACTGTCAAGCAGCATTGAGAAATAAAAATAGAGACATTCCAGAGGGGAGAAAAAGAAGTTACCCAAAATAATACATAGCAGTGCAGTGATAGCAAGCTCAAACAACCAAAGAAACGAGCACCAGGCTGCCATTTAAACCCCACTAGGCAACCAGGATCCCATACCTCTTAAACACACCTTTACTGTAGTGACCATTTTGTAAAAGGTCCTTTAAATCTAAGACAGAGGCAGCTTTAGCTCTATCGACACAGTATAAAGTTGCACCTTTTCCTTCCTTCTTGCTGGTAAGTGCAAATTACTGTTTTTCTGTATGCCCATTATTGGAATTTTCCAGTAGCTTTGCACTATATATACAAATATATACAACAGAAGTATAGATGAAAATAAGTCAGGAAGAAATTGGAGGGAATATACAATATACTTTTATACTTCAAACTCCTATTCTCCTTATCAGGACTTATGACTGCTTAAGAAAGATGGGCCCACATTAAACACCTTTAGCATTATCACATGTTTTCCTAAATTTCTACTAAAAAATGTATAAAATCTAGAGTTTAACTGTATAAGAACCAGCTGGGAAAAAACAAACAAACAACAACAACACAAAACCAACAAAACAGTTTATGGAATACTGTAAAATATTTGACATCATTTCTGTTTTATAAAGTTGAAAAATGAGTAATGTTTGCAAAACACATTCACTGTTTCAGAAATTAAGGGTTTTTTTCTTGCCATTCTTGTTTTTCCTGTTTGGTACTGAACGAGTTTAAATCCATAATGTCTACGCATGCTTACTTCCAGCTGTCCTCCTGTTTTCAGTCTCTCTTCTCTCTCAGGTGAAACTGAATACCTTATTTTGCTAAAGAGCATTTCTTAACAGTTTTGACATAAGACTCTCATATGCAGTATTCTGGTCTAAAAATACCTTTT
Organism: Psittacula echo; assembly: GCF_963264785.1. Taxonomy (NCBI): domain Eukaryota; kingdom Metazoa; phylum Chordata; class Aves; order Psittaciformes; family Psittacidae; genus Psittacula; species Psittacula echo. Next base: position 33,164,527 of record NC_137739.1, read on the forward strand.
AGTACTCTCTTCATTACTTATCCTTACTGATTCCAACGAGAGATTTCTGAATAAGAGTAGTGTAAGATATTAAGTAAGGGCTTCAAGATTTGGTGTGCTTACATTAAAGTCCCCAGTGTTGGAAAGGTTTATACATTTGCTTTAAATGTGTGCACTGTAAGCATGTCCTAAGTCAGTGGGAGAAATCCTTAGTTGATATTGATTGCTGTTCCTCCATGGAGTGAAGTGATAATATTTATTGTAGCTGAAGACCTATCCCATAGGGACTAAATGCTATTGTAAAGTTGCATGCTTAGAAGCTTTTTCTGCACTTACACCAAGTCTATTTCCTCTCTGTTCCCAGAAATTTCAAGCAGCCTTTTATAGGATTTCATTTCACTGCAGCAGTGACAGGAGTTTCATTTCAATGATGGAAGACAATCCTATACTTCTGTGGAGCATAAAATGTTATAAACAAAAAGCAAGTGATAAATCAGACCCACATATTATATACTTTCAATGTATATAGCTTTCTGCTTGTACTAGTATGGAATTCTTTCAGGTATGGTTTTCATGTGCAAAGAGATTGTAGTCCTTTGTTCCATTTTTTCACTCTACTGAACATGGATTCTGTGCAAATGTTGTCAGTGAGTTTCGTTTCCTTTTTCTGTTAAAAGATGAAATCAAGTAGGATTTTTCATCCATGTTGTCACATCTGACGAAAGACTTAAAGGACAATATATACTTTCAATTTTTGCCCTTGCAGCCCCTTTCTCTTCTTTCAAGTGTTAGGTTGATTTTAGAATGTGCTATGATTTCCCCATGTTTTCCTTTGTAACTTCTTGTATGCTCATGCAGTGCCAAGTGGAACTTGGCTGTGTTAGGCTGTAAAATGCAATAGTCAATGTTTTTCATGGCTTATTCTTTAACTTTCTCTACTATTTGTCCTCTGAATTCAGTGCGTATGGTAGCATCCAAATGAATGTTTAGGTTGATTTTCATAGACTTGTAATTAGACCTGGAAATACTCTGGGAACTAAATGAAAGTAAAGTATGCAGCTATTTTTCCAAATGAGTTCTTTCAGAAGATAAGACGGAGCATGAAGGCTGATACCTGGGAGAGCTGTTGAGCTTATTTAAAAATGGGCATCTGCATTAATAAAGATGCAAAAATCTGACCTTAGATTCTTCTGCACTAGAAATCCTGACAGATGAACTTTGGGGCAACAAACTTCAGCTGTGTATGAGACGATTGGGAAAAGATAGGATCATTGGACTTAGCCAAATCATTTTGACACGGCAGTCCTTCAATCAGCAGGACACACATGTAAGGCTCAGGCTAAATCTTTTACTGCTGAATCAGGGAATATAAGCATTTTCACACTTCTTTTCTGGAGAACAGCAAAACGATCTTGGGTAATTAGAAACAGTAGCCTTACTTGTAGACTCAGCAATATATAAACTCTATAGCTACATTTTTATGCAAAGCATGGTTCTCAGACACCAGAAGACGTGGCCCAAGGCCAAAATCCCCAACCCACCCTTACTCAGGGGGTGAATTACAGTCTCCTGCTCAAGGAAGAATGTATGCTTTTTGCTTCTGAGGTAGTAGCAACTGTGAGTGCACTTAATCCTTGGAGGGTGAACTTGTATTGTTTTTCTGGAAACTTCTGTCAGCTTCAAACATTAAGTCAAGTTGTATCCAGTTATCTTCAGCCAGAAACCTATCTGTTGGATGAAAATGGATACGATAAAAGGGGGTAAAATACAGGTCCTCACCTTCTACAGGGAGAAGGAGGAATTATTACCCCATCTTGCGTGAAAATAGAAAGAATTTAAAGATGTATCCTTTGGTGGTATTAATCTTTAAGAAATGTGTCACTGTGAGAACTTTCAGATGTGTTTACTCTATGGAGACAGTCACTAGCAAACTATGCACTTTGCTCACCAGTAACCTATTGTTACTGCAGATTTTGCAGGTAGATTGTCACCCATTTGCTGAGTTTTGTGCAATCTCTAAATCACTGCAGGCCATCTATTTGAAAAGTGTTAGTGGAGGAAGCATAATGTGCTTTCATGGTAATGCAAAATGCATTAGAAATGAATTGCATGATGCTTACCTCTCAAATTACAGAAAAGACAATGACACCCATATGTGCAAATGCAAATTATATATAAAAATATTGTAGATGAATCCCTGAGCTGTAACACTTGTTGTTCATTTCTATAAATATTAACATATCAGGATTTATTTTGACATACCACTAAGATAAGTGCTAGAACTGACAACAATAATGTATAATTTATGCCCTCTATATTACCTTAACATCACTGTGCTTACATTATTGCATAAATTAATTTAATGTTTCTGACATGCAGCAGATTATTCAAGCATTTGTTCTTTTGTCTTCTACCAGTTTCTGTTGCTGTTTTCCAAATTACAGAACATTATTATACTCTAATGTTTATTTTATGGTACATACAATTCATAAAGTCACTTTAAAGTTCTGAAAGCTTTTATTTAGCACTCAGATAAACATGTGTTGTTATATGATGTGGAAGGAGCACTAAAGCTTTTGTATATTAAATAACTTTATGCTTGTGATGCAAATTGACAATAGCTGAGAAATGCAAAGCTCAGGATAAGTTGAATTTGCAGCCTGTACTGTTAGGGTACTTAGGAAGTATATGGTTGGTACTGGGGGGAGGGTGCATGTGAGAGTCTCTCCTAAATGCATGCAAAACATCCTAGCTTTAACAAATTCTCTTGGAATTTGTCAGTTTGAACTACAGTCCTGTCATTACTGAGCCCATGTAAGTTGTATGTAGTCAAGTATGAATTTTCATATGGCCATGAAAAGCAAAGTTATGTGCTTATTGCATCACATTGATTACACTTGAGCTTTGTTTTTCACTTGAGGCAAGAATTCAGCTTTTCATTTCATAAAAAAAATTCACCCCACAAAATGTAGAATATGCTTTCTGGTCATACAGTATCTTTTCTTCATGTTAGAAATAAGTTTCTAAGAAGTGACAATTTAATACCTTCATTTCTTTGCATTTAATAGAAGTTAAAACTAGTTCTCTTTCGAAAGAAAAAAAAAATAAAACCAGCAGCAGCTCTATAATTTCCTCTGTCTCAAGTTGTTTCAACAATGCATAATTGGAGGCATTTTTAACACTCAGTTAGTAGGGGTTGTGCATCATCACTTAATGTGGAGGAAAGAGAGTGTAATAAAGCCAAGCTGTTAAGAACTCAGCTCAGGCCAGTAGCCTAGAGAACTCCAGGTGGAGGATTCTCAAGCTGAACGAACCTCTTTGACTCTCAGTGTCCCAAGTAAGTACCACCTTTTTCCTGAGCTATAGGAACACAGCATCACCTTTGGCTGTAACAGCTCCACAATATGAATGACAGAATACACATAGCAAGAGTTTTCATTGGTAGATCTTCTGGTTTGCTTAGCTTGGTCTTTAAAGTCTTCATGGCTACATAATCAGTACTCATCAGTATTCAAAAAATAATTAAAAAAGTCAAGTATGTGGACTGTCTTTGTTCTGACTCCATTTCACACACGGAGGATCAATAGTGGAAGAACACAGATTTCCAATTTAAAGGTCATATTCACCTGTAATGTGTGGTAGTCTTATGTGCTTGCCCCAAAATCCAAAACCACTGTAAGCCTCATTTATAACCAGATGTTGGTATGTTACCGAATTAGTGAATATCACCTAAAATGAATTAAAATTATTCAATACCAACACTAAGTAAAAAATCATTAGAAATATAACAGGCTGCTTCTTGTGCTTGTTTGCTGCTTTTTTTTTGGTATTAAATAAATGTGGATCTTCTCTGAGAAACGACTACAGGAAGGCAAAGCTAAGTTCAAGATTATGTGTTAGCAATTTGGAAGAGGCAGATACAAATATCTGAATATTGTAATAAACCAAAATCAAACAATACAAAAACTGGGAAGAGCCATTAAAGATTTGGACACTTGCAATTTTATTACAGCAACCAATTTGTAGGCAGAATCCATGACCCTAAATTACATCTCACTTTTCTGGATAGTCACTGACAGAAGTTAGTCTCCTCAAAAAGACGATCTTCAAAATAATTGTCATCTGTGTAGGGAGCTACTAAACCCTGGACCCAAAGGAAGGGTGTTTTCTAACATCCTGCAGCTCTCCCAGTATAAGGTCCCAGGAGATGTGTAGAGGCTTCCATCCATCAGAAACCCCCACTGCAGGATGGTACGTCCAGCTGCCTTTCAGGATAAGTATAGCTTTACTAAAGGGCTTACATTCCCACAAGTTCGCACCCAGTTAATGTGTGAACTACTCATCTCCTGGAAGATTCTCCTAGTCCTGATGATAGAAATTGCATGGTCAGGGCAAGCACTATCCCTTTGTCTGTATGACAGAGTGCCAAAAAGAACGCAAGATGCTTTGCATCAGAGCTGAATTTTGTGTCTTGTGATGGAGATTTCTGGGGTTTAATTTTATCTCAAGGAATACTTTTGTATTTTACATGCAGTGATGTATCTGGGATAGGAGGAACAAGAAATATTTTTCTGAGTTAATTCTTATAAATCAGTTGATACACTTAATTATTTCTCAAAAAAATAAATCTCACTCAAGATTTTTATTCTTTCTCAAGAAATATGATAACAACTTGTTGCATTTGTTTCTTTGAGAACAGTTTCCCATTTTCATTGGAGCCTGCTCTTAGCAGTGATAGAAAATAGAATATTCCTATTCTTTCGACTAATTTTAATGTAAATTAATCCCTTACTTTATGGTTGGTCTTTCTCCCTTACCAGCAGGCATAGTACTATGTTTTTGGGTTGCTTTTTTGGTGTTTTGGAAAGCGGTTGATTGATTTGGGTTTTTTTTTTTTGTTTTGTTTGTTGGGTTTTTTTTGTTGGTTTTTGTTTTCTCTGCAGCTTAAGGGTAGAGGAATTATTTAAAAAAAAAAAAAACTGCTCTGCAAACACTGATGTGGAACACTGCAACACCTTCTGAATTTTACTGATGAAGAGGCACAAGGGAGGCAACTGTATTCTATCGCATCTAACTACAAAAGTTGCGCTGTGACTAAAGCAGAAGAGCTTTTTAAATGGGCAGGGGAGTGGTCCTGCCTGATAATCTAGTGTGGCAGCAGAAGTTGCTTCCCACTGAAAAAAGGGGTGATCCAAGTTTGAAAAAGAACTACAGGAAGGAGGCAATAATGTTTGAGAAAAACAAAAATACTGGTAAGGGGGTGTAGGGCGTAGTAGATCAATACTTTAAAACACAATTTCAGCAGCATTATCAGAAATGGCATGCTGCAGAAGTCATTTAGGATGAGAAACAAGCAGTTGGGCAAAGACCATTAACTAGGTGATGGAACTGCAGCTAATAGCAATTATTAGCATAGGTATGCTATGGGTGGACCACTCGATGGATAAAGAACTGGCCGGATGGCCGCACGCAAAGAGTTGTGGTCAACGGCTCGATGTCTGGCTGGAGACCGGTAACGAGTGGTGTGCCTCATGGATCGGTGTTGAGACCGGTCTTGTTCAACATCTTTGTCGGTGACATGGACAGTGGGATTGAGTGTGCCCTCAGCAAGTTTGCCGATGACACCAAGCTGTGTGGTTCGGTTGATACGCCGGAGGGAAGAGATGCCATCCAGAGGGACCTCGACACACTTGTGAGGTGGGCTGATGCCAACCTTATGAAGTGCAACCGTGACAAGTGCAAGGTCCTACAGCTGGGTTGGAGCAATCTGAGGCACAGCTGCAGGTTGGGCAAAGAAGAGATTCAGAGCAGCCCTGCAGAGAAGGACTTGGGGGTGTTGGTCGATGAGAAAATGAACATGAGCCGGCAGTGTGCGCTCGCAGCCCAGAAAGCCAACCATATTCTGGGCTGTATATCAAAAGGAGCGTGACCAGCAGGTCGAAGGAGGTGATCCTGCCGCTCTACTCTGCTCTCATGAGACCTCACTTGGAGTATTGTGTGCAGTTCTGGTGTCCTCAACATAAGAAGGACATGGAACTGTTAGAACAAGTCCAGAGGAGGGCCACGAGGATGATCGGGGGACTGGAGCACCTCCCGTATGAAGAGAGGCTGAGAAAGTTGGGGCTGTTCAGCCTGGAGAAGAGAAGGCTGCATGGAGACCTCATAGCAGCCTTCCAGTATCTGAAGGGGGCCTACAAGGATGGTGGGGAGGGACTATTCATCAGGGACTGTAGTGACAGGACAAGGGGTAACGGGCTCAAACTTTAACAGGGGAAGTTTAGATTGGATATAAGGAAGAAATTCTTTACTGTGAGGGTGGTGAGGCACTGGAATGGGTTGCCCAGGGAGGCTGTGAATGCTTCATCCCTGGCGGTGTTGAAGACCAGGTTGGACAGAGCCTTGAGTGACATGGTTTAGTGTGGGGTGTCCCTGCCCATGGCAGGGGGGTTGGAACTGGATGATCTTGGGGTCCTTTCCACCCCTAACTATTCTATGATTCTATGTATCAGCTGCAAACTAGGGCAGAGCCTAGAAGCATAAAAGCATCATGGAGATTAGGAAAGGTGGCATATCTAATGTTACTAGAGAAGTAACAGGATGCTTCAACACTCTTTGTAAGTTTGTGTCCTGTGATATCCCTACAGCAAGCAGTCAGGACAAGAAAGAAAGGAAGAGAAGGAGTAAATATGTTGAATATGGCCTTCTGGAAAAAAAGATAGATGAGTGAGATGGCTTGAAGCAGTTAAGAGGAGAACAAAGCAGAAAGAAAGAATGCATGTGTAGTAGTATATCTTCTCTTTAGAAGATTAAAGGTGTGATGTGCTTATATATGCCTTTGCTTCAATAGACAATTAGTAGCTGTGACAGTAAAAAAGGTTATGTGAGGTATGCAAATGGCTGTATTAAGGAAACCCCTAATTCTAACTTCAGGACACTGAAAGTAGTATTGGAGGAGCCAGATAACTTGTTTGGTTGTTGTTGTGTTAGGTGGTTACGGTTCCAGTCTCAGAGATACCAACACACGTGTGTGTTGGCAAACTACTGTTAGGTTGCAACCGACAGCATGCCTGCACTTGAAAGTCAGTGATGGCAGAGCTGTAAATGTCTGTAACATCAGTGATCCCTAGTCTGGATGCAGCTGTACTGGCAAAACTAACTCCCAAGAGAGAAATTAGCTATGCTGGCAAAAGCTCAATTTTGCCGGCAAAACCACATCTATGCTAGGGCCTTTTGCCAGCACAGCTGCGTTGGTTGCAAATGCCATGTCCTTGCACCCCTGACTTTCTGCTAGCAAAAGTTTCATATAAGATTTGCCTCAGAAAGAAAATAATAGTGAGATTCACTTGTATTTGTTCTAAGCTACTCATTTTAATATAGAAAGCAAGGCAAAATCTCCATGATGTTATAGTTCATTCAGTCTCTATTTAGAGCTTTTTCTCACTTCCATTTCTTAAACATTGATTTTATTTTATGTGAGCACTTTAATATCAAATCATCAAAAATGCAATCTCGTAACCTGAGCCACATTACAGCTTCAATACAGCACTGCCTCGTTCTGTGCTAAACCACAGTTCTTTGATAAGAAAAGTGATAAAGAGCTGCATTATGCAAAATACAGTACAGCCAGCTGCAAATATTCCAGGGCTATCCAGTAGTAAATAGCATAACGCACAGAATGTGTGGAGGTTAATGCTCTCATTCATTCCTGGAGAAATATATATATATATATATATATATTTATTATTTTTTTAAGGTAAAAAAATCAGATAAAAGAGCTATGTAAAATCTGTCTACCATCAGCTGAAAGCATCAAGAAAATGAAGCGAGTTTATCGCTTACCTGTTTATATGAGAACACAGTGCAAATATAGATGTAGTTTCAGAGCTCTAAACTAGATTTAAGAGGGAAACTAAAGCTTTAGGTTCTTTCTCCTCTGTGCTCTGAAAAATTGGGGTTGGATCTTGCATTTCATACTGATTTTACTACTTTGAGAGAAAATCTTAGAAGGAGACATACTCTTATTATCATTGAAATATATAAAAATAAATTTTCAGAAAATATGCATGCATAAAAGAACTAGAATATGCAAGCTTTTTCCATAAGGCCTGTGTAATAAATGAGGTTGATGTATGGGACCAGTCTGCCCAGCTTGCTTGTTGGTGAATCTGACGCAGATGCTCTTTCCAAATCGTAACAGAAAACTAGTGAAGTAGCTTTAAAAGTGTACAGACATGCACAAGTGCAACCAGAGCAGAATATTTCTGATCTCTGAGCTCTAATGTTGCTGAGCTACATGGATACTAACAGCAAAATGGAAGGTAAAAGCAAATAATTCCAGTAGCAAAGGAGCCATTGCAGATTGTTTCTTGATGGAACTGCATATAAAGTTTGATAGTGAAATCTGACATTTTCCCATAGCTTGGAAGATCTCCTGTCTTTACCCTAGGATTGTCATCCTGGGTTTTAAAAGGCAGAAAATTATTTTAGTCTCCTCAGTGTAAACTTTTCTGAGGACCAATAAGTGCACAAGCCCAGCTTTCAGCTTTTCCTCCTATTGACAGCCTGTTTTCACTCAAATTAATATCTTTGATACTAGATCCACTTGCAAATGTGCTGATATGGGAAGCTTTGGGAAAAACAGATAAGCAAGGAATTAGCCTTGTTTTCTGAGGAAAGTGGCATTAAAAACCCCATTGCATCTCTATACGTGAAGAAGAGTGCTCTGGATCACTCCTTCTTAAAAAAGATTGCTTTGTAGGTAGACCATCCTTTTCCAAAGTGCTGCCTGAGTCTAATATGACAGTTGTAGGAAAATTCTTTCTTGCCAGGCATGTCCTGAAGTAGTGCCAGAGGCTTACTGGCTTTGAGACATGTTAGAAGTTATTCATAACTCAGTGTGGGTACCTACTAGCACTGGAATGTGCAAAGTGATTTTTCGAAACCCACACAGGATCTTCAGAAGATGGTCATATTTGATGTAGGCTTTTTCATGATGTAGAGACTGTGCATAAGAAATCATAGCACGCATAAATTGTGCAAAGACTTGAAATTCCAGCCTTTTCCCAATGAGATAGTTCCCACATCTTTTTCTCCTTGCCTCCCCTCTCCCTCCCCCCTCCCCTTTCCTCCCCTTTTTTCTTTTTTGGCTATGCTGTGACCAAGAGATGAGTAGAAAGTATGACGGTTTTGACATGGTCAAAATTACACTTGCGTTGTTGTAGTTCTGAGTGAATATCTGTGATATTCAATTATGGCAGTAGCACCAAAGCATTAAAAAATTTCTGCACCGTCACAGCTTGTCAGGAAAAAAGCTTAAACTTGAATATATTTGTTTCCTGTTTTGTTTTCCTACCGCTGTTTACATAAGATAAGCCAAAGTCTCACTCTGCTGAAAAACAGCACCTTTCCTGAAGCTCCATGAAAGAAATGATTCTGTGGTTGATTCAAGGACTTTTAATGATGGTTTGTTTTTCATTAAAAATGAGCAGCTTTGTGAGTACATGCAAAACTAGAATTTGATCTCTTCATTTTTTTTTTTAATCCTTTATTATCGTATCTTAGTTTCTTAGGCCAATGAAGAGAACAGCCTTAAAGAAAAATACCAATTAATAGAGTGAATGGGACCACTAAAATTTGTGCAGCATATTCAGAAACACTACAAGACTTAAAGTGTTTTTAGGTGACAAATTATGGAGCAGATATGTAGAAGTGGCATATTACACAGAATAGATGATCATCATGATACCTGTTTGAGATCAGGAAAGAATTTTCCATATTGGCTGATGCCAGGTCAGTATCCATTACTAAAAAAAAAATGGTGGCTGACAGGCTGAAGATCTCTGATGAGCTATAGGTGTAGTATTAAATCTTGGCAGAGCAAAGATAAGAAAAAATGTGTTGTCAAATATTCCTGCCATGGAGCCTTGGACTAATTGTTAGAGAAACATGTATTTTTTAAAAAATTAAAGTCTTTCTGCTCTTTTCTTCTAAAAATCTTGAAGTGGTGCAATTTATTCTGAAAAGCTGAACTTCTGAATCTTTTCAAAACCCATGAGTTGCTTTGTTTTAATTTAAAATTCCTGAAGATGGTTGTAACCCAAAACTTTTCGTAAGTCTCAGGGCAACAGATCTCTAAATATATTTCTTTCCAAAGTGATAAAAAACCATCTTCATGAAAGCCTGAGTTTATAGGGGACCTTTTAAGTCACAGAATACTTCCAGTCTCTGATAACATTAAGTAAATTAACAATTTGTCTGCTCTTCTCACTAGAGAGATACATCCCATATGTTCGTGGTGCTTATTGTCAGTAGAAGGAAAGGTCAAACAGTTATTCCTTCCTGTGCTGTTTTGTGTCAATGTACAGGAGATATGCCAAAGAAGTTTGGGGTCTTGCATTCCACCAGTGAGGAACTTTTCTGCTCTATGACAAAGTATTGCTTGCTTGTTTTTTAATTTTGCTTGTGGAAGGTCTGTTGAACAAACCTCTGTGTTAGGAAGTAAATACATAGTATTTTGGCAGTCTTTTCAGATTGCACAGAAAATGCAAAGTTACAGAAGATCATTGAGATAAATAGCTTCCTTTCTGCAAGTGGTTCGGTGCATGGCTGTAGACTTGATAGAGCAATTTGAGTTGGTGTCAATTAAAGGTCAAACAGATAGTTATCCCCTTACTTGCCTTGGGGCAGATGAGCATTTTTTGTGTTGTCTTTTTAAATTTGAATTACCAGCAATACACCATTAGGTGATACAACGAAAAATTCGGCTGCCTTCCCCTCTTTTTTCTATACCTGAGAAAGTCTGGTCCTGACCTACAGATATTCCCCAATATCAGATCAGGCTAAATGACAGCTTTTATTGCGTCAGACTGAGTAGCTTCTGGCTGGTGAATACTGAATAGTGGGTATGGAAGAGGAAGTTTAGGGAAAGATCATTGCTCACCCAGTGCAGCATATGGCGATCCCTGTAAGTGACTAGTAATCTGAGGTGATAGAATCATAGAATCATAGAATAGTTAAGGTTGGAAAGGACCTTAAGATCATCTAGTTCCAGCCCCCCTGACATGGGCAGGGACACCCCACACTAAACCATGTCACCCAAGGCTCTGTCCAACCTGGTCTTCAACACCGTCAGGGATGGAGCATTCACAGCCTCCCTGGGCAACCCATTCCAGTGCCTCACCACCCTCACAGTAAAGAATTTCTTCCTTATATCCAATCTAAACTTCCCCTGTTAAAGTTTGAGCCCGTTACCCCTTGTCCTGTCACTACAGTCCCTGATGAATAGTCCCTCCCCACCATCCTTGTAGGCCCCCTTCAGATACTGGAAGGCTGCTATGAGGTCTCCATGCAGCCTTCTCTTCTCCAAGCTGAACAGCCCCAACTTTCTCAGCCTCTCTTCATACGGGAGGTGCTCCAGCCCCCTGATCATCCTCGTGGCCCTCCTCTGGACTTGTTTCAACAGTTCCATGTCCTTTTTATGTTGAGGACACCAGAACTGCACACAATACTCCAAGTGAGGTCTCACGAGAGCAGAGTAGAGCGGCAGGATCACCTCCTTCGACCTCCTGGTCATGCTTCTTTTGATGCAGCCCAGGATACGGTTGGCTTTCTGGGCTGCGAGCGCACACTGCCGGCTCATGTTCATTTTCTCATCAACCAACACCCCCAAGTGCTTCTCTGCAGGGCTGCTCTGAATCTCTTCTCTGCCCAACCTGTAGCTGTGCCTGGGATTGCTCCAACCCAGCTGTAGGACCTTGCACTTGTCACGGTTAAACTTCATAAGGTTGGCATCAACTCACTTCACAAGCGTGTTAAGGTCCCTCTGGATGGCATCCCTTCCCTCCGGCGTATCAACCGAACCACACAGCTTGGTGTCATCAGCAAACTTGCTGAGGGTGCACTCAATCCCACTGTCCATGTCACAGACAAAGATGTTGAACAAGACCGGTCCCAACACCGATTCGTGAGGCACACCACTCGTTACCGGTCTCCAGCCAGACATCGAGCCATTGACCACAACTCTTTGCGTGCGGCCATCCGGCCAGTTCTTTATCCACCGAGTGGTCCACCCATCAAATTGATATCTCTCCAATTTAGAGACAAGGATGTCATGTGGGACAATGTCAAACTCTTTGCACAAATCCAGATAGATGACGTCAACTGCTCTGCCCCTGTCCATCAGTTTCGTAGCCCCATCTTAGAAGGCCACCAAATTGGTCAGGCAGGATTTCCCCTTAGTGAAGACATGCTGGCTGTCACCAAGCACCTTGTTGCTTTTCATGTGCCTTAGCATGCCTTCCAGGAGAATCTGCTCCAAGATTTTGCCAGGCACAGAGGTGAGACTGACTGGTCTGTAATTCCCTGGGTCATCCATTTTCCCGTTCTTGAAAATGGGGGTTATATTTCCCTTTTTCCAGTTGTCGGGAACTTCACCTGACTGCCATGATTTTTCAAATATGATGGCCAGTGGCTTAGCAACTTCATTTGCCAGCTCCTTCAGGACCCATGGATGGATTTCATCAGGTCCCGTGGACTTGTGTACATTTAGGTTTTTAAGGCAGTCTTGAACCAGATCCTCTCCTACAGTGGGGCTGGGGTCTTCATTCTCACAGTCCCTGAATCTGCCTTCCAAGGCTTGGGTGCTATGGCCAGAGCATTTGTCAGTGAAGACCGAGGCAAAGAAGTCATTAAGAACCTCAGCCTTCTCCAAATCCAGGGTAGCCGGTTCTCCCGATATCTTCCGGAGAGGGCCTACGTTGTCCCTTGTCTGTCTTTTATTCGCTACATACCTACAGAATCCCTTCCTGTTATCTTTTACATCCCTAGCCAAGTTCAATTCTAACTGGGCCTTAGCTTTCTTAACCTGGTCCCTAGCTTCCCGGACAACATCCCTGTATTCTTCCCAGGCCGCCTGTCCTGGCTTCCATCTTTTATTAGCCTCTTTTTTCTTTTCAATTTTCCTGAGCAGCTCGTTATCCATCCAAGGAAGTCTCCTGGCCCTCCTGCTGCACTTCCTTCTAGTTGGGATGCAACATTCCTGAGCTTGGAGCAGGTGATCCTTGAATATCAACCAACAGTCTTGGGCCCCCCTGCCCTCTAGGGCTATATCCTATGGAACCTTACTAAGCAGGCTCCTGAAGAGGCCAAAGTCTGCTCTCTTGAAGTCCAGGGCAGTGAGCTTGCTGCACACTCTTCTCACTGTCCCAAGGATCTCGGATTCGATCATCTCATGATCGCTGCAACCAAGGCTGCCCTGGAGCGTCACATTTCCAACGAGCCCTTCCCTGTTGGTGAGCACGAGGTCAAGCATGGAACCTCTCCTTGTCGGCTCCTCTATTACTTGCAGAAAGAAGTTGTCTTCCACACAATCGAGGAACCTCCTGGATTGCTTGTGGTGGGCCGTACCTTCACTCCAGCAGATGTCAGGGTGGTTGATGTCCCCCATGACAATAGAAAGAAAGGAATTAGGGTCATAGCTGTCTGCACTTCCTGCTCAGTTCTGCAGTAAAATGCTTTTTCTGGTGTATGAGGGAGCAGTTTGGAGTATGGGCATTTGGGCTGTCCCTGATCTTTCTGATACTTCTTCCTTTTAACCAGGATAGATCAAAGGCTTCTAGCTTGGCCTCTGACCAGGCCTTGGCTTATTTCTGTGCAATTGCAGCCTAACTCTGGTAGATTGAGTCAGGGCTTTAGCTTAAGGGCTTTAGCTGCAATCTCCCATCCCTTTGCCAGAGCATAAGTGCAAATAGAGCTTTCTTGCTCTAATGGCTGTGAAAAGCAAACACAAGTGGAACACACTCTGCAGATCAATTCTGAACTGCTGAGTGATGTTTTAAATAAAACCCCAACATTTTCTTTGTTGCCAGCGCGTTTTTGCTTTTGGTTTTGTTTTTGTTTTTTACTTTCGTATGCCATGGCTTCCAACTCTTCCAGCTTGAAAGGCAAAGACATTATTTCAAAACCTGTAGGGTTCTGAAATCAGTAAGTGAGGAAGATTCTCTGCTTTGCTTTTGAGCAGCACAAAAGGACAGAAGGCACCTGTTCTGGATACAGACACACAGAAAAAGCATAGATGGGGTGGTCTTTTTTTCTAAGTTCTAATACAGCGTATCTCTTGGTGAGAAGCGGGGATATGAAAAGAGGAAATTTTGAATGGTAAAAGAGTCATAATCTGCATTTGGCCAATGATCTCTGGGGACTTCAAACCAGATGACTGGAGCCCAAAGGCTGTTCTGAGTTCAGTGGGAGCAGAGTTTGAGGATTAATGATTAGGTGTTGGTTTCTCCTTCTCTCCTCTTTCAAGGGCTATCCTACATGGAAAAGTCATCCCAATGCTGTGAATATCCAGAGCCCTGGTGTAAAGTGAGCAGACTGCAATCCAGAGGGGTGCTTTTTTGCTCTGTGTGACACATTTGTGTGATAAAAAGTGGTTCTCAAACTAGAAGGCCTTCAGCACATGATATGAATGAGAAGCTCCTTGGAGGGAAGATTCAGTTATGTTAGAATTGCTCTAAAGAGGAAGATTATAAAGAGCAGATAATGAAGTGAATCCCCAGTGCAATAGTGTGGAAAGAAGAAAGGTGGACAATACAGTTAGGAGAACAGTAGTACGTGGGAAGTGAGGAAGAGGAACAGAGGGAAGAACGAAAAAAAAATAAAGAGAAGAAAAAAACTTGACTGTAATGGGCTGTGAAATGCAAAGGGATAGAGAAATCAAGTCAGTCTCAAAATGCAAAGTACATATTTTATTAATCAGAGGGAGCTGCCAGATGAACTCCTTTCCCCCAGATCACCAGGATAATATCTTTATTCTACTGCAGTGCATCCACTAGTCTAGCTGGCATGAGTTATAGTCTTTTTCAAAATGGGCATGTATTACAAGAAAAGCTGACCTGTAAAATAAGAGCTTTCTTAAGTGGGGTATGAGGAAATAATTTGGCTCCACAGACAAGATTACAGTCTCCTTTAATGAAAATTTTGTATTAGACTTTCCAAAAGAGATAGAGGGAAGCCTTGCATAATTTTAAGTATTAAGGGTGTAAATTTGAGAAAGCCTCAAACCGTGCACAAGGCTTAATTATACCGTATTTTCAAGATGGATTGTACGTTTGCTTATGAAATTCAACTTTGTTTCTGATATTTTAAAATGGAGTTTACTTCCTTGTACATCATTGATTTCCTACTAGTTAGTTTCCTGGATTATAAACAAGAAACACAATAGACATATGGTTACATCCTGTTCCATATGCTTCTTTGACACTTTGACCCTCTGTGGATGTCCTTGTTCCCTTGCAATGATTTTTTCAGTGTTTGCTTTTACTTGAGGGAGAAGAATGTATAATCAACCTCTGCTAATTTTAAGGGTAGTTCTCAAAATGAAGGATGGTGTAGGACTCACATTTATGTCAGGAATTTGTTCACAAACCTGAGCATTTGTCCAGTATTGCAACTCAGTTGTAAGAACTTGATGCATGCTGGGGCAAATGAATGGTGTGTTTAGTCCAGTGTGTTTTCTTTGACAATTGCCAGAAGCTGAGACATTTCAGAGAAAACAGTCTTGCTTCTGTGACTTCACTGTGGTAGGAAATGTCCTGCAGAACCACCCTGAAAACTGACTTTGCTATAAACAGACCTAAGAGCCAAAAATATTTCTTCTGCCTTACATGAGCATAAATGTTCCTACTGACACAAAAATGAAGTCTCTGTTTTGGCTTGTGTCATGTTGAGCTGTTTGATAATTCAGCTACTAATAACAATTGTGTGTGTTATATCTACACACATTCAACAGGATGCCAAAATAAATTAATTGCCTAATTGTGCAAAATGGAAATGAACAATTTGCTGTCAAGTAGGTCCTTGCAAATAGTAATTTACCCAAGAAACTCTTCAGGACAGCATGGGGGACAGGAAGGAAAGAAGAGAAAGAGAGAAAAACTGAACAGAGGAAGCAAACTATATAGAGAAAGGGAAGATGCAAGAACACTGAACATTCAGGAACAAATGATATGGGCTGGCCATGGTTGAAAATCAGGTGTAAACCTAACTATCACAGCAGGAGAGACTTGAACTGCCTTCTGTGAGCCCTATGGACCAAAATTACTGTTTCCAAGACGGAGATCTAACTGTTTCTGAAAGGCCTTATATGAAATGTGCAACTATGAAGGAGAGAACTAATAGTCAAGACAGCACTGTCATGTTCCCTGTTTCTACAGGAGGCTTGTGCGTATGGTTGTCCAGTGTACAGCTTGGAGGTGAATGTAAAATGACCATAATATGGTGCTTATTTTCCCATGTTAAACCACAGGTTTAAGTATGGACAGTAGACAGTTAAGGGTCAGACTGTACGTTGAACAAAAAAACCTTGACATATCCTTCCATTTCCAAAAATATACTATTAATAATAGATGTCACAGTAATCACTATGAGGCTACAGCTCATCTTGCATTCAGAAAGCAGAAACCTCCTTTACTTTTTCTGGGATTTTTTGTCATTAGTGGTTACTATTTTATACGCAGACTCATAATAACACTAGACAGTAAATGGTAGTAGGCAAACAGATTTAACTTATTTTTTAAAAAAACTTTTCATGTGAGATCCAGTCCTCACATCTACTGAGAACAGGCAGAGAGACATTGGCAGAATCTGTGTTAAGGTTATTACAGCTCAGCCTACAGAGTTGATGATGTTCCATTTTTAGTCTGTGTAGATCCACACATGAAGATTATACTGATTTTTTTTTTTAATAACAGAAGAGAGTTTGCGCACAAGCCAATCGATTCCTAAATCCATCTGTTCAGACCAGTATGTTATGCACTGTAAATCAGGAAACTCATGAAAAATGAAAATCGGTGTTATCATATTAGAGAATTTTGCTCTCTTTGGCAATACATATATAATGCCAGTTCCCATAATCGACTAGACTTTGCCCTGTACTGTCAGAAGCCTGCAGGCTAAATGGAAGTGAATGCCATGGGCATTATGGTCTTGATTATATGGTATATCCATTTCCATATCCTGGATGTCTGACCATAGCCTCTAGGCATCTGTAACAGAGGAGCAGGTCTACTTACTCATGCATTTGTTACTTGTATCTACAGCTGCATTTCATAATGGTTTGGAGGACTTCCGCTGTTAAAACTGCTGTAAGAACTATTGTAAGTCACCCTGAATAGCTAATTCTGTTCTAGCTATTAAGTTTCACAGGTACAGCTCCTCATTAGATCCCAGCTATTCTCCCTGAGAGTGCCATGCTTTCCAAGTTCTATTTTTATTTCTTTTTTTCACTCCTGTTCCTCTAATAATCAGTGTCCCTGTGGTCACATAAAAGCTTACACAAGCTTGAGTCACTCAGAACAATGTTTCAGTATTAGATCTCTATGATGAGAATGTTGGGTGTCATGCAGAAAACTATAAAATATTTTTATAGAAGACTGAAATGGAGGATAAGGGACAAGGAGGAGGTATAGGGAATTTGTATTTTACTTCATCAGTCTTTGCAAAATGTTGTCTTGCTTTTCATTCGAATTCTATATATCCATTGGAGGAAAAAAGTAAAAAGTAAAACTTTTTTGTTACTGTTAAATGCACTAATTTCAGTTTCTGGAGTTTTGGCTTCTTGTTCAGTCTTTCAAGCTACCCACATTAATATACATTTATCAAAGTGCAAGATGAGACATTTTTCCTCTACTTTCTGGGAAAAAATCTTGGTAGTGCTAATAGAAGCAGAGAAGTCACAGAAACTCACAGTAAGCAAGCTGAGCGTCTTCCTAATTTTTGTGGCATGGTTTGCTTTCTCATCTCAAAACTCCTCTTTACTGCCTTCTCCTGCACCTTGTCCCCGAAATAATTCTGCTGCTTCTCAATAAATGTTTTCCTCCAAAGCATTGTGGAACCCAGCTATTGACAGTCTCCCCAGTATATATGTATAGCAGAATTCTCTTTTTGGTCATGATTGGTTGAAATTTTCATGGGGAAGCCTGTTCCCAAAAGTCTGTGCCTTGAGCCTCTTATGTGCAAAAATATATTTAAACAGCTAACTATGAGTTTGGTGGTGGTATGTGGTGTGGGTTGGTTTTGTTGTTGTCTTTAAATTGTGGGATTTTTTTTTTGATAGATTCAGTCTGATTAGTAGTAATTTTAAATAAATGTGTTTCTATTTGGTGGCTTGAGGCTATTTGACATGCCTGGCTTGCTTCAGCTAGCTCAGTATGCTGTTCTCCTGCATGGAAGCAGGATGTGGTTCTACATTTATGCAAATTGAAGGTCCAATCTTCTTGGCTGGCTGTGCATTAGGGTGACTTTCACCACAAGTGCTTTTGCAGTGGTGGTGCTGCTTGGCGTGTGCATCCCCAGGCAATATGATTCCTTTTAAAAAGACTTTGTGTCAGTCTCGTGCTCCTGACAGTCCTGGTTAATGTCAAGCAACTCACCTGGCCAGTTCATGAGGCACATGACACTCTTTCTCTGACTTTGGAGAAAATGGTTCTGTCTGTGTTACTAACCTACTTACCTGATTTTCCTGTGAGACTATGAAGGCTTGAGAGAGTCATGAAAAATCACGACTGAAAAGGCTAAGAATACGCTGGGTAAGGAGGGATGAGAGATGTAAAGTTGTGGTGAAAGCCACATCTATCCCATGCTAGCACCTGAAATTCTGCATGAATGAGTTAGAGCAGTTATACTGGACATGATATATAAAGAAAAGGCAGTCTTTGCATTGAAGCATTCATGGTTTCAAAAGACAGAAAAAAAGGAAAATATTGTGTTCTTCCCATATTACTGAAAGGTACAAGACAGATGAAATGTTTAGCTCAGATGCCCAGGAAGCACATCATAAAGTAGGAAACAGAGCTTGAAGCTTTTGTGTCCCAGTTAGCATTCTAAAGAAGGACCAGCTTTTAAGAGGCACATGTCCTGAATACTCTGTTATTAATAGTGATTTACATAACAGCTTGTAGCCCCATTTCAATATTACAGAATAGGACTCACTCTTCTTTTGTGAAAGTGACCTGGATTTATATCAGCAATAGTAAAATACTGTTGCAGTGAAGGGCTGTGAAGAGGGGGGAGGGAGTATGAAACTAAAAATAAGAAAATATGTACAGTACATAATTCTAACAATGTTATCTGAAAGACAGTAAAAATAGACTCAATTAGATATTGTCAGAGCTTTTTTCTCCATGCAGCTGCCTAGCCAAATATGACAATTTTTCAACAATATAAAAGTTCTAACACAATGCATGATACATTGTACTGAATTCATTAACACTTTGCTACCTTAAACATCATTGTAAAGACGGAAAATAATGTAGGGGAAGCTTGTCATTTTTTGTTGTTGTTCCTTTTGTTTCTGTGACATGTTTGGAATTGCATGCCTGTGAGAGTTTTCTGATCTAAATTTAATGATCCTAAAAGGGATTTAGTAAGATATTGTTCTTTACTCTTGCAGACATCCCTAGGCTGAGTGCTACATGGAAAGTGTGACTCAATTATATAAAAATGCAATTTATCTTTAAAAATAAAAAGCCTTTTCATGCAGTATTTCCACAAGGATGTAGCCTTAGAGCTTTTCTAGCTCTGCTTTGCAGTAGTATAATTCCTATAGAATAAGAAGCTGCGTGCAGGGTACAGAATAGCTATGTGCACATGTGTACCCCCCATTTCATGAATAAAGACATTATGATGACAGTTGAGATATTTCATTTTGATTTGGCATTGAGATCTGTAGATCTCTGCTCTCATTCACTGTTGTTAATTTACAGAATGAATAGAATGGACATGCAGATATTAAAACTTTAAAACTCAGATCTTCAGCTCTATTAACATATATTAGGATAAAATGTTGGATCCAGTTCTAATTCTTTTTGGGCAAACCAGACCTTTCAGCTGCCTTTTGGTTTATTACAGAGTACTGCATTAAAGATAGACATTTGCAAAACTGTTGGGGGTTATGTTGGAGTTAAAAATAGGAATAAGGTGTTGATCATATAAAGTAAAAAAAAGCCACTGCTTTGGGCATGCTGTTGGGCTTAAGAATATTTTTTGTGGATATAGTGTGTTCTCTCATGTACATATGGCTTGACCATTTCTTCTGATTACAGAGAAAGCCTCTAAGAATGAAGAAGAATCTGATCCTTTTTGAAAGGAAATAAGGCTGAGGAAAATACTCATTATGGGGCAATATCATAAAAATATGAATCTCTTATTATTTTCTTTTTGGTCTGAATTTAGTGCAATGTATACTTCTGACAAATTATCTGAAAATACTGCATTCTAAGTAAGACAAAACTTAATCAGGGTTCTTTTGCTGTGCCTTTTCACCCTTTCCTCTGGGAATCAGGAATAATATCTATCCCATGTGTTCAAAGCATGAGCAAAGAAGAATGCTGTTAGTCAGGATATGGTAGGTAGAATAGCAGTTAGCTTCTGGGAGGCTAGACTGGGGTCCTCTCCACTCCTAACAAGGATTTCATAGCTGTATAGATCTAATTTTCCTGTTGCTGTCTTCCATGGCACCTGTCGAATGCAGTCTTTCACTGCTGTTTGGCTTGTATTGCTTCCCAGGACTCTGCAACTCCAGCCCAGGTGTGGCAGAAATGTGGAAGGTCAGTTTGACATGGGGTTTGCACTGCTATATATATGCATGTAAATGCAGGTACTGTATTGTCTCTGTTTCTCCTTTCTAAACTGGACTTCGGAAAACTGCTTCCTTGTTCAGATGCTAGTGCACTTTCTATGAAAGGAGTAAAGGAAGCTTATACTGGTGAAAACTACACAGAGGAATGAATTTGCCCAGGAATCTGGTCTTAATATTTACACTGAAGAACTGATAAAATTTCTAGTTTGACAGCAGCTTATTTCAGCTCTTTATATTTTATAGAGAATATCTTTAAAGTTTCTTGGCAACTACATATCAAAATTGTAAAGGAGACATTGGAACTGAAGAACTTTGAATTTGTAAATCACTGCAATGTCATTTTCACCAATTATATAAAGGTCTCATCTTTAGTTGTGTCATCTAATTCCAAATTATACTGGGTTCTACATGGAAAGGTACTGTACCAGTCAACTACTGAAGAGGTTAAGACAACTGTTGAAAGAGTATACACTACCCACAGTAAGATATTATTAGCATGAAAGAACAAGACAATATTTATTAGGGAACTGTTATATGCAAAGGAACAGTGCAAAGTATAAAAATGGTGCTGGAGACTGAGAAATGCAATATGCCAAGGCAGTGCCCTCATGTGTCACCTTCTTTCTTTCAATGTGGATAATACAGCAGTCAGCACTGGCAAAAATAGTAGAATAAATGGGGGTGGGAGGAAAACCACAAAACCAAACCAGACTTGGACTGGACATCTACCTGAAAGACTGGAAACTGACTGGCCAAACTAGAGATATTTTGTTCATTATCAATATCACGGGAACAAAACATGACACAAGGAACAGTGGCTGTTCTAATGAAATTTAAGGTAGAAAAGAAGAAATTGTAGAAAATGTATATATATTATTTGAGTGCTGTAGAAAAAGCATGCTACGCTGAACACTCATGATTATTGGCATGAGAAAATTAACTCCACCCCAGCCAAATCCAGCACAGCGTGTGTCTATCTTTGGAAAAAGTTAGTTTACACTATGCTATGGTAGAAAGACATGGAAAGGCAAAGACCAAAATATATATGTATATATATATATATATATAGTGCAGTGGGACACCTTATACTCAGTCACTTTCTGTATAAGCTTAACGAGTTTGTTCTTCTTACCATTCCACATTGTAATGATTACCCTAGTTCCAGCTGAGCTGAGAGTATTCTTCTATCTTCAATATCTTCACTGAAAGCAAATCTTGCCTGAAAACTTTGTTGACCTTCTATGACGGGTTTACAGTGTTGGTGGATAAGGGAAGAGCAACTGGTGTCATCTACTTGGACTCGTGCAAAGCTTTTGACACTGTCCCGCACAACTTAGAATCACAGAATGGTTTGAGTTGGAAAGGACCTTAAGATCATCTAGTTCCAACACCCCTGCCATGGGCAGGAATGCCTCACCCTAGACCATGCCTCCCAAGGCTCTGTCCAGCCTGGCCTTGAACACGCCCAGAGGTGGAGCATTTACCACTTCTTTGGACAGCCCTTTGCAGTGCCTCACCACCCTCACAGTAAAGAACTTTTTTATATCTAACCTGAACTTCCTTTGTTTAAGTTTGAACCCGTTACCCCTTGTCCTATCACTACAGTCCCTGATGAAGAGTCCCTCCCCAGCATCCCTTTAGGCCCCCTTCAGATACTGGAAGGCTGCTATATGAGGTCTCCACGCAGCCTTCTCTTCTTCAGGCTGAACAGCCCCAACTGTCTCAGCCTGTCTTCATACAGGAGGTGCTCCAGCTCTGTTACGCTCATGGCCCTCCTCTGGACTTGCTCCAATAGCTCCATGTCCTTTTTACGTTGAGGACACCAGAACTGTACACAATACTCCAAGTGAGGTCTCACGAGAGCAGAGTAGCAGGATCACCTCCTTCAACCAGTTGGTCATGCTCGTTTTGGTGCAGCCTGGGGTACATCCTTGTCTCTAAACTGGAAAGGCATGGATTTGGTGGATGGACCACTCAGTGGATAAGGAATTGGCTGGATGGTCACCGTCAATATGTTGTGGTCAACAGCTTAGTGTCTAAGGGGAGACCAGTGATGAATGGTGCTCCTTATGGGTCGGAATTGCGACTGATGCTGTTTAACATCATTGTCAGTGACAAGCACAGTAGATCTTAAGAGTTCAACAGAAGTAATTACACTTTGCCAATCAGCTTTGATAGTTGATTTATTTTCTTTATGAACTTCACTGTAGGATCTAATGGGAAGCAAGAAGAAATAGAGCTGCATAGCACTACATTCTGCCAATGTTTGCAAAGGCGCTTTGCTGCTTTTCACAGCGTTGCTATGGACTTTTAAACAGTTGAAAAATTTCTGTTCCAGAGAGGTTTGGGTTTGAGTGATGAATCAGTCCCTCGTCTTAGTTACAAAAATGTCCATTTGTTAGAGCTCTTCAAGACCATTTCAGATGAAAGATGCTAATAGATGTAAGATAATGGGTACATGCAAAATTGTCGTAATTAATTAATATTGAACGAAAAAACCTCTCTGTGAATGATATAAAATAACACCAATGAGTATTTAATCTGCTTTTTTAATTGAATTTTCAGCTTAAAGAGGGGAACTTTTCTTCTTGTTTGAAAAATTGAAATAGAAAAATGAATATTGAAATGTATTGGCTTGGGATTTTCAACGCAGTTTAAATAACTAATTAAGAAAAAGTTGCAGGGAGGAAAAACATTAAAATATGCAATAATTTATTTTTAATAAGTGTAAACCAGATTATTTTAATTACCACATTTTTAAAAATACGGGGCAAATAAAATGCCTTAAATTGTCATTCATAGAGATTTGGAATTGAAGTGTGGAGATTCAAGCCTTTTATCAGTAGATGTAGACAAAAGACTTAACGAATAACAAAAACAGAGATTAACTGAAATGACAGAACCCCCTGTGCTGCATATTTTTTTCTTGGTTTCCCGTGATCACTGGCTTTTTTCACTTTGGTGTGATTTTTTAGAATAAATTGTTAGCCAGCTGAGGATTCATGATACCTTCTGCATCAGTATTCCCTTCTATTAAAGCTTTAAAACTGTTTTCAGATACACTCCCTTACCTTTAGAATAACAGCTACCTGGCTGACCTCTTCTGCTATGCAAGGGCTTAAAGGTAGATGCTAGTCCATATAATTTTTTTAAGCTTAATTTCCAGTTGCCTGGGTTTCCATTGAATTTTTTGCAAGTGACGTTGTCACAATCACCTAACGTCAATCAAGTTTCAGCAAAGGCTGCACAACCTGCCTGGAGTTAATATAGAATCATAGAATAGTTAGGGTTGGAAAGGACCTTAAGGTCATCTAGCTCCAATCCCCCTGCCATGGGCAGGGACACCTCACACTAAACCATGTCACCCAAGGCTCCGTCCAACCTGGCCTTAAGCACCGCGAGGGATGGAGCATTCACAACTTCCCTGGTAATATTTTATATTACTACATATATTTCAGATCCAAGTGCTTCCTATTTATACAACAACTTTTCTAGAGGGTTTTTGGGAAGCCATTCTGCTGTCTGTCAGTGTATGGACTCAGTTCTCTGAACCAGAGTGTCTGTTGGAGAGCTGGATATGGTAGAGGAGATTTCTCCGTTTTGATGTAACAAATGTAATGCAGAAATCAAGCACAACTAAGCAATACTTGCAGTGTTATGTTAAGTGGGGGTAAGGTTTCTTTTTCTGTGTAAGCACATGCTTTTTGTTGACTTGCTCAAAAATGTCTAAATTACATGCACTCTGTGTTATTCACTTCATGCTTATCTAAAAGCAGAGTCTGACCCTGAAGTGCTTGTATTTGTCCTGGTTGTTATAAGGTAGTATGCTCATTGTGCATAATGAGTAATTGTCCTTTAGAGGCCTGTGCTGTAGTTCAGTCTGTTAGGGCTGCTGCTGAGCCAACAAGCACAGAAAGAGCTGTACTTTGGCATCATCCCAAAAAGTTAGAGGTTGTGAGCCAAAAACCCCAGGAAAGCCTTTCTGCTTTCCCGTCAGCCTGGTGTGCTGGAGTTCAGAGCTGCTGATCTCACCTGGAACTGGGCAGCAGCAAGGGCATGGAGGCAGCTCATTCAAGGCAAAGGAGTATACAAGTTCTTCAACTCTTCCAGCAGTGGGGGAAGCTGTCCTGCTACCAAGCAGGAAAATAAATCATCTTGTGCCTCTAATTTTCATGAGAAGCATTTGCTCTCCTCTTCATCTGTTCTTTCATGTGTCTGATTTTCCGGCTTCTTTAAGGGGGAAAAGACATGCTAAGAAACCCCTGCAAGCCAGAATAGTTCTCTTGTGTCTCCCTCTGATTTTAGCAGTCCAGCTCTCCTAAGTGAGGAGGTCACTGGCAGTTTTGCTATTTTGTAAGGACACATTGAAGATGGGATGATTTGGCTCAATGGTAGCTGAAAGGACTGAGGCTTTGCCAGGATTTAATTGCTTGTGAACTCTGACCTGGAATGAATACAACATGCGTGCTACTGTTCCTCTATAATTTAGCATCCCTTTTTCCTGTGTGGGTTTGGGGTTTTTTTTCCTCCCCCATTTGTTCTGTTAAACCTGGCTGAATGGTTTACTCTTTATAACTACTATCCCTGCAAGGAAGAGACTCTCACTGTTTTTACAGGCCTCTTAAGACTCCAGCTAAAAGGTGCTGGAGATTTGCCTTACTTGCATTAGTAACGTTGCTGGGTTTGAATCCAAGAGCCTCCAGTTCAAATCCCCCCAATAGGCTCCTCACAAAGCAAAAAGGCACTCCTTGAATTAAAGAAACTGATTGAATGCTGCTGTGTAGACCACTAATGTGCTACAAGGGTACTCCGTTCTTTAGCAGGGATTGCGATGTGCTGCTAGGGGACTTCTCAGGCACTGTGACTTAGAAATTACATGGTGCTACACCAGCTCTGGGACTTGTAGATTTGCATTCACTCTGCAGCTTCATTAAAAATTTTAACTAGGACATATTTAGACTACTCAAGCTGCTTCTATAGGGTTGATTATTTTGTCTTGTCCTTAGAAAACAGCTTATCCTTGTGAAAATAACGTAGAAATTGTACTATTATATTTAGTGCTGCAAGCTTTGCTGCTGCTGTTTTCCTTTCCTTTTGAAGCCGTGGAATTTCTGACAAATAATGTCTTCTTTCTGAGTTAAAATCCACCATTGTAAGGGCATATTCTGTGCCTTTTCCATTCTCACAGTGAATTCTATGAACCTCTGTTATTAGCATTGCTATTGCCTAGAGAATAAAGAAAAGGAAGGAAGGATATTTTGGTGAATAAGATACAAGATGCTTCAGACTTGTCATCTGATCCAAGAAAGACTATTAAATCCCTGCATACCTCCATCCTGTCTATAAAGTGCACATAGTAATATCTGCTCACCTCTGGAGCATTGTGTGTACTTTAATTTGTTGAAGGATTTTGAATCTCTGCTTTGGAAGCTTTTATAGAAATGACAGTGCTAGTCTCATGACTGCAGGTGTTTTGTTGTTTTTTGGTTGTGAAATCTGATGCAGAATCATTTTCCTTATACAGAGATGAGGTGCACAATCTGTGATTTAGTTGTCAGTGTTGAAATGCAGAAAAAAAATTGTATAAATATTTCCTTTTGTAGTACTCAAGTGTCCTGAACCATCTCCCTAAACACAGGCTGTTTTTCCTCCATTAGACTAGCACTGTTGAGCCTGAACACTGTTAAGCCTTATTGTGGGGTTCGTCATAGTTGAAATGATTTATAATTATCACAGGAATATTTGCAACATACACAAACATTAGTACTCATATAATTTTTCTGTTCTTAGAATAGGAATATCCAATGTTACAAGCTGGAGATACTTAGATTGTTCTCCACAGAAGTACGTGCAAATAATGAAAGTATACAGACAAGGCGTAACAGCTTTAAATAGAACTAGATAACACAGGATCAAGTTAACTTTATGTATTATTCCATTCACTTCATTTTAAATTGGAAAGATCAAGCTTATCTGAAATGAAATAAAGCTGCCTCAGCATCTTTACTCCATGATGGCATTTGAGACTTACTTTCTCCTGTGAAAGCACTGTTCATTTCTGTGGAATTCTGCTGGTGTTGCATGTTCATTATCATCTGAGATCCAGAAAGTCTTAAATTTTGAGATGTTCAGTACATTCAGTTCCATGGAAAGCCTACAGTAAGCAATCGGTCAATGAAGGAACACTCCTCACCAGTTCATACAGTTTCAGGTTTCTTATGTGTATGTTTAAACAAAAAAAAAAGGGCAGGCCTAAATGCTGTTTTCTGTCTTTTATTTTTTTCTGAGAGTAGCAAGAAATTGTTATCAATCACACTTGATAAAGCTCAGCCTTCATAAGAAAGGCAATGAAGAGCAAACTGCACCAGGGTGTAAGACAGTTTAGAGTAGAACAGTGATGAAAATACTTTACAATCCAAGTAGCTTTTTAGCAGCTTGTCTGAGAAAAAAAGACTAAGTTCCAAAGATTTTTGAACAAGCATTTGGGCTCCTTAAACTGCCTGTACATTTTGTTGTATTCTATATGCTGGAAATCTGATTTGGAGCAGCACAAAGGCTCTGACTAACACAGTCTGGGCATTATGTTGTGACTGTCTCTTCATTGAGAATGGCCAGCTTTCCTGATCCTGCACACTGTACTATTTGTTATCCTGTTGGAGGAATGGAAGAGCCACTGTAATTTTTTATTCTCCTACGTTTGATTGAGGAATGTATGTGTGTGCATTGGTTTGTGCTGGTTTTGTTTCAGATTTGTTTTTTAATTAATTATCCATAGTGTGTATCGTGGACTGAGTAAGGCTTGAATAATGCTTGCAGTTGCTAAGAAATCACTAAAGACTTTTTTTTTCTCTTCTGTTTTGATTCCCCTATTTGTCCTTCCCTAGTTGCTAGAATTGATTAACTCAACTCTGTAGTTATGCACTGTAGGTGAGCTTTCCTGTCACAGAGGTCTTAACAATAATTCTCATCTGGTTATGAGCTTTGATGTCATAAGAAATGTGATCATTTAATGGTGTTTCTTAGAAAACAAATAATACAGCATCCACTAACCATCTAATTTGCTTTGCCATGGATTTTGGTCAGCGCTAAACTTTTTGCAAGAGTCACACTTGTTGAACCAATTTTAAACACGATTAAGAGCAGCCAGCTAGTTTCTGAAGAAATACCTGCCCATTATTTTTCAGAAAACTCCCGCTGCTTATTTTTTTAGTATGTGTAAGTGTTGGTAATTTTCCTACATGCAGCTGAAGAGCTGCATTTCTGATGGTTGCCATTGGGTGGTGCCAGGCAATCGGTATAGACAGTATGAGACAATGGTCTGGTTTTGCACATCCCAGAAATCAGACGAGATTTAAAATCTGATCTCAAATAATTTACAGTGCAAATAAATGAAGCAGCCAGTGCAAATAGTCACTTTGATGCCTTTTTTTATACTTAACATAAAGGAAGGGTCTGTGTGATACATGCTGTTTTATGTGTGCCCGCTTGTGTGTGTGTATAAATGTATATGCATACATATGCATGTGTGTAAAGTTTGATCTAAAATTTGGTTTTGCCTTAAGGATACTTATGCCTTGTTTTTGATCACGTTGTACTAATGTGCCTTAATTAATTGCCTTCTTAACGTCTCTGCTAATCTTTGGGCTTTTGTTGCTTGCATATGTATTTATTACAAACTTGATAAGTGTTAAAGCTGATTGGAGACAAATGATTGATTTTGAACTTTAGAGAAACAATATCTACTTAATGCATGTTTAAGAAGACTAATTTACTACCTTAGCTCACAATTGAGTGCCCAATGAGAGCAATGAAATATTAATATTTTAAAGTCATGTTTTAAAAATCTCCTGTCTACCTGGATCAAAATCTATATTATGTTAATTATACAGACGTACCAATTATTCTTTGAGCTATCTAAATCAGTTTCTGAAGTATTTTATTTCTAATAACAGAGGCAAAAAAAAAAAAAAGGGAATGTGGTTAATGAGAGGGAGACATAAATGTTTATTGAATGTTACAATTGACTAGGCTACTGTTTGTGTAAGATAAAATTATAATAGTTGGGATTAAAAAAAAATATTGGCAATTGATTTCATGGATTAGGACTATCTAAAATGCTTGATTTCACGTTTCTGTTTATATTCACTTTTAATAAAGGGTTTGAAGGTTTATGTTTATAAAACTGTACCTTTAGGGTAGGAAGAACTAACATTCACAAATCATTTGCTCTTGAGCACCTTTTGTTAATTTATGAAATGAAATGCAGCATGCAGTCTGGCAACTGAATAAGCTAAAATTAAAACTGATTTGTTTAACTTTTATGGGTTTGTAGAGCTTGGGAGTTACATAGAGAAAACCAGTAATTCTTCTGACAGGTTTCAGATGATTCTGTTTTCTCACAGACAGTCATAACGTTAAAATAAAAACCAAACCCCAATCAAAACTACAAAAAAACCCCCCAAACTGAAAATAACATCCCACTTCCCCAATCTTTCTTTCTTTCTAATTTAAAAATAAAATTAACCCAAACATAGCCTAATAAATGAGTTGAGTAATTCCAAATTCACAAGGATAACTTTGGAGGATTGGCATAAATAACCCACAACAGCCAAACATGAATCTTCCTTGTAAGAATCGGTCTCCTTACATACTCATTTTCACCCGCACGAACGGGATTAAGACCCACTTATATCCCAGATGATGTCCTGAGTAACATTTTGTGGCTAAAAGCCTCTAAAATATTTGTAATAATTTAGATAATGATTATTCTGTCTAGACCTTTTACCCTGTGCTAGACTTTCATTTAAAGGTTGGACTTTTTTTCAGAACATAAATCAGTGGCAACTGTGCACATTTGGACTCTCCAAAGTTTTACTTTGAGAGTGTTTTCTTAAAGCATTCCAAAACACTGAAATCCTAGAATGGCAAAGGAAAAAAAAAAATCAAGCCAAAGGTAAAAGCAAAAACTATTTATGGACCATTTTGCCTCTAATCTTAAAACTGAGAGTACTAATAGCACCAGCGATGAGCTTTGCTGATTCTTGTAGTTAATGCTTTTCATGAAGTCAAATTTGATTGACATTTCATCATAAATTTCTATTGCTCATAACAAATATTTCTTTTCCTCTATTTGCAAGTGCCTTTTTAAGATGCTTCCTTTAAAACAATGTAACAGTCATTTGCAGCTTTTATGGCATCTAAGTGTATGCTGTTCTGCTGGCTTGGTTCTACTGACATTTTAACATTGTTAATAATCACTGGCCATTTGTGTATGCCGTGGAAACGCATAATGTGCTTTTATATAAAACACTGTTATGAGGGCTCATTATCTTGTGAGGCAGCAGTTATAATGAAAATTAAACAACTGCAAACTTGCTTTGCAAGTGTTTTTTAAATAAATTTAACCAGGCTGATTCACGGCTCCTACCTGATTCTGCAGGGTTATATATCAAAGCTGTTGGAGAGTTGTATGCATAAATTCCTTCATGCAATCATGAGAGCTATGTGCGGTACGCTTTCAGTGCTCTGCTAAAACTGATCAGGAAATGCTTGTTGCACAGGCGAGATCCTAGCAGGGCATGAAATAACTGTAAACCTTTGAAACTAGTCTCCATGGTATCAATAGTAAAATGGACTTTACAAATGACCTTTTACTTACAGGTAGCCACAGAAATACTAGATCTGCAATCTATAAGCTACTCCCACTGTTTTACTAAACATTCAAAACACTGTCTGTCTACAATTGCACGATTAGAAATTGCCGAAGTAGCTGCACTTCTCAAGCAAAGGTTGAGAAAGTAAATATGGGCTATTCAGTTTTTTGTTTATAGACTGCAAGGATTTACCAAGCACTTTATATAAGGATCATAATTTTTTAGAACTTCTT
Source organism: Psittacula echo (assembly GCF_963264785.1). NCBI lineage: Eukaryota > Metazoa > Chordata > Aves > Psittaciformes > Psittacidae > Psittacula > Psittacula echo. The sequence goes on from NC_137739.1 coordinate 33,195,027, forward strand.
CATGAAATTATTTGAACAATAACTACTTTATTATGAAAGTGAATGATTTATGAGAAATCTGGGTAGAATTCTCCATGGTATGTGCATTTTAGCAGAGTTACTCTATCAGAGGATCTAGCCATTTGAAATACACTTTTAAAATTACTGTTGCCGAGCACCCTCTCACAGCTGAGCTAACCAGGGCAGTTTCTGTAATTCCTGACATGCTTCCTTTCTGTTAGGATGCCAGATTACCAGATTTGTGCTTGTAGGAGTGTATTTGACTGCTCCTCTGTCTTTTATTTTAATGCAGCATGTAGATGCAGATTGTGCCAGTACTGCAGTAGTTAGGGAAACCAGATTTCCCTTTTTTTTTTCTTTGCACAAGTTTGATTTTGAAAGCTACCAAGGCATGAAACAATAATTCAGAGAGGCTCCATTTCAAATTACCTTTCTTCATTAAAAAATGAAATAAAATAACCAGGAGGTCTAGCACATTATGTCACTAAGTCACACAGTAAAAAGGACCATCAAAGAATGGTGGGAATTATCACAGCAGCTTGCTCCTTGTTAGAAGCATTTACCTCATGACCCTTTCATTTGCCTACTGCCACTTTAGTTTAAGAGTGACAACACTGTATAGCAATCTGCACTTTCCGCTGTGCCCCCCTCTTCCCTTTCCTTTAGCGCCAGATGCCTTTGTAGAGCAGGCTGGTGAAGAAGTGAACAAAACCTTGTGGGATAAGTCTGACACTGGAAGTTAATGATTATCAGTCGAAACAAAACACTTGTTTACATGTTGTAGTCATTAGAGGTTCCAGTCAGTCATACCTCGGCTGGGATTCCTGCCAAATGTTTTGAGGGTTCTTTCACAAGCTGTGCAGTTTTGTAAATACAAAAGCACTCTTATTAAGCCTTTTTAGTATTAGACTGTGCAATTAAGATTATGGGTAATTAGATTTCTGTATTTGGCATAGAATGGTCCAAGATACACACGCAACTTTCCTAGCCACAGGATACCATCGGATCTCTATTTGGGTGTTCCATTACAGATCAATGACTAAGAGAAGCTCTTTTGTATTGTGCACATTTTTTCTTTATTAAAAATTGCACTCAAAACTTGGGGCGTTATGGATATTTCCTCACCTTACTGTCAGCACGTCTCTTGCAGCCATAAAACTTTCTTTTTTGATTAGCATGTCTCAATTTGCTGGAAACACTTTGCTTACATCTCTTTTAGTATTGCCGGCTTCTCGTTTCAGCTTTATTACAACTAGGACTAAGGAGGTGATTTGACTATGAAGGAATTTAGGAAAATTTCCAGTAAGCTAAGGATGATTTTAAGTTAACTGCAGGATAACAGAGTTGTAGAAATGAATGTTTCTTTTAACACCTGTGAATTAGTCCATACCTGAATAAATGATTCCTTTGGTATTTGAAGCTGTTATAAAACAGCTCAAATCCCACCATTTTCTTGAAAATACTTTAATCATGCAAAGATGCATCTAATACAAATAATCGTGTGAGCTGGTGAACCTGTTTCATGTATTCTTCTGCTTTGGCAGAATACTCTGCATTGAACATGATGGTAAATAATTTAAGGTTTGGGAGGTCATTTTTGTTACTGTGAATTGTAAGACAACTGTATCTTCCATACATATTTTATCTCTATTTTTTCTTTGCCAAAGAAGATACCGTTTTAGTTGCTCCAATGCAGGACCGCTCGCTTTGACATTTCCCGGTTGTCTGTAGTGCTAGGCAATAATTAAATATCAGGTGCATAAGCTGCTCTTTAATTTGACATGTGTGCTCCAGGCAATAAACACATGCAGTGCAACGTGGGAGTGTAATTGCTAAGGAATAAAATCTTGTACCAAGTGAGATCATTGTATCAGGTACTGTGTGACAGCTCATTTGATCATTATGCCCAGGCTAAAGAGGTTGCCTAATTAGTTTCCATTAAAACTCACCCTTTAATCAGGAATTATTCTTGCATAAAGAATGTCACTTGGTCCAGATGAATGAACAATGGTTCGCCCTTGAGATTCAACTATCTGTTACACTTGGGATGCCATATGTCTTTTCAAACAATTCAGCTACAACAGTACTCTGGGAGTTTGGATCTTGTAGCATTACACAGCGTTCTATAGAAAAAAATCACTATGATATTCTGTGTATACTTCATCAAGCCAGAGAATCTATGTTCCAGCAGCAGAAAGTGTGTTGTAAACACACAAATGACTACTGCGTCTCTCTTAACTAATGTGTTTTAGTTGTATGTATTTTGTAAGTGACATATATGGCATGTATGCTATTACCTGGAGCTAGACTTTGGTCTTTCACCTAGACATGTCAAGGTTCATCTAAATTTAATATTTTGAAGGGAATCAACTTTCTAGCTTTTTTTTTTTTTGTTTTGTGACAATGACTTTGTCAGCTGAAGCTGATCACAAAAGTAACTGTGATGCCTCCCTCCCCTACCATCTTGTAGCTTAAGTGCCTTCTCCGTGCTCCCACAAGACACCCGAGGCCGAGCAGGTTACTGGGTTCATGCTATCACAGACGTGAAGCTCAGTTGTTGGGTATGTTTCAATCTGAGCCATGGATACACTTCTGCAAGTTCCCAATTGTCCAGCTGAGTTGGCTCATCTGCCACATAGAAACTGCAGTTACTTGTCTGAACTGACCAGAAGCTGCTCTCCAGAAGAGGCTTCTCTCTGGCACCACAGGCTACCGAACGCCAGGTTGGGAGGAAGTCCCCCAGCACTTGTAGTCAGTGGCCTCGGTTAACTCCCTTAATATATCTGCTCCTACAGATGTGAACTGGTTTTGCAATATTTGCAAAATGCCATGGGCTGAACTGACAGTTTGAAATGCAGTGTGTAGGCAGAGCTGCTTTCCCCAGAGACATCCTGGTAGTTGGCTGTAAGCTAAGTTTCCCTTCTGTTTTGGAAGGATGATCCCACAACATGTCAATGTCTGCACTGACTGTATCTGCCAGTGCAGTGTCTATCTTTCTTTTACTTGAATGGTTTATGGGACACCCAGCAAAACAAGTCTCAAAAATGCTTCCTCAATCTTTTTGCATCTAGGACTGTTGCAGAACCCTATTGCATTTGGAGGGATAAATAAATGTTCTGCGGGCTTTGCATACCTGGAAGCAATGCTTGTTACAGAAGCAACTGCAATCTAAGGTTGCACGAAAGATTGCCACAGACATTAAATCATTTGTCATGGAACACGTATCATGCAGGATGCCTACTCAAAGTTCATTCTTGGTAAGTCTGAATGCTTTAACCTTCATAGTTAAACTTAAACCATATGAGCTCTTGCACTGCAAGAGTATCCAAGGCAATGGAAGGACATGCAGGCAAGATGAAATTCAAATACTTAATAATTCTTATTCCTATTGCTCCAAATGACCCCATTCTTCATACCCAATTGATGATATGTTATACCCAGAGTGAATGAAGTAGGTGGAAGAAGTGGCTAAAGCATATAATTAACATGTAAAATCTGAGGAGAAGAGAAATGTTTTGATGATCTAGTATTACTCCCTGCATAGCAGAGGCTTTTAATTTACTGGTGCTCACACTCTGATCTATGTGTTTAGGAAAATAAGTATTTTGCATTGTCTGAGAGCTGTCCACCTTTACCTAATACTTTCTTTGTAGCCATGGTCAATCTCTGATACATCAGAGGAAGATGGAGAAGAATAAATGTTTTTGTGAGCACAGAAACAGAATTTTGATTTCCTCTGGCTTCCTGCACTTGCTCCATACTATTTTGGCATTCTCAGATGTATTTTACACATCCTTCTAATATCTCCAGCAAGCATGTCCTTAGTTCTCCTTCATGTTCTCAGTGCCACTCCTAGTTTCTTTCCATGTCTCCTACCTGTATTTGGCCAGGCTTCTGGAGAAATACACTGTGGCTGCTTCAGAGTTGCAGACTGACTGTTGTCAGTTGCTGTCTCTTGAATATTAGTCAAAAAGGATTTGTTGCATCTTATACTCCAGACCCAACAAATGCCTGGAGGGGCTCCATGAGGATGATGATTTATGCAAATATTTTAGTGAAGCTCCTATAGATTTTATCCAGACTGCTCTGGTGGCATGCAGTGATAAGATTAATTATTGCCAGAATGATGTGAATTATCTGGCTACTATCTTTATTTTTAAGGAGGTTATTGATAGCTCAAAACCAAGGAGATATGTTTAGTAATCATGAAGTGCCTTCCATTCTCTCTCTTAAAAGCCTGGGCATTGAAGAACACACAAAATCTTTGTCAGTGATCTCAGAGAAATTCTTTGGCAAAGAGACTAACAAAACTGTTAAAGAACATTTTGAAATTCAATAGCGTTTATGGGGGAAATAGTAATGCTGGTTTAATAATGGGTAAATTTAATAGCATTAATAATAGTAACATTTGGTATGAAGGGCAACATGCACAAGACAGGAGATCCAATTTGCCTTGAATCAGGTCACTGTCTTTAACCAGCTGGGTTTTGTGCTAAACATAGCGTTTTATAGTCTTGATTTTTTGGATGCAATCACTGCGTTTTCCCTACCCAACTAATCTTTTTGATTATAACAACAAATTCTACAGGTTTTGATTGTTTGTTTAAAGAGCAACTTTTTTATTATTTTAAAAAGTGTGGGTTTGCAATCTAACTGAAAATTCCCTTTTTCTCACATAGTGGCAGAGGACATGGGAACATCTAAGTTTCTTCATACCATGCCTTCAATGCAGTAGCTTTAGCATGTTCCCTCCCTCTTTCCCCTGTGTTTCCTCTGCAATAAAAAATGCCAAGTGTTTCAAGCTTTCCTTCTGTGGATGTATTTCTGTGACTGCAATTATGACTGTTGCCTGCTTTTGGATCCTGTCAGCTTCCCACTTCTTTCTTTGTGTTCTTTTCAATGTAGGATAGACAGAACATACAAAATTATTCCATAGAAGAGTATACCATTGATTTATAATAATGAGGCTGTTTAATTTTTGAACTTTGTGAAGATAAGGAAATACTTCTACTTCAAATGCAATGCCATAAATCAATTTGAGTTCATTCTAGACTTGACCCAGCTTTACTGAAACGTTCATAACTTAGCAAAATTGGCTCAAATTCTGATGAAAATCTGCTTTGAGATGCATCACATTTGGATTAAAATCTTGCTGTGTCCCTACTATAATTATTAAACATATCTAATTATCTTCAGCAACAAGCATAAACCAAAAATTACTGAAGAAAATTACTTCTACTCTGAACAAATATAGGGGCTAAAAACAGTTCTGGGTAAGCATTCAGGGCTACTTTTACATTCTTCAAGCCTGATTGCCAGGATCTAAATTTTATATCTTTTCCACAAAACACATTTTTCCGTTAAAAATACATATGTTTATCTTTGTATTATAAAGTGGGAACTATTTTTATTACTCTTGCTGTTAATCCAAGTAATCTTTTGTGTTTCTATAAGAAATTCACTAGAGTGGAATCAAAACATTGTTCAGTATAGAATTAACCTTTTCCACATGCAAAAAGCAAACTAAACTGCATTCAATGTAAACAGAGTAAGAACCATCAGCATTACTCCATGTAATATCCTGGTACTTTACAGTCCTTTTGGACCTGAACATATCAACTATACTTCAGAAGCCTTCATAAACTTGTATAAATGTTTTCTTTTGCAATGATTTTTCAAAGTTTCCAGTAACAATCATTTATTGGCCTCTTGTGAGTTGTACTTCATAGATTGAATATTATCAAGGAAAATAAACTCGTTTTGTTTTATTTCTCTGGAAGGGCTTTCTAAAAGAATTCTATTCAAAATCTACACATTGGATCATATTCTGCCCCTAGCTATGGTATCTGATAAAATGCCATTGATTTCATTACAGTCCACTTTGACTCTGGCACATTTCCATGTACTCCAAGCTGCCAGTATAACTGAGGAGGGAAAACTTGACCTGGGGTATGTTTTGCTTCAGAAAGAACTGCGTTATTTATCCTCAGTGAGGAAAGCACAGCAATTCACACTTTACGCACACTAAGAACTAGTCCTAGAGTGCTGTTGTAAAGGTCCCCCCTTGCAGAGCTCTCCAATAATGTGCTTCCTGGAATAGTTAGCTGCAAGCACTTGCACATGGGGAACTGTGCTCAGCTTCAGCTCGTGGCCTCATTGGGAGTGTGAAACAAAAATTGAATTTAGACATTATGCAGGTCAGGGGCTAAGGGTGAGTTCTGCTATAAGAAAGAGGGACTGGGAAAGAGACCAAGGGTACTGCAACATTGGACTTGCTGCTGCTGCTATGATAGGAATTTTGAGGGCAGGAAATGCTCTTGCTGCAGTGAGGAGGACTCTGTGCTGTAACCCACCCCAGTATCCCTGCTGTCACCAGCCTGATCTGCTGGGGCTCCTATAGAACAGAAATAGGTTTGGGGACAATCAGTATTTTGAAACTGATTGCCAGCCTAAGAAATGGCCAAAATTTTTTATACCTAGATCTGGCCATAACTGCCCTCCACCCCATAAATAGTCTTGACGGGGGGAAGGTGGGGGTGAAGTGTGGATCCTAGATAGGCTTCTCCATAATTTACAGGTGTAGCCTGGGAGGTCTAGGCCTGCTCTACATGACAATAAGGAACTGAAGATGTTTTGCAAAAACTGTGAAATGGCATGTCATATGCTAAAGACTATCCCTCTGTGTGACTGCTCTGTTACAAAACAAAAGCTGTTTTGCTTTGGAATAACTACTGTGAGAAAGGGAATTTATTTCCACTGAAATATATTCTCAAAATTTATCTGTGTATTCGAGTTGATGTTTGCCAGCTTTTATCTCCAACCACGAAGCTAGCAATTTTGTCTTTTTATTACTTTCGAAGTTAATGTTACTTTCAAAACATCTCATTCTGGAAGGCATACCAAATATACAAAATTCAAAATAACTGTTAGAATTGGGACCAATCAACACTTGGGGTTTGGGTTTTTTAAATAAACAATATTTACAGCAGGAAGGATCTACACATCATCCTTAACCATTAGATTAGTATAACTAAAAGTAAAATGAAAAATATAATTTTAACAAGATTATGATGTATTCATCTTTGAATTTGCTCAAAAGGTATAGAAATATTGTGCTTTGCCTTCTGTTTTTTGAAATGTTGTTCTCCAACTTTTTAGAAGTCCAGCTTTCATGGGAGCTTGCATCTTAAGTTCAAAAGCAGTATGCATTTACAGCTGACTTCATTTTGAAAGCTTTTACTGTTCATTCTTTCACATAGAACATTGAGCAAGTAATATTCACAGCCCTCATGATAATAGGCTTGTTGGGACAGGGAAGACATCTTTCCTTCTTGTTCCATTTGAGTTAATACATCTGGTTTAGCCACTTGAGAAATAAAGTTGGCATCTACAACCTCTTGTTTAAAAGATGTCTAGAGCCCATGCTCTGTGGTCTGTCAAGAGTGGTTATGAAAGGGTCTCTTTTGAGCTTTGTAGAAAAAGGATTTTTATTCACGTCTTAAACTTAGTTTAAAACCAAGTACCATTTATGATTCTTATTTTTTTGTGTTTAGTAAAGCTACCAACTGCTAAAACAGGACAGATGTACATGTTAAGTTGTATTGAGAACTGAAGCAGAAGCACACAGATGTCACAAAGGGGACATGGAAGATGTCTAATGCTTTTACTTACAGGAAAAAAAAAGGCACTAGTGTGGGTCTTCAAAAGTGGAGTATAAGCTTTCAATGGAAATGACTGGAAACTTATATTTGAGTTGGCCCAAAACACTGCAATAACTAATATCTGTAGGGAATAAAGGAAGGATCAATATGTGCAAGTGCTCTGGTTATTTAAGCATTTGCTAAAATGGTATAACTGTCAAGTCAGAAGAAGGCCCTGCTGTTATTTTAACTGGAAAATAACATAAATGAGAATTCATATATCTTTATACATGCTTAAAGAAAACCACAAAAACTTATTCACATCACAATTTTAGTGTTTACTAACGTTGGCAAATTTTAAGAGCTTGTTTGACATGCATACAATTTGCACATTATAGCTGCAGACTGCTTGGCCAGAAAGTTGAACCAAGGATAGTATCAACACTGCTACAGTCACAGTACAACAAACAATTGTATGGGCAGCAAAATGGCCACTCTGTTGCTTGTACATGGTCCTAGAAGGCTTGGGCTGGCTGATGTTACTGGAGAGGTTAAGAACATGATGTGCTCAGTGGTTATTGCTGGCAGACAGCAGCTGCATCCGCTGCGGCAGATCTGGCACAAGTAAAGGCTCTCCTGTGGGATCCAGTCTTCCAGTCTCTTGTCCCTGCTCCCTCTCCTTGTCAGGAGTAGCTTGGTCCCTTCTCCTCAGAGCAACAAATCTGTTTCTGCCCATATGGTTTATAACCGTTTAGTTTGGTTTATATGGTTTTATATTTAGTTTGGTTTTATATGGTTTATAACCATTTCAAGGTTTTAACTGTTTTAACTGTTTATTATGTTTTATTGAGATATGGACGGACTGTGTGAGCTCTCAGGTGGGTGGGAAACTGGCTGCACCAACAGGCTAAAAGGATTATCCGTTCAGGGTCCAACTGGAAACTGGTTACTAGTGGCATTCCTCAATACTAGGGCCAATTTCCTTTAATGACTTTGTTACAGAGCTGGACATGGGATGAAGTGTACCCTCAGTGAGTTCACAAGTGACACTATGCCTCGGAGCAAGTCCAGGAATCCAGACCAACCTTGGCATGCTGGAGGAATGGGGCAACAGAAATCTTACGAAGTTCAACAGAGCCAAATGCAAAGTTCTGCACCTGAGGTGGCAGACTGGCAAGGATGCACTTATGTGGCAAAGCAATTTGGGTTTGGCCAAAAACAAATCAAACCTTAGTCAGCTGTGTGTACTTGTGTCAAGAAAGGTGTTGTGGTTTAAACTCAGCCACGCAGTCTCACTTGCTCACTCCCCCCCCTTCTTCCCTCTCCCCTGCTCCCAGAGAGATGGGGAGGAGAATGGAAAGAATGTAACTCCCATGGGCTGAGATAATAACAGTCCAGTAACTAAGGTATAACACAAACCACTGCTGCTACCACCAATAATAATAATGATAAAGGAAATAACAAGGGAAGAGAATACAATACCACCCGCCGACATTATACCCAGCCCAACCAAGCAGTGAAGTAGCCCTTCTGGGTAACTCTCAGTTTACATCCTGGGCATGACGTGCTCTGGTATGGAATACCTCTTTGGTCAGTTTGGGTCATATGTCCGGTCCGTGCTTCCTCCCGGCTTCCCCTTCTCCCTGGCAGAGCATGAGGCTCAGAAAGTCGTTGGTCAGACTAAACATTTGAGCAGTAACTAAAAACATCGGTGTTATCAGTGCTGTTCCCAGGCCGAAAGTCAAAAACACAGCACTGCACCAGCTACTAAGAAGGAGGAAAAATGACTGCTGCTGCCAAACCCAGGACAGTATCCACCCCTCATTCCATATCATTCACATCATGCTCAGATCACACATTTTCAATATACCATCACTCTTATCTCATATATATACATCTATATACATCCACAGGGAGAGAGAGATCATTCCTTAATGCATGGACCAATCCCTATAAAGATGCTGAGTCCATCCAGTCCATGATGTCGGGCTCCATCTCTTGTAACAGTCTTTCAGAGCAGGAGAGGCTGTGTGCAGTGTTCACACTCATGAATAACCTGGGCAATAGTGTCTATTGTTAAGTCCACCCCTTGATCATGAGTCCATCTCTATGTTGCATCTCTGCCCTGATGGACTGAAGTGTCATGGGCCTACCAGGCTTAAGATAGTTCACCCTCCCCTGCAGCAGTTTCTGCAACTTGTCACTGGGCACTCCATACAGCTGCCTTCCATCTCTGACGCCTCTAAAGCACTGGAGGGGCCCAGTGGACTAGATACTCATCCACAGTGTCCCACACACCCTGCCAGTCATGACTGTCCAGCCTTTGGGAAAACCTCTTGATCCTCCTATATCGTCGTCTAACCCTAGATAAGACTCAAACCCAACTCTGCTTAACTTGCGAGATCAGACAAAATGGTCATGGGTAAAACACAGTCTGTATGTGTGCCACCATGGTGATCCCCATCACAATCAGCAGGCAGGTCTCAAGGGTACCCAAAGGACATTCAAAACCTTCAGAACTCTCAAAAGATGCTGCTGTACTTGTCACTGGGGTTGGTGTAGCTGCTGTGCTTGCACCACCAACTTCTCTTTTTCTGAGTCCAGATCTTCCTCCTCTGCCTTGCTGGGAAATGCTGCGTGGTCTCCTGCATCCTCCACTTGTTCCGGGTGGCCGAGGCTGGACCCAGCTGAGAGTCCCAAAGGTAGTATCTTGCTCCCCACATCCTCCTGGGGCTCGGGCTTGCAGGGCTTAGCTGGGATTCTGCCTGGGGGTGCTATCCGTCGCTGCAGGGCTGGGCTCGGCCACAGGGTAGGCTACTCCGCCGCATCCTCCCGCTGCTCGGCAGCCACCTCCTTCCCCTCCTCGACCGCCCCGACCTCCTCCACTGGCAGCTGCTCCCTCCCGGCCTCCGGCCCCTCTCCTGCCGCCTTTTGGGCCCCGGGGCTGCTCTCTCGGGCCGCTTCAGCCACTGCTGACTCCCAGGGCCACTCCTTCTCAGCTTCCCTCAGCATCATGAAGACAGAGGGGAGGATGAGGGCCAGGATGGTGAAGAGCAGCGTGATGGCCAGGTACAAGTCCACGGCCATGTCCATTCCACCCTACTGCCAAAGCCCTCCCGTATTACAAGCCATTGCCATCAATTACAGTGAAACAAGAACCTTCACCCACGCCCCCCATCTGATAGACACTAACACAGCAAATACCGGCTGTAAGGTATGACATGCTGAAACTGTGAGATCAAGATGAAGAACTTTGAGAGCCAATAAATCAACATTGTGACAAGTGACTATTAATCCAAAACACTGAATGCTTATCACAAATACGATTAGACACACTCCAGTCAGATCTGTTGTTATCTCAACCCTTCATGCCCCATGTTGGGCACCAACAAGAAATGTCGTGGTTTAAACTCTGTCAGCCACGCAGTCTCGCTTGCTCACTCCCCCACTTCTTCCCTCCCCCCCTCTCCCGGAGAGACTGGGAGGAGAATGGAAAGAATGCAACTCCTATGGCTTGAGATAAGAACAGTCCAGTAACCAAGTATAACACAAAACCACTGCTGCTACCACCAATAATAATAATGATAAAGGAAATAACAAGGGAAGAGAATACAATACCACCCGCCGATAGATAATACCCAGCCCAACAGAGCAGTGAAGTAGCCCTTCTGGGTAACTCTCAGTTTACATCCTGGGCATGACGTGCTCTGGTATGGAATACCTCTTTGGTTAGTTTGGGTCAGATGTTCTGTCTGTGCTTCCTCCTGGCTTCCCCTTCTCCCTGGCAGAGCATGAGGCTCAGAAAGTCGTTGGTCAGACTAAACATTTGAGCAGTAACTAAAAACATCGGTGTTATCAGTGCTGTTCCCAGGCCGAAAGTCAAAACCACAGCGCTGCACCAGCTCCTAAGAAGGAGGAAAAATGACTGCTGCTGCTGAACCCAGGACAAAAGGTCAGCAACCTACTGCTGTATCAGCAATAGAGCAGCCAGCAGGCTGAAGGAGGTGATTGTTTCCCCTCTCTCTGGTGAAAGGGAGATGACATCTGAAATGTTGTCTGCAATTTGGGGCTTGACGGTAGACATTAGTAAAGAGAGGCATGTCCAGCAGACTCAAGCACATGGGGTACAAAAAGCATCTTGAGAGTTTATTCAGTCTGACAAAGAGTAGGTGGATCATACTGCTGCCTTCAACTGCTTAATGAGTTACAAAGAAGATAAAGTCAGGCTCTTCCTTAAAAGAAACAGCAGCTTCCTTAAAAGCCTAGAAAAAAACAAATAAACAAAACCCAAAAACCACACACCCCCTCTAAAAAAAACCAAACCCTGAGGCAATAGACACAGGTTAAAACATACAAAATCCCCTTTTGATATTAGGGAAATTTCACACTGATGGTGCTCGAACAGGAACCCAGAAAGGCTGCGAAATCTCCAACTGTGGAGATAATTAAAGCACAACTGAACAAGGCCCTGAGAAATTCAATATATCTTTTGAATTGCCTCTAACCTTGTCTTTGGCCCTGCATTTAGTGGGGTATTTGAACCAAAATGACCTCCAGAGCCTCTTTCAAGTTAAATTATTGTGTGCTTCTATTCTATATCCATTTTCATGTGAGGGTATGACTACCTGCTAAGAGCAGTCTCTACAAATGGAGAATGCTACAGTAAGTTTTCACTTTTAAAATGCAGAAAATTAATGCATTATTTTACATATTAATGCAAGACATACAGTATAAAAGGCCCCTGATGGATTATTTTTTGCTATAGATTATTTGGTTTTTTAGAAGTTTGAACTATTTTGTCACTATCATGTTGCAGGAAAATCTTTTTCTCATAACAGTTTTTTTTTGTGGTGTAATTAACCATTTACTAGATGTTAGGTCACTAACATCTAGGTCATCCTAGCTGCCTGTCAGTGAATCCTAGTTGTTAACTTGGATTCTGCTCATTGCCTGAATTCTGTGGTCTTGATTAGTCTTGTCTGATGATCAGATCCTTTTCTGAAAAAGTATGCTGAATAATTTCTTTTTCTTCCTTTCCTGTGTGAAATTGCTCATTTCCTTCTATTTTTATCATGTGAAACTTTAAAAAAATCCCCTTTTCTCATCTCTCTGCTTACCTTGTAGCTGGCTGCTTTTCATATTCCTCCAGAGTTTTGCTCTTGTAGGCAAAACTGGGTGAATGGATGTACTGAGCCATAGCTTCCAATTGCTCCTGTCTCCACAGCTGCCTACTTCTGTTTACTGATTGACCTTTGTCTCTCTCCTAATGCATATGCAAAAGTGAATGCTATGAAGACATTTGTGACAAAGCATAATATCAATATAATAACATTAACCAAACCATTAATGGGTCAGAAAGGGGGGAAGCACCCCAAACTCTTAATACTGTTGTATTGAAGGCAGACCACTATCTTTGACAGTGGTGCAGGGCAGTGTGTCTTCCCCTGATGCTGGAGCTAACAGAGAAGAAAACTAGGCAATTGCCTCCTCTGTTTTCCTTATGTTGTCTGGATGCTAGTAGCAGTGAGCAAGTTGAACTTTTCAAAACCTTCTCCCAGGAACATGTTTTTCTCAATCCCCCCCCCCCCCTTATCCCATGTATTCTGTCTTTACTTTTTTTATCTTGTGTCTCTTCATCCAGCGGCCTGTGTTTAGAGAAATGGAAGTGAAAAGAAGTGATAAATGGAAGGACAGATATTTTTCCCTATGGTCATCTTTGAATCCTGAGATCTGTTGTCAGGACAGCTTGCCCTTGCAGCTGTAAACTGCTATGCTAAGGTATGAGCTTGAGCCTGGCCTGATGAAGGTCAGCAGCCTAGTCCTTTCCATGTTGTTCTATCCCCATTTGGTGGTAAGGCAGTGAGGAACAAGTGAGAGAATGGAGGATCAGAGAAGCTACTGCATCTCAGTGGCCCTTCGCTGTGGAAAGGCAGTATTAAAATGAGTAATTACAGCTTTATGCAGAGACCATGTTGCTCCCCAAGGCTACAAAAGTCAAAAAATCAGAGTACCTGGGAAGTAAGGCTATCAGAGGAGCTGATTGCAGAGCTCCTAACAGGCCTCAGGATCTATAAATTTATTTCTGTTTTCCTTTGCTAAGAAATTTTGTAAGGAAGCTCATTAGAATTAAAAAAAACCTTCAAATCTCGTCAATGACAAGAGCTGGCAGCTATTTAAGAGAAACTCAAATTTTAGCATTTCAGGAATCATGCAAATAGCTGTTTTAGTGATAGGAGAGGGAAGTAGTTCAGTTTTTTCCAAAGCATCTCCTGAAGTGAAGATCACTAATGAGTAATTTGGAATTGTTGTCAGATCGCTGACCAGATATGAATTTGCAGTCAAGCATTGATACTGCTGCCTGTTAACAACTAACACTAATCACTATCAGTAGTTCTAAGCTTTATGTATGTCATTCCTCTATGAGAAGAAGTTTTCTGGAATTATCAGGTGCATAGTCATTATTGCCAAACACTTCACATGTCTTTGAACCTGAGGTATTTTCTAAGTCTTTTCAAAAAACTACTTAAAAGAAAATTGGCTTTCCATCTGTACCTCTGCTAAAATTGACCAAGAAATGTGTGGCATCCTTTTCCATTGAGTTATGAAGCTACGTTCTAGCTAATAACATATGAGCGAGGGAACTAAAGTGCAAGGGAATGCGCATGCTGAAATTATAATAGACACATACTCATGGAATTACACCTTTCAATGGCTCCTTCACAAAAGAAATGCCAAACAAACCTACCAAAAGAAACAAACAAACAAACAAACAAACCCCCAAAACCACCAAACAACTTACCACCTACCGTATCTGTTTCTCACTGCTGTTAATAAAATAAGTGAATGCAAGAGAGCCAGCTGAACTGAACACTCTGTAGTGAAATAGCTGTTTATACACAAGTATCAAATGCTTTTCATTTGACTTCCAGAGGTAGTCAAATGCACAGTTTGCAGGCTTTTACAAACAAGTCTGGAGAATTGTTAAACAATAGTTAAAATATTCAGCTAATACACATAGCTTTAATCTTCAGCAAGTTAATTTTTCTTGACTGAATAACAACGGACTTCTGGGCCAGGATCAGTGCTGACTTTCATGTTTAGCATGCACATGCATTTATGGAAGAAACCTGGCCTGAGAAACCCTAGGTGGTTAATTTGCCCTTTAGAAAGATAAACAGTCTATTCAACTTCGAATAAAATAATAGTAATTTAACATACCTGAGCCAAAGTAATTACCTTTCACTGTTTCCACAGCATGAAATTGCAGTCTACAATAATTTTGAAATATTGATTCTTTCAAGCATCTGATATTAGAAGTGCTTCTTGAACACATTGTGCATACTGGAAGAAAGTGAAGTTTTTACATGCTGATGTTGAGTAATTTGAATTCTTTTTAAATACAGTATCTACTGTATAGTTTGAGTCTCAAGACTACTGCGTAGTTTGAGACTGTCTAGCAGCTGCAGAGGAGTTGCCACAGAAATTCCTCATACATGCACCTCAGGTGCCATCTGATTTTGTTTATATTTTACGAATTGCTAATATGCAAAATATGCATGTCCCTGAGATGGGCTTTCTTCCTGTTTTTAGTTTGCGTTTTCTCTTGGTTTTGTATCTTCTTGAAAGAAATCAGTTTTGCATGGAGAACACCATTAATAATGAAATGCAGTCTGTGTGCTTCTTAAAAGTCTATTTCTTCCTTATAAATAAATGGTAATTTGTTTTAAAGCATCATTGCACACAGTGTTCAGCTGGCTCTCATGCATTCGATTATTTTAAATAAATGTACCATAAATGGAACAAGTTCTTTCTAATTTGCAAATGATGTGCAACATTTTTCAAAAAAAAGAGAGAAAAAAGAAAAACTGTAAAATTTGTTCTTAACTACGTCTCATTAATGTGAAGCTGTTCAATGACCTGTAAAGATTAAAGAATTAGTGAATTGGTAAAATTATCAGAATGAAAAATCTGTATAATTTTGATTTCAATTTAAAAATCTGCTAAACAGTCTAGCGGGTTTAGAAAAGTATATTACTTTTTAATATCAGTTCCACGAATATCCTAGAATCAGTGTTACAAATGAGCTGAAATAAAAGCAACAAATAGTATGTTTAAACATATAGTGTTACAACATTCTGTTAAAGCTGTTTCTTTTTTTTTTTCTTTTCATTAAAACAACTGAAGACATTTAATTAAGTGACCACTCTGCTAAGTGGAGCAAAAATTAATATACATAAATGAATTTATGTGTGGGCAATGATGCATAATTAAAAATATGCTTCAAATAAAGAGCCAAGGAGAAAGAAAACAGTTTAACAAGAATCTTCAAGAGTGTTGCCTCCTGAGTTTTTAAAGTCAGACACACATAGGTTTTACTTATTGGCAGCATTTGAACTATGACAGAATTCTTTGAAATACTGGAGCTGTGGTATTATGGGACAATGATTTCCTGAAAGCTAGTCTTGACCAGCGAAATCACCTTACTGTCTTGTAACTATTGCGTACTACTCACTTGCTGAAAATGCTGCTTCTAGGCATACCTCATCTTTGCTAGACTTCTATTCAGGAATTACTAAAGCTCTCCTTATGGCAATATATGTCAAAACTGGAGGGCATGGAAAACATGCATATGAAAACTAAATAAACATGGAATATAAATGTAAATTTAAGGAATGTTTCTTTGACACGGAATGATAATATTGATTGTGTTATCTTAGTTGTAGGCTACCTGCTTGGGACAGTAGCTTATCTTTTATTGCTTAGCAGTTTGAGTAAGTCAGCAAATAAAAGGAGCAAACTTCCTTTAAGTGAAAAATTGAGTTATTTGACCTGTAAATCCTTGAATGCTTTGTGTCAATCTATATAATTATCCTTTGTGGGGCATAAGTTGTGGGTTTTTTTTAATGATGAAGACTTCATAAACCATGTTGTATTCCATTCAACCTGGGATTTCAGGCAGTTTCTCCATATTTTCTCTGTCTAGTGAACAAATGTCAGAATGATGAATGTAAAGTTTTTATGTACTGCCCATCTCAGACTCCTGGTAAGGAGTATATAAAGTGTGTGGTGATGGAAAATCAGGCCTGTTTTGTCTTTTCTAACAACCACAAGAAAGAAGTGGATTTGGATTTTGTTTTTGTGGTTCTTGTTGTAATACTTGTGAGTTGCCTTAAAAAAGCTCCATGCTTCTCATGTTATACATTTCTGACGTTTCATTTGAACAATTACTGATAACTTCAACCCTGTTTACTATTGTTGAAGTGAAACAAAGCAGGAAGAAAACTGCAGCAACCACCTACGCACCTCTTGTGGTGATGCTGTAACGCAAATGAGGAAAGGGAGCAACACAGAAAGTCCCCCTGCATGGCTTGCCTCTCCAGCTCCAAGAAATCAACAGCTGCCATTCTGGTGATGTTCAGATTCAGCTGAACTCCCACCCCACTGAAAAAAAATAAACTCCTTTATCCACCGTGGGATTTTATTGGCAAGTTTAGTTCAGTAATGAGAGGGCACTTCGGGGAGTACAAAAGCTAGAGTCCCTAAGGCCATGTATAAAGAACAGAACAGCAACAGTTCTTTACTATTTTTCACTAATAAACACATGTAACAGTAACTGCCATTACTTAATTACTGCAAAGCAGTTTTAAACAACTGGCTTAACACTGTATTAACACAACATAAAAACAACCACACCAGGAGTATCACTCATCATTATTGGATATGGCCCTATTGAAGCCAATGGCATGAAATTAATAGGTGCAGGGTTTGGCCCACTAGGCTCCTGTTGGTCTAGGAATTCATTGCCTCATGCTCAGGTTTTCCATTGCCTTACAGCCCCAGCAGTCTTATTTTCATGAGCTTTCACTGTGTTTTTATTCCTCAATAAGTCTGTGTAGATTTTTTTCATGATACCTATAGAGTAAGAACTTAATTTCTTTAACTAGTATGTTTGTCTACTTTAGACACTAGTTAACTCTGAGAGTGGTAACTATGGAACAAGTTCTGCCTTCAACATGTAAAGCTATTCCCAGAAAGAAGATTAGATCTCATGATCAGATACACTTAAGTAGACTGTTAACTCCTGAAACTGTGCCTTTTCTGTTCATTTCTGTATACTTCCAGGTGGTTTTAGTTTCTCTGTACCTGTGACCTTTGTCCAGCTGTTTTCTTCTTCTATTAGCTCAGTTCTGGAAGCACACTGTGCCTTCCATGAAGGTTTATCAAGATACTTGGTTCTTTTGGGAGTAATGGATATGCACTGAGCAGCCACCTTTCTGTTCCATCAGTGGAGTACTTTTATCCTCTGTGTTGTTAATCACAGTGAAATGTAGAGTCCACAAAGAAAAGCAAAGGCCTAGAGGGTAGAGTATTCTTTTTCAAGGTGCTGCTTTCAGGGATGTATGCAATGCAGGGTTGAAGAGGAAGAAAGAAGTGTTTGTAACAGCTGGTAGCAGATTCTTTGAAGCAATCAAAAAGTTGAGTAGCAAGCTATGTTATTTGCCCATTGTGTAACATTTTAATTGTTAAGAGATTTAAATAATAGCAATTTGGTTTGTTTTGGTCCCCCCGTCACCACCCGCCCCAGCTGTCAAACCTTCATGCAGTTTGACCCAGCAGGAATTGCTTTATAATCTTTTCTCCTGCAATGTTGTGAGCATACAGTTGTTTTCATTTCCTTTCAGGATCATTTGATATAGTGCTGCACAAAAGGCTTTTCTAATTACATGAAAGTTTTGCAAGTATTCTGTAGGGGTCTGCTACATGAACTGATGATTTGTTTTAAAACTGCTTTGATAGCAAATGAAAAAAGGCTTTTGTCAGTTAAGTTCATTCAGTATAAAAAGAGGTGGAGAAAAATGAAGTGCCACAAGAATCAGTTTTAGGACTAATTCAATATATATCTTAATAATGAAGAGGAAAAAATACATGGAAAAAGGATTTAAGATAGCAAAGATACAAAGCAAAGGGAGTCAAAATAAAGACATGGGGCAGTATAGTAAGAATTATTTAGAGAAGTTAGCTGCCTAATTATAAAGTGACTTATATTTCTGAATATTTTGCTGTATAAAGTTGGCAACAGATATAAAAGGAATATAGTAGTGAGAAGTTATACTTTGGGTTTGTGTTTTTAGTATAGAAAATACTATGAGAAGTATTTGGGAACATGCTAAATATTTCCATCAGAATAATACTTTGAAATAGGAAACTTGCTTCCTTGTGCTATTTTGCCTGCTTGATTTACAGATTAAAATTGTCTCTCTTCATGTGTGAGCACTTTCTTCACTTCTCATTGTCTTGTTTCATGATACCGGCTAGAATCTGCATTGTGCCATTCTCCTTAAGGTTTTGCAAGAGAGCACAAGGACCACAAGGGCTAAATTATTTAGGTTTTAATTTCTTCATACTTTTAGAAAATAACTTTTCTAATTCTAGTGTACTTAGAAGAAAGATTCCAGCCTCTTGCCTGCCTTCCCTGCCCATACTTGCAAATTTTCCCATGCTCTTTACAGAAGGAAAAAGAACAACTAAAGCTCTTTTATACAGTGCTTCTGTTTGTCCAGTTTGGACAGTAGGTACTTTTTCAGGTGAAATTATGGACACACTGAGGAATATCAGCTTCTGAAATCCAACCAATGTCCCTCTTCATGAGCAAGATTGTCAATAACAAGTATTCTCCTTTGAGTCCCTTTCACGGGCAATATCCTGACATAAAAGGGTTAGACTCCTCTGACATAACATGAAGATTTTATCTACTGAGTAAATATTGGTGATTCTTTTAAAAATGGTATAGTAACAAAAGCAGATATGAATTAACAGAGTTATAAATACCAGTCATGGGAGTACCACATAGTGACACACACTTTCAGAAGAGACACCAGAGATTCTGTGCTCCTCTCACATTGAACTCAGGGTTTGGTCGTAATGAGGAAGAGAGAAAGCACTGATGAAGGGATCAGTGCAATCAATAGATAAGTTGGTGTCCAGTTACGGGGGTGAGCTGACACAACCGGAATGGCTTCCCTTTAACTTCAGTTTCCTGTTGCAGCAAAGTCCTTTTCAGTCTGGTCAGAGGGTAAACTTGACTGCATTTGTGGTAACTGTGGGAGGTACACTGTGTTCCCCATCTGGCTGATGCGACAAATTACTGTTGAAAGCAGGTTCTTAGGAGAGTGGGAAGGAGAAAATTCAGAAAATGTTTCTTGATCTGTCTGTTCAGATGTGTATCTCACTTCGGACATAGGCTACGCTTCTGCTTCAACTATGTCAACTCAGTCGCTTCAAGCACCCCGGAAATGATTATATAAGACTTTCTTTGAAAAAGACAATCTAATCTTTTTGTACAATGTTATGTATGTAGGGTCTCGAGCGAAAACTCCTATGAAAATTTTGCATTACTTTTTAATAAAGCTTCTTTTTTTTTTTTTTTTTTTTTTTAAGTCAGAATTACTTAGTTGGATACTTGCCAGACAATATTTGTGCAGATACCACTATATATTGGCTTTACCCATGGTCCTCTTGAACTTAAGTTTCTCTCTACCTTTCTGCATGTAAAGTATTATAACAGACTGGAAAAAAAAAAAAAAAAAAAAAGTGGTGTTTTTTGGCCTTCAAATTTCATGGAAAGTCCCCAGAAGTTCTTCTGGTCTGACACGTGTCAGGGGGAGGAAAGAGAATTTGTATTTCCATAGAAAGGTCAACCTCTGTAAAAAGAATTAGTTGAAATCTCTGTGGGAAATACTTTGGAAAATCACTCCCAACTCATCTAATTAAATTCCACTGAAGCTGGCTTTCAAGATGAGGGTTGTTGCAGGAAGATAAACTTTTCATCTGCCATAAAGATTTGCCATTGTATTACTCTTGAAATGTTAACATCACATTTTAGTAATGAAAATTTAAGAGATCTGAGTTCTGTAAGTCAGTTTGTATTGAAATTTCAGTATTGGTCTTCTAAAGCTGGTAAGTAGAAACACTCAATTATGAGAAATATTTGTGAACTTTAGATTTAGAAGACAGTTTTGCATATTTGCCCTAACTTTCCATTACAACAAAGCATCCAGAGAATACTTGATTGCTTCCATTTTGAGAGCTTTCACTTCACTCCACCTCTCTGCCCTGAACCGTGTCTTTGGGAATGTGGCTGCTCCAAAGATAAAAACTGAGCAAAAAGAGGGAAGGTAGCTGTTCAAGAGCTCTACAAAACAAAAAGGAAACAGTATGCAAAAGTTGGCTCTTCCTTTTTATTCAGAGAGAGGGGATTTCTCTTTCCACTCTTCAATCTTCCACTTGCATGAAAGACAAGGGTGCTCAACTGTTACTGAAGTTAAAATAGTCTATTTAATTCCATGGTAATTCCAATTTTCGCTAGTGGATCTATATAATATATGTGGTGTAAACACATTGGGTGTAAGGACAATGATTAATTTTAGTTCTATAACAGAGTAGGAGGAAATTGTTTTGGGGAATTCAGAACCAAAAGGAAAGAACTCACTTTTACTTTTATTCTATCCCCTGCTTTGCTTCAAATGTATCTGTTCCCCTCATAGTCACTTCCTTTGCAGGGGTGGAAATATCATAGAGTTATAGAATCATAGAATAGTTAGGGTTGGAAAGGACCTTAAGATGATCTAGTTCCAACCCCCCTGCCATGGGCAGGGACACCTCACACTAAACCATGTCACCCAAGGCTCTGTCCAGCCTGGCCTGGAACACCACCAGGGATGGAGCATTCACAGCCTCCCTGGGCAACCCATTCCAGTGCTACACCACGCTTACAATAAAGAATTCCTTCCTTATATCCAATCTAAACTTCCCCTGTTTAAGTTTTAACCCGTTATCCCTTGCCCTGTCACAGCAGTCCTTAATGAAGAGTCCCTCCCCAGCATCCTTATAAGTCCCCTTCAGATACTATAAAGCTGCTATGAGGTCTCCACGCAGCCTTCTCTTCTCCAGGCTGAACAGCCCCAACTTTCTCAGCCTGTCTTCATACAGGAGGTGCTCCAGCCCCTTGATCATCCTCGTGGCCCTCCTCTGGACTTGTTCCAACAGTTCCATGTCCTTTTTATGTTGAGGACACCAGAATTATACACAATACTCCAAGTGAGGTCTCATGAGAGCAGGATAAGAGTGAGATCACAACTAATGCTAAACACAATTTTTTAATTTGCTAATATTTTCCTGTAACACCTTATCGTTTCCATTTCTTCAGAACAGCCCTACTGTGGGAAATAAGGCCCCACAACACACTAGTACTTATTTCACAATACCTCCTGATGAGGAACATCTTACTGTTCTTACATTTCTACCCCTTTATCTCCGCCTCTCCCTGCCCTCCTCCCTCCTACTCAGCCCCTGCTAATAGCGGTCTAAATTTCTCAGATTAATCCAATGTGCAAGAAGCTGATACAAACTTGAAAATTAAATGTACACAAAAGCAGAGAGGCTACAGAATGGAAAAGGCACATCCTACTTGATTTGCTCTGGGACAGGCAGACTTATAAACAGATACATAGCTTTGCCCATAGCCAGTATATTCCACAAACCCTTTGAAATATTTCAGTTTCATGTCTGTGATAATTAAAGAGCAATGACCTTCTCATTAGTGCCAAGAGGGCTGATGATGATTGTTCCCCATTTTTCTTAATGGATGCAAGCTACACGCATGATCTTAGAATATCAAAGCAATTCTCCAAGATATTTATTAGAGTCAAAATTATGAAAACACATAGCAAACCTTTAGTTTGAATTACAAGTGTTAATATATGCAGAACCAAATGAATAGCTCATCTTTCTTCCTCTCTTGTATCTTAAATTTTTCATTACAAATTTCCAGGGCTTCAAAGTAGTATCTCACAGTCGGTCCCCTTTTTTCTCTCTTGCATGACAAAGAGCTGTCAAAAATTGTTCCTGTGTTTGTTAGTATATTTCTCTTTTTTCTCTCATCTAAATGTCAAACAACTTAGCTTAAATAAAGCACAGCATTCTTCATCTGGTGCTTCTCAAAAGAAAAACACTACCACAGAAGGCGTATAAAAAGGCCCTAATTAATGTTTCTCATTGATTTTGTTTTAGTGTGATGTATTTTATGAAAAAAATATGAATCCAGAAGGCACTCTCATTAAAATCATTAGTGGCTCAATGTTAGCTGAAAACAGCTCATTCGTTGGTGCACTGTAGTGCTTAAAAGCACGTTCACACACACAGCTTCTTATTTAACATCACAAGCTACTGTTTGATGAAAACTAGCATTAGTTTTGTCAGGTACTATTGAACAATGATGATGAACAATGTACAGAAGCTGTATCAAGGTGAATAATAAAAGTGTACTCTTGCTGTAGCTTGCATATCTCTCTAGGCCCTCTTTCATGCCTAAACCCCAAGAATGTAACTTTCTCTAATTGATTTCTGTGTTACCCTTTGAGAAACAGTAGCAGCCAAAAGAAAAGAATAATGTGATGCCAATTACAGCACTGAGACTTAGAGATGTTCTGGTTTTTAAGCAAATTCATGGAAGATTATTGCTGATATTAACAGAGACAGGTTGCTATTGCAGAACAGTGTACACACTTCTGGTTTTGGTGCAACCACACAGTGCTTGCAGTCATGTGCCCTCTCGAGCAGTATTCTGTAGTCAAAACTAGAAGAAATTATGTGTGCACTTTCCAGAAGACCAAAAAAGAAAACAAAATTAAAAAAAAAAATTAAACGGGTGAGAAGGTATTTTCAAATAGGTAAAAAAACCCCAAACAAACAAGAAGAAGAAGAAAAAAGGTTGGGTTTGTTTGGGTTTTTCTTCCCTCTAATCTGCTGCAATCATTATTATTTATACAGGGCAAAAATGTACTTTCCAGAGCAAATATGCAAAAGTCCTTTCTAAAGAACTGTATGATGGGAAATCATTTTCAGAGCAACACTACATTGTACTAAAATATGACTTTTGCAGACAGAATTATTTCCAATGTAAGAAAGCCATTTAATGATTTAAATCTGCTGTGTTGAAGTAAAACTAACTATCTTCATAAATCATGTGTTGTTTCTGAGAACATTCCAGTAAGTCAGTCAAATTCCGTGAAGTTCCAGTAGAATAATGCAGTAGAATAGTCTCAAAAGTGAGAACTGTTGCTATTGCCATACTCTGACTTGGGGTTTTTTAGATTTAGGATGTACAGAGCTGCAACTTAAGCAGAAACACATTTTAGTATCAAATATATGCATCTTATTTTAAAAAATAATGAAACAATAAGTAATGTTGTTTTTTCTACAGTCTTTGGATTTTTATAAGAATCTTTATGAGCTGCAATAATACAGCTTCTAATAGTATCTCTATACTATGGAACCATACTGAAAAAGAGGACTAGTGAGAGTAGCATATAAGGGGAATAGAAATATCTAGATTAAACAGTATAGCTTTTTCAGCTGTTTAAGCTTTGTAACACATAGAGAAATGACTGAATTCTCATTAATCTGAGCCTTATTTTTTATACATCATTCATTATAAAACTTCACTGAAAACTGAATCGCTGATGGATGTGTACTAATATATGGCACACTCTGCCAGAGAAGTCACATTTTTAGTAGAAGTAACATTTATTCTGGTGTGATAACCATTAATGATGCTGTCAACAAAATTTATGTAGAAAAATAATTACCCCGCAAGTAGCACCATTTAGATCTAGAAGTGAGGAGTAAGCCTGTGTTAATATAGGGTTTAGACTATGTTAATGGTTTAATATTTTTTCTTTATAGAGAACACAATAGTGAGGTCATCTGTAATAAAGATAATAATATTGAACCTTGGTAGTTTTCCTTCCTATGTTTATAGGACATTTATGCCTGAAATATGGTTGAGAGAGCCTTAAAATGTTGTTTTATGGCAACCTCTATGCAGTGCTATAAAGCACTTTCTGTTAATGATAAATAAACTATGGAAGATCTATGTCTTAGTAAAGGGGTGTGTTCTTTCCCTTGTGAACAATCTGACTGTAGTGATGTTTAACTTACCATAGTTGCATGAACTCTGGTTTAATCCTGTTGCAAGGAGATGTAATTGCACTAGTGTCAGTGGATATATAGCCAGGCACACTGCTGCTGAGTTTGCCTAAGAAACGCAGTACATGTAAAAGTTGCCGCAATAGTTCTTTGACTCTTAAATGGCTTACTATCCCAGGAATTGCCTTATTAAAAATTATATAAAATTGTCCAGTTTGTCTGCAAATAATTACTTCAGACACTTACTAAAGCTGTGTGAGGCTGTCATTGGTGCAGTATCAAGTTCCTTAAGAGGTCATGAATAAGAAGCACAACTGGCTTTCATTCTTTGCTGAAATACTGATTGAATTTATTCATGCTAATGAAGTTGCAGAATAGAATAGACATGTTACTGTATTGAAACAGATAAGGGCAGGTTTTGCGTTAAAGCTTCTGCATATCACACTGATGCTTGGGGATTTCAGTCTGAGAGCAAGTTCAGGAACATAGGCTGAACTACAGTTCCTTCTTGCTCTTGATCACGCAACTGTGAAGCTGAATTAATTCAATTAAATTCTGAGTGAATTTAGGTCTTATATAAATGAGAATTTTTTTAAGTCTGCAAAGTCTTCCTTTCCCTTTTTTCTTTCTATTTTTCCTTTCTATTTTTCCTCTCTCTTCTTCCTCACTTCCCCTTTTTTTTTCCTCACTTCTTTTTTCTTTTTCTCTTTTTTCTTGTTTTTGTATTTTTTCTTTTTTTCGCTTTTTTTTTTTTTCCTGGATTATCTCAGTTCCTGTAGGCTTAGCCTGGGTGCTAGCTGAGATAGATGTCTGTAGGATGGAGAAATATCCTTTTGACTTTTTTTTGATATTCTTGGGCAGAGAAGAGATTCAGAGCAGTCCTGTGGAGAAGGACTTGGGGGTGTTGGTTGATGAGAAAATGAACATGAGCCGGCTTCAGTGTGCGCTCGCAGCCCAGAAAGCCAACCGTATCCTGGGCTGCATCAAAAGGAGCGTGACCAGCAGGTCAAAGGAGGTGATCCTGCCCCTCTACTCTGCTCTTGTGAGACCTCACTTGGAGTATTGTGTGCAGTTCTGGTGTCCTGAACATAAGAAGGACATGGAACTGTTGGAACAAGTCCAGAGGAGGGCCACGAGGATGATCAGGGGACTGGAGCACCTCCCGTATGAAGAGAGGCTGAGAAAGTTGGGGCTGTTCAGCCTGGAGAAGAGAAGGCTGCGTGGAGACCTCATAGCAGCTTTATAGTATCTGAAGGGGACTTATAAGGATGCTGGGGAGGGACTTCATTAAGGACCGTTGTGACAGGGCAAGGGATAACGGGTTAAAACTTAAACAGGGGAAGTTTAGATTGGATATAAGGAAGAAATTCTTTATTGTAAGCGTGGTGAAGCACTGGAATGGGTTGCCCAGGGAGGCTGTGAATGCTCCATTCCTGGTGGTGTTCCAGGCCAGGCTGGACAGAGCCTTGGGTGACATGGTTTAGTGTGAGGTGTCCCTGCCCATGGCAGGGGGGTTGGAACTAGATCATCTTAAGGTCCTTTCCAACCCTAACTATTCTATGATTCTATAATTCTACGACTTTATGGTCGCAGATTGAAGAGTACTGTTCTTCTCTTACTGCTTGATTAATATCAATAAATGTTATTTGTTACTTATTTCATAGCTAAGCCTACGGTTAGGTCCTCACACATGTAGGCTATCTTCAGAACACAGACCTCTCCTCAATTACAAATAACTAATGCAGTGTAGAAAAGAAGAGAAAAAGAGGGGGAAAGAAGGGTTAAGGACATTGCTAGAGATCAGACAGGCAATCCAAGGAGAGCCAGGCCTCCTTCCAGTTATAACTATTATTAAGTTATTGCACTACCACAGTTTTGCTGAGATGTGAAGTATTACTTTTATCACTAATATTTGCCACAGAAGTAGAATACTGCTTCGTTGCAAAAGCTGCTACTTTCTAAAGAAAATGCTTCAGGGATATGGATTGTGACTGTTAATTGTCCCGGATATTTTGGATGAGCCAAGAATTTTTTGCCTGTGGGAAGGTGAAAAATTGTAATATTAAGTAGTTCCTGGCTCATGTGAGTGTAACCCAGTATATGTTTTCCCCTTGTGCTCAATGTATCTGCATGTTATACGTGTTTACTCTCAAAGTATACTTTGACAGCAGCCAGAATATAGTTTTTAATCTCTTTGGACTTAAAGAGCTTTACTGTGATGCGCAGTCACTAGCCATTCTTCAATAACTGATAGATAATGTTTTTGCAGCTGTAATTTGCTGCAGCTGTGTAAGAAATCTGCCTGATGGACAGAGAGAAACCAGAATGGTGAAGTCTGGCTCCAGATCCATACTTAATCAATGCTTTGAATTTTCTTATACAAGAGCTTTGTATGCTGGAACCCCTCTAGTGATAGTGTCTTGCACTGGTTGCAGTAGTAGTTATTAGCTCCTTTTAAATGTATTGGACATCAGGAAAATGTTTTCCTGACTGTAAATAAAAGCAGTTTTCAATGCAACCAGCCAATAACTAAAATAGCCAAGTGACACTGTGTCTGCCTAAAATGGAAGAACACAGCCACAAGGCTGTTTCTAGATTATCTCAAATCATAATTAGAGATCTGCCATATATAAGAAGCTGCTATGTGCCTTAATAAGTGATTTTAATTCCTCCTGGAATAGAGTTTATATTTCTTATCTTACTTTTAAATGTTCTATTTTGTCAGTCTTTCAACACTGAAAATTTATTGTAGTTAGTCTACCTTAGATGATAACCTGCATTTGTCTGACTTATATTTGAGTGTTATCCACTTAAAAATAACTTTCTTTACAAACCAAGGAACTTTCTGCATTTTTATGAAGCATTTCTTCCCTTTAATCACAGCAATACATTTGATTTTTCTTAACTCTAAGAACTCTCTCAAACTAATATTTTCATTTCTTTTTCTGTTGCATTTGCAGCCATGAATGTGTCTTGTATTGTGCAATTCTTTAGTGAGTGTATCAACAGTGAACAGTGAGTAAAGGGAATGTTAAGCAACATACTTCAAACCCGTGGTTTTAATTAGCTAGGGACAGGATTTAGCAAGTCACAGCTTTTATTTAAACAGTCTTGACATAGCTCAAGACAGCCACAGCAAATTTAACACTTAAGGCCATATTAACAAACACAGATGGTTTCAGATTCTCTCTTTAGAATGATAGTGTTGCTTTATATGATGCAGAGCAGTTGGAAACTTTTCAAAATAATTGCTGGTTGCAAGTTTCAAGATTTAGCTGTGAGTTATGTCCACTATATTCTATCCATGCAAATGACTTGATTCGTTTTATGTATCAGTGTAAGAGACTTGACACATCAATGATTATCTGGTGTTCAGATCTTTTACTGCAGGCCTGATTTGCCTTTAAGTAGCAGTTTATACTGCCTCTAACAACTGTGCTATAATATTCTTTTTTTTGCACTCTGTGAAAATATCTGAAACGTGAACCTTTTTCCCTTTACATTTCAGAATGTGATTTTTTTTTTTCTTACTTTAAAGCTATGGGCCAAGAATTACATTTTTATCAGCATGTGTAGCTGAATAAACATACAGCTCCTATTAGTGTTAATTGGAGTTGCATATTCTACTTTGCCTATCAAACAGTTGAATACTTATGCCTGGGTGTTTAAAATAGAGTAGGAACATGCCATTTGAAGCTACAGACTAGTGCCAGAATTTCTGGCACAGAATAAAACCGAAATGTTGAATTAGTTTTAATCTAGGCTTATGTCTAGAATAATCTTGCAGACTTTTATTTTTCTGTGCAAATGCTGCTGTACTTGCATCCATTTGTGATGTTGTTCACTGCTTAAACGTACTACAAACTTGGATTAGCCACCCATGAAGACATATTCAGTGAGCTGGGCTTTGCTCTTATGTCTTTCGCATTATCGCTATCTGTATCTTAACTACAATTTTACTTAACCGCTGCTGAAGTTGTGAGGGATATAAAGCTCTGAACATTGTTGGTGGTAGAGATGTGACTATCTGATAATTTACGAATAACTCCTTAATGAAATGAGAACTCTTTATTGTTCAGAGCTGTCTTCTGTATCCCAGATACCACAAGCAACTTTTAAAGCTCCATATATTTATGAAATATAGCTGCTGAGTCTCCATTGTACCCGTATAGTGACATCACTAAGTCTGAGTAATCATTGAGTAAAGAGGAAGAGACAATATCAGAAGCAGTTTACATTGAGTAAATACCGGAAGTTAAATACTTGAGAAAGAGGGGCTATAGAAGTATCCCAAATCAAAACTCTTAACAGGAGTTATCAAGAATCTAGTTTTGAAAGAACATAAGTCTAGTAATAAGTAACTGCATAAGAAGTTAGGATACAGTCTTTCAAAAATATTAACATAATACAGCAATTGTAGAATGTCAAGGCTAAGAAAACCCAACTGATGTAAGAAGCTTCTTTTGTGAATCCTGGGGAATATAAAAAATATATATCTGTCATCCGTGGGTTAGTGGCTAAATAGGTTCTATTTTGGTTCAGTAAAAAATTTTTAATGACTTCATTTTCTCTCTTCAGTATATTAATGCTTTGTCTGCGAACAGATTGTCACTGCTGCTCCGCTTGCCTTCAGCCTCCCTTTGTGGGCAGTACCAGTAAGTCTGTCTGGTTTTCAAGGCTATCGCATAGGCAGAAAAAGGGATGGGTGTCTGTCCTTAGCAGTCAGCCTCTCTGGGCAATTGCCTGTGTAAAGCTGCCCCTATTTATGGAACATGAACAGGAGCAAATGAAATACAGTTTTTTAAAATGTGAAAAATATTTTATAAAAATATTCATACTGCATCTTCCAGTCCAAGTCTGTGCAAAAAGGAATTTTAGGATGGGGCCATTGTCCATAGAAAAATGATAAAACTATTGATCTTTTTATAATTATTATTGGTTGTTTGTTTGGGTCTTTTTTGTTGTGAGGGTTGGGGTTTTTTTTGGGGATGGGGGGTTCGTGGTGTTTTTTTATTTTCAGTACTGCACTGGGTCCCTGTGGACTGGTGGTCCACTGTAGTCAGAAAACACTTGCCATTGTTAACTTTTCACATAAAGCAGCACTCCAACCCTGGGAGGCTCAGGGAGGACAAAAAATTGGTAGTCTAAAGCCACAACAGTTCTTGACTATAGATGATATTTTCTTGCTTAATTTGGAACTTAAGTGTTGCTAAATTATCAATGTCGGTGAAATGGAAACGTGTTTTTAACAATCACTCTAATTTAATCTTTAATGATTTGCTTATGAGGTGCTTTAAAACTCACATGGTGACTTTTTGGTAAGGCAATAGGGTAAATTAAAGTTTCTGATGTACCTGAGCAACGCATTTTTAACTTCTTAAACTTGAATGTATTTCAAATATCGGTTTATACTTTGAATTTTCTAGCCTATATAAATATGCACATACAGACACATATATGGATAAAATTCTCTGAATACTAATCTCCCTTAATATTTGTTTGGAAATTCTTTTGCCTGAAAATGCTGTAGTTATTTTTATTCATGCTGAGAAGTTTATTCCTGTCTCTTTGCAGCCTCTTCTCTCCATTGATCTTTTCTTATTTCAGCACCAAACTAAGCATGTTGAAAATGCAAGTATCTAAAAGCAAGACCCAATCTTCTCAAGGGTCCAGCATGATCAGCAAACAGAGGAGTTTGTGGGCAATAATGTGCACCTAACGAGACAGTGTGGTTGAGGCTAGAGAGTGGAAGGGATGAGGAGGAAATGAACTATTACCCAGAGCCTGTGACAGAGGAGATTGCCTAAAAAAAAAATTAAAAGCTCTCATGTGAAAAATAAGATTAAAAGATTCTCCTGTTGGCATTGTGGTGTTCTGTCAAATGAACAGTGTGTGAACTGTAAACTTTTTTTTTATTTATGTATTTTTAATAATTCGGTCTCTGCTGGTTTACCTAATGCTTGGTGAGATTTTGAGAGCTGGCCTACAATCTCAGTCTGATTTTTCCCTTCTCTTTGCCCCTCTTCCACCTGTGTAAGCCACCGTTCATTCTCGTTTAAAATACTTCAGGAGGGAACCCACTCATTCAGCCCTCCCTGTGCTGTTCCTTCTTTCCCATTTACTGTTTGGTTTTTTTAAATGTATAGTTTGCTACATAGAAACAAACAAATAAAAGCAAGCTTTACCTTGAAGACAATGTGATTGAAGATGCATTTATCATCCACTGAACCATTATGGAAAGAAGAGACCTGTCAGTTTTAGTTGCCTGTTGAAGACAGACATAAGAAATGACTTTGTTTTGTTTGCCACAGTTAGGGACCTATACTGTTATTATGCATTGTATGGATTTTGTAAGTGCCAGTGCTGAAGTACATTTCAGCAGAACTCTCTCAAGTTCGATGGGCCCTTCAGTGCATGTTAGATTGCTATTATTCTTTGGCTTCTTGCCATCTTTTCTCTTGACTAAAATAAATGTAACTATTGGTGTTTCGATTTAGGCTTTACTTGAGTTTTTCCCTTTTAATAGGGAAAGTTTGTCTTCCTATGTTCATTTTCTGTAATGGCTAAACACAAAAATCATCTTGTTGCAAGTTATACTGAAGGTACTGGCAATGCAAACCTGATTAGTTTGAGATACTGTGCAAAGAGATGCACTGTAATCAGTATCGAGCTAAGGCCCCAGGAATGGTCTGCCCACAGTTGTGTGTTACCTATTTACATCACATGCAACTATGCTTTGGAGTGAAGGAAAGGTACTTTGGGTCTGAACAGAAGACAAATTCAGAGGTCATGCTTGTTAGAGACCTAATAGAGGAAAACAAAGCATAAAGTGTAGAAGCAGCTGTGAAAACTAGCTTGAAATGGGTTGTTTAAAGAAATAATTTTTGTTACTCTGTTATATTAGATTACTCTCCTAAAGTAATAAATGCAGGGAGACTTCACTTTTCTTCACAGATCTTACATTCTGCTGGTTTTTATTCATTAATCTCTGCCACTAAACTCTTCTGAAGAGAGCTGCTCAAGTCAGGTCAGGCACTTATTAGCCCTCATATTAGTATCTGAAATGCTTTTATCTCTTCCCATGGTTATGCTGCTGTGCCCCTGTGGTCACACCTGCCTTTTCTTATCACAGTCAACCTACCCTCTGCTGAAAAGGAACTGAGTTATATGGGCTTTCTGTATGAAGCTACAAGATTACTCAACAGGTAAGGCAGATGTAACCGCATGCTAATTTAAGTATCCTCTTTCCAAGGATTTGAATAATTCGTGTGCTCTGGCATTATCTGTTGTGTGGCAGCACTCCACCTGCTTTGGTTAATTACTAAAAAGCCAGTTGTGAAGTAAAAAGATGGTGCTTTACCTTTAGCTTTAAAATGTGGGTGTTGCAAATATGGCAATATAAATGCCTCCATGATGATTTACTGTTTATCTTCTTTTCCAAATCCAGCACACACATGTCCAACTCTGTTTTTGAAATTGTAATGTGAAAGTGACAAAGTCTTAATGGTTCTGAAAGTTTCTTCCAAATTGTGACAAATCCAGCAATTGAGGCATTATTCTCCACTTGGCATTTCTTTCATGTAGGAGGTAACAATTTTTAAAAGTTAGGTGTACTCTTTTATTTTTCATTATGCACTGTGTCTGCTTCTGTCTGATGCTGGCAAAACTTGACAAGATTCCCATGATACAGTAGAACTAAAAAGATAAAAAATCAGAATAAGGTTATTCAGCTACAAAATAACCCCTCCTGTTATTATTCCAGTCTAAAAAAATTCTGCCTGTTAGCAAAGTTTTCCGAGTCAGACTGTACCTGTTTAGTCTTTACTGTACCAGGGCTCAATAATGGTCGTGGTTGGTGATAAATATATCATATGTGGTGTAACAATTTCGGCCGTAGAACTAAGGACTGAATGCACAGAGTTATTTCAGCACCAAGGCCCCACTGCTAGTGAGAAGAAGTTAATCTTCACAAAATTTGGGGGGATTTGGCCCATCAGGACCATTACTTTATTTCACATAAGAGATTTAAGGCTGTTCAATAACCTTTCACTGCTGCTTCTCCCTGAACTTTTTATAGAATCATAGGATCATAGAATAGTTAGGGTTGGAAAGGACCTTAAGATAAGTTTGTAATTTGCTCTGTACTGGGTCTGAACCATTTCCAGTGCTGCAGGACCAGCACGGCATGGACAGGTCTTCTATTTGAGTAAAGAGTACAGGATTTGGTTCTCTAGAAGTACTTGACCCTCCAGAAAAGGGAAAAAATGTAATTATTATCTTGGGGAAACATAGACTATTACTGCTCAAGAACTTGTTGGATGCATAAGTTGTTGCTCACTTTTACACTCTGTTGTAAAAACAAAATGAAATAAAATATCTGTAGGAAGAATTGGGAAAACAACAAATCATAATTAGAATGGCAGGAATGAGTTTATACTCGTTAGTCACTAAACCAAAGTAGATAAGTAGTTATTGATTAAAGGAATGCATGCTTAACAGCAATTTATAAATCCTGGACTCAAATGATAACATTTGTTTTACTTCTTTTAATTATTTAACATGCAGTGACAATTCTGTTTTGCCAACAGCAGCACAATGCGTCCCTAATGAACTGCACTGAGTTACTAATAATTAAACCATCAGGAAGAAGTAAGGGGTGCAACATGTTATTATATTAACATTCTTAAATAATTGTTATTTTGTTTTCTAAGGAAAACTACTTCCAAGAGTCTTCTCCTCTGCCCCAAACCAGCCAGACATCAGCTTACTTGAAACAACAAAGTCCATTCATGGCTGAGACAGAATCCTTGAAATACTGATAAAAGTATGAAGTTACTCATAGGACTATGCTGAAAGTTTAGTATCAGAACTTCAAACTCTAGCCCATGAAAAGAAATGGAAATTGATTGTTTGCCAAGGGTTTTGGTCAAGCTTTTTCCTTGCTCTAATTAGCTTCAGTGATTATTTAATCATTTTAAGAGAAAAAGGCTTGGAGTGCAATAAAATTTGGTTTATATTATTTCTTGAAGGGCAGCATCAGAAGGCAGCAGCCTTGTTGAAGGATGCTGTTCACCAGGGAGCAGAATATATTAGCTTGTGTAAAGAATAGGTTGATGATGAATAAAAAAACCCTGGTCTAATACCTTCAAGAAAAATCAGTTCTTTTTTTCTAGGATAAATATTTAGTTCTACTTGCACAGTCACTTCAAAAGAATATGAAATAAATAAACAGGGTGTTGAAAGGGAAAACAAGAATAATTGGGGTTATGCAACAAGAATAGTATGAAAAGAGATTGGAAATATTAAACCTTTTTATTTCAGAGTAGAATGAATAAGAAGAAATATTATAAAGGGATCAGAAGGAATGACAAGTATAGCGAAGGTAGATCAGGAACACTATCGCTCTCTTAACACTGAAACAAGAAAATATTCAACAGTATGAAAAGGAGGCAAACTCAAAACTGATAAAAAAAAAAATTCACTTGGTTCCCTGGCAGAATCCCTTGATAAAAGGTGCCACTGAATTACAGAATTTAGCAAGTTTTGAGGGTTATTTTTTAATGGTCTGCTAATGTTAAGAAATATTCAAAACATTCTGGTTATATCACCTCCAAAGTTCTCATTTCCACTCAAAGTTCATCTAGCTATTGGCAAAAATTCATTTGAAGTCAGATTATTCAATAACCATGTTTCACTGTAAAGTAGGTGGGTCTGGCCTGTGTCAGCGGCTGGTTAAGGGAATAGATAGGAAGGATACTGTTTTTCTTGCATCCAAGGTGACCTGGCTTTGGTGACTTCTGCCCTCTCCAACAAGTTGGGAAATTCAGAGAAACCTGAAGTGAAGAGTTAGTTACGTACCGTTCATCTACAAAAGCTGTGATGTGGAAATATGCAGGGAATGGACTGTCCTTGTTCTACTTAAGTAGAAGGACAGAATGTAGCATAAAACTGTGGCAA
Source organism: Psittacula echo (assembly GCF_963264785.1). Taxonomy (NCBI): domain Eukaryota; kingdom Metazoa; phylum Chordata; class Aves; order Psittaciformes; family Psittacidae; genus Psittacula; species Psittacula echo. The sequence goes on from NC_137739.1 coordinate 33,229,610, forward strand.
TGAAGCTACCAACTACGTTTTTTTCATGGGCTCCTATAAATTGTTGAGAAACTTTCACAGCTAAGCAGAATGGTGCCTTATTTGCATTTAAAATTGATACAGATTTGCTAAAAGGTGTTGAGAAGAAAATGTAGCAGGGAAAACGAAGCTAGAAGGGAAGATGCTGTTTCTTTCTCTCTGGTATTTGTCAGCAGCTGGGTCATGTTCTGAAGAGGCTTCAGGTAGCAGTACTTCTCATGTGTGTAGGTTCAATTCACACAAATTTCTTATAGTGTTTTGCTAGTAAAAACTTTTGTTGTACTCCATACCTACATCTGGGAAGACTTTGCCTTTCCCCTAAATACATTATGTCTGAATAGGTGCTCAGTTTTATCCTGCTCTGCTTTGGAACCATGATTTATCTTATTTCTAACATTACTGGGAAGCCCTAGCACTGGAGGTGTTATCCCAGAGTTACTGTCCTTGCCCTGGCAAACGGACTGAGAAGCTGTTTGCATAATAGTCATGTTAGTGTAAATATCCAAAAAGACTGCACTTGCATGAAAGGCAAGAAAACTGAAGGGATCATAGTCTATATTTTACACTTTAAAAATTCATACTATATCATAAAAAACATAAGACTCAAACAGATTTTTATAGCATTAGGAGATGATAACAATGCTGTTTTGAAATTTTCATTACAAAGGGTTTTCAAAAGTGGTTACCGAGGGCTTAATTTTGTTCTCAATAAAGCATATGTTGCTGAGTTGCAATTTGCCTGGTATGGGAGACCAGAACAACCTGCCCTAAAATATTATCTTTAAATGGTCCTTTAGGCTTGGTCCAAATTGTGTTTGCTTTTCCTCTTGAATGTTCTGGATATTCTTGAAAGTGGTATTGGTACCTCCACCCTTCTGGTGTTGGAAAGCATGCTGAGAGCATGTGTGTCATGGCTATGCTACTGTAAATCTGACCATAGTACATGCAGAATTTTATACGTACTGTATGAGAAAAAGTATATTTGTGTATTATATAAAAAGTGTATTTGAAAAGTACTATCTTTTGCATTTTTTAAATTTGTTTGTGAAACACAGGCAAAAATGAGGGGTATTACTTGATACTGCTAGCATCTGAGTGCCAGACACAAAATGAAGAATATTTATGTGATTGCTACATGCATGCAATTGCTGCCAATTCCCTACCAGCACTTTGGGAATGGGACAACTTCCCACATCTTATGCTTTATAACTGATTTAGACTGAATTGTTAAGAGATATTTTTTAATGTGCATGTGACTCACTTCTCCCTATTTGTCTGAGGAATCTCAGACAAAGTCTGAGAAAGTCTGAGGAATCTGAATAAAAACAGTGCATGGGAGAACTTCAACCCACTTTTGCAAATTCCTGAAACCCAGCTAGTACATGGGTTATTTAAACCGAATCTTAACATAGAATCTTTTGAAATTTGCTCATCTGTCAAGAAAATGCTATTTCATTTAAACTATGAAAAGACTAAATAGATTCCATAATTAGTAAATATTTTGGCTTCTGACAGGTCTTCTTCTGCTCTTTATATCTTTCCTCCTTCATGCTATGTTCTGATGAGACTTACAGGTGGCAAAAGAAGTAATTTGGGAAAAGAGTTAGGAGAAATTTCTTAAAGTGATAAGTTGCCAATTCCTGCATTTGTTCAGTTTTTTGTTTGTTTTAACATAATATAGATAAATCTTTTTATAGCTAATTTCATTTTAGGCAATTTATGTCAGTATTTGGTAGTGACTAGTTGGATTTGGCCTCTTGAATTTGGGCCCCTTCTGAATATGAATGCAAAGCTGGAAAAAGTCATGTTGAATCTTTTTCTACATCAAAAGGTTCAGAAAAAGTTCACTTCATTTTTACCTTGAAGAATCGTGATTAGCCAGAAACTATGCTTTCAGAACCTGTAAACAGTGCATTTATTTGCCAGCATCAGAATTCTAGTGAAAACATCTTTTTGTCTGCTAATGTAATGGGTGCTTATTTTCTGCATCTTCGTGTTCCTTGGAAAAGCATCAGGGTTTCATTGTAAATCCATTATGTCTCCCTTGGTCAGAAATTATAAATGACAACTAGTCCCAAGGTAAAGAAAAGAAAGTATTATTTTGTAGAGTAAAAAGGGGTTAAATCACTTTTTATCATGACTGTCCTCCTGGTTATGACATATTCAATGTATTATTTAGTTTAAGTGCATGATTAAGATAGAGCAGGGGTACTTCTGGGGAGCATTTTCACAGACGTTATACTTACTGTACCTCATTCTGTGGTACAGAAGAAAGAAAAATGACATGTCCTTTTGTGAACCTATCCTTTCAAAAATTAGGTTATAGATTATATAGCGGAGTGAGATCCTCTACGAATTTCTAGGTCAGAGGTACTTTGTTTTCTTTCTTTCATACAGCAAAACCCTTGTATCTTTATTAAAAATTTATTTGCTGTCAATAATTAAATGCTTATTATTTGATAGTTAATGGGGTCATGATTCCCGTATTAATGAAATAATGCAAAAATAAAAAATGCCTTTTAGTTGGAAAAGTACTTATTATTCTTTCTTTATTCTGAGTAAAATAGTTTGTCTTAAATTAAAAATTAAAAAAATGATTTTTCTTTAATCTTAGAATTAAATTAGTGCTAATTAGTTCTATTTTCTCTACAACATTCAAATGTTAAAGTCTTAGTCATTAATAGTGCCCTTTGGCTGTAATCAAGATTATCTTCAATTAAAAGCAATACAGTTAACTGAGTTACATTAACAGTTATTGTTCTCAAATCACAGGGTTAAGAACACAAATCCTGTGTGTTTTCAGCATGGGTCCATTGCAAGGTTGTGTCACGCATGAACATCTTATTTACATGTTAAAACTGAAAAGCACTAACCTATAGTGTTCATGGATGAAATTCGTTCGTATGTGCAATACATTTCAAACAAAGAATTTTTTACAAGTGGTAATGTAGACAGAATTCAAAGATATTGCAGTAAACAAAAATATGTTTTGGATTTGGTCAGTGTCTGAGTATTCTGCCCCCCTGGCCCTGTACAACCCTCCCCCAGCACTTTTTACTGTAAACACTTTAAATTATGGGTCATTTTCAATGAGTGAGTTCTGCTTGATATTCACAGCTGTTATTCTTCGTGAACAGTTAAAGAGCACTTGTCAATTTGTAATAATTCATCTTATTTTTTTAATGCTTTTTTTTTTAGTTCATAAAATTTCTTATATACGGTAATAGTGGATTTCAGCTGAAAATAGAAAGATTTCTTTGAAATTTCTTAGTGTACCCAATATAAATAAATGCTGGTCTCATAGAAACAGAAAAAAAGGTTTTCATACATGCTTGTAGAACAGTTCTTTCTGGCTTCAAAAACTACGTACAGAAGATGGGAAAATTTCATTAACATTGCCGTGTTTACAAACAAAGAGGATAAACATCTTGAGCAAACAAAACTGATGAGGGGAGCTGTGCTTGCTTGTTAGCAGATTACCACCCCAACAGCAAAAATAGTCTGTGATTCTGTCTCAGTAAAAAATAGAACAATTGGTGATGCAAAAAAAAGCTTAAGAGTTGCAAAAATATTCTTACAGCATTTCTACATGCACCTGTCAATATCACTTCCATAATGTATTCCAGGCAGAACAGAAAGCTACTTGGGCTCCAACACTTGGAAGTTTCCATCAGTTTTGTTTAAATTATTACACTTTAGATGATTTGCCAAATTAAAATTTATGTCAATTATATTTTTATTTAGATTCACCTGTTACTAATCTTCAGACTGCAATGATGTGTTTTCCGTGTTGCTACCCTTCAGGAGCTAACAAGATAAATGGTGTAACTGGACAGATATTGTCAGTAAACCATCTTCAAATTTAAATGGGTTTCAAAGATTTTAATATCTGTTTTCTCAAAGCATAAATGCAACCAAAGGTTTTCTTTGAACTAACATTTGTATTCTGTGGAGCAAGAAGCCTTTTTGAGTCTCAAAATGCTGGCACAGCCATCTTATTTCGACACTGAGGCAATAAATCAAAAAGGATGGACAAACAATATGAAACCAAGCCTTTCAAAAAGAGCATTGTGTCTGTACACGCAAAAATAATTGCTTTCTTGGAATGTGACAAAAGAAAATTGAATGTAAAATACAGTGTTAACAGACAACAAATCTAATTTTTATAAGATTCTTTTTCTACCTCGATCAGGAGGATTTCCTGAGGAATCACATATCTTTGGCACAGCACGTAGCTAGGTATGTAGGCAGAGTTTAATGATTTCTTTCTTGGAGGAAAATTACAACTTGTTAAACTTTCCCAAGCTGTTACAGTGCTTGTCCCAGAATGTGACTTTTAATAAAATGAAGAACCAAAACATGCCATCTAAACCAGAAAGTCCAACGACCTGTTAGATTATCCTGTGATTTAGATGAGGCCAGACAATCCTCTGAAAACTGCTACAGTTTTTCTGTGACTTCACAACTCATGTATCAAACTGGGAATACAGAAGTGAAGAACCTTAATTTTACCCAATGGTCAATATTTTGCTTATCTCTTTCTCAGGCCCCTTTCTATTCTCTATTCTGTTTGTATGTAGGTAGAGATTTTAGCAGTCAGATTTCATGACTGTCCTCTGCACTTAGAGGAAAAGCAGAAACATGGACAGATTTTATGCAAATTCTTGGGTTTTATATAAATTTATATATTTTTTGTGTAGGAGAGTGTGCCTGTCCCCTGCAGAAAGTATTGGGAAGGATGTGTAGAGAGAATGGGATACACAGGCAGTCTGGGGCTGAGGAGTGCCTGTTTCTGTATTGTTCATATTTTACAATTAGATTAGCTGGCCCGGAATTATGGTAGGCCATATTCTGATCACAGTCACTGAGAATTTGTCACAGTGCAATTAAGACTGGGATGTCTTTATGCTAGGTATTTTTCTGTTTACTCCAGGCTTTTTGTTTTTTTCCAGCAAGACCTACATTTATACTTATTTACATGTGAAAGTGTGCAGGAAAGATAATACTTCCCACCAGAGTACAGCAGCAATGTGTACTCGTGTAGCGGGTGTGCAGTTATACACTCATGTACCTCAGTGTACCTAAGATGACTTCCATTTATATGTGAAAGCGAATATGGTGTTACTTAGTCCAATCTCTTTTTATGTATTATTGTATTGGGTAGGAGAAAGAATTACTGTTTATTTTGTCTCTTCAGTTACCAGCTGATACAACACTAGGTAATGAAAACGGCCTTTTGTATTTCAATTGATTTCAATAAACATTAGTTCTATCTAGTAAATATTGCCAGGATTCCTCTGAATCTTGATAGGAAACTGTTTGAAATCTGATTCAGTTTTGTTTTTCATTTTTCTCCAATGCTTTGGTTTTCGATATCTTTCACAAAACCAGCTGCTCAGATACACATTTTATATGAGTACTTATTTCCCAATTTTATTTATTAGCCAGAAGGAAGCATTAAAATTAACATAACTGTCAGCCTGAAAGCTGTGTTGCTGTAAGAGTACTCAGACTGACTAGCTGATCTGAGTCATTATATGTAAAAAAAAAAAAAAAAGAGAAGGAGTAAGCTGCTTAAAAAAGCGCCTTTTTGCCCTAATCACATTGTGTCAAGAATGAGGAAAAAATGTTTCATCTCACAAATTTACAGGAGCTGAAAATATAAAATTCAAAGTTTGTTCTTTACAGAAAAAGGACCACAGAGCTCCATCAACCCCTGGAGCTTTACTTTCAATTAATAGAGCTGTACATTATCTCCTCTGATGTTATTACATTATGAAATTAACAGTAAATTAAAGCAAAACCTGCTCTTAATTGAATTTTCAGTCTAATTTGAAATCAGAAATGAACTAAAAATGTGCAGAGAAAGTCAGCCGCTTTGGTACCTCACAAAGAATCACCTGAGAACCTGGCCCTGCCACCAGGTGTGGGCTTTTGTGGCTCTGTCCAGCTGGTGAGGAGGTTCACCTTGAACTCAGGCTTCAGGGAAGGCAGCTTAGAAAACTCAGTACATCATTGTAGCATCCTCTATTTTAGCTTTAAGTGAAGGATCACTCCCTAGGAAGGTCCTACTATTTTTTTAACTTTACACGGTGCAGTATAGTTGGTATATATACTATATATATAATATATATAGTTAGTGTATATATATAGTATATATAAATATATACTATATATATAGTTAGTATATATACTAACTCAGGTATAGTTAGTGATGTGTAAGAAATTGTCTCAAAAGGTCTCAGGAATTTGATTGATGAGATGATATATGGTCCTGACGTCAATTTATTGAGATTACTTTTTAATGCATATTTGCATTTTAAAGCACATGCAAAATTAAGATCAGTCACAAAAAATGCATTTGGATACAGCATTTAAAGAATTATATACATAATGTATTGGAAATTAACTTTTATAATCTACAGAAAATGATCCATGTTTCTGGCTCTCTCAATCTATGAGAGCTTTGGCAATAAAAATATTAATTACAAGCAAAGGAAGACTGAATGATGGGGTGGGGTGGTTTTTTTTATAAATATTGCCTGTGTGCCAGATAATGACCTCTTATGATATTAGTGTATGTGATGAGGGAGTTCTTTTACAGCCAAATCCTTCTTGCCTCCCACATGCAACTTCTGTCTGAAGTTAAGGAATGGGTCTTACGGAAGAGGATTTGGCCAGAATTTTGCCATGTGCTATTATTCATAATTATAATTCTGATTTCACACTCTGTTTTCTCTCTTTAGATTAATGGCACTCCTAGTGAAGACAATGAAAAAGTTCACAGTGACTTTAATGACGAAGGGTAAGTCTTTCGATAAAACATATATATATAGCTTCATTAAGGATATATTAATTTATACTATATTACCAGTTTTGAGTGTTTTGATAAAACCAGTCCAGTTTAAGAATTTAAAGCTTAAGAAAATGGCTGAAATAGTTGGATTTATTTTCTGTTGCTGAAAAGAGGAGAGATCTTGGCAGCAGCTTTTCGGTGTCTAAAGAGTTATTAGTTTGTGGAAAGAGGATGCCTCCATTCAGGGGGAAAAAAAACAAAAAAGAAATCTCACAGTAAATAAGTAAACAGGTAAATAACAATTTCCCTGAAGGAAGAAATGCAAATGGAAATTTTAAAGAACTGTTAGCTTTCCCTGGTAAATATTTATTTAAGTACAGATAGGCTGCATGGAGACCTCATAGCAGCCTTACAGTATCTGAAGGGGGCCTACAGGGCTGCTGGAGAGGGACCCTTCATCAGGGACTGTAGTGACAGGACAAGGGGTAACGGGTTCAAACTTAAACAGGGGAAGTTTAGATTGGATATAAAGAAGAAATTCTTTACTGTGAGGGTGGTGAGGGACTGGAATGGGTTGCCCAAGGAAGTGGTGAATGCTTCATCCCTGGCAGTCCACAAGGCCAGGTTGGACAGAGCCTTCGGCGACATGGTCTAGGATGAGGTGTCCTTGCCTGTGGCAGGGAGTTTGGAACTAAATGATCTTAAGATCCTTTCCAACCCTCACTATTCTATGATTCTATGATTCTATAACACTACCTCAAGCCATGGTATTAGACAAGGTGATCTACTGAGGTCCTTTTCATCCTTGTAATTATCTGATTTAGCGATTGTGAGAACTTACCCACAAAAAGGTTATGGAAAAACATGTTCTTCTGTTAATGAGTTTTGTGATTTTAAGGGAGAAATGCACTTCTTTCTCTTTTGATTTTTTCTATTTTTATTTTAAACATGATGTCACCAGTTTGCCACCTTTCTTTTTATGATGATTTGTCCTTTAATGAAATATCACAGTATGTTTGACATTCTGATAATCCATCAGTGACTGTGCTCAAGATGTCTCCTTCTTGTTGAACACACAGTTGCACTCTGCTAGCAAAAATTGTTTCTATCTTGTCTACTACCTCTAACTGCATTTAAAGGAAAAAAATACAAAAAATGCCTCATGTTTCATGAGAGAAGACATACGAAATGCATATAGTTTTAATCTTCTCATTGACTGAAAAGAGGAGTAGGTGGAGGTATGGTGACTTCAAGGAGAGGCTGGGTTATTGCAACCTGTTTCTCTTCAGAATAAAAATGGGGTGAAGTTTTTCCTACCTATCAGCTGAAAACTGGGGCTATTATAAGCTTGATCCTCTTTCCACAAAGAAAGGGTGGGAGGAGGATGAAAATGGTCTTTAGGACCAGATCTAGGTTTTCTCCTCCACCACAGCAAAAAAGAGGTTTGGTTCAAAACACGTACTGTTTTTTCCTAGAGATCAGATATTGTAAGTAATTTTGTATTGCAAAGATCACAATTTATCATGTAATTGTAGTAGCATCTTTGATGTGACTAATAATGATGTAAAATAATTATAAAATTTAGTTATGGTTCTCTTTAGATTGTCTACTTTTTGCAGTAAGCAAAAGAATACCCACATTAACAGAAGGGGTCTACATAACTTAGTAATAGTGACTTCATCTAAGTGCATTTGAGAGCTTTGTATCTGCTACAGCCATGTTGAATAAACATGAAAAATCTAATTTTATATGTAAAAGTAGAATACTTTCTGAAGGAAAATAAGTGAGGGGGTGGTTGAATGAATAACCTTCACATAAAGCAACTCGTGCATTATTAATCTAATTTCCCATAAAGTATGAACAAAAAGCATGTTGAGACATTACTCTGTGTTTCCTTATTATAATGCCCTCTCCCATTTTATCCAAGATATTCTTCAGCCTAAATAAGATATTCTTGAAGCCTCAGAATTTTTATGCATTAAAAGCTCTCAGTTTCATTTCTAAATATTATAGATTTTGAAGCACAAGAGGCTTTAAGTGTGGTACCTCAAAGGATGTTCACCCTTTTAGGTAACCCCCAAGTTGGCTTTCATATTTGCTTATTACCCAAAATTCTTCACAAGAAGCTTCAGTCTGTTTTACAATTAAAGGCTTTGATCATATTTACTGTAGCTACTTAGAATATTTCTGCATGAATGTTACATGAGTTCAGTTTCTGTATTAGGCTAGGAGTTTACCTGATATTCAGCATCTACATAAATCCTTTTCTAACATAGTTATTAAACCTAACACTTCCATTCTCCTCACTAACCACAGTCAAGGAGAGCTGCTCCTCTGAGCTGTCATAGTATGCTCACTGTGAACAAGCTCCAGTGCTGGAACCCAAGATTCTAGGGTCAACCATTGCAGTATTTCCGTTCCTAGATAATCAAGGCTCTATCTTGTCACAGTTTTTTTACTTTAGACATACCATGTGTCTGGAACTGTTTGGAAGCTCTGGTCCTGAGTAACAGAGCATACTTACTAACATACTTAGGAACAGCTTTGATTCAGTTGTGTTCAATCATAGAAAAAAAATATGAGAAAAGCTTTTATATATTTGTTAAGAATTACTCCATGCTGTATGCCAGTTTTCAATTACTTTTTTTAATATATTTTCCAAATTTTTATTAAATTTTATTTCAATTGCCTGTTCACAAGACCCTGAGAAATACTGACATGTGGTGAAGATAAACATGCTTTTACTTCCTTTGCTTAAGAAAATTACTTAATGCATAATATACCATATAAAATATAGTTCTGGTATCGGCAACTTTTGATAGAACTGTACACTTTTTGTACGACATACCTAAACAAAACTTCAATTGATTCCTGCCCTAAGAGTCAATAAACATTGCTTCAATGAAAGCTCCTAAGAACCTGCCAATCATTTGTATTCTCAGAATAACTATTTTGCTTACTCCATCTTCTTGACTTGTAAGACATGTTGGTTTTTTGAAACTGCATTGACCAATGAGATACATCAGCTAAACTCTGTGTAGCTACAAAATATATGTGGGACACGAGAATTGTTCTTTCAGTTTGGTAACTAAACTTGAACTTTACTAAAGTTTAATCTTGGTAAAGTTTGTGAACATAGTAAGCACAAAATTTGTACTTAGTATTGCAAGAATAGTATGTTTTTGTATAATAATTCTTGTCTATTTTGGCTGTATTGAAGATGACCAGGACTACTTTCTCTCAAAGTAGTAAAAATTATTTCTTACTACTCATTTCAGATAGGACTGAAGCTTTCCAGAAAATTTCACTTTTCAAGTTTTGTTGTTGTTTGCAATGGTGATTCCACTGGCATTACCAGCAAAATCTGGTTTGAGTATATGGTATTTTCATGACACTTTAGGTTTGGAATGTATGCACACACACCCTTCTGCCCCTAAAGAAGGAAAAGCTAAGTATTCCATGCAGAATGGAATACTTTAGTGTACTTTTGCTTTACTACTTATAATTTTGATTTTTAAATATAAAAACCTGTAATATAGCACTTTCACTCGTTTGATACAAACAGAAAAGCCTTTGTACAAACTATTTCAACCAAAATTAAAAAACCAAAACAAAATAAAACAAAACAAAAAACAACTAATTTGTAGGAAGTGTCATATTTATTTTTTTTATCTTGAGAAAATGAACACATTCATAGAAATGTTTCAGGAAAACATTGGAAAATTCTTGCTGTCTCTATTGGGTTTCAGTGTGATACTGATGACTTTCAACCACTGAGAATAGATCTCATTCCTTGTATTTAGTGTCCTGTAGTCTGAGGATTATTAAGCTACAAATTTCCCTTCCATTTGTAGCTTCAAAAAATCAAAGACTGTTCCTTTCTGTGTGGAAGTGTTACCATAAAAGTTAGTTGGAGAAACTCTCTAAGACTCAATTTGGAGTTTTAGAAAGCAGGCATTCTTCATTGCAGCTCTCATGTATATCCATAGCTTTTCTGGGAAATAATTATAATATTTGCATTCTAATTACACATGCACTTTCTTCTTGAGCGGGGTCTTTGGTGGTCGCCAATAGTCTTCCTCACTGTATTTACTGAATGACCTCAGTGCTTGTGCATGCTCACAAGGTCCTAGTGCTCAGTTAGCAGTTGGCATTCCTTTGCTTCTGTTCCAGTCTCGCTCTGCTGTCTTGAAGGCTGGCATCCTTGGTTTTATTTACTGTCTTGTTAGTTTGTATCAGTCCTGTGATCTTCCTTCCCCCATCAGCCTTTTCTCTCTACATCTGAGTTTGAACAGTTTGGTCTATTATGTTAAAGGCACATACACTGTTGTTAGTTTAAATCTATGATTTAAACCTACAGAAGGAAGGCAGTGAGCTGATTCCCTCTACACCTTCCCTTCTACTGGTTCCAGAATAACAATTGTGCATAAATCATGTAGGAAGCAAATTTCAATATGTCCCTTCACCCTTCCGATTATTTCTGGTTGTTCTGGTATAGGTTTTTATGCGCATTCCTCAGGATTGTATTCTCTTGTGAACACTACCTCCCTCTCTGCTTTCCCTTGTGTTTCACACTTTGCTATTATTCACCAAAGCATGCAATTCTTCTGCTGGAAGGACTATTGCATTTTAACCCAACAGGCAGCTAAACACCACACAGCTGTTTGCTGTGGGAGAGAGAATTGGGAAAAAAAAGTAAATTTCATGGGTTGAGATAAAGAGTTTAATAGGATAGTAAAGTAGTAATAATAATAATAATAGTAATAATAATAATAGGATTAAAATTCACAAAACAAGTGTTACACACTGCAATTGCTCACCACCTGCTGATCAATGCCCAGCCAGTTCCTGAGCAGCAGCCCCTGACCAGCTTTCCCCCAGTTTATATGCTGAGCATGATGCCATATGATATGGAACATCCATTCGCCCAGTTTGGCTCAGCTGTCCTACTGTGTCCTGTCCCAGCTTCTTGTATGCCCCAGCCTCCTTGCTGGCAGGACAGTAGGAGAAGCTGAAGAGTCTTTGATCACTGCTTAGCAACAACTAAAACATCAGTATATTATCAAGATTATTCTCATCCTAAATTAAAAACACAGGACTGTACTTGTTACTGGGAATAAAAATTAACTCCATTCCATCTGAAATCAGGATGCACTACTGAGATTTGAATCTCAAAATGCAATAGATTTTCAACACTAACAAATAAGTGATCCAGATACAGAATCTTTCCTCTTTCTCATTTTCATAGGATTTTCTGACATCAGTCCTTTCACTAACTTCACCAGTATGTTCTTGTCATGATTTACAGAGTGAATAAGTCTAGCCTTAAATAAATCTCACCTTCATCGCTAGGACTGATATTCTTATTTGTTTTTTTACCAATTAGTTTTGTTAAGTGCAGCTTTCCACAAAGCATTCCTTCTCATCTCCTATTCCGTAACTTGTAACCAGATTCAATCTTTCAATTTGGAATTCTTCCAGAAGCTGATGACATTGGTCTTCTGTATCATATGATTCTTGCTCACGTTGCTGATCATATTTCTCCTATGAAAACTCTTTTGATTAATTCTTCTCATTAGTCAACTTGGTAAACAAATTACTGCAGGAAGCTTAAAAGCTTTGGTTGAAAGCCAGAACAGAAGCAAAACATATCTTGTTAGCAAGTCACTATTTTCCCTTGAAAATATGTGCTCTTCTATCAGGTTGTCATTTGAGCCTGCTAGAAGTTTTTATTACTCAGGGTTAATTGCCTCTGGCACAATAATCTCAGATTTCTCCTGAGAATTACTGATAGCACACTTTCCTTCTGAAATAAAATTATATTCCCGTCATGAGAAATGTGACAACTTTTTAACATATCTTTAAAAAATAGACTAAATGGCATCAGGGCCCACAGTCCTCTGCCTCTTCATTCTGTTTTTTATCTCTCCTAAGGCTATTGTTTTTCTGTTACTAGGTAAACCTTCTCCAATTTGACATGCTAGTTGAAACTGTGATCCACTAGCGTGATAAATACAACCAGTTGCTTTCTTGAGAGACTAGTCTTTAGCTCTCATGTATGTGAACAGTATACTGCAGAATAGGAGTGGTTTTAATTCATCTGTTTTCACAGTTCAGACAGATTGTCTTTCTGAATACTCACAAAAACAGGAGCTGTTTGTTGTTATATGTCTGTATCCTACAGTGCCTTTCTCACAGTATATTAGATCACTAAAAGCCTTTGGGAAGTAGGCTGCTGAAAATCCACAGTCCTGTGTAACTGCTTGCAAATCTTTCCAAATAGTGTATTTTAAATATATTGCTGTAATATGACAGGTAAGGATAAGATACCAGTGTAACTATTTTTTTGTTTCTGGAAATACCTTTCCTGAAAGGAACACTCTAGAAGTTCATAATTTTGCCAGTTAGTGACTCTTACATCAGCTGTGATGTAATTCTGGAATTCTGACTTCTGTGCTCATCCTGGGAAGGGAAGCATGAGAATATCATGGTCCCAGTGCTGGCAGTGTTTAGGTTGATATGTGTTTTGATTGACCATGGCTTCTGCCAGAGCCTTGTGTTCACAGTTCCAGAGCATGGGGACAACAGGATAGAGTTGTTACTGACATCCCCGTCACATTTGCAATTAGTAAACATGTTTCTTGTGCATTCCAATGATTTAGGAATGGGAAAATGCATTTTGCCTTTGAACAAAAGACACTGAAGATTTTCTGAAAAATGCTTGATTGGAAGTGTGACAAATTGAAGATATTTGGAATTTTTCCAAAGAGATTTTCAGATGTTGGGCAGATGTTATTGTTTGCTGACCTAAGACTTTGCAGAATGACAGAAAATAATTTGATGCTCTAACAAAGCATTGATTACACACACTAAATAGCCCTGGTAAAGTATTTCCCTTATGGCTTACACTTCCAGGGCTATGGTTGAATGAGTACCCCATGTCACCAAACATACAGAGGGTGCCTTTGCCACTCTGAGGGGATAATCCCAGCATTTAAATAATGATTTACTGCTGCTTTTATTAGAACAATTATTGGTTATTTCAGACTTGAAATGGGCAGATTAAGCTCTGTGAACCTCACAGCTGAAACCTCACAACACTGGCAATTTTCAGTGATTAAAGTAATTTACTTTATCTATAAAATGTAAAGATATTTCATAATAGCCATACAGCAAGTACAGGGAGGTGTAGCTTTCCTGGAGATAATCAGACCTCTGGGGATAAAGGGTCCTGGCTGCACCTCATGCATTGCAAGACCCAGAAGGCTTTATTATCTGATGATTACCACACCCCCATTTCCATGTCTTTTTGCTTAATTAATCACAGTAACATTATTGCCCAACTTCAGACAACAAAAATAATGAGAGAAGCTTTAAAAGATTCAAAGACTAGAGGACAAACAAGAGATCCCATAGGAAAGTACTCATGGTGAAACTGAGGTTTACAAATCACCAAGATCTATTAAAAATTATGCTTACATTTTGTAAAGTGCCTTCTTTAATATAAATATAATTATGTTTTAAATATTGTAAATGTGTATATAGAATATAAAACATATGCTTGTTTTGATCAGAGGAGAGAAGGTTTTATTTTTAGGACAAAACGCCCTTTAAAATATCACAATCATAACATTGAAGGTTACAGCCACTTCCTTTTTTATTTGAAAAACTTGCTGTATCCTCTGTTGTTCTTTATCTGGTCCAAATACAGTTCCATGCACATTCTTTATTTTTTTTTTTCTGCCTTTCTAAATTATCAACCAGTCATCCAGTTTATGGGCACAGATCCAGAGTAAAGTCTTCAGGTATTACCTGCCAGAACTCACTACTTCAGAAATCTGCACAAGCACACACCTGCAGGGCTATGATTTTCTTGGCATTAGAGATGTGGTGAGATGACTTCTGTGACTGGAGTGCTGAAATGCAAGGATGTAGGCTCTTTAGGAAGTATAAGCAAGGGAGACAAGGACAGGTCTTGACCTCTATCAACTTCTTTCATTGCTGGGTGGTGTTAAAAACGGCCTGTAATCCTGTCAGTGGAAGAATGCATAAGGAGATTAAAAATCTTTGCGTGTGCACTGCAACAATATCCCTTTCTTTAAAAGTCTCTCATACATGGTCTTTAAACCTCTGACCAACATGTTTGAATTGCCCCTACTAATTTATCATCTTTGAAATAAAAGCTATACTTCGTTAAGACAGTTGTCAGTAAGTATACCTATGGAGTCTGTGATTCCTCTGTTGACAGACAGTCTCCTAATTTAAATCTCTGTTTTTTGCTGCCAAGGAGCTCAGCAGTCAAAGCAAAAGATAAATAACATAGTGGGTATTTGATACCTAATTCAAGTTGAGATCACCTTTAGCCTTCTCTGTTCATTATTTGATAGGCTGTAAGGAGAAGATTTTGTGATGTTCTTGGCTCTAAAATCTGGTCATGATAACTCTTTCGCAGGCTAATGTACTTGTGACTGTCTTAAACTCTGTATTCAAAAGGGCAAATTTTTTGCTTTTAAGTTGTCCTGCGTTCAGCAGTAGCAGTCACTTTTTCTCCTTCTCAGGAGCTGGTGCAGCGCTGTGTTTTCCCTGATCACGGACTTCGTGAGTCTCATGCTCTGCCAGGGAGGAGGAGAAGCCGGGAGGAAGCAAGGACTGGACACCTGATCCAAACTAGCCAAAGAGGTATTCCATACCATAGCAGGTCATGCCCGGGGATGTAACTGGGAGTTACCCAGAAGGGCACTCTCTGCTTGGTCGGGCTCGTTTTTTGGAAGGTGGTATTGTATTCTCTTCCCTTGTTATTTCTCTTATCATTATTATTATTGGTGGTAGCAGTAGTGGTTTGTGTTATACCTTAGTTACCGGACTGTTTTTATCTCAACCCGTGGGAGTTACATTCTTTCGATTCTCCTTCCCATCCCTCTGGGAGATGGTGGGGCGGAAGTAGAAACTGCGTGGCTGACTTGCTGACTGGCTTAAACCACAACAGTTCTTTTTGGCACCCAACATGGGGCACGAAGGGTTGAGATAGCGACAGATCTGACCTGAGTGTGTCTAATCGTATTTGTGATAAGCATTCAGTGTTTTGGATTAATAGTCACTCGTCACAATGCTGATTTATTGACTCTCAAAGTTGTTTTTGATCTCACAGTTTCAGTATGTCGTAGCTTACTTAGAGCTGGTATTTGCTGTGTTAGTGTTTTTCAAGTATGGGGCTTGAGCTAAGGTTATTGTCTCATTGTAGTTTATGGTAATGACTTGTAATACAATAGAATCATTGATCATGAAACTGATCTGGCTCATGTTCCCAGTGTGGTCACCACCTTTATACTTTGGGAAATATATAATACAAATGCTTAGCAACTATACATCTTTTTTCTCCTTCCTGGGTGGTCAACCTATGAAGGAGACATTCTTTTACCCTCCCAGTGCCCCTCCCAGACCGTTTACAGCATTGTTTGAGAGTTTTGAAGTATTTGAATGGCCTTTTAATGCTGTTGAGACCTGTTTGCTGATTGTGATGGGGGTCACCATGTTGGCACGTATACAGAGTGTCTCTTGTCCACAACCATTACGTCTGATCTCAAGAGTTAAGCAGAGTCAGGTTTGGGTCTTGTCTGAGGTTAGACGACAAAATAGGGGGACCGAGAGATTTTCCCCGAGGTTGGACAGCCATGAGTGGCAGGGTGTGTGGGATAGTATGGGCAAGTATCTAGTTCAGTGGGCCCCTCCAGTGTTTTGGAATTTCACCACCGAACAACTGCAAAATCCAGAAGAATTAGTAAAACACTTAAATGAGGTGTGCTGTCGTTCTAGTCATGCCAGAGAGGGACAAATCGTGTCAACGTGCTGGGGCTTGGCCTATGCTTACAGGGCCTTGTTCAACACTATCCAGCACCTTCAAAAGGAAAAAAATGTCCCTGGATCTGAGGGCGAAGCAACAGACAGTGCAGCTACTCCAGCTCCGAGCACAGCAGCTACACCACCCCCAGCGACAAGTACAGCAGCTACACCAGCCTCAACGACAAGTTGCAGAAACTGCTGAAGAAGAGGGTGAATCGAGTCAGTTTGCCGAGGTGAAAGCCATCCAGCTGGCCCTGGACATTGCTGAATGAGAAAAGTGGCCAGTACTTTATCTCTATACTGACTCATGGATGGTGGCAAATGCCCTGTGAGGGTGATTGCAGCAATGGAAGCAGAGCAACCGGCAACACAGAGGTAAACCCATCTGGGCTGCTGCACTGTGGCAAGATATCGCTGCCCGGGTGCAGAACCTGGTGGTGAAGGTACGCCATGTAGACGCCCATGTACCCAAGAGTCGGGCCACTGAGGAACACCAGAACAACCAACAAGTGGATAAAGCTGCTAAGATTGAAGTGGCTCAGATGGACTTAGATTGACAACATAAAGGTGAATTATTTTTGACCCAGTGGGCCCATGACACTTCAGGCCATCAGGGCAGAGATGCAACATATAGATGGGCCCGTGATTGAGGGGTGGACCTAACAATGGACACTATTGCCCAGGTTATTCATGAGTGTGAAACATGTGCTGCAATTAAACAAGCCAAACGGTTAAAGCCTCTTTGGTATGGAGGACGATGGCTGAAGTATAAATATGGGGAGGCCTGGCAGATCGATTATATCACACTCCCACCAAACGCCAAGGCAAGCGCCATGTGCTTACCATGGTGGAAGCAACCACCGGATGGCTGGAAACATACGCTGTGCCCCACGCCACTGCCCGGAACACTATCCTGGGCCTTGAGAAACAGATTTTATGGTGACACGGCACCCCAGAGAGAATTGAGTCAGACAATGGGACTCATTTCTAGAGTAACCTTATAGACACCTGGGCCAAAGAGCATGGCATTGAGTGGGTATATCACATCCCCTACCATGCACCAGCCTCTGGGAAAATCGAACAGTACAATGGGCTGTTAAAAACTACACTGAGAGCAATGGGTGGGGGAACTTTCAAGCATTGGGATACACACTTACAAAAGGCCACCTGGTTGGTCAACACCAGAGCATCTGCCAACAGGGCTGGCCCAGCCCAGTCAGAACTTTTACATATTGTAGAGGGGGACAAAGTTCCTGTGGTGCACATGAAGAATTTGCTGGGGAAGACAGTCTGGGTTATTCCTGCTTCAGGTGAAGGCAAACCCACTCGTGGGATTGCTTTTGCTCAGGGACCTGGATATACTTGGTGGGTAATGAGGGAAGATGGGGAAGTCCGATGCGTACCTCAAGGGGATTTGATTTTAGGGGAAAACAGCCAATGACCTCAATTGTATGATGTTGTCTGCTATAGCCCATCAACTAGAAGTCTGCAGGGCACCAGCGACTGGCCCTGACTTCCCTCCGACCATCATCCCAACAGAGAATGAACTTTGATAGAACCGGATGAGTTCTACAGTAAAGGAATGATCAGCATCAGCAGGCAACGATCCAACACTGCACACAGCTTCTCCTGCCCTGAAAGACTGTTACAAGAGATGGAGCCCAACATCATGGACCGGATGGACTCAGCAGCTTAATAGGGATTGTTCATGCACTAGGATAAGAGTGCACTGAGATGAGAGTGAGGGTATACGGAAAATGTGGGATCTGAGCATGATGTAAATGGTATGGAATAAGGGGTGGATACTGTCCTGGGTTCAGCAGTAGCAGTCAGTTTTTCTCCTTCTTAGTAGCTGTTGCAGCACTGTGTTTTTGACTTTTGGCCTGGGAACAAAGCTGATAACACCGATGTTTAGACTGACCAAGGACTTTGTGAGTCTCATGCTCTGCCAGGGAGGAGGGGGGGGCCGGGAGGAAGCGGGGACAGGACACCTGACCCAAACTAGCCAAAGAGGTATTCCATACCACAGCACGTCATGCCAGGGGATGTAACTGGGAGCTACCCGGAAGGGCACGTCCTCTTTCGGTCGGGCTCTCTTTTCCAGCGGGCGGTATCGTATTCTCTTCCCTTGTTATTTCTCTTATCATTATTATTATTGGTGGCAGCAGTAGTGACTTGTGTTATACCTTAGTTACTGGACTGTTTTTATTTCAACCCATGGGAGTTACATTCTTTCGATTCTCCTCCCCATCCCTCTGGGGGGTGGGGGGGGAAGTAGACTGCGTGGTTCTAATTTACAGCCGGGGCTTAAACCACGACAGTCCATGTTGGCAAGATTTCCAATATAAATGGACCAATCTGAACCCTGAATGGTGATGTCAGCCTTAAAAGGATAATGAAATAGGCAAACTAACCTACATGACCCATATAGAGGTCAAAGGGAATATGCAATGAGTTATATGGTGCATGTACAGCATCTCCCCTTTATTTAGTGTAAAGTTAGGCAGAAATCTGAATTCTTTTTCGATGGAAAAAACTAAAAGTCATGGTCCAGGAGCACACCTAACATGCTCCAGGTGCTAATGGGTATTCAAAGTAAACCACATTGAAAGATATATAAAAGTGTACATTGTGTCCTGAGCAACAAATGTTATGTGCTGGAGATGCACTCCAACTGCCCTGAACTACTTGGTAATGGAGACATATCTACAGAAATTAATGTATAAAGTGTACTATACATGATACTGAAGGAATATGTTATGCTGATTTACCCATAACTGTACTAGCATACAGAAAACAATAAATCCTGTATGTTTTGTTGGAGCTGTTGTTGCAAGTATACTCTTTAATTTACTGTGTAATTTAATTTAATGTACTGTGGGAATATGGGGAAGACCAATGTATACCTCAAGGGGAACTGATTTTAGGGGATAACAGCCAATGAACGCAATTGTATGCTGTTGCCTGCTATGTAATACTTTTATAGCCCATCAACTGGAAGTCTGCAGGGCACCAGTGACTGGCCCTGACTTCCCTCCGACCATCATCCCAACAGAGAATGAACTTTGACAGAACCAGACGAGTTTTGCAGTAAAGGAACGATCAGCATCAGCAGGCAATGATCCAACACTGCACATAGCCTCTCCTGCCCTGAAAGACTGTTACAAGAGATGGAGCCCAACATCATGGACCGAATGGACTCAGCAGCTTTATAGGGATTGGTTCATGCACTAAGATAACAGTGCACTGAGATGAGAGTGAGGGTATATTGAAAATGTGGGATCTGAGCATGATGTGAATGGTATGGAATAAGGGGTGGATACTGTCCTGGGTTCAGCACTAGCAGTCACTTTTTCTCCTTCTTAGTAGCTGGTGCAGGGCTGTGTTTTTGACTTTCGGCTTGGGGGGACAGTACTGATAAAACCGATGTTTTCAGTTGCTGGTCAGAATGTTTACCCTGACCAAGGACTTTGTGAGTCTCATGCTCTGCCAGGGAGGAGGGGAAGCCGGGAGGAAGCAGGGACAGGACACCTGGCCCAAACTAGCCAAAAAGGTATTCCATACCTGTCCTGGTTTAAGCCCAGGCCGTAAATCAGAACCATGCAGTCCGCTTCCCCCCCACACCTTTCTTCCCTCCTCTTCTGGAGGGACGGGGAGGAGAATCAAAAGAATGCAGGTCCCACGGGTTGAGATAAAAACAGTCCAGTAACTAAGGTATAACACAAATCACTACTGCTATCACCAATAATAATAATGATAAAGGAAATAACAAGGGAAGAGAATACAACCGCTCACCAACTGGTACCTCACCCCCACCCTGCCATGATCCAGCCCTTCCGGGGACTCTCAGTTCTACATCCTGGGCATGACGTGCTGTGGTATGGAATACCTCTTTGGTCAGGTGTCCTGTCTCTGCTTCCTCCCGGCTTCTCCTCCTCCCTGGCAGAGAATGAGACTCAGAAAGTCCTTGGTCAGTCTAAACATCGGTATTATCAGCTCTGTTCCCAGGCTGAAAGTCAAAAACACAGCGCTGCAACAGCTACTAAGAAGGATTAAAAATGACTGCTACTGCTGAACCCAGGACAGTATCCACCCCTTATTCCATACCATTCACGTCATGCTCAGATCCCCCAATATCCATATACCCTCACTTTCATCTCAGTGCACTGTTATCTTAGTGCACGGACCAATCCCTATAAAGCTGCTGTGTCCATTCGGTCCATGATGGTGGGCTCCATCTCTTGTAACAGTCTTTCAGAGCAGGAGAGGCTGTGTGCAGTGTTCACACTTGTGAATAACCTGGGCAGTAGTGTCTATTGCTAAGTCCACCCCTCGATCATGAGTCCATCTCTGTGTTGCATCTCTGCCCGGATGGCCTGAAGTGTCATGGGCCCATCAGGCTTAAAATAATTCACCCTCCCCTGCAGCAGTCTCTGCAACTTGTTGTTGGGGACTCCACACAGCTGCCTTCCATCTCCGATGCTTCCAAAGCACTGGAGGGGCCCAGGGGATTAGATACTCGCCCATACTGTCCCACACACCGTGACACTCATGACTGTCCAGCCTTGGGGAAAACCTCTCAGTCCCCCTGTATTGTCTAAACCCAGACAAGACCCAAACCTGACTCTGCTTAACTTTTGAGATCAGACAAAATGGTAGTGGGTAGAACTCACTCTGTGTGTGTGCCAGCATGGTGATCCCCACCACAATCAGCAGGCAGGTCCCAAGGGACCAAAGGCCATTCAAAACCTTCAGAACTCTCAAATGCTGCTGCTGTACTTGTCACTGGGGCTGGTGTAGCTGCTGTGCTTGCCGGCTCTCTCACCACCAGCTTCTGTTTTTCTGAGTCCAGATCTTCCTCCTCTGCCTTGCTGGGAAATGCTGCGTGGTCTCCTGCGTCCTCCTGGGGATCAGGCTCACGGGGCTCGGCGGGAGGCTGCTGGGGGATGCTCTCGGCCGGCGCGTGGCTGGGCTCGGCCGTGGGGCTTGGCTCCTTCGCCGCCTCCTCCCGCTGCTCGGCAGCCGCCTCCTTCCCAGCCTCCGGCCCCGCTCCCGCTGCCGCTTAGTCCCCGGGGCCGCTCTCCCGGGCCGCTTCGGCCGCCGCCGGCTCCCGGGGCCGCTCCCCCTCAGCTCCCTGCAGCCTCACGAAGACGGACGCGAGGACGAGGGCCAGGACAGTGGAGAGCAGCGGGACGGCCAGGTACAAGTCCACGGCCACGTCCATCCCGCCCTGCTGCCGGAGCTCCCCCGTATTACAAGCCATTACCGTAAAATACAATGAAACAAGAACCTTAGCCCAAGGCCCACACTTGATAAACACTAACACAGCAAATACCGGCTCTAAGTAAGCTACAGCATACTGAAACTGTGACATCAAGAGAAACAACTTTGAGAGCCAATAAATCAGCATTGTGCCTTGGTCAGATCTGTCATTATCTCAACCCTTCGAGCCCCACGTTGGGCGCCAAAAAAGAACTGTCGTGGTTTAAGCCCAGGCCGTAAATCAGAACCATGCAGTCCACTTCCCCCCCACACCTTTCTTCCCTCCTCTTCTGGAGGGACGGGGAGAAGAATCAAAAGAATGCAGGTCCCACGGGTTGAGATAAAAACAGTCCAGTAACTAAGGTATAACACAAATCACTACTGGTATCACCAATAATAATAATGATAAAGGAAATCACAAGGGAAGAGAATACAACCGCTCACCAACTGGTACCTCACCCCCACCCTGCCATGATCCAGCCCTTCCGGGCCCCCAGTTCTACATCCTGGGCATGACGTGCTGTGGTATGGAATACCTCTTTGGTCAGGTGTCCTGTCTCTGCTTCCTCCCGGCTTCTCCTCCTCCCTGGCAGAGCATGAGACTCAGAAAGTCCTTGGTCAGTCTAAACATCGGTATTATCAACTCTGTTCCCAGGCTGAAAGTCAAAAACACAGTGCTGCAACAGATACTAAGAAGGATTAAAAATGACTGCTACTGCTGAACCCAGGACAATACCATAGCACGTCATGCCCGGAATGTAACTGGAAGCTACCCGGAAGGGCACTCTCTGCTCGGTCAGGCCCATTTTTCAGCGAGTGGTGTCATATTCTCTTCCCTTGTTATTTCTCTTATCATTATTATTATTGGTGGTAGCCGCAGTGATTTGTGTTATACTTGGTTACTGGACTGTTTTTATCTCAATCCATGGGAGTTACATTCTTTAGATTCTCCTTCCCGTTCCTCTGGGAGAGGGTGGGGGGGGAGTAGAAACTGTGTGGCTGACTTGCTGACTGGCTTAAACCACGATATAAGTCAGTTATTCTTATGCTGGAGAGCAACATGGACCAGGTAAGCCAAAATAAATGTCTAGCTATGAAAATCTGCAAGTGGTCCATCAGATCCGCTAACATCTATGTGCACTGTGTTCCATTTTGAAATTTTATTGCAAATCCTGATTTTGATGGGCTTCTAGAATGAAGGATCAATGACAAAATGAATGAACTCAGAAGAATACTGCACATCTGTTTGAACTAATAAATGTTAATCTTGCAGAGAAAAGAAAAAACTCTAAATTGCATACAAATAAGGTTTTCAGAAGCTCTCCTGTGCTGTAGAAAGCATGGAAATGTTTGTAAGTTACTCACATTAAGAAATAAATTAATTCCAGTGAAAAATACTAGAATAGAACAACAAAAAAAAACCAAAACAGAATACCAACGAAAAGCAGAGACAAAAATAAGCAAATCTAGTAAAAAAAAAAAAAAGGGAGACGTTCAGGTTAGTTTTGAATAATACATGTACTAGTATTTTTAATGCCAAGTTCTTATGCCATCCCTGTCTCAGTAGATTTCACATGACTAGTTTCTGATTTATACTTTCTAATGGCATTAATGTTTTTATTTTGAAATTTACTATCATTCAACCTCAAAACACAAAAAATCTTATTTCTATTATTTAATTTATATTATTTCTGCAAGAAATGTGTTCATTTTGAAATGTGACTTTCAAAATTTAAATATTTATGTAAATTTTCATTGTGGAACATACTCCTCCAAGTCTGCAGTTTTTCCATAGGAAAAAGTATATAATTTTGCCCCAACAGCATTTTTGCATGAAAACAATTCCAGTTAAATCTTTTTAAACACCCTGATTTATGGGTTACGATCTACAGTTAATTTTCCAAGAAACAGCTGATTTATGAATCCTACCATGAGCAGTTGGTTCAGACACAAACTCTGTGGACATTTTTGTGTTCCTCCGTCCACAGATGCCATTATATCTTAAAACCTTTTTCAGAAAGCTCAAAGCCCAGCTGGTAAAAATCCTTTTCCATTTCAGGGTCTTTCAGTGACAAGATGTACTGAAGTCAGTATCTGAAAAAATCTGGGGTCCGAGGGAGAAGATCTATGATATTTTCTGTTTTCAGGCAGGAAAATTGATGATCTTGCACTGTCAGTCAGTGTAATGGTCTGATAATGATATAATGCATTTGAAAAATTTAATAGTTTTTTTCTCAAGTGATTGCTGAGCTGAGGTTGAAAATACTAGGCTTATTCTAAAACTCCACCTGTATGGTCTCAAATGCTTGATTTTTTAGCTCCAAACTGCTCATTCAAAACATGTCCCACAGCTAAAGGTCCTATAGTCTTTCCCAGTCACTAGACATTGCTTCTGGAATTTATTCTTGAAAGGCAAATGACCCACCCTGACAGTTGACTACATTGAGAAATAGGTCCAGGATGTTTTTGTGAATATAGGTTTTCCAGCAAACACAACAGAGTGGGTCAGAAGCCAGGAATCTGATAAGGCCACTGTGCTACCTGCCTACTTGCGTATGTAGTTCAGAGAGAGTTATGGCTTAGTCAACGGGTGATAATAATAACCAAGTTCATTTAGGGAGCAGGACATGGTTTCAGAAGTGGGGAAATCTGTGGGATTTGGACAACAATGGGAAGAAAGCATTTTTTCCCATAAATTTACCAAAGTGGGACCTTTGTGAATTAAGCTCTTTCAGAAATGTTAGAACCCAAGATCTTTGACACCACTTCCCCCTCCCCCTTTTTTTTTCCTCTGAATATAACTGATAGACCCAAATGTCCACTTTCAATTTGATACTTTAAAACCTAGTAGCAGAAAACAGAGATGGGAAATGTGTGCAAATTCATGTGACCACTGTTGCTGCATCCTTTTACAAAAGAGAGAACCATGAAAGATATGCGAGTTGTCCATAATTATGCTTTTAGATGGTTACTTCAATACCTGTCTTTTTCACACTACAGGCACAAAGTTAGTATAACTCAGATATGCTAATAAAAACAAATGTCTATGATTTCTGGCAAAATAAAAGCTCCAGTAGTTTGCTACATGTACTATATATAACTCTCAGGCAATGTCATGGTGCCTACTGAGATGAGCTTGGAAAATGCTTCTGCAGTATAAAGTTTAAGGCTATTATATATTCTTTGATTTTTATTTTAATGCTCCTTGCATTTGAATTACTGTATTACTAATTTTAGCTGATCTATTAATACATGTGTCTCAGCTATTTATACATAAAATATGAAACCCAAGTAAAATACCAAACAGGGTGTATGATTCTGTAAATTGGTAACATATAATGTCTTTTCTATGTAATCGGTTTGTTCACAGGAATCACAGAATCATAGAATAGTTAAGGTTGGAAAGGACCTTAAGATCATCTAGTTCCAACCTCCCTGCCATGGGCAGGAACACTTCACACTAAACCATGTCACCCAGGGCTCTGTCCAACCTGACCTTGAACACCGCCAAGGATGGAGCATTCAGAACTTGGGCAGCCCATTCCAGTGCCTCGCCACCCTTACAATAAAGAATTTCTTCTTTATATCCAGTTTAAACTTCCTCTGTTTAAGTTTTAACCCGTTACCCCTTGCCCTGTCAGTATAGTCCCTAATGAAGAGTCCCTCCCCAGCATCCTTGTAGGCCCCCTTCAGATACTGGAAGGCTGCTGTGAGGTCTCCATGCAGCCTTCTCTTCTCCAGGCTGAACAGCCCCAACTTTCTCAGCCTATCTTCATACAGGAGCTGCTCCAGTCCCCCGATCATCCTCGTGGCCCTCCTCTGGACTTGTTCCAACAGTTCTATGTCCTTTTTATTTTGATGAGGACACCAGAACTGCACACAATACTCCAAGTGGGGTCTCCCGAGAGCAGAGAAGAGGGGCAGGATCACCTCCTTCGACCTGCTGGTCACACTCCTTTTGATGCAGCCCAGGATACAGCTGGCTTTCTGGGCTGCGAGCGCACACTGAAGCTGGCTCATGTTCATTTTCTCATCTACCAACACCCCCAAGTCCTTCTCCACAGGGCTGCTCTGAATCTCTTCTCCGCCCAACCTGTAACTGTGCCTGGGATTGCTCCAACCCAGCTGTAGGACCTTGCAGTTGTCATGGTTAAACTTCATAAGGTTGGTGTCAGCCCACCTCACAAGCGTGTCAAGGTCCCTCTGGATGGCATCCCTTCCCTCCAGTGTATCAAGCGAACCACACAGCTTGGTGTCATTGGCAAACTTGCTGAGGGCGCACTCAATCCCACTGTCCATGTCACCAACAAAGATGTTGAACAAAACCGGTCCCAACACCGATCCGTGCGGGACACCACTCGTTACTGGTCTCCAGCCAGACATCAAGCCATTGACCACAACTCTTTGCATGCAGCCATCCAGCCAGTTCTTTAGCCACCGAGTGGTCCACCTGTGAAATTGATGTCTCTCCAATTTAGAGACAAGGATGTCATGTGGGACAGTGTCAAACGTCAAAGTCCAGGTAGATGACGTCAACTGCTCTGCCCCTGTCCATCAGTTTTGTAGCCCCATCATAGAAGGCCACCAAATTGGTCAGGCAGGATTTCCCCTCAGTGAAGCCATGCTGGCTGTCACCAACTACCTCCTTGTTTTTCATGTGCCTTTGCATGCTTTCCAGGAGAATCTGCTCCAAGATTTTGCCAGGCACAGAGGTGAGACTGACTGGTCTGTAGTTCCTGGGTCATCCATTTTCCCCTTCTTGAAAATGGGGGTTAAATTATCCTTTTTCCAGTCGTTGGGAACTTCACCTGACTGCCATGATTTTTCAAATATGATGGCCAGTGGCTTAGCAGCTTCATTTGCCAGCTCCTTCAGAACCTGTGGATGGATTTCATCAGGTCCCATGGACTGAGGGTATTTGTAAATCAATGGGATTTGTAAAGTATTTAACTTCAGAACTGACCTTAGACATATCTTTACAGAATCTCCTTAATTAAAGGTAGTGGTTAATGCAAACCTAAAATTCTCTGTTCTTTTAATTTCAGATTTTGTCACTTAAATCCAAAGTGACTGCTGCCCCTTACACAGCCCTGCTACTTTTAATAACATTATTGAGAAAAGAGTTTCAACTCTCTATATTAATGGTGATATAATCTGACTGTCTGTAAATGAGGAATGAATTTTCATAAATATTTGCAGATGGCGAGGATGTGAGGATTTCTGCCTGTTTTACTAGCTAATTTCAGGGTATTCCGTCATCAACGTGTAACATAGTTGGGACAAGTAATGGATTACAGAATTCAGGATAGTAGATTGAGTCTGAGCCTTGTCCTGAGTTCAGCACTAGCAGTCATTTTTCTCCTTCTTAGTAGCTGGTGCAGTGCTGTGTTTTTGACTTTCAACCTGGGAACAATGCTGATAACACCGATGTTTTTAGTTGCTGCTCAGTAATGTTTTCTCTGACCAAGGACTTTCTGAGTCTCATGCACTGCCCGGGAGGAGGGGATGCCGGGAGGAAGTAGAGACAGGACACCTGACCCGAACTAGCCAAAGGGGTATTCCATACCACAGCACGTCAGGCCCAGTACATAAACTGGGAGAAGTTATCCAGAAGGGCTAGGTCGCTGCTCGGCTCAGGCTGGGTGTCGGTCAGCGGGTGGTGAGCGGTTGTATTCTCTTCCCTTGTTATTTCCCTTATCATCATTATTATTGGTGGTAGCAGTAGTGGTTTTGTGTTGTACTTAGTTACTGGACTGTTCTTATCTCAGCCCATGGGAGTTAGATTCTTCCGATTCTCCTTCCCATCCCTCCGGGAGTGGGGGGAGGAAGAAGGAGCGGGGGAGTGAGTGAGTGGCTGCGTGGTTCTGGGTTGCCAGCTGGGCTTAAACCACGACAGTTCTTTGTGGCAGCCAATGTGGGGCATGAAGGGTTGAGATAAAGGCAGATCTGACTGGAGTGTGTCTAATCATATTTGTGATAAACATTTATAGCTTTGGATTAATAGCCACTCGTCACAATGCTGATTTATTGGCTCTCCAATTTGTTGCTCTTGATCTCAGAGTTTCAGCATGTCGTACCTTACGGCCAGTATTTGCTGGTTGAGAATTTATTGGCTGGGAGGCTGGGCTAATGTTCTTTTTTCATTGTACTTTATGACAATGACTTGTAATACAATAGACTCATTGATTATGAAAGTGATCTGGCTTGCATTCCCACTGTGGTCATCACCTCTATACTTTGGGAGGTATATAATGGAAGTGTTTAGCAATTACACATCTTTTGTTTCCTCCTCGGGTGGTCAACCTGTGAGGAGATTCAATTTTTGAAAAATGGCAAGATGGGCGTTGCCAGATCCCCACAGATGTGATCAATAAGATAACAACGTCTCCACCAACTAATAAGAAAGAAACACAAACTTTCTTAGGTGTTGTAGGGTTCTGGAGAATGCACATCCCAAATTACAGTTTGATGGTAAGCCCTCTCTATCATGTTACCCAGAAGAAGAATGATTTTAAATGGGACCCTGAGCAACAACAAGCCTTTGAGCAAATTAGATGTGAGATAGTTCATGCAGTAGTCCTTTGACAAATCCGGATCGGGCCAGATGTAAAAAAATGTACACTGCAGCCAGGGAGAATGATCCTACCTGGAGCCTGTGGCAGAAAGCTCCAGGGGAGACTCGAGGTCGACCCGAGGTCAACCCCTCAGCTTTTGGAGTTAGGGACACAGAGGATCTGAGGCCAGCTATACCCCAACTGAAAAAGAGATACTGGCAGCCCAAGAAAGGGTTTGAGCTGCTTCAGAAGTGATGGGCACTGAAGCACAGCTCCTCCTGGCACCTCAGTTGCCCGTGCTGGGCTGGATATTCAAAGGCAGGGTCTCCTCTACACATCATGCAACAGATGCTACATGGAGTAAGTGGGCTGCACTAATTACACAATGAGCTCAGACAGGAAATCCCAGTTGTCCAGGCATTCTAGAAGTCATCATGGACTGGCCAGAGGGCAAGGGTTTTGGAATTTCACCAGAGGAGGAGGTGATGCGTGCTGAAGAGGCCCCACAAGCCAGGAACAGCGCTGATAACACCAATGTTTTTAGTTGCTGCTCAGTAATGTTTGCTCTGACCAAGGACTTTTTGTGTCTCGTGCACTGCCAAGGAGGGGGGGAAGCCAGGAGGAAGTAGAGACAGGACACCTGACCCAAACTAGCCAAAGGGGTATTCCATACCACAGCACGTCAGGCCCAGTACATAAACTGGGAGAAGTTATCCAGAAGGGCTAGGTCGCTGCTCGGCTCAGGCTGGGTGTCGGTCAGCGGGTGGTGAGCGGTTGTATTCTCTTCCCTTGTTATTTCCCTTATCATCATTATTATTGGTGGTAGCAGTAGTGGTTTTGTGTTGTACTTAGTTACTGGACTGTTCTTATCTCAGCCCATGGGAGTTAGATTCTTCCGATTCTCCTTCCCATCCCTCCGGGAGTGGGGGGAGGAAGAAGGAGCGGGGGAGTGAGTGAGTGGCTGCGTGGTTCTGAATTACTGGCTGGGCTTAAACCATGACAACCTGCTCTTGTACTTGCCGTAGACCTGAGAAGTTTAGATTTAAGCTTTCAGTTTTGAGCTAATTTATAATTGACCCTCCAGCATATATAACTTACTTTCAGCACAATATACCTATGTTCTCTCTTTAGTTATATTCTTATTCTTCTGAAAGTACTTTATTACATATTTTCTTCCTAATCAGGCACTCATTTAGCATATTTCATCTGTGTGTCTCAAATCTCCACCTTCCTCAAATTAATCACAGATCAGATTAATTGTACTTGGTAACCTGACACTCCTTATCTTAATTATCTTACCATTAAACTTAGTGATCTGAGAGAAGGTTTACCACTAGGTTTTAAACCTTTTTTTGATAGTGCAGAATAATTCAGTCATCAAGGCTATCGTTACACTTTTTTCTCAGTCTGTTCAACTCTTAGAAGAATATTATACCTTTTACATCCAAGGCCTGATGACCTTGGGTAAAGAATAAAAGGGATGGGAATAGTGGGTAAAACTGAGCTTTTTTACTGTCTTGATGTGCAACTGAGTTACTTTCCTATTGCTATATAAGTATTTTGTGCTATTTGGCTATACGTCTACTTCTATTTACTTGAGTTTTCATGTAGATATTTTTAATAGTTTAAAGGAAGAGATCAATGAGTGATTATAATATTGAGGATTGGTTAGTCTGGAAGGTTTCCCACAGGCTTTTTAAGCATGACAGCTATTTGATAATAAACAGAAGTGGAAGCCCTGTTTAGATTCTCATACATAGCAGAAAAAGCCCCTGTCCTACGTGTAACTCTGGGTTTTTTCCTGGTAATGCATTCTGGAAGCAGGGAGAAGATCTAAAGAGGCTTGGGTAAAATTTATGCTGTAAGAATAGATTCTTCTGGAGCCCAGAAGAGAGAAGAAGAGGGAACTTGCTACCAGCAGGGCAACACTTTCTGGCCACCCAAATTAGTAGCTCATTTTGTAAAAGAAAGAGAATGGAAAGGTCTTTTCTTCATCTTATCAGTTAGAACTATATAAACAAGTTTAAGTTCTACTCACTCTTAGAGATAAAACTGTGATCATGCTCTGCTCTTTTCATTGCAAGTCCTTTTAGCAGCCCTGCTCATATTATAGAAGAATCAAGGAACACATTTCTGTAGTAAGCACAAAAGAGTTCACATAATAGATGTGTTAGTTGCTGTAGCGGTGAAATTGGAGCATTAAGTCCTTGGAATCACAACATAGATATTTCCTTTCCCTGGCATGTCTGGGCTTGGGTGAGATTTCTGAACAGATAGCTAGGTCTGTGTTTTTCAGGTGTTTATCAGGCAAAGCTACAATAGGCAAGAAAAATAAAAAAAGGAATCCACAAAGCTCTGGACAATCTAACAGTGCAATAGGGAAGGCAGTTTGACAGGCAAGGCGTTCTTTGGTAAAACCATAGAATGCTGAACTGCAATAGTTAGATAGGTCTCTGTGGGCCATGAAGAACACATAAAGACTGTCAACTTCTCTTATAGATCTTTACATAGATCCTATTACAATTCACACTAAAGTGATCCTCTACCTGTCTTTACTGAGAGCTCCAATTAAGGTAAGGATTTATTCAAGACTTGTACTGACCTGGGGCTTGCACAGTGCAAATCTGAGAGGAACATGGTGGTTTTCCCTTTTATCTCAAGAGCACTCCCTATACAGAGAGTTTGCTGTAGCAGATAATCTGAAAAAGGGTATTCTATTTGGGAATTCTCCCATTCACTGCTTTATAACTTGTTACATTTCACATAATTATAGCGAGAGGGAAATGAACTTATTTCTTTCATCTCCTAATGGCTATCCAGATGAGTGTTCTCAGGACCTGAAAAGGTATTTGAACAAGGATATTCTGCATGTCAGATGAATATTCCAAATGCTAGTCTAACAGGAGGATGTGTTCTTTGTTAGCTCCTAAGAATAATTTATCCAGCTTTCCTTTCTGTATGCTGATAAGCCCGCTTTCAGGCTGTGGATTTAATGAGATGTCAAAGAATGGAAAAATAACTA
This sequence comes from Psittacula echo, assembly GCF_963264785.1. Classification (NCBI taxonomy): domain Eukaryota; kingdom Metazoa; phylum Chordata; class Aves; order Psittaciformes; family Psittacidae; genus Psittacula; species Psittacula echo. The sequence continues at coordinate 33,261,102 of NC_137739.1, forward strand.
CTTGAGCTTGTATTTACCCTTAAGTAATCTTGTGAGTGTGTTTATATCTCATGTTTACCTTAAACATGGCCCTCTTTCTTATGCATTGCTTCTTTATGACTGTTCCATAATTTTCCTGTGGAACTGTTGAGCTTTGCGAGAAATTCCAGACAACAATCTAAACTGTAGGTCCACTATTTATGATTTGAATAAGACTGTCTACTTTGCACTTCTGCCTGAATCACTCTTGTCATTGCTGTCTGTAAATGTTTCACATCTCTTGTCACTCGTTTGTAAAGATACACGCGTGCAAAATTGATATACTTGCATTGGTGTCCCAATGACTACTCCTAGATTGTGCTTATTTGCAAATTGGATAATCAGTAAATCTCAGAAAGCCAACAGACTATACCTGGCTGAGCTACACAAGAACAATTTACTGTGAGTAGTGCCTCAGTTTGTAGGATACATTAAATAGCAGTGCTGTGTCTGTGAATCAAAGCACAGGTGGAAGTAGGTGTTTATATCACAGCTGCTAGCATAATTTCCTGAGCTAAGAAAAAATGACATGGGTAACTCTGGTCATCCATTTGTAGGAGCAAAAAAGGCCCAGAGTCTATCCTCAATTAGATATCATCAAGGCTTTAGAAGCATTAGGGTATATATATTACATAGGTGGATGCTTACTAGTAATGCAACACCATTTTATTAATAATAGAATAGTAACAGAAGAGTGAGTGACATTACAGTACAGACAAATACAGAGCATACCAGGAGAGATAGATAAACAAAACAGAATTGTGATAAAAGGAATTTATTTCTCCCAATGAATATTCAACTAAAATGTAGAGTTTGCAGTTTTGGCTTATTTCTGTTAGTTAAATGCAGATTTATTTAACTATTCTTACAATGTTTTAGTATTCACATTCTAATTTTGACATTACTAGATTATAGAATTAAGACAGAACTTTGCAATTTGCAATTAATGACATTTGGGTTTATTAAAAATAAGTAGAGCGCCATATCAATAAAGAATAGACATTAAGATTATGAAGAAAATCATTTATCAAAATTCTTGCTTGTAAGCAGGCTGTGTTTGGAAATTTTATTGGCCATATTATCTTGGTTATTTAGGGAAAGACATATGAGCTGCTCAAGGTAAATAGCTTGAAAGCATTTCCACCTGCAACTAAATCTCTTTATGTGTAGGTGTAGTTGGCAACTGCCTTGGGCTTTCTGGACTTGTGACAGAGCCTGAGGCAGTGCTTTACATTGCACAATGTTACTGAACCAACTTATTAGTTACTACTGCAAGAACATTAAGGTAAACATGTACTAGTGAGGTAACTTTAATAAGGTAGCTACCTGTACCATGAATTTACTGAATACCAAGTTGTTCAGCTAGATTGAAAGACTTGAGCATTCTTACACATTTTTTCATTCCTGGGAATAAAAATTTGGGAAAAATAAGGAATCGCAGAATGCAAATACATAAAGCCTATTAAATACCAGGTGACTGATCCTGGAAGCAGGTGATCGTTGGACTGAACTTTGTACATACATGTGGGCACTTATGAATAAATGGAGGCCTGCTGGGGCATTGAGGGATGCCATTACATAGCTACAGAAAGATTGTCAGACATTAGATTTCACAGAACCCATTTTACACTGGAGTTACTGGTCACAATAAACTTCTTTACTCTGCTTTGTAAATATGATTTGAGACCACTATGACACTGGGAATTGTTATTGAAAGTCCATGTCTGCTTTGCCAGCAGGTAGTATACCAAAGAAAAAATATAATGAAATCCATATTTTGGGTTTCTACCAGACTTCTAGTGGTAATTCAAACAAACAAGAAGATATAGTTTATGCCCTACATCTGGTTATAAGTGTTAATGGTACCACTGAACTAAAAGAACATCTCTCATAACCAGAATTAATCTTTAAAGTTTATGCTTTCATAATGGTTACATTCATGTAACAAAAATCCTCAAAGTCTATAGAAAAATATAGCCAAAAGAAAAATTTATCTTCTTCCCCTCCATATACTGTGACTGTCAGTCTGTTGAGGCACTAATCTGAAAGAGCTTACAGCATGTCTGCATCAATTCTTCTTGACCCTGATTTTTCTTCCTAAGAGAATAAATATATACACTATGTATCTACATACTTAAATAAATAAATATACACACCAACTACCCTGGCATGGTGACTGATATCAGAGAGATGATTCATAAGAATAGCTATGCAACTAAGAACAAATATATTTTTCAGAGAGCCATAGAAGGATGGTACCCTTTTAGATAAAGGCATGGACTCTTAAAAAACCTGATAGGGATATTGAGATTATGAAGTCATCTAAAAGACTCTTCTGAAGTCCTATAAAGTCTCATAGTAAGTACAAAAGTAGTAAACACTTCTAGTAGAAAATAGCAGCAGAAATGCAGAAATTTCAAGAGTGGGTATTGCAGAAGTATTACAATTTTTACTAAAGAAAAATAATTTTCAATATCCCCATGAAGGTTATATTTAAAAAAGAAAAATTAAAAAACCAACCAAACAAACAAACAAAAAAACCCAGATGCTATTAAAAGCAATGGAAATAGGTGCATAGATTCAAGGGCTCATTTTTTACCCTCATTTCATTCTTTGGGTCCTTTTTTAAAGCTGCCCTTTATCATGATGACAATAATGATAATAAAATATTAAAATACTGCGATTATACCCTTGTTTAGGCCCATGCTTCTCATGCTCACTTATTTATTTTCTAGAACAGCCTTCCTGTCTCTCTTTTTAATGTTCTGGGGAAACTTCCACTCTGATGGTGTGACAATAATAAATGAAATGAAATGAAATTCTTTCCTAAGCCTACAGTTCCTAAGCATTATGACAAAGCATCTGCTAATAAAGTGTTAGAGCTTATTGGAAGTTCTAAAAAAATGCCACCTGCTACAATTTCTGCAGCTGAAAGTTATATTAAAGCAGAGGTAAATTTTGATATGTTCAGTCTAGTGCACGGAAATGTATTTCTGGAATTAAAGTTTACCTAAACTATGCAAAATATTTTTTGCATGTAGTTAATTTTGAAGGTCTAACCTCAGATTTTAAATATGAGACTGATAGTAGAAAAGAAGTTGATCTACATGTGCAAGTCCACTCTTAAAGTACTCTGTGGTTCAAGAAACTGCTTCCTTTTCACTTGAATGCTTAGGAACAGTCTTTGAATAAGCAAACTAAAGTAACTAAAGAACAACTTTATACTTTGCATCCAACTCCTCAGTGAATCTATGTTCCTCATTTGTAACAGGTTAGAATTAATGCTTAAAAGCAGCATGGTTGCTAAAATCCACCTCCACTAAAAGTATTAATGCTTTCAAGTAAGAGCAATGATAAAAAGCATCACAGTGTCATCATAAACAAAATCAGGTTGTAGGTGTTAATTTGCTTGTATTTAAATAAAATTTGTCAATAGACCTTTTAGATGCTTTTGAAAAGACCAACACTGTTAGTTTAATTTGTCAATAGAAACTAGAAATAAATTAGCCGTGCAGCTAATTTACTGAAAGAGAGAGACTTATCTATTATTTCTTTTTAATAAACTTTGACCACACTCAGTCTAGGGAGCTCCATACAAAAGATATACAGGACTGGAAAAAAATAACTGATTAAATTTTAACCAGCTGCTGGGCAGATAGTTTGCCTGAGGCACTTTTGTCAGTTTCAAAGGGTGCTTTTATTAATTTTGCATTTTGTATTTTGTTAGTGGAAAGAGCTAGCTCTGTTGGGACTGCCAAAAGCTATAGGCAGTGAATCTTACAGCAGCAAAGAGGAAGCTGTAGAGCATGCCAAGTAGATTTAGCACACTGAGCACTCTAAATTACGTTTGTTTTATCAGTCCTAAAAATATATTAACTTCAGGTGTAAGTTCTTTGAATAAAGCCTTAAAGCTAGTACATCCAGTTCCTCCTCTGTTAATATAAGGCTTTTACTTTGTCTATAAAAATAAACCACTACACTCTTTGCCACATATCTGCCAATGTAATTTAAATCTTTTCTTCTTATGATTGTTGGCACGTCTTTTGTTGGTCTGTTTTCTTACACTGATCTTATGTTCTTACTGAAAATGTATTGGAAATATTATCTAGATCCTCCCCACTTTCCACGACATTTAGGTGCAGCTTTTATGGATGAAATTATTGATGCCTAAGTGGAAGCAATATTTAAATAAACATGTTATGCTTTCATTTGAATGGAGCCCAACACCCATACCATCATGTGGAAAATGCTGCTTGTAGCATATGGCTCAGACAATTTGTGAGCAGAAGTTAGAACTCAGGGGTTAAATGGAAAACACAAGCCTCTCTTGTGATGCTGGGAATTTCACAAGTTCCACTCAGGCAGCTTCAAACAGCATTAAACACAAAGGAAAAAAAGTATACCCTCAGGCTAGAATTTGCAGAAGACTTACCTGCAGCAGGACGGAGCTAAAATTAAGCCTGAAGACAAAGCATTTGGGCTTACATTTAGAAAATTGAATGGCGAAGTACATATTTTTGGAATGCATATCATATTCCTTTTCCAGTTTCATTGCATTTTAAGATAGCTTTTTTTTTTCCCCAAGCAAGTTTCTTTATCCTAAATCAATATACTATAGTGTTGCTACTGCATTATTTAATGTCTTCAACAACTATTTTTGTGTGCAATCCTGCATTGGCTAACCTCATTGGTATCACTTATACATAAAGGAACGTATTCTTGCTGCCACTGAAGTTAACCGTAAACCTGATAATAGCAAAATTGATTTCATGGGAGAAAACTGGGCTCCAGGTAATTAAAAAAAATCAATTATACCCATGTCTTTTTCCACCTACTGTTCAGTCAGGTTTTGTGTAGCATTTTAAGAAAATTTTGGTTTATGCCCTGGATTACCCCCTAACTTTATCTACCACATGTGAGTACAATAAAATAATAATCAGAGAATCTTTAAATTGTACCAGTTCTTCAGTCTGTAGTTAAATGAAGTTCTACTCAGAAAAGTACCAAGTAAGGAAAAAAAAAAAAAAAAAGAAAGAGGTTATTTGCTGGGACAACTGAGACTTGTCAACTCAACCACACAGTGTGAAAACACCAAAATTCATAACCTTCCAAGATTCAGTTTGAATGTCCAGCTGTGGTTTGGCAAGCTCATATATAGATGCTTAGCTTATGAGATATAATACTTCTGTGAAGTTCTAAGCTCTTGCTTGGGGACAGATAACTGGCAGATAACACTATATTCATAATGTGGAGTGATACTAGAGTCTGCAGTGTTGGCAAGAGGCACCAAGGTGAGTCTGGATTCTGGAGGCTACACTAATGGAGAACCCAGTTCCTCCTACTCCTTAATAACTGGGGTCTCTGTTATGTAGATAATAGTGAAGTCTCCTATAAAATTGGTGGCTACTAGCCATGCAAACACACTCTGTAATCAGAATAGATTCTTTGATGTTATCATAACTCCATACTTTAACAGACAATTTTACCTATGAGATAATCTGAAAAAACAGAAGTCAGTTCTTTTTTTCATAACAGCAAGTGCTCCGTATTGCTTACAAATGACAGTTGTTGATGAGAAGAGCTAATTCTATAGTCAATGTGGAGCACTGGAAATGAAAAAGGAAAACAATATGCTGGAATTTGAGTCAGCAGAGATTTATATACTGTGCTTTAGCTAAGCAATGCATACAACTTCAGATTCAGTATCATAATTTCTGCCATAGTGTAAACCCAATGGACCCTTTCAGTTCCATTGAGGTGGTACCATTTAAAATCATGAGGGGATCATTCCCAATTTGTAGCTGAGCAAGTAGGTTAGTAGAATTCAAGGCTGTGGCAATGTTGGAAATCAAGTTGTTATTTCCTGTCTTGTGTTTCCTGTCCTTCCTCTGTCTTGACTGCAGAGAAGTAGCTGTTTGATATTAGAATAGATTTTGCCATTTCAATTAAGTGAAATTATTTCTTTCTATGTTGATTAATTCTTTAAGAGAAGTGTTATATTTTGGAGCAATATTAATAGAATCATAGAATGGTTTGGGTTGGAAAGGACCTTAAGATCATCTAGTAACAAACCCTCTGCCATGGGCAGGGACACCACACGCTAGACCATGTTGCCCAAGGTTCTGTCCAGCCTGGCCTCGAACACTGCCAGAAATGGAGCATTTATCACTTCTTTGGGCAACCTGTTCCAGTGTCTCACTACTCTCACAGTAAAGAACTTCTTCCTTATATCTAACCTGAACTTCCTCTGTTTAAGTTTCAACCTATTACCCTTTGTCCTGTCACTACTGTTCCTGCGGAAGAGTCCCTTCCCAGCATCCTTGTAGGCCCCCTTCAGATACTGGAAGGCTGCTATGAGGTCTCCATGCAGCCTTCTCTTCTCCAGGCTGAACAGCCCCAACTTTCTCAGCCTGTCTTCACACAGAGGTGCTCCAGCCCCTTGATCATCCTCGTGGCCCTTGTTATGCTATGGTTCAAAAAATTATTCCACAAATTTTCTAATGGATTGCAGGTCATGGGCAAACTAATGTCAATTAAAATTAACCACAAGTGGCCAGTTTAATAAAATTGGAGCTGATATTAGTGAAAGTGATTGGTGAGTTTGAACCTGTCATTTTTTATCTCAGTTTACATGAGGCTGATGTATAACATATCCTATGGCAACAACAGGGCATACATTCAAGCATTCTCATAAAAATGATGTTGCTGCTCAGCCATCCTCCCTACCTCTCTGAAAGTACCTGAAAGAATCCTGGACCATATTGCCAGTACTTTCCACTCTGCATTGCTTTGAGCTGCCCTATTATTTCTCACTGACTATCATAGGTGTCACTGAATCTGGCACTTATATTGAGAAGAACCTAAGTTACCCTGCATAAGAAAATACTTCACAAACAGAAAGCAGTAATAGGAAAAAGTGAGACACTATTTTAAAAATGAAAATGAAAACTAATATGAAACTCTCCCACTTGTGGCCCATGTATTTCTTGCCTTAGAAGTGCTTTTAAACTTGCCTAACCTTCAAGACATTAATTGGCTGCAGCAGAGTTCTTTCATTTTGTTCTCATAAAAAGATGAGATGCATTGTCTTACTGCTGCGAAGTCAGATCTTGGCATGATTCTTTCAATTTACTGCTATGTTGGGTTATTAGCAAGGATTTTTTCCTCCCTTAAGTTTCCTTTCATGTAAAGTGACATGCAGGTACACAAGCATTCAAGACTCTTAACGTTTTTCTGTGATGTCCCATTTAAATTGCGGAAAATCACTAATGATTAAGGGAAGGGAACACAAAAGCAGCGTGAGCTTACAGAAATGAATTCTTCTTTAGGTTTCAGTGAATACCTGCTGAAAAGTTCTTAAGAGTGTTTTATCTGACTCTACATGCAGAATAACATGGTTCATTGATATTTTATCACAGAAGAATTGTATGCCTCCTATTGTGCCTCAAGAATAGCAGACTGTTGGTTATGATTACTTTTTTCACCCCACTTTTGAATGTTAGCCATGCTGTAATACTATGAATGTTCTCACTGCATCACTGTGATAATGAAACAAGGTAGTTTTATGGTTTTGGTTACATCATCTTACAGTGTGTTAGCTGATGTGAAGGAACCCAAAGTTTCAAGTGAGACAAAAGCTAAGATTTTACTATTTTTGCATTATTCCCCTCAGTGTGGCCAATGCAGAGGATTATGCAATAGCCAGATGACATATGGTGCTCATATTGTCCTTTAGTAGAACACTGCAATCATAGAATCATAGAACAGTTAGGGTTGGAAAGGACCTTAAGCTCATCAAGTTCCTGATGAAGGTCCTGAACATACTGCATTATGTCAAATAGCCTCTTTGTTGTCACGCAATAGATGTGGGCTTCTAAAAGACTAACAAAGTACAGCATGATTTTTCAGTGCTAAAGCAATATTCTGAACTGTTTTGCAAGTTGTAATATCCATATATTTCATGCTGATGATTAAATAATGTTAAATTGAAAGCTCAAGGTTAAACTTTTAGAAAAGAAATAATTACCTTACACACAGACTAGGCAAATCATTCCCTCCCTAATCCTGACTACTGGATTTACTTTGAACTAGGGATGGAGAATTCATTATGGAAAATTTTGAACCAGGTAGCAATTTGTGGGTTTGAAAGTATTTCTAAAGTAACCTGATAACTGAGATCATCAGAAGATAAGTATGCAAGAGACATTGATTTCTTTATGATAGGCTGCAGAATATAAGGAATATTCACAGCTCTCTGCTTTAGGAGGTAGAAAGGCTCAATCTGAAAATTTTGATAAACAGTTGTGGGAGGATGGTAACTGAACATCTTTGACCTCTATTTTTTTCAGATCTACAGTGGTCGATTTAGTGGAAAGATTTTCTGTCATGCAACAGTAAAACCATAAAAACTGTGGGGTTAATTTTAGTGGCACCTAGCAAAGCATAAGCGCTACTTACAGGTATAGTTTACTTTTCCACCCCTCTTCTTTATGTCTAATACAGGATCAGGCCCTGGGTTTAGTACCATAACTTGCAGTATTGCTGCTCTTGCGTACAGATGGATAGTTTGTTTTTAAATAAATACAGTTAGAATTCCAATGAAGAATACAAACTCCCTGACTTAAATATATTTAACATATACCATAAAGATTAAAAAGTGATGTCAGCAGTTCTATTCTGTAGGTAGGTACAGGATGAGTTTCTTCTAATTCTCACCCTTACATTACAGCCAATCTACTTTTTCAATATTTAGAGGATTTGTATAAATTTTGATAACTGGCATCTATAATATGGCTTTCAGGCAATTGCTTCAAATTCACTTCTGCTTCACAAAGTAATTACAATCACTCAGCCAAGTTCTACACTTGTTTATAGTCTGCCTACTCCTTATGAATTAAATGGATCTTTCATTATAAATGTTGTGTAGGTATGTTTATAACAAGACACAGCGTCTTCATAAGAAACCTAGAAACCATTCTTTAATAAGTATTTTGGTGTAAAATAGATTGTTTTTCTTTGGTACTAGGGGCCAGCTACAGCTAATCTGTGTGAAATTCTACCTGGGTATAGTATTTATGGTGCTTATATTTTCAGCATAGCTTGGAAATTTATTTCAGATTTTCTTTTTTAATAGGGTATTTAATGGTACCAGTTTGAAAATTTTCCCTGCTGAGACTTTCCTTTGGCAGCTCAGCTTTCAAGTGTGTAGGATTTTGTCAATCTACATAATCTTTGTGTGGGTTGAACTGCTCCCTATTGGTATCCTTTGCCTTTTTGTTTGTTGTTAGCTTTGTTTTCTATTATTTTTTTAGTTATTAACTCTTTTGTTTGTTTGCTAGGAAAGAGATGAAAAACTGTCAGGGAGTGATCATAATAAAACTTCGGAGATAAAGGTTCAGAGCACAACACTGAAGACTTTTCCTTTCTTGAAGTTCTGAGACAAGGGGGTTTTTGTTTGGTTTGGTTTTTTTTTAAGTAAATCTGTGGTAAAGTGGAAAATACTGGAAAGTAGATTGTAGTCACGTTGCCTCCTGGTGTAATTATTACTCTTCCTTTAATTTCCTCAGGGGTATATTAAGGGATTTCTGTTAAACCCCTCCTCTCCCCCCAAATTAAAATAAAACCACAAGAGCAGCTATTACAATGCATTGTTACATGTTGTTTAAAACAGAAATTGCCTCCTAAATTGCTACACTAGTGTGTCATTGGTCATATCACTGACAACAGTTGTAATGCAGACAGAAAAATTGTGTTAAGAACTGGAGAAGTATAAAAATCTTTAGTTTGTGGACTATGTAGCATCCTGTTAGTGCCAGAGATTTGCTTTGCTTAAATGTCAAGAATAAAATCAGTGTGAAGACTAGGAAAAGTTAAAAAGGCACTTTGAATCCAGATGAATGAACTGTCTTCAGTAGAAGAAATAATAGGAAAAGAAGACCAAACTTAGGGAAACAAAAAGGCTAAGGCTAAGTGAAAAAAACCCAAGATGTAAAAATATGTTCTAAGGATAACAGTGGAATACGAACCTTAGAAATAAAATCAAAAAAATATCTATTAGCAAATTAGCCTGACATTGCATTTGAGCATTTGGGGCCCAGTCAGTATGGAATTAAAAAATGGTAGCATTTAATTCATATTAGTCAAGATGGTACAATATGCATAATTTCTAATATAAGTATTATCATAGAATCATAGAATAGTTAGGGTTGGAAAGGACCTTAAGATCATCTAGTTCCATGGGCAGGAACACCACACACTAGACCATGTTGCCCAAGGCTCTGTCCAACCTGGTCTTGAACACAGCCAGAGATGGAGCATTCACTGCTTCCCCGGGCAACCCATTCCAGTGCCTCACCACCCTCACAATAAAGAACTTCTTCCTTGTACCTAACCTAAACTTCCCTTGTGTCGTGGTTTAAACTCTGTCAGACACGCAGTCTCGCTCAGTCACTCCCCCTCTTCTTCCCTCCCCCTTACTCCCGGAGAGATGGAGAGGAGAATTGAAAGACCGTAACTCCCACGGGCTGAGATAAGAACAGCCCAGTAACTACGGTATAACACAAAACCACTACTGCTACCACCAATAATAATAATGATAAGGGAACAAGGGAAGAGAATACGATACCACCCACCGACCGGTAATACCCAGCCTGACTGAGCAGTGAACCAGCCCTTCCAGGTAACTCCCAGTTACATCCCGGGCATGACGTGCTCTGGTATGGAATACCTCTTTGGTCAGCTTGGGTCAGGTGCCCTGTCTCTGCTTCCTCCCAGCTTCCCCTCCTCACTGGCAAAGCATGAGGCTCAGAAAGTCCTTGGTCAGGGTAAACATTCTGACCAGCAACTAAAAACATCAGTGTTATCAGCACTGTTCCCAGGCCAAAAGTCAAAACCACCACGCTGCACTAGCTCCTAAGAAGGAGAAAAAATGACTGCTACTGCTGAACCCAGGACACCTTGTTTAAGTTTTGACCTATTACCCCTTATCCTATCACTCTAGTCCCTGATGAAGAATCCCTTCCCAGCATCCTTGTAGGCCCCCTTCAGATACTGGAAGGCTGCTATGAGGTCTCCATGCAGCCTTCTCTTCTCCAGGCTGAACAGCCCCAATTTTCTCAGCCTGTCTTCCTTCCGAGGTACTCCAGTCCCCTTATCCTCATGGCCCTCCTTTGTAACTTTCTCCAACAGCTCCATGTCCTTCTTATATTGAGAACACCGGAACTGCACACAATACTCCAAGTGAGGTCCACGAGAGCAGAGAAGAGGGGCAGGATCACCTCCTTTGACCTGCTGGTCACACTTCTTTTAATGCAGCCCAGTATAAGATCGGTTTCTGGGCTGCAAGCACACACTGCTGACTCATATTAAGTTTCTTATTGATCAACACCTGAAAAGCATATTAATCCTTCTTTTATTCATTTGAGTTTTTTTAAAGTTCAGAAAGTCTTAAATAGATTCAGATTATTCAGTACACATCCAAAAGTTGCAAGGATGGAATAATCATTGTTTAAAGTTGTTTCCTGGGGGGAAAAAAGGTGAATCAAAATGTCTTGGTTTATATCAGTAGTCTGGAAAAAAATTCTTGTGAGGTTTTCAGATGAATGGAATAGAGTATTACATCATAGCACAGACAAATTTGTTTTACAAACTAATCTGAGTATTCTTGCTAAGCAAGTTCATATGGAGCTTGTGTGTTTAACACAGCTGAATGTAAGGTCTTCTGTCTAGGAATTCAGGTGTGTTAGTTGTACTTATGAAACAGGAGACCTTACTTGTTACTTATGAGGTAATAATATTGCCTAATGTAATATTATTAAACTTTACGGCAGTGAATCCCAAGATTTGGTGGGTTTATAGTTAATGCAGTATTTCTAAAAAATAATTTTTCATTAGGATTTAAATATTTCTAGCAGCCCAGTAAAAAGGAATACTGCAAATCTGATCAGCACTCAGAAAAGTAGTACTCTGAGTAGGACAGGTAGCAAATGCAGACTTCAAATTTTACTGCACAATAAGTTATTCGATGTCTTTTTCCTGTGGCCTCAGTTGACCAATGTGGGTTATAGTTTCGAAGTTTAGTAACACTGTTGAATGCTGGGCATACCCAAAATTCAGATCTTTTCTGTTAATTTGGTTTTCTGGAAGCATGTAAAGCACACTGCATACAGCCTCCAAATATACATGTTGACTTTGAAAGCTATGCTGTTTTAATTAAAGCTTTAATATGCCTCTTTCAGTTGCTGCTTGCAATTCCTGCAAGAAAAAAAAGGCTCAAAATCAGTGCTGTATTTCAGATATACATTCTCATGTGCACTTCTTGTTCCATATATGAAGATTTCCATGTAAACAAGGATGGCAGTGTATGGATATTATTTAAACATCTTGGGTTTTATAAAATCAATATGAAAGTAAAATTACTAGATTGCAAAAGCAAGCATCTTAGTTCACTACATTTAGTTCAGGTTAATCTTATATTTTCTACTTACTAAAAAAGGTTCAGCTTAAACTGTTCCGAATTACTGATTTTCACCTTTTGTTGCTAAGAGTGTGCTACTTATTTGTATTGAACTTCTGTAAATACAGAGCTCTTCTGGTTGTGATTTGTGTTTATTTTACAGATTTCAAATAGAGTTTTCATGTAATGGTGAGCCTGGGAGTAAATGTCACGCAAGTTTGATCAAAATTTGGAAACTGATAGGTGGAAAATGTTTTACAAAGAAAGATGTACTCGTGCAAGTCACTGCAAGTGAGTCAGCTGTAAAAGGGGATAATTATCAAAATGTTGTACTCTTACAGATGGAAGAATGGTTATTTCAGATAGTGCAGGGAAAGAGAGTGGAAAAAAGGAATGGTGGCGAGGAACAAAACAAAACAAAAAACAAACAAACAAAACAACAACAAAAAAGTAGCTTTTTTCAAAATTAGCTAGGAGTTAAGATGTAAGATGCAGTGTTTGAATACGAATCCAATCACATCTAATCTCAGCACTTGCATGATCGGTGAAGTCCAATTTCTATTAGACTAAAATAGTGTTGTAAATCCCAAACATTAAAGAATATGCCCACTAGAAAAACAGAAAGCAGCCAGATGTCTAAAACTGAGATAAGAACAAAACCAAAGGAAGAAAGTAATGGTTCTTCACAAAATTGAGCAATTGAACAACTTGGGGATTGGAGTTACGGACTTTCATTTTTCTTTTCTATTTCACAAAGAAACTCACCCATGATGAATAGCACTGATTTAACAAAAGTTAATGAGTGGAGTGGATAAAAGCTAGAGATGTCTATTTTACATTACAAAACATTTTAACATCTTTTTCCTGGTTTGGAGCAAAACCAAATTACACATTTAATGCTTCAGAACTTTTCATTATATGAGGATATCATTGCAAAAAAAGGCTACATTTTTTCAAAACTGAAATTTTCCCCTCTGTGTGTACTTTTCAGTTGTGCCTAACTTTTATTATGCCTACAATATTTTATGGTATATAGTAAGAATCAAAATATTAGACTAATTACTATATTTATATAGATCTCATTTAAGGACAGATGTTTTTCATTGAATTCTCTTTGAAACCTCTTACTATTTAGATTTGTGTATCTTGTGTTACATTAAAAACATTGTTGCTAATTAATACATGTGGGTTTTAAAGTTGTCAGGATAAATGAAAGCAGTTCTACACAGTAGCATATGCTTGAATATTTCAGACTAAAACTTTCTAAATACTGAGTTTATTTTTTCTAATATAAAAAATAAAATATTTCCCTTGGGAAAAATCCCCAAAATAGATGGGAAAATAAGAAAAGTAAAAATCTGTAAAAATATTACTGGGGGAGGAAAAGCTTTAGTTGGCATCCATGGAATTTCCTGACTGAAATTTTCAGTACATAGATCAGTCAAAATTAATTTATATTTGGATGCCTATAGTATCAATGGATGTTCTCTTTGGAATGTTCTCTATGTAAAAAAATGTGTAAAATATTCACATAACTAAGAAATATGGTGTCTTATACCTCAGTGGGAAAGTTATGGTCCTGGTGCAACCCTGTTAGTAAAATACCATTTTTACATTACTCACTGACGTGTTAAATTTCAGTTTTAAAAGGTACCATCATTTCAATCTCTGTGTAGATAGCAAAAAGCTAATCACATGAGTTAAAAGTATTGGAATATTAATATCTGTCTGTACAAATCATAAATAACTTGACATCGTAAATTTAATGTTTTCCGTAATTAATCCAATAGCTTAGATTATTTACCTTATGAGTCCCACAAGGAAAAGAAAGCTGAAATACCTGTATCATAATATTTCTCATAACTGATTAATGTTTGCCTTGGGAATTACATGATGTTCAGTGTATTTATGCTTTGCTACTTCTAATGCTAGGTATATTTTTCCATAAAAGATGAATGTACTCTTGGTCCCTTAAGCAATACAGAAGGAGTAGGTAATATGCGTGTGTTACAAAAGTCTCATCCAGATGTACGCTATGTTTTCCATATTAGTTTTAAGAGTCAATTGGGTTAACAGGAGAGCTAATATTTCAAGAAGAGTTTAAACAAACTGGTTCGTTAATTTTTCCCTGGGGATCAAGAGTGGGAAATAGGGAAATGGCAAATAAGAGCAATCTAGAGCTAGTGATATTGTGCTGATAGAAGGAACTGAATTAACTTAAATGTGTCACGTTGATTTAAGATGTATGTGATGCATTATAAAATATGTTCTTGCCCTGCATACAGCATTGGAAAACAAACTATGCATTTTATTGATGTAGTATCTTAAGACCTTGGTAAAAACTTAGCAAGCTTATCTTTACTGTCTTGTGTGTATTTGCTCTAAGATTAAAAAAAAAAACAAAAACATAAAACAATTGAAGGAAATGGGTAAAATACATAAATGGGTGGTCTTCTGCTTTCTAATCTGTCGAACTTCCAGTGTTTTCCGATGCTCCCCTTGTGCATCATCTTCTGAATGAGGGCAGTGTTTGAAAAAGGGACTCAGGGAGCCCTGTTTCTGCAATTGTTTGGTCCTCTCTTGAGGAAAAAGAATAAGTGCTTCACCTCATCACTAGGACATCATAGAAGTCCTTCACACTACAGGTTGGATGCAGCTATAAAGAACTCACACCGTGCGGCTTCCAAACCCATGGATAGACTCTGCAACATGGCCCAGAGAGTCTGAAATATGGCTGGTTAATGGGCACAGCCTTGTGGTCAAATACAAAGCAAAAAACATGAGAAAGAAAAAATTACGTAGTGCTGCTTTTTTTCTAGTGTAATTATAAAGCAATACTTGATATTCCTCTTACTTACAGGTATTACTGTCACTCACACACATACTAAAAGTATGAGTAAAATGTTACCAAACCCTGATTAAACTCCTTATTTCTGTTTTATTTTGCATTCTACTAAAAATAGAAAAGCAAAGTTGACCAAAGTTATGTTGACCTTTGTCTCTTCCCACACCTTAAAATTTCTAAAGCTTTGTTTTGAAATGTCACATTGCCTGTGACTTATTTACTATTTTTATTATTGTCCTTTTCAGTCCTTTGACAATAAAGGTTGTGACTAGAGAAGAATAAAAACATGACAGCAAATCTAGACATTTCTTCCCAGCTACTTTACTTCTATGGTGAACTTGGTGTTACTTAGCCATCAAGGAAGGACTAGCCAGTTAACTTATCTTGAGTTATCTGATGTGCCAAGGTGAATATGGACGTTACAGAAATAATGGCCAGATCGGTATGGGAGGACTTTCAAAAGATTTTCAGATTAAATCTTTCAAAAATAATGTCGGGTACCATTGATACTAAGCAAGAAGGCAAGGAAGAAGAAGGCCTAAGAGAGTCATTGTTGGGCACTGCACAAAAGCATCCTGTTTGGATATCATATAATATTTTTAAACAATAGCATCCAAGAGTCTCCTACACTATTGCTTTCCTTCCTCTTAGGAGCTCGCAATAGAGCTAACATGCTAAAATGGGGAAATCTACTGCCACCATAGTTGCACTGTATGGCATGTGGTGATCAAGAGAGATAGAGCTTAAATGCTTTCTTCAACACACCGAGTTGAATGCTCCATTCCTCAAAGCTGTGAGAGAATTAATCGGCTCATCTCCCCAGTCACAAGGTTATTGTTGCCTCTTTCGTCATTGTCATGTTTGTATTTCCACTCAAGAAATCTTTCAGATCAGACTGTTGGTTTGTTTTAATTCCATGGTCTTTCCTAAATATTACAGCATTCAAATTTAGGTGTCACAGAAAGCAACGTAAACGTTGTTTCACTTCCTGTAAATCAAAAGTATCCAAGGGAAAAATTAATATGTTCTACGGACTTGAAAATGTAATGTCACATGTTTTGACAAAGACAGAAAAAGCAGTAAGTCATGACTGAGTATGGCAGGCCAGAGTAAGTATGCCATCAGAACTGGTATTTTTAAGAAACTTGGGTGGTTTTTTTTCAAACTCAATTCCATTTGCCTCTTGTCTACTTTTATTTCATTTATATGTATTATACTTTCAGCATGAAGTTTAAATTAACTACTGAACATAGTACTTGCCTACTGCTGCTATAGGCTGCCACCTGCCACAAGGCTGAGGATCATTTCAAATGCTAGTAAAACTGAATATATTAGATTGGCCCGAATATAGTATAATATCACAGAAAGAGAAGAATGTTTTTCACTGGGCCTTTTACATGTGCACCTCTTCTTCTCACTCTGCATTACTTCAGTGTCTCTTTTCTTTTAGTTTCAGTTGTACCTACACAAACAGAAGAATCTCAAATATGAAAAGTAAATTCAAACACTTCTTCCACCCTGGGATTAGGCATGATATTTGCCACAAGACTTGCTGTGTTGTACCCTTTTCCCCAGCCATAGTTGGTCTTTCCTGTTGAGAGTGCAGGGGTTTTGTCAGAGTTTTTTTGCTTCTCTCTGTTAGTAGAGCCTGGCTTTTGGGATTACCGGTTTAGTCCGTAGTAGCCCTTAGGTGTTGCCATAGTAAGTAAAATTACAGTCAGGAACAAATTATTCTCATTTTGGTTTTTTCACTGGTTAAGAATTCAGGTTCAGTAATATATTGCAGTACTTGTGATCCTGTTACTTTGTTTCTACCTTTCTTTGTCTCATTGTCATTTTAGTGAAAACAACTGGAGAAAAAGCCAGAAACTTTTGACTCATTTATTTGGACCTGTATGCTGAAAGCACGACAGGTTTTTAATTTTAAACATGCATTTCTTAGCATTTTCAAAGCTCTTGTTGGCTCTTTTCTATATACACTTAATAACACATCTAGTCAAAATATTCATTTCACATTTACTGGATTTGTCTCCTACTTTTAATCCTTTGGGGAATTTCTAAACAAAGTCGTGCAAGTAGTTTGAAACAAATACCTTTCCTAATATTAATATACATGTCTTCGAGGCCTGTAGGAGTTATTTACATCAACCAATGATATTAGCTTCTCTGTACAGCCTGAAAAAACCCCAAAACACAAATAGTATCCCATGCATGATCTAGCCTCTTTCACATCTTACCACCTGGCTTACAAGGTTGTGTATCTTTCAACTGAATCATTTATGACAAGAAAAGCTGTTAAAGTTTCTTTGGCAGACTGTTTAGATGTGGCTGCCAATGAAAAGACATTAATAAGTTAGCTATTACAGCTGTGCTTGGATGTACCCAAGGCGGTTCCAATTTTACTATTATTCAAAAAATCTGGCAATTCATATTGTTCCCTATTTGTGCTCTTGAGCTGGGCTCTTCAGGTTCATCTGGTTCCAGACTTAGCTTTAGTTTCTGTTTGTTTTAGGGACAGCATTTTTTAGAGTGTGACAGAGCTGTTTATTGTGCGGCATTGAGTAATAGGTTCATCAGATGTGAAGCTGTAACAGTGCAGGGGTCTCAGAGTGACAGCAGTACTTCGCAAACCAGTATGACACTACCCAGATATGGCTCAACAAACACACTTTTGCCTTGGATTTTCTGGTGTAATTCTAACAGCTTGTTTTTCTGTCTTGCCCAGCCGAAGAAGGGGATGGTGCTTTGTGTATGTGTGATGAAGAATGCAGGTTAAGCATATCCATTACGCCATATTTCAGTGCCAGAACGCCAGAGTAATCTCTCTGCTGAAGTCAGTGTAATGTTTATATATGTGTTGCCTACTTTTATCTGAGTTACTGCTGAAGTCAGTGTAATGTTTATATACATGTTGCCTACTTTTGCCTGAGTTACCTAAGTGCCACTTAGATTAACTTTTTTGTGTGTGTGACTAAGTCTTTGAATGTCCTGCTACAGAATGCAGAGATCACTGAAGTGAAAAGCTGGCACTGGTCAGCATTGTTTTGTCATAGATGTTTCTGAGAACTTTTGTGTTGTCTGTCAGAATGAATAATTATTAAGAGATGCATAGACCACCTATATCTGGTGATACATTTGGATAGATGTAACAAAAGCAGAAAAATATGAGAAACATGTCAGCATGATTTATCTGCAGATGCAGAAACAGTTCAGTGAAGCTTTTAAAGACATGCACCAAAAACATCTCTAGAAAGGATGTACTGCTTATTCATACTAATTTGACTAGAAAGACCTGTTGTATGATAGTCTTGAAATGCTGTTTCCTTGTCTTTGTCATCCTTTTCCCTGGCAGAGCTGTTTCCTACAAGTTCTATTCCTATACTCTGTCTAATTTAGTTCTGCCACCTTGATGACTGCTGAAAAATGCACTGCAGCACTGATTTAACACAAAATGGCAGTTAGTACCAAGCAAACAATGAGCTCTATTAGTTCAACTTCTAGCACTCAGTATGTCACAATATCATCTGACCAACTTAGTTCTGCCCATTTTAACAATTTTTAGTATCTTCCCTTATTGCCCTACATGCCTCCTTTCTCCTAGATGCTCTGCTGCATCTGCTTGTGATGCTAAAACAAAAAGGAACTTAGGAGTTGAAAGAAAAACCAAGATTCCTAGATTTATCCAGCTGTCATAGAATCTGACATAGCTCTATCATATTTACAAAAATTTGCCTATACTTTTCATATGAAGAATTAAATTTCAGATCTAATAAATGCACACAGCAAGCACAAAATCTGAGCATCAGTACATACAGTGTAGAAGTTCATGATTTTCTTTACATGTGCTGTTAAAGACCTGATACTAGCTTTTTTGAGTAATTCAGTTTTGGGAGGATATTGGCTTTTTTCCTGCAAAAATCAGACTTTATTATTAAATGGGTTTTGCTTTCCAGTTTAGGCTGTAAGAAATGTTTATGATATGATCTGAAGCCCTAAAATTTTAATTATGCACTGAAAAATCAGGTTAAGTGCAAGCAAATATTTACAAGGATCCACAAATTTCTTTGGTTTTGGTCTCATTTAAGATGAAGTATGTTTGCTTCTTGCTATCAAATCAAATCACTGATGCAGTAAGATGCTTCACTGCAGAAGTTCAAGGGACAAGCCATGTCATAACGGCTAGACTCATGCCAGGTGAAGTAACATGAGCTGTTTTGCTCCTGGCAAACAATACAAAGCTCTGTATCAAGCTGAGTACAGACTTTCTCCCTGTTAAGAATCATTGTTAACAGTTGCCACTTCTTATTGTGCAATACTATCACTGTACCTATGAACAATTCTTCCTAGATCCTTACTAGTTCAAAGTTCCAGGGATATCTAATATTTCCTAAATCTGCTTTCAAAGATTAATAAATAAAACTGGAAAGTTTTCCTTAGTTGCACGTGCTTTTTAGTTGATGGGATTTTTTTTTGTTTTTAATATTTTTTTTATGCTATCCTGAATGGTATAATTTTTCTTTTAAAGAACTCCGAGCACAATATTGGATAGTTCTATCATATTAATTTCAAGGTGAATGCTAAAATAGAACAGGGCAAAATACAAACGTTCTGTTCTATTATTCAGAAATAAAAGTAATAAAGGTCTAAGGGCACTCTACTAATATTCTGATAACAAAGACTGAAGTCTTATTAATATTGACTTCATCTGTGGTTATACCACATTTGACACAATTATCTTGACAAATTACTATTAAATGGAACAGTCTCCTGTACAGATGTTTCTATGCCAGCCTGGCTATTTATACATTCTGCTGTGCATCTTTGTGATGGATTTCAAAAGAGCTAAATTGAATATTTTTGCCTAACTAGAGTAGGTTCTAGGAAATGTTATCCCGTGGCTACTTGTCCTCAGAGTGTGACAGATGATACAAATCACCAAGTATGCCCTCCATTAATTTGAAACATTTGCCCTGATGTCCTCTGCAAAGACTTGGTGCATCAGAAAATTAATGTGTAAAGATTGTACCTGTTGCAAAGTTTTTCTTCACTTAGAAGTCTTTATAGGTCAAAAGAAATTAGATTTAAATGCTCTCTACTCAACTATAGTACTTAAAGCGCTACACAGTCAACCCCTGGTGGGTGCCTTTTACACTCTCCTGGGTGCCTTTCTTAAGTTGATGTAACACTGAATCTCCTTGAAATTTTTTCATGTTATTGTAGTTGGGAGTAGCAGACTGCAATCACTGGTGGCGTTTTGTGGTTTAAACTACCTGCAAAAAAATGTTCAGAAAGTAGTATTTTTACAGGAAATGTAAGTGGGTTGAACATGGTTTTCTGCTGAAGTTCACAAGGTATGATTGCTGAATGCAACTATTTGAGAAGGCACAAAAGAGAATAGGCAAATATCTAAAAATAAGTTCAAAGAAGTAAAGAATCAGAAGAAAATATAAAATATTAATCGAGGTTTTTACACAAATGGAATGAAATATATTAATCAACATAGATCATCCCAAATAAATACTCAAAAATGTTTGCAAGGATACTATTTGTCACAAAAATCAGACAGATGATACAAGAAAATCCTGTTTGTTTTTATTAGAAGGCACTGTGCATGGAATCATCTAATTACTTGAAGCAACTGTAGCACAGCATATGTGAACATTATTTTCCTCTTTTTTTTTTTTTTCCAGAAGTATAAAGTTCTCTTAATACAGTCACATTTCTCCTCTGTAGCCTTGTTGTTTATATGCTTCAAACAAAGATCATAGCTCCTTTGTTAAGTTTTTTACAGACATGAAAAACAAATGTAGTGTCTCTCCAAAGATGTTGCAATTTTATCACATAATGAGAACAAGACTAAAAGAAAATTTTAGAGATAAATAGATAATTTTTAGGAAAAGTTATCTGGAAGATATAGAAATAGAGAAGATAAACTAGGAGTAATCAGTAGGCAATTAATCTTATGTGCAAATATTTAACATAGTAATTGCAACATAGGAACCATCTAAAATAGGTCTAAGTACACTCTGTCCCCATGAAGTATATGAAATAATAGGCTGAGAATTATACTGTATATATAAGAAACGTGGTCCTAGTACTGAATCATTGTAAGATGAATTTGAAAGAACACTGTTATAACTGAATTGAAAAGAATTATAATGTAGATTGTTTTTTAGAGTCCCAAGTTGAAATTTGCTGCTGCCAAACCATAAAAGCAGCCATGTTTTTCACTTGTAAAATGAACAAATTTAAGCTGTGGGTAGGAGACACATATATAACCCCACGCGGATATTTGAAAGAGAATAGATTCACTTTAATGGGAACTAGTTGACAAAGCTGGGAGAAAATATCCTCATCAGCATTTCAAATGTAGGTCAGAGAGAGAGTACGCTGTCTCAAGGTAAGAGTTAATGTTCTTTATTTCCTGACTCTGTTCATTCTGATGTTCTAGAGTTTGGCTAACTTTATATGTACATTCATGTGTACATACATATATACCATAATAAAAACATGTTGAATTTCATTATCCTTTCAAAGAAAAGCAGAGCAAGAATGTTATCTTAAGTTGACTTTGTTAAGAAACAAGATATTTACTTTCCGAGTCCCTAATTAACCCTGGTTTTTAGGCAGTACTTGTTTGTGAATTGATGACAGTGCTACTCAACACAGAGTCAAAACTTCTATCCTTCCTGGGACTGGCGTGATGAGAGAATGCAGGTCACTGTGATGTGACAATAGGTCCTGTACTGCATATGCAATTCTCTCCTAATTGGTCCTCACTGAGGTCAAGTTTCCTGTCAGTGCAGGACAGAGTAGAATATTTCATCCATCATTTCTTTAACAGCTTTCGAAATTCTTTCAACAACAAACCACTTCAGACCATTACCTCTAGCACAGAATGAACATCCTGCCAAGATCCCATGTAGTCTTTACCAGTTTCATCATAGAACTTATTCCTTATTGCAGTCATTTCTCTCTATCCCAAGGAAGAGGAGTCAAAACTAATTCTGATTTACCACTTTTCCCCACCTCAGAGGAGAAACTGAGTCATTAAATCCACAGGGGGAAGAGAAACTAAGCATGAGTGAGAAGTGTGTAGTTTAAAAATGAAACTGAGAATTTTCCCAGGTGCATATTCCTTGTGCACAGTTGCAGTATGTTTGTTTAAAGCACAAGATAATTTTATAGGAGTCCTTAAAATAAGAAGTCATCCCATGTAAAGGCAGTTGTCTACACTGAAGAGTAATATATAGCATAGCCATAATTTAACTCGTCAGTACTGTGTCAGAATGTCTCTATAATTGCTACAATATGCACTTTGCACAATTTCAGTGTGTTGAATTTTTGTCATTTATTCTCAAACTAATCCTCCTTTAAATGTTCCCTTTCTGCTGATGTGAATTGAAGAATTCTTTAGTTAACACCATTAGCTTTTCATGGTATCTAAATCTCTTCTGCCATGAGCATCAATACTACAGTGCTGCTGTCTCCAAGCAGTTCTGCATCAGTGCTTTTAGATAGAACATGACAGATACAGTAATGTTCTCCACATAAATTGCTCTCTACATATAGGCAACAAGCAAAATAACATGGAACATTCATTGCCCTGAGACTGAAAAAATTACAACTGTATTCATCGTATGCTGGTTCAAATGCCTGAACCAATCATAATATACAGCTGTCTTAGTGAATTTTAAAAGCCATGTTCTAAGTCACAATGAACTATCTTGCTCCCATGGGGTTCCTGGAAACAAGGATTTCAGTTGTAAGCAAATTTCTTCCTCTTTTTTTCTAATAGCATAGAATTGAAAACTAGCTAAATAATTTTGGGTTACAACCTGATTATTAAGCTGGTGGTCTTCATTGTTACTTATGGCTATAATATGCAGTATATATACTGACTTGACTATTCTGCTTAATTTTATGCATACATCCAAATCTAAATAAGCAAATTTAATTCAATGAAATGCATAAAGTAACTGCAGAACCAAGTGTTATATTCCTTATAGAGTTGCAGCCATTCACTCCAGCCTTCTGGCTTATATATCCAGCTAAAGCTGGCAATGTTGTCATCTGCAATTTGAACTCCATCTTTTCCCTTTTGGAAGCAATGGGTAGCTTTGCTACATATATTAATGACAATATAATTTTTACCTTTACCCCCCCTTTTTAGAAAACCTTATTCTTATAGTAAAGGATGTGATTTAAAGCGATTGTCTCATTTTTTAAAAAAGCTGTGTTATATACTGTGCATTAAATGTACTACAAAAAGTGGGATATTCTTGGTGTGTTTGTATGGTGTGTAGCTTTAGTTTGTTATACATATTTCTTTTTGCATTTCCTGATCAGTTTATCAGGAAAATGCAATTGAAGCTGCTACTATGTTTAAGAAAATTAAGATAGTTATGAAACATAGAGCATTGAACATTGAGTGGAACAGCATTTTATAAAAACTTACTGAAACTCTGTTAATGTAAGAATACTTAACATACTGTGTGTAGTTTAACTTACTGCCAACTAATAATCAAGCAGTTTAGTAGCAGAGTTCTTTGAATCCCAATCTGCAAACAAGTTGTAAACGAAAAAGCCTGCTTCAGTTTTTGGACAAATAGAAGGAGCAACTTAGTAATATCCCCCTCCGAAGTGACATCTCTTGTCTTTATGAAACTATATCCTTGTCAGATCAGTTCTGACAAGAACTGTTGCCTATGATTGGTTGAGGTTCTTTGTGGGAACATTGGACACTCTGGCACAGAGTAATGCAGGCTCTAGAATATTTATTTCCTATATGCTAAGAAATTATGGGATCTGAAAAGGAAAGAAGGAATGTTTACTTGTACTTTATTTTAAAGGCTGCATTAATGGAGGTCACAGTTCTAACCCTGTCAATTTTCTTCCTATCTCCTTTAGATGTTCACTTGTTGGTATCTCATTCTCTTTCAGAAGTTTGTGTATGATTCCACTGTGCTCTGATTATCTGCTTGCAACTCCCATTTTTTAAAAACATGTCATATTTTCCTCAAGAGCTGATTTCCTATTTGACAGTATTCTAACTGGCAATTTTCAGCCCCTCTACTCCCTTCCAGCATGTCACACTACTTTTACCCAAATTATCAATGTCCTTTCATACTTTAGCATGTGATTGCCCTCACTGTCTCCGTTATCTCTTATTCTTCATCTCTGCCCATCAGCTTTCATGAATCTCTTCTTTCTTAATTCTTGTACTTTATCAACTTTACTAGTACCTGTTGCTGCTGAAAATGTTCGTAGCGTTCGTAACTGTGAAATATTTTCCTTTGTTTGCTGATGTTTTTGAAGTTAAAAAACTAAGATAATTTCTTTTCTTCTATCTCTATAAGACATTGCTTAATTCCAAAGCTTTGGCTTCCCCTGCAACATAGTCTCTAATCATATACAAGACATTTTTGCTGCTTAAATCTTCAGAGCTCATTATTTGCAAGTATGTTCTCTGGGATATCTGCCTGCATTTCAGATGAGCACTCTAGAAATGACTGTCACAATTCAAAGTGTTGATGCTGCTCTAATCCAGAAAAGAGTAAAAATACTTTGAAGATTTAAATAATGGAAGATAACAACTGAATAGTCAGCCTTGTACTCAATCAGAGATGGCAACAGTGTTAAGTCTTTCTGAATATGAAAATAAATGGCTCCTCTGACACAGTAGGGAAGAGCAAATTCTAGTGAGATGGAAGATAATGGAGATGGTCTAATTTAAGCAGTTATACTAGCATAACATTTCTAGCCATTCTAGGAGGGCAAGTTTTTTGTTTAAGACTACACAAAAAGTGTAGCAGTCAAATCATGTGGAAGTTGTATCCTAACAGCTCAAGATCAATGGAAGCTATCTTTTTACCTGAATAGATGGATTAGAGATTGCTTTCTTCACCCTGCTGTAGAAAAAGAATGTAAAATATTTAGCCATTACTTCTACAGATGGACCTACAAAAATGTAAAACTGGAGATCTATCCTGGTGCTGGCTGTAGCGCTATGGAGGATGTCATAGTGGTCCACAGACATACTGCAAAGCGCTTATGGGGAGGATTAAGAGTCCTTTTGGTTAAGCTGAGCTTTTCCTAATGGCTAAAATGTTCCATGAAAGCACTAACAGAATTGTGGTTAAAAGCTGCTTGCTCTGCAAGATGATGTCTGTATGGTATTGACTTTTCTATTCTGTTGTTCCAGACAGGCATAGAGCCACTAGTGAATGTCTAATAAGTAAAAGATAGGATGCATTTTGGCTATAAAAAGGTCATCAGAGACATTGATAAGAACAGGTTAAAGTGGATGAAACAGGTTTAAAACATGGGCTAGAACTGGGGGAGAGGAACTTTTAGGTACTGTGAACTGGTCATTTGATGAAAGCAAAGTCGGACAGGAGGTGGAGGCATTGTAGTAGTTACAGGAATCCAAGCTTATTTTTAGAGTAGAGGCCCCTCATTTTTATCACAAGGGGCATGGCTAGAAGGGAAGGATGTAAGATTTATTGGGAAGTTTTATTTTCTAAATACAATTAAACTGCAATCTCAATCTAGCATAAAGTTTACTACTGCACAGTAACATTTAAAAATATTTCTGCTCCAATCAAAAGCATGCTTATAGTTTATGCAATCACAGAATGCGTTTACATAATGTGTTGAACTTTATTTTAGTATGCCAAGTCAACAGACTATGTGTCAGGCACAAACAGTGGAAGATACCTATATAACCTGCATATTGTATGATACTGCCTTTCAGGAACTTCAGAGACATATATTCATGCTAACAGACTGAATGAAACAAAAGTCTTCTGTAGCTCTCCTTCTGACTTCTGTTCTTTGGAGGTAAGCACAGCTACCAGAAATGGAAGGAAAAGGAAGAACCAAACCCCAGCTGTCTGGTGTCATCTAAGCTGTTTGTGCAAGTGCATTTCCTCTTTGATGTTCTTGGCAATGGCAACTAACCAGCTGGGACATGTGTCAGCTTTTTTCGTAGGAACAGAGATGAGGAGGAACATTCACACACAGACACTCTTGTCTCTGGTCTCTTTTGGGAAGCAGCAATTAACATCTGAGAGGTAATTAAATACGTCTCCCTAAATTGCATCTTATCTATGGCTTGTGCCTTTTTAAACAGTATAACAAACCTTGATGAGCAGGGCTCATTTTAAGACCATAAGACTAGAGGCAACGATTTCATAAGGAAACAAATCATAACTTTGGACCTCTGGCCTAGGTGATGTAGGGCTAACTATAAACACAGGCTAACCAGGTCAGATAGCAAACACCATCAAGCCATGGTAGCACCCACCATAGGTTTGCCACCTGGATAATCTGTCAGCTTCATGATTTCTGGGGCTGTTGGCTATTCTGTTATCAGTCACCCAAATAAGCTTACAGCTAGCATACCTGCTATGTTTACCAAAAAAACAGTCACATCTCTGACAGCAGCATAAATGTGACTTTTGTCTGAGCTCATGATTTTTTTTTCTTTTTTTTCTTTTTTTTTTTGGTTGGTTGTTTGGGCTTTTCTTTAATTAAAAAGAAAAGGCTGTAGCTGTAAACCTTTAAAATTTGGACACTTTACTGAGACTTACATTAACGTGCTGCTTTGCATTCCACACTGTTTATAAGCTCATGAGGTTATGGCTCTTAATTTTTTAATTCCTCTCTTAGTAATGTAGGTTTTATGAATTTATGCAGTTCTGAGAAATTCAGAATGGCAGTAACTTTCCCAGCGAATGGTTTTGTGCAAACTCTGTATCAAAATTTGTCAAGGCCATATAGGGATGTTCAGCAGCAGTCACTTTTCGTATCTTCTTCTATTTCCAAGAAATAAACATTACTGACCAAGTAAACAAAATGTTTTTCTTCTCTTACATCTTTTGAATATAGAAATGCAAAATAAAAAGTAGGCCTGCATGAAATAGTAGATACTGTAATCAATCTATTTGTACATCTCCTCTCCTTCTCTCATTTCTTAAACCCTAGGAAAGTTGTGCCATTGCATCTTGTTCCTCAGTTGTGTTATACTTTCTAATCTACCAAATTAATTAGGCATCCTAAATTTTTTTTGTCAATTTATCAATCGTGTCAGATAAGAAGCATTGGACCAGCATACACCCATCACAAGTGCACTGAAAATCAGTGGAAAGTAATCCTGTTTCCTGCAGCATTTTACACTGAGTGTAGTTAGCATCCTGTCATTCAGTAAACAAAGTACTTTGTAACGTAGAATATATTAATTTGCTATAAGGTATTTCAAAATAAGGTGACATATTTCAAGACTTTTTTAGTGCCAACATTACAAATATGAACAGACTGGGTTTTGATAGATAGAGCAGCACACAGCAAATCAGAAGTTACTTTTGGTGGTTGCTCCTTTAATGAGATGTATCACACAGCTTGGATAAATAATCTGCTGTGTGAAGCAACTTATCATGCCAGAATATACAGTATATTGTCATGGGCTTTTTTTCTTTTTCTTTTTTTTTTTTTTTTTTCTTTTTGATTCTCTGGTATTCTGATGAATTATTTGCAGCATTTCCCTTTCACTGCTGCTGGAATAATCAAGTTATGTTTCTTGAACATCAGTCTATCATTTTCGTTGACTTCCTCTTTGTCAAAGACACAGGGAGGAGGAAAAAAACCCCACTGCTTAATTTCACAAGGCATTCTTTTATTTCCTTTGCCCCTTTGTTTCTTTGCTTCCTCTGCTTTTTTTGTTACAGCTTTTAACTTACAGAAGACTTTTAAGTTTCTACACATCAGTGCAAGCTAATGAAGTCTCATTATTTATTTATTTTTTAAATGAACTGTAGTCTCACCACCATGGTCCTCTGAGCTTTAGATGCTTTCTCGTCATTGCATCAATTAATCATCTTCAAGATTATATTTTTCTCTACATACAGAATATGCTTAAGAATTTTTGTGGGGTTTTTTGGGGGTACTTATTTATTTATTTAATTTTATCTTATTTTTGGCAAACAGAAAGCAACTGTTGCAAACTGAAATAGGGGAAGTTCAGGTTAGATATAAGGAAGAAGATCTTTACTGTGAGGATGGTAAGGCACTGGAACAGGTTGCCCAGAGAAGTGGTCAATGCTCCATCCCTGGCAATGTTTAAGGCCAGGCTGGAGAGAGCCGTGGGTGACATAGTCTAGTGTGAGGTGTCCTTGTTTATTGAAACTAGAACGATCTTAAGGTCCTTAAGGCTTTGAAACTAGATGATCTTTAGGTCCTTTCCAACCCAAACCATTCTATGATTCTATCACTTCAAGCATAATTACTGCACAGTCCATGACCTATTTCAGCCTCATTTTCCTAGTTTAGCACAGTGGTAAAATCGTTTCTTTATAACCAGCTGTGACTGAAAGTATGTATTTCTACTTGAAGAATTAAGATAATGATGCACATGTAAAAATCTATTTATTTTAAATCATAGAATCATAGAATAGTTAGGGTTGGAAAGGACCTTAAGATCATCTAGTTCCAACCGCCCTGCCATGGGCAGGGACACTTCACACTAAACCATGTCACCCAGGGCTCTGTCCAACCTGGCCTTGAACACCGCCAAGGATGGAGCATTCACAACCTCCCTGGGCAACCCATTCCAGTGCCTCACCACCCTCACAGTAAAGAATTTCTTCCTTATATCCAATCTAAACTTCCCCTGTGTAAGTTTGAACCCGTTACTCCTTGTCCTGTCTCTACAGTCCCTAATGAAGACTCCCTCCCCAGCATCCCTAAAGCCCCCCCTTCAGATACTGGAAGGCTGCTATGAGGTCTCCATGCAGCCTTCTCTTCTCCAGGCTGAACAGCCCCAACTTTCTCAGCCTCTCTTCATACGGAAGGTGCTCCACTCCCCTGATCATCCTCGTGGCCCTCCTCTGGACTTGTTCCAACAGTTCCATGTCCTTTTTATGTTGAGGACACCAGAACTGCACACAATACTCCAAGTGGGGTCTCACAAGAGCAGAGTAGAGAGGCAGGATCACCTCCTTCAACCTGCTGGTCACACTCCTTTTGATGCAGCCCAGGATACAGCTGGCTTTTTGGGCTGTGAGCGCACACTGGATCCGGCTCATGTTCATTTTCTCATTGACCAACACCCCCAAGTCCTTCTCTGCAGGGCTGCTCTGAATCTCTTCTCTGCTCAGTCTGTAGCCGTGCCTGGGATTGCTCTGACCCAGGTGTAGGACCTTGCAGTTGTCATGGTTAAACTTCATGAGGCTGACACAGGCCCACCTCTCAAGCATGTCAAGGTCCCTCTGGATGGCATCCCTTCCCTTCAGCGTATCAAGTGAACCACACACCTTGGTGTCATTGGCAAACTTACTGAGGGCGCACTCAATCCCACTGTCCATGTCACCGACACAGATGTTGAACAAGACCGCTCCAAACACCGATCCGTGCGGGACACCACTTGTTACTGGCTTCCAGCTGGACATCGAGCCATTGACCACAACTGTTTGCATGAGGCCATCCAGCCAGGAACTAAGCAGGTTCCTGAAGAGGCCAACATCTGCTCTTTTGAAGTCCAGGGCAGTGAGCTTCCGAAGTCCAGGGCTGTACGCTCTTCTCACTGTCCTGAGGATCTCGAATTCGACTATCTTGTGGTCGCTGCATCCAAGGCTGTCCTGCAGCATCACATTTCCATTGAGCCCTTCCCTGTTGGTGAGCACGAGGTCAAGCATGGCACCTCTCCTTGTCGGCTCCTGTATTACTTGCAGAAGGAAGTTGTCTTCCACACAATCGAGGAACCTCCTGGATTGCTTGTGGTGGGCCGTACCTTCACTCCAGCAGATGTCAAGGACAGATGTCATTCTAGCTGGGCCTTAGCTTTCCTAACCTGGTCCCTAGCTTCCCAGACAACTCCCCTGTAATCTTCCCAGGCCGCCTGTCCCTGCTTCCACCTTCTATAAGCCTTTTTCCTTTGAATTTTCCTGAGCAGGTCCTTATCCATCCAAGGAGGTCTCCTGGCCCTCTTGCTGCACTTCTTTCTAGTTGGGATGCAACACTCCTGAGCTTGCAGCAGGTGATCCTTGAATAACAACCAGCAGTCTTGGACCCCCCTGCTCTCTAGGGCTATATCCTATGGAACTTTACTAAGCAGGTTATAACAGCAGGTTATAATAAACATACCAAAGTCACAAGGACCAAGCTGTAACAGGTTTCCTTACAACATGGTATCTTTAAAGAGGCTTTTACTAATGTGTTAATTTCAGGAGAAATTAATTTATGTCTTAAATTAGTGAACTTTACTAATCTCCTGGAAGAGTTCTTACATCCAGCAGTAAAGTCAAACAGATGTATCATTATTCCTTGGAAAAGCATCCTACACGTCTCTCTGGAATATTTCTGAAGCTGAGTTGCTTCCAGCTTACCCAAGTCTCATGAAAAAATCAAGGTCACCTCTGTCATCTTTGAGTGAAATTTCTTAGAGTTCAAACTATGTTTGTAGTATCCTACTGAAGTTAGCAGGAGATATTTCAGTGAAATATAATAATACATTTACTAGTCTGTATGCACTAGAGATGTTTTCCCCTTATTCATCTCCTGTATCCTTTGGAATGGTTCTCTTTTTAAGAATTGCATTAATGTGTTCTAGTCTGACCAGATTAAGGTTTCACTTTTTTATAGGTAATTCTAACATTCATTTTTTTAGCTTTACTTATAAATATTTGACTTCACTGATAAAACTGATCTTTATATTCTGGCTGATAGTATAGTTTTATGCATAAATTGTCACCCTTTCTTACACAGTTGTCAAGATATAAACCTATATTCAAAAACACAGATACAGGCCCTAAACACAGCTGTGGCACTGTGATAATTTTCCAACACCTGAGAATATTTATCGATGGGTAAGCCAGATGCATATGGCTTTCATAGTCTTGCAGGCAGCAAAGGCCAGTTTTACCTTTTTTTTTTGCATGGAGACAAAATTTAATCCCCAAGAACAGAACTTCCAAAATGGGACAGGGCCTAAGAGGAAATATTTTTCCACCAAATGTGAAATACTAGACCACGCAGTCCTACCCACAGAAGTGTGTTAGTTCAGTAACATAATAAAAAAGTCTATGCCATTGAATCATCAACTGTGCAATTTACTAGAGGTAAATTTACTATGTAGGTGTCTGGTATATAAACTAAGGGAGGCCTTTAAATAAGGGAAGTCATGATTACACAGATTTGGACCAAAACCGCCGAGTTTCCTTTTTCCTACCTTCCACTCCAGTGAATCGTCATTTCCTAAAATACTCGTTTATTTCTGGAAAAACAAACAAATAAATCTGTGGGAGAGAGAGCAGTTGTATCTTTTTTCCCTCCTCTTTTTTATAATATTCTTTATAGAGTATCGCTTATTTTCCGCTGTCTTTTAAGTTAATTATGGATCTTAGAATCTTAAATAAAAAGGTGTTTACACGGTTGGAACCCTTCGTATAATTGTGTTGTTCCTCCAGGAAATTAAAGAGTATACTTGCAACAACAGCTCCAACAAAACATACAGGATTTATTGTTTTCTGTATGCTAGTACAGTTATGGGTAAATCAGCATAACATATTCCTTCAGTATCATGTATAGTACACTTTATACATTAATTTCTGTAGATATGTCTCCATTACCAAGTAGTTCAGGGCAGTTGGAGTGCATCTCCAGCACATAACGTTTGTTGCTCAGGACACAATGTACACTTTTATATATCTTTCAATGTGGTTTACTTTGAATACCCATTAGCACCTGGAGCATGTTAGGTGTGCTCCTGGACCATGACTTTTAGTTTTTTCCATCGAAAAAGAATTCAGATTTCTGCCTAACTTTACACTAAATAAAGGGGAGATGCTGTACATGCACCATATAACTCATTGCATATTCCCTTTGACCTCTATATGGGTCATGTAGGTTAGTTTGCCTATTTCATTATCCTTTTAAGGCTGACATCACCATTCAGGGTTCAGATTGGTCCATTTATATTGGAAATCTTGCCAACATGGACTGTCGTGGTTTAAGCCCCGGCTGTAAATTAGAACCACGCAGTCTACTTCCCCCCCCACCCCCCAGAGGGATGGGAAGGAGAATCGAAAGAATGTAACTCCCATGGGTTGAAATAAAAACAGTCCAGTAACTAAGGTATAACACAAGTCACTACTGCTGCCACCAATAATAATAATGATAAGAGAAATAACAAGGGAAGAGAATACGATACCGCCCGCTGGAAAAGAGAGCCCGACCGAAAGAGGACGTGCCCTTCCGGGTAGCTCCCAGTTACATCCCCTGGCATGACGTGCTGTGGTATGGAATACCTCTTTGGCTAGTTTGGGTCAGGTGTCCTGTCCCCGCTTCCTCCCGGCCCCCCCCTCCTCCCTGGCAGAGCATGAGACTCACAAAGTCCTTGGTCAGTCTAAACATCGGTGTTATCAGCTTTGTTCCCAGGCCAAAAGTCAAAAACACAGTGCTGCAACAGCTACTAAGAAGGAGAAAAACTGACTGCTACTGCTGAACCCAGGACAGTATCCACCCCTTATTCCATACCATTTACATCATGCTCAGATCCCACATTTTCCGTATACCCTCACTCTCATCTCAGTGCACTCTTATCCTAGTGCATGAACAATCCCTATTAAGCTGCTGAGTCCATCCGGTCCATGATGTTGGGCTCCATCTCTTGTAACAGTCTTTCAGGGCAGGAGAAGCTGTGTGCAGTGTTGGATCGTTGCCTGCTGATGCTGATCATTCCTTTACTGTAGAACTCATCCGGTTCTATCAAAGTTCATTCTCTGTTGGGATGATGGTCGGAGGGAAGTCAGGGCCAGTCTCTGGTGCCCTGCAGACTTCTAGTTGATGGGCTATAGCAGACAACATCATACAATTGAGGTCATTGGCTGTTTTCCCTAAAATCAAATCCCCTTGAGGTACGCATCGGACTTCCCCATCTTCCCTCATTACCCACCAAGTATATCCAGGTCCCTGAGCAAAAGCAATCCCACGAGTGGGTTTGCCTTCACCTGAAGCAGGAATAACCCAGACTGTCTTCCCCAGCAAATTCTTCATGTGCACCACAGGAACTTTGTCCCCCTCTACAATATGTAAAAGTTCTGACTGGGCTGGGCCAGCCCTGTTGGCACATCCTCTGGTGTTGACCAACCAGGTGGCCTTTGGTAAGTGTGTATCCCAATGCTTGAAAGTTCCCCCACACATTGCTCTCAGTGTAGTTTTTAACAGCCCATTGTACTGTTCGATTTTCCCAGAGGCTGGTGCATGGTAGGGGATGTGATATACCCACTCAATGCCATGCTCTTTGGCCCAAGTGTCTATAAGGTTATTCCGGAAATGAGTCCCATTGTCTGATTCAATTCTCTCTGGGGTGCCGTGTCGCCACAAAATCTGTTTCTCAAGGCCCAGGATAGTGTTCCAGGCAGTGGCGTGGGGCACAGTGTATGTTTCCAGCCATCCGGTGGTTGCTTCCACCATGGTAAGCACATGACACTTGCCTTGGCGTTTGGTGGGAGTGTGATATAATCGATCTGCCAGGCCTCCCCATATTTATACTTCAGCCATCGTCCTCCATACCAAAGAGGCTTTAACCGTTTGGCTTGTTTAATTGCAGCACATGTTTCACACTCATGAATAACCTGGGCAATAGTGTCCATTGTTAGGTCCACCCCTCAATCACGGGCCCATCTATATGTTGCATCTCTGCCCTGATGGCCTGAAGTGTCATGGGCCCACCGGGCCAAAAATAATTCACCCTTATGTTGCCAATCTAAGTCCATCTGAGCCACTTCAATCTTAGCAGCTTTATCCACTTGTTGGTTGTTCTGGTGTTCCTCAGTGGCCCGACTCTTGGGTACATGGGCGTCTACATGGCGTACCTTCACCACCAGGTTCTGCACCCGGGCAGCGATATCTTGCCACAATGCAGCAGCCCAGATGGGTTTACCTCTGTGTTGCCGGTTGCTCTGCTTCCATTGCTGCAACCACCGCCACAGGGCATTTGCCACCATCCATGAGTCAGTATAGAGATAAAGTACTGGCCACTCTTCTCGTTCAGCAATGTCCAGGGCCAGCTGGATGGCTTTCACCTTGGCAAACTGACTCGATTCACCCTCTTCTTCAGCAGTTTCTGCAACTTGTCGTTGAGGACTCCATATAGCTGCCTTCCATCTCCGATGCTTTCCCACAATACGGCAGGACCCATCAGTAAACAAGGCATACTGCTTTTCACTTTCTGATAGTTTATTATATGGTGGGGCCTCTTCAGCACGCATCACCTCCTCCTCTGGTGACATTCCGAAATCTTTGCCCTCTGGCCAGTCCATGATGACTTCTAGAATGCCTGGACGACTGGGATTTCCTGTTCGAGCTCGTTGTGTAATTAGTGCAGCCCATTTACTCCATGTCGCATCGGTTGCATGATGTGTAGAGGAGACCCTGCCTTTGAACATCCAGCCCAGCAGGGGCAACCGGGGTGCCAGGAGGAGCTGTGCTTCGGTGCCAATCACCTCCAGAGCAGCTCGAACCCCTTCATAGGCTGCCAGTATCTCTTTCTCAGTTGGGGTATAGCTGGCCTCAGATCCTTTGTATCCCTGACTCCAAAAGCCGAGGGGTCGACCTCGAGTCTCCCATGGAGCTTTCTGCCAGAGGCTCCAGGTAGGACCATTCTCCCCAGCTGCGGTGTACAGTACATTTTTTACATCTGGCCCAGTCCGGACTGGTCCAAGGGCTACTGCATGAACTATCTCATGTTTAATTTGCTCAAAGGCTTGTTGTTGCTCAGGGCCCCATCTAAAATCGTTCTTCTTCCAGGTCACATGATAGAGAGGGCTTACCATCAAACTGTAATTTGGGATGTGCATTCTCCAGAACCCCACAGCACCCAAGAAAGCTTGTGTTTCTTTCTTATTAGTTGGTGGAGACAGTGCTGTTATTTTGTTGATCACATCTGTGGGGATCTGGCGACGTCCATCTTGCCATTTTATTCCCAAAAATTGAATCTCTTGTGCAGGTCCCTTGACCTTTCTCCGTTTTATGGCAAAACCAGCTTTCAGCAGGATTTGGATTATTTCCCTCCCTTTTTCAAAGACTTCTTCCGGTGTATCACCCCAGACAATAATGTCATCAATGTATTGTAGGTGTTCTGGAGCTTGCCCCTGTTCCAGTGCATTCTGGATCAGTCCATGGCAGATGGTAGGGCTGTGTTTCCACCCCTGGGGCAGTCGGTTCCAAGTGTACTGGACGCCCCTCCAAGTAAAAGCAAACTGTGGCCTGCACTCTGCTGCCAAAGGAATTGAGAAGAATGCATTGGCAATATCAATCGTGGCATACCACTTGGCTGCCTTTGACTCCAGTTCATACTGAAGTTCTAGCATGCCCAGTACGGCAGCACTCAATGGTGGTGTGACTTCATTCAGGCCACGATAGTCTACTGTTAGTCTCCACTCTCCGTTAGACTTTCGCACTGGCCATATGGGGCTATTAAAGGGTGAGCGGGTCCTGCTGATCACTCCCTGACTCTCCAGTCTATGGATCAGCTTATGGATGGGAATCAGGGAGTCTCGGTTGGTGCGATACTGCCACCGGTGCACTGTTGTGGTTGCGATTGGCACTTGTTGTTCTTCGACCTTCAGCAACCCCACAACAGAAGGATCCTCTGAGAGACCAGGCAAGGTGGACAGCTGCTCATTTTCCTCAGTCTCCAAAGCAGCAATACCAAAAGCCCATCGGTACCCTTTTGGGTCTTTGAAGTACCCTCTCCTGAGGTAATCTGTGCCGAGGATGCATGGAGCCTCTGGACCAGTCACAATGGGGTGCTTTTGCCATTTCCTTCCGGTCAGGCTGATCTCAGCCTCCAGTACAGTCAACTCTTGGGATCCTCCTGTCACTCCAGAAATATAGATGGGTTCCATCCCTTGACAGCTTGACGGCATCAGGGTACACTGTGCACCGGTATCTACTAGAGCCTTACACTCCTGTGGGACTGATGTGCCAGGCCATCTGATCCACACAGTCCAGTAAATCCTCCACCTGGCTGGAGGCAGGGCCCCTCTAACAGTCATCACAACGTTGGACACCTAAGTTGTGTTGAAAGGGATTATTCTTCGTTATCACAGGAGCTGGAGTAAAATCAGCTCTTCCGCTCCATCTGGGAACCTGCTCACCAGAGACTGAAGCCACAGCTCTCATGGGATGATCAGCCTTGACCCTTGTTCCTATTTTCAATTCACGCACCCGTTCCTCCAAAGCTGAAGTAGGTTTTCCATCCCACTTCGTCATGTCTTCTCCATGATCCCGCAGGTAAAACCATAGGGTGGCCCGTGGTGTTTGCCTTCTATATCTTCTCTCTCGAACAATAGGACGTCTTTTGTTAACAGCTGAGACGTGTGTTGGTACACGTGAGGAGCTGGATAAATCAGATAGATCGTCCCTCAATTGTTTGAGATCCTGGGACAGTTTTTCCACAGCTGAGATGATGGAAGGGGTGAGATTGTCTTCGAACTCTCGGAGTTTATGAATCATTTCATCCACTGTTAGTGGTACTACGTCATTCCAGGTTACTGTTGCCAATGAATGGGCATATGATGAGGGTGCATTCCGTGTAAGTTTTCGCCACGAGTCGTGTACATTCAACTTCATCTGGGTCTATGGGTATATCTCTGTTATTTGGTTTGATGTGATAGATCATCTCTACGATGGCTGATTCCCTCAGAGACTGGATGCCTTTGTCTAAAGTAGTCCACTTGGCTGAACGACTCATAACATCGTCCTTGTATGGAAACCTTTCTTTCACAGCTGCCAAGAGCTGCCTCCAAACACTGAGGGACTTTTTCTCTCTTGCAATTGTTTTGTCAATTCCTCCTTCTCTAGCAAGTGATCCCAGCTGCTTGGCTTCCGTACCTCCTAGTTTGTGACCATCGGCCCCATTGTCCCAGCATTGGAGCAACCAGGTGATGATGTGCTCCCCTGGTTGACGGGTAAAATCTTTTCGCATATTCCGTAGCTCAGTTGAGGTCCGAGGTCAAGAAGTCATCTCTTCTTCTTCATCATGTGATGATGACTCCTGATTAGATGGTGGCCCGGGTGGTGAATACATTGTTTCTTCATCTTGCTTCACCCTTCTTGCCTCTTTTTTGCTTTTTCTCTTGCGTACAGGGGCAACCGATATTGGTACGAATTGGTCCTCTGGTATAGCTGCAGTCATTTTCACTGTGGTTTGAGTAGCAACAGTACTTGTCGCTAGGGGTGGTGTAGCTGCTGTGCTTGGAGCTGGGGTAGCTGCGCTGTCTGTTGCTTCGCCCTCAGATCCAGGGACATTTTTTTCCTTTTGAAGGTGCTGGATAGTGTTGAACAAGGCCCTGTAAGCATAGGCCAAGCCCCAGCACGTTGACACGATTTGTCCCTCTCTGGCATGACTAGAACGACAGCACACCTCATTTAAGTGTTTTACTAATTCTTCTGGATTTTGCAGTTGTTCGGTGGTGAAATTCCAAAACACTGGAGGGGCCCACTGACCTAGATACTTGCCCATACTATCCCACACACCCTGCCACTCATGGCTGTCCAACCTCGAGGAAAATCTCTTGGTCCCCCTATTTTGTCGTCTAACCCCAGACAAGACCCAAACCTGACTCTGCTTAACTCTTGAGATCAGACGTAATGATTGTGGACAAAACACACTCTGTATGCGTGCCAACATGGTGACCCCCATCACAATCAGCAAACAGGTCTCAACAGCATTAAAAGGCCATTCAAATACTTCAAAACTCTCAAACAATGCTGTAAACGGTCTGGGAGGGGCACTGGGAGGGTAAAAGAATGTCTCCTTCATAGGTTGACCACCCAGGAAGGAGAAAAAAGATGTATAGTTGCTAAGCACTTCTATTATATACTTCCCAAAGTATAAAGGTGGTGACCACACTGGGAACATAAGCCAGATCAGTTTCATGATCAATGATTCTATTGTATTACAAGTCATTACCGTAAACTACAATGAGACAATAACCTTAGCTCAAGCCCCATACTTGAAAAACACTAACACAGCAAATACCGGCTCTAAGTAAGCTACGGCATATTGAAACTGTGAGATCAAAACCAACAACTTTGAGAGCCAATAAATCAGCATTGTGATGAGTGACTATTAATCCAAAACACTGAATGCTTATCACAAATACGATTAGACACACTCCGGTCAGATCTGTCTTTATCTCAACACTTAGTGCCCCACGTTGGGCGCCAAAAAGAACTGTCGTGGTTTAAGCCCCGGCTGTAAATTAGAACCACGCAGTCTACT
Source organism: Psittacula echo (assembly GCF_963264785.1). Lineage (NCBI taxonomy): Eukaryota > Metazoa > Chordata > Aves > Psittaciformes > Psittacidae > Psittacula > Psittacula echo. Next base: position 33,299,706 of record NC_137739.1, read on the forward strand.
TCCCCCCCACCCCCCAGAGGGATGGGAAGGAGAATCGAAAGAATGTAACTCCCACAGGTTGAAATAAAAACAGTCCAGTAACTAAGGTATAACACAAGTCACTACTGCTGCCACCAATAATAATAATGATAAGAGAAATAACAAGGGAAGAGAATACGATACCGCCCGCTGGAAAAGAGAGCCCGACCGAAAGAGGACGTGCCCTTCCGGGTAGCTCCCAGTTACATCCCCTGGCATGACGTGCTGTGGTATGGAATACCTCTTTGGCTAGTTTGGGTCAGGTGTCCTGTCCCCGCTTCCTCCCGGCCCCCCCCTCCTCCCTGGCAGAGCATGAGACTCACAAAGTCCTTGGTCAGACTAAACATCGGTGTTATCAGCTTTGTTCCCAGGCCAAAAGTCAAAAACACAGTGCTGCAACAGCTACTAAGAAGGAGAAAAACTGACTGCTGCTGCTGAACCCAGGACATGGACATACCTGGTTTTGAAGTGAGATTGAAGCCAACAAACTCTTTTGCTTTGGGCCATAATGCTAATTTCAAATGTGACTGTTATTTCGGCATCAATTTTCTAAACCACAGTAAAAGTAACACACATAAAAATGCCAGTAGAAATACTCTTTCATAAACAACTGCTCTTTATACTCTACAAGCAACTTCTGTAATTATTTTTTCACATTATAAACCACAGATTAAACTAAAGATTATGATAAGAAATAGCAACCTTAGTGATCAGAACAGAAAGTTTAAGAAAGGTTCTGTGGTTAGACAAAAGATGGTTGTTCAGGACTGCCATGGTTTAAGCCCAGGCCATAAATTAGAACCACGCAGTCTACTTCCCCCCCCACCTTTCTTCCCTCCGCTCCTGGAGGGATGGGGAGGAGAATCAAAAGAATGTAACTCCCACAGATTGAGATAAGTACAGTTTAATAACTAAGGTATAACACAAATCACTACCGCTACCACCAATAATAATGATAAAGGAAATAACAAGGAAAGAGAATACAACCGCTCGCAAACCAGTACCTCACCACTCACAGACCGATACCGATACCTCGCCCCCCACCCCGCAGCGATCCAGCCCTTCCGGGTAACTCTCCGTTACATCCTGGGCATGACGTGCTATGGTATGGAATACCTCTTGGGCTAGTTTGGGTCAGGTGTCCTGTCCCTGCTTCCTCCCAGCTTCTCCTCTCCCTGGCAGAGCATGAGACTCACAAAGTCCTTGGTCAGGGTAAACATTCTGACCAGCAACTGAAAACATCAGCTTTATCAGTATTGTTTCCAGGCCAAAAGTCAAAACCACAGCGCTGCACCAGCTACTAAGAAGGAGAAAAAATGACTGCTACTGCTGAACCCAGGACAGTATCCACCCCTTATTCCATACCATTCACGTCATGCTCAGATCCCACATTTTCAGTATACCCTCACTCTCATCTCAGTGCACTCTTATCCTAGTGAACGGACCAATCCCTATTAAGCTGCTGAGACCATCCGGTCCATGATGTTGGGCTCCATCTCTTGTAACAGTCTTTCAGAGCAGGAGAGGCTGTGTGCAGTGTTCACACTCGTGAATAACCTGGGCAGTAGTGTCTATTGCTAAGTCCACCCCTCGATCATGAGTCCATCTCTGTGTTGCATCTCTGCCCGGATGGCCTGAAGTGTCATGGGCCCATCAGGCTTAAAATAATTCACCCTCCCCTGCAGCAGTCTCTGCAACTTGTCGTCGGGGACTCCACACAGCTGCCTTCCATCTCCGATGCTTCCAAAGCACTGGAGGGGCCCAGGGGATTAGATACTCGCCCATACTGTCCCACACACCGTGACACTCATGACTGTCCAGCCTTGGGGAAAACCTCTCGGTCCCCCTGTATTGTCTAAACCCAGACAAGACCCAAACCTGACTCTGCTTAACTTTTGAGATCAGACAAAATGGTCGTGGGTAGAACTCACTCTGTGTGTGTGCCAACATGGTGATCCTCACCAGCAACTGAAAACATCGGCTTTATCAGTATTATTCCCAGGCCGAAAGTCAAAACCACAGCGCTGCACCAGCTACTAAGAAGGATTAAAACTGACTGCTGCTGCTGAACCCAGGACAAGGACACTATCTGATTGGAACACATTTTTACAGAAAGGGACTAAAGACAGGAAATATAGTAGGATTACGGTAGACACTATTCTGATCATACACTCCATATTTTGATATTAAAGTTCAAATTAAGAAGTCATTGTTGTGATTCAAAGTCATCTGAAGTGCACTTCCAGGGATATCCATTTGTTTCTATTTACTTGATAATCTGTATTTGTACAGCATAAATCACTGGTGTGCCTTAGTCTTTGCAAAAAGCGCTAAAATTATGTACAGAGGAAAGTCTCATTGACAGAATGTGGAGTTAGCTAAATATTTTTTGAGATGCTAGAAAAATAATTACCCCCCTAGAAGCTCTAATTTACAATATAACCTGTAAATATGTTTTTAATGAACAAATCACAAATCACACCTAATGATCTTTGAAACATGAGCACCTATTGGTGATAGAAAAGACAAAAATTTTACAAATTTGGGCCTGCCAAAAATATTTTTATGTGACTCAAAATATATTCATAAGGCAAGTAGAACTAAAATATGTAGAATATAGCTCACAATTAAAAAGCAGAAAAAACACTTTTAATATATATTCAAAATGATAAAATAATTGCTGAATTATGCAAATTTTATGGTAGACCCAAAAACCAAGTAGATTTTTATTTAATTGCTACCTTTTGCTGATTCAACTATGTTAATCACAGGGAGTTCTAATAGTTCTAGCAGGCTTAATAATGTATTCAAGTAAAATGAACAAAATAATTAGATGTCTAAATATTGATTTAAAGTGCTCAAAGTATTAATGAAGTTTTGCTCTCTACTTACATGTGTTAAACTGTAGTTTGGATACCTTCATCCTTTTGCATTGCTGCTTGAGACTGAGAAAACAGGCTCTAAACATAACACTGGAATTTCTTCACCCTAGTGCAGAGAAAATATATCCTTATTGCCATGGTTTTTTGCAGGATTCTTATTACTTTTCATTTCTTATAACCTCTATAGGACAATGGACTATAATTTCCAAAAGCTTCTACATATTGCATGATGGGTGCAAGTTTAGAAAGTGTTGGCATGCATATGCTGTTCAGTGAGGTGGGTGAATAGTGGAAAAGGAAGTTCGTGTTTGTGTTTGTTACTTGGACATGGCTCCAGGAGAAGGAGAAGGACTAAGACTGCTATCCCACCCTGGACACTGGAAGACTAGATCCAGGAATTATTTACTTTTGTGTGACTGGGATTAGGGAGGTTCTGCTACCTTCTAACTTAGCTCTGTGAACAAAATCCATTTTTTTCACTCATGCTTTTTATTGTCATGGTATCTCCAACTTCAGTATATGACTGGCTAGTCACAGTAGCACTTCTAGTGCAGTCAGTGTCCTTGTCATTTTATGCTGCCTTTACTCCTGTGTTAAAATTATTCCTTTGCTATTCATTATTAGGATTTCATTATGGTACTATTTTTGGGAGTCAAGTTAGAGAATCTGTTGTCTGGACATTTTGGCACTTGGATGCTCAGGAACCAGTAGCCCCAGTGACATGACTTTTTGAGATGGGGAAAACTGGGAGAACATTGATGCTTCATATAGGGTACTTCCCATGTAGCCTGATCCCAGTGCAAATTTTCTGCCTTCAGTCCAAGAATACTGCCATGTTATACTGCGATGTCCATGCCCATGTTATCTCTACAATCAATGACAGGAACCAAATTTTCATTGTAATACAGTAGTATGAAAGGGATATCCCAATCATATGTTATATTGACAACTAAATACTAAAATATCCTTACCAAAGATCTTGCATTGTGCTGATACCTTTGACATGCAGGGATTTATGTTGCAGCAGAATCTTACCTATTTCTACTTAACTTGAATTGAACACATGACCTCTTCTAAGCTACATACTTTTGTATGAAGGTTATGAAGGCTTAGGGGTTTTTATCTGTTTCACAGAGAAGAATTAATCTCATTTCATCCTTCCTTGAGGAATCAAGTATTAGTAATTGTCAATCCAGGTGTCCTGGGCTCAGCTGTAGCAGTAATTTTTCTCCTCCTTGCCGGCTGGTGTAGTGCTATGTTTTCAACTTCAGCCTGACAACAACGTTGATAACACACTGATGTTTCTAGTTGTTGCTCAGTAATATTTACCCTGATCAAGGACTTTCAGTTTCATGCTCTGCCAGGGAGGAGGGGAAGTCAGGAGGAAGCAGAGACAGGACACCTGACCCAAACTAGCCAAAGAAGTATTCTATACCACAGCACGCCACGCCCAGTATATAAACTGGGGGGAGTTACCCGTAAGGGCGAGATCACTGCTCGGGTCGGGCTGTGTATCGTTCGGCGGGTGGTGAGCGGTTGTATTCTCTTCCCTTGTTATTTCCCTTGTCATTATTATTATTGGTGGTAGCAGCAGTGGTTTGTGTTATACCTTAGTTACTGGACTGTTCTTATCTCAACCCATGAGAGTTACACTGTTTTGATTCTCCTCTCCATTCTTCCAGGAGTGGGAGGGGAAGAAGGGGTAGGGGAGTGAGCAAGCGGCTGCGTGGTTCTGAGTTACCGGCTGGGCTTAAACCACAACATCAGGGATGTTCCAGATTCTGTGTATAACTTACAACCTCAGAAGAAAATGAAGAAAATACACTCAGTGCCACCTCAGCCACTAGCACTTAATGATCTGTGCCTTGATCATGGCAAGATAGACCCTGATTCAGAAAAGCATTAACTCCTAGACATTGTGTGCACCCATTGGTAAGCAAAATATTGGTGCATGCAATTAGCTGGTCAAATAGGGCATTCCATAACTAAATGTGCACATATGTGTGTTTGAAAGTATACAAATAAACTCTGCAGGTGCAGCCCTGTCATTTTTTATGTTCATCCTTTAAGTTTATTGAGTTAATTTTTAAGAAGAACGGAGCACATAGTCCTTCACCAATGGAATTGTGTTTATAAAAACATGATCCAAAAGTCTGATTCTGGACCTCTCTAGAAGCACTAGCTATTTAAGAAATTTGGAATTTATATAAAAATACGAATTATTTTCATTCAAATATCTATCTCTGTTCCTTCAAACTGTGGATGAAAACAGTGAAGAATTTTTTTTTCTTCAAGAAGATGGAAAACAATGAAGCACAAATACATGTGGGCAATGTTATAATAGCAATTCTTTTTCATCTCTTGTCCTTGTGTTATATTTTTGTTTCTTTAGCATTCTAACAGTTCCTGAAAAGGTAAAACTGACTGTGGCCTACCTGGGCTGCTATTCTTCTTTAAATTTTATTTTTATTGAATTAAAGGCAACTGCAGTTTGTGGGTTTAGGAAGATGATGCATGGCTTCAGCTCTGAACAGTTAAAATTGTGGTAGTAATGAGCAATGTTAATAACCGAAACATTTCTTTGTTGAATCTGTATAGCCAACAAATGAGGGCCCACTTAATTCAGGGAATTACCTTATAATTTTCTCATAGTATGAATTAGAGAGACAAAACCAAAATTTATTGAAAGCTACAGGAGACACATTAACAGTAACCTTTAAAGAAAAGGCAAGAGCCACTGAGAGAGCCTCAACAGGACTTGCCCAGGAGCCGGCAGCTCAGCTGATGCGAGCAGCTGACTCACATGAGGCGGAGACAGGAGGAGTGGCACCAGCCCTGACTGGTTAAAAACCTGCCCCAGGAAGCTTGAGTGACTATGGTGTGGTGTGGCAGTTTGTGGGGGCAGGTGAGTGGGATGGTGAGTACTCGTCGTATGACCAGGGCTTGGTCTGGAAGCTCTGCTCTGGCTGCCTCGGCGGTGGCCAGCGTAGGCACCCAGACAGAGCCGATGAGAGCGGAGGCTGCAGTGCAGAGCTCGGAGTGCAGAGAGTGCCTGCACTGGTCTCTCAATAGGCTGAAAGATGTCAGGGAAGCTGAGGGGAAGCAGGACTGCTTGCTCCAGGCCCAGACTGTGCACCAGTCTCAAGCGTCCCCTGCAGCTCATGGAGGAGAGGAGGAGGCTGCTAACTCAGGAAGGTGGGAAATAGTAACAAAAAAAAAAAAAAAAAAAAAAAATCTGATGTCCCCACCCAAAATTGCTTTGCAGTTCTGCAGGGGGCTAACGAGGAAACACACTCACACCATGAATGTGGTGATGCACTCCTAAAGAAGATCACTACTGGTGCTGCCAGGAAGAAGCAGTGGGCCATAGTGGTAGGGGACTCTACTTTGAAAGGCACAGAGGCACCCATCTGTCAGCCTGACCTGGTCTCAAGGGAGGTGTGTTGCCTACCAGGGGCTTGGATCAGGGGTGTTGCAGAGAGGCTGCCTGCTCTAGTAAGTCCCATCGACTACTACCCACTTCTAGTGATCCATGTGGGTGCTAGTGATATAGAGAACAGTAGCCTGGAGAGCATTAAGAAGGACTACAGAGCCCTGGGAGAGGTGGTTAGGGGCTCTGGAGCTCAGATTGCCTTTTCATCAATTCTCCAGGATAAAGAGGAGGACCTTAAAAAGGCTGGGAGGATTGGCCAAGTTAATAAATGGTTAGAACAGTGGTGCCATTTGTCAGGGGTTTGAGTACCTAAAACATGGGACTCAGTCTGGGAGGCCAGGTCTACTGGAGGCTGGTGGAGCTGGTCTGACAACGAAGGGGAAGAGCAGTTTTGGTAGGAGGCTTGCCAGGCTGGTCAAAAAAGTTTTAAACTAGATGTGTTGGGGGAGGGGGGCATCATTCCAATCCAGCACACCCAGTCAGTTGCCAGCACCTTTAATAAATGCTCGGAGCAATGTAGAGATGTTCCAGCTGCTCCAGCCAATGAACCGGCTTCATTTAGAGCTCCGCTCAGATGCCTCTATATGAAAGCCTGTAGTATGGGGAACAAACAAGAGGAATTAGAGATGTGTGCATGTGTACAGGGATATGATATAATCACAGAATCCCAAGGGTTGGAAGGGACCTCAAAAGATCATCTAGTCCATAGGCATCATAGAAACATGGTGGGATGGCTCCTATGACTGGAGTGCTGGAATGGAAGGTTACAGGCTCTTTAGAAAAGACAGGCCTGGCAGGCAGGGAGGGGGAGTTGCTATTTATGTTAGGGATAGGCTGGAGAGCATGGAACTCTGTCTGGGGACAGGTGAGCAGACAATAGAGAGTTTGTGGGTCAGGGTTAAAAGGAGAACAGTGATGGGAGACATTACTGTGGGGGATCTGTTACAGACTGCCTGATCAAGAGGAATCTGTGAATGAAGTGCTCTACAGGCAGATAGGAACAGCCTCATGCTCACAGGCCCTTATTTGTTGGAGGGACGGTACGGCCCGGCACAAGTAATCCAGGAGGTTCCTCGATTGTGTGGAAGACAACTTCCTCCTGCAAGTAATAGAGGAGCCGACAAGGAGAGGTGCCATGCTTGACCTCGTGCTTACCAACAAAGAGGGGCTTGCTGGAAATGTGACGCTCCAGGGCAGCCTTGGTTGCAGCGATCATGAGATGGTCAAATTCGAGATCCTCAGGACAGTGAGAAGAGCGTGCAGCAAGCTCACTGCCCTGGACTTCAAGAGAGCAGACTTTGGCCTCTTCAGGAACCTGCTTAGTAAGGTTCCATGGGATACAGCCCTAGAGGGCAGGGGAGCCCAAGACTCTTGGTTGATATTCAAGGATCACCTGCTCCAAGCTGAGGAGTGTTGCATCCCAACTAGAAGGAAGTGCAGCAGGAGGGCCAGGAGACCTCCTTGGACGGATAAGGAGCTGCTCAGGAAACTTAGAGTGAAAAAAGAGGCTTATAAAAGGTGGAAGTAAGGACAGGCAGCCTGAGAAGAATACAGGGATGTTGTCCAGGAAGCTAGGGACCAGGTGAGGAAAGCTAAGGCCCAGTTAGAATTAAACTTGGCTAGGGATGTTAAGGATAACAGGAAGGGATTCTATGAATAAAAGGGATTCGGTGAATAAAAGACAGATTAGGGACAATATGGGCCCTCTCCAGAAGTTATCAGGAGAACTGGCTACCCAGGATTTGGAGAAGGCTGAGGTTCTTAATGATTTCTTTGCCTCGGTCTTCACTGACAAATGCTCTGACCACACCACCCAGGTCTTGGAAGGCAGACGCAGGGACTGTGAGAATGAGCACCTGAGGCCCACTGTAGGAGAGGATCTGGTTCAAGATCATCTCAAGAACCTGAACGTACACAAGTCCATGGGACCTGATGAAATCCATTTGCAGGTCCTGAAGGAGCTGGCGAATGAAGTTGCTAAGCCACTGTCCATCATATTTGAAAAATCATGGCAGTCAGGTGAAGTTCCCAACGACTGGAAAAAAGGGAAATATAACCCCCATTTTCAAGAAGGGGAAAATGGATGACCCAGGAACTACAGATCAGTCAGTCTCACCTCTGTGCCTGGCAAAATCTTGGAGCAGATTCTCCTGGAAGAAATGCTAAGGCACATGAAAAGCAACAAGGCTCTTGGTGACAGCCAGCATGGCTTCACTAAGAGGAAATCCTGCCTGACCAATCTGGTGGCCTTCTATGATGGGCCTATGGAACTGATGGACCGGGGCAGAGCAGCTGACATCATCTACCTGGACTTGTGCAAAGAAGCGTGACCAGCAAGTTGAAGGAGGTGATCCTGCCCCTCTACTCTGCTCTTGTGAGACCCCACTTGGAGTATTGTGTGCAGTTCTGGTGTCCTCAACACAAAAAGGACATGGAACTGTTGGAACAAGTCCAGAGGAGGGCCACGAGGATGATCAGGGCACTGGAGCAACTCCCATATTAAGACAGGCTGCGAAAGCTGGGGCTGTTCAGCCTGAGGAAGAGAAGGCTGCGAGGAGACCTCATAGCAGCCTTCCAGTATCTGAAGGGGGGGCTTTAGGGATGCTGGGGAGGGAGTCTTCATTAGGGACTGTAGAGACAGGACAAGGAGTAACAGGTTAGAACTTAAACAGGGGCAATTTAGATTGGATATAAGGAAGAACTTTTTTACTGTGAGGGTGGTGAGGCACTGGAATGGGTTGCCCAAGGAAGTTGTGAATGCTTCATCCCTGGCGGTGTTCAAGGACAGGTTGGACAGAGCCTTGGGTGACATGGTTTAGTGTGAAGTGTCCCTGCCCATGGCAGGGTGGTTGGAACTAGATGATCTTAAGGTCCTTTCCAACCGTAACTATTCTATGATTCTATGATTCTAAGAGGAGAAAGGGAGTCTAGAAAAACAAAAGCTAGTTATAGATTAATTTTGGTGAAAGAGGGGTCACTTTCTCTCTACTCCAGAGCTTCACACTAGGCCAAGATGTTGTTTTTGATCAGAACACTGACATTTACTATTTGCTACATTAGTCTTCAAATTCACTTAGATTTTAGATACAGCTGTTATTAGATACATGTCATCATTTCAGTTTTATAAACAAGCAGGTTATTATAGAGTCCTTTGTTTTCTAACTTCCACTACACAATGTTCTTTTGTATGCTTCAGACAATAAGCTGACAGCTCTGTGGAGATCCCTTACAACATTCAGTAGTCAAAAGTGTTATAGAGTTCTTTAGAAGAATGCATAATGCATTGAAGCAATGTTTTAGTCATTTATATTAGACTTTTAATTGAAAAATTAAAAAGTAATGCTGCTTTGCATTGCAGTAACTGTACGTCAACAGTATGTCTTCATTTTTGGCACATGAAGGGTAGTTTCCATAGCAGCAGCATCTGTAGCACTGAGCAACATGGAAATTGGATTTCTCTCTCTTGTATTTCATAGATTAGAAAGGTAAAATGTATGGAAATAGAGGAAAGTAGATGTTACAGAAATGAGATCTTTAAAACCTACTTTTCTTTTCCAGAATTCTGAAATTGTAATGGAATAAACAATTCTTGCATGTCATTCCTGCCTGTTTAATCCTCTTATATGGCTTAATAAATGTGTGTAACAGCTATTTTATTTTTTTTTAACTGATAGGACTAGAAAATTGTAGAACTACCTCAGTGTACATCCTGGTATAGTATATATTTATTAGCTGGCAATTCCTTTACTATTGGCCAAAAGTGAGTAATAATTAAGGCCTATGTTGCACTGAGACTGTATTTTTATATTTCATTCATTTCTGTACTGATAGCAGTTGAGGTATGTTACATATGAGAAATCCTGTGGATGAAAAATGTGTGCTATTTACTCAAATTGATGATGATTTTTCTGTCAAGTTGTTAAACTTAAAGCTGCGGGATATTTTGCTTTTATTACATGTGCACAGACCTTAAAAATTCAAATGCATATTCTAAATAAAACACATTCTGTTATTCTCCTAGGCACAGAAACATAACAGAAATATCTTCAGACCAGAAACAAAAAGACTGAAAGATATTGCAGGACTAACCCACTTTGCATAGGAAAGCTTAAATCAGAATCAGAACAAAAAAACCCTTGGTCTCAAGAGTTGTTACTCTCTAATTTAGCAGGAAGCAGCTCAGTAATTGTTTTCTTAATATGTAACAATGAGATTTTTATTTTCAGTATTATATTGTTTTTAAAGGGAGTGAAGTGGTCACAGTTGCATAAAACACTTCTGAAGCTCCTTCTTGGTGGAAGAATATGAAAGAACTTTATAAAAACTATATATTGAAGATATTATTTAAAGCACGTATTATAAAGCAAACTTACTTTCTAAGCATTTTACCATAAACTGAAAAAGCTGTACAGTACTGCAGACTGGTATTTTAGGAAAAGCAAACAGTTCACCAGTGAGCAATTCTTTCCAGAGTATTTTTGATTTTCACTTTTTGGCCAAATGCCTTGTGCAGATACTCCTGTATGATGGTTATTATTTTAGTAGGGAATAGCAATTTTGAAGTTATTTTGCTATTGGGGGTTTGGTTCCTAAGTCCTGTAAGCACTCCATAAAGTGCTTCTAGTCACACTTCTAAATTTTGTTTTGCATTTTGCAATCTTTCCTGCAGGCTTGCTCTAAAGTTTAAGCAGCATCAAGTCTATAACCATCTTACAGCAGCATTACCTTGCAGTGTTTAAAGATTTTAAGAAATAGCACACCTTCTGCAGGATTCATTAACAAAGAATAGCAATTAGCTAATAACTATTTAAAGGATAAATTTTCTTTTTTTTTTCAATTCAGAACAAGCTCCATGGAAAAGGATCTGAGGGGTCCTGATGGACAGCAAGTTAACCATAAGCCAGCAAGAGCATTGCCAGCAGGTCAAGGGAAATTTCATGTTTGCTTTTAAACTCAATAGCTTTTCTGTAGTCTTAAACCTCCATTTTACGAGCAAGGAAGTTTGTTGGGTTACATAGTGTCAAGAAAGCAACGTCAGTTTCCAGCACTGATACTTTTTCTCTATTTAGTTTATTACAGACTTTCTACTTACCTTGTAGAGGTTTTATACAAATAGCTTATCATTCAGAAAAGAATAAGGACATTTGTTAGTCTGAGTTCCTGCTATGATTTGTGGCAAAAATGTATGACCAAGCCAAATATGAAGCTTGATTAACTCTTCATTTGAATTTTTTACACATCACTTGTAGCTAATAAAACTAATAATCCAACAACTTGTGGAACAAACCACAAAGCTTGTCTGCCTATTTTACAGATGGGACTTCTGTAGTGCTCTTTTAAAGCATATTGGTATATGCATAGAAACAAGCATTTCAGTCAGTGAACAGGACATGCTGTATGTATCTGAGGCATGGGAGAGAAGGCTTTACACATTTGATGGTGATTTAGACGGTATCTTCCAGTGTTTGGTAAATTTATATTATTATTTCTTTCGTGGGAATTCATGGTAGGAGAGGCGAGAATGAGTTTTAATTCCATTTTAAAGACCATAATTTAAATTTTGGATTATATTCAGAATGTTCAAGTAAAATTATATTAAGTAAAAGAATTTTATCATAACTATTGTCTTTGCTCTCCCTCCTTTTTCCCAAGCTCTCTTTATCTATGAATCTGTTAACTGAGTATGTCAAAAGATATTTGCAGGTAAAGTATTCCAGAGTCACTAGAAATGGTTTTCTAGTGCAGAATCTGAATATAATATGGCAGCTTTAGATCATGACTACCGTATTTTTTTTCATGCTTCATCATCTATATGCTTGCCAGAATATACACTTAGGACATAATGTGGCAATATTATCCCCAATTACTGTGTCAAAGATGAGGTATGAAGTTTTATGAGTGATTATTAGTCCCTGGCCTTTTACAACATATCTAAGATAATGCTTCAGTCTTGTAAATTACATTTCTGGTGAATAGTCATGGCTCCAGAAGGCTTATGTATCATCAAATAAGTGGTGGTGTGAAGTTTTACTTTTCTTCCACCTTCTCCATTCCTTTGGAGAATGTCTGACTTTGGCATTATTCATACGCAAAGCAGGGAAGAGCTTCAGGAAAAGGCACCTGTTATAAATGATTGTACTGCTTCAGATTAAACAAGTCCAATAATTCTGACCTTAGTGGTTCCATGTACCAGGCACTTTAATGAAATGCTGTAAGGACAAAGGAAGTGCACAGTGACAACTCCCCACTTTTTCCCTCCCACCTTCTGGCAATCTGCAGTAGAGCTCAGTATTACAGCAATATCTTTTTGTTTAATACTCTTTAATAAATGCGTTTTTCATTAATTTGCCTAGTAGCTTTTCAAAACCATTTATTCTTTCCAATTGCACAATATCCTTTGGTGATGAGTTTCACAGTTTAATTACATGTAATATATATTAAAGTGCTAAGTTGTGTTTGTTTAAAATTTGCAGCTGAAATTCCATGGGATAGTTCTAATTTCTTACACCGAGTGATAATTTCCAATTCCCTCCTGCATATCATTCATACTGGCATCTGTCTCTACAGTATTCCCTCTTAGCGATTTCCTTGCAAGTTAGTCCATTTCCTTTCTTTTCAAATGGAAATAATTTTTGATCTGTGATCATCCTCGTACCCTTCTTACATCTTCTTTAGTTCTACTGCTTCCTTCTTGAGATGGGGTGACCAGAAATGTATAAATGCCATGGATTTCTTTAATAGCAGTAAGGTTTTCTGTCCTAAGCTCTTAATGCTTTTTAAATAATTCCTAATATTCTATTTGTCTTTTTAGCTGCTGCTGAGCAGAGCTGACATTTTCATAAAAGTATCATTGCAAGATCTGCAATGACTTCAAGATCTCTTTCCTGACTGGTTATAGCTAAATTAGCATCCATCACAGGGTAGGCATAGTTAGGTTTTGGGGCTTTTTTCCTTCTCTGTATGTATCACTTTGAATTTATCAAAAGGAATTCTATCAAAGAGTTTATCATGCTGTCGTTCCATATTGTGAGGTACTCGTGCAATTCTTTGCTATCACTTTCTTCATTTTTCTTTTTCTTATTATGAATATTTTTTTACTATTAGAAAATATCTAGCTTATAGGCAACTTTTCAGATTTTCCAGGAATACACAGAGAATCATACAACTCCACAGGATTCCACTAGTAACTCTAATACATTGTGAAAACTGGCTATTGAGCTTTATCTTTCACACTCTCTGAAATTTATAGATACATAGATACCTACTTTCCACTTATTATCAATGTTTTCCTATTAAGAAACAGCCTTTGGTGAAGATCTTTGCCCTAGGGTTGTAAGACGTTCAACTGTATAGTATATATCAACTGAATTACTCCTATCAATCCCCTCACTGACTCCTTAAAAAGCTAATGTATTTGTGAGACTTGACTTTGATTTACAAAAATGTCTTGATCGTTGCCCACTTCAAAATTTACTTACCGTCTTCCTATTCTACTCTTTAGTATATTTCCAGCAATATGTCTGTTGGCAAAATCCGATTTACTCTCTATAGCTCCCTAAAACATCCTGGATCTCGTATAGAGATTTTGCTTCATATTTATTATCTTTCATTTCTTTGTTATCTAAGCTGGGTCTTCAGTTCCAGACAAATCCTCTGATGCATTCCTTATGCAAAAGGCTCCTTTATGGCAATCTCTCCAGCTCCTTCCTTTTGCATTATGGTGCAAATAGTTACTTTAACAATTCTGCTCCAGCCTGAAGTTCCTTAACTGTTCTTATTATACTTCTCATGTATAATGAGAAATTAAAGATCCTTTAGGATCTTTAATATTTTGTTTGAGGTTTGTTCGTAATTATTCTGTTAACAATTCCAGTATCTTACATGCATTGTTTCCTGTTTTCCTGTATTTGATCATTCTAGAAATTTATGTGGATGTTAAACTTTGATGAATTTCCTTTTTTCCTTTAATCTTCTATAACAATGTTGCCTAAATAAATAGTCTCTCTGATATCCTTAAAATTTTTATCCTTTTCACTGCTCCTTTTAATAGAGAGATATTCTTTTAACAAACTTCTTTACTTTTACATAGCTTTCCTTTCCAAAATGAATAACTGATTGATGAGTTCTGATTTACAGCTTGGGCTTAAACCACGACACACTGCAATAGAATTTTTTGTCTGGATGTTTTGTGGTTCCTTTAGATCGAAAAACTTTCCCTTTCACAGCCTTCCAGGCAACACATAGGAAACCAAACTAATGCAGATTCAGTCTCACAATCATGTATTAAAAAATATTCATAGTGATTCCCTTTGGAATATGTCATGACTTCTAAAGTACCAACCAACTGCTGAATCTGAATCTCCACCGTATTGCAACTTCTTTATATCCATAAAGATGAATACATAATGGTAGCAATTTATTTGACAATGTTTAAGGTTCATTTTCCATGTATAAAATGAGATAGCGTAAGGTGGTAGACAACACACAAATAAAACTCCTAAATTTATTTAAAGAAAAAATTATTTAGTATGACTGGAAACATGTTACATTAATAAAAAGACATAAATGACTGTCACTGTCACTGTTTGGTTTATATCTTGCACAGAACCATTGCTGAATAACAGTCTATACTCATCCTGTATACCATTGCTATCTGTTTTGAGGAGAAAAACAAAACCATATTCCATTCTATTAGAATGTCTAATTTTGGATTTATCTGGAATATAATTAAAGCATTACTTTGTTATTCTTTTGCATTGAGAAGTACCTTATTCATTGTGTACAGAAATATATGTCTTTCTGGAGGGGTGGAATTTTATGGATTAATTTCTGGGGGTTTTTTGGTATTTTTATATGAGCTTCACAAGAAGTTATACTTTTTACGTAAGTATTTACTCCTTCCATCTGAAGATCGAATGTACTGGCTTCTTTCTGTCTTTAGTTGTATTTATTCTGTGGGCTATTTATTTGATCTTTGCATTTCAGATGAAGGAATAGTACTAGTACTAAAGATTTTATGCTACATAATTTTCTGTCATTATTTCAGAGAAAAAAAAAAAAAACAACAAAAAAACCAACACAAAACTGCCTAGGATGAAAGAGTACAAATATAGATAGCTGTATTAGTGACAAGTGTATTGGAAGCCTCTTAAAGCCTACCTGTAATATTTGCAAGGGTTTTTTTTGTGGTTTTTTTTTTTTTTTAGTTGCTTTAGTATATTAAAAAAAGTCAGAGATTTATGAATATAGTTGCAGTTGTTTTTATTTTTAACTCTCTTCCGATTAAAGTAAGAAGCAGGTTTACCATATACAAGTAGGTATATGATTCTCTGAATTCCCTTCATGCACTCCTCTCATATCTTTTCTTTTTCCGTTTTTATAGATGTGAAAGAAGTGAGTGTTGGATAAAAGAAATTACGAATTTGGAAAATAAAAATGTTTTCTGAATGAAGAGAAAATTGATTATTCAGGAAAGATTGTTGATTTGATCAAGGAAAACAAATGAGTTACATGAACAGTAAGGGCAGGCAAAGATAAGACCTGAATGGTGGCCTAAAGTGCAAAGTGCTGAATAAGCAAATAAGTATCCAGCTAATCCAAGAGTTAGGCACTGTGTGTCAGGAAGTATGCAGCTCCCTGTGACTCTGCCACTTTCGCCTTTTTTTTTTTTTTTTTTATAATGTTGATATGGACATACATGCACAAAAATGTTCTCACACACATATTTTCAATGAAGAACATGAAAACAGTGAAGAAATGTGTTACAGAAGTCTTGTTTCTGTGTCCCCATTCAAGAGTAGATGCAGAAGTGCTGATGCAGTGTTTGTATGATTACAGATAGACATATCGTGGCTGTTAGTGTTCCTGCAAAGGTGGGCTACCAGGCACTTTTCTGAATTGGTAAACTTTCTTGACAATTCTGAAATGTTAACAGGCATTTTAAATTCTTTGTACAACAGTAAAGGATATTTAATGGAAAACATTCTTGTAAAGCATTTTCTAAAAGCAAATCCCCCAAATAACCTGTAAGTATCACATTTTTATTTTTACCCCCACCTAATGTGATACTTCTTAATTTCCTTTTGGAAAGCCAGTTGTAATCTTTAGCTAGTAACTAATTTGGCCATAAAATACTGACCCAGATTTTTCTGGATAATTAACAAGTTAGGAAAATCAGCAGAAGCAGGTGCAGTATATTTTCAGTACCAGTGGAGAAAAGCAGTTAGCTGGTGTTTTAATTCTAATTTCCAGTAATGAACTATGTAACATTCTGGCTGGCTAATACAATTAGCATTGTCTCCTCCACTCCTTACTTCCTCACTTTAGCAAAAAGGCAACTCAAAACAGGAATTTATAATAGGCCAAAAATTACTGAGCCTTTTTACACTCTTCTTACAATCATGTTATTAACCTCCTAGATTGAGCCTTTTGTAGAACAGTAATAAAAAATTTATACAAATATGTATCATGTTACAAGCTCAGACAGAAAACAATGTTTCCATTCTTCAAGCAATTAATTATTGTGATTAATGTATTCCCCCTTCTCTAAGCACAATTCTGCCAGACAGAACCAGCCCATTGACATATTGTAGAATTATAATGCATATCTAATTAAAGGTGACCTGAAAAGGCAGGGTTTTTAGCCTTCCCAGTCAGGACCAAGATACTGTTAATCAGAAAGTGCTTGCTTTCCACCCCACCCCACCCCTCCTTTTTTTATTTTTGTGCTAATTTCAAATCTTCTCCCTGCATCAGTGAGCAGATGAGATCTTCAGCCAGCTTTCATCTTTCAGAAAAATGAATAGTGCAGAAAGAACATTATCAAATGAGCTGTTGAAGAAGTCAGTGAATATGTCATTGAGTGTGACTGCTTCCAGAATGAATTTAGATTTATCTCTGTTATCTTCCCTCTCCCAACTCACTCTCCACACTCTGCACTCAGTCCACATGTCAAGCAGGGTGGGTCATAATGAATCATGAGGGACAGTTGCTTGTAGTATACTGACAGGTCCAATTGTGGTACAACTTGTTCTGGAATTAAGTTTGTTAACATTATAAATTGTCTCATTTGACCAGAGGTTTAAACACCTAGAAGCTTTTATGCATGCAATTTCTTAAAGTATTTCATTTCCATTAGGCAGCTGCTACTTAACAGTATTCCACAAATGAAATTGTTTCATCACATCAATAGCTGCACAAAACAACTGTGACAACAAGAAGACTGGTTTTGCCCCCATCTTACAAACAAGTATCATTCAAATCAATAAACTCTGGCAACTGCATAACACCAAGAGAAGATATTATTTAAACTTCATTTTAAGCACATCTCCAGATGTGTATGCTGATGCATAATTCCGATACAACGAATCCTCATACTATCCTATCCAGTTTCTGTAGAAATAACCCACATATTAAGAAGGAAACTGAAAATATTTTCTTTTTTCTTTTCAAAGCCAATAGTTCCAGTTTTTTCTATATGTGATGCAAAGATCTTGTCATAATGAATATTGTTTTTTACATATCATGGAAAATGATATGACTGAATTGCAATATTTTACCCACAGGGAGAAAAAAAAAGACTAATATTTTTCTTTCCAGATATTGTCAGTATTACCATGTAACAGAATGTGTTATCAAAAAACATGCAAAGTCAGCACACCTTCTGAATATACTGAACATCATTCATCATAGTATGTCCAACCATTAGACACAAGCAACTGCTTTTGTATTCTTCTGAAGTATTTATAGCTATGTAAGAAACTACTAATGTAAGTGGATTTCTACGCAGGTTATCTTGAAGCATTAGAAATTCTAATATTCATTATTTCTAAACTCAGAACATCTGATTTCCAAGTTATAGTACACAAAGAAGAATACATATTTTCTCTTCTGTATTTTTCTTTTCCCGATATTTTCCTCAAAATAACCAGCAGGTAGTTCTAACATTAAGCCATCCAAAAGGAACAAGTTTTGTCACCTTGGCCGCAGTGTTAAACATCAGTTTCTTGTGTCATACAAGTACATTGTTTTAGGGTATACGTATGTGTGTGCATATATACATACATGTATATATATATGTACATGCATTTTTGACTGATTTAAATTTTTCCCACCAAAATATGACGAACTGATGAACAAGAACCATACGCTCACTGCTGGCTGATTTTTTGCTTGCTCTTGTCTGAGCCAGGTTACTGTTATGATTTGCCTTGAGGTTTTGAGTATCTATTTATTTCTGTCTTTTAATAATCTTTCCTCCCATAATAAATTCAAGAATGCTTTTGGGGGGCTAAGTTTTCTGATCTACAAAAGTAGATTAGAACCCTTCAGTCTTCACTGAGTTTACGTGCAAATAAAATTCCTATTAATTTCAGTGGGATTTTTGCTTGATTAAGGACTAAAGATTTCAAGATTCTATCCTGCAGCCTCAACAGACATCAAGTAAAATGTTTATTGCAATTCTGAGGGAAATAAAGCCTGCAGGAAATAAACTATCACACTCACTGATGAATCACAGAACTAGAATAAAGCATTTGAATAGATTAGGAGACACTTAAATAAGAATTAGATGTTGTTTGCATGAGACGTGGAGTCACCAGCAGTATTTTCCTTTTGTCAGATAGTGCTACAATTGATTGTTTTGAAGGTCTTCTAGCTTTATGGTATAAATGAGAAATTTTACACAATTCTGCCTAAATTTAAGACACAGGAGATAAAAAGTTGACACTGAAGAATGGCAACATTTTTGCTGTTTGTGAAATATCTTACTTGCATAATTATTGATATGACACAAAGCAGAAAATACATTTCCAAGGTAATTTATACCCCTGATAAAGCATAGGGTTTTTTAAATTAGTCCAGAATTCTGTTACAGAAAACAGTTAGTTCCAAATTCCAGAAGTTAAACCCCAGAAGTGATTTAAAAAAAAATATGTGCCATTTTCCTTATTGCATGATGGAGAAATCTTCAAAATACTGGGACAAAACCAAGGAAATGCTGAATTTTTGCCTTGTGTTCTAAATCTGCTGCAGGGGAAATAAATATCAGGAAAATTTTTGGTTAAAATTTTACAATGTATATCTACCCCAGACACAAAACCTTTTATCTGAACTCTAATGTCCCTATTAGTCCTGAGTAGGAACATGTTACCCAAAAGATGGACCTATTCAGGTCAATGAGTGATTTCATGGAACATGAAAATGTGCAATGTGGCCTATGTAATCCTCATTAACTCTGGCATGGAGCCTCATTTCTTCATGTAGTGTGTACTACTTTCACCTATCATCCTATGCCTTAAATCAGCAGGGTTTTAATGCAATAAAGTACCTTAGGCAAGCACTAAACCTTCCCAATGCTTTAAGCTTAGGAATCATCCACTTGAATACTGCATGCCAGTTGATACTTCAGTTCATATATGAAACAATGACTGATCATAGCTTGAAGTAGCACTCAGCTCCGAATCAGGTCCTCTGTTATTGGCAACAAAAACTGGAAAAAGAGGAGTGGGTTTTGATTTCAGTTGTGTGTATAGAAATCTGAGTAATTCTATTTAATTTTGAGAAGTCACTCCAGATTTACACCAATGCTACTGAAAATCAAAATCTGGCCCATTGTCTTAGCAAAATACACCAAGTCAATATCAGTTCATTACAGAGAGGGAGAGAGAAAGAGAATGAGAGAGAAAACAAGGATTTCGTTAGCAATGTATTCTGTAGTATAAAAGATAAAAAGGAATATCCAATTAACACACCACTATAATTGCTTGCAGACATTCTTTTTTATTTAAAGATGAAATAGCTAAGAGTTCTCATCAAAACTAGGGTCACAGCCTACATATTAAATGAAAGAAATTGATTGGGCTTTATTACACCCTGACTACTGCAAATGTGCCTCAATCACTGATTGCTATAAATTTATTCTTATAAACTACTAATTGCCCAAGTCATAATGGTAACAATGGTATAATGAAATTATCTTGATCAAGCTGATGCACAAATTTTGCTTGACAACATGAGCAGTGTGAGAAAAAAGGGAAGAAGACATGCATACAAATACATAATGTTTCATTAAAATTAAAACCAATGTTAAAACAACTGTTCTCTGAAGTATACAAAGTTATGTATTAAAAGGGTTTCCTTTAGAAAAATCATTTAAGAAGACAGGCATTTACATTTATAATAAAATGATCTTGAATTTTTTATTTGTCTTGAAAATTAATGACTTACTTAATCACATTTGATCAAAGGAGATAAGTTGATGTAGTCATGTGTTTCTGATTGCATTAAGCTTGATCCAGAATGGCATGATGGATATTTAATAGTCTTGCTGTCCCTCTGTATCTTGTCACCACTTCCTGATACGCATGGATACTGTAGAGTACACCATAGCACAAAACTGTACTTTTAATAGAGCACACTAAGTTTAGAGAAAAGGAAATTCTGTTGGAGCTTATGTGCTGGGGCTTTTAGAAGTAGGTTATCTAGCATCAAAATATTTTTATTTAAAAGACAAAAACCTCAGGTAACTCTCAAAATGGCTTGAATAATTTTCCCCTTATAAAATCTCGTTTTGCTTCTATGCTGCCTCTATTTAAAGATATTGCTATAATAGGTTTCAAGGACTAGGCAGAGAGAAAATATGTGAAAACAAAGATAGCCATCCAGAAAATGTAGGAAATTTCTAGAATTTGGAATGCAGAGCATTGCGTAAAATGCGAAAATTGGTGCTATTTATATTGAGCTAATAGCTATTTCTACAAGTGTCAGCTGAGCCATTCAGAGGGAATGTTGGTATATATGAGAAATTATTTCTGAGTAGTTCAAGTGTAGTCCAAACTGTTTCAGAATTAATCTCACCAAAATTTTATTTAAATTCATCCTTAATTCTTTCTCACTGGAGTACTTCATCAGTATGAAAGCTGTCTTTTTTTGTTCATGAGCGTGGCTTGCTTCACTCTCTCAAAACACAGGTCCAAACTTTTATACAAAGCTACAGTATATTAATTCTTTAAAATAAATTTCTGCTAAAATTGGTGTAGCTGACACAATCCTATGGGAACATAAAAAACTCTGGAAAAAAATCAAAACTGGAAGGGCCCAGGCTGGGCAGTATGTCTGACTGGCTGCCCCACACTTTAAATTTGTAACTACTGCAAGGTGTTGGTCCTGTTGCCAGAAAGCTTTTTGCTCATGGCTAATCCAAATCCATTTTGCTGCCATTTATACTTAGTGATGCTTATTTCATGTATAAGGACCGCAGAAAATGGTTTATTTCTTTGGTCTCTGCAATATCTTTTACAAGTGCAAAGTCTGTAAATCCGCCTCTCCCAGCTTCCTCCATATTGGTGTTTAAGCCCTCATACGATGAGCACTTAAGAAATATACATACAGGGGCAACACGTAGGTGTTTGAGACACAAACACTAAACCCTGCAGCTTCTCAGGAACGCATGATCTTGTGGGGAGCATGCCCACAGCACCCAGCAGGGGCTTCCCAGCACTGCCGGGGGCGGTGGGGGCAGAAGCTGGCGCCCACAGCCGGTCCCGCAGGGGGGTGTGATATGGCAGTGGCAGTACCTGAGCAGCCTCCTCGGCACCAAGGGATCGCTGAGGTGCGCAGCTGTGAGCCGTCGCGAGCCATCACCTCCCACCGTCCGCACTCGAAGCTTTGCAAACCTTCCCGTCCCTTCGAGCGGCCCCGCGGGAGAGGCAGGGGAGGCCGTGAGCTCGACGCTCCCCCAGCGGTCAGTAAGGGCTGTGGCTGCTGTCCATGTGGTAGCGGGGAGCGTGTTGGCAACTCGCAGGCGGGTGAAGGATAAGATGTTAAATGTGTTTAATGTTTGGGAGTGACAGAAAAGGTATTCTGCTTTTTTTTTTCTCTTTGCTCGTGTGTTTCCTAGGCATCCCAGTGTATGACTCCCCTATCCTTCAGTAAGGGTACCCTAAATACATGATTTCTACAAGTTTTCTTCAGCTGATTTCTATCACATGGTGGTGATGGCTTTGGAGAAAACTGTAACTCAGTTCTTGCAGTAACCTAGAATTCATCAGTTCAAAATGGGTTTTGCATGTGAGCATCTAGCCATTGGGAGTTTCCTGAACAGAAGTACCTGCTTTTTTGAAATGTTTGTTCTATCTCCATCCACCTTGTGTAAACTGAATTTTCCCCAAAGTCTTCACCAGCAGTTTCTACCTTTACTGTATGATAGATGCATTAATTTCTTACTCTGGAGAGCTTGATTGGAAGCAGGTTTTTAGGATTGGTTTGGGTTTTTTTTCTTGCAAATGTATTTTGTTTGCTTGTTTCCATGAGTAAGATGTAACATTCTGGGGGAAAAAAAGAAATAAAATCATTGATGCCATAAATGTATTGTTAATTCTGTGGCGCTAATTTTGTTCTAACCAAGTGTGTGGTAGTATCTTAAAAAGATCTTACTGAGTCACATTCATGTGTTTAGTGAAGTATTGGGATTCCATGGTGGTGTTGAAGCAGTTGTGTATAGGGTGGGCTGGTTTGTTTGAAGAAGAAAAGCAACCTTGGCTTTAGTATGCAAACCCCTGGACTAGTCTTGGCTGCTCAGTGGAGAGATAAAGTGTTATAGAACAGGGGAACTTAAAACTGATTTCTGTCACTAAATATGGCTTTAAATATATTGGTAGGATGGCCTGCAAGTAACTTTCTCTAGGTTGCACATTCCATGTATGTATACAGTGCCAATACGTGTATTTTAGTGCGCATGTTAGACCACATTTTGTGTTTTCCATCATGAGCATGCTGCAGTTACATGAGCAGTGAATACTAAGTAATATAACTAATGTAAATATTGATGGCTACTATGTGCTATTAGATTTCCTTTTCTTATTATTTTGCTTTAGATTGCTTTGTTGTTATTATTTAGTCTGAATGGATGAAATTGCTTTAGCTTTTCCTTAAACACTGTTAGGTGGGACTTCCTGAAAAAATACATTTTCACACCTGGAAGAAAATGTTTAGGGCTTTTTTTCTTTTCTTTCCTTTTCTCTCTTTTTTTTTTTTTTTAAATTTTATTTTCCATTATTTCATTGTTTTTTTTCCTTATCAAAGAATCCCAAGGGTCGAAAGGGACCTCAAAAGATCATCTAGTCCAACCCCCCTGCAAGAGCAGGGTAACCTAGAGTACATCACACAGGAACTTGTCCAGCTGGGCCTTGAATATCTCCAATGTAGGAGACTCCACAACCCCCCTGGGCAACCTGTTCCAGTGCTCTGTCACTCTCACAGTAAAGAAGTTTTTCCTGATGTTCACATGGAACCTCCTATGCTCCAGTTTACACCCATTACCCCTTGTCCTATCACTGGACATCACTGAGAAAAACCTAGCTCCATCATCCTGACACTCACCCTTTACATATTTGTAGACATTGATGAGGTCATCCCTCAGTCTCCTCTTCTCCAAGCTAAAGAGACCCAGCTTCCTCAGCCTCTCCTCATAAGGGAGATGTTCCACTACCCTTAACCATCTTTGTGGCTCTGCGCTGGACTCTTTCAAGCAATTCCCCGTCCTTCAGTTGCTGGGTTTGGGTTGCCTTGTTCTACGACCAGCTAGCATTTCAAAAGTTGTGCGTATCTACAGGGGGACGTGTTTATAGATTTAGGCTGCATATGAGAATCTGGCCTGTACAGGAAGTAGCTGGCCTTAAACTGACAAATCTCAGAACTGATGTCGGAGAACAAGAAATAATGTAACAATACTTATAATGTTTCTGAAAGTTAAAATTCGGATTTTAATCTGGTATTGACTGAGAAGGGTGAGAAAGTTCTGTAATGTTCATAATAGTCAGTGATTGAAACCTGGAATGCTATGCTGTGAAGAACAAGAGTGCAAAAGTTGCGTTTTCAAAATAGCCTGTTCAGACAAAGTTGTAACACTCTGTCTTACTTATCCATTTCTTTATCCATTCATCTCTATATCTGTCACAGAATGACAATCCTAACTTACTTAAACTCTCTAAAGGTATATTCTTAAATTTTAATGTTGGAAAAGCTTCATGATGACCAGTACTTTGGCTTAATGTGCTATAGCTTCTGCCAGCTGCTGCTGTAAGAAAAGCAAAGGATGACTGCATTACTGTCAGTTTCTATCACATTCTAGCTGCCAAACTTGCAGGGATGATGACAGTGAACCACACAAGAGTGACAAAGGGACTTAAAGCTATGATTATGAATAAGGAAGACTGGACACCTGAATCGCATTTTGTTTGTGCTGTTAGTTCTGTTCTGCATGTGGATTTCTTTGTGGCATGGTGCTTGCTTCCATTTTTAAAAGTAATTTGCTCTTCAGGACTTGTACCTGCTTTTGACACTCTCAAAGACAATAATAAGCAACCCTGAACTGTTGGCAAGCATAGAGTAGGTCAGAGCATGCACAGAAGAATAGCTGTAACTGTGGCATACACTTGAAGGAGAAGGCAATCTCTGAGGCATGACTCCGAAGTACAGTGAAACCTGTCTGGATAGTAGCTTGCAGTTGTAGGTACAATGAAAATGTGACCTTATTTTCAAGCCAAATAAAATTGGGGTAGGGTTGGGGTGTGCTGTGTATATTTTATTAATAGAATATCTACGTAGAACACCACTTCATTTTTCTTTTTCAAACTAATTACTGTATTTTCATTTATCTAAAGGTTATTTCCTGAATGAGTTTCTGAATAAAATAGCCAGTATACTTCTATGTGTTAGATAGCATAGCTGCAAGTGCTATTTAAACACAGGACCATTATCTGTCTTATACTATTTATTTCTAAGTTTTTTTGACTCTGTGACTACAGAGTAGCAGAGCAAAGGCATAGAAACAACCTCTTTTTGCATATTTATACTTTTTTTTGTAGTTAAGTAGAATAGAGTAGCACTGTCTTAGTTTGCAACTAACTGCAAATTTGTTGAAGTGTCAGTGATTGCCAGGATTAAGTGTGAATTTGAGACTGTTGCCTGGATGACGGTTACAGAAGTCCAACGGATGCAGTGAACTTTTCTTGCGTGATTGTATTGTATTTCCCAGCTTTCCCCAGTGTCCTGTAGTCCCTGTCCTTTCCATCGTTCTTTATCCTACACCTATGATGAGTGGGCTGAGTGGAGGATAATGACATATATATGTTTTGTTGACTTAACACAACTTTTACTGTGCTTACTTGCTATGTGAGGTTTCTGCCGTGCTAGGTGAGTTTCTGCGACTGACAGAAATACAGCTAAGCTACAAAAAAGCTCTATGCATATCGTTAGCCATTTTATGGATAGATAAACCAGGAGGGAGTATGTGGGAATGAAAATTAATCAGTGGACAAGTACTGCAGCGCATAATAAGAAACAAATACTCTTTTGATAGTTATTTCTCATAATCATAGAATAGTATCCACACTAAGATAACACTGTTAGTTCAATACTGTATCAAATGCTAAGGAGAGTTAGGAGAGTTAGTACCTATGGCTTGTTTTCTAAAGTTAGATGGGAACATCACTGGACTAAATCCACTGCATGTTTTGTATTTTGTGTCATTGTTCTTCAAAGCTGAGATTCACTGTTTCCTACGTGTTCTCTGGTATTGTCAGCTGAAATGTGCAGTAGCAGTCACAGGAGAGAATACTGTGGCAGATTGCAAAACAGTGTTGTTTATGTTTCAAGTTCCATTAGGAATGAGCTATTTTAAAAATTATATCAACTGTGATATTTCAAATTCTGGGAAGTGTTTTTCAAAAGGCCTTGTACTGGGAGGTAATAAAAGATTTGTTTAGTTTGCTTAGGTTTGAACTGCAGAGAATTTTGTAATGCTGAAAATAGAGCCTAGGTGAACCACAAGTTTGATCTAGCTTGATGTCTGTGTCCTAATTCTAGGGCAGCATTCAAACTGCTTTAGACACAGGGATTTACTGAGAATATTTCTTGTCATTTATTCTCAGAAAGCAAATCTATTGTTCTTCCCAGTATGTACTCTTTTGAGAAACGTGGCTTCAGAGTGGTTTGTATTCCTAGGAAAGATATATGTAGCAACAGTCTGAGTTCCATGGAAACCTTGTTCATGGCCAGCTTTAGTTTATCAGGTCAGAATTTGCAATCAAAGCCTGACTGCATACAACAGAAAAATTGTTCTTCTGTAGTTTCCTTTAACCATGATACTTATGTTTAAGCTTCTCTGTAGCAACAAAAGCGTTATGTGTGATGAGTGGTGAGTTTGTTTTGTTTTATTCTCTTTGATTGTTGTAGTCACAGAATAGCGGATCAGAAGAGTTGTGCTTTAAACTCATATAGAGTTTTTGTATGATCTCAGTGTCTTATAAAGGAGTGCTTGTATGTTAGAGCCATGAGGAAGCTTTGTAATATGTTTTTTAAAATCAAACTATTAAACGTAAAGTACCATAGGAGTACAAAGCATGCAGTGGGTATTATCTCAAAGAAACATACTCTTGCTTTTAAACTTTCTTCAAGCTTAAAATAGGTGCTTCTAGTCCCAAAACAAACATGATCAAAGGTCACATAGTAATTAACTCTTGGATACAGTTCATTGGCATTAGAAGGGTATTCTTCAGTTGCTTTGTGATGCAGAACAAATGCTTCATTAATCAGAAACATATCAACCTGAGATTGAAAACTAATAAAATCAAGTGCTACGATTCGACATTGCTGGGGACACCGCATAATAAACATCTTTATTTATGCAATTTTCAGGATAAATATCTGGATTTTTTTCCTTGAATGTGAGGATTTTGGAAGACCGTCTTAATAGTCCAAGACTTGTGAGAAGACAAAAAGAGACCAAAGCTATCTTCAAAAACAGGAAAAGAAGAGATGAGAATTTTTCAGTAAAAAATCTGGATCTCACACAAATTGTGGCCATTGTAGTCTCTGCAGTACTGTGAGGGGGAAAAAAAATATAGATGGTTATAAAAGGGCATAATGAGGTACATAAATGCTACGTACATTTTTTTTACTCTAGTGAAAACTCTCTGTGCAGAGTGGTACTGGATATTTTGTTATCTTTTCATTTGAAAGGAAGGATGAAAAAAGGAGATTGAGAGGTACCTCTCTTCTTAGTGAGGTAGAATTTAAGGAGCAGACCACTTGAAGAGGTCAGCTCCTTGGTCACCTTGCTATTAAAGCTGGGCTCTGAACAGACATGGTCTAGAGTGTGAAAAAATAATTTTTTAATATTTTTTCCCCACTTTGATGCCTGAGATTTTTGTGAGGCATTTAGTTTCATTCATTGTACTTTGTGATTTCACTGTGTTTTATAATTCTGGCATGCATCTCTTTTTTAAGGAAAAAAAAAAGAGTGTACCTAGCAACAGGAAGAGTCTACATATTCTTCATTTGGAAAATTCTTAACACTAGTTATTTTCTTTCTCTGTATCAAACATGTTAAGTTATGTGAAACTGAAGTACTATTAAAGTGCTCTTTTTGCCTCTTTTTTTTTTTTTTTTTTTTTTTTTTTTGTGGTCCTTGCTGTTGTTTTTTCAGTTTATTTTAAAAAATTGTTGATAATTGTGCCACTTTAAAAGTAGAATTTTCTCAACTGCAGTACTAGTCTTGAGGGAAAAAATAGACTGAACAAAAAAAGTCGTAAGAGCAGCTATCATAAATGAGTGTTGGCCTAGAGCACTACACAATCACATTATGTTTTTCTGTTTTGTTTCTTGTTTCTTGCCACATTGCCATCTTTTGAATATGTTACTATTCAAATATGTCATCACAGCACAAACCGTCATTTGTGACCTCCCTTAATGTTACCATCTGACTAGTTTCTGTGTTCCTTTACTGCACTCTGCGTATTTCAAAGAGCAGATTGTTATTGCTATCACTGCCACATTGTTTTTCGTTTTTTCTGGCTAGAACAGTGGCAGAAACAGCTCTAGGTATAATATAAGTGAATGCATGATTAAGATATCTTATAAAATAAATATTTAAGCTTTCCATCTGTTTCAATGATTGGAATGTTTCTTTTGATATTTGTTACCTAAGTTTAAAAGATTTAAAACTCGAAAATATTGTCAGAACTTCTAGCAGTTTCTAAAATTTACTTTTGAAAATGTATTTGATCTGGAAGGAAAAGTATTGCAAAGACAGTGCCAGTACTTTTCTTTGCAAACATTTTTGTCATGTATAGGCCAACTCTTGAATGATAATAAATGGATGAAAGCAGAGCCAACCCAGTTTTCAAGGGTTTGATTTTTGAAAGATTCAATTCTAAACTTAAAAAAAAAAAAAAAAGTCCTGAAATTGTGTTACCAATTATATTTCTTTTTTTTCTTTTTTTTTTTTTTTTTTTTTGAAGTCATGCAGGAATTAATTTTTGAAGACAAAATTTAGGATAGAGCTATGTGATAGTCCTGAGCCTCAAACCCTTTAGGTGTGGGTCTGGGAATTTTGTCTGATGTATTTGGGAACCATAAGGGTACATGTTGCAGAACCTGACTTAGTCAAAGTTGATTTTATTTAAAATTTACAGCAGACATCTTTTCAACTTAATTGTCTGCTGCTCTTGCTTTCCTTGGGAAAGCATGAAATCACTCTTAAAAAGGCTGCTTTAAGGAAATACCATCTCAAGGATTGCTGAGATGCTTACCTTAAAGGTTACTGTCAGACCTAAAAATTCAGTTGTCTTGGAACTTAGATACAGGATCTTTGCTGTCATTAGTTCATTTATGTCTCTGCAGAACAGAATACTGAACTTTATGGAGAGAGAGGAGATTTTGTGCCTTTGTGAAGATCTTAACAGTATTGGAGGAGTTATTTCTCCGGACTTTGGTAGATAGGTTGTCTGAAAATTTCCTTATGTAATAGATGGAATGGATAACTTAACCTTTAGAAGATTTGGGACGTGATTTCTTAATGAAAGGTAAAAAGTACTCTGAAAATCTAGACCAAGTTGCTTTAAAAACTGGAAAAGAGGGTATGGGTTATTGAGAGTTGTGCAGGTGCTTCTTAGGGAAGCCCACTACAAGGAAGTTAGGAAAAGAAGCGTGGTAAAAAGTACATGACACATACTAGAAAGGCATTTTTATTTGTGCTGTGTGATAGGATGTGTTTTTTAAAATGTGGCAGAGGAGAAAATGCAGAGTACTGGAGTATTCTGTGACTAAATGAAATGTGGGTGGAGAAAGGATGCTTGAAACAGAAGAGCCAGAAGGCAAGAGTTGTTAATATTGTTGGTGATTGCTGCAGATTGTAACAGAGCATTGGTATAATTACTCATGATAATGTTTCCTTTTTGCTATCTAGTGTCTAGTTTAGCACCCTCAGTACTATCTCCGATTCTTAAATGACAAATTCATTTCATTAGCACAAATTTCTAGGGTGAAACTGGACTAGTTTCACTAAATTCTTGGAGAATCTTGGGCTAAAGGTATATATTCAGCACGCAGAAGTCTGAAGTTGCTGCTCCTGTAAGTTCAACTGCCCAAGGGGAGGATCTGTTATATCCTTTTTCTTTACATAGTCACTCCTTTGTGCAAAGAACTTCACAAGCAAGCAGATTTGTTCTTTATACTTTGATCTGTATCTCCATCCTCTTAATCTCTCTCTGTGCTGAACCTAGTCATCATGTGCTTCAATAGTTTTAACAGCCCATAAATTATAGACAGTAAAATCCTTTGCATTTTCCCACCACATGTTTGCCCCCTTTGTGTCCTTCATTGCCTTCATGTTCTGTTCTTTGCTTCTTTCTGCGTCAACAACTCTGTCTCAATGTGTTTTATTTCTGTTTTTCAGGCTTGACTCTTCAGTGTGCAGATTTCACTAAGCTAAACCTCTGTAGGGCTGACTTGGCATTCAGTATCATTTGTCAGTTTCATTGATCACTCTTTCGCCAGTAATATGGAGACTTGCAGAGTCAGCAGCTAGCAATGGGCTAGAACCTCCAAACTAAAAATAAAGAGTTTTCTGATTTCTCTGCAGTGGGACTTTCAAAATGAATATATATATATATATATATATAAAAATTCTGTTTCATTCAACTGTATTTTTTTTGTTATTAAATCCTTCTTATTTTCCAAAAGATGATTCTCCTGTGGAAAAGAAAATTGTGTTTTACATGTTTAAATGATTTTATACTTTATTCTATTTCTTACCTCTACATCCATAAAAGTCAAACAAGAAAGCACTTCACATACAAGAGTACATGTCTGCTCTCCAATTTCAGAGGGATGTGACGTAAGTTTAATGATGTATTTTCACTACTCTTGCCCTACCTTTCCCCTCTCGCCGCCCCTCAGGAGTGCTTCTTTTACTTGCATTAGCTCTGTAATCCATATAGGAAAGTGTGTGTTTGAGAGAGAGAACAAATGGTTGAGTTGGGGATAAATGCCCAACTCTGACAAGCTATTTTATTTCAACTGAAGAAAAACTTAATATTTTGACTGCTACAAATTCTCCCTAGACTGAATTTATTTTCTTAGAGGATCCAAAGTTTTTGAAGCATGAGGTCTTTCCTAGATAGTTCTTCAATGCGTATTTCCATAGAGTGGGATTGAATAGCTCTTTTCCTGCTTTTCTGTGCCTGCTTTCCCCATATATATGGTCTAGACTTATCTCTTTGTCAGGAAGAAGATGTGCAGATTCTCCAGGAAAGTGTCATAATTTTGTCACAGAGGAGCTAAAGATTTGCACAATGGACAGTCATGTAACTGTGTCTTTTTCACTTCCTGA
Organism: Psittacula echo; assembly: GCF_963264785.1. NCBI lineage: Eukaryota > Metazoa > Chordata > Aves > Psittaciformes > Psittacidae > Psittacula > Psittacula echo. Next base: position 33,330,712 of record NC_137739.1, read on the forward strand.
ATACTACTGCACCAACAGTTCCATGTGTAGAAAACACAATTGTTTGTAGACAGTACATAGACCCTATGCATTCCCTTCTCCTCTCCACTGCTTGCTGTTGTCTTTTGCTATTTAATGGGGCTCATACATGAAAAGGGGTGGAGTGAAGATCTGAGATTGCATGGGCATTATTTGTATGCCTGATTTTGAACAATGTAATGAGAAAGTATTCCATTGTCATACTTGGCAGTGATATTTTAAGTTATTTTAATGTTCACTTAATAATTTTCCACTGTTGTTCTCTCTGAAGGCACCATAACCCTCAAGCCTGCAACCCTTTGTTCAGGGACTTGAACGTAAACAAAATTATTTTCACTGTTGAATTCAACAGTCAGGAAGATGCTGTTCTTCGTGGGTGATCAGAATACCTTATTTGCCTTTTTCCTTTTCATGTAATACAGAACTGTTTTGGAGAATCATCCTGGCAAAGTTTAACTTCCTGATGTTTGCTTACCAGGCTTATGTTTGTGAATGTGGTGATAGTGCTGCTGTTTTGAAGATGACTTAATTGAAGTGGTGATTCTAGTAACAAATGAATAAAGGAATCATACATGGTGTTGCATCTCACAGAATTCATTGAAATCTAAACTCTTTTCATTCCAAACAAAATTGTAGCTTTCAGTATAAAAAATCGAAAGAAAAAATAATTTTGGTTTAAAAGATGACAAAGACCCCCATTCACTCTATAATGTTGTTCATTAGTGTTTACAAAGAAAAGATATGCAGGCACAGGGAAATATTACCGTGAGGTTTTTTGTTATATATATATATATATATATATACACACACATACATATAGATTGTCTGCTATGCTCTTTACACGAGCAATAATAATGTGAGCATGTTGCAAGATGTCTACACCTCTAGAAGTTTTGAATACTATTTCATGTATATTTTGGAGGTTTGTATGTTCACTGTGCTTCTACATGTCACAAAAATAGAGATGTAACAACAATAATACTAATAAGTATAATGTCAGGCTTTCAAATGACAAGGGAAACTAGTTATGAAAAGCTGCTATTTTTTTATTTAATATATTTTTTTTTTCTGCTGTTTTGTGTCTTGGAAGACTTCAGAAGGAAGGATAGGGAAAAAGCAGAACTGAATGTTGACAGTAATTGGTATATCCTGAACTCAAATTCTGAAGGTCATATTTGGTTCAAGACCATCTTAAAAACCTAAACGTACACAAGTCCATGGGACCTGATGAAATCCATCCGCGGGTCCTGAAGGAGCTGGCAAATGAAGTTGCTGAGCCACTGTCCATCATATTTGAAAAGTCATGGCAGTCAGGTGAAGTTCCCAACGACTGGAAAAAGGATAATATAACCCCCATTTTCAAGAAGGGGAAAATGGATGACCCAGGAACTACAGATCAGTCAGTCTCACCTCTGTGCCTGGCAAAATCTTGGAGCAGATTCTCCTGGAAGGCATGCTAAGGCACATGAAAAACAAGGAGGTGGTTGGTGACAGCCAGCATGGCTTCACTGAGGGGAAATCCTGCCTGACCAATTTGGTGGCCTTCTATTATGGGGCTACGAAACTGATGGACAGGGGCAGAGCAGTTGACGTCATCTACCTGGATTTGTGCAAAGTGCTTGACACTGTCCTACATGACATCCTTGTCCCTAAATTGGAGAGACATCAATTTGATGGGTGGACCACTCCGTGGCTAAAGAACTGGCTGGATGGCTGCACGCAAAGAGTTGTGGTCAATGGCTCAATGTCTGGCTGGAGACCAGTAACGAGTGGTGTCCCTCACGGATCGGTGTTGGGACCGGTCTTGTTCAACATCTTTGTCAGTGACATGGACAGTGGGATTGAGTGCACCCTCAGCAAGTTTGCCGATGACACCAAGCATGTGTGGCTCTGTTGATATGCCGGAGGGAAGGGATGCCATCCAGAGGGACCTTGACACACTTGTGAGGTGGGCTGATGCCAGCATTATGAAGTTTAACCGTGACAACTGCAAGGTCCTACACCTGGGTCGGAGCAATCTGAGGCACAGTTACAGGTTGGGCAGAGAAGAGATTTAGAGCAGCCCTGCGGAGAAGGACTTGGGGGTGTTGGTTGATGAGAACATGGATATGAGCCAGTAGCGTGCTTGCAGCCCAGAAAGCCAACCGTATCCTGGGCTGCATCAAAAAGAGCGTGACCAGCACGTCGAAGGAGGTGATCATAGAATCAGAGAATCATAGAATAGTTAGGGTTGGAAAGGACCTGAAGATCATCTATTTCCAACCCCCCTGCCATGGGCAGGGACACCCCACACTAAACCATGCCGCCCAAGGCCTCATCCAACCTGGCCTTGAACACCGCGAGGGATGGAGCATTCACAACCTCCCTGGGCAACTCATTCCAGTGCCTCACCACCCTCTCAGTCAAGAATTTCTTCCTTATATCCAATCTAAACTTCCCCTGTTAAAGTTTGAGCCCGTTACCCCTTGTCCTGTCACTAAAGTCCCTGATGAATAGTCCCTCCCCAGCATCCCTAAAGCCCCCCCTTCAGATACTGGAAGGCTGCTATGAGGTCTCCACACAGACTTCTCTTCTCCAGGCTGAACAGCCCCAACTTTCTCAGCCTGTCTCCATACGGAAGGTGCTCCACTCCCCTGACCATCCTCGTGGCCCTCCTCTGGACTTGTTCCAGCAGTTCCATGTCCTTTTTATGTTGAGGACACTAGAACTGCACACAATACTCCAAGTGAGGTCTCAAGAGAGCAGAGTAGAGAGGCAGGATCACCTCCTTTGACCTGCTGGTCACGCTCCTTTTGATGCAGCCCAAGATACAGCTGGCTTTCTGGGCTGCGAGCGCACACTGCTGGCTCATATCCATGTTTTCATTGACCAACACCCCCAAGTCCTTCTCTGCAGGGCTGCTCTGAATCTCTTCTCTGCCCAACCTGTAACTGTGCCTCAGATTGCTCCGACCCAGGTGTAGGACCTTGCAGTTGTCACGGTTAAACTTTATAAGGCTGGCATCAGCCCACCTCACAAGTGTGTCAAGGTCCCTCTGGATGGCATCCCTTCCCTCCGGCGTATCAACAGAGCCACACATGCTTGGTGTCATCGGCAAACTTGCTGAGGGTGCACTCAATCCCACTGTCCATGTCACTGACAAAGATGTTGAACAAGACCGGTCCCAACACCGATCCGTGAGGGACACCACTCGTTACTGGTCTCCAGCCAGACATTGAGCCATTGACCACAACTCTTTGCGTGCAGCCATCCAGCCAGTTCTTTATCCGTCGAGTGGCCCACCTATTAAATTGATGTCTCTCCAATTTAGAGACAAGGATGTCATGTAGGACAGTGTCAAGCACTTTGCACAAATCCAGGTAGATGACGTCAACTGCTCTGCCCCTGTCCATCAGTTTCGTAGCCCCATAATAGAAGGCCACCAAATTGGTCAGGCAGGATTTCCCCTCAGTGAAGCCATGCTGGCTGTCACCAACCACCTCCTTGTTTTTCATGTGCCTTAGCATGCCTTCCAGGAGAATCTGCTCCAAGATTTTGCCAGGCACAGAGGTGAGACTGACTGATCTGTAGTTCCTGGGTCATCCATTTTCCCCTTCTTGAAAATGGGGGTTATATTATCCTTTTTCCAGTTGTTGGGAACTTCACCTGACTGCCATGACTTTTCAAATATGATGGACAGTGGCTTAGCAACTTCATTTGCCAGCTCCTTCAGGACCCGCAGATGGATTTCATCAGGTCCCATGGACTTTTGCATGTTTAGGTTTTTAAGATGGTCTTGAACCAGATCCTCTCCTACAGTGGGCCTCAGGTGTTCATTCTCACAGTCTCTGCATCTGCCTTCCAAGACTTGGGTGGTGTGGTCAGAGCATTTGCCTGTAAAGACCAAGGCAAAGAAGTCATTAAGAACCTCAGCCTTCTCCAAATCCTGGGTAGCCAGTTCTCCTGATAACTTCTGGAGAGGGACCACGTTGTCCCTTGTCTGTCTTTTTTTCGCTACATACCTATAGAATCCCTTCCTGTTATCCTTAACATCCCTAGCCAAGTTTAATTCTAACTGGGCCTTAGCTTTCCTCACCTGGTCCCTAGCTTCCTGGACAACATCCCTGTATTCTTCTCAGGCTGCCTGTCCTTACTTCCACCTTCTATAAGCCTCTTTTTTCACTCTAAGTTTCCTGAGCAGCTCCTTATCCATCCAAGGAGGTCTCCTGGCCGTCCTGCTGCACTTCCTTCTAGTTGGGATGCAACACTCCTCAGCTTGGAGCAGGTGATCCTTGAATATCAACCAACAGTCTTGGGCCCCCCTGCCCTATAGAGCTGAATCCCATGGAACCTTACTAAGCAGGTTCCTGAAGAGGCCAAAGTCTGCTCTCTTGAAGTCCAGGGCAGTGAGCTTGCTGCACGCTTTTCTCACTGTCCCGAGGATCTCGAATTTGACCATCTCATGATCGCTGCAACCAAGGGTGCCCTGGAGCGTCACATTTCCAACCAGCCCTTCCCTGTTGAGCGCAAGGTCAAGCAATGGCACCTCTCCTTGTCGGCTCCTCTATTACTTGCAGAAAGGAGTTATCTTCCACACAATCGAGGAACCTCCTGAATTGCCTGTGGTGGGCTGTGCTTTCACTCCAACAGATGTCAGGGTGGTTGAAGGCCCCCATGAGAACAAGGGCCTGTGAGCATGAGGCTGTTCCTATCTGCCTGTAGAGCACTTCATCCACAGATTCCTCTTGATCAGGCGGTCTGTAAGAGATCCCCACAGTAATGTCCCCCATCGCTGCTCTCCCTTTAACCCTGACCCACAAACTCTCTGTCGACTGCTCACCCGTCCTCAGACAGAGTTCCATACTCTCCAGCCTATCCCTAACATAAATAGCAACTCCCCCTCCCTGGCTGCCAGGCCTGTCTTTTCTAAAGAGCCTGTAACCTTCCGTTCTAACACTCCAGTCGTTGGAGCCATCCCACCATGTTTCTGTGATGCCTACTATATCATACTCCCACAGTCGTGCACACATCTCTAATTCCCATGCTTGTTCCCAGTTTGTTTCCCATGCTACAGGCATTTGTATAGAGGCATCTGAGCAGAGCTCCAAATGAAGCCGGTTCATTGGCTGGAGCGGCTGGAATATCTCTGCATCGCTCCGAGCATTTATTGTAGGTGCTGGCAACTGACTGGGTGTGTTGGGATGGAATGATGCCCCCCTCCCCCAACACAACTAGTTTAAAAAAACCTTGACCAGCCTGGAAAGCCTCTGACCAAAACCTCTCTTCCTCTTGTTTGTCAGATCAGCTCCATCAGCCCCCAGTAGACCTGGCCTACAAACTTGGGTCCCGTATTCAAAACACCCAAACCCCTGACTATGACACCACCCTTTTAACCATTTATTAACTTGGCCAATCCTCCTAGGTTTTTAAGGTCCTCCCCGTATCCTGGAGAATCGATGAAAAGACAATCTGAGCTCCAGAGCCCCTAACCACCTCTCCCAGGGCTCTTTAGTTCTTCTTTATGATCTCCAGGCTACTTCTATCAACATCGCTAGCAACCACATGGATCACCAGAAGTGGGTAATAGTCCCAGGGCAGTTGGAACTAGATGATCTTAAGGTCCTTTCCAACCCTAACTGTCCTGTGGCTCTGTGGTTCTGTGATTCTATGGTTCTGTGGTTCTTTGGTTCTTTATACTAGACATGGCTCCTACAAAACACTTGTGTTTGCCTCAGCTTGGTACTTGTTGCAATGGAGCCTAGGACCTTTGGAAAACTGAGGTCTAAGGGGAGTTAGGGTGCTCAGTCTGTATGAAAATGCCACCATATACTTCTCTTAAGTGTGAGATCACTTTGTCATGAAATAGAATGGTTATAAGTAATAGTTGCTTGCTCAAGTTCCAAATTGATGCAGACATTTTGTTTTTTAATTCTGAAAATAGTCCTGTTGAATCCATGGCAAAACAAAATGTGTTTGAAATGTTAATCTGGTGGTCCCATAATTTATTTTCACCCAATTTAGCCTCTTTTTCAGAGACTTAAAGGTACTTGTTTCCCAGCTGAACTCTACAATATTTTATTCAGGTTGTTGAAGGTGATCACATATTTAGTTTGTCATTTGCTCTATATTCCTGTGACAATATTTCTTTCATTAAATGGATGTCCTAATCAGAAATAATATTTGATGTACAAATTATTGATAATGTTCCTTTATTCACCACTGGTTGGACCAGAATATCTCCTTGATTATACATCCAATCTTACTGCTTTACTAAATCGCATCTCTATACATTTCCTGAATAAAAAAACAGACATCCCTGCTGTGTCTTTATAACTGAAAGTTGTAGGGAGTTGATCTGTTGACTCAGGGTGCAGGGGAGGAATGTTTAGGTTTTCTACTGCTGTTAAAAATGAATGAATACACAACATATGTTCCAAATATTGCTGGTTTTGTGAATGACTTTCTGCTAAGGAAAGGTTAGCACAGCTGTTTAATGCTAAATTAACAGAAACTTACCTTCAGTTTAACAAGGAGATTTGATCACTTTTTTTCATAGAGCTTTGGCTTCTGTGCTATGCATATGACACACTGGTGCCTTGTGCTCTTAGATATTGAATGCTGAGTCAGATTAGAATCTTACACAGCAGAGTCACAGAAACAAGAATATAATCTGCTTTGACAAATGACATGTTTAATAAATTACTGTATTACACAATACATTGTGAAGGGCCAGATTACGGCTAGATCTTGTGAGTACTAAACAGCAGTAGAATTTAAGTGCCTACAAAGAAAAGTTCCTAGTTAAAAGGGCACCTTTGTAAGAGCCAATATAGGAAAAAGCTCCCAACAACCAACCAACCAACCAAAAAAACATGAATGCAAAACATGTCACATTTTTTAGCTTCTTTCTTCCTGCCCTGCCGCACTTGCAAAAGCAACTTCAAAAAAAAAAAAAAAAATCCAAACCAACCAAACGAAAGGTTTTTACATGCTAGTGTAGTTTGGCAATGAGTAGCACACAAGGTAAGAATAAAAATTCCAACATGCTTCATGAATTCAGGCTTGGCTGATGAAACTAAAGAACCTGTGGTACTCATGAGACTAAAACTCTTGTGGCCTTCAGCATTTTCTGTAGTTGTTTCTCTACAGTTCTGACGCATTCAGGATTCAGATTAGGTTCTTTGTCATATTAGGTACTCATTGCAACTGGGTGGAGAAAGAAGAGCTGCTGAACTGTAGAAACTGAATGAGGCATGTGCCGTTTATTGGTCCCTTGTCTGTGCTGTTTTTGCACTTTTACTCCCCCTGTCCTTAGGAAATATGCCTCCTGTCATCTTCAGGAATGTTTGCACTTATAGCAGTAGATCATCAATTGCCTTTCTTCTCTTGATACTAAAATCTCAGGGAAATAGCAGATAATCTCTCAACCATGAAGAATTCTTCATCCGTGTTCTGTGATCTCAAAAAAGCAGATACTTTCCCACAGAAACCTTCAGAGAACAACAGTGATACAACTCATACACAAACACACACAAAAGTAATATATGTGGTTTATTCCACAAATGTTTGCATTAAGGTTGAATGTTTAATAAACTTCTCCTAGTTGCCTTTGTTTACAGTAAGGCATTTACTGGCCTCTTTTTCCTCTTCCCCTTCTCCCTCCTCTCCCCCCCGCCCCCCCCCCAACAATTTAATTATGTGTCAGAACTGAAATCATAAAATGTTTGTGCTGCAAGGTTCAGTTGCTTTTTACGTAATCAGACTGGAACTTAGAACTAGTGTTTTTTTCAATAACAAATACCAATGCCAAACAGAGACAAGAGCTAAGCTATAAAAAACATCAAGATTAGGAACTTCAGGTGAGCAGAAATTCATCTGAGTTCCATGCAGAGTTCAGTCCCCAGCTTTCTCCCACTGAAATGAGTAGCCAAAAGCCAACTGACATCAGTTCCAAATGTGTACAGTCTGCTGTGTTACTGCAATGCCTCCTTCTAATAGCGAGTGATAGGACATGCAAAGGTTGATAAAATGATATCCTGAGATATATGCAGAGAGGAAGATGAAGAAAGATGGATATTGCAACATGGCAATTGCGAGGATGGTGCATTATGACCATGGTAGAAAATGGTATTGCACAACACCGTTGCTCTTAGTTTTTGCAGGCTTATCTGTGCTGAATGTTTCATGTTTCATTTTCCATGACAAAGAATAGCAGCTGCAAGAGATCTCTGAGGTCCTTTGGGGCTCCAGTTTCAAAGGCATAGTTCATCATTGACTCAGTGGTGAGTTGAAGTATAAAACTGGAAGAATGCAGTGGTAGCTGAAGATTGCTATCAGTGTTACAAATCCAAACCTATATATCTAAGTATGGATTTTCATCTAATTTCTTATTGCAAACTAATTTCTTGATACAGAGTCACTGCATACCTTTAAATAATATTTCAATTCTCCATTAATATTATAGAGTTTGAAATGCTGATAATCTTACAAATTTAAATAGTAATATATATTAAAAAAAAAAAAAAAAATCTGCTGACCCAAATGTATTAGAAACAAACCTATATAAAGGAACAGTTAACCCAGAACTATTGTGAGATATATTATGTATTGTTTGACATATTTTTGTATGAGCAAGGAGAAGTACCCCATCGTTTACACTGCAGTAATGTGCCTTATTGTTAAATTCAATAGGAAAAGCTATTCATACTGTAGTGTGATTGAAAAGAAAATTGAATCCTTTTGATGTTATGAATGTGTCTATTACTGCATGTGAACACAAATTTTCCATGGAAATTATGGTGGAAGTAGTGATTCTCCTGGAAAAATGCCATTAGTGTTGACATGTTCAATTTTAGTCACATCAGTATATAAATACCCTTTAACCATGGTCAAATTGTTGGGAATGTATATAGTGTGTCTACATAAGTCAGTTGTCTGTCTAAAAATATATGTACCTGTAGTCCAGTTATGTTCTCTGTTTTAGCTGAAAGGGAAATAAAAAAAATGTGATTCACACATATTACTGTTTTCTAACAATATTGTGTTTTAAAATATATCAGTATGTGACGTATGTTTTATATAGCTGTTCATAATTACTTTTAATTTTGAAAAACCACAACATACTTAGCAGGATTTTGGTTATGGAGCAAATTATGTGAGAGGTAAACTGCCCATTCACTTGCATGGCAATTGGTTCTATGTAAGAAGTGCTAAGTTTTTCTTGTAATGGAGATAGTCTGCTCATTTGCACTGACAATTGTATTCAAAAAAGTGTATCCAACAGCTAAAGATTTATGGTAGTGGCACTTTGAAAGTTTGCAGTTTGTCCAGGATCATATGTAGAAGAACCAAATGTTGGGTTTTTTTGTTCTATCTATGAAGCCTACTGTATGCTGTTAACTAAAATTACACATACTGTTTCAAAATGTATTGCTGAATGCACTTTGTATATTAAGGTTCATTAGGTTATATGGCATAATGCAATAAGAACTAACCTGACATAAGCAGATATGAAAACAGTTACGTATACTGCATTGTAACTATACAAAACTGCCAGTGTTTTTTAGGAGGAAAAACTAATTCTTCAGTGCTTACTTAGTATAGCTATGGCAGTACTACTTCCTGTTGGTTTAACCCAATAAAAAGCACACAGTAGATGTGGCTAACTTGTTTTTCGCTTTAGTGGTGGCTGGGGTTTTTTGGTTTGGTTTTTTTCAGGCTTTGTGAACAGAGATTTATTATGCAGAGCATCTAGCAAACTTCGTAAAATGATAGAAACCTAAAAGGAACATGAGAATGTTTTGCAATTCCATGTTTATATGACAATTTTATTTAGTACCTGTATAGTTAGAATCTGTCCTAGCATCAGTTCTTTGTGTTACTACAGTGTGATTAATTTTTTTTCACTGGAGTAATGGGACTAGATACATGAATAAGAGTTCCTCTAAAAAGCTTCTCCTCTTGAACACTTTCATTTGGCAATATCTTGAATATTTTTAATTAAGGAGTATTTCTTTTAAGGTAAAAATGTATATTGCTGATTTATCTATTTATTTATTTTCTTCTTGGAAGGCTGAAGAGCCACACGCAAAGGTAAAAAAAATAAAACCATTTAAGCACTTGATTTCCTAAGTTGGGCCCTAATACAGTTGTTGGGGTTATTTCAAGTGGATTATCAATCCCTAACATTTAGGACCTGTATATGAAAAGATCTTTTCAACTTAATAATTATCCTGCTAACTTTGGTTGTCTTTTAGGGCAGCAATTATGCAAGGAATGTAGAGAGAATGGAAAGGGTCAATTTATTTTGCAGGAAAATGGATTCTTCTGAGGAATGCAGGCTACTGTCAGTGTTTCAGACCTTTGTAAAGAAACTTGGTCACTATATTATTTTTAACACTGTAACCTCTGAAGCCTGCTTGTGATTTGAACAGTGATAGCAACTGAAACTCACTTCATTGCTTAAAACTCAGAGGAGTTATGTCTATGTGAGAAAAAAGGAACCTTGATTCACAGAGATGACTTTTCTGCATTGCAACAAATGATTGTAATTGCAGTTGCAAAAGAAGAGGGAAGGTGGTGAAAATTACATTATTAAATTTATTAGCTTATTGATATCCTTTGTTCTAGATCATTGGGAAGCTATAGTTTAGCTGGTGGATGAGAAGTGAAAAATACTTGTGCTTACTTTTTTCTAAAAACTAAGAATAGGATTTTCAGGCATCTTTTAATTACTAGGGAGAACAAATTCTTTTGATGCTTAATAAATCATGTGCTCTTAAACACTTAGGAATTTTCCATAATAATATTATTCTTTGTTTTTTCTGCCCATCCCTGATCCATCCCTCTGTTCCTTCAGTTTCTGTTTCCATAAATCTCAACAACAGTACACAGTCTTAGCAGCAGATGACAAACCATTGCTGAACACAGATGGGGATATCAACAATGATTTTAGTTGTGCAAGTCTAAAGATTCTCCTTGTTTTCCTCTTCATGCTTTATTGCAAGATGAGCTTAGAGGTTTATTTAAGTAAATAAATTACGATACAGTTTTCAAATTAAATTTCTGAATATTCATAGAACAAATTTAAATAAACAGAAAATAAACCTCAAAAAATACTGTAAGCAATAAATACAAAGGGTTTGTTCAAAGAAAGCAAAACTTACAACTTCAAATTAAAAATTTGAGGTTTGTATTGAAACAAATGAGGGCATAAAATCATAAAATGGAATATATAAACTTTTAGAATTAGTTTTAAGTAATGCTAAGTTTAATGGCTTTGCAACAGTAGCAGTGGAAAATTACTGAGGGGTATGATACGTAGAAGGAAAAAATAGAGTACAGCTAGAGAACATACAGAGAATCCTTGTGCAAGACAAGTCGTTATAGTTGACATGGTTTTAAGAAAAATAGTCTAGATTAATGAGACATAGGGATAAGGAGTATCCAGGAATGGCATGTGTCCAGGATGGGCTACGGTTAAACTAACTGATAAGTAGGAAGCTAGAAGGATTATTATGTCTTTGGTGTTAACGATCCAATTAAGCTGGTATGAGCATCTCCTGCACGCGCGTCAAAGGCAGCCAGAAGTAATGAAGATTGCTGGAAGAAGTAAACGACCCTTGCAGACCCCTACCACAATTTTGTACGCATGCGGGGAACTTTCTGGAAAATTATGTAATCCATACGTAACCTCATGAATATGTATGTATGCCCAGCATCTATATAAGGCAGTGCATGGAGCAGTAGGGGGAGACACACCTTAGGAGGAGCTATCCCCCTTGTCTCCCGGTGCCGCAATAAAGAATACCTGCTTGTCAACTTGAAAACTTTGTTGGCAAGTTTGTTCCTGGAGTTTTCTCCGAATCAGTATGCATATTCTGAAATAGTACCATATTTGCAGGTGCAACCCATTGGGGTTTTGTCATATTTAAAATGCAGAAGTCCAGATCTTCAAATAAGGTACACTTAGGCTGTTTCAGAGTGAAAATTACTTTGTACCATTCTAATTCCTTCTGATGGCCTGAGTTTGCTAGGCTCTCAGTACAGCTGAAATACTCTGTTACTGTTCTGAAATATTGTTATCCCTCCAACGGAATGCTAATTTCAAAATCATCTTCATCTGTAGTCAGTTACGTACATAAATTTTCTGCTGTAGTACCTGAACACCTTTCATGAAAATTAAAGCATATGAATTTCTGATTTTTGATCCTGCCAGCATGGACTAACTACAGAGTTGTTATTATCATTGGAATTTAAAATATATAATATATACCCATCAGTATAAACCTTAAGAATGATAATATTTTTGAAAATAACTCTGTACTTGTCTTTGTTTCCATTCTTCAACTCCTCCCTTCCTGACTTTCCAGGCTTGTCAACTTAAGTTAATGTGTCTTTTCTAAATTGTTCAGAATCCAAGTATGGTTTTATGTATTTACACAGAGTGAATTATGGCTGGATGTGTTCCTATGTCAACATGTGCCTCATTGATTTCTTATAAAATAGATCATTATTCTGTGTGGCATAAATAGTACTACCAGAGTGATATGATTAAAGCCAGTGAGTCATTAATTAGCATCTGATTTAAAGAGATTAGTAATGTGTTAACATACACATAACACCATCTATTGTGTTTTATTTTCCTTTACAAAAAAAGTTATTCAAGCTTGCATGATAATGTGCAAGTCACATGTCTTTTTATATATTGTATATAATATAATAGGCGGTGCATGAGTCTGAGTATAATTTATCAATTTTGCTGGAAAAATTCTGTTATATTTGCAGAAATGGAACCTTAGGTTATATGGAAAATACACTTAATCAACGGATATTTGAAAATGCAAAACCACTTCTGAATGCATTCGAGGTAGATATTTTATTGTGGTATGACTATAGTAACATGAGTGATTTAACTGTTAATAAATGTGGAATAGAAAGAAGAGGTCTTTGTGTTCCAGGACATTTGTAAAGTAAATTCATTGTGGAAAGGGAAGAAACTGTGAGTACAATGAATATGCTTAAGCCTAGACTGGCCCCTTACTTTCCACTGTCAATTGATTGTTGAGTCATAGTGGTATCATAGTGATGGCAATTCAGATGAATTTCATGTAGATGAATCACAGAGGATGAAGGATTTGAGAAAATCCATAAAGTGTGGGCAATATACGCATACTAGGCCAGACTGAATATTTCAGTCTGACAGGTTTGCTTGAACCTTCACAGAACTGTGTGGTACTTGCGCATAATTTTGTAATAAATGGTTTGATTTTTAGTCCTCTGTTAAAAATGCCTATTACTATATGTTCAAGACCATATAAATGAAACTGCAATTGGAGTATTATTAGCATTGACAATTTCTTCTTCCAACTTCAAGTCACTGCTTTAAACTTGGTTTGACTGTTATATTTTGCAGCCCATACTTTACACACATCATAAAGGTCAGTGTGAAGACTGGAAGATTTTTTTGTAAATACACATTTGAGAAAAGTTCAAGAAATCATCATTCCTACTGGGCTTTGAACTCTAATGATGATGAATCAGAAAAGGTACTTTGGGAGGGAATTTGTCACCTGTTCAAAGCAAAATACAGTTTTATTTTGAATCACCATCCAGATTTTCAAAAAATATGATCTTGCCTATAGATTCATAGATGCAGAAAACAACATATAAAAATTTTATAACCAAGACCTGTATAAAGCAAATTATGCTAGTTCCCACAATTTAGACATTAACCCACTTCAGTGGTTATCTTTGGTCATCTTTGTCCCAGATGTTTTTTTTCTCTTTATTATTTTTTCTGTCATTCTCTAATATGTCTAGGTTTTCCCTTTCACATTATGAATGACTTGTAAAGTTTCTGTGAAGTCTGCAATTACTAATGTTGTCATTTTAGACTAGTAAACTTTTTGGTCAGAGGTTCTCAATGTGATTTCCAGGCATTAATTTGAGCTCATTAAACTCCTGCTAGATATAACATAGGTATATTTATTCCAACTTATATTTTTCACATGTATAATTTAAGCGCAAACTTTGGAGACATTAAGTTTAAGCTCAATACAGTACTAGGGTTTAGATGCTTAAGTCTAAGATTTTGCTGTTCCTTCAGGGTTTTGATACCTTGGTTGCTATTGCAATGAGTTATACCTGTCCGTTTAGTACAGAGTGCCAGCCTCAGGGTTAGTACCTAAGCTTTTTCCTAGTTGTAGTGAATTAGACACACTTTCCTTTCAGAAGAACTAAAAATAAGGGGAGGCACTTGCCTAGAAAGTGGGATAACTTAAGGTCAATTACTTTTACAGTCTGAAGTTCTTCAGTCCATATCTTTGGTCTCTTAGGTGAGTGCCATAACTAACGGGCTCCAAGCTGCGTTGAAGAGGTTTCTCACAGAAGTCATTCTACACTGTACTAGCAAGAACAAGAAATCTGCTGGGACAGAGAAATTGCAAAAGCAAGCATGATCATGTAGCTTAATGGTCCTGGAGAACTTTATGTATTTTCTTTAAAAAAATCTTACATCTATCTGACCAATTGTCTGTTTATATAAAAAGATGAACACAACCACATCACTGTTATAAAACAGAAGTAGTAGGAGCAAATGCATTTTCTGTGTATCCTTTCCAGGCTTATTAGAACCACAGAGGACATTTGTGCTATTGTAATCCTCAGGCCTAGTTTCTGTATTCAAATCATGCTCAAACAAGGTATAGGCAAGAGAAAAACAGAAGCAGTGTCCTAGTGTTTTAAAACCAGAAAAAAATGTGGGGTGGGGTTTTTTTGCCCCCCCCTCCCCCTCCCCCAAAGTATTCCCACAGTTAAACAGTTGTGAGGAGTTTGGTTTTGTTTGGTTTTCTTATTCCTTAGGTGGATACTGCGTTTAGGCAACTAAATTTACTGCCAGTGCCATAGCCTTTGACTGGGCTTAATTCTTAATTACTTCTAAAAAGCAGGACAAGGGGGCAGGGACATACTTAAAACTAAAAGTGTATTGACCTCTTAAATCTCTTTCAAAGACCACTGGAGTATTTCCATTCTAAGTCGCCAATTCAGGTCTTTAATTATTAAGCCATTGTAGTTTAACTCTCAATAGATTTGAGATTATGAGGATTAAGGCTGTGATCTTTGTCAGACATCAGTTAGGCAGAGTTGCCTGGCTCATAGCCAATACTTATGCCTTTACAAAGAAAACAATAGTTCCATTATAGCCAGACTTGGAAATTTGTTATTCTTTGTGGTACTGGCTTGCTTGTTCTTAAACCTAGGAATTAAACAACTCTTCTGACTTCACATTCCAGTTTTCTAGCTTAAGCCACTGCAGCAACTTTTTTCAGTCTCTCATCTGAAAGCTATTATTATTGGCCAAAGTTAACCAGAGACTGTAAGAACCCTAAGGATACTGAGAAATTTGGCAAAAGGGTTGAAACCCAGACTTTGAAATTTTGAATTCAAGTGGGTGTATTCCAGCATTAGAGCTTGCAAAATTTGTAGCTGAACCTCTAAGTGAAAGATTTGGTTATGTCGAAGCAAGCACACATTTTAACTGTGCTGCAAAACACGTTGTTTTGGTTTCAGAAGAATAATAGCCAAGTCTTAAAAGAAGCCATCTAGTGAAGACAAACATGCTCATCCAGTTGTCCCAAAATGAGCATTTGAAATCAAGTGGGAGTCATTTCTTGTCGCTTATCTTTTCTGTACTGATTTTTACGTTGTAAACCAGAAGGTTGAAGGTAACCATGAAGGGTGTAAACCACAGAAACAAAATTGGCAATCTTCATATAGTCTTCATATATCCCCACTTCTGGGATGCAATTAACGGAAACAGTAGATTTGGAAGTACTGCCAAGGTAGACTTTAAAGTAGGTATGTATATATACTTGCCTTTTAGGAGGGGAAAGAAAAAAAAAAGTGAAAATAAGGTGTTGGAGATGGATGCTCTCATGAAGAGCACAGAAAGAGGCCTGTGTTTCAAGTATGTTATTTTAAAACTTGTTTGATCTATGCCTACAATTTAGTATGTTAGATTCTGTCACCTGTTTAGTTGTGATAGACACTTAAGTTTCTGTGGACTAACAAACATTTAATATTCTAACTTAATGTCTACATGTATGTCCTTGCCCCTGGCACTTTTATAGTAGCTATACAATTGCTCTGCCTCTTCACTGTAAGATTATGTGGCTTGAATTATTTTATATTGTGGTATAATATACCACAGGACAGAAGACTGTTGGCTGAGTTATGGAACAGTGGTCAACGCTGTGTCTTGTTTGCACACAAAAACTTGCACTCAGTCCACATACTACCTTTTGCTAATGATCATACTTTCATTTAGTCTTACTAATGGTGCAAGATATGATTGAAGACAGCTGAGCACAGCTTTTACTGTGTACAAGTATACGCAGGAAAGTTGATATCTAAAAATGTTTAATAAACTTTTCACAGTTGTGGTGTCAACAGTTTGAATAAAAAGAGATTAAACCAGCTACTCCTGTTGTTATTTACCCTGGGGTAGGGCTATGTCTGGAAGGCTGTAAAATAGGCTATGCTTGTTCAAAGACCTATGGAAAGATGATGTGAGAATTTAATTAGGCCCAAAGTATCCCTAGAGTGAGGAATATAAGTGGGAATATACATTGCTTGTTGTAAGAAAATTAATCTCCTTAAGTGTCTTTTTACACTAAATTTGGGAGACAAATTATAGTCAATAAACACAGTGATAAAGCGTAGTTGTATTTCTAGGTCTTGTAAGATGCCAGGGAAAATTCATTCAGGGAAATGTCCATTAATAACCATACAGATGCAGTTTTTCCATTGAAATCCATGTGGCTGTGAGCACTCAGCATCTCATAAAGGACTGCACTACCACCTCACACTGGAGGGTGCCTAATTGCCTTTCATCTCACTGAAGTTTTAAATAGAAGAAGGTACAAATTACTTTGTTTTTCATCAGTCAGCAAGCTGCTTATTGCAGTAATGAGTCCTGCCCCTGTATTTCTGCCATACTGGTTCAGAGGTCTACAGGTGTGATACCAACAATCAGAGATCTTATTACAGCCTGTAGGTGTAATATTATTTTTCTTTCTTTGCATTCCTGCATGGATTTAATTTGCATTTCCTCCAGTATGCTTTCATATCAATCATCAGAAGTTCTCAGTAGTGATTACCAGCTTTTGTTGTTGTATGTTGCTTTTCTGCTATTTGGTACAGTCTATTTTTAATATTGCTTCTGACGACTGCGTGTGCAGGCTTGTCTCAGCAGTTCAATCCTGAGTGTCAGGCATTCAATTAAACAGGGTATTTTATTTTATTCAGGGAGACTGCAGTGTGTCTAGCCGAGTAACTATCTGAGTGAGTAAGAAGGGAATGCAGGCAAATATTTCTCCTGAAAATGGCATAACATCTGCAGCCAAATGTGAAAAGATCACAGGATTAGCTTTTCTTTAACACTATTATTTCTTTTCAATAGAGTGTAAAATTTTGAGGGATGAAGTTTAATACTGAGTGTTATTTCAATAAGATTGCTTTTGCATGTGTGACATAGAAGTAATAAATTTGTATATAGGATTTGGATAATACCTTTTGGGTGTATGCATTCTTGGGGTTTTTTTGTGAGTTCTCATACTGTTTTAAGAAAGACCATTTTAAGGCATGTATTTTCAGGTATGTATATACTGATCTATGTGTAATATTTTGAAAGTTTTACATTTCAAGCAACTGTTCCACCTGCCCCTACGTTTGAAGTTTTTTACTTGGGCATTGAAATTTGAATGCAAAAGAATTATTCAGGTGTGATTAAGAAGAGTTTAAAATTCCATACTTTATGCTACACGTATGGTATTAACAAAATATGATCACATGAATAGTCATTATTACATTGTTCATTTATATGATCTTAAGATCATGTAATACATTTATACACTTAAGATCATAGCTATGTTTTCATTTTAACTTTACCTAAAACATGCTCCTGAGGCTCATCATCAGCCTTACCTCATCATCTTGCCAACTTTACCAAGCTACTGAAGTAAAACCAAATGGATTTATTTTAAATAGCTTAAATAACAAGGGTTTGCAATCTCTACTCATGTTGGTATAAACTGCTAATTTAGTGTTTTCAGGAGAAAGCAACTGTTAAAGCAGCAGGGACAGAGCTTGTGTGAGAGTGTATTAAGTAGCTGAGGACTCAAGTTTATACTCCTTCACCTACCCCAACTAAAGATGGAGGATTGCATGTGCTTGTGACATAAATACCTTTGATTTATTAGACACCTAAAAAACCTGTAAAATCACTATTGAAAATAGGATTTGGAGTACCTATTTTCCCACAAGAAACAGTCTTGCTACAAGAGTTAGTCATCCAAGTGAGGCATATATTGTAACAAACATTCAAAATTTAAATTTTAATAGAAAAGAATAAATGGTCTAACCAATAATTTACAGGGGTTTAGAACATTGACAACTTACAGTATATTTAGATAACATACAGTATATGTTAACTACACTCACAATCTGAGTCTGCATTACAGTTAATTGCCATTCAGTAGTAGTACTTTCCATTGGAATTTATTTGCAGGTCTAATGGCAGGAAACTGATGATGTAAAGTTCACAGGTCTAGAAAATCTAAACAGAACAAGACAAGCTTAATGTCTACATACAGGACTAGTCAGCCGAACATTTCTTATATGAGCTACCTAAGTGAAATTGACATTTCTGAGTGTGATTTCATTAAATAATGCAGCCTTACTTATATCTAACTTTCAAAGACAGAAACACAGTAAGACCAGATCTGTTAGCGTAAACCATCTCTCATGATAAACTATTCTCAAGTTGTACTCTATTTTTCAGCCTTAATAGAAAGAAGTCAAAAGGAATGACTTTTTCTCAACAACAGATTGCTGGCTTCTCTTTTCTTTGCAGATAAGGGTAATGCATTGTCAAGAGCTGAACTAGCTTTTGCTGGTGTATTAATTAATGCCACCACCTGGATCTATCAACAGCAAGACAGCCAGATTCACACTAGGGGATAAAAAACAATCTGCACCTTGTCAGCCATGCCACACTGGGAATAGACACAGGTCTGCAGCCCCTGGTAATTACTCACCCGGGTCTTCACACTGCCTGCCTTTCATTTTGATTGTTGGCATTGCACAGTACCGCCTCATCTGCCTAAAAAGGTGGGAAAAAGTGCACAAAGTATGTCAGGCCTGGTAATTACACCACTGTCACCTCTCACTCTCCCAGCTATTGGACCCATCAGTAAAATGATAGTTGTCAGTCTCCATTAAAAGGGAATGATTATGTTAAGTTGAGTGAATGATTTGACACTACGAATCAACACCTTCTTGAGCAGCTGTGAAAACATTTAGAATGGATTTATACTCCAGGAGCCTAAGTAGAATGAGACAGAAAAACTACAGGTTGAATAAATTAATAAAAAATAGGAGGGGAGGGGGAATCTTAATTCAAATTAATTTTGTGTGGTTGGAAGAATGGATTCAAATTCATGAAAATAAAAAAACCCTGTATTTTTAAGGGCCTGCATATATTTAACAGAAAGAACCCAGAAAATAATGGATTATACCCCACTGATAGGGATTCTCTGTGTCGTGCTAACAGATTTACATTTCTAATATATTCCACAATTTTTTAAGAAGTATTTGTGGTTTTCATCTGCTGGTATCAAACAGACCATTTGTTTCAGGAGAGGTGAAGAAAATGTCAGTGGTTTCTGCATGAAATGGAAAAACTGGAAAAGACTATGTCAACAATTCTGACCCATATTTAAGGACTGACAGCATAACTCTGTGCATGCGCTTGTTGCAGGTTCCACAGGATGAATCTGCAATGTTCATTAAAACTCACTCATTTTGATTTGTTAATACAGAAAGTATAGTATCAAAACTGATTTACGGTATAGTTGACAAGCTGGTTTGGGAGAATATGCCAGCCGTATGATTAGAGAACTTCTGACATGCTTCCATTTTGTTTACTGAATTCTTTTAAATTAAAAAATAAAGAAGAAACCTGTTAAAAGTGTTGATGCATAGAGTGAGAAGGCATATATGGAGAGACAGATGTTAATGGGGATTTTGTTTTAAGGCTGTGAACATCTTCATCACTTGCGGGATATTGGAGGAAATAGGGAAGGAAGTCTTTGTGAATCAGAAATCCAAGATAAGCTTGGTGTATTTATTTTCTTAACATAATGAATTGTGAGGTGAAGATCAGCTATCAGTAGTTTAGATACATGTGGAAAATGCAGCCTTGCATGCATCATGAAGATAATGATGGCTAAACAGTACTTAATGAGCACTTAATGGTGTTTACAGCTTAAATTGATCACTGCTGTAGCAAGAAGAAAAGAATTCCAAATTTGTTGTCACCTTGAAGTCCAGGTACCTCCTGCTTATGCCAGTAATCAATAGAATGTATTTGTTCTGTTTATCAGAGAAAGGGTAATAGAGATATTTACGGTCAGTTGTCCTGGTTTCAGCTGTAACAGTTTTGGTTTTTTTTCTTCCCAGTAGCTGGTACAGTCCTGTGTTTTAGCTTTAGTCTGGGAACAGTGCTGATAACACACGAGTGTTTTAAGTTGTTGCTAAATAATGCTCACCCTCATCAAGGACTTTTCAGTCTCTCATGCTCTGCCAGTAAGGAGGGGCTCAAGAAGCTGGGAGGGAGCAGAGACAGGACACCTGACCCAAACTAGCTAAAGGGGTATTCCATACCACAGCACGTTCTAAGTCAGCAGACAAGGGTTCTCCCGTATTTCTACTATAAAGAACCGTGACATAACTAACCAAACAGAAGGGTTATTGTGGGCTTCAGAAAAGAATTTAGATCCCCATGATGCCAATTTCTCATAGGTGGCTTTATTATTGTTGTTGTTAATGTTATTATGAAGCATGAATATTTAAAGTTTCTGCACTAAATGTCCCCTTTGATGGTCAGAAATGCAAATTTGCGAAATCAGAATATTTCAGAAAAGTTCAAAGAGAACACTTGGCTTTGATGGAGGAGTAGAACTTTCTAGTAATTGCTTTCCCTGTATCATTTTTTGAGCAACACTCAAATGGTCTTTTTGTGTTTTCATTGTCATATGTAAACTCAGTTCATAGAATCATAGAATACCAGGTTGGAAGGAATTACCTGATCCAACCTTTCTTGGCAAAGCATGATCTCGTCTAGATGTCCCAGCACCCTGTCCAGCCGAATCTTGAAAGTGTCCAGTGTTGGGGAATCCACTGCTTCCCTGGAGAGATTATTCCAGTGGTTGATTGTTCTCATTGTGAAAAATTTTCTTCTAGTGTTCAACTGGGATTTCCCCAGGAGTAACTTGTTAGCATCACCCCTCCTCCGTTCCATGTGACTCCTTGCAAAAAGGGAGGCTCCATCTTCTTTGTGGCCACCCTTTAAATAGGTGATAGGTTTCCCTTGAGCCACCTTTTCTCGAGGCTGAACAAACCTAGTTGTCTCAGCCTTTCCTCATATGGCAGGCTTCCCAGTCCTTTGTGGTGAGACAGGCTGTCCCTCTGCAGCCCATGGTGGTTAACAGTGGAGCATATATCCATTCTGCAGCCTGTGGAGGATCCTATGCCAAAGCAGACAGATGCCTGGAGGAGGCTGTGATCCTGTGAGAAGTCCATCAGCTGGAGCAGCTTCTAGCAGGACCTGTGGCCCCATGAAGAGACAAGCCTACACAGAAGCAGGTTTGCTGGTGGGACTTAGGACCCTGTGGGGGACCCACACTGGAGCAGTCTGCTCCTGAAAGACTTTAGCCTGTGGGAGTGACTCACACTGGAGCAGCTGGTGAAGAATTATAGCCCATGGGAAGGAAGGACCCATGTTGGAGAAGTTCATGGAGGACTGTCTCCCATGGGAGGGACCTCATGCTGGAGCAAGGAAAGAGTGTGGGGAGTCATCCCCTTAGGAGGAAAGAGTGGCAGAAATAACATGTGATGAACTGACCATTCCCTATCACCCTGTGCCACTGGGGCAGGAAGGGGGTAGGAAGGTGGAGAAAATCCTGGGTAAAGTTAAGCCTGGAAAGAAAGGAGGGGTGGGGTGTTGCTTTTATGGTCTGTAAATTTTGTGCTTCAAAATACTATTAAACTTCTGTTGCCCATTGTTAGTTAGGAGGATGATGACCAAACCAAGAAATTGGTAGGCACATTATTGGCTTGTTTCTAGCATGTTTTTCTTGTACTTGGTGCTGAAGTAACCAGCTGTGTATTACTTTGTGTTTACATAACGTCAAACCAAGTAATTTGACAAAATGCCATAAGTAGTTGTCCTGGGTTCAGCAGTAGCAGTCAGTTTTTTCTCCTTCTTAGTAGCTGTTGCAGCACTGTGTTTTTGACTTTTGGCCTGGGAACAAAAGCTGATAACACTGATGTTTAGACTGACCAAGGACTTTGTGAGTCTCATGCTCTGCCAGGGAGGAGGAGGGGCCGGGAGGAAGCAGGGACAGGACACCTGACCCAGACTGGCCAAGGAGGTATTCCATACCACAGCATGTCATGCCAGGGGATGTAACTGGGAGCTACCCGGAAGGGCACGGCCCCTTTTCGGTCGGGCTGTCTTTTCCGGCGGGCGGTATTGTATTCTCTTCCCTTGTTATTTCTCTTGTCGTTGTTATTATTGGCGGTAGCAGTAGTGATTTGTGTTATACCTTAGTTACTGGACTGTTTTTATTTCAACCTGTGGGAGTTGCATTCTTTCGATTCTCCTCCCCATCCCTCCAGGAGCGGAGGGAAGAAAGGTGTGGGGGGGAAGTAGACTGCGTGGTTCTGATTTATGGCCTGGGCTTAAACCACGACAGTAGTAGTTAAGGAAAACCTTCCAGTCAGAAATGGTTAATGGAAAATAAATAAAAATTGCTTGGAGACAATAGCTGAATATATTCCAAAAGGATAATGTTGATATCTAATGACAGTATAAACTGCAGGTAATATAGGTAAAAAGTATGAATTGTCCTAGTTGTATTTCTGTTTTAAATAAATGTTATGATTGTGTAGAATCATAGAATGGTTAGGGTTGGAAAGGACCCCAAGATCATCTAGTTCCAGCCCCCCTGCTATGGGCAGGGACACCTCACACTAAACCATGTCACCCAAGGCTCTGTCCAACCTGGCCTTGAACACCGCCAGGGATGGAGCACTCACAGCTTCCCTGGGCAAACCATTCCAGTGCCTCACCACCCTCTCAGTAAAGAATTTCTTCCTTATATCCAATCTAAACTTCCCCTGTTTAAGTTTGAGCCCGTTACCACTTGTCTTGTTGCTACAGTCCCTAATGAAGAGTCCCTCCTCAGCATCATTATAGGCCCCCTTCAGATACTGGAAGGCTGCTATGAGGTCTCCACGCAGCCTTCTCTTCTCCAGGCTGAACAGCCCAAATTTTCTCAGCCTGTCTTATAGCACTGGAAGGTGCTTCAGCCCTCTTATCTGTGTGGGCAAAGGTGGTGCTCATTCTACCTCAGTTTTCTGCTAGTTCCTCCATTCCGTTTCTTTCATAATCTTCAGCCACTTCAGTATTGTTTAGTATGAGATATGGGGTGGTAATGTAGTATTTCATATCCTGCTTCTCTTTCATCTCATCTTTTTCTGTAACTGAGATTAAATAGATTTTGAAATAATTTTGGAATGATGCTTGTTAACCAGGTACAGTGAAGTGCCAGACAGTAAAGTTGCAATACTGGCAAATGATTTTAAAAACTGAGGCATAACTTTTGATTTTATTTTGGTTTGAAAACTATTAAAATTAATGAGCAGAGTCTTCTCTCGTCTTCTCTCATCTTGTAATTGCTGCACCAGGTCACAAACCCTTTATATTAAAGTCATATGATAATAATAAATCTTTCAGCTTGAACTAGGTAGTCAGTAGTCGCACTGTAACAGAGTGTGTGAGCTGTTGTTTTGGTTTTTTTTTTTAACTAATGTGTAATATATCAGTGTGATCAGAAAAATAGGAAATAATGTCCTTTTCATCAAATATAATTAATTACTAACCATAAACCAGTCCACAAATAGATGCATCTTTGTTTTCTTGAACTCTGCTTATTCTTTCCTCCCACCAGAGGCACTAGGAGTTCAGAAATGTGGGAGGTACAACATTGTCCCTCTGTCCCTAATAATGGGCATTTTGGACAAAAATAAATGAACATTCAAAGGAACTGGTCTACTATGCAGAACTGTCATGATACTATTTAAAGGAGGAGTTGTTTGCATTTGAAACAGAATTATTGACATAAGCTGTTCTTTTGGTCTATTGTTTTGATTTATAAATTTACTCTGTAGGTTTTTGTCTTGTTTGTTTTTGTCATGATAAAACTTTCATTGATCAAATATCTTCTCCTGCACATTTTCCCTGTGTTTTTCACTTGTAATCTATTATTAAAGCACTTATTTGAATTTAAGGCTTAAAGACAGAAACTGTCTTACTCTATAAAAATTTCTGAATATACAGGCAGGTATCTACCCAGTAGAACTACTCAGCTGAAGAATATATACCTAGGAGCACACAGCAATTAGAGAAGTTTAGATTTTATTTTTTGCTAATTCATGCATTACTCTAATATAGTTAATGCATATAAACAATTGTAGGTCAAAAATGATCAAAAATTTAAGCTTCTATTTATACATCAGCTCTGCTGATGCTGTGAGTACCTTCTTCTGGAATTCTTCATCAAAACATCCAAGATGTCTGCCAGTAAAGGCAAGCAGCCCATAAATAAAAGTCCAGTATCTTATATGTTTAAACCAAGCAACAATTAATGTATGCTAATTTGCAGACTGAAGATTCCCAGATTACACGTATTTTGTTAGGTAGTTATTTCAGACTTTATATGTTCATATACCTAAAGAAAAAGTTGCAAACAATTCTAACAGCTTTAGATATGTTCTGTTATGTTCCCCTGATATAACAAACAACATAACCAATAAATATAGTGTATACTAAAGACCAAATTCTGGTGTTGATAAGTTGATTATAACTAGGAATCTGTTAATTCTTTTTTCCCTTCTTCTCACAGATGTTGGAAAAAATACTCAGTCACTTTCTTGTAATTTTGCTCTGTTCCTGATTTAGTCTATAATGGGTTTTGTGCATTCTTTTTCCGAAGCATGTGCACTGTATGTTTTTATGAATAAGAGAAGATGACATTTGAATTATCTCTCAATAAGGCAGATGTAGAAGGATAACCCTAAAACTATATTTATTCTGCAAAATGTATTGTTTGGGGTCCAGGGTTTTTTTTTCATTTTTTTTTCCTCCCCACCTCCTCCACCCCTCCCCATCTCCCAGGCTACATTAGATAAGTCTGCGGAAATACGTGGCTTTAAAACTACTTATTCTTGAATATTTTAATTATCAGAAAAGAGTCAGAAAGTTCTCAGAAGGATATTTGTTTTCCATCCTCACCACCAACTACCAACCCCCAGGATACAGTAAAAAAATAAAATACTAAAATTTGTCAAGATGAAATATGACAACCTGAAAAAAATTCCTCTTCTAGAAAATTACAAAGGAATGAAAACAGACATTTAAAAAGAACAAGCTTCAACAAGAAGTAGTCATTATATAGTCCTGGCAGACAAAATATCTTCAGCTCAAATTTCTCAAGGTTTGAGGGAGTAAGTTTCTGGCTCAGAATGTTCTTAAAATGTTGGACCCTGTTCTGCAGTTTCCAGGCATGGAACTGCTGCAGAAGAAGTCCAGTTCCTTGGACAGCTCAAATATGGAGAAATTAGAATGCTTTGGTATTAAGCCATTAGGTACAAAATTGTAGAGAGAGATTCTCTTCTCAGTTCTGTCATACACCATATTGTATTTGGATCTTGATGAACTGAATCAGTGTATGTCTGTATGTGTTTCAGCTTCTCTAATGTGGAGAATAATAATACTTGCATATTCATTTCACATGGACCTCAGACTGGGAGATGCTGAGGAATTGCTATCATAATATCTCTGTAAATACACAAACTATACTACAGTGTATTTTTAAAAGCAATATTAGTCTGTGTGTTTGATTAGTCTATGCTAGAAGATTGTAGTCAAAACACCAGATTTTTTAAGGTGTAGAGTATTTTTACTTTTCCCTTCACATATCTAGTGAAATATCTTTTAACATTAACCATATTAAAATTCTTATCATTCCTTACGTTACAAGACTTAGACAATAATACCTGTTTGGCACCACATATCTTGCAATATACTGCTGTGCTAAGAGTGTCTCGTAGTTAGGGATTATTTCATTTTGAGCCACCGAAATCACTACACTAGTAACATATGACAGTTTGGGATTTTGGTTTCTTTCATCATCTGTATGAAAATTAAGCAAAATTTTGGTGCTTTTCTGAAATTGTTAAATGTTTGTATTTTTTACAGCCTTCCATATGTTTCTTGCTCTTCTTTTTCACTAATGGATTCCAGAGTTAGAAACATGTTTAACCATAACATGGCCAGGTAGCAGGGTGCTGACAAACTGTAAAGTATTTATTTTGGCAGATTTTTTTTTCTCACTAAATGATATATTTCATTACCATTATGTGGAAATCAGCCACACAAATTACTTGCACATCAATATGGAAACTTAACATGTATAATTTTTGAGATCCTAGTTTTTAAGCAAATGCATCAGAGACAGACAATATGCAACATAATCTACATGTGTGTGTAAGTGGATTTCTACTCAGTGACAATATACAAATTTCTTTGAGCAATATTAATTTCCACATCTTTTCAATTCCCAGTTGTTTTCTTTTCTTGAGGTCTTCAGTCCAGCTGTGTAAAGTCCATTTGTGGATTGTCTAGTAAAAACGAGGCTCCCTCGTGTGAGAAGAGCTCCTTTCATCATCATGCCTGCGGAGGACTGAAAGTGAAGTGAGACAATTGTTTCATAGTGTTACAATTCCAGTGATTTTTTTTTTAAAAAAAAAAAAAAAAAAAAAGGCAATTGATGATTTACAACAACATTGCTCTTTCTCTGTCAGTAACAGAGATTTCCATGACCTCTTTTGCTCCACTTAAGAAGACAAAACCCAAAAAGCTTTTCAATAGTAATCAAAACTAAGGACAATTGAGCTGAAACTGTCTTAGAAAATGCAGATCATTTGCTGCACACTATAGATGCGTATTCTGTTTTTATTCCCCTCCAGACTTCTTAAAATCACATTGTTATCTTTAGTCTTTGAAATGTAAAAATGCTGGGACATCAAAGAAATATTGTGATGGTCAAAGAAATTTAGAAGGAAAGTGTATATAATGAATACTTAACACTGGAGGTTTACTTAATTTTTTTGTGAAGAAATCCATTGTAGCAACTTAGAACTGGAAAATGAGGCATGAAATTGTTTGTAGAAGGTTCAGTAAATTGAATGTTAAGCATTTGTATGTTTGCTGCAAAGCTAACCTTGCAATTTTAGTCATAGCATGGGTATCCTTGCATTTGTTCTGTAGCTTGTTTAACAAAAAGCAGGTAAGAAAACCTTACAGCAGCTGAGAAAAACATTTGGGTAATATAAGGATAATACAAAAACTATCTTTTTAGGAGATGCAGATGAAGATGGCCTCTTTGATTAAAGTGGTGTTATACTCTAGCTGACGATCTGAGAAGCACAGTGAGAAGCACAGTGAATTAACATTCTCAGAACTGCAATGGTGCTCGAACCCACCATATGATCTAGAGCCAGATAGACTGCCATTACAGTACAGAAAGTTCCTCAAATCATTGGCTACTATGTTTATATTGCTTGTAGTATATGAGATTGCTTGTTTAAAGCTTGCTTCACTGCCTTTGCCGGCGTTGTTCATTTCAACAGTACTTGGCTTTTAGGAATGTTCTTGCAGAAGTCTGACATATTTTTTGAGTCTTTTCCCTTCTTTTGATTCTGTTCCCTTGATTCAAGTTTGCTTGTTTTATAAACTTGCCATAAGTTAGTAGTATGTTGTATCCTGTGATGGGTGATCACATTCTCCCATGACAGATCACATCCTCCCATGACAGCGGGTGTCATAATGACCTGCCATGTTACTAGAGGTATGTGCACCTGTGGCTTCCACAAATGTTATGTGGTGAATGGCATTTTCAAATAGGAAGGAGGTACCATGGAGTGGCCTGCTACAGCTCTTAATACTGCCTGCCCGCCTATGTTCTTGTGTTCTAATCAGAGAAGCCCATGGAACAGATGACAGCATAATGAAATTAATGTTTTGCTAGCCTGGGTTAGTCTGTGTGCTATAGAATATGCATCACAGTTTCCCATTCTCTTTCTCCACATTCTCTTTCAAGTAACGGTAGCACTTTAAAACTTCCAAGGTCAACTGGCTCAAGCCAGCAGAATTGTTTCTTATTTTCTCTTCACACTCCCACAACCTTCCAGGAAGATTTAAATAATTTTATCATGAAGTGTTTCAGTCTTCTATAGTCACCATACTCTGAGGATCAAATTTGTATTACCAAATTGTGTGGACTTGCAGTAGAGTTGAGTTGGGGTCCCAGGTATTAGCTGTGCGGTAGCTACCATGTAGTGTAATGAAGCTAAAAGTCTGATTGATTGTAGTGGTGTTTCTGGTAGCCATTAAAATATTTGAGGGGATAGGTATCATGGGTAAAAGCAACCCTATGGCTTCCTGTATTATGTGATCTTCATATAGTCATGTCTGTCATGAGTCACTTCTACTGAGTTTGATTCTAATCTTCCTTACTCACTCTGCAGATGTAACTGGAGTGGTTTTTTTATCATTTGCAAGCTGCAAGAACATTGATGAAACTTTGTTTTGAGCACATTATAGAATTAAGGAACAGGGTGATTAGTTGAGGCTGTATTGTGTGAGTATTCACAAACGTGAATACTCACATGAGACTAACCATGAGACTAACTTCTGAAGACTCTATCTAGTATGTTGGCTTTTTGCACTACTATTAGATAGTAGAGATTCTTCCAACTATTTCTTCTTTATTGTTTTAGATGCCTCAGAAAACCTTGATAACAATTTATCCTCTAGGAAGTAAATGGCTTGGAATCATTTTACAAACCCAGGTTAGTGGACACATTAGTGAGACTCAGTCAAACATTCACTTGTTTCTGTGATTATAGCTTGAGCTTTGTTGGTATTAGATGCTTTCTGAACCAGAGAAACACCATTAAATTTCAGATTTTAAAATTTAAAATCTGCAGCTTTATTTCCCGTTGTCTTCACTGACATTAGTGTCACTAAGTTAATACAAAGCAGGTATGTGGGTACACCAGTGAGAAACTGGTAAAATGAAGTAAATGATCAAGTTTCAGTAATTTAAACTGTCAGACTTGTTTGGGCATGGAACCCATGGATTCTGGTCTAACCCAGCTGTTTGGAGTTGTTTTGTTTTTATTGTTTATTTAGGTGTTCTGCAGAATTTCCTGTTTCTCTTAGAAAACAGATGAAATTCATGTACGCTTGATAGGTGAATTTGACTGGGTTTATGTCTTTGCATTTTAAATGGTACTAAAACTCTGTGCTGTATGGTATCTGAACAGATACTTGGATCTGGCTACTAAACTTAAAAATGAAGTGGTGTAAGACATTCAACAGGGCTTGCTGTCCTCTATCTGTTATGTTAATACCTCACATCTGTACTGAGATTGTTTTAGAGAGCCATCCTCTTTGAAGGTTGTTTAATTTTTGTCGAATTATGTTCTGGAAATTCTCAGTATAACTGTTAATGCCTGCAAACACACATTTGCTTAGGTGGACAGTGTTATATTGTTTTGTCTTTCACTAAGGCAGTTACTACTGTATTATTTATCGAGTCACAGCCATCTACAGTCACAGGCATCTGTTACGCAGACTGCCATTTAGAATTGTTTTTTTTTACTTGTTATTGTCTTGCACTATTTTTCTTTTCTTTCTTTGATATTTTCAGATGATTTTTGACATCTGAGAAATACACATTCAGACGATTAGAATGCTGCTGCCTGGTTTCTGCTGTAGTCAATCACAAGACAGTGAAAAAAGCACTAGAGGAAATAATAGGGAGTGAAATGAATGATCTCTTTTCTTTGCTGCTTATTGAAAGATCAGGGATATGTCATTGTCCTGGGTTCAGCAGTAGCAGTCAGTTTTTCTCCTTAGTAGCTGTTGCAGCACTGTGTTTTTGATTTTTGGCCTGGGAAGAGCTGATAACAACTGATGTTTAGACTGACCAAGGACTTTGTGAGTCTCATGCTCTGCCAGGGAGGAGGAGGGGCTGGGAGGAAGCAGGGACAGGACACCTGACCCAAACTAGCCAAAGAGGTATTCCATACCACAGCACGTCATGCCCGGGGATGTAACTGGGAGCTACCCAGAAGGGCACGTGCTCTTTTCGGTCGGGCTGTCTTTTCCGGCGAGCGGTATCATATTTTCTTCCCTTGTTATTTCTCTTATCATTATTATTATTGGTGGCAGCAGTAGTGATTTGTGTTATACCTGAGTTACTGGACTGTTCTTATCTCAACCCGTGGGAGTTACATTCTTTCGATTCTCCTCCCCATCCCTCTGGGGAGTGGGGAGGGGGGGAAGTAGACTGCGTGGTTCTAATTTACAGCCGGGGCTTAAAGGCTTGTTGTTGCTCAGGGCCCCATTTAAAATCGTTCTTCTTCCGGGTCACATGATAGAGAGGGCTTACAATCGAACTGTAATTTGGGATGTGCATTCTCCAGAACCCCACAGCACCCAAGAAAGCTTGTGTTGACCACGACAGTCATCTAGAAAATGCTTTTGGCTTTCTTGTTTGATTTTTGATCAAGAGGTGTTCATGCCCATATATTTTCATACCTGGATGTTTTAATTTCTCTGTAAGTTTAACACTGTTCTCCACATCAGCTGAGGTCAATTTAACATTGTGTTTTAGTTTCCACCCTTGACAATAACAGTAAAAATATTCTGTGGTTTTTATACAATCCTTGAATGACTGAATGACTTTTCCAAAAGTGTTACTTTTGCCTTCTAACAAGAAAGCAAGAATGACAAGAGTTACTTTAGTTAACTGAATTTATCACATGTAGCTATAAACAGAAAAATTTAGGTTTTATTTAGTTTTCTTTTAGGGATTCTGTCAATACTCAGATCCTGATGCATCCAGGCCTGTATTTCTTTCTAATCTTATTGTATAGATATCAGTCTATCACAATACATTGTAACAGGCAGTCTGTTTACAGGAAACACGACAAATAGGAAATGTAAAAGGAGAATCCTCTTTAAAAAAAAAGAATATGAAAGCTAAGTTAGGAATAGGCCCAAGGAAAAATAAGATTGAAAAATTTAATATATTAGTTTTTGATGTAACTCTTCTGCTTGCTTGCTTACTTGTTTCCCTTTGCAGTCTGTGCTGCTGTTTGACTTGTGCTCTCCATTATGTATGCACTTCTGCATGTACTGAATTTAAAGATGTTAATGCTTAAAATACCTTTTACAAGTGTTGTGGTTTAAGCCCAGGACGTAAATTAGAACCACGCAGTCTACTTCGCACCCACCTTTCTTCCCTCCGCTCCTGGAGGAACGGGGAGGAGAATCGAAAGAATGCAACTCCCATGGGTTGAGATAAAAACAGTCCAGTAACTAAGGTATAACACAAACCACTACCGCTACCACCAATAATAATAATGATAAAGGAAATAACAAGGGAAGAGAATACAACACCTCACCACCTGCCGACCGATACCAATGCCTCGACCCCATCCAGCAGAGTTCCAGCTCTTCCAGGAACTCTCAGTTACATCCTGGGCATGACGTGCTGCGGTATGGAATACCTCTTTGGCTAGTTAGGGTCAGGAGTCCTGTCCCTGCTTCCTCCCAGCTTCCTCCTCCTCCCTGGCAGAGCATGAGACTCACAAAGTCCTTGGTCAGGGTAAACATTCTGACCAGCAACTGAAAACATCAGCTTTATCAATATTATTCCCAGGCCGAAAGTCTAAACCACAGCACTGCACCAGCTACTAAGAAGGAGAAAACTGCTAAACCAGGACAGTATCCACCGCTTATTCCATACCATTCACGTCATGCTCAGATCCCACATTTTCCATATACCCTCACTCTCATATCAGTGCACTGTTATCTTAGTGCACGGACCAATCCCTATAAAGCTGCTGAGTCCATTTGGTCCATGATGTTGGGCTCCATCTCTTGTAACAGTCTTTCAGGGCAGGAGAGGCTGTGTGCAGTTTTCACACTTGTGAATAACCTGGGCAATAGTGTCTATTGCAAAGTCCACCCCTCGATCATGAGTCCATCTCTGTGTTGCATCTCTGCCCTGATGGCCTGAAGTGTCATGGGCCCATCAGGCTTAAAATAATTCACCCTCTCCTTCAGCAGTTTCTGCAACTTGTTGTTGGGGACTCCACACAGCTGCCTTCCATCTCCGATGCTTCCAAAGCACTAGAAGGGCCCAGTGGACTAGATACTCACCCATACTGTCCCACACACTGTGACACTCATGACTGTCCAGCCTTGGGGAAAACCTCTCGGTCCCCCTATATCGTAGTCTGAACCCAGACAAGACCCAAACCTGACTCTGCTTAACTTTTGAGATCAGACAAAATGGTAGTGGGTAGAACTCACTCTGTGTGTGTGCCAGCATGATGATCCCCATCACAATCAGCAGGCAGGTCCCAAGGGTACCCAAAGGCCATTCAAAACCTTCAGAACTCTCAAATGCTGCTGCTGTACTTGTCACTGGGGCTGGTGTAGCTGCTGTGCTTGCCGGCTCTCTCACCACCAGCTTCTGTTTTTCTGAGTCCGGATCTTCCTCCTCTGCCTTGCTGGGAAATGCTGCGTGGTCTCCTGCATCCTCCTGGGGATCAGGCTCACGGGGCTCGGCGGGAGGCTGCTGGGGGATGCTCTCGGCCGGCTCGTGGCTGGGCTCGGCCGTGGGGCTCGGCTCCTTCGCCGCCTCATCCCACTGCTCGGCAGCCGCCTCTTTTCCCTCCTCG
Organism: Psittacula echo; assembly: GCF_963264785.1. NCBI lineage: Eukaryota > Metazoa > Chordata > Aves > Psittaciformes > Psittacidae > Psittacula > Psittacula echo. Next base: position 33,363,655 of record NC_137739.1, read on the forward strand.
ACCTCCCCGACTTCCTCCACCAACAGCCGCTCTCTAGAAGCCTTAGGGCCCGCTCCCGCTGCCACTTGGTCCCCGGGGCCCCTCTCCCGGGCTGCTTCGGCTGCCGCCGGCTCCCGGGGCCGCTCCCCCTCAGCTCCCTGCAGCCTCACAAAGACAGAGGCGAGGACGAGGACCAGGACAGTGAAGAGCAGCGGGACGGCCAGGTGCAAGTCCATGGCCACGTCCATCCCACCCTGCGGCTGGAGCCCGCCCATATTACAAGCTATTACCATAAAATACAGTGAAACAAGAACCTTAGCCAAAGGCCCACACTTGATGAACACTAACACAGCAAATACCGGCTCTAAGTAAGCTACAGCATACTGAAACTGTGATATCAAGAGAAACAACTTTGAGAGCCAATAAATCAGCATTGTGCCTTGGTCAGATCTCAACCCTTATTATCTCAACCCTTCTTACCCCACATTGGGCGCCAAAAAGAACTGTTGTGCTTTAAGCCCAGGCTGTAAATTAGAACCACGCAGTCTACTTCCCCCCCACCTTTCTTTCCTCCGCTCCTGGAGGAACAGGGAGGAGAACTGAAAGAATGCAACTCCCACGGGTTGAGATAAGAACAATTTAGTAACTAAGGTATAACACAAATCACTACTGCTATCACCAATAATAATAATGATAAAGGAAATAACAAGGGAAGAGAATACAACACCTTACCACCCGCCGACCAATACCAATACCTCGCCCCCCATCCAGCAGAGTTCCAGCTCTTCTGGGAACTATCAGTTACATCCTGGGCATGACGTGCTGTGGTATGTAATACCTCTTTGGCTAGTTAGGGTCAGGAGTCCTGTCCCTGCTTCCTCCCAGCTTCCTCCTCCTCCCTGGCAGAGCATGAGACTCACAAAGTCCTTGGTCAGGGTAAACATTCTGACCAGCAACTGAAAACATCAGCTTTATCAGTATTATTCCCAGGCCGAAAGTCTAAACCACAGCACTGCACCAGCTACTAAGAAGGATTAAAACTGACTGCTGCTGCTAAACCAGGACAACAAGTTACCTTTTTTTTCATTCGGGGGAAAATTTTTAGAGGAATACTAGTTGAACTAGTAAGACTCGCAGATTAGTAGAACTCATTAAAACTTTGAACATATATCGAATCTTCATCTCCCAAGATACTTTTAATGAGTCTGTGTTTTCCTAATTCTGGGATTAAAAGAACGACAAAGGTGATAGTTTATTGGAAACAGAATATATGATATGCAGGATGTCTCTTCTTTAGACTGCATCTGCTTTCTAAAAGTTTGTGCACATGTTGGACTTAATTTTATATGTTTTCTATTCATTTTAATTAATGTAGAGAAAACGGGTTGGCTTTGTCTAAGTTTTAAGTAATTATTTTCAGTCCTTCTGTGGTATCATAACTGAGGAAAACATTTGAGAATATTGAGAAACCTGTAAATTTACAACCCACTTAATCGGCATATTTTTATGAAGTTGTGATCCAAAATAAAATGTCAGTGCAGCCAGAACTTTATTTCCAGGTGGGTTGAAAAATTCTACTAATGTATTAAGATGGACAAGCAAACTCAGTATATTAAAAGAAACCTGATACCTTCCCCAAACACTTTTTCTGTTATGTATGTCTGATATTAAAATGTTTAGACATCTTTGATTCAGAATAATATTTTCAAGGGAAGACCCCCATTATAGGCAGAGTTGATGTTCAATGGTAAAAGTTCATTTTGCATGTTTGGTATTTGTAGAAAATGCATACATTTAAAAAAAAAATATAAATTCTGCTGCTGTGCATGGATTGTTTCAGGTGTCCTCCTCAGATACAATTTTATCTGCCTGAATTAGGAGTACAAGAGATGTAATGTGTCATTGCTCAGTGGTCATAATTCAGATACCATCTTTATATGAAATTGAATAATGTTATGAAGCAGGTATAAGTGTAAAATAGGTGAATACATAGAGTTGTCTTTATCATCTCTCTGTAGATGGATTTCTCAGGACATGAAGTACATATGTCAGACTCTGGCAATTTTGGTCTTCGGTACAATACTTGAGAGGACAGTTAAAATCTGTTATCCCTTCATCCCTCAGGAAAGATAAGAAGTGTGGGAAATCAGTTTCTGTTGCTAATTTACACTTTATTCTGAAATGGTGGTTAAAGAACTTCTGTTCTTATGTCGTATATTGCACATTCTGACTTCATTTACTGAGAAGATACTGCTTTATGCAGGATAAAAGAAAGGGAAGCTGGGAAGATAACATCCAATCAGTTCCTCTCATTTGCATGCACATCCATATGTTATAATGCTAATTAATTTTACCTTCAGTTTCATTCAGGTCACTGTATGAGATGAGTCTGAACTTCAGTGGCCAGGCTAAAATAACCGGTTTTTTTGATCCCAAGGGACAAAATACCAAAGACAAATACTTGGCCTATGCTGATGCATAACATCTGTTGGGTTTTGTTGTGTTTTTTTGTGTGGGGGCTTTTGTTTTGTTTTGTTTTGTTGGGTTTTTTTTAAGGCCATTTGATGAAAGATTCTACCAGTCTCAGAAGCTTCAGAGTTCGAGGGCAGAATGAACATACTCTGTACCATCAATCAGAAAATGTAAATTTGTTTTAGTTTTTTCACTTATATGAGTCTGACTAATGCATTATGTTCTCTAACTTTTAAATCCTTACAACTGAGCAACAACCTGTGCAACAAAATTAATGGATTACTTCTCCTAATTTGCTATCTATTTTTATTTGCTGTGCAATGATGACAGTTATTATATAAGATACCTAAATCCTGCTGAATCCAAGGTATTCATTCCCATCCACTCATTCCCATTCATCATATCAAATGAAGAGAAATATTTTCTACAGCTTTATGACTGTCCTTATACCTAATATAGGGCCTAAGAATGTGGTTGGATTTTCTGTTTTGACACATGAAGATACAAAACTTTTGAACATAAAAAGGTTTAAATTAAAAATAAAGGAAGAGGGAGGTAGGTAAATCAAGCTCATGGTAGTTTTTGCATGCAAAGGAAATCAGGTAAGACAAATGACTGTGTATGACACCATAAGCTCAGGCAATGAGCAAGCTAATCTACACTGACCCTGCTTTGAATCAGCAATGTGCCCTTGTAGCAAAGAAGGCTAAGGGTAAGCAGGGCTGCTTTAGGAGTAGTGTTGCCAGCAGGCCAACAGAGGTGTTTCTTCCCCTCAGCACAGGGTATGGAATATCACTTTGGCTAGTTTGCGACAGGTATCTGGTCTCTGCTCCCTCCCAGCTTCTTGTGCCCCTCCTCACTGGCAGAGCATGAGAGACTGGAAAGTCCTTGATTAAGGTAAGCACTGCTGAGCAACAGCTAACGTATCAGTGTGTTACTAACATTTTTCTCAGACTAAAGCCAAAACACAGCGCTATATCAGCTACTATGATCTATCCCAGCTGAAACCAAGGCACATATATACTTAGAGAAGGCTTTTTTTTTTCTTTTTTTTTTTTTTTGAATGCATATAAATACCTGGAGGTATAAAGAATATTGAGCTAGGCTCTTTTCAGAGATGCCCAGTGGCAGGAAAAAGAGCCAGTGGGCACAAACTGAAACGTAAGATTCCATTTGAACACCAGGAAGCTATCTATTGTGAGGGTGATTGAGCACTGATCCAGGTTTCTCAGAAATTTTGTAGAGTCTCTGTCCTTGGAGATACTAAAAAAAAAAAAAGACTGGATGTGGTCCTGGGCAGACTGCTTTAGGTGGGCCTGCTTGAGCAGGGAAGCTGAACAAGATGACCTCCTTTGTTTTCCAGAGGAACATATAAACTACAGCTATTCCAATTTGAAAGACTCTTGCTTATCAGTAAAAACAATGCTTGCCATCCTTCTAAGTACGTGTTTCTTAGTTACTTAGTTTGAGCTTCTGTTTCTGTCAGCAGTATCTGGGGCTTAATCTAAGATCAGTATTTTTGGGGGTGAAGGAAAAACAATCAACTCAAACATTATTATAGTTTTCCTATTTTATTATGGCTAATTCTATGTACTTCGTTAACTCATTTAAACAGGGGCCAATTCTAATAATGAAGGATAACAGAAGTTTCTCTTTTAAGATTGTTTGCTTTGTAAATGTCCTTTATTTCCTGTACTCATGGGAAAGAAGAGACTTCAAAGAACTTTGCTATTTGATTCTGAGATCTATACAGTCTCTTTGCCTATCTCCCTCCTATTGGTGAATAATAGGCTTGGCTGTTTCTGCTGTGCAGTGATTTTGCCTCTGGTTTGTTCCTCTTTTTCGTATTAACATTCCAGGTGCACCTAAGTCTCAGTCATGAGTAGGTCCCTACTGTGATAAGCGGTTTATGGACACATGCGTCAGTGTAGAAAAAGAGGAAAAGAAACGGTAGTTCAGAAAAAGTCAGTGGTAGGGCTATGAACAGACTCTAATTCTCCAGTATTTTGAAGAAATACTGTCAGTATGGGAGGATGCTAGATGCCTCTGTGTCCTTTTTCTCAGCCCACCTTCCATAAGCATAAATTATCTATTCCAACTCTGTAGAGCAGGAAAGAACAAAGCAGTAAATTTATTTAAGCCAGGGAAGTTAATACTGCCTGAAGTTCCATAATTTGTCCTTCTTGCAGTAACTTTGAAGAAGCACATTGTGGAGATCCGTTAGGAAAATAAATCCTGGAGAATACAGGAGAGAAGACTCCGGAGTCTTCTGCTAGAATGAATAAGACACTGACTCAAGTTTTGTTTCCTGCATGTAGTGTGTGCTTGTGCAGAGAAAAGGATTCAACATGATTATTCTGTAAACCTTCAGACAAATCCCACAGAAGGAATATAGTATTAATATTCATTATATAATTTTAGTTTAAAGAAGGATTAATTAATTCAATAAATAGGTCTACAGCATATATGATGAAATTAGTGATGTTTTAATTTCTGAATTTAAGATGTTTTCTCCTCGTAACAGATATCTTTGTTTAAAATGATGTAAAAGATGCATTATGAAAAAACGTATGTAATATAAAATCAAGAGGCAGAAAGACTCTTCTCATGGTACAATTTGGTTTGATAGAGCTGTTTTAAACTAATTTTGGTTTTCTGCTGGGCTATTTTAAAGTCAGTTTGTGAAGCTTTTGTGTTGACTCATTAGCCCTTTGAGTAATTTTGAGTCATTACACAGACTTAGTGGGGCAATCCCAAGCACAGCTATAGGCTGGGCAGTGAATGGATTGAGAGCAGCCCTGAGGAAAGTTTCTGGGGGTGTTGACTGAGAAGAAGCTTAATATGCAGTGTGTGCTTGCAACCCAGAAAACCAATGGTATGCTGGGCTATGTCAAAAGAACTGTGACCAGCAGGTCAAGGGAAGTGATTCTTCCATTCTACTCTGCTCTTTTGAAACTCCACCTGGAGTACTGCCTCCAGTTCTGGGGCCACCAACATAAGAGGGACATGGGCTTGCTTGAGCGAGTCCAGAGGAGGGCCAAGAAGATGATCAGTGAGCTGAAGCACCTCTCCTATGAAGACAGGCTGAGAGAGTTGGGGTTGTTCAGCCTGCAGACGAGAAGACTCAGGGGAGACCTTAAAACAGTCTTCCAGTACCTAAAAGAGGCTTACAAGAAATCTGGGGAATGACTTTTTACAAAGGCCATGTTGTGATAGAGCAAGGGGAGAGTGATTTTAAACTGAAAGAGGGTAGGTTTAGATCAAAGATTTTGAAGAAATCCTTCACATGTTGCCCAGAGAAGCTGTGGATGCCCCATCCCTGGCAGTGTTCAAGGCCAGGTTGGACAGGGCTTTGAGAAACCATCTAGTGGAAGAAATCCCTGCCTGTGGCAGGGGGGTTGGAACTAGATGATCTTTAAAGGTTCTTCCAACTCTAACCATTCTGTGATTTTATGAAATTATTCCTGTGACTGCTTAGCAATATCAAGAGATTGTTTCAGAACCCAGCCTATAAATTGAGTGGATAGGGGGTGGTATTATCTTCTTCATGATCCATGCATTTGAAATATTTAAGTACTTTATTAACCATTTTTCTGTTTTTTCAATGTTGGGCTTTTGATTTATTGAAAAATCCTACCTTTAAGTCTTACTGCAAGCTTGAAATCTGAATATTCAAATCCCAAATTATGAAAATTATGATTGGATATTTTGATTTTCTAAGACTGCTGAGCCACATCACAGATTACATTATTTGTCCTACTTCACTGAGTTGTACATACTTACCAGCTATTATCCATCACTATATAGAAATGGGAAAGAATTAAATCTCTCAGTGATCACACTGTGTAGGTATGAATTGATGAATTGTTTAATGGAGTAATACGCTCTTGTTTACTGAAAAGTAAGTCTAATATGAAGATTCACTTTTTTTTCTTCTTTGTGTTAAACGGTGTTTATTCTGTGCTACTCAAGGTAATTATTTTTCTATAAATTCATGCTATACAGATACCTTTAGGATAGAAAACTAATATTGGTAATTTCTCATTGGTTTCTGGATGCTTTCCATCCGTTTTTTTAAGTGAGCTTTTGTTTTTCTTGTTAACAATGACAAAAAACTCAGCTGGATTCTCAGCTACTTATTAACAATGGCTCAATTTTCATCCTCGCCTCCTTTCATTTTGAAATTGCTTGTGCAGGTGGTCGCTATACAGCTATTTTCCTTTTACACGACTATAATGCATGTTCCTTGTTATCAGCCTGGTTTTAGATCAGGCCACTTTGTGGGGATTGCACTAGCAGAAGTCTTTAATAATTGATTCTTTAGCAATAGAACAGGGGGAAATGGCTGTAAATTGAAAGGGAGTGGATTTAGATTAGGCATTGTGAAGAAATTCTGTACTGTGAGGGTGGTGAGGCACTGAAACAGGTTGCCCAGAGAAGCCGTGGATGCCCCATCCCTTGAAGTGTTCAAGGCCAGGTTGAACTGGGCTTTGAGCAACCTGGTGTAATAAAAAGTGTCTGTACCCATGTGAGGGGGATTGGAAGTAGATGATCTTTCAGGTCCCTTCCAACTGAAACCATTCTGTGATTCTATGATTCTTTACTGACCACTGCCTAGTGTCCCACAAGAGGACTCTTGATGCCTGCTGTAGTAGGTCTGACTGCCCCTTTGATGCAGTTGTAGTCTGTACTTTTTTGGCATCGGTGTTCAAATACTTGTAAGTCTGAAGCACTTGGTTGTCCAAATGAAATTGCAGGACATTGCCACCAAATTTGAAAATCAATTCTTTCCTCAATAGGTCTGTTTCTTGTGTGTTCCGTTTCTTCTAATTTCTCCACGTTCTTCCTCCCTTTCTAGTATCTTTTACATGTAAGGCCAGAAAATGATCATGAAAAGATCTCATGTTCCAAAGGACTGTATCCAGCTGAATTTTTTTCATGACCATCCTGTAACTGTCAGGAAAAGGACAGGATAAATTGAATGTTTCTTTTTGGGAAATTATATTATACTTTCAAGATAGGTGAGCAAAATTATGTCAGTGCCCTCTATTAAAGTTTTGATATATACATTTCTCCATAAATGATTATATCTCTTAGCAGTGAAACACAAAGCTCCACAAATTTTTCTAGCAGTACACTAATCCTGGCTCAGAGAACAAGCTAAATCAGCATGGTTGTTTCTGATCTCATTATATTCTCTCATGAATGCAGAATTTGACTGTGGTCTTTGGGATACAAACTCAGTACTTCTTCCAGAAGATAGAGATGAGATACTTCACAAAGTATCAGATGATAACTGTAGCAATTATTATATAGAATCATAGAATAGTTAGGGTTAGAAAGGACCTTAAGATCATCTAGTTCCTACCTCTCTGCCATGGGCAGGGACACCTCACACTAAAACATGTCAACCAAGGCTCTCTCCAACCTGGCCTTGAACACCGCCAAGGATGGAGCATTCACAACCTCCCTAGGCAACCCATTCCAGTGCCTCAGCACCCTCTCAGTCAAGAATTCCTTCCTTATATCCAATATAAACTTCTCCGTTTAAGTTTGAACCTGTTACCCCTTGTCCTATCACTACAGTCACTAATGAAGAGTCCTTCCCCAGCATCCTTATAGGCCCCTTCAGATACTGGAAGGCTGCTATGAGGTCTCCACGCAGACTTCTCTTCTCCAGGCTGAACAGCCCCAACTTTCTCAGCCTATCTTCATACGGGAGGTGCTCCAGTCCCCTGATCATCCTCGTGGCCCTCCTCTGGACTTGTTCCAACAGTTCCATGTCCTTTTTATGTTGAGGACACCAGAATTGTACATAATACTCCAAGTGAGGTCTCATGAGAGCACAGAGTAGAGGCAGGATCATCTCCCTCCACCTGCTGGTCACGCTTCTTTGATGCAGCCCGGGATACAGTTGGCTTTCTGGGCTGTGAGCACACACTGCCAGCTCATGTTAAGTTTCATATCAACCAACACCCCCAAGTCCTTCTCTGCAGGGCTGCTCTGAATCTCTTCTCTGCCCAACCTGTAGCTGTGCCTGGGATTGCTCTGACCTAGGTATAGGATCTTGCACTTGGCATGGTTAAACTTCATAAGGTTGACATCAGCCCACCTCACAAGTGTGTCGAGGTCCCTCTGGATGGCATTCCTTCCCTCCGGCATACTGACCACACCACACAGCTTGGTGTCATCAGCAAACTTGCTGAGGGCGCACTCAATCCCACTGTCCATGTCACCAGCAAAGACGTTGAATAAGACCGGTCCCAATACCGATCCGTGAGGGACACCACTCGTTACCGGTCTCCAGCCGGACATCGAGCCATTGACCACAACTCTTTGCATGTGACAGTCCAGCCAGTTCTTTATCCAACAAGTGGTCCACCCATGAAATTGATGTCTCTCCAATTTAGAGACAAGGATGTCGTGTGGGACAGTGTCAAACGCCTTGCACAAATCCAGGTAGATGACATCAACTGCTCTGCCCCTGTCCATCAGTTCTATAGTCCCATCATAGAAAGCCACCAAATTGGTCAGGCGGGATTTCCCCTTAGTGAAGCCATGGTGGCTGTCACCAACCACCTCCTTGTTTTTCATGTGCCTTAGCATGCCTTCCAGGAGAATCTGCTCCAAGATTTTGCCAGGCACAGAGGTGAGACTGACTGGTCTGTAGTTCCTGGGTCATCCATTTTCCCCTTCTTGAAAATGGGGGTTATATTTCCCTTTTTCCAGTCGTTGGGAACTTCACCTGACTGCCATGATTTTTCAAATATGATGGACAGTGGCTCAGCAACTTCATTTGCCAGCTCCTTCAGGACCTGCAAATGGATTTCATCAGGTCCCATGGACTTGTGTACGTTCAGGTTTTTAAGATGGTCTTGAACCAGATCCTCTCCTACAGTGGGCCTCAGGTGTTCATTCTCACAGTCCCTGCGTCTGCCTTCCAAGACCTGGGTGGTGTGGTCAGAGCATTTGTCAGTGAAGACCGAGGCAAAGAAGTCATTAAGAACCTCAGCCTTCTCCAAATCCTGGGTAGCCAGTTCTCCTGATAGCTTCTGGAGAGGGCCCACATTGTCCCTAGTCTGTCTTTTATTCACAGTGTACCTATAGAATCCCTTCCTGTTATCCTTAACATCCCTAGCCAAGTTTAATTCTAACTGGGCCTTAGCTTTCCTCACCTGGTCCCTAGCTTCCCGGACAACATCCCTGTATTTTTCCCAGGCCGCCTGTCCTTACTTCCACCTTTTATAAGCCTCTTTTTTCACTCTAAGTTTCCTGAGCAGCTCCTTATCCATCCAAGGAGGTCTCCTGGCCCTCCTGCTGCACTTCCTTCTAGTTGGGATGCAACACTCCTCAGCTTGTAGCGGGTGATCCTTGAATATCAACCAACAGTCTTGGGCTCCCCTGCTTTCTGGGGCTATATCCCATAGAACTTCACTAAGCAGGTTCCTGAAGAGGCCAAAGTCTGCTCTCTTGAAGTCCAGGGCAGTGAGCTTGCTGCATGCTCTTCTCACTGTCCTGAGGATCTCGAATTTGACCATCTCATGATCACTGCAACCAAGGCTGCTCTGGAGCGTCACATTTCCAACCAGCCCTTCTCTGTTGGTGAGCACGAGGTCAAGCATGGCACCTCTCCTTGTCAGCTCCTCTATTACTTGCAGGAGGAAGTTGTCTTCCACACAATCGAGGAACCTCCTGGATTGCTTGTGCTGGGCCATAACGTCCCTCCCACAGATATCACTGTTAGGTATCAGATATCAGATAGATACAGATATCAGGTATGATAATTATGCTGGCTGCAGACAAAGTTCCAAGGGAAAGCTATTGAACTTTTCAAACTAATCCTCTTGAGTCCCTCTTCCTAGACACTTATTCACAGGAATGGCATGTTTGCATTTGAACATTTTTGCATGAAGACAGTTGTTCATACAATGTTGTTTGCTTGCATCATCTTTGAGAATTCATATTCCTTTGTTTGAGATCCTTTTGATAACAGTGATTGCAAGTGTGTTGTGAGCTTCCTTTCCTGTAATACTATTAAAAACAAGTAATCAAACAGCCTCAATGTACAATAGAAAGAGAAGGAAGAAATAAACGGAAGACAAATTCTACATTGAGATTTCAGTTATGAACTGGTTGGTGTTTACATTTACACTCTTAAATGGAAATGTGAAAACTAGTCTGTTTCTCAGACTAGTCTTGAAGTGTCAAAGCTGAGCTCCCAAAGAGTGAAGAACACAGTCATTAGCTGGTTTGGAAAACTTTGACTTTGCATGTTAGAGTTTGGTGGTTTAGTAGGAGGTATGAGGTGGGGAAGTGGAGTATGACAGCAGAAAAGGAAGAAGAGCATTTTCCTGCAAACTTGTTCCTTTTCTATTTGGCAAACAACTTCCCCCAACTTTTTTTTTTTTTTTTTTTTTTAATGAAAATTGAAAACATGTAGTACTGGATTTCCTTATTATTAAGAAGTTGAATGAAGTTACTGTCTTGCAGGATCCAGTAGGTATCCAGAGACAACCATCAGCCGTATGTTCCAGATCAGGACTCCTTCTTAGATAGTGATTAAAAGCCATCAAATGGATAGCAGTAGAAGAGATGATTCTTGTCATACGGAGTTCATGCATATTCCCTCCAGTAGAGGGCATTGGTACTTGAACATACAAGCCTTACTTCTTTGGAAATAATGTTGCTAACAGAAGATAGATGATAAGCATGTCAACAAATCTTTTATCCCAAATCTTTTATCGCTGTAATATTTGTAACTATGTTTTTACTTGTGACTTGTTTTCTCTCTGTGAATTAGAGAAACAATTTTTTTTTTTTTTCCAGTAATGCACATAGCATGTGTGAAGAGCAATTTATAGCAAATGCCAGTGGTAAGCAAAAGAGGATGCTTTGGGGGACAGTTGCAATTCAGAGGTTAGGAATATAGGAGAAAACAGTGCTTGGTGTATATGTGGGCTCAGTAGACATGGCATAGCTGTGGAGGAACCTGCACAGAAGATAAGTAGAGGATAAATACTGGAATGGTAACTGACTCTAGGATCATTAAAATAGAAATTGTTCTTTATATAATAAAACCACTTTGTCATAATGATTTTCTAATTTGAAGTCAGGGTTATAGTATCTGAATGCAGAAGTTATATACTCCTCAGAAAAAGAGAAGCATATATATCATTAGGAGGTGGCTAGCTGATGTATCCTGGTGTGACAGGGCTGGCTATTGACAGCATTGAAATCCTGGGTCTTGGTCTCACTTTCTAGCCAGTACATGTTCCTGCATTCCCCTAGCATACACTTCTTCAAAATGCTGAGTCCTGTTTGCAGACCTTCTGTCGTAAAGCTGTGGTGAGAATCAGTGGGAATAACTCAGTGCAGTAGATAGCTCGAAGTGCTAGATGGTGCCAGTTCAGTCTCTTATGCTCAAGCAGTCTTTTCCCTAAGGGAGAAGGGGAAGAAAAAGGTCTATAAGAATGATAGTAGTGATCATCATACATTTTTCTGTGTGTGTCTACAAGAGATCTGGGGATATTTTCCTATAGGAACGTGTTCAGTTTTATAGACTTGTTTCCTTATGCAACTGACTGCGTGATCTACCAACCTGAGTTGAATAGCCGGTCCTTTAGGTCTTTCACAGGCTATGAATACAGTAAGAGCACTCAACCCTTCTGAAGATATGCAAATGTAGGCATTTAAAAGATTTACATTCATCTTTCACAGGCCTCAGAAATATAAATATGAAATATCCAGAACCTTGTCACTTCAGTAATAATTAAGCTGATGGCCTATTATGTTCGATTGCAAATCAATATAGTATCTTTTGGTGCCACTTGAGTTCTTGAGGGTTGGCTTGGGGCCAGCACTAGTTATACAATTGAAGAGCTGCAGCTGCATCGAAAACTTCTCTGCCATTTCCATTCAGAAAGAATAGACTGGTAACAATGGTGGCCAGGCTCTTTATAGTAATTGTGTGCAAGTACACATTTTGAAATAGTGTTTTTGTTCAGCAGGTGCTGTTATTTTAGTTTAATTTGAATTTTGAAATACGGAGGAGAGAAGGGGCCTAATCTTAACAGCATCTAACCTACAGCTGTTCAGAACAGGACAGCAAACAGCATATGTTGCTTAGATGAAAATTGTAATTGTTTATTCTTCCTGGCATATTAGCAGACAAGTGCTGAGCCTCTGAAATTATCTAGCATTTTCAAGCTTTTACTTTACAAAGTGATCTGCAATACTCTGGAAGAAGAATTCTAGAACATCTGACTCTAAGTTTTCATGCAGGCAGCTCCTTGGTTTTACACCAGAAAACACAGAATTGGTTCACCAAGGCAGTGTCAGAATCACTGATCTCTAGAAATGACATTAAAGCAATGCGAAGTCTTATCAGTCCACTCCAAAAGCTGAGAAAACAGCTTATAAAATGTTGATTTCTTGAAAACTTTTGTCTGTTTGCTGCTTCTCCTTTCAAAGGAAACAAAGTCCATGGGGTTTGAGGAGAGGACAGAAAGGCTAAAAATTTTTGGAGCTTATATATTAGTCAAAATTCTTTACTGAAACTTTGTCCAGTTTTCTTTTTTTTCGATGGCCTTCTGGTTAGAGATTTAATATCTGAGATAAATTAGTTGTATTTCTTAAAAAAATCTCTCTGCAAAAGTATTAGAACACAGGATATACTAAAAAGGCAAAATGAGAAAGAAAAGGTGTGATTAGAGTCAATTCAACGCTTCAGATGCCTATTATCATATTGTCTGTCTCAAATCTGTCTAAAAGCATATGATTAAAAGGTGTTGATAGTGACACCTTTGAAAAATAATGGACATGAATTTTAAGCATTCCAGATCATGTGGCAAAACTTTCATGGACTAAACTAAGGTACGTTGTTTAGCTCTGCAAGATCAAAGCTCAAATGATAATTTCATAAGAATGAACATCTTTGGAATTGGAGCATTGTTAGTTGCCTTAAACCCTATCCTTTTCCTCGTGGGTGCCTGTTTATCCCTGAGTTGTCTTATTGATCATTACAGAGTGAATACCATGTAGATTAAGTCACTCAAGTTTGGCTCAAGCAAATTCATTAAAAGACCTCAATGACTGTAATATTTATAGTACCATTTACTTGTTTCTACTTTGGGATATGAGAGATTTTTTTCACAACTAATATCCTGTCAATTTAATCAAATAATTTCTACCTGTGATTTCATTTAGATCAAGATTCTGAGGGAAGGGAGAGACATGCATACGTATTACTGTGTGGCTTGTCAGCCCTACTGAAGGTGCTGGTTTTGAACTAACCTCTAAGGGAAACGTAAAATAATACACTTGCAATTCAGCATGAAAATAAAAACAAATAAAAGGTTTCTTCATGAAATATTTCCCTGGAAACTCAGAAGTTTATATTGTTGAGAATATTAAAGGAAAAAAGTATGATACATGAGATGTGCACTGTCTGTTTTTGACAAAATAACTTTAAAAAATAACATGCTTTTTTCTTAACATTTTCCAAAGGAAGACAAAGTCAAAAGTACTGAATAATGTACAAGACTATTTTCTTTTTTTTTCCCCCCCATACATCATCTGGGAAGGGTGGCTAGGTGAGGTGCTGTGCTAGGTCTGTATTGTGGTTTAAGCCCAGCCAGTAGCTCAGTACCACACAGCCGTTCACATGCCACCTCTCCTCTGCCCTCAGAGTGGGATAGTGGGGAGAATAGAAAGAATGTTAATCCCACAGTTTGAGATAAGAACAATTTAGCAACTAAAGTACAGTATAAAACTACTACTAATAACAACAATAGGGAAATAAGAAGGGGAAAGAATATAAAATTAAAAGGGAAGAGGGAAAACCACAGTAAACCAGTGGTGATGCACAATGCAATTGCTCACCACCCAGTGACTGATACCCAGCTTGACATCAGCAGCAATCCATCCCTTCTGGGTAACTCCTCCCAGTTTATATACTGGGCATGACTTGCTGTCATATGGAATACCCCTTTGACTAGTTTGCGACAGGTGTCTGGTCTCTGCTTCCTCCCAGCTTCTTGTGCCCCTCCTCACTGGCAGAGCATGAGAGACTGAAAAGTCCTTGATCGGGGTAAGTGCAGCTGAGCGACAACTAAACCATCGGTACATTATCAGCATTATTCTCAGACTAAAGCCAAAACACAGCACTGCATCAGCTACTAGGAAGGAAAACAAAATAACTACTACAGCTGAAACCAGGACAGTCTGCTACTCATAAATAAAGAACTAGTTGAGATGGCATTCAGTGGCAGCCTTTGCTGCAATGACCAGGAAATGGTAGAATTTAAGATATGGAGGGAAGTGATGCATTTAAGCAGCAGAATAAATCCCTTGGTCTTCACAGTGCTTCAGCTTATTTAAAGAACTGGAACATGGAGTATCTTCAGGGCAGAGTAATTGATTAATGATCAAACGCATTAAAAGGGCAACCTAAAGCACAACAGTGACCTATTGAAGTGGACAAGAAAATGAGCAGGCATGGTAGAAGGCCATCTTAATTTAACAGTGAACTCCTTACCATGCTGAAACATATAAAAGAAGTGTATGAGAGGTGGAAGCAAGGACAGGCTGTAAAAGAAAAGCCTGCTTGCAGACATGAGAATTAGGAGGGCCACTTGGATGGAGATAAAGCTGGCAAGAGACATGAGGCATTGAGGTCTTCTACAGGTATGTCAGCAAGAAAACTGAAGACGACGAAAATTCTTGTACCACTCGTGAGTAGGGCTGGCAACTTTGTTATGGGCTACTCAATGCCTTCTTTACGCAGTCTCTACCAGCAAGATCATCTCTCCAACTTTATAGGTATCTGGGTCTACTAGCAAACTCTGGGAGAGAAAGGTACTACCCATGGCAGAGGAAGATTGAACTAGTGTTTATCTAAGATGCCTTGAAGTCCATGGAGCGAAATGGAATGCACCTGAGGGTGCTGATGGAGCTGACTCCTTAGGAGGCCTCTGCCTTCCTGGAAACATGGTGTTCACTGGAGAAATCAATTTCCCTGAGGTCTGCAGAAAGGGAAATGGTATGACCGTGTTCAAGAATAGGCAAGAAAGAGGATCTATAGAAAACAGGCTTCTCTGAGAAAATAACATCAAAAATCTGTATGGAAACCAATTATGGGAACAGTCTTCATAGACTTATCAAGAGCAAGTTATTTCTGATCAACCTCATAGCCTTCTATGAGAAGATGATTTAATCTTCAAAAAATTTAGAGAGCAGTGTGCTCTTGACTTTAGCAAGGCTTTTCACATCTTTACACAGTATCTTTATAGCCACATTTGAGAGATGTTAACTGGATGGGTGAACTAAAAAGTGGCTGCACTATTGAGTTAGAATGGTAGTGGTTAGTAGTTCAAAGTCTTAATTGCAGCTTAATTGCAGGTTATGAGTGGCCTTCTTCTGGGGCTGAGACTTTTTAATGTCCTTATCAATGAACACAACATGCTGGAATGCATTCTCATCAAGTTCATAAATGGCCCAAAATCTGGGGGAGCGGTTTCACACACTCAGAGGCCATTAAAACTGATTTTGATTCTTCTGCTTGTATAAGTAAGGACAGGTTTTGGCCTTCAGCTTCAGAACACAACAGCTTGGTGTATGGGAGAGTTTATAATAATCCTGCCAAGGATGTTCACCTATTTTAGATTTAACATGAGGGCAGAAGATCTGTCCTTTCATCTCCAAAGTGAAATATCATAGGCTGAGAAAGTTGGGGCTGTTCAGCCTGAAGAAGAGAAGACTGCGTGGAGACCTCATAGCAGCCTTCCAGGATCTGAAGGGGGCCTACAAGGATGCTGGAGAGGGACTCTTTGCTAGGGACTGTAGTGATAGGACTAGGGGTAATGGATTAAAACTTAAACGGGGAAGTTTAGATTGGATATAAGGAAGAAGTTGTTTACTGTGAGGGTGGTGAGGCACTGGAATGGGTTGCCTAGGGAGGTTGTGAATGCTCCATCCCTGGCGGTGTTCAAGGCCAGGTTGGACAGAGCCTTGAGTCATATTTTAGTGTGAGGTGCCCGTGCACATGGCAGGCGGGTTGGAACTAGATGACCTTCAGGTCCTTTCCAACCCTAACTATTCCATGATTCTATGATTCTGTCATTTGTGGGTGTGTTAAGTTAGCTCACTGTAAACAAGAAGTCTAAAAATGTGGCAATCTCTTGTTGCAGTTACTTCGGATTGGAAGGTTGTCTCTTGACTCCCTCCACAATCATGTGTGGTTCTCCCTTGGAGATTCTTCCTTTCCATCCAGTTATATGTAGCCAACTATATACTTTGGTTTTATAAGGTGAGCATTTTAACATTCAGGTTCCTTCAGGATTGTTGTGGTTTAAGCGCAGCCGGTAACTCAGAACCATGCAGCTGCTCACTCGCTCACTCCCCCCCTTTCTTCCTTCCCCCGCTCCCAGAGGGGTGGGGAGGAGAATCAAAAGAATGTAACTCCCATGGGTTGAGATAAGAACAGTCCAGTAACTAAGGTATAACACAAACCACTGCTGCTACCACCAACAACAATAATAAGAAGTGGAGAGAATACAGTTGCTCACTACCCGTTGACCCGTTGACCAATACCCAGCCCAACCTGAGCAGCAATCTGGCCCCTCTGGGTAACTCCCCCCAGTTTACATACTGGGCATGATGTGCTGTTTTGAGTCAGGTGTCCTGTCTCTGCTCCCTCCTGACTTCTTGTGCCCCTCCTCACTGGCAGAGTATGAAATTGAAAAGTCCTTGATCGGGGTAAACATTATGTATACATATCAGAGGTGTTCCCAGGCTGAAAGTCAAAAACACAGCAATGCATTAGCTACTACGAAAGAGAAAAATAACTGCTAAAGCTGAACCCAGGACAAGGGAAAAGTCTGCTAAACACATATAATCATCAAACTGTATAGCTGTTTTAAGAAATTACAGATATGCTTCAGAGGAACTTAGTGAGTCGAATATAAAGTTAAGTGAGATTGGAATACACAGGTTTATCAGATACTTCAGATACCTGAAATGCTCTTCATTATTGTATGACAGTATAAAATTATAATTGCAGGTACTCTGCCTTTATAAAACACTGTACTTCTAAAATAAGTAAGTTATAATTTATTATTAGTAACTGATTATTATTAATTGATTATTATAATCAGTTGACGTAATCTACCTGGACTTGTGCAAAGCGTTTGACAATGGCCCGCATGACATCCTTGTCTGTGAATTGGAGAGACAACAATTTGATGGATGGACCACTCGGTGGATAAAGAATTGGCTGGATGGCTGCATGCCAGGAGTTGTAGTCAACAGATCAATGTTCAATTGGAGACCAGTAACAAGTTGTATCACAAAATCACAGAATCCCAAGGGTCGAAAGGGACCTCAAAAGATCATCTAGTCCAAACCCCCTGCTAGAGCAGGGTAACCTAGAGTACATCACACAGGAACTTGTCCAGGTGGGCCTTGAATATCTCCAATGTCGGAGCCTCCACAACCCCCCTGGGCAACCTGTTCCAGTGCTCTGTCACTCTCACAGTAAAGAAGTTTTTCCTGATGTTCACATGGAACCTCCTATGCTCCAGTTTACACCCATTGCCCCTTGTTCTATCACTGGACATCACTGAGAAAAACCTAGCTCCATCATCCTGACACTCACCCTTTACATATTTGTAGACATTGATGAGGTCACCCCTCAGTCTCCTCTTCTCCAAGCTAAAGAGACCCAGCTCCCTCAGCCTCTCCTCATATAAGTGTTTGATGTTGGGGCCGATCTTACTCAGCATTTTTGTTGGTGACATGGACAGTGGGATTGAGTGCACCCTCAGCATGTTTGCTGATGGCACCAAGCTGTGTGGTGTGATCAGTATGCTGGAGGGAAGGAATGCCATCCAGAGGGACCTTGATAAGCTTGAGAGATGGGCCTCTGTCAGCCTCATGAAGTTTAGCAATGGAAGTGCAAGATCCTAAACCTGGGTCTGGGCAATCATAGAATCATAGAATAGTCAGGGTTGGAAAGGACCTTAAGATCATCAAGTTCCAACCCCCCTGCCATGGGCAGGGACACCCCACACTAAACCATGCCAACCAAGGCCTCATCCAATCTGGCCTTGAACACCGCCAAGGATGGAGCATTCACAACCTCCCTGGGCAACCCATTCCAGTGCCTCACCACCCTCTCAGTAAAGAATTCCTTCCTTATATCCAATCTAAACTTCCCCGTTTAAGTTTGAACCCATTACCCCTTGTCGTGTCACTACAGTCCCTGATGAAGAGCCCATCCACAGCATCCTTGTAGGCCCCCTTCAGATACTGGAAGGCTGCTATGAGGTCTCCATGTAGCCTTCTCTTCTCCAGGCTGAACAGCCCCAACTTTCTCAGCCTGTCTCCATACGGGAGGTGCTCCACTCCCCTGATCATCCTTGTGGCCCTCCTCTGCACTTGTTCCAACAGTTCCATGTCCTTTTTATGTTGAGGACACCAGAACTGCACACAATACTCCAAGTGAGATCTCACGAGAGCAGAGTAGAGAGGCAGGATCACCTCCTTCAACCTGCTGGTCACGCTCCTTTTGATGCAGCCCAGGATACAGTTGGCTTTCTGGGCTGCGAGCGCACACTGCCGGCTCATGTTCATTTTTTCATCGACCAGCACCCCCAAGTCCTTCTCTGCAGGGCTGCTCTGAATCTCTTCTCTGCCCAACCTGTAGCTGTGCCTGGGATTGCTCTGGCCCAGGTGTAGGACCTTGCAGTTGTCATGGTTAAACTTCATAAGGTTGGCATCAGCCCACCTCACAAGCGTGTCGAGGTCCCTCTGGATGGCATTCCTTCCCTCCGGGGTATCAACGGAACCACACCTACAACCAGGCACACCTATAAGTTGGGCAGAGAAGAGATTCAGAGCAGCCCTGTGGAGAAGGACTTGGGGGTGTTAGTTGATATGAAACTTAACATGAGTGCTCACAGCCCAGAAAGCCAACCGTATCCTGGGCTGCATCAAGAGGAGCATGACCAGCAGGTCGAAGGAGGTGATCCTGCCCCTCTACTCTGCTCTCGTGAGACCTCACTTGGAGTATCGTGTGCAGTTCTGGTGTCCTCAACATAAGAAGGACATGGAACTGTTGGAACAAGTCCAGAGGAGGGCCACGAGGACGATCAGAGGACTGGAGCACCTTCCGTATGGAGACAGGCTGAGAAAGTTGGGGCTGTTCAGCCTGGAGAAGAGAAGGCTGCATGGAGACCTCATAGCAGCCTTCCAGTATCTGAAGGGGCCTGTAAGGATGCTGGGGAGGGAGTCTTCATCAGGGACTGTAGTAATAGGACAAGGGGTAACAGGTTAAAACTTAAACAGGGGAAGTTTAGAATCATAGAATAGTCAGGCTTGGAAAGGACCTTAAGATCATCTACTTCCAACCCCCCTGCCATGGGCAGGGACACCTCACACTAAACTATGTGACTCAAGGCTCTGTCCAACCTGGCCTTGAACACTGTCAAGGATGGATTCACAGCTTCCTTGGGCAACTCATTCCAGTGACTCACCACCCTTGCAGTAAACAACTTCTTCCTTATATCCAGTCTGAACTTCCCCTGTTTAAGTTTGAACCTGTTACCCTTTGTCCTGTCACTACGGTCCCTGATGAAGAGCCCATTCCCAGCATCCTTGTAGGCCCCCTTCAGATACTGGAAGGCTGCTATGAGGTCTCCATGCAGCCTTCTCTTCTTTAGGATGAACAGCCGCAACTTTCTCAGCCTGTCTTAATACAGGCGGTGCTCCAGTGCCCTGATCATCCTCGTGGCCCTCCTCTGGACTTGTTCCAACAGTTCTTGTCCTTTTAATGCAGTTAATCCTTTAGATTAAATATAAGGAAGAAGTTCTTTACTGTGAGGGTGGTGAGGCACCCAGTTTAAGCATATTCAAAAACAAGGCAATATTAAAAAAAATAAAAAAAATTTACTTACATTAAAAATTCCTATTCCTCTTTCCTTTTAAACAAATCAGATGTTCAGTACCGAACATTTTTATCTTTGAATGTTTGACTTTTTAAATGTAATGATATTAATTGAGTCTAGTTTTTCCTCTGCATCTTCAGAAACTGAAGGCAGAGGGGAAGCTACCTGATGCATTGTATCAGTGTTGCCAGTGCATTAACCTGTGATCAGCAGTAGGTCTGGAAATCCCAAGTAAGATCACACATTTCACAGTCTTTCTATTAGATGTTTACATAAATACTAGTCTTCTGAAACCATATGATGTCAGTGAACTGAACAACTTTAATGGGCACCACTTCTTTGTAATCACTCTTTCAATCATAGAATAGTTAGGGTTGGAAAGGACCTTAAGATCATCTAGTTCCAACCTCCCTGCCATGGGCAGGGACACCCACACTAAACCGTGCCACCCAAGGCCTCATCCAACCTGGCCTTGAACACCGCCAAGGATGGACCATTCACAACCTGCCTGGGCAACCCATTCCAGTGCCTCACCACCCTCACAGTAAAGAGTTTCTTCCTTATATCCAATCTAAACTTCCCCTTGATTTGTGCAAAAGAATTGTTAAAATCCATAGCTTGTCTGTGGGCTGCTCAATGAACAGAAAATGCTTCTGTAGGCTCCTGTAGTCTGGAGGGGTGACCAGATACTCTTAATCTGACTTAATAGAAACTGAGCTGCAAAAATCTTACTCAGATTGTCTACAGTAACGTTTACAAGTAAGAAATAATATTATGATAAAAACTTTGATCTTCTCTATCCAGGACCCCAATCCTGAATGTTCTTTTATCTCTTCTGTAGTTTATTAGAACTGTCCAGTCAGTGTGGTAATACATTTCTGTTCTGTGTTGTTCCATGTTATGAGCCTGGATTTCACTGCAATTTTCTCTTCTTCTCTCCACTGCTGTTAAGGACTACACTGAAAAAGTTGCCCAGTATTTCCCTATTTAGTATTCCAGAGCCTTTTTTGAAATTTTATGGACTGTTAGAGAGAACATAAGGTGTGTTGAGTAAATATCCTTTGATAGAATTATAGTTCTTCAGAGACTAGAGATATACTGTGGAGAACAGAGGAAATTGTAAAAGTCAGTCAGGTCATGCATCAAGTTAAAAAAAAAAATAAAATCATTCAATCAATTCTTCTAGGACAACAAAACAAGTTAGTTATTATTTCAGCCAGCAATGTAGACTGCAGATAGCCAGCAGATTCCAGCCTCAGTGAGATTGCTTGTTGATGAAAGTTTTTTTGGGGGGGTTGTGTTTCATTTTTTTTATTTCTTTTCTTTTTGTGCAAATAAGATCTGCCAATAATTCACAGAATCCTTTTCCCTACTAAAACAGATTCTACTCCTCAGTTTGTTTTTTTTCACTAGCAGGTCTCCAGCTGGTCTGGGAGGCTTATCACCTCTATCTGGTTATTAACAGTCCATTTGCTTAAGTACCTACCATAATTACTTTATATGTTTCCTCTGAGAGATGCTTCATTTAAAGAACTGTAGGAAAAGTTCTGGTCTGACTGACAACCACACAGTTACATATCTGCCACCTGCCAGCATCTCTTAAGCCAAAATAAGTTTATGGGAGAGACATCCTGCACTCATCTATATTTTGAAGATTTTATTTGCCATCTCTGTCTGTATTCCCGTTTTCCTTTTTAAACTGCCTTTTTTTCCCAGTGTTAGCTCTTTACGTAGTATCAGCAGTGTATTCCAGTATAAGCTGCTGTCCTAAATTTTGTAGGTAGGGTATTGTGTAGTGCAGATAAACCAGAGGGATTGCCTGAACTGCATTTATCAGATTTGGATCCGAACAGCCAGAATAATTCTGTGGGTAAAGGCTCACAAAGCCTCCTGTGGAGAAAACATTAAAAAATGGCTGTACTATGGAACAGTGTCCTGGGTTCAGCAGCAGTCATTTTTTCTCCTTCTTAGTAGCTGGTGCAGCGCTGTGGTTTTGACTTTCGGCCTGGGAATAATACTGATAAAGCCGATGTTTTCAGTTGCTGGTCAGAATGTTTACCCTGACCAAGGACTCTGTGAGTCTCATGCTCTGCCAGGGAGGAGGAGAAGCCGGGAGGAAGCAAGGACAGGACACCTGACCCAAACTGGCCAAAGAGGTATTCCATACCACAGCACGTCATGCCCAGGATGTAACTGGGAGTTACCAGGAAGGACATGTCCTCTTCTCTGTTGGGCTTGTTTTCGGCGGGTGGTATTGTATTCTCTTCCCTTGTGATTTCTCTTATCATTATTATTATTGGTGGTAGCAGTAGTGATTTGTGTTATACCTTAGTTACTGGACTGTTTTTATCTCAACCCGTGGGAGCTGCATTCTTTCGATTCTCCTCCCCATCCCTCTGGGGGGGGAGGGGGGGAGTAGAAACTGCGTGGCTGACTTGTCGACTGGCTTAAACCACGACAAACAGAAATCTGGAGAATTATATAAGATGTAGTTCTGATTGTCAATAGGGTATTCTGCTAGCCTGCAGAAGCTGGTCCTTTACAGGAAGCATAAGTGTCTTGCTTCACCCTGGCATGTTCACATAACTGCATTGCCTTTTCTGGCTCTTGCAACTCCATAGTCTAGAGAATAATCTTTAAAGCTATTCTTTAGAATAACTGGAGGTTATAGTAAAATACAATATTTAGCATGTCATCTTAGTGATTTTATTTTCTTGGTTTTGTTTCATTCTTTGTAGGTTCACAGCCCCCATTTTCTTTAAATTTCAGGTAAAGCACTGAAGTGAAAAGAACGAATAAATTCCTTTATTATCCCATTTAAACAAACAGTACTATAACTTTCATGTGGCTTGAATCAAAGCCTTGAATTAGCTTCTGAGATAAAAGTTAGGATCAGGTTGACTCAGCTTCTGTATATTCTTTTTACGGATTTGCTCTGAGTTTTGGGTTTGTAAGAGACCTTGAACTTTGAGTAAGTCAGTATCTAAGTGTGTCCTCAGACACAAAATTTCCTGAAATAATGTTGTCCGGGATTTCAGGCTTTTTAGGTTCAAGTGAGTACAACAGAAGGGATGAAACCCCAAACAACAACCAAGAAAACGTGAAACCACCAGCAAACCAAACCAAACCAAACTCTAAAACAACATCAGATTGCTATATTGTGTTAGGTTTAATAGATTCACTCTAAGATTTCTGAATGTTACTCGATTACAGCAATGGGATATTTATTCACCAGATGTGACTGTAATGACTACAGACATAAAAAAAAAGAAGGGGGGGGGGGCAAACTATCATTATGCTTAAGGTAGCCAGTACGAAACTTGGTGAATGTTCTTGTTCAGGCATTTTACCACACCACAGTGTAAGTGCATGTCCTGGGTTCAGCAGTAGCAGTCATTTTTTCTACTGGTGCAGTGCTGTGTTTTGACTTTCAACCTGGGAATAATACTGATAAAGCCGATGTTTTCAGTTGTGGGTCAGAATGTTTACCCTGACCAAGGACTTTGTGAGTCTCATGCTCTGCCAGGGAGGAGGAGAAGCTGGGAGGAAGCAGGGACAGGACACCTGACCCAAACTAGCCAAAGAGGTATTCCATACCACAGCACGTCATGCCCAGGATGTAGAACTGAGAGTCCCCGGAAGGGCTGGATCATGGCAGGGTGGGGGTGAGGTACCGGTTGGTGAGCGGTTGTATTCTCTTGCTTGTTATTTCCTTTATCATTATTACTATTAGTGGTAGCAGTAGTGATTTGTGTTATACCTTAGTTATTAAACTGTTCTTATCTCAACCCGTGGGAGTTGCATTCTTTTGATTCTCCTCCCCGTCCCTCCAGGAGTGGAGGGAAGAAAGGTGGGGGGGGGGAAGTAGACTGTGTGGTTCTGATTTACGGCCTGGGCTTAAACCACGACAGTGCAGTACCTTTAAGTCTTGTGGCCAGCAGAGCTATGCCTTCTCGTTTGTATCTTGAATATATCAATAGAATAAGTATAGCACTTATTCTATAATGTTATATTATTTGGACCCATGGATGAGGTAGTAGTATGTCAGAATCAAGAAGTGCCATAAAAATGGACTTCAGCAGAGCATTATGTAATTGTACTTCTTTTGTAAGCCTTCTCTTGGTAGTTCTAGAAATAAGAGTTAACACTGAAAACTGACAGAACTTGACTTGAACAGGTGTTAACAACATTAGTATGGCAACACTAAATGTTGAGTATGTAAAAAAGACAGGTGAGACCCCTGTGGATCATCAAATGTCAACCTGGCTATTATAACAAATGGTAATTGGTTAAATTATTAAGGATTCTATTGGTTATCCCACAGTAACTAAATGGCCTTGGAGTTGCAATATAATTACTGAATGACTGATGGTCT
The DNA here is from genome assembly GCF_963264785.1 of Psittacula echo. Lineage (NCBI taxonomy): Eukaryota > Metazoa > Chordata > Aves > Psittaciformes > Psittacidae > Psittacula > Psittacula echo. The sequence continues at coordinate 33,388,423 of NC_137739.1, forward strand.
GTTTTCTCCTTGTGATTTTTGTAGAGTCATATCTGTCACAATAATAGTAAGACAGTCTAAAACTTACCAATCATAAGTCCTATAAATTGCTGAATGCTTTTGATTTGTTGACTTTATAATGAAGTTGGCATCTTGGGTTCCTTTGGGGATTGGTTATCAGGATACTGTAAAACAAAGTATTCTGCCACAGGGACTGATCTTTTGGTTAGGGTACTGATCTGAGATTTAAGCTTTGTTTATGTTCTCTGCTAAATCTAGCAGAAAGGTTAGGTCTGTACTCTAACTTAAGTATTCAGATTACTAAACTCCCATAGCTTTTACTTGCATAGGTCCCATGATAAGTGGTAAGTTTGTCTACTTCATTTAGCTCTGTTCTACTCTTTGAACAGCTGCTGAGTTGCTGCCAAGAGTCACGTTTGAGAGGTGCTCTTAATTGCCTCTGAGCCATTAGGTGCCACTTCTCTGCTGAAACCAAAGCCAATTGCACATACCTCTTTCTCTTCATTGCTGAAGTAGCAAATTCACATGTCATCTGTGGAAGGGATCCTGCTAGCCATTGCCTGCTACAGGCATAAGGGAGGAGTGCAGTCCTTTGTGATCAGTTTCAGTTATGAAGTTGCAGCTAACAGCTACAACTTCCCTTTTGATAGTGGAACTATAGTTTAATTCCTCCACTCCGTTACAGAGAGGCAAAGTTCAGCATGAACTGAGAAGTGGGTCTTTTTTTATTTTTCCTTTTCATTTCTGTTATTTTTTACACTGCTCAATGCTAGCAAAATTTGGTTCCCAATAAAGTAAAAGGATAACTTGGCACCCTTAACTCCTAGTTCCTTTTTAGCTACTGACTCAACCAATCTACAGACCCCCAAGTCAAACTTTGAACACAAAAGGGCAATAAATTTGTTAGCTTAAATCTTATGGACCAAATGAGATTAGATCTCTGTTACAAATGTAGACTAAAGAAATATGGATTCACTTTCCAGTTTGGCCACTAACTTAGTACATGAACTTGAATAAGTTTGGGGTTTTTTTGTTTCCACATTTCATCTGTAAATCTTGCATAACACTTCCTTTTGTCATCATTTGTCTACCTAGTCTGTTTGAACTTAAGGATGTCTTTGGAGGGTTTGTTTTTGCTGTGTATTTCTGCCAGACTTGGCTCATGAGATTGTCTGTTTGGGATTGCCCGAGTAGTAACATAATGTGTTGAATTTTGGTATCAGATCACACAGCTCACTCTGGTAGTCTGCTTTATACTGTATTTGATTCTCTTTATACTTGGTTATAATAACTTTAAAGGGTTTGGGCATACGTATATGATGTAAGACTTGTGTCAGATATGCCAATTAACTCAAACAGCTTTAGAACTAGCTAGAAAAAGCGATTATGATTTTCTTCTGGGCAGACTCATAGTCCTTTGGCAAAAGGACTTAAAATCCCCTGGATTTTCTAGCCAAATGTAGTGTAAAGCATACTTGAAGCAAACTGGAGCAGGGCAAAATAGGCTAGCTCCATGACAAATGAAGGGATTAGGGTAAACGTGCCCTTAAAGGTAATAATAAAAGTCAGTGCTTTGCTTTCTGAGAGAACTTCTGATCTTTTAGGATTCAGCATCTGCTGAATATGAATGTCGAAGATAGCCCTGTCTCACACCTTCATAGCTGAAGGTGGGAAATAGGTAGTTGCATCAACTGATACAACTATTATCCTTAATTTCTCAAATGCTAGAGCTCAGCAAGATTGTGGCCACTGTGCATGTATTGTTGATGACTTCAGCAGAGTCATGAAGTGTGAGAGGTTATCAGCTGATATGAAAATCCATTTCTTAAGTTGCAGGCATCATGGAGTTCATGGGCTTTAGGGAAGGCTAGGGTTAAGGAGGTTGTAGAACCAAAGTCATTCTTGCAGTATGACAGCCCTGATCAAGAAAACTGAGAGGAGTTACCAATAGTTGTGAACATTGCCTTTTTCTTCTTTCGGCTGTGGTGAACTTCAACGTTTTATATTGCAGACTAGGGCTAAAATTAAAATTAAGCAAACTCAGAATTACAAAGCACAGCCTGTTGATTTCAGACAAAATCACTGCAAGTCTGCAGTGGATAACAGGAGCTCTGGACAGAATTAATTCTCTTGGGAAATGCTAAGGTTAATGACGAGATAAAAGTTAGCCTTCTGGAACTTAAGTGTCCTCCAGTTGGAACTGTAGTTGAATCCACACTGTGAATTATTGATAACCCTGTATCACTTCTGTTTATTTGTGAGTGCCTATTTTGTATTCAAGTAGCATCTTTCAGTTAGGATGACTATCTTAGACAAGGAGAGCAATGGCACAGAATTGGGATTCTTAGTGAAATTCTGAAGGTCCTGTCAGAGAAGACAGTACTTTTTTTAAAAGCAGTGGGTTCCTTCACTTTAGGATTAGAATAAAGGCTAGAATACAGCAAGCTGAGGTTGAGAGTTGTGGATTGTCACCTATTTTAAGGTGAACAAGCAGACTGAAACTAAAGCCCATAATAAATGTCAAGATTCTGTTCTTTCATTCAAGTCTTGTGTTTTTCTCTTATCTTTCTCTTGTCTAGAATTGCTGTTAAGGGACAGGTGTTGGGAATTGGACTGTTTCAAACAAGCCCCTATGTAGTTTTCTGTAGGTCTAAATACCTTATCTAAATACCTTATCTAAATACCTGTTGTGGTTTAAGCACAGGCTGTAAATTAGAACCACGCAGTTTCTACTCCTCCCCCCCCCCCCCGCCCCGCCCTCCAAGGGATGGGGAGGAGAAACAAAAGAATGTAACTCCCACGAGTTGAGATAAAACCAGTCCAGTAACTAAGGTATAACACAAATCACTACTGCTGCCACCAATAATAATAATGATAAGAGAAATAACAAGGGAAGAGAATATGATACCGCCCGCCTGAAAACAGCCCGACAGAGAAGAGAACGTGCCCTTCCTGGTAACTCCCAGTTGCATCCTGGGCACGACGTGCTGTGGTATGGAATACCTCTTTGGCCAGTTTGGGTCAGGTGTCCTGTCCCTGCTTCCTCCCGGCTTCTCCTCCTCCCTGGCAGAGCATGAGACTCACAAAGTCCTTGGTCAGTCTAAACATTCTGACCAGCAACTGAAAACATCGGCTTTATCAGTATTATTCCCAGGCCGAAAGTCAAAACCACAGCGCTGCACCAGCTACTAAGAAGGAGAAAAAATGACTGCTGCTGCTCAACCCAGGACAGCATCCACCCCTTATTCCATACCATTCACGTCATGCTCAGATCCCACATTTTCCATATACCCTCACTCTCATCTCAGTGCACTGTTATCTTAGTGCATGGACCAATTCCGATAAAGCTGCTGAGTCCATTCGGTCCATGATGTTGGGCTCCATCTCTTGTAACAGTTTTTCAGGGCAGGAGAGGCTGTGTGCAGTGTTGGATCGTTGCCTGCTGATGCTGATCATTCCTTTACTGTAGAACTCGTTCTGTTCTATCAAAGTTCATTCTCTGTTGGGATGATGGTCAGAGGGAAGTCAGGGCCAGTCGCTGGTGCCCTGCAGACTTCTAGTTGATGGGCTATAGCAGGCAACATCATACAATTGCGTTCATTGGCTGTTTTCCCCTAAAATCAAATCCCCTTGAGGTATACATTGGACTTCCCCATCTTTCCTCATTACCCACCAAGTATATCCGGGTCCCTGAGCAAAAGCAATCCCACGAGTGGGTTTGCCTTTACCTGAAGCAGGAATAACCCAGACTGTCTTCCCCAACAAATTCTTCATGTGCACCACAGGAACTTTGTCCCCTCTACAATATGTAAAAGTTCTGACGTGGGCTGGGCCAGCCCTGTTGGCACATCCTCTGGTGTTGACCAATCAGGTGGCCTTTGGTAAGTGTGTATCCCAATGCTTGAAAGTTCCCCCACCCATTGCTCTCAGTGTAGTTTTTAACAGCCCATTGTACTGTTCGATTTTCCCAGAGGCTGGTGCATGGTAGGGGATGTGATATACCCACTCAATGCCATGCTCTTTGGCCCAAGTGTCTATAAGGTTATTCCGGAAATGAGTCCCATTGTCTGATTCAATTCTCTCTGGGGTGCCGTGTCACCACAAAATCTGTTTCTCAAGGCCCAGGATAGTGTTCCGGGCAGTGGCATGGGGCACAGCGTATGTTTCCAGCCATCCGGTGGTTGCTTCCACCATGGTAAGCACATGGTGCTTGCCTTGGCGGGTTGGTGGGAGTGTGATATAATCAATCTGCCAGGCCTCCCCATATTTATACTTCAGCCATCGTCCTCCATACCAAAGAGGCTTTAACCGTTTGGCTTGTTTAATTGCAGCACATGTTTCACACTCATGAATAACCCAGGCAATAGTGTCCATTGTTAAGTCCACCCCTCGATCATGGGCCCATCTATATGTTGCATCTCTGCCCTGATGGCCTGAAGTGTCATGGGCCCACCGGGCCAAAAATAATTCACCTTTATGTTGCCAATCTAAGTCCATCTGAGCCACTTCAATCTTAGCAGCTTTATCCACTTGTTGGTTGTTCTGGTGTTCCTCAGTGGCCCGACTCTTGGGTACATGGGCGTCTACATGGCGTACCTTCACCACCAGGTTCTCCACCCAAGCAGAGATATTTTGCCACAATGCAACAGCCCAGATGGGTTTACCTCTGTGTTGCCGGTTGCTCTGCTTCCATTGCTGCAACCACCGCCACAGGGCATTTGCCACCATCCATGAGTCAGTATAGAGATAAAGTACTGGCCACTTTTCTCATTCAGCAATGTCCAGGGCCAGCTGGATGGCTTTCACCTCGGCAAACTGACTTGATTCACCCTCTCCTTCAGCAGTTTCTGCAACTTGTCGTTGAGGACTCCATATGGCTGCCTTCCATCTCCGATGCTTTCCCACGATACGGCAGGACCCATCAGTAAACAAGGCATACTGCCTTTCACTTTCTGACAGTTTATTATATGGTGGGGCCTCTTCAGCATGCATCACCTCCTCCTCTGGTGACATTCCGAAATCTTTGCCCTCTGGCCAGTCCATGATGAGTTCTAGAATGCCTGGACAACTGGGATTTCCTGTTCGAGCTCGTTGTGTAATTAGTGCAGCCCATTTACTCCATGTCGCATCGGTCGCATGATGTGTAGAGGAGACCCTGCCTTTGAACATCCAGCCCAGCACGGGCAACCGGGGTGCCAGGAGGAGCTGTGCTTCAGTGCCAATCACCTCCAGAGCAGCTCGAACCCCTTCATAGGCTGCCAGTATCTCTTTCTCAGTTGGGGTATAGCTGGCCTCAGATCCTTTGTATCCCCGACTCCAAAAGCCAAGGGGTCGACCTCGAGTCTCCCATGGAGCTTTCTGCCAGAGGCTCCAGGTAGGACCGTTCTCCCCAGCTGCGGTGTACAGTACATTTTTTACATCTGGCCCAGTCCGGACTGGTCCAAGGGCTACTGCATGAACTATCTCACGTTTAATTTGCTCAAAGGCTTGTTGTTGCTCAGGGCCCCATCTAAAATCATTCTTCTTCCAGGTCACATGATAGAGAGGGCTTACAATCGAACTGTAATTTGGGATGTGCATTCTCCAGAACCCCACAGCACCCAAGAAAGCTTGTGTTTCTTTCTTATTAGTTGGTGGAGACAGTGCTGTTATTTTGTTGATCACATCTGTGGGGATCTGGCGACGTCCATCTTGCCATTTTATTCCCAAAAATTGAATCTCCTGTGCAGGTCCCTTGACCTTACTCCGTTTTATGGCAAAACCAGCTTTCAGCAGGATTTGGATTATTTCCCTCCCTTTTTCAAAGACTTCTTTTGCTGTATCACCCCAGACAATAATGTCATCAATGTATTGTAGGTGTTCTGGAGCTTGCCCCTGTTCCAGTGCATTCTGGATCAGTCCATGGCAGATGGTAGGGCTCTGTTTCCACCCCTGGGGCAGTCGGTTCCAAGTGTACTGGACGCCCCTCCAAGTAAAAGCAAACTGTGGCCTGCACTCTGCTGCCAAAGGAATTGAGAAGAATGCATTGGCAATATCAATCGTGGCATACCACTTGGCTGCCTTTGACTCCAGTTCATACTGCAGTTCTAGCATGCCCAGTACGGCAGCACTCAATGGTGGTGTGACTTCATTCAGGCCACGATAGTCTACTGTTAGTCTCCACTCTCCGTTAGACTTTCGCACTGGCCATATGGGGCTATTAAAGGGTGAGCGGGTCCTGCTGATCACTCCCTGACTCTCCAGTCTATGGATCAGCTTATGGATGGGAATCAGGGAGTCTCGGTTGGTGCGATACTGCCACCGGTGCACTGTTGTGGTTGCGATTGGCACTTGTTGTTCTTCGACCTTCAGCAACCCCACAACAGAAGGATCCTCTGAGAGACCAGGCAAGGTGGACAGCTGCTCATTTTCCTCAGTCTCCAAAGCAGCAATACCAAAAGCCCATCGGTACCCTTTTGGGTCTTTGAAGTACCCTCTCCTGAGGTAATCTGTGCCGAGGATGCATGGAGCCCCTGGACCAGTCACAATGGGGTGCTTTTGCCGTTTCCTTCCGGTCAGGCTGATCTCAGCCTCCAGTACAGTCAACTCTTGGGATCCTCCTGTCACTCCAGAAATATAGATGGGTTCCATCCCTTGACAGCTTGACAACATCAGGGTACACTGTGCACCGGTATCTACTAGAGCCTTACACTCCTGTGGGACTGATGTGCCAGGCCATCTGATCCACACAGTCCTGTAAATCCGATTGTCCTCTACCTCCACCTGGCTGGAGGCAGGGCCCCTCTAACAGTCATCACAACGTTGGACACCTAAGTTGTGTTGAAAGGGATTATTCTTCGTTATCACAGGAGCTGGAGTAAAATCAGCTCTTCCGCTCCATCTGGGAACCTGCTCACCAGAGACTGAAGCCGCAGCTCTCATGGGATGATCAGCCTTGACCCTTGTTCCTATTTTCAATTCACGCACCCGTTCCTCCAAAGCTGAAGTAGGTTTTCCATCCCACTTCGTCATGTCTTCTCCATGATCCCGCAGGTAAAACCATAGGGTGGCCCGTGGTGTTTGCCTTCTATATCTTCTCTCTCGAACAATAGGACGTCTTTTGTTAACAGCTGAGACGTGTGTTGGTACACGTGAGGAGCTGGATAAATCAGATAGATCGTCCCTCAATTGTTTGAGATCCTGGGACAGTTTTTCCACAGCTGAGATGATGGAAGGGGTGAGATTGTCTTCGAACTCTCGGAGTTTATGAATCATTTCATCCACTGTTAGTGGTATTACGCCATTCCAGGTTACTGTTGCCAATGAATGGGCATACGATGCTGTGCATTCCGTGTAAATTTTCGCCACGAGTCGTGTACATTCAACTTCATCTGGGTCTATGAGTATATCTCTGTTATTTGGTTTGATGTGATAGATCATCTCTACGATGGCTGATTCCCTCAGAGACTGGATGCCTTTGTCTAAAGTAGTCCACTTGGCTGAACGACTCATAACATCGTCCTTGTATGGAAACCTTTCTTTCACAGCTGCCAAGAGCTGCCTCCAAACACTGAGGGACTTTTTCTCTCTTGCAATTGCTTTGTCAACTCCCCCTTCTCTAGCAAGTGATCCCAGCTGCTTGGCTTCCGTACCTCCTAGTTCGTGACCATCGGCCCCATTGTCCCAGCATCGGAGCAACCAGGTGATGATGTGCTCCCCTGGTTGACGGGTAAAATCTTTTCGCATATTCCATAGCTCAGTTGAGGTCCGAGGTTGAGAAGTCATCTCTTCTTCTTCATCATGTGATGATGACTCCTGATCAGATGGTGGCCCGGGTGGTGAATACATTGTTTCTTCATCTTCCTTCACCCTTCTTGCCTCTTTTTTGCTTTTTCTCTTGCGTACAGGGGCAACCGATATTGGTACGAATTGGTTCTCTGGTTTAGCTGCAGTGATTGCCACTGTGGTTTGAGTAGCAACAGTACTTGTCGCTAGGGGTGGTGTAGCTGCTGTGCTTGGAGCTGGGGTAGTTTTGCTGTCTGTTGCAGTCGAAGTTTGAGTAGCTGCTGTACTTGTCGCTGGGGGTGGTGTAGCTGCTGTGCTCGGAGCTGGAGTAGCTGCGCTGTCTGTTGCTTCGCCCTTAGATCCAGGGACATTTTTTTCCTTTTGAAGGTGCTGGATAGTGTTGAACAAGGCCCTGTAAGCATAGGCCAAGCCCCAGCACGTTGACATGATTTGTCCCTCTCTGGTATGACCAGGATGACAACACACCTCATTTAAGTGTTTTACTAATTCTTCTGGCTTTTGCACTTGTTCAGTGGTGAAATTCCAAAACACTGGAGGGGCCCACTGACCTAGATACTTGCCCATACTATCCCACACACCCTGCCACTCATGGCTGTCCAGCCTCGGGGAAAATCTCTCGGCCCCCTATATTGTCGTTAACCCCAGACAAGACCCAAACCCGACTCTGCTTAACTCTTGAGATCAGAGGTAATGATTGTGGACAAAACGCACTCTGTATGCGTGCCAACATGGTGACCCCCATCACAACCAGCAAACAGGTCTCAACAATATTAAAAGGCCATTCAAAAACTTCAGAACTCTCAAATGATGCTGCTGTGCTTGCTGGCTCTCTCACCATCAGCTTCCCTTTTTCTGAGTCCAGATCTTCCTCCTCTGCCTTGCTGGGAAATGCTGCGTGGTCTCCTGCATCCTCCTGGGGATCAGGCTCACGGGGCTCGGCGGGCTGCTGCTAGGGAATGCTCTCGGCCGGCGCGTGGCTGGGCTCGGCCGTGGGGCTCGGCTTCTCCGCCGCCTCATCCCACTGCTCGGCAGCCGACTCCTTCCTGGCCTCCAGCCCCGCTCCCGCTGTTGTTTGGTCCCCGGGGCCGCTCTTCCAGGCCGCTTCGGCCGCCGCCGGCTCCTGGGGCCGCTCTCCCTCAGCTCTCCGCAGCCTCACGAAGACGGAGGCGAGGACGAGGGCCAGGACAGTGAAGAGCAGCGGGACGGCCAGGTACAAGTCCACGGCCACGTCCAACCTGCCCTGCGGCTGGAGCCCCCCCGTATTACAAGCCATTACCATAAAATACAATGAAACAAGAACCTTAGCCCAAGGCCCACACTTGATAAACACTAACACAGCAAATACCGGCTCTAAGTAAGCTACAGCATACTGAAACTGTGATATCAAGAGAAACAACTTTGAGAGCCAATAAATCAGCATTGTGCCTTGGTCAGATCTGTTGTTATCTCAACCCTTCTTACCCCACGTTGGGCGCCAAAAAGAACTGTCGTGATTTAAGCCCAGGCTGTAAATTAGAACCATGCAGTTTCTACTCCCCCCCCCGCCCCCCGAGGGATAGGGAGGAGACTTGAAAGAATGTAACTCCCACGGGATGAGATAAAAACAGTCCAGTAACTAAGGTATAACACAAATCACTACTGCTACCACCAATAATAATAATGATAAAGGAAATAACAAGGGAAGAGAATATGATACTGCCCGCCTGAAAAGAGCCCGACAGAGAAGAGAACATTCCCTTCCTGGTAAATCCCAGTTACATCCCCGGGCATGACATGCTGTGGTATGGAATACCTCTTTGGCCAGTTTGGGTCAGGTGTCCTGTCCCTGCTTCTTCCCGGCTTCTCTTCCTCCCTGGCAGAACTTGAGACTCACAGAGTCCTTGGTCAGGGTAAACATTCTGACCAGCAACTGAAAACATCGGCTTTATCAGTATTATTCCCAGGCCGAAAGTCAAAACCACAGCGCTGCACCAGCTACTAAGAAGGAGAAAAAATGACTGCTGCTGCTCAACCCAGGACAATACCTTATTCGCAAAGCAGCAAGGTTTCTTGTTTGGAGATGGCTAGGGTTAGAGTTATGGTTGTTTAGAATGATTGCTGTTCGGTTTTGGTTAGGTCTTTTGTTTGTTTTATTTTGTTTGCTTGTCTGGGTTTTTAGTGTGTGTGTTTTTGGTTTTGGTGGTGGTGGTGGTTTTTTTGTTGTTTGGGTTTTTGTTGTTTTGGTTTTTTTAAGGTGAGCTAGTAAGGATAAACCAAGTATGAGTCAAAAAATACTGCTATGTAATTTATACATCCACTCTCCACATTTCTAAAATCAAGCCTAGAGTTCACAGGCGTATTCCTGAGGAACATGAATTTCAGCAGATTTCAGTCAGGACATGTGACATAAACTGAAGCTAGGTATCAGTATTTTCAAGTATTGTATTATTTTGGTTGCAGATAGGAGTGTGTTCTTCACCTTCGAGTAAGTCTAGGACAGTAGTTACGATAGAGATTCATGTTAAGAATGACTGCAGAATGGATAGCTGATGGGCTCATCATCTTTGATATGATAGGTGCAGATATCAGGTGATGTGAATGGTTTCCACTTAAGTCAAATAATGATTATTTCCTATTGTTCTGTTCAAAGGAAGGGTTAAGTTCAGGGATGTGCTTGGGTAAGTTGGGGGTTGTGAAGACTTTACTAATAACGTTTTCAATCAAACTGACAGACAAAAACTGAGACCATCTCTCATGCATCTGAAATGTCATTTTTCTGATGAAAATTATATATAAAGAGTTATATATTTTCAAGTGGGCTTGCCTGTTTAGGTTTCAGAAATTTTGAACTTTCAGAGTATGATCTTTCCTCATTTCATCATGTCTTCAGATTTTATCAGAGGTGGATGTGACAGTTCAGCTTATTCTTGATGTTTCATTTAGCAGTAGTTTCTTAAAGTTTCTCATTTTATGGATAGGTGAGGATTTTAGATAGAAAAGATTATAATGATGGCATTTTTTTTTTTCCTGGTCCAGCATTAATAGATACGTATATTTCATTTTTAATTTTGAGGAGTATTTGTTTGCAAAGTGCCAAGTAGCACGTACTTAATCGAGGACTTTTCAGTCTCTTGTGCTCTGCCGGTGAGGAGGGCACAAGAAACCAAGAGGGAGCAGAGACAGGACACCTGATACAAACTAGCCAAAGGGGTATCCAGTACCGCAGCACTTCATGCCCAGTATATAAGCCGGGGGGAGTCACATGGAAGGGATCGATCACTGCTCAGAGACAGGTGGGTTGTCAGTCAGCTGGTGGTAAGCAGTTGTATTGTGCATCGCCATGACAGACAGGCTCTAACAACATGTGTGATGCAGTGGTGCATACACTTCTTCCTGATGAAGCATGGCTCTACCACTTTTGTCTCCCATGTTAGAGTTCTAAGCATCAGTTTATAAGGCAGGAATATGCTCTATTCCCATGAAATAATTAAATTTTCCTTGGACTGAAAAGGTAAACAAGAAGGGACTTTATGATTTGGTGGCTGGGATATCAGTGTGGAGACAGGTGTATGGATCTCTACCTGCAGCTTCCATGAATATAAAATACTCAGATTTTTTAGGGAGCAGGAGCTGTGAATCCCTGTACTTCCTCTGCCTTCCAATATTACCATCCTAACCAGCAGACCATGGAGTGTTCTTTCTTTCACCCATAATTTCATGCAAACTAGAAAGAAGAAATTGAAGTAATCATGTCATGTAAACTTTGTCTTCATAGTTTGAGCAATCATCTGTGAATTGGACTGTAAAAGAAACCCTGGCTCTCCAACATTCTGAGGAAGTATTCCCAGCAGTATTTTGTTAAGATACAGATGGTATATGGCTGTGTTTTTGTAAAGTTTAAGTAGGCCTGAGAATGCCCACCACAATAGAGCTTGCTTACAGAATAGTTAAAGTTATCTACTTCATGAATCCTTGCAAGACATAGACATGTTAGACTGTTCATTGCTATTGCAGTGCAGGCAGTGTTACCATGCTGAGTAGCAGGCTTTTTTAGAGCCTTAGTGATAAAATTATAGGGACCCTTGCCCCTGCAGGAATTTGGCAGCACTTGACAGGAACTAAAAGGCAAAGAGTTTAAGAACTGAGGTGGTGGCTGGAGAGACAGATAACTTTTTTTTCTTTTTTTTATCTAACTACTTCTACCTCCTACCCCTTAGTATCTCTATAGTAGTAATAAGTCTAATCCTAGATAAGGCTGATGTTTCAAACTGTTTCAGAATTTCTTAAAGAAATAAAACCCAGTAAAAAATAAGAACTACAATTTAGCTTGAATTTACTGGAAATATAACACTTTTTTGTTTAGTTTTTTTGTTTGTTTGTTTGTTTTAAGCTAACATAAATATATGTAAGTAAAGAATTGTCATACATTTTGTGTTAAACCTATTTCAGCCTCTACAGGAGCTACCAAACACATTTATAATAAAACAAGGAAATCGGAAACAGCTGATGTCTTATTTAGCGGATGCCAGTGAAGAACCCCAGTATCAAAATTTATAGCTTTGATTATGTTAAGGTAATTATGGAGACGTCTTGAAACAGTGATTACACATTGAAAAGATGAGTCAAACAAATTAAAAAGTTAAAAAAGATGCAGTAGGGAGACATAACATACCTGTTCTCTTCATTTCAGCCTCAGTTTCTGGTCATTTGTTTGATGTGTTAAATAAGGAATATGTTTTCTACTTCCCCTACTGATTAAATGCAGATGTAATAAAGACATTTCTAGTGCTTCATGTACATCTATCATGGTATCATTTGGCATGCTATCAATGGAAGAAGAAAATATCAAACAACTGAAGTCATTATGCTTCAGTATTACAAGGTGGAATAAATATGCTCACAAGAAGGTTTGTTTCTAGAGTACAGAAGCATGTGAATTAAATTCCGGATGTAGAGGTGTTTCTGAAAAAAGCATAGTCTGAAACAGCAGAAGCATCTCCTGACCTATTTGAAGTCAGAGGCTGGAGTTTGGCATCTATTAGTAAACATAAGAGGATGTCCTGGAGTTAAACTCTATAATAATAAAACAAAACATGTATAGTAGAATTCTCTTGCCTTTAACATAAAAATGCAATGCTAGTGATTAAGTGAGGCTGATGTTTAGTATTAACAAAAATATCTGGTTTATTCATTAACATAATTTGAGATTTCTCAAACTTAAGTGTTTTAATGTATATTTATAGCTGTAAGTACTTATATTTTGAAAATTTCTGTCAAGATGTAGAACTCTGAAAAGTTAACATTGTTTACCTTCAGAAGTTGAAAATACATTCCTTTCTAAGGAAGTGTCCATGTAAGAAATAATAAAGGAAGCATTTTATATCTTATAACATGCAGGCAAAATCTCCAAAGAAACTCTGCAAAATGTTGTTTGTTTATGGTGCTGGGATTTTGGTTTTGTTTTTTGTTTTTGTTTTTTTTTTTTAAGCAAATACATTTATGGTGTTGGAGATGTTGAAGGTTTTGCTCACAGATTTGTATTTTTAAGAAGGAAGCCAACTTTTTCTCACTGTCAATATTGTGCATTGCAGACTGTGAAAATCAAAAGATCTGATTTTCCAGAGCGATTCAATTGACATTTCCTTTCCACACTCTAGACTTCCAAAATGTTAAGAGTATTGATTAAACATCTGGTATTTTGGTAGGTTTCCCATATCTTTAAAAGAACAGCTCTCAAACGGTTTGGAGACTCCAAAAGCTCAAAAGAGGAGTGTGCTGGTTTTCATTTTAGTGCAATTGAACAGATTTTGGGGGGGAGGAAGGAGGGAACTCACAAAAAGTTTTATGTATGTTGCACTGTATAGATGTATGTATATAAATGAAATAATACTCCAAGTGGCATCTCCTTTCATTCCAGATTGCCATTCTTTTACTAATTTCCTCTGACTAAAAGGGGAAGATTTTTTTTGTCATCTGAGGAAATGGCAACAGTAATTATAAATACGTCCATAATTTGATGCCATTATCTAAAAGGTCACTTAATAGATTAGGTTCATGGCTGTGTAACTGTTCTTCTGTCTCTAAGCTTAGCCAATAATAGACACCAACAAAAAACTAAAGAAAAGGGGCCAGTGTAGAGTCATCCTTTCATTGTTATACCCTCCCAGCTTACAACAATCAGTGATACAGAAACGCCTTGAGCCAGAAGTACTGTCTCACTTATTAATGGAATTATACTCCATGAACCTGTTTAATCTATTTTTGTGTGCATTTATCCTTTTGACTTCCATTTTATCCTGTGGCAGTGAGTTTCACAGTAAGAGTAGGCACTGTATGGAAATGTGTTCTGACTTATTTTAAGTCTGCTGCCTGCTTATTTTCTGGGGTGTTCCTTCATTCTTGTGTGTTGCAAAACGGAAAATAATTGTTTCCTTTTCACTTTCTGCACATATTAATGTTTTTGTAGCCCTCTCTCATTAGCTATCTCTTTTCCAAATTAACAAATTCTTCATAGGTTTGTATGGTATGCAAACACATTTTAAACTTTCTTGTTGGCAGACTTAGTGACCCTTCAATTTCTACAGGAACTTTCATTTTTTATGCATCTATATGTATTTTTAGTTTGTTCTTTTAAACAAGAATTTAGAAGAAAATGAGAAGGTAAGGAGTAGAGCAAAAAAGGGAAGGCTCTACCAACTTCTGCTTTTTGCTCTTCCACGTGATTTCTTTTTAATTATTATTTTTTCTTTCTGGAAGGTAGATTGTTGGGTGAATCCTGCAAATATTTACATGAATTAAAAATACAAAATAAAAGACAAAAGGTGTAAGCTAAACAAAATTGTTTGGAATTCTCTGTCATGAGTAGACTGAATTTTATTGCTATTGCAATGAAATTCTTTTTCTGGTTTTTAAAAAAAAAAGAAAAAGCTGTTTCAAATTGGCTTCAGTGGGGCAGATCTCAGTCTGGGAGCATAAACGTTTAGGTTTCTACCGTTGCAAATCAGTTGAATAAAATTGGAAGAATGTTTAAGTTGCTGATATGCTACTGCTGCTTTATTGTCATCATTCTGATTTATCCGTTGTATCTCATGGTTTGGATGGTAGATAGCTTAATTGAATTAGGTGATGCAATCTAACCAAGGATCCTCAGAGAAGGAAAAACTAAATTTTCTGTTTTATTTTATTATGAAAGGAGAAAAATTCTCATCAGAATAAAAAATTTCAAGTTTTAGGTTATAATCTAATAAATTCTAAGGTTATTACCACAGTCTTGTGTTCTCAAGAAGGGAGGTAAAATATTCCACCCTGTAAAAAATTCCCACTCCCCTTGAATGTTTAGCATCCATTTACCATGCTTTCTCTGCTGTTACACGTGTAACTTCATTTATGGACGAAAGCCACCACTGCAATATTCTTCAGCAGCTCTTAAAGTCTGAGGGCTGCATGAATTTCAAAACCGATATATCTCATATGTATAAGTGCCAAGCCTCAATTTTTAACTCAAAATTCATTTCTCAACAAACCTTTAACCAGTCAGCCATCAGCTGTCTGGTTTCCATCTCAGCATACAGGTCAGGACTTACTGTCAGCATATAGTAAAAGGACAGGTCAGATACATGAGCTATACTGCTACAGATACAAACTTGTCTCTCTTCTTTTTTGGCCAGTGTAGCTGAATAGCCAGTAATGGAATCAGCTTTCAAGATGGGCAACGAAAGCATGAAACTCAGATTGAGACTTAGTTATTCAATAGGATTTCTTTTTCTTTTTTTTTTTTTTACTCTCTGAGTCGGCACCATGAAATGTGAGACAGGGAGGAAGCAGAAGCTTGAAGAAATTGGGTAACAAGGTAATTGTTATACTGCTAATGATCTTAGCATTGCTTATGGGATTAGGAAGACCAGCTATATTAATGAGAGCTAGTTAAAAATATTTACTGTGATAATTTTCCATCCAAAATTATACTTTTGTTGAAACCAAAATGTTCTTTTTCCAAAATAAAATATCTTAGTTTAACCAATAATTTTAATATGAAAAGTCAAAGTAAATAATTTTGGGCTTTTTTCCTGATGAAAATACATGATTTTGACTTTACATCTTGAATGTCTTCTCATTGTGCAGATATTTTAAAATTTATATCTACACAATTATACCATTATGTCCATTGCAATTGTAACTATTTAGTAAATCCACTGCAGTTGCAACTTCAGTGACATTATCACAGGGATAAAGGTGTCTTGCTGAGTTCATGAAAAATTGATGATCTGAGACACAAAAACTATTCCCAAAAAGGCAGGTGTGTCTTTTTGAAGTCTATGTATTTATTCCTTATTTGTTACAATTTTGCATTCTTTTGAAGAAGACATTGGTAAAATGTTGCTAATTTATGTGGAGTAAAATGAGCATATATTTTAAAGAAGGATGAATTGTTTCTGACAGAATTTAGCAGTGATAGCACTGCTGAAATGGCTTATGTTAAGTAATCATTTTAGTTTTTCAGGGTTGATTCCAAAGCTCATTAATTTTTTTCGTTGTCTTCAAGAGAGAGGTTTTGATTGAGTTCTCACTGAAGAGAGGCTGAAAGCAAGAATTCTGGGATCTCAATTTTCAGCAGAGTTTTGATTTTTTGCCTACTTAATTCCAACTCATTTGTCTCTTCTAGGTCCTGAATTCTAGAAAAGGTAAGAGAAAATGACTCAGCTTAGTAGAGAAAGTGTTTAAGACAGTTAAGAGAAATTTGAAGTATTATTAGTACCAGTGGGCTATTCTGTTGTTCCTTCAATTTCACTCCAAGAACTAAATGGATCCTTCAAAATCTGGCTAACTACCAAGAACACAATCAAACATCTGTGCACCAGATGCAAAGAGCATTATGTCCAGCTGTGTTACTGCAGCTACATCTGCAGAACACCACATATGTCAACTGCTGTGGCCACAAGGTTTTTGGAATACTATCTATAGGAGTGAAAGCTTGCAGCAGTAGTAGAAGAAGAGGGTATCTTGCTTTCTACTTTTTCTGTTTTCTTTTACATCTCTACATTTCTTAACTTAGTTACTTGTAAGTTTGAATTAATGGAGGAAAATAGCATGTGATTTCTCACCAGTGGAGACCCAATCTCAAGTTGTAATAAGTGAAAGAAAAAAAAATTCATCTTATCCTGTATTTTCATTTCTAAGTTGAACTTTGCCCTTGCAAAATACTTATAAGTATTCAGAAAAATAGTCTTTCCTCTCTTTGGAGCAGGTGAAGTCCTGTATGTTAGATGAGGAAAATTAAGGAGAACATTTCTTGCAGATACACTAGAGCAAACTTCCAGAAGAATCTGAGAATTTCTGTTTGACTTGCTGAAGCAGTAAGTTTTTATCAGTAGGATATACTGATAAAATGAATAAAGTAGCAAGGTTGTGTCATTCAGTGCAAGATTTATTTTATGTATTTCCCTTTTTTTCCATTCCCTTCAAGAACCTGTTGCAATTGTCATAACAGTATGGGAAAAAATGTTTTATCTGTAGATCTTTGATTTTTCCTTCCTAACAGCCTTAATAGAAAAAGCAATAGCAAGATGGCAAAACGAAGTGAAAATTATTTTTTTTTTTTTCTCAAAAAGGAGCAGAGGCAGCATTTGTTGAATGTAGATTAGTAACAGTGGCTATTCTTTTGAGCTGCAACATTCCTGTAGGGAAGCTTTTTTTGTTTGTTTTTGTTTTTTTTTTTTCAATTACATCTATAATACTCACAAACAAAACAAAGTGCTAATTTCACACTGCTGAATGCATAAACCAATTTTTATACTACTGTGTTTGCATGTCTAACTTAGCTTGTGTATTTGTAGTTTAAAATGTCTCATATTTTTTAGGGGTAGAGCTACGAACAGTTTCCAACTTAGATTTTATTTTTTTTTTTTCTCAAGAAAAAAGTGCTACAGTAGTACTTGATTTACTTTTTCAGTTTTGTGTTGTGGGATCATTCTGTTCAAAGTTCTTCAATACATACATTCTGTCAATTGTGTTCCAAA
The DNA here is from genome assembly GCF_963264785.1 of Psittacula echo. Classification (NCBI taxonomy): domain Eukaryota; kingdom Metazoa; phylum Chordata; class Aves; order Psittaciformes; family Psittacidae; genus Psittacula; species Psittacula echo. The sequence continues at coordinate 33,406,203 of NC_137739.1, forward strand.
CTGTGATTTTATTGAATACAGTGATACATCTTCATGCTTTGACCACATACAAGAGGTAGATATTGCTTTTGCAAATTCAAAAGAATTATTATCTGGTTCAGTGAAAGCTGTCCTTGCCCATGGCAGGGAGGCTGGAACCAAATGACCTTTAAGGTTCTTTCCAACCCAGACCCTTTTATGATTCTGTGATTCTATCATGATTTTATGCATACAGAGAAGATGCATTCAAGCAGGTTTAATCAAAACCATCTAATACAATGCCACCATGTTATGAAAAAAAGAGCAGAGATTTGCAAGGAAAAATAAACATAAACCCAAAATGTTTCACTTAATGTCTACTAGTAGCTGATTATTTATACAGCTGCAAATACTAACTGCATCTTACATAAAATTCCTTTTAGCTTTGATTCAGTGTTCTCTCTGTTTATTTTTGAACCTTCTTCTTCTGTATCCTGCTCTTCCAGTAGTAATAGCTGGATTTCAGATGCATTTTGCCCTGCATATTTGCATCTTCTGACACTGTCAAGAACAGAACAGTGTTGTAGTAGCAGGAGACATAAACAAGATAAAGTACATTTATTTTCTCTAACTTAGATCATAGTGTTATCTAGGCTCTGAACCTAGTTTGTATCCAGATAATAATGGGAGGCAAGATGAAACATTTTTGAAATCATTCCAGGCCTTTTAATAGCACGTATCTCTTCTCATAAGAAATGTTTTTCTAACTTAGTGAACATTTTCTCTCCGAATATGGGGTTTCCACTTTGCTAGTAACCAACTCATATTAAAGCTGTTAGCTGCTTTTCTTCTGGCTTGTGCACTAACGTATCTGGAACCAGAATATAAGATACAAATTGTACTGAATATTAGAGATCATAAAAAGTAATAACAATGCCAGGTACAGCTGGAGAAACATAGAAAACAAAAGAGTATAAGAAGCTCTTTTCATGGGTTGTAAAATAGACAAAAGAAATCTGAAGCAGTTAACTGTTCAGAGGAGGTTCTAATTGCAGTTGTTCTCTATTCTGTATTAAAATCTATTTTCTCCTAATCTTTGAAAAAAAAAAAATCATGATTATTCAAAACTTTAACAGATGTAGAATTTGTTTGAAAGTATTTAGTAGATGTTAGAAATCCTTTTTTTTTGTGACTCTAATTGTTATCATAAGTAAAATTACCTTGGTAGCAGAACTGAACTCCTGTAAATAATTTTGATTAATTCTTGTTAAAGTAGTCAGGAGTGCTGTATCTTAAGGTCTGTGATTTACTTTGTTAGCACAGCCTTGCCTGAAATTTCAAGTTGGTGGTATTTGTTACTATTGTAATCAAATAGGCCACCAAAACTTTATTGATAGGCAAAGGTGAATATGATAGGTGTCTTCAAGTCTTTGGGTACAGTTCCTGGAGTACCTATGATAAGCTAGCCTTCTTTTAATATTTTTCTTAATTTTGTTCATAGATGTTAACAGGCAACTCTGAACCCATTTATAGAGAGAGGTAAAATTTTCATTCAAATTACCGTATTTAGTGCAAAGCAGATGGGTGGGTAGAAAACAAGCTCTCATAGCAGTAATAGCATGGGGGACAAATAAATTGTATGTCAAGACAGTGAGGTGTAGGTCTGTCTTTGTTCTTTTCACTGTTTACAGGACTTGTCACTAGACATTATTCTGAGTCCTCCTCATGAACATTACTTTTTTTTTCTCACTTTCATTATTCTGTACAGATGTAAATTGAAATTGTTGAAGGTCCTTTTTATCTTTTTTGTGCTCTAGAAGTATGAGGGTTTTTCCTCATCCTTTTGAAACCCAGGAGTGGTCTAAGCTGTCCTGGGTTCAGCAGCAGAAATACTTGCTGCTAAAAGTGTTCATTGATAAATCACGAGCTATACAGTTGCCTACAAGTTGTTATGAGCTCTACCGTGATCTTACACTGAGAGAAAAGGCAGAGGTTTAGGAAAGCATCATTAACTCCCTTGCAGAACAATTATGAACAGTCTCCAGGATGTTTGTTTGGTTTTACCTACAGTTTTTGTTGGTTTTTTTTTTTTTTTTTTCTGATGGCTTTTTTTGTTTGTTTGTTGGGGTCTTTTTAAACACTGATGTTGCTCACCTTACTTTGAAAGATTCTAAAACTATGATTTTCCTCAAGTCTGTACCCTCTCACAACTTGGCTAAGGGTCATAGTGGTAAAATTTTCTAATCCAAAATGCTTGTAGATAGAATGAAAATATTTTTCAGAATTTTGTAATAGTTTTAAATTATTTAGTGTTTGGGTGCCGCCATTTGTGTAATGAAGTCCATGATACAGTTCCTTTGAAGGAGAAAAAAAAATATTTAAAATTCATAATAAGAAATGAGAAAGAATATCACCTAGAAGATTTCCTTTAAGATATTACAACAATTTTGTCATGAGTTTGGATGATGAGGAATATTCACTCATGAATTTTACTTGGCTATTCTTTAAAAATAGTAATTAGCTATTGTTCAGGAAGTTGAGTAAATTCTTGGTGTTTTCTCTGTCAATGGGTATTCTGTGCCATGTTTTCTTCTTCAGATTGTCAGTTATCTTGATCATCTTGTCCAGACTGGAAGGGGATTTTGAGTGTTTCAAACAATTTCCACATGTGAAATATCCATGTCTAAGGGTCATAAATCTGTTAACAGGACTCTTTTCAGAGTGAGGAATTGTCTAGCTTACCTTAGTTCAAAACTTTATAATGACCCCTTGTTTTTCATAATTAGGACTAGTATACCATTGTCATTTATCTGTTATTTTTTCTGATAGAATTGTTGAAAGATGATGTGCTAGCTTCAGATATAAAAATACGAAATTTGAAACCAAAGATCATAGAGGCCTTCTAGTGCTTGCATTTTCTGACCTTTCACTTTCGTATGGCTTTTTTTTTTAAGAAAGAGCAAGTTTTATGCAATTTCCATTTTCTTTTGCTAGGGTAAGTTTCATATGACCAGAATTTATTTATTTACCACTTGTGGAAGTGATTATAGTCTACATCTTCCAAAATAAAACATGTTAAAATTTAATAAAAATAATGCAATTTCAAATTTATCATTATTGTACTTTTCCTGCTGTAGAGCTATTAGTCAAGCTGCTAAGTCATGAATAATGCTTCTCCTTCTTTTTTCTACTTGTGATTTGTAACTTGTTCACAGTATCATGAACATGTTTAATTTCATTTTCTTCCTTTCCTGTTCTGGCAATCTGAGCCCTGCAAACAAAATAACAGAGATGTATTCTGTGTGTTATATGCCATTGTCAATGGACAGCGTAAGCAACACGTTGTGCTATTACTATAATTCAGCCACAGGACACACAATTGAATGTAGTGGGATTACGCAAGTAGTTCAAGCTAGCAGTGTTCTTTCTGAACTGTTTTTACAGGTAGTCATTTTGCCACAGGAGTTGTTTTTCATATTAAGTAACATGCTTTTCTAAGAGTCTGTATACAGTGTTTTACATAATAACTGATAGAGGTCACTTACCAGAAGTTCTTTGTGTCTAATACATTAGTGTCATCCTGTTGTGAGCATGGGAATTCTATTTTAAATTGCGGTACATGTTTCTCCTTGTCTTTGCTGCATCTATTTTTGGCTATGCTGTAGCACTGTGATCTGCTATGATTAACATCATGCCCTTGTAATCCAACATTCTTGCTATACGTATGATATTTTCCTATAACACATTTCATAGAAGGGCAAGTTCTACTTTGTAGAGAGCATCACTTATTCAGAACTGGAAAAAATTATTTATTTGGTCAAAGGTTCCAAGGTCTTCAGTGAAGGGCAGATAATTTCTTAGCATCTGAATCTTTTTGATGCAAAGTTTTGATGCAAAAATAATTATGGATTATTGCTATGCTTTTATTTATGTATTCAGGTTTAGTTTATTTTTTCTTACAAAACCAGTGAGTAATAAAATACTACATATTATAGGAATAAAGATTTAACTCAACATATTCTGTCATTTTAAAGCAATAGCAAATTGTTCACTTGCAGCCTAGCAGAGACTAGATGTCATTGCTCTCTAATGAAAGCTAGATACACTAGCCAGTGTAGACTGTGTTGATTTTTTCAGTGCAGTTCTTGACAGATTTAAAAAGAGAAAGCCACAGTGACAGCCATAGTGAAGCCATTGTGCAATCATTTAGCTTAAGCAGTTCCTCTTTCTCCTCAGTTACTTCTTTGTTTCTTTTCTTCCTTTTCTAATCTAGATCAGTTCCCTGATCCACCTCAAAGCAGCCTCAAAAATAGTTTAGCACTACAGCTAGGAAGTGGAACAGTTGTACAACAACTGTTGTGCGTAGGAACTATTTCAGTCGTTTTTACTACCATCAGCTTTGCATTGTCAAACTATGTCCTCAGCCATGAAGAGTATATGAGCAAATACGAAGTTAACTGAATAGAGTGGAATTGAGAGAAGCATTTCTTAATTTTTCAGTAAATAAAAAGTGTTGCATTTTGTATACAGATCAAGTGTAATTTTAAAGGAAGTTAAATTAATGATTTATTTTTTAATCTTGCGTCATTGTTTCAGTGCTATTTGAATGTGCCTTATAACAATAAGAATATATATTCTTCTAATAATAAATCAAAATTAAATTTGCAACTAATGTTCAAGACAAACGTATGTGGTCCGGAAAAGAACAATACTTATTAAGCAAAATGACCAGGTGCTCTGGTGGAAAATACAGTACCACTGCAGTTAGCAAGGTAGAGGAATTGAATTCTGAAAAAAAATCCAACTTTTTTCTTTTAATTATATATTTGAATAAAAATTGCAAAAGAAGTGTTTCAGAATAACAGTATTTTGGTTGAATAATATCAAAAATACAAAAATATTTTACTGTTAACTGTTTCAATTCATGCCACTGTACACAAAATAGCATTAACATTTTTTATTTGTTTGCACTGTAATCAGTTAATACATCAAAACCAGTTTCAGTTACTAGATCAGCTTCTGTGAATCACGTTTTGAATAGTCATCCTCTAAGTCCTGCCTTAATGTGAGTGATCTGAGGGAGCACACTTTCCTAAGCACTTTTTCACAGATGAAAATTTGCCATCCTGATGCAAAACTGATCCGGTCCTGAAGTTGAACAAATATTACAGACCAAAACACTGCCTTCTTCAACTGTTTTATTAACAAGAATTTCTACAAATACGGTTTGAAATTGAGCTTTTTTTTTTCTTCCTCAGCGTATAAACATCAGTTATTTGCAGGACGGTAAATATCAGGATCTGTTTTGATGATTACACTGAAGTTTTATACCTCAATAGAATCTAGCCAGCTAGGAATAATATTGTTTTTATTTCCCTGTGAATCATAAGTTGCTCATATAGACAGGCTTTGAAAAAATTTGCCTCTGTCCAGTTGTTGTCCAGGCTTTTTTCTGTAACTGCTATCCAGCTGTTTCGAAAGATTGTTGCAAATGCTTGCTATGAATTAGGATTTTGGTAGAGCTCTCTGCATAACATTTTTGATCCACCATAGCAAGGTTTAAGTCTTCTGGACTAGTTTTACTACATGCTGATCACTTTTCCCAACAGACTTCTCAGAGTTAATACTTATATTCTTTCTATAATTTGTTTTTCTGCCTGTCCCAAACTATCCAATGAGCTAGTCCTGTCTCCTGGTACGTCTTCAAATTTCACACTAGGTGTTTCATGGTTCTAAGAACATACTACTTCACTGTAGAGGTTGGAGAAAGTTACAGTTGCCTGCCAAATCTGGTTAAGCTTTTTCTAAATTAAGTCCTTTTTCTCACCATTTTGACTTTCTTTCCCTTCTCTTACAGAAGTAGACCTCTGATGGGGTATTACAAAAAATTCAGCAGAATTGATAAATACGCTATTAGAAAATGTTATTGATGATCTTGTTACTTGTTTTTGTCACAAGAGCTGTGTGGCAGTGGTGGGTTTTCTTAATTTTAGGATTACTTCATCTTTTGGCCATTTTTCATGTCACACTAGCTCTTCTCAGTGCTCTTGTGTTTGCTTTGTGCTAAGGACTGGTCTTAAGGAATCTTGATGTTGCATGATTATTTGCAGCTTGGCTTTCTCTCTATAGGCTTGCGTTCCATTCAAGCCACTAAACTAACTGGCAGCTTGCTTCTCTCTGGGCTTTCACATACTGCTGGGAGGCAGAAAAACCAGTTTTATCCAGACAGCACTGAGGATGAGTTGCATGAAATTGCTTACCCAGTCTGCTTGCAAAAAATTTACATTTCTTGTAAACATACGCATTGTCTCTTAAAGGCATTTCTAGGACTTAAAAATACTATACCTCTTGAGGGGATAGTTTGCTGTGTGGCACCACAAACAGTAGGTCTATTAAAAAGTCGGTTTTGAATACACTATCATTTTGAAGTACGCTCTTAAGTGGATGAAGTGACGTATATTTTACTACAGGAAATGAGAATAAATATATTAAATTGAGAAGTCATAGTCACCTAGAAATGGAAAGTAAAATGTTTTCTATGCATACTCTTCAGAGTCTTCACATGGATTTTTTTTTTTTTTTTTTTTACTTCACACTAAATATTGTTAAGCTGCTAGTAGCGGGAAATCTTATATGTGAGAACGCAAGATAACTGCTTTTCTCCATCAGTGAAGGCATGTTTGCATTTTTGTTTAATAACAACTTTGATCCTTCTACTGTTGGCAGTGGTCATTGAGAAATCCTGACATAAAGAAGGTATCTGCAAGATAAAGTTCCACAAGGGATGATTAGCAGCACTTAAGTTTTCTTTTTGTTGAAAGGAAGAATCCCTGATTGAACAGTGCATTGAATGATATGACAAGCAAGTACTTGATCCCTGTCCAGCTGGAAAGGAATTGTATTCATCAGCAGCTTTTTAGCTAAGGATGTCTTTATATTTTCACTCTTTGTTTGAGTCTCTCCAGATCCTCCCTTTACTTCATGTCAGCACTATATAGTAGGTATGCCAAGTGGTTTTGAAATTTAAATTACAGTCTCTTTTTCAGATGTTATTGGAAAGAACATGTAATTTATAACCACGTGTTAGGAGTACAGGATGTTCATGGTTCACTGCCAATTCTTCTTTTGTAAAGTTAATAAAACTTTCATAAAACACTTATACACTTGTATATTTCATGGTAAAGATTTTTTTATCTCATAGGCTAATGTAAAGATTTATTAAAAACATTTTTTTTTGTTAAGAGGAGTGTCAATAGTTTGCAGCTGAGTGTAATTTTGAATTCCCAGTAGATGACAGTCTGACTGAAAATGACACTAACAGCTTTGTTGATTTAGCACTAAAAATAAAGGATTCTTTCAAATGATATAAAGCTCTAATACCCTGAGTGTGCTGAAATACACTTGAGACCCTTAAGTAGAGTTTCAGCGAAATGTTCGCCAGCAGTATGGATTCCGGTGAACAAGCATTAGCATGCTTGCTGGCGCTGAACCATTGGGCTCCCACCTAAAAATTGGTGTGAAGGATTGGGATACTGCACTAAGAAGAGAATCTGATAGGTCTAAATATGGAAACCATAAGAGCTTTGGATAATGTAATGGAATAGACTTCTAGTAAGACCTTGTGACATCATCGTGACTAAGTTTTTCTTTAGTTGTTTTTTTTTTTCCTCAAAAATTGAGCACTTGAAATATTTAATTCATTAGCAATCCAAAACTACTACCATCTGATAGCTATGAAGAGGTATGTGAAAAGAGTTGATGGTTTCATGCCAGCTTCTGCAGGATGGTTGTTCACTCTCTTTTTGTGATGTGATAATTGATAGCTTTGCTGGTGATCTTGGCAAAGAAGCTGAGGATTAAATAGCCCGAGAGATGGAACTTTCCTAGTCTCCTAAGTGAGAAACAGACATGTTGGCCAGGCAGCATGGAAGAATCTGCAGAGCTTCTGCTGTGTTATACTGTACTATACATAAGTACTGCAAAAGATTTTCCTCTATCTTTGATTTTTTTAATTTTCTTTTTTAATTCAAACTAAGAGTATGTAGAGCTATATACTGTGCATCTTTGTCCAATTTTCCATTTGTATTCTAGAATAGGTCAAGTACTTTAGTGAAGAAAAAATATTTTCCACAACTTTAGAGCCACTTACTCTAAGCATCTGCACCATTGTAAAGGAGGTACAAAGATCTACACTTCTGTAAATAACTGCACAAAGGAAACTGAGGAAGGAACTCTGGTGTAGACATAACATCAGAGTTGTTAACAAGTGAGAGAGAACTCCGATAAATTTGTTACTTACAAGATCTAGTTTTTTTAATCTCTCTGTTTTCATGGGAAATATAAAAAGATACTATCTCTCTGTCTGGTAGCTACTACTTAAAAAATAAATAAATCACTATTTACTCTAAGCCTGCCAACATTTGATATTTCATCCATATGTTATGACTACTGTAGTATATTTTTGCTGTCTTTAGTGTTTTTCTTAAAACAATTCATTCCTGATCCACAAGTAGCTAAATTTGGAGAACAGAAGGTGTACATTTACAGACCTGTACATGGTAGCAATAATAATACCATATATGGTAGTTTAAGCTGTGAAAACAGTAGCACTGCATACTGTAAGAAGCAAAGAGAGATCTAAGGGAAAACTAAGGATTTGTTGTATTTTTCTATTTTATCTTGCCTATGTGGTAAAGTAGAAATGTAGATCCTTAGAGAATCAATTAGTGTGCATAGAAATAAGGAGGAGGTAATTATATAGAGGGAGTTAAAAACAAAATGGTTGAAAACTGGATGCGTTTATGAGAAAATACTGAGTGGCTGCTGATTCTTGACCTAGATCATACAGTGGTCACAAACTTGATATAAATAAAATCAGTTTCTTGAGGCATATTAAACAGAGTTCATATAATGGAGCAGCTTTTGACTCATATGGACCTCCCAACAAAATGTGGGAATGTATATGAGCAAATGATGAGAACATATACTCATTTCTGAATATAGGTTGGCAAAGTGACTGCATTGTGCTTTTCCTTCTGCAAGCATGGCTTTCCAGATTCAGAAAAAAATGAAGCTGATTTCTCAGTTGTTACCCTTATGAACTTTGCATTGCTGAGCAAAGAGTATCCTGAAGCAATTTTAGTCCTATTTAAATGTAGAATAATAAACAAAAAAAAAATAAAAAAATAAAAAAAAAAAGAAAAAGAAAAAGGTTTTGACAATCAGTATTGTTAACTGACCAAGAAAAGTGTGGGTATTCCTCTGTTGTGCTACTTGTGTTCTCATACCAAAGTACTCTTGTGCATTTTTAATGTCAAATGAAAGCATAGTAAGGTTCAGGATATTTCTCGTTAAGCAATGTTTGGGGTGCAAAGCTTTTTTGACACACTTTGCTGAGTGAGGCTTTATTAAATCGCCCGGGAAAGCCTGAAAGAAAGAGCAGCTTTTAGTCACATGAACTCTTCAAAAGGATTATTTAAAATGAATCATTTCGGATCTGACTGTAAGCTGAACTTTAGGTTTTTCCATCACAGTAAATTCTTCCCTTCTAAACTTCCAAAAGACCAAATGTGTCTGGGGCATCTTTTGAATTTTTGAAGCAATCTCATCAGCTTTTCAAAAACAAACTTGCTAGGGAAGTCTTCTGTATTACATGAACATGAATCTGCAGAGAAAATAGGATTACTCTAGTACCATTACTATTAATCTCCCTTAATATAATTAGAAAGCAGGCAAAACCTGTGTTAAACAACCTGGGAAAGATGTAAAATGCCTATGGTGGTCTTCAACTCCTCCTAACTCGAAATAAATAGTTCTCATTTTTATACATAGCTGTTACATTCTGTGTTAAATTTATGAATATTTAACCTATTTGATGATGATTTTAATATAACATTCTTGAAAAATGAAAATCTAGATAACTAACAATATTTTTGTCTTGGATTTTCTTCTTATGTAGATAAGAAAAGTAAAAAGAAAAAGGATATGGTTATAATCTAGTGACTAGAATTGAGTGTAAAAAAAGGGAGTCATTTGCATTTCCCTCTGTTTTTCATTCTGCTATGATCATGAAAGATTAAAAGATGGAAAAAAAAAAAAAGCTGGTCTGTGCATGGGGTAGATCTGCTTCAGTACAGTGTCTTGAAAATAATAAAGTAATAGCTATTATAGCTGAAATCTCATGACTGTATTATTAAACTCTGTAGAGGAGTTGGCCTTAGAGTGGCAATAGACAAGCATTTTCTCTTTGTGACATTAGCAGACCAGTTGCCCGTGCACAATAAAATGATAAATCTGCACTTGTACAAAAGACCACTGCTTTCTAAAGTGGTGGTTGCACTGTTCATACAAGGCCAAGTAAGCCAATTGCTAACCTCCTGTAATCTTCAGTGAAGATTTCCCTGTCATCTTTATCTCATTCCATATTTCTTGATTGCTGGAGCTCTTTGAAAAGAGGTCTGCCACTGGCAGAGCATTGATGCTTCTCTTCCCTGACACTACCTTTTGCAACAGCACCTCAGACCCAGACCTGGAGAAGGCTGCATGCAGTACCATTTTCATGCAGTGGTAGCCTTTTCCCAAATGTCACCTTTTCTCTGGATGAATGCCAAACCATTGTCTGCTAACAAAACCAGTAGGACTTTAAAGGATAAAGCAAGCACATTAGGCATAATGCTTTCAGTGTTGTAAACTTGCTAGTGCTAGTACTGACTTAGTTAAATATTCACCAAAAATATCTTAAGGTGTTTTGATTTTTTTTTATTATAAAATATATGTTAGAAGATTAAAGCATGTACAGAATGTTCTTCCTTCTCCTTCATGTCAAAATGAAATTGATAATTGCCAGTTTTTAACCAGCTCAAATGATGCTTTCACAGCCTTCCCTTTGGAGGAGATTACTTATTGTTGCCTTTGATGTTGACATTATTTAATAGAGATCTTTTTTTCTTTATGAATTGTTTCAACTTGCTCATGCTGCCTCCAATTTTATGAAGCTTTTGAGAAGAAAACTGTAAACAAATGAGATAGGATGGTTTAGGAAGAATGTGAATTGTATTCTTTAGCAAGAATTGTTTATGATGATGGTTTCATAATATGTAAAACATATGGACCACCAGAAATCCAAATGTCAGACTTTAGGTCTTTGATTTATTATTTCATGTAATTTGCATTTTTTTTCACTTTTTTTTCCTCCCTCTTCAGTTTTAATACTTCACTATTTGTAGCAATAGCATAGAATCATAGAATCATAGAATAGTTAGGATTGGAAAGGACCTTAAGATCATCTAGTTCCAACCCCCCTGCCATGGGCAGGGACACCCCACACTAAACCATGCCACCCAAGGCTCTGTCCAACAAGGTATGTTCCTATTGCAGAATTGTACTATTTACTGAAACACATCAAAATGCTGAAAACAAGCTGCCAAATGTCAAGATTTTATAGCTTTACTAGAGATCTGTGAGTGTTACAATTGAAAGAGACAATAAAACTTACTTAGCTTTTCTTTTTCCTTTTAAAAATGTATTAATGGGTCCATCCACAGTACAGCTTTCTTGAGTCTGTTTTTCTGAGACAGTTTACAGTGCTTATTTATACTTGTGTAATACCTGTAAAAGCTGGTTTCTCACCTAAGGGTCATTTAGAACCGTGTCCTGAGTTCAGCAGTAGCAGTCATTTTTTCTTCTTCTTAGTAGCTGGTGCAGTGCTGTGTTTTTGACTTTCAGCCTGGGAACAATGCTGATAACACCCATGTTTTTAGTTGCTACTCAGTAATGTTTACTCTGACCAAGGACTTTGTGAGTCTCATGCTCTGCCAGGGAGGAGGAGGAAGCTGGGAGGAAGCAGAGACAGGACACCTGACCCAAACTAGCCAAAGAGGTATTCCATACCACAGGACATCATGCCCACTATATAAACTGGGGGCTGTTACCCAGAAGGGTTAGATCACTGCTCAGGTCGGGCTGGGTATCGGTCAGCAGGTGGTGACTGGTTTTATTCTCTTCCCTTGTTATTTCCCTTATCATTATTATTATTATTATTATTGGTGGTAGCAACAGCGGTTTGTGTTATACCTCAGTTACTGGCCTGTTCTTATCTCAACCCGTGGGAGTTATATTCTTTCGATTCTCCTCCCCATCTCTCCGGGAGTGGATGAAGAAAGGGAGGGGAGTGAGCAAGCGGCTGCATGGCTGAGTTGCTGACTGGGCTTAAATCACGACATGCTACTAGACTTTATTGCAAGATAACCAAATCAGATTTAAACATTCTGTCTTACAAACCAAAAAACAACCAGCCCCCCAGTTTTCTGCTTTTTAATTATGAGTGCACAAGTGTGCATAAAGAAACACAGGCTATATATAACTATAAAGTGACTGTTTACCACCATCTTCATTTAACCTTCATGTTTTGCATTCCAAATAAACAGTACACAACCAGTGCAAACTACAGACATATCTGAAGCCTATTTTAATAATGCCAACACAAAATAGTGGGATCCAGAAGACTCAATTTGCACCATGTTCCTTTGCCTCTGAGAGCTTGATTTCTCCTGAGTTTACCTGAATTTTAGCATTCTTTGAAAATTAAAATATGTTGTTTAGTTTAATCTACATATGTAGACATTTTGCTAATTAGCAAAATTCAGATCAGGTGTTGTCCAGCACAAATTAATTTGCTGTTTCTGTCCTCCCCCCCCCCCCCCCCCCCCAAGTTGCTAGTGTGGAATTTTCGTCAGCAAGAATAGGCAATGAAAAAAGTTGAGTAATCTTCGATCCTGCTTTCAGCAAACCTCTGCTGTACAAGTGAATGGGAGATCAAACATTAAAAGATTTGTGTGCTGTACTGTGCTATAGGAATTCAATACTCTAAGAATCATATGTAATACGATAGAGGAAAATAGGAAATCTCCCAAGAACATCATAATGAAGTTGAAATTTTGACTGAGAAATGCAAAAATGTGGTTTGCATATTTTTCTGGGCTGCAGGACTTGAGTGAAGACTGCATTGAGCTGTTATCAGTCAAAATTCCATCAATCTAGCACATCAGACTTTTGAGGCATGTGATATCCAAGTAGAACATTACTAATATTGTGTAATACTGTATTTTTTTGGGTGTGGGTTTATGAAAATTACCTGTACCTGAGTATTTCATAACCATTGTCATTGTTGGCCTCTCTAGAGCTTTGTCTTGATTTTTAATTAAGAAGCTATTCAATTTTAGGAGATTTCCGTAAACATATCAGTTATGATGAGCATTACTCTCTTCCTCTGTTATTTTTTTGGCAGAATTAATTCTGTCCTCACTTTTAACTAGCCTTTTTCTGGAAAATAAAGTTTTTTTTGCTTTAAGATGCATGTCTTCATATGCATAACTTCATGTTTTGGAATGACAGATGTGACTACAACATTTTACAGTATCCTGTGACTGCTTGTATGTTTTCTGTGTGTTCATATATGCCTATAAATTGCCAGTTGAGTTGTGGGGGGCAGTTTCAATGAAAAGGAACAAAGACTGAAAATCTGTTTCAGCTGGTGTCCATGCAGGGGCTGCTTCTTCTCTTGCTCTCAGTTACATCCCTCTTCTTCATTAGAAACTACGTTTATTTTGAAAAACATTCTACACCTTGAAAGAAATCTAAATATCAAAGCATCTGGATGTGAACTATTTAGGGATCTAGTCAGCTCCCTTCTGCCATGTATAATCCTTCATTATTGTCACTCCACCCTACTTATGCTATCCACCCAGTCTTAACTTTGTTTCTTTCATTTGTTCCATACTACAAATATTATTTTTGATGCTTCCCTTGACTTTATATTGTCCGTTAGATAAATGTTGAAAGGCTTTGAAAGAAATATTTTCCTGTGGCATTTTAAGTTACAAGTTTGTGAGAGTTTGGTTTGTTAGGTTTTTTTTCCCCCGCAATGTGCTGTGTTGCTGGAACAGAAGGATATTTTATATGTAAAATCAGAATGCCTAGTCTCTTTGATATTGTGAAACATGTTGATAAGATGCTACCACAGGTTTCTTAGTAGTATCAAAGTTATTTTTAACTGAAAGCAAGACTCTTGATTCCCTTTTCCTTTCTTTAGTTATCTTGTTCTTTCAGTCTATTGCTCTTTAGTGTTATTTTTCCAATATTACCTCTGTAATCTCTGTTCTCCCTCCTATGATAATTAGCTCACTTCTGTCTGACTCAACCCATCAGGCAGCAACAGAGCCCAGATCAGTGTTGGGTCAGTTAATAATAATAATTGTGAGCATTCTGTATACTCAAGGAAGCAGGCCTATGCAAGTGGGTCTGGCTGATTGCAGGGTAGCAAAAGAATGGAAAGCTAGCTTTCATCAGTAACTATAGAGTAGCTTTTGTTCTTATGCAATAGCCTAGGTAACGTCAATTCATAAAAACCAGCTCACCAGGACTGGGAAATCTACATATGCTGCATTTAAAGTGTCTTATAAGGTAGTATTAGACTGGCATTTGTAGAAGGCCCAGCTAGCTGCATGTCAAGAAAGATAAAGAGGACTATGATGTGCTTAATTCTCTTTCCTGCAGCCTGTGTTGATTGAAATCGGATCTCCACTGCACTGAAACATCATGTTAGACCATCATATGTCATATTGCAGTAACAAAAAAGCAAAATATTTCTCATTCTGGACATTGACAGCAGTGTTTTCCAATATTTTTGCAGTGGTTCAATATGATAGAATCACTTTAGAATATGAACTGTCCATTCAGCCACTCAGTTGTACCTGAGTATAGTCAGGCTCTCACAATGTTCTGCCTTGTTATGTGAGTCAGGGTAAGTCTTTCAGTGCTCTTTTGCAACTGTGCTTTGGTATAACTCATTGTGAACCCTGTCATATGAAAATCTCATTGTGGCTTTAAATGCTATAAAGCTGTTTTCTTCAGCACCAGTGACCAAGGAGAGAAGTAATTATATGTGGCTTGGACTTCTATTCAGAAATAAACATATAATTGGGAGATAATGATAGCTATAAAATAATTTTATAGATGGGAGATGTAAATGTAGATTTTGCATAACTGTCAATACATTAAGAAAATTTTATTTACCTGTATTGTTTTTCAGATTTTAAAAACAGCTCTTTCAATTTAGGGCTTTTGATAGGAGGAATTAACCAGTATAAAGCTATCCTTCCTGTTAGTTTACAGCTTGTTAATTACATGCTGATGTTTCAGTGACAGATCTTTTTATCCTGCCTCTGTTGCCATAATGTCAAGACAACATTTTCCTGAGTAAAGGCAATTATATCAGTCCTCCATACCATCAGAAAACACTGGGAAAGCGCTTGAGTCTAAAGAATCATAGAATCATAGAATACTTAGGGTTGGAAAGGACCTTAAGATCATCTAGTTCCAATCCCCCTGCCATGGGCAGGAACACCTCACATTAAACCATGTCACCCAAGCCGTAGGTATTGATGTTAATATTAAGAAAATAACATATGCTGTGTTCTGGAACTGGCATAAGGAAATGTTAGATACACCTTCCTGAGAAACAAGGCCTTTTGACCTGCCAGGTGGAATGATATCCAGAACTGGATAGCTGGTGTTTCTGTGTAATTGTCACTTGGTTCAGATATGTGTGGGGATGTAATGGTTTAAGCCCAGCTGGCAACCCAGAACTGTGCAGCTGCTTGCTCACTCCCCCTTTTCCTCCACCAGCTCCCGGAGAGATGGGGAGGAGAATCGAAAGAATATAACTCCCACGGGTTGAGATAAGAACAGGCCAGTAACTAAGGTATAACACAAATCACTACTGCTATCACCAATAATAATAATGATAAGGGAAATAACAAGGGAAGAGAATAAAACCGGTCACCACCCACCGACTGATACCCAGCCCAACCTGAGCAGTGATCTAACCCTTCTGGGTAACAGCCCCCAGTTTATATACTGGGCATGACGTGCTGTAGTATGGAATACACCTTTGGTTAGTTTGGGTCAGGTGTCCTGTCTCTGCTTCCTCCCGACATCCCCTCCTCCCTGGCACAGCATGAGACTCAGAAAGTCCTTGGTCAGAGTAAACATTACTGAGCAACAACTGAAAACATTGGTGTTATCAGCATTGTTCCCAGGCTGAAAGTCAAAACCACAGCGCTGCACCAGCTACTAAGAAGGAGAAAAATTACTGCTACTGCTGAACCCAGGACAGTATCCACCCCTTATTCCATACCATTCATGTCATGCTCAGATCCCACATTTTTCAATATACTATCACTCTTGTCTCATAGATACATATATATACATGCACACACAGAGATCATTCCTTAGTGCATGGATCAATCCCTATAAATCTGTTGAGTTCATCCGGTCCATGATGTCGGGCTCCATCTCTTGTAACAGTCTTTCAGAGCAGGAGAGACGGTGTGCAGTGTTGGATTGTTGCCTGCTGATGACACGGCGGAACTCGTCTGGTTTCATCAAAGTTCATTCTTTGTTGGAATAATGATCGGACAGAAGTCAGGGCTAGTCGCTGGTGTCCTGAAGACATCTAGTTGGTGGGCTATGAAAGTGCTACATAGCAGGCAACAGCATACAGTTGAGTTCATTGGCTGTTTTCCCCTAAAATCAAATCCCCTTGGGGTACACATGGGACTTCCCCATCTTGCCGCATTACCCACCAAGTATATCCGGGTCCCTGAGAAAAAGCAATACCACGAGTGGGTTTGCCTTCACCTGAAGCAGGAATAACCCAGACTGACTTCCCCAGAAAATTCTTTATGTGCCCCACCAGAGCTTTGTCCCATTTTACTGTATGTAAAAGTTCTGACTGGGCTGGGCCAGCCCTGTTGGCACATCCTCTGGTGTTGACCAATCAGGTGGCATTTTGGTAAATGCGTATCCCAGTGTTTGAAAGTCCAACCACCCATTGCTCTCAGTGTAGTTTTTAACAGCCCATTGTACCATTCGATTTTCCCAGAGGCTAGTGCATGGTAGGGGATGTGATATACCCACTCAATGCCATGCTCTTTGGCCCAAGTGTCTATAAGGTTGTTCTGGGAATAAGTCCCATTGTCTGAATCAGTTCTCTCTGGAGTGCCGTGTCACCACAAAATCTGGTTCTCAAGGCCCAGGGTAGCGTTCCAGGTAGTAGTGTGGGGCTACTTGTTAGACAGTACCCACTTTCTGAGTTGTTCTTGCCCCTGCCAACTCCTGAAGTAAAGCGGCTGATCTAACTCCTCTGCTGCAGATTTTTAGGCATCTTGCTCTCAGCTAATTACAGTTTCTTTTGACAGTCTTAACCTTTGTGTTGCTATTGTTTCCATTTATCTCTCCATGTCTGTCTTTTGAAGTCCACTCCTGTAAACAAGTTCTTTCAGAAGGGAACTTGGCATATGTCTGGCACTATGAAGCTATTTTCAGAAAATGGAATTTAAGGAGAGAAGGTGTATTTTATACACCACATCTACTGCCAAAACATTTTTGTAGCTGTTAGACCCTATGTTCACTACAGCAATGCATGCATTTGTGGTGTGAAATTCTGCAGCTCTTAACTATTTCAAAACAGTAGGTATTGTCTTGGTTTCAGCTGGGATAGAGTTAATTTTCTTAATAGTAGCTGATACAGTGCTGTGTTTTGGTTTTAGTCTGAGAATAATGCTGATAACATACTGATGTTTAAGTTGTTGCTCAGTAGCACTTGCCCTGATCAAGGACTTTTTGGTCTTTCATGCTCTGCCACTGAGAAGGGGCACAAGAAGTCGTGAGGGAGCAGAAACAGGACACCTGACCCAAACTAGCCAAAGGGGTATTCCGTACCACAGCACGTCATGCCTAGTATATAAACTGGGGGTAGTTACCTGGAAGGGATGGATCACTCGTCAGGTTGGGCTGGGTATCACTCAGCAGGTGCTGAGCAATTGCATTGTGCATCACTTGTGTTTGTGGGGGTTTTGTGTTTGTTTTGATTTTTTTTCCTTTTTTTTTTTCTCTCCCTTTGTTGTTTCTGTCATCCTTTAGTATCATATTGTACTTTATTTTAATTATTAAACTGTTCTCATCTCAACCTGTGGGGTTTACCTTCTCCTTCTCATCCTGCTGTGGGGTAGCGGGGGTGAGTGAGCAGCTATGTGATACTTAGTTGCCAGATGGGGTTAAACTATGACAGTATAAAGAAAGGTCAGTGGCCTTAAAAGGAAAATGGTGTGCTATATATAATTTAGTGCTTCTGTATCTTATTTCAGCCAGGCCAAATCAAATGTGACAGATAATATTTATACAAGACAGCATTGAAAATATTGTACTAAACAGGACACAGCTTTTGGGGAAATGCAGTTGTGACAAATACGCTGGGAAAGTTGGAAGACTTTTTCAGAAAACCAGTTGAAGTTTACTACCAGCCAAAACTGTATTTTCCTAGTTATGTGGTGAAACGGTAGAACATGAGAACACTAAGAAAGGCAAGGAGGGAGTTCCTAACTCATGATCAGACTGTAGCCTATTTCAGCATAAATAGCTGTAGCTCTTAAGCTCTCTTGGACTGTGAAAATTCCACTTCTGCAAAGGAAAAATAGCATATTCACCTGCAAAATATTTTTCCTAGATAAGATTATATAATATATTTCCTGGATAAAATCTTGTGAGCTTTCATAATGTCAGTGGAGTGTTTCAGTGCCTTGATGAACTTTGGAGAAAAAGGGAGTAATTCAACTTTTACCAATTTCATTTTGTCTGCAAAAGGTTGTTGGATTTTTTGGGGTGGGTTTGTTTTCTGGTGTGTATCCCCCTTTCACAGTGCCTTTTTTTTTTTTTTTTTTTTTTTTTTTGTGTATGTATGTGCATGCCAGGAGTTATGAGTGAATAAATCAAATATAGAACAGACCACTTACATAATATTTAACATATGTTATAATGTCAGATGTGAGTTAATTTTAGCAAGAGTAATGGAGAGAACCAGACAAAATGGATCATCGCTCTTCCCTGAATATGATTAAGCAAAGAGGAAGGATTCTATCCCACCCCACCCATGTATTCGGTATGAATTTCCTGCAAGTCCTTCAGCAGAGGCATATAAAACTGACTTCCAAGTGAATGTAGACAGATGTTGGGTGGTCCTATTTTGCACATGATTCCTCAATGCTCTCATGTTGGAACACACTGGTTCCTATCCAAGTAAAAAGCCTGAAAAATAGATTTTTCGTCACATTGTCCATTCTAAAGGTGATGTATTCTGTTAAGGAATAAAATTCAGCTAAAAGATGCTTCAGTCATTAATGGAACATTAAAAATACAGTTAAACCTCATTTTTTGCAGAATTATGAAGTACTGTGGGTGTTGTACTGCAAACTATTAAGATTCTTACTTTGCAAGTGTAATATGTGTTATGATAATGTATTTAAATGACTATTCATGATGAAGAAAATCTGTTTTGAAAATGTATTAAATTTGTGTCTGTAAAGAAGTAACTAAGAGTCAGACTTTGATCCATCCACTTCCTACATACATAGCTGATATATGTAGTCTTATGTTAATAGGTGCTTAACACTGTGCATATGTCTGGACCTAAAATGCCACGGCCTTGTGTTTAACGGTTTAGGCTGAATCTGAAACTCACTATCCTTCATGAAATAGTGAGGTAATGAGAAAAAAGCCATGATGATTGTTTTCCTTTGTTTTGCAAAGTGTAGACTGGTTACATTTGTGTTAAATTGTATCTCATCAAAGATGGGTGGAGAGTAAAATAAGGCTGCGATCATTTTGGACCCCAGGGAACTTCCTGTGGCACAGGATCAGTTTTACTGGATTGTGGTAAGTCTCCTTCAGGAGACAAATATGCACATTCCTCTTAAATAGGAAACAATTGTGAGGCACCCAAAGTTGTAGTTTGGAGGAAGAAGCAGAAAGCCCAGAAAACTCACATTATATTCCACTTAATTTTTTCTTGCTCATGTGTTACCCTTTTTTACTGATTATTTCATATTGCTCCTTCACCTCACACTAATTCTTACAATATCTGCTACTTCCTTACGATACTTGTAGACCAATATTTGTCCCATAGCTGTTTGCTTTAAGTCAGCTTGGGTTCAACTGGTGTAAGTTTCAGTTCAATGAGCTAGCTAGTACAGGAAGATCTAGGGATATTAATTATAGAAAGAGTAAGACATAACTTCTATAGGACATAACATTAATTTGAAAGTTCCATAGAAGATAATTTTACTTAAGATATAAGAGCGTAATTGAAGTCAGTTGGAGCACTTCAAATGTTTAAATATGCTTTGGGTAATTACCAGAGACCTGGTTCAACTTGCTTTTATTTTTTGTATTTATGTATTTTAGATCCATATAGAAGGCCAGAGACTCTTTTTCACTTTAGTATCCTTGTTTTTGAAACAAAAAGGGCAAACAAATTCCCCTAAAACTTCAGAGGACTTTGGGAACTCACTTAAGAGACCATTCCTTTCAGTACTCTGACAGATGAAAATTACCAAGAATTCTGGCCTGTCTGCAGATACATCAGAAATTGTACTTTGAAAGATATTATTAGAATTTCAGCTTTCTTCTTTTCCACTCATGTAATACTGGAAGCATTATACAAGCTGAATTTCTTTGTAGTGCAGCATTAGTCAAGAAAAGTATGTGTGGAGTCGAAGGTCACCAGTTCTACATTCTCACAGCTGTGATGCTAAAGTATGTTTAGAAGAGCATTCCTTAATCCTACATCTTAGGAAGTTAAGTTCTTTCTTTTGTAAAATTATCTAAACTATTTTTGGTGATGGGATATCAAATATCCATCCTGTGGACAGGTTTCAGAGAAAGTGTCAGAAGTGAAAGCCAGTGTTACCAACTGTAGGGAAAACAACATTTTACTCCCACAGTGAAGCTGGGTTCTGTGGATGCTGAACTTCTAGAATGTTTGTGACCAGCATTCGTCAGGACATAATTCTGTGGTGGGCCAAGTCACATGTAATGGCTGCTGAACCCTGACGGAAACACTGGCTTGTTGTAGCATGGTTTATTTTGGTTAATGAAGTTGCAGACTACAAGCTTAATTTTAGGTTATCCTGACGGAAAAACTACATGTTGTAGACCGAAGGGAGAAGTTTTGTTTGACCTTTCATAAAAAAAGATTGGAGAATGAGGGGGGATGTGCAGGGGGGTATGTATTAATTGGAAAACACAATTGGAAGCAGTTCTGTGTCCTAAATTCTATGATTCCACATTGCAAATAACAAAAAAACCCCGAACAAACCCCAAACAGAACACCACCACCACCAATCTTTTAAGGTAGATTTAGGCTAGAAGGCCATCTGGGCACAGATCTAAGTAGATAGTGTTACTGTATTCCAGGTTCTAATTTGTTAACTCAATAATCTCACTTGATTACTTTGCTATAGTCAGAGTATCTGTATTGCTGCTAATGAATGAAAGTGACCAGAAAACCCAAGCATACTTTTAAAATAATTTGTAGTCACAGTATGTGGAAAACAACTGTAATCAGTGGCATATATAACTAAACAGGTAAACAAAAGAAAACTCAACTGAAATATTGTAGTAAAGCAAGCAGTTGGTAAGTTCCCTGCATGCAGACACATTTAGCTGCTCATTCATCAGGGTATCAGCCTACTTTGGTTTTTTAGCATTTATTTTCTGGAAGGTCAGAAAGTGAGCTCAAGTTCTGAGAAAAAAAACAGAAACTCCAGTAAATGTCTCATCCTGTTATCCTGTATTTAGTAGTAGCTGACCTTTTGATTAAAGACCAAGCTTTGAGTGCAAAAGATTGCTCTTAATCATGTTGAAACTCTAAGTGCTTCACACTATTAAAGCAAAAATAATCGAAGCCTTGCTTTAGTTGTATTCAGTTTCATTGATAATATTTGGAAATTAATTAGGTAGATCCATTGTAGATTTTCACTACAATATTGACGCAAGGTTTGAAGGTAAAATTTTCATGTTACTGTGATTATAGAATGGCTTTAAAGCTCAGAATATAGTCAGAACTTTGTGACTGGCTATCACTGATGTCATGGCCATGTCAATAAAGCCCTTTAAGTGTAGGAGTCTGACTCTCTCTTTCTCTTATAAGGTATATATATAATCCTCTGAAAATGCACTACCTGTCATATCTTACTGCTTAAATATAGGCCTGAAAAATCTGCCTGACTAGACAGGATGGTGTAAGTGCTACATTGGAGTGGACTCTGAGGGCAGGGAAAAATCTAAGTGTATCCTAAACTTCCATACCAGCCGAATTCAGCATAGCTCCAATTAGAGTTTAGAAACATGGAGGCAGGGAAAGAACAATCTCTCTTTTGTAATGCTGATTGCATCATACAAATAGCATTAACCCTGGGACAGGCCAATATAGCAGCAAAACAGACTCTTCAAGAGAGCACATACAGGGCAGACTCCTGCAGCCTTCCATTTCTGAAGTGTATCCTATGGAGTGTCTTGGACTTTTTTTTTTTTTTTTTTAAACAAAGATACATTAGATCGAGGCGTTACGTAGATTTCCTATGAAATCTTTATCTAGCTATTTGAATTCTGTCCATGTTTTAAAGATTAGTATCCAGACAAAGGAGCTGTCCAGACCAGTAGCTCTCAGGGTGTGGTGGCGTGCCCTGTCCATGTTATCCCTTACCTGTGATCGAGATTCGTGTGAAAGGACAGTTTAGAGTCTGTCGCTAAAGGGGATCAGACTGCTAGGAAACAGACTGCTGTTGAAGGGACTTCCAACTTAAATGGTTTTTAACAGGCTCTGGATCAGACTCTTAGATCAATTGAAATTATTATAGTTGATGTTTAGGGCTGCAGAGAGCTTTTTTTTTGAAAAAATTCTTACAAATATCATAGGAGAAAAGATATGTTTGGGCCAAGTTTACCTGTAGTGAACTGTTATCAATAACTCCATTCCTATCATGTTGATTTATCAGTCATTATTTTAGTTGGTTAATTAATAAAAAAATTTGAGTCTTTGAACAAGTCGCTAAACCAAGGGAGAGGTGGGCGGTCTTTTATTTTCTTCTAGGAGGCCATATTGCTTATTTCAAGCAAAGCTGGTATCAGTGTTCCTTTGATAAGCATATTAACCAAGACCAAAGACCATGGGAACAAAAAGAAAATTGCATTGTTGGCTATGGAAGTAAGCATTTTTGTTTTCATTTCAATGCAAGACAAGTGGTATTGCAGGATGATATAGACCAGAACTCATTGTTAATGCATTTTTACTAAGAAGTTCTCAGAATACAAGAGGTCTCTGGAAACTAAGTTTTCAGACAAGGTCAAGGGTAAGGAAATGCTTCTGGACACTGTTCTTCAGGCTAGCAGACTAGTCGGTATTTTTCTTATACACTGGAAGCATTACAAACTACAGTTTAATTATTTGAATTGAAATTTACTGCAACATCTGTCAACTTTGCTAAAAGTACTTGCAGGTACTCTCTCAGCCCTTTAGTCTGTGTGCCACTTTTTTGCTGATTTAAAGTAAGTTTTCTTTAAAAAACCCCTCTCTCATTGTTACTTTCTGAAAGATCTGCCAAAAGATGAACAATGGAGGGCACAGTTGTGCTGTGCTACACAGAGAATATTTAGTGAAATTAAAACCAAACAGCTGTCATATATACAAAGTAAACAAAATGCACTGTGGTTTCCCACTAAAACCTTCATTTATATCTACAAAAATGCTGCTTAGGACAACATATAAAACAATCTCATATATTTCTATCTACAGACTGTTCTAAATTGATCGTATTCCTAGAATTAAGGCATTTATGACCTAGGCCATTTTCATCATAACAAATTTTCTGTCCTTTTGTTAGTTGGAATCGTTTGAAAGATAGGAGAGCCTGAGAAAAATGAAAGGTATTAAGACTAACATTCATATTTAAAAAATAGGTCTTTTTACATAAGCAATAAATTTCCCAGAATGTATCACAACATGTTACTTTCCGCAAATGGTCCTATGAAGTATACCTTTTCTTTTTGTTCCTCCTTTAATATGACTGCCTTCAGTTGCATCTTGGAAATCCTACTCGCTATTCCCTTATCAGTGAGATGACTTTCTTCATTTAAAGAGAAAACTCTGCTTTCTTAGATATGCTTCTTCATATCGACAGCAACATTACAGTGTTCATTTTCTGGTAATAGAACAATGAGTTTGTGGTGTAAAATTTAAAGGATTCACTATTACAAACAAGTTAAAACCAGATTCTTCTATGTTTAAGACATTTTTATTATGTTCTCAGTAAGTGGGTGTTGTGGTCAGTTCAAACTTTTAAAATAAAGTTTTTGCACATTTTAAGTGCAAAACCAAAAAGAGTCCATCCCTCTGAAATACAGAATAGTGCCCGTCTTTCTACTTGGGTGTTTTTTACAAGTGGGTACCAGTAAGTAGGGTTCTTCTGGCAGGAATTTTTGTGAATAATTGTCCTTCCTCAAAGGCGCTGCCAATTACTTTTAATTAAAAGAAAAATTTCAGTAGCAATGATGCTCTCTTGCAATTTTTTTTTTTTTTTTTTTCCAAGTAAAACTGCAGCCAGTAGCCACAGAATCGATAATTTCTGACAGTTAAGAAATCTTTATTCCACTTACTACTGACCCTCGGAGAAAAAGAGAAACAAACAAGGGGATGCATACTTAGGTTAAAGTAATTTGAACCTTTAGCTGCAAATGTATTAATCATTCTTGTATGGCTGTTTCATACAGAAACTCTAAAGAAGAGTTAAACAGATTTCTGTCAATCTCTAATGTAACAGTTCTGTAAGTTTACCACAGTCATTTTCATCAAAGGGGGTCTAACTGCTTTATTTTCAGATCACCACCTTGAGGATTTGTTGCATATTAAAACAGTATTCCAAGAGCGCAACGCTTTCAGTTTTTCAGGCCAGAATGCACTTTCTTGTGAGATACCCTTGGGATGCAGCCCCCTTTAAATTACCATTGCAGATATCTTCCATTATAATTCAAATCATATTCAGAGTCATTTATACAGTTGTATCTGTGTTTTGGCTAGGCTGAGACGCCTTTCCTGGGAATGACCTTGATAACCATATTGTCACAAAGATCCCTGCTTGAATCCGTAGTGTGCAATACAGTCCTATTGCTATACTACATATAGCCCTTCTTTACTCCCTACCTTCTGATGTAAACTCAATGGGGCATGTTCTGTTTAAATACTTAGGTCTGAGTGAGTCCTCTCTCTTGGCTGTTTCTCACAAAAGTTGTTGCCTGTATGGAAGAACGACTTCCTAAAGAGCTAGTTAAAGATGAGTGCTTGGAATAAGAGAGACAGTGCCTGTGATATTTAAGAGTGCACAACAGTGCTTTTTTACCTCTGCTGTCAGAAATACAGTACTCGTTGAATTGCCCTTCTCTTGCTTCTAGTGGAATCGCTAAGAAAATTCCTGATATTCTTCATGCTGTTCATCCCATGCCATCCCTTTTTGCTCTCATCCCTAATGCTGGCCTGAGGTTGGCTGAAAGGGCAGCAGGGGATGGAAAAGCCTAGCCCTTGCAGCTTCTGTGGAGAGAATACTTGCTTTCTAAAATAAATGACATGTTTTGTTTGGGTGTCTGGTAATGTTTGCGCTCACAGTTGTGCTTCCTAAGATATAGTCTGCCATTATCATTCTATTTCTTCATGTCCTGTGTGTCAGTTTCTGAACTAAAGATCCACTGGGATTTGAGGATAGTACTGTGAAACTTGGGTTTGGGTCTGATACTGCATTTGCTTACCATTTTTTATCTCTTGCAGAAAGTCAGAGTGCATAACTTGTCAGACTTTAAAAAAGAGAAAAAATCCGTGGAAATCTCTTGAGTTATTTTTTTCAGGTTCTATGGAATATTCACAGCACAGCTCCATGAGCTGTCAATACAATGAGACTGGTTGCAAGCTTTGCCAAGATGTTTTAAACCAGCATTGCTACTGAACATCTTGTGTCAACAAGCCATGATATAAATCATAATAAGCTTTTCAGAGAGAAGGCTACTATTCTGTAGATCTAACTTTGTATGGATCCTTCTGCTGAAATCAATATGAAATCCAGTTCTAAATATTTCTTGTATCTGTGTCTTCCCTTGTTCACAAAGACAGCAGCTCTTTTTGAAAATACCAGCCGTAATTTTTGCTCAAGAAAGCTGCTTGAATATGAATCTCACTCATTCAGAAATGGTGTGGTTATGGGCACTGCCTCAAGCAGTTTTGCCTGCTAAAAAATTCAGGAAGTCATGCAATAAAAGTTAACACAGCATATGAATTTTGGTTAGCAGCAGTACACCCCTAACTTCTCTTCCTTTGAACTGCCAACAGTTTAAAAAAAACAACCAAAACCCAAGACATTTACATGTAATCATGAACTTTTTTGTTTTCAGTTGCTACAGAAAAGGATTCAGGCAAGAAATTTTGAATAGATCTGATGAAAAAATGAAAATTATGAATTTTGTGACAACATCTGAAGTTTCAGGACTTATCTTTTTCAATGGAGTGAAAACAAAACTCCTAAACACTTAACCCACCTTCCCCCACTCCCCCCAGAAAAAAAGTAGAAGGGTGCTTGAGTAGGTTGGTTTGTCTGAAGACCCATTTCCTCACTTGTCACGTAAAACTTGCTTGTCAAACCAGTTACATCGCTGCATTCTAACTTTGATAAAGCAGCTTGTTCAAAATCTTCTCTTTCTCTGAAGTTGAAAATGTTTTGACTACTTTTAATAAGACACAATGAAATACCCATGAGTAATTCCTGCATTTCAGGCTATAATTCATTGTACTTTTCATTGCAGTTAAATTGCAAAAAGTTCTGGTTTTGTTTTCACATCGCGTTGTAGTTTGACAATGTCATATGTGTATAGCATATACACATAGCACTATGCACATACTCCACGTGACGTACCTGTGATTCCAAGACCTGATATAGGACAGAACATCCGAGATATCATCATTGCTGCTATTTCTACTTGTCATATTTATTCTAGAGAAACACAGACTGAAAGATTTTCTGGATTATGGCTGCTACTTTTTTTTTTTTTTTTTTTTTTTTTTAAGTAGGAATAAGAATGTTAATCATAAATTGAGGCAGAGGTTAAATTGCTTATTAGATTAAACCATTGAGGAGAGATAGCTCTATGTATATATGCAAGTAATAGAGAACTGGAGCTGATGTGTTCTGAAGCTGTCCTGTCTCTTGATATTAAGAATGTTGATGTTGCTCTTTTAATAAGAGAAATTATTTTGAAGATGCAAAATAACTTGTGGAAACACAAATTATAGTAACATTTTGTTATTAAGGAGAACTATTCAGGCCTATTCGTTTTGGCTGAGCTTCAGGACAGTCACATCCATTCTGATATGCCTGTGTTTCCTGTGATTGTTCTTTTTGGAAAGTAAAGTTATTTGCCTAGTAAAATCAAATACTTTTTTTGTGCTCTGCTACAAAGTAGCTACTAATGTCCACCCTTGAGGGTACTACAGCTTGGAGACTGTGAAGAGCTTCTGGCTCATAGAACCTAAAAAAACCCTTTGTTAATCCACCCTATTGGAAGGTGCCATATAATTTTAAAATTTCATTTCCTTTCAATTAGCAGCTGATTACATTTGATGAGCTACAACATTGTTTCCCTGTGTGCACATTAGGAGTCAACACAGTCAATGAGCTGTTAAATATTCCCATGCAGGGAAACAATAGGAAGCGATTAAAATGGGGCCAGTCTGGTCATTATATAGGAACTCTCTTTATCCTTAGAAAGAAAACCCAATGGTTTGGTGTTACCCGTGGGTGTGCCCATGCTAGCTAAACAATGCAGGTAAATAACATCACCAAACAGCAGTCACTTTGCTGAAAAGAAATACTGAAGGCTGATAAGAAATCCGGTTAAGGATTTTGACATTGATAAGAGGTCATTTTAATCTCCCTTTTAAATCCTTTTTTCCATTTATCCTTTTATCTCCTTTTTTTATTAATTCAATCTGTAAATACGGATGTTTCATCTATTTTTGTATTGTACAAATACTGAAATGAGAATATGACATTTCAAAGATTTAAATTTGTGTCCGAAAGAGTTTTTGCCCTGGTAATACAGACTTACCCTTGCAATTAACATAAATGGTGAGAATTTCTTCTCCATGTGAGAACACCTCAGTCACATTTTAACAATATTTTTTGGAAAAGATGAGCAGTCATTAAAGGTAGCACAATGGCTTTACTCAGGGTTATTTATTAGATTGGATTTAATCTCTTCTGTCTCTCTGCTGTTTGAAATGCCAATATTTTCACATGGATAAAGATCCCAGTATTCTAATGCTGAAGAGAGGAGCTAGTAAGCTCAATACTTCTTTGATTTTTTTTTTTTTTTTTTAAAGTATTTGCTGTAATTCCACATTTGTGGAAAATTCTACTGTTTGTTTATAAAGATATCGGATGACACTGTGATCCTTTCTAGTTTAGGAGTCTAGAGATATACAGTAACTGGTTGAGATATACAGTAACTGACTGGAATTTAATTTAAGTGATACCTGGTTTAGGGCATCTGCTGATAAAAAACACAATAGCAGTACTGAAGTACATGCTTGCATTGGTTTGCATAGATACTCTTTCTTACAGAAATGCAAGTTAAATAACAGGCTTGGTTTTTTTGTGAGGGTTTTTTTTGTTTTCTTTTTTCTTTTTTTCTTTTTTAAGAGCAGCTTAACACATCTAATTTCTGCAATTTCTACCTATGGTGTTCCTCTTAAAGGTAATTTGTTTCCTTTCAAGTAATTACAAATAGTACATTTACAGTCACATTATGCCAACATCAAGACTGATAACTGACTAGTTTGATTCCACTCTTATCAACATTTTATGAAAATTAGAAGTGAAAACATCACACTGGGACCTTTAGAGTTGCTTGAAGTTGTTTTGAATAAATAGCATTCTTTTACAGCTCTAATGATTAGAAGCTAAAAAGGTTCCACCACAACATGTAATGCATCTCTTTTTATGGTAACAATACTGGAAAACTGTTCATCCTGGTTTTTTTTACTCACGCTGTGTAGTCACACTCTTAGAAATGTGCATCAATACTTTTTTAGATTCTTGCATAATTAAAGCTTTATCTGGTTAGACCAGCCTTTCTCTAACTAGTATTTGAAAGCAGTCCTGTTTGGGGAGAAACATTGCAGTTTAATTTGGTAAATATTGTGCATTCACAGTTAGCATTTAGTATAGAAGTTGTTACTGCCTTTTTTTTTTTTTTTCATATGAATTGGATGTTTAGTAGTAAAATGAGCACACTTTATAAGTTATCTTTTTTGTTTGTTTGTTTTTTTAAAGCAAGTGAGGATGCATGGTATCTCTTCATTAGAAACTCATAGATTTGTTTGACCTAACCTTTATATTGTGTGAATATTAATAGGTCTCTCCCATTTCTCAGATCATGGCTGAAGCAACCAAAAATTTCAAATTTCTTGTTTGAAAGGGGAAGAAAGTGGAAGAAACAATGATAAATTTTTAATTTTGTTTTGAAATTAAACCAAACCAAACAGCAGCATCTTACATTTTTGAGTTAGATTAGTCCTAGCTGTCTTCTACAACATCTCTCTTCTGCAGATTGAGAAGCACATTCTAAAGCATATGACCCAGAGAAGCTGTGCATGTCCCATCCCTGGAAGTGTTCAAGGCCAGGTTGGATGGGGATTTGAGCAACCATCGAGTGGAAGATGTTCCTGCCTGTGGCGAGAGAGTTGGAACTGGATGTCCCTTGCAACACAAATCATTCTAGGATTCTATGAAAATGTTAGTTTGAAATCTTGTCTTACAGTATCCATCTGCCCTTTTGCCAGATATTAGGCCAATAAATTCCCCAAAGAAAGCCCAAGATAGAATAGGAGTTCTATAATTTCCAGAGAACCAGACTAGAGTTTCCTATTCTAACTGTAATAAACTTTTCCTATGCATGTCTGCTAAGGCTGTCTCAAAACACTTTCTAAACTGTAAAGAAGAAAGTGCAAGTGCTGTCTTCATCAAGATTAGGATATTTATTTTTTTTTTTTCTTTAATCTACTTGGGACATAAACCCAGGAATCTAGCATCCCATGTTGCAAGCTGTTCTATACTCCTAGGAACTTCACTGGGCCTTGGGCAAATAAAAACCCCCTGTTTGATTCTCAGCTTTGTTCCTGAAAACAGTGCGTGGCTTTCCTCCAGTATCATACTTTTGCTTGGATAGTCGCTAAATAGTTTTTACATTTCTTTGGTGACATACTGGTTTTGTGTGTATGTATACTAGTAAGGCACGTGAATGATGCAAATACAGAAAGAAGATAATTAGAATTAACAGATGAAGAGAAAGTCTGAGATGCACAAATGTAGTGGCTTGACCAATAAATCACCAATGAAAATGATTAAACAAGAAAATACAGTATATACCTATTTTCCAGTTCTCTGATAAGCAATATGGCGGGAATAATTCTTTAGCTTTCAAGTTACATTCCATGTTAGTGAGTTAGTAATGGGTCACACATGACTGATTTAACAGAATAAAGGCTAAGATTAGATTACTCTTTTTAATAAAGTGAGCGTACTGTAGATGAGCATGTTTTGTCTATTCATCAAAATTATGCATGTGGTGCCAAGCATCCTCCTCTTTAAATGTACCTCATTGAAAATACAGCAAGTTAAACACAAACCATCTAAGCACGTGGAAGCATATTGTAGCTACTGTGGGGTTTTTTTATATGTCATGAGGGAAACAGCAGTGCTTTATGTGAAGCTGGCTTCTAGATACCAGTGATAAAATACCAAACTAGTGCCTACAATATTTTCTTATGTATATGAAATGGAGTATACAGTATTTCAAGGCAAATGGTAGGTAGAAAGGAGCAAAAAAAAAAAAAAAAATTATTTCCATGCATAATAGATGAGGCTTTGAGGCTGAGACATAGAGCTAGTTGTCAGAAGATCTGATTTTCAATTTTCTGTGTGAATTTTTGTTTACTTGTTTGTTTTTTAATCTGTCAATTTACTTCTGGCCAGCTGCTAGTTATAACTAAAGATTCTCAAGCAGTTGCCAAGTGCATTCCATTATCTGTACGAAGGGTTAATAATTCTTCAAAATGTGTAACTGCTATGAGATTGTGTGAATTTAGAGTTTCTCAGGTGCTAGGGAAAGCAACAATATTGGAAAGCATAAAATACATAAATGAGAATGGCAGCATATCTGTGAGGCAATGTATGTTTTACCCTTTGATCACCTATGAAATGTGCTCATTTTGCCACTGAACACCCAACTTGTGTTTGCACTCAGAATCACAGAACAGTTGAGGTTGGAAACAACATCTGAAGGTCATGTTGCCCATGCCCCTGCTCAAGGGTCACCTAGGGCAGGCTACAAAGAACCCTATACAGACAATTCTCGAATATCCCCAAGGATGGAGTCTCCACAGCCTCTCTGGATAGCCTGTGCTAGTTCACCTTCACAAGAGAAAAGTATTTTCTGATATTCAGATAGAGCCTCTTGCCTTGCAGTTTGTGCCCATTGCCTTTTGCCCTGTCATTGGGCACTACTGGAAACAGCCTGGCTCTGTCTTCTTTATGGCTGCTTTCAGCTATTTTTACACATTCAGCTGTTTGTACACATAATGTCCACTTCTTTAAGTAGCAAAGATAAACCATCCAGCACTCTTTCTACATTGTTCACAGCAGTCGTAGCCGCTGGGAGCCCAGCTGATCTACTGTAGTTAGGGGTGGATACACTTGTGGAATCTCCATCCCTGATGCTTTGTAAGAACAAATTAATCTAAATTTGCATCCAGAATTATGCTGTTGTCCAGTGTAGCAGGTAGCACTTGGGAGGGTACATGTGAGAAGATGACGAGGCCCCAGCAACAGCTGGAATTAGTCTGGAAGGAGGGAAGGTTGACAGCAAGCTTCAAAATAGGTTGGAACAATAAACGAAAGAATGATGACCTGCTCTGTATGACATATTGCTGGGTAATGTTGCCAGATGAGTTAATAAAGCTATGGCCTAATTGAACCACATCCTTTGCATCATGTTTTCCTGAACAGTCAAGCTGTGTGTTTTCTGGCTTGCATAGTATAATCAATAATACAGATTCAACAACTAGATCATCTGTTGGTGGTGCAGAAGTTAAAATAGAATACATCTTGCTTCCTCCTAGCTGTATTTGGCTGTGCAGAGCTAACAGGAGTAAAAAATGGTGACAATTTATTTTTATCACTTAAGTGAGTACATTTGGACTGACTACATATGGAGAACAGATCTACTGCATAAGACTTTTGCCTGGTAACTTTTTCTGCTGTAGCCACATTTAATAATTGTGGTTGAAATGCTGGCTTTACATTTAAAAAAATGTTGACAGAGTATCTTTCACAAATGGAAACATGCTCACATGATTCTAAACATATGCTGCAATCCTTTCTCACATCTACATCTGTTTCTTTAATTGATATTGTATTTCAATTATTTTAGCTTATAAATACACACTGAGGCTGATAAACATGTTTTCTATCAGATGTTTCTGGAAGGAAACTGTCTCAGTTACTTTTTAAAAAAAAATATTTGCTTCCTATATCATTTTTAAAGCCTTCAAAACTTTGAAATAGAATTATTTCCATTAACTTCTGCTAGATAAAAATAGGGCGCAAGGTGCAGAGTGTTCAAAGCTAAATAGTCAGATAATCATCAGAGTGAAAAAGCAAAATTGTAATAGGAGAGTATGTGCCACTGTGCTCCAAAAGAAGGAAATGATGGTATTTGTCCTGGGTTCAGCAGTAGCAGTCAGTTTTTCTCCTTCTTAGTAGCTGTTGCAGCACTGTGTTTTTGACTTTCGGCCTGGGAACAAAGTTGATAACACCAATGTTTAGACTGACCAAGGCCTTTGTGAGTCTCATGCTCTGCCAGGGAGGAGGAGAAGCCGGGAGGAAGCAGGGACAGGACACCTGACCCAAACTAGCCAAAGAGGTATTCCATACCACAGCACGTCATGCCCAGGATGTAGAACTGAGAGTTCCCGGAAGGGCTAGATCACTGCGGGGTGGGGGCGAGGTACCAGTTGGTGAGCAGTTGTATTCTCTTCCTTGTTATTTCCTTTATCGTTATTACTATTAGTGGTAGCAGTAGTGATTTGTGTTATACCTTAGTTATTAAACTGTTCTTATCTCAACCCGTGGGAGTTGCATTCTTTTGATTCTCCTCCCCGTCCCTCCAGAAGCGGAGGGAAGAAGGGGGGGGGGGAAGTGGACTTCGTGGTTCTGATTTACGGCCTGGGCTTAAACCACGACAGTATTATAGAAGTGATAAGCTACAAGTTAATTCAAGTGAATTGCAGAAGTAGCACGGCAGCAATGACACATGCTTTAGTGTTCTAGTATTTCTTTGTCTCAAGACATAAAGAAACAATCTACAATTAGGAAAAGCAATCACTAAACATATTAAATTAGCTTCTCCCAGTACTGACAGACGAGTATCTCTATCTGACGATCTCTATTTCACAAGGTTATTTGTTTGCATAACACCCAGTTCCTTTCCTTTCTCAATTAGATGGATGAGAGCTTAATTTTTCAGAGAGGGAAAAGATTATCTGTTATACCAAATGTGGGTCAGAACTGTAAGTTATGTTCTACCCAGTCTGGTGCTGATATTCCTAAAGGATTTCTTCAGTGATGGCCTTACGAGTCAACTCTTCATTTTTATTTACTTTAGCACTTGCTTTAAAAATTCATTCCAACATCTGACTAAAATAAAGAGAGAGGAGTAAATGTATCTGCTCTATCTCATTAGTTAACAGAGACGTACAATTATTTTATATCGGTTTATGTCAGACAGTATTCTAAAATTAAGGACAGACCACCATCAGTTCTCTACTATAGAGTGACAAAGGAGGTTGAAAGGGGTTTTGTGCTTAATGAAACATAATTCAGTTAAGATTAACATTTTGGGTCAAATTTTTTTCTGGTGTCTTAAGTCTGTCCCCACCAGAATTGGTGTACTCTCACAGCTGGAGAGGGACTCTTCATCAGGGGCTGTACCAATAGGACAAGGGGTAATGGATTTAAACTGAAGTGGAAAGTTCAGGTTAGCCATAAGGAAGAAGTTCTTTACTGTGAGGGCGGTGAGGCACTATCACAGGTTGCCAAAAGAAGTGGTAAATGCTCCATCCCCGGCAGTGTTCAAGGCCAGGTTGGACAGAGCCTTGGGTGACATGGTCTAGGGTGAGGTTCCCCTGACCATGGCAAGGGGTTGAAACTTGATGATCTTAAGGTCCTTTCCAAGCCAAACCATTCTATGATTCTACAGTGGGGCAGAGCACACCCTCCGGAAGTTGCTGATGACAAAACTGGGAAAAGTGGCTGATACACCAGGAGGTTCTGCTGCCATCCAGAGGGACCTCAACACACTTGGAGAAATGGGCTGACAGGAGCCTTGAGAATTTCAACAAGGGGGGAGTGCAGTCATAGAATGGTTAGTATTGGAAAGGACCTGGTGAGAAACAATCCCAGGAACCGCAATATGCTGGGGCCACACAGCTGGAAATCAACTTGGCAGAAAAGGACCTAGGTGTCCTACTGGACACCAAGTCAAACATGAGACAGCAATGGCAACTAATGGTGTCTTGGACTGCAGTAGACAAAGTATTGCCACCAGGTCAAGAGGGGTGATCTACTCAGCACTGGTAATACCACACCTTGAGAGCTGTTCCCAGTTTTGGGCTCCCCTGTACAAGACAGACATGGACATACTTGACAGAGTCCAGTTTATGTGGATGCCTTTTATATTTTAATTGCAAAATCTGCTACTTCTTTATCCTCAATTACTGTTTTAGTATTACTACTGAAAGCCATGGAAGATTTTTGTTTGAACTTATTTAATGACTGAGTGGTGTTGGCATCTTGAAGGAAACAAAATACCCTGACTTTGACCACAGTCACAGATATGTTTTGA
Organism: Psittacula echo; assembly: GCF_963264785.1. Lineage (NCBI taxonomy): Eukaryota > Metazoa > Chordata > Aves > Psittaciformes > Psittacidae > Psittacula > Psittacula echo. Next base: position 33,441,054 of record NC_137739.1, read on the forward strand.
GAATAGCAGACAGCCTGTATTCCCACACTGAGTGAGAAAGGCTGGTATGTCATGATTGAAATGCATGAATAAAAAAAAACCAATTAATGTTGTAATTTATATATCATGAATTAAGAAACATCTAACTAATGTTATAAATTATAACTATTGAATCTAAATGTGGAATGTGAAGTAAAATGTATTTTTCTATACCCTGTCTCAGGCTTACAGCTGATGTCAGTTCCCTTGGGTTCAGAGACTTCATCTTTGCTGAAGACAGGCGACTCCAGGCATTCTTCCAGTGAACTGAATATATCATGTTATTTCATTTTAAAGTGTATCCAGGGATGCAGATGTTAACCTCCTTTTTACAATGGTATGTAACGTTGTCCTGGGTTCAGCAGTAGCAGTCATTTTTTCTCCTTCTTAGTAGCTGGTGCAGTGCTGAGTTTTTGGCTTTCAGCCTGGGAACAGCGCTGATAACACCGTTTGTTTTAGTTGTTGCTCAGTAATGTTTACTCTGACCAAGGACTTTGTGAGTCTCATGCTCTGCCAGGGAGGAGGGGAAGACGAGAGGAAGCAGAGACAGGACATCTGACCCAAACTAACCAAAGAGGTATTCCATACCACAGCACGTCATGCCCAGGATGTAAACTGGGGGCAGTTACCTGGAAGGGCTAGATCACTGCTAGGGTTGGGCTGCGTATTGGTCAGTGGGTGGTGAGCAGTTGTATTCTCTTCCCTTGTTATTTCCCTTATTATTATTGGTGGTAGTAGTAGTGATTTTGTATTATACCTGGACTGTTCTTAAAGGATTTACATTCTTTTGATTCTCCTCCCCATTCCTCTGGGAGCAGGGGTGGGAGATGAGAGAAGGAAGGAGAGTGAGTGAGCAGCTGCAGGTTCTGTGTTACCAGCTAGGCTTAAACCACGACACTGGGTTGAATTAGTAACAGAATAATTTCTACAGACAACTTGTGTGTCTGAAAGGCAAGACTGAAATTTGCGTAGCTAAACAGTGGTTTAAAATTGTGTATTAATGCAGCTGTACTAGTCATCAGTAGTGCATTGGGAGATTTCTGAATGCAAGAAAATATCCAAGTAACAAGCCAATAAAGAGCCTCCCTGCCATACTACAGTGAAAATACAGTGGTCTACATCTCTAAGAAGGAATATTTGGGTTAAATTTCCTTTCTTTTTCCTCATGAAATATGACAGGAACTTTCAGTAATGTCATTTGATACACAGGTGCTATAATCTCAGATTTGTCTAGCTTCATATTATGTCTACTAGTAATCTTAACTTCTTATTGTCACTAAAGTTTGCAAGCATCAATTTCTTAGAATATGCCTTTAATTGTCCCTTAAATTTTTCTTCTTCTGTACCAGTACAGCTAAGTGTGATACTACATTGTGAACCTAAAATAAAATAAAAATACAGAGAGCTATATATTCTGGTACATAAGGAGAAATGCATTTTACTGTGAGCTGTTGCTAGATTTTCTGTGGTGTTCTTTACTGCTTGATTGTTTCTTATATATTCATTTTAACTTTGACTTTTGAAACTGTCAAAATGGATATTATCCCTCTTCAAATACATCAAGTGTGCATATATATGATACTTACTGATGCCAAATAAAATATAAATTACCTTTTGACACTGTGAATGGTTGTCTATATCTTCCCCATAAGAAACCGTAAAGGGAGATTTGATTATTACATGGTTTATTCAATATCATACTTGTAAACCCATTGCTGAGAATCTGAACTGAGATATCCTCAGTCTCAGGTCAGGAGATCATCTTTGTTTTCAAATCAGTTTTGCATTAAACCTTGCATAGTTTTTCCACTCTAATGTCTCAAAAATCTGTGAATTTCTATGAGCTTGGTGATTTTAATTTTCACCATCTAGTTCTAATAGAATGACAACATTAGTTTTCATTTCTGTTCTCATACACTTACACAATCACAGAATGGTTGAGGCTGGAAGGGACTTCTGGAGGTCATCTTGTCCAATCCCTGTGCTCAAGCAGGCCTACCTAGAGCAGTCTGCCCAGACAATGTCCAGGAGGTTTTCTAGTGTCTCCAAAGATAGCAACTTAACAACCGCTATTGGCCACTTGTTCTAGTGTTCAGTCATCCTCACAGTAAACAGGTGTTTTCTGATGTTCAGACAGAACCTCCCCTGTTACATTTTGTGCCTGTTGCCTCTTGCCCTGTCACTGGGCAACATTGAAAAGGGCCTTGTTATGTCTTCCTTACATGCTCCCTTCAGGTATTTATTTACATTCATTGACCAGATTCACTCAAGCTTTCTCTTCTCTAGGCTAAATTGTCTCAGCTCTCTCAGCTTCTCCTCACATGAGAGATGACGCTCCAGGTCCTTAATCATATTTGTGGCTGCTCATTGGACTCTGTCAAGTATGTCCATGTCTGTCTTGTACAGGGGAGCCCAAAATTGGGAACAGCTCTCAAGGTGTGGTATTACCAGTGCTGAGTAGATCACCCCTCTTGACCTGGTGGCAATACTTTGTCTACTGCAGTCCAAGACACCATTAGTTGCCATTGCTGTCTCATGTTTGACTTGGTGTCCAGTAGGACACCTAGGTCCTTTTCTGCCAAGCTGATTTCCAGCTGTGTGGCCCCAGCATATTGCGGCTCCTGGGATTGTTTCTCACCAGGTCCTTTCCAATACTAACCATTCTATGACTGCACTCCCCCCTTGTTGAAATTCTCAAGGCTCCTGTCAGCCCATTTCTCCAAGTGTGTTGAGGTCCCTCTGGATGGCAGCAGAACCTCCTGGTGTATCAGCCACTTTTCCCAGTTTTGTCATCAGCAACTTCCGGAGGGTGTGCTCTGCCCCACTGTAGAATCATAGAATGGTTTGGCTTGGAAAGGACCTTAAGATCATCAAGTTTCAACCCCTTGCCATGGTCAGGGGAACCTCACCCTAGACCATGTCACCCAAGGCTCTGTCCAACCTGGCCTTGAACACTGCCGGGGATGGAGCATTTACCACTTCTTTTGGCAACCTGTGATAGTGCCTCACCGCCCTCACAGTAAAGAACTTCTTCCTTATGGCTAACCTGAACTTTCCACTTCAGTTTAAATCCATTACCCCTTGTCCTATTGGTACAGCCCCTGATGAAGAACTCCTCTCCAGCATCCTTGTAGGCCCTCTTCAGATACTGTAAGGCTGCTATGAGGTCTCCATGCAGCCTTCTCCAGGCTGAACAGCCCCAATTTTCTCAACTGTCCAGATGATTAATGAAGATGCTGAAGTGGATTGGACCCAGTATTGACCCCTGGGGTACACATCTAGTTACTGTCCTCCAGCTAGACTTGTGCCCTTGATTACCACCCTCTAGGCCTGGCTGTTCAGCCCATTTTAAGTCCATTCGCTTGTGCTTTTTCAGCTGGGATACAGTTAATTTTATTCCTAATAGCTGATACAGTGCTGTGCTTTATCTTTAGTCTGAGAATAATTCTGATAACACACACATGTTTTAGTTGTTGCACAGCAGCACTTATCCTGATCCAGGGCTTTTCAGTCTTTCATGCTCTGCCAGTGAGCAGGGGCACGGGAAGCTGGGAGGAAGCAGAGATAGGACACCTGACCCAAACTAGCCAAAGGGGTATTCTATACCACAGCACGTCATGCCCAGTATATAAACTGGGGGGAGTTACCCAGAAGGGATGGATAGCTGCTCATTGGGCTGGGCATCGGTCAGCAGGTGGTAAGCAATTTTATTGTGCATCACTGCTGTTTATTGTGGTTTTTGTCTGCTGTTTCCCCTTTTAATTTTATATTCTCTCCCCTTGTTATTTCCCTTATTGTTGTTATTATTGGTAGTATTATACTGTACTTTAGTTGCTAAACTTTTCTTATCTCAACCTGTGGGTTTTACATTCTTTGGATTCTCCTCCCCATCCTGTCCAGGGAGGGGAGAAGAGAGGTGAGTGAGCAGCTGCATGGTACTGAGTTACCAGCTGGGTTTAAACCATGACAACTGTTTGCCTATCCATCCAGTGCTTTGACAACTTTTCTATGAGCATCTAACAGGACACCATTGAAAGCTTTACTGAAGTCCAGGTAGACAATATCCACTGCTCTCCTCTCATCTACCAGGCCAGTAATTTCATTGCAGGTGGTTATCAAGTTGATCAAGCATGACTTCCCTTTGGTGAGTCCTTGCTGATGATCCCTGATGATTTTCTCATCCTTCATGTACCTAGAGATGGTTTCCAAGAATAGCTGTTCCATCACATTCCCAGGGATCAAGGGAAGGCTTACTGACCTGAAGTTCCCTGGGTCCTCCTTTTTGTTTGTCTTGAAGTTAGGAGTGACTTTTGCTTTCCTCCAGTCCATGGGTTTACCTTCAGTGTTTGGAGTGTCTGGACACAAAAAATGACCAATATATAATACCCAGATCACTGAATGGATGTTAAGGTTGTGTTGCAAAGTGACACATGAAAGGATATGCACAGTTAAGTGGAAAAATTATAGAATGATTTGGGTTGAAAGGAACATTTAAAGACCAGCTAGTCCAAACCTCAAAATGTACCTGGCTTGCCAGTACTATAGCACAGTAAAAAAAATTGCTGGCTTACTGTCTAAGCTGCAAGGGAATCTTAGATCTGTAATGGGACTAGTTTTCTAGAGCTAACCCAGACCTTGGATAAAACCAGATGCTTTGGGGACCTATTAGTGTGGTCACATTAGTTCTTTAAAATAGTAGTCAGATCACAGTACAAACTTAAGTTCATGAAATCCAAGTGCGTTACAACTTTCCATTGTTAGGCTATATAGTTTGTAAGAGTATACTCATGGATGTGATCACAGTGTAAGTTTAGGGAAAACAAATTTTGATTTTCTGGAAAATATATTGCCCTGTGAGCTAGCACCAAAACTGGAATGCAAAAGTAAACAAATTCAAGTTAAAACCTAACATCTCTACAGTTTCAAAATTCTACTTTTTTGATTGAACTTTTACTGACAGGTTTAGAATGATAAAATATCTTAAGTTGGAAGGCTCAAAAAAGAATTAAAAAGTGTGACTTCTTGCAGAACTGTCTAAAATCATATATCTCATTGTGCATAGGCTCCTTGAACACTGACTGGCTTGGTGCCATGACCACTTCCATGGGGTCAGATACTATTCCCACTCAGTGAAGAACCTTTTCCTAACGTCCAGTTGTAAACTTCTCCTGATGCAGCTTCAAACCATTTCCTTGTGTCCTGTCTCTGTTCACAAGAGAGAAGAGATCAGCACCTCTCATTCTGCTGCCCTCCTTGAGGAAGTTGTAGCTTGTGATGAGGTCTACCCTCAGCCTCCTCTAAGCTGAAAAAGCTAGGTGATCTAGCTGCTTCTTGTAAGTCTTGCCCTCAGTGCTGGACACACTCTGATAGCGTGGTGTCCTTCTTATATTTGGGGTGCCCAAAACTCAAGGTGGGGCTGCACCATTGCAGTGCTAGCTGTGCTGTGTTTGATGCACCCCAGGACACAGTTGGCTCTTTTGGCTGCAAGGGCACACTGTTGACTCATATCAACTTGCCATTAAGCAGATTCTCAGATCTCTTTCTGCGGGGCTGCTCTCCAACCTCTCATCTCCAGGTTTACGTATAATGAGGATTAACCAGGTTGAGAATCTGGCACTCTCTTTTGTTAAAATTCATGCAGTTGGTGATTGCACATTTCTCTAGAGTATCCAGATCTCTCTGTTGGCCTCTTCGCTCAAGGAAGTCCACAGCTCCTCTTAGTTTGGCATTATTGGCAAACTTAAACAAAAGTCTATTCCTGCATCCAGGTGATTTATAAAATCATTAAGGAGCACTGGCCCTAAAATTGAGCCCTGGGAATCCCACTGGTGGCTGGCTGCCTGCCAGCTTGGTATAACCTATTTACTATAACACTTTGAGCCTGACCCCTCAGCCAATGCTCACGTAATGTATTATGGACTTGTCTACGTATGTGATGGACATTTTATCCAGAAGGATATTCTCGGAGGCAGTATCAAAAGTTTTGCTAAAATCCAAATCCACAACATCTACTGGCTTCCCTTGGCCAACTAGATGGGTGACATTGCCATAAAAAGAAATTAATTTGATTAAGCAGGACTTTCCTCTCATGAACCAGTTCTGGCTATAATCAGGGACTGTGTTGTCTCTCAGGTGTTTTTCAATAACACCCAGAATAACCTTCTCCATAATTTTATGTTCCTTTCCCATACAGTTTTACTTTCTAGGTCTGGTGCATTTTATGTTCGCTTCTCACTAGAATAATCAGAAGACAAATTTAGGGAGAATTTTACAATTGTTTTATTTTTTAATATGTATTGCTTCTAAGTTTGTGATAATTACTTTTCATGTTGTGTTATCTAAATGTCAAAACAACGTATTAGTGAAGAATAGCTTTGTGACCACACAAATGGCTCATTCCTAACTCCACAGTCATGTGTAATCTCATTTGATTGCATCCATTAGAAAAATCAAGCATAAGCATACATAAGGAAAGAGTTCTTAATATGCAGAGGGGTTGACAGTAATCCAAAGGGAAATAATTCATACCATTGTGACAGTGAAATTGTGTATTATGAGTAAGTTTATGAAATTAACAAATTACTGTTGTATAAAACCGCTCCTGAGAAGTGGTCTTGATAGTGATTACATTAGCCTCAAAACGAACTTGTTAAATATCGTTATTTATTTGCCTTGTTAAAAAGTTTTATGCTAATTTACTTACCTAATTTTACTCATCAATTTTACAATATTTTCTTATTTTGGTAAAAAACACAAAATACAAAGAATACTGTTTATGCTGAGTATCACCAAAAATGCCAATGAGTAGACTTCAAACACAATAAGATCAATGTCACAAAAATTAAAAGAAAATTTAAAATATAACTTTTATCTAATTTTGAGAGATTGCTTTCACATTGAAGGGGAATAATACTTTGACCAGAATTTATCTGAATAGTCTCTGCAGAAAAGAGTTCCTTCTCTCTGGTGACAATCAGTAAACCTCATACTCACTTAATGTGAGCACAATGGGATGAGCTGTCTTGTCAAGTTAATCTATAACATTAATGCAGTGTTTTATCCCTCTTTCACAAGGCTCCATGCACATAAATCTTTAATATATATAGTTTTCAGCAAAGGTTCTTGTGTCCATCAGTTACAAATGCATGATTTTGTCCCTGAACCAGTAAAGTGCCCTCATATCTTGCTATTACTGTGTATGGTTGATTCCTAAATCTTTTACAAAAGAGTGTGCTAATTAAAATGCCTTCTACGTGTATTCCAAAAGCAGTGTTTAGAATATGCTTCAGTACATATTGTTACTTATGCTGTATTTCTGGTTGGTTTTACACTAGTTTGATAGAAAATAAAATCTTACTAGAAAGGCACTTCCTGAAAGCTGTTATAACAAAGCAACTGATACTTTGAGTTGTAGATAGAGACCATTACTACATGTAATGCATTAAGAGGGCATACTTTTCATATACTGTTGCAATGCCATTGTTACTTGTGGGCAGATCTGTAAAAAGGCGCAAAGACCATATGACAGTAGACTAGAAACCTTATTCCTACTTTTCCACTGATTTACTGTTATTGTTAGTAGGTTATTCCCGTTGTGAATGACTGTTTATGAAGCCTCTGAATTGCTTCTCATGGTGCCTGCACGTACAACATGCCATACTCTGGTTATCATTTATCATTTCCAGCTCCTGTTGTATCTTCAAGTGACTTTGGGTGCGTTTGCTTACATTTTTTCTCTTTCATTGAGGAACTTGCATATATATATTTGGAAAAGAAAATTACACCTGGATGAACAGAATATAAAATAGGATGCTAAGTTTACGTATCTAGATACTAAGATAAGTGGATGGTATAACATTAACACAGAAAAAAAAAGTAAACTTGTTATTTCTCTGTTGTAGGAGTTCTGAAAAGCAACATCTCAGATCACTTACTTGATCAACAATTTTGTCTAAGAAAATAAAAGAATTTGAGTGTCATGATGTCGTGGTTTAAGCCAGTCAGCAAGTCAGCCACACAGTTTCTCTTCCCCCTTCCCCTCCCCGCTCCGAGGGTTGGGAAGGAGAATTGAAAGAATGTAACTCCCACGGGTTGAGATAAGAGCAGTCCAGTAACTAAGGTATAACACAAACCACTACTGCTGCCACCAATAATAATAATGATAAGGGAAATAACAAGGGAAGAGAACACGATACCACCCGCTGAAAATGAGCCCGACAGACCGGACAGAGCATGCCCTCCCGGATGACTCCCAGTTACCTCCCCAGGCATGACGTGCTGTGGTATGGTATACCTCTTTGGCTAGTTTGGGTCAGGTGTCCTGTCCCTGCTTCCTCCCGGCTTCCCCTCCTCCCTGGCAGAGCATGAGACTCACAAAGTCCTTGGTCAGTCTAAACATTCTGACCAGCAACTGAAAACATCAGCTTTATCAGTATTATTCCCAGGCCGAAAGTCAAAACCACAGCCCTGCACCAGCTACTAAGAAGGAGAAAAAAACTGACTGCTGCTGCTCAACCCAGGACAGTATCCACTCCTTATTCCATACCATTCACGTCATGCTCAGATCCCACATTTTCCATATACCATCACTCTCATCTCAGTGCACTGTTATCTTAGTGCATGAACCAATCCCTATAAAGCTGCTGAGTCCATCCGGTCCATGATGTTGGGCTCCATCTCTTGTAACAGTCTTTCAGAGCAGGAGAGACAGTGTGCAGTGTTGGATTGTTGCCTGCTGATGCTGATTGTTCCTTTACTGTAGAACTCGTCCGGTTCTATCAAAGTTCATTCTCTGTTGGTCAGGGTAAACATTCTGACCAGCAACTGAAAACATCGGCTTTATCAGTATTATTCCCAGGCCGAAAGTCAAAACCACAGCACTGCACCAGCTACTAAGAAGGAGAAAAAATGACTGCTGCTGCTCAACCCAGGACACATGATCAAGTTCAGGCTTTAAATTAATTATCTGTAAGTGCAAGAACTACAAGGAATTATTGGTCTGCCGTACATAAGAGACTGCTGGTGTAGTATTTGGCTTTACAAATATGCATGTACATGGTTCAGGGCTAAAGCACTGTATAAAGTCTTGTATAGTTCTTTTTCAGGGCCTCTGTAGAGGGCTTGAGATTCATCCTTAATCAACAGCCAGCTGTTAGGGCTGCCACTGATTCCTGACCTGTAATTACCCCAGAACCTCATCCTGCTGGTTGGCTTCTCAGAGTCTCCTGATATGCATACTACAAGGTTGAAAGTGGCAAGAAATCCTTTGTGAAAGTACCAAGAGATTTGTACCTTTACACTACAAATCAATCCAAAAGCTAAATGCACTAAGCCTATTCACACCCCCTACTCTCTCACTGTCCCCATTTTCCCCTTAAACTGTGCCCTGCATTTCAGGTTGTAATTAAGACTAACAATGTGAAATCAAGCAAGTTTGCTTGAACGTGTCTCTAGAAAAAGATCAGTTGACAAACTAAATGCACAGTATCTTTGCTGATGAGATCCGTGGTTTTTGCTGGACTGTCTGATTATGTCTTTTAGTAGAAACTGTAAGGTTCTAATGCAGTTCATTTACTTCAGTAATTTACAGCCATACACACACTTTGTAAGTATTATAGATTTTAGTTGTCAGGAAACATTTACTTCATTGTCAGCTGTATGTACTGTATTCTTGAATTTTGAACTACATAGTACTGCCAACCACCAAACAGCACACTTTCATTCCAGGATGAGTGATGATGATGATTGCAAGCCATGAATCGGTTTCAGTTCTGTGTCCCTTCTGGGAAGGGAAGCTTGGGTTTTTTTCTCAAAAATCATGCCATGTCCCTCAGTTATGTGTTTTAATAAGCACCTATCTTTGAATATGTGTTCCAGGCTAGGACAATTACAAGTCTTCATTGCTGTTATTACTAATTATATAGATAACTCCTTATAGAGCTGGCTGTCGTAACTAGCTAAATCCATATTTATCCTCCTTTACCTGGGAGGAATAACCTCACATATGTTAAAAGATTATCACCTGATCAGAATATCTGAGATCAGAAATACTTTAAGCTCAGGTCTCAGCAGTGCACACACTCTGGATTACTGTCACAATGCATACGGCTGGGATGCTCATATGAAGGGGTTAATATATTCTAAACACCTACATTTTAAGTGCTTGGTGAACAGGCGACTAGGATTGTGGTTTGTAGGAGAGAGAGGCAGGAGACCTGGAAGTAAAAGATGAGCTTCTGTGCATGTATTTCTGTTCATTGGAGAATGAAAAGCAGATATAAAAGTTTTTAGAATTTCTCTGGTTTTCCTCAACTAAGCTCTATGCTTATGCCTCTTTAATGGCTCTGATCTTTTTTTGCTAAGAAGCTACATTCAACGTAACGTTTACTTTCTGAGAGATTTAGTGGGAATAAGTTGTTGCTAGGTTATCATTAAATACACCTTTCAGTACTTCCAGAGTCAATGGTTTTTGATTTAATCTGGTAAACTCAAGTATTGCACAAGGGGAAAAGAAAACTGTATTATTAACATGGGCTGTTGAGAAAAATTCTCCTTAAATTGAGCTGAACTCCAGGATGTAATATTAAGTATTTTTGCAGATAATTACATTAAGTCTAAAAAGATACTAAGCTCAGATCCATGGCAGCATGGCAGAGACTTAGATGGAAGTCAAACTCAAATCCGATTAGGCATTTTATGGTTTGCTTTGTATTTTTTAATTTTTAATGATTCTTACTTGTCTTTTATGGTCATATTAATTGTCCTTTTCTAGTCTTCTCTCCAGTCTGTATCTGAAATTCAGCTACACATTGTACAAACAGCTGCTGTGTAATGATTTTCTCTTCACTGATTAAAACAAAGAGGGATATTATTTTCCTATGAAGTTACCACATAGAAGGCTCTCTACACTGATCGAAGGTAGCAATTAATAAGCAGTAGGAAGAAAGGTTCTGCCATATAATTGCTGAGGAATATTTCTCCATATCATAGAAGTATGACTAGGCTGTAACTGAATGCTATTGATAGTTGCAGCTTGACTCAGAACTGTTCTTAACATTTTCTGTTTGTTGCTTAAAAGGTTACCTCAGTCTAAAACAAGAGGTTCTGTTTCAGCTGAGGAACTTGATTGCAGATCTTTAAAGGTATTTAGGTCTTAAATTGTTTTGGCGTTTTTTTTCTAAATAAACTGGTAGCAGATGATGTTAGGATTCTTGATCTAAACCTCTTTGTCTAGGAGCAAAAGAATAGTCCTTAGGGTGCAGTCAGTAGTGAAGGACAAATACTCGCAATGCTATGAGTGCAGACTGATTAAATGTTTGGCTTTTAGAATTGTGTATGAATTTGCTCAAATTTAGTCATGAGGAAGATGTAAATCTGTAAGATGAGTCTGAATGAATGGGTGACAGTAACTTCAGAATAAAGAGAGAGACAATTTATGCATGTTGTCAGGTCAACACACAGAGTTGGAAGTGGGAGGAGGAAAGAAACAGAGTATCCCAAGTAGTGTAATTCAGGGAGCAGAAAATTATTTATAGGAAATTAACTACTAAGAAGAAAAGCATTAACCCATGATATGACCTGGGCATAAGGAGTGTGAAAGAATATGTTCAATTTGCGCTTTCTGAAATCAACCTGGCCAGCTGGACAGATCTCTATGATCTCTATGATCAAGGTTGTGGTGGGGGTGTTCAAAGAAGAAAGGATAATGCTGAAGTATGATCCCAGTTATCAAAATGGCTACATGGGTATGTGGAAAGTCAGAAGGAAATATTGTCAGCTACTAGAAAGCCTAAAATTGCATGCAATAGTACATCCAGGCTACAGTCAATTTTAAAAACAATGAAGCACAAGAAGGTAACGAGTCTCTTTCTGTTCCCTACCACTGCATTTCATACTCAAGTATGTGGTGTATGATTTTAAAATACCATTTTTTTTCTTACACAACATGAAAAAATGTTGCCTCTTCAAATAATGTTTTCTAAGTAACATTTGCCTACAGAGAGGGGAAAAAATAAACAACCCAAAGATAGACAGTAAGATGAGAGATGCAGAAAATAAGATATCCATAGTTAAAACTGGGACTAATAAAGCATTTTTCATCAAAAACACCACTGCAAAAGCTAGGACTATTTACTATAAATATGTATTATTTAAAGTAGAACCATTCAGTAAAAGGTTTTATTCTTTAAAGCAAAATAAAACAAAAGCCCACAACTTTTTGATAAAACTATTGTTTGTCTTTCTGGAAGTTTTGCAGGAATGGAGGAGAACCCAATCTCAAAATACATTGCCAAACAAGTCCACCTGAACTCAGTTTCTCATTCAGTAACATGTAAGATGGTATGTATCTCTGCAGTGCAGAGCAACTTTTTATGTGAGTCTCAGATAGGTGAGTACTTAAGACAAGAATGAGAGACAAAGGATGATTTCCCTTCCCTAGAAATTCTATGCTGGAATATAAACTGCAATGATAACTGCTTTTCTGTGAATTGAAATAGAGCCCCCCTAAAAAACAGTGTTGCAGCACTCATGGGTGGCCAGGGACACCTTGGCCACGTACAGGAGCGAATTCGTTCCCGGACCTTTAAAGTCTTATACAAAACCAAGTCCTCAAAATAGTGTGTGGGAGGTAAATGCAGTTTGAATGTCAAAGCCTTTGTAAACAAGGATCAATGAGTAAATGTGGTGAAACTCATTGTTATTTGGTTATTAGAGGTGACACTATAGTTTGTATTTGCATTTTCATAACAGGTTCTGTTTTGCTCTGTCTGCATCTTGTTCTTTAACTTAAAGACTTCCATGAGCATAATCCATCAACATTTGAAACTCTACCACATTTTTAAGGTTATTTTACATGGAATATAATTTAAATGGTTACATACTTTGAGTTCTTTAGCATGTTGTTTATATCTATTAAGACAATCACTATTTTTTTAGGTCAGTTTATGAAAGTACTGTTTTTGAATACCTATCAAGGGATGAAGATTAGCTGAATAGGCATAAGTTACCAGCATATTATATTTTTTGTTATCCTATATACTGTAATTATCTTGATCCTCAAACAACTCTGACAGCCACAAACATTTTGGCAGACCTATTGTTACTGCAGATCCAAAATTCATTTCATCTGAATCTAAATTAAACGAGTAACAAGACTTTTTTTTTTAACCAAAAAAGCAGTAAAACACATATTCAAATTTTATTTAAAAGACAGACTCGGGAAAATAAAAATAATTTGGTTTTTTTGGCAGTATAGGAATCTTCCAAAATGAAATTTATTAAAAAAAAAAAAAAAAGCTAAACTAAGTAGCCAGACTGGGGAGAAAAAGATACTACAGATAGTAGGTGCACTTGGAAGTGAGAAGTAAATCTAAATCATAGAATTGCAGAATGGTTTGCTTTGGAAGGGACCTTAAAGATCATCTAATTCCAATTCCCCTGTCATGGGCAGGTGCACCTTCCATTAGACCGGGTTGCTCAAAGACCTGTACAATCTTGAACACTTCCAGGGATGGGGCATCCACAACTTCTTGGGGTAATCTGTTCCATTGTCTCACCACCCTCACAGTAAAAAATTTCTTCCTTATATTAAATCTAAATTCTACCCTCTTTCAGCTGAAAAAAGCCCTTGTCCTATTACTGCACTCCATGACAGAGTCCTTCCCTAGGCTCCCTTTAAATTTTAAAGGCTATAAGGTCTCCTCAGAAACCTCTTCTAAACACACCCAGCTCTCAGCCTTTACTCATAGCAGAGGTGTTTTAGCCCCCTGATCATCTTTGCAGCCTTCCTTTGAACCTAAAAGCAGGCCCATGTCTTTCCTATGCTGGGAGTGCCCCAGAGCTGGATGCAGTACTCCAGGTGAGGTCTCACCAGAGCAGAGTGGAGGGGCAGAAGCTCTTCCCTTGACCTGCTAGTCATGCTGCTTTACGTACAGCCCAGGGTATGGCTTCATGGGCGAGAGCACACATTGCCAGCTCATACTCCATTTTTTCATCCACCAGTATCTCCAAGTCCTTCTCCTCAGAGTTGTTCTCAACCTACTTGTCGCCTAGCCTGTATCCATGTTTATGATAGCCCAGATACAGGATCTTGGAACCTGGCCTTGTTGAACTTCATGGAGTTCACACAGGCACACCTCTTAGCCTGTCAGGGTTCCTCTGGATGGCATCTCCTCCAGAGTATCAATACTGCTCAGCTTCGTGCCATCATTAAACTTGCTGAGGTTGCACTCAACTGCCTGTTTCAAGAGCAAGTGAATAAGCGTGATGACCGGGCAGATTTAAAAAGAAAGAGACCTTGATCCACATTTATAAAGGTGTTCTTTGATCTTCCCTTGTTAATCTTCTCAACCACTGACTCTGACTAGTCAGGATGTGTATAATGCTGGGCAGTCAATAGCAACAGCTGGGAGAAAACAATTAGTCATGTAATCTTTTACAGATGGTAATCAGCCAGAAAGTGGTCCTCAGAAAGGTGTAATATCTTTGGAGTAGCTCAGTTGCTCAGGTAAGAGTATGAATTCTTGCCCCACCTCATCTTGCTCCACCACAGAAATAATCCTCATCCTAAGCCACTGTTTTTAATCTTGGAAGTCATTTAGTTAGCACAGTGCTGTATGACAGAATCAAATAGATGTAATGAAAAGCCTGTTAGGGAAGTGGGGGTAGTCTCCAGGGTAGGCCAGATCTTAGCTTCTGGTTTGAACGAATTTCTGACAGAATGGGAAAAGTGTGAAGAGAGGAAAAGGAGAAGATGGTCTAGAGTTCTGGTCGTTCTGGTCCCATTTCACAAAAAGGGAGCAATAGAATAACAGGATAATTGTATGGCGTGTATAACCCTTTATTATTGATACACTCCAGAAAGAGAAGGGAACCCATCACTTCTGAGGGCAAATGTGTGAAGCTGAGTATGGTGGTCATATATTTCTGTTTCTGTAAATCTAGAGTCAGTACTATGTTCATATGTTGCTTCACATGAAATGCTGTGAAAACTAGTAAATTCATTGTACAAAATATAGAGGAAGACTATATTGATACTTCTCGTAAAAAGCAAATTACCCAGTTTCATGTAAGAACCTCATGGTTTTCTGATGTGTTAAGCACAAAAATGTATACTGTTACCGCATGTACTGAGCTGCTTTGCACAAAATCCAGTGGGAATGCTAAGGTATAGGGGTTAATGTTGACATAAAGGGCAAATCCTGATTTCTTTGATGTTAAGAGGAAAGTTTTCATTGAGCCCAATGGGATTAAGATTTAGTGTTTATGTTCTTGTTTCTTTCAAGTTAGTGTAGTCTTAACATTGCTCAAATCTATTAAATAGTCTTTACTTGTACTACTTTCTTGAATAGAAGAAAAAATTGTGTTCACAACAACCTCTTTACTCTAATGTATGTACCCTCCAGATGCTCAGAACTCTTATATTTAAAACTGAAGTGTCATAATAAATAAATATCTTTATTACTTACTTTTTAACCTATAGGTGTCTGTAACAATTACAAGCATGAAATTATGAACACTCAAAAAGGGGGTTTACAGCATGTCTTTTTTCATCCCTTCAAGCACTGTTTAAACCTATTATAGAATTTATTAGGTCATATAAGTAAACAAATGTTTTTTGTTTTAAAAGATTTTTTAGAAATAATTTGTAGTTACAAGGCTTTGGTCTAGAGCTATTTCTTACCTGAGGTACCAGTGATGTAGTAATGTGGCATTAAATAGAAGAACCAGCTTTAAAGCAGATATTCTTATGTGATTGACAATTACTTTACTGGTGTTGCATCTGAGCAGTAAGACATATAATTTTCTTTAATGTGCAAGATCTCCTTTAAGATTTTTATGCTAGAGAAGCAGTTAAAAACAAAAACCACTTACAGAAAGTCAAAACTGATGTGTATTCCAACATGAAGCCTGAAATGGAAAAGTAATCTTTCTTGTCTTTCTACCTGCAAGAATATACTTTGTATAAAAAATACTGACTTAAAAACAGGTTAATTTTATACATTTTTGAAGAGTAAGATAACACTGGATGTAACACAGCTTGTAGGTTTAAGGACTAGGGAGATCCATTTTGCCACAGACTTTAAATTACAATAAAAAAAAAATTATTTCCAAAATTTGTTTACAAGGAAAATAAGCTTACATTATTACCATAGATAAATATGCTAAATTCACTGCTATGTTCAAAAAGCTTATAGTTGGAATACTGACAAACTAAAAATACATTTTAAATTGCTGTCTGTTTAACTGTCAGCAAATTTGAGTTTTGTTTCTTTGATATGAAGAACAAACCTAAAATGACATGTATGTTTACATAACCTATGGCGTTTGACATTAAGTGCTAGGAAGTAATTCAACTGATGGAAAATCGGGCTGAAGCAGTTGTACAAGCCCTCTGTCTCAACTAGTATAGTTTCACATTTGCAATTGCATTTTAGAGATAAATGCATTAAATCCTAAAGAAGCACGGAAAGGGTGACTACTTCAAAGGATTTTTAAATTGAAAACCAAACATAAAACAAACTCCACTAATTTATACAAATGTTCTAGAATCAGTGCAGCTAATTATGAATGCAAAAAAGTAACACCTGCTCAGAGAAACAATTTAGCTTTTAGATTTAAGAAAACACTACTTAACCATTTGTTATTCTAACCATTCTACTCAGTTCAGGTCTAAAATAGTCCATAATGCATATATATCGCTGCATATGTCTGCATAGATTATACACTAAACGTTCAAGTTTATATTTACAATTCAACTTCAGAGTTTCTCAAAAGTAGGTCTATTTGCACTGCTCCTAATTCTGCAGTAGGTGGCAGTGGGTAATGGAGAATATACAAGAATGTAGTTTAGCTATCATTACGTTTCTAAGGGAAGCTTAAAAATGGCCAAGTATTTACTGCTTTTCAGTTATGTGTATATCAAACAGAAAGGAACTGTCAAACAGAATTTCTAAATTGTCATGGTTAAATAGTAGCTTTTACAGAGTCTTATCAGAATAAATTAAACTGATAATGGAGTCAAATGAAGATACAAATACAGCACTCATTTCGGTAAATAAGTAGGAAGCTGAGTCTACACGAGAAAACTGAACTGGAGGGTTAAACTGAGGAGAAGGTTCTGCGTGTTAGCTTTGTAAGCTATGAAAATGCAAACACAGTTTACAAATAGAAAAAGAAAACTGCCATTTCAGTTTTATCTGTATTTCTTTGGAAATCATTTGTATTAATTTTCAATGTTGAGCTGAATTTTGAAGATAGCACTGTAATTGATGAAATGGTAAACAGGGATGGAGAGAGGGTTCAGGCATGGCAGTGGAAGTGTGGAATATTAACAGAGTTTTGATAGGTTGATTGTGTGGGAGGACAAATTGGAAAGATTACAACAGAGTTCTGATTTTGCATTCCTTGCACACCTAAAATATGGGAGCTTGAGGGTGTACAGAATGTGAAATTGGATGAAAAAGTCTGTCAAAGGAGAACATTCTAAGTCTCGTTTCTTATTGATTCCTGTTTCTTGCTTATCTGAAAACCTGGCTTGGTAGATTTATATAAGAAGTGCTCAGTCAGCACTGCCGATTATTTTCACATTTTCACTGGTGTATTCTGAACTTCAGATAGAGAGACTAAAAGAAGTGCAAGGCATCCACTAGCTCACATCTGAAATACTTTGACCAGTAATTTGGTTTTGTTTTGTTTTGTTTCCTTTTTTAATCTCCAACTTTTAAAAGTATGCAGCTGGAAGCTATTGAGTACACAGTGTTTTGAAAAGCTTGGTCATGCATACTGCTGGACATGGACTTTGGGACTAGACAAGGTAAAACTCCTATTGAAACTGTACACCACACTTTTTAAGTTTACAATTTTGTGGCCAAACTTTGTCTCCAGAAACTTCACATAGTTAATTAGTAAGAAAATGTTAAGATAAACACTATCATTTTACTTAATATTAATTCTGTAATCATAAAGGTTAGCCACTGATTAATAGATATTATCTTTTACATTAATTAGTAGTTTATACTACAAATAGGTGTAAGGAAATCAACAAAAACAGGCAAAATGCTGACTTGGTTGGAGTTTTGCCATTGACTTAGTAGTAATAAGGCTGCTGTAATCTCATTGTTAGTTCCTCATCAGCTAATTATCTGTAAAATTAAAAGTAAGAATAGTGTTTCTATAAAACTGATAATTATGGATTGCTTACAATGTATTAAAAAAAAAGAAAAAAGATGGGACATAAGTCATCTCTTGCAAGAAATAGGCACACTTTGTGACTTCAGTTGAAAGAAAGGCTCCAAAGTTAGACCCTAAAGTAATTGCTTCCATTAAAATATGCACATTTTGCATTTAAACTGAGAGGAAATCATTGACCATATTAAGCCACAGTTAAATAGTTTCTTGATTTACCTCTACATTATCTAGTTTAAAGATGATAAATTGAATGTTCTCAATGAATTTTTTCTAGTTTAAGTTTGAAATCGTTCATTAATAACTTTGGTTGTATTTGTGCGTGTCTTTTCTTTGATATTCTTTTATGTTAATATGCATCAAACGTTGCATTATTCTCTTGCAAACTGAGTAGTGACATCTCTGTGATAAATCTTCAGTCTCACTGAAGAGTAGCTCCCAAGACATGTCAAAGTTCTCTGAAATATACCCAGATTTTCCATTTCTATGTTGTTGGTTTTGGCTTTTCTTATACTTTTAAAAATACTGAATTTTTGTTGTCTGATTAAATTTGGTTTTCTTCTCTGTCCTGTAAGAGGTTAACATTGAATTTTTATTCATAGTATTTTCCCATCAATGTTTCTGCATTATAACTCTTTCAATGACTACTGTTGTTGTGAATAATTGTAATTGCTTAGCAATTTTTAAATCAGGAAGTTACAGTTTTTAGGCATCCTGGAGTTCCTCATTCTTTCATGGAAAATACCACAAGTGTCTCCAAATTTTTCCAGGTAACACTGGGGATAAATAAAGGGCATAGTGTAGTATTCACCATTAACTACAAATTTTGACATTCACAAATAGCTCTTAACTTTAAAATAGACTCAACTGAAGCACTGCTTCCTATGTGTTAAGTGTTGGGGTTTGGGTTTGTTGTTGTTCGTTTGGTTTTGGGTTTTTTTTCCTTCAGATCGATCATTTTGTTAAATATTCCAGTATTAAAAACTCCACTCTTCTTTAGTACTGTAAAATACCCTGATGCTGAATTGGGCTATAAGTCAAAGAATCAAGTATGAAATCAATGTATGTAAAAAACCCAAGAGAACTGGAAGAAAAAAGTGATATTCCTTAATATGATATGGTTTAGTTCTTTCAAGAAAAATTGTAATTTATTATATATGGTTTTAGTAGATTAATGTAAACAAATTAATCTAGGGAAATGGTAATTTTTGTTCTGTTTATTGCTGTCCTGCCAACATCTTCATGCTTGTACAGAAGAGAGCAGATAAAATCTCTTCAAGACACATGAATTTTACTTGCTGTGTCAATGAACATTAGCTGAATATCTGGTCCGAATTGGACTTGAAGGCAAGGTATGACTTAATTTGTCTGTGCACAAACGAGCAAGCAGAGGTAAAGCCTGAGAACATCCCAGTAAGGTAAGGGAGTGCTTAGAGGCTAAAGTTCTGAACTGACCTCCTGCAAGTCACAAATGTTTTGCACCTTTGATGCTTTGAGTTCTTCTGGTCTGACATATGTAGAATTCTCTCTGAAATTTTAAGAAACCAAATCCCTCTCAGTGCTGCTCTGCTGTGCTTTCTTGGTCTGCCAGAGATAAGACACCATGTGTCAGATTCCCTGGTGAAATAAAATGAGACCAGACCTGAATTTGGCCTAATTATTATTACTCTAAGTAGTGAAGTAGTCAACTTTAGAAGATGAGTTGCCATCACCAGTTTAGCAGATGCTGAACAATAGTTGTCCAGATTAACAGCATGATATTGAGAAGTGTTTTGACTGAATGTCACAGATACAGAGATCTGAGATAATTATTAACATGAGAACAGCTTCATTTTTTGCAAATTTGCAATAAGCTGAGAGTTCGGCATGATGAATGATGTGGAAAATGTGAGTAGGAGGTGACATGTTCTTGAACAGAAAGTTCTCCAGCATACTTCCCCACCTCCCTACGCGATCTGGCTTTTTAAATGTGTATGCAAATACATGGCTACTTGTCTGGTAACGGAAAGACAGTTGTGGCTTAATATTAGCAACAATTTCCCTTTTCTCCTGAAAGTTCCCAAGGCATGAGATTGGGGTCTAATTTTTTTTTTCCTCTGTCCCCTTCTCCCCCAAAATGAGGCAGACTACGATGGAGATTAATGAGGACTCACCTGACATAGTGTGAACAGTAGCATAAGTTTGTGAAACACTAAACAGGCATATAAGGATGCTGTTTCCTCTGAAAAACATACTGTATTAAAATTTCAAGCTTAGGAAAAAAGATACTGTTAAGATAAACAGAAGAAAGTGACTTCTGTTAATGTGGTTATTTTCTCTATGCATGGTTTTAGTTTTTCATAAAGTATCTCCAGTTACCCTCCCTAAATCTAAAATATTTAGAGAATAATTTAAAAAATAATTTTCTAGAAAACCAGAATGATCCTCAGTTGCCTTCCTACCTACCATCCTGTCTCTGGCTTGTTCATTTCTGATATTGGTATAACTGATGCATAGTTGTTTCTCTTCTCCTTGATTTCCATTTGGAATTGTCCCTCAGTCCAGTCGTAGTATACATGCTTGATGTTTAACAGTTAAGAAAAAAAAGTGTTCAAAGGACAGAGATTGCCCAAAGATGAACTGTTGCACTGTTAAAAAAGAACAGGACAGGATGGGAAGTAGTGTTAACATATGGTATGAAAATTTAGCTATGGATAGTGAAAGTTTTTCATTTCCTTACAAAATCAAAGTCATCAATGAGGCCTGTAAGCTGCTCTGAAGTGAAGTGAAATCTCGGATGTCCAATCCACTACTTGGCACTCCTAGGAAGCAGGCTGCCTAATCCAGTGCAGTGAATAAGAACAACAGGTTGAGCTAGCCTAATAACATTTTTTTTTTTAAACTATCTGTAGTTCTGAGGCTCAGGATGTCTTACTGGATTTTTGGTTTGAGAAAAAACTGTGCATTGATTTCTTGTAATATGACAGAAGTCTATGGCTTATTCTTTTGTCATTCTTTATACTTTCCAGTTATCTTCCTAAATGATATTATAAGGCTTTATATATCAGTTGGTTCTAACCTTTTAATGTGCTTTTAATAGCTGCCAGAGGTAGCATGTCTCTTCCACTACTTGTCACTTCTTGTTGCTACTTACTGTAGTTGCCAATTTCCAGCTGACAGGATGGCTAAGAGAATTTGCTGTACTTTCTAGTTATTTTTATTTTTCCAACTTCCATACTCATTGCTTTTGAAGCATTTTTTTTTTTTTATTTAGAACAGGACTATTTTTAATTGTTGAAGAAATATGCACTCAGTAAACTCTTTGGCCAGGAATCTAGAAACCATTTTGGTTCTATATTCTAATTCAGAAGATGATCTGTCAGAATTAATTGAGAATGTCTTAATGTAATCAAGTCCAGTTCATTAGGCAAATACTTGAATTATTAATTTAAATACTGGGTAGTTCAACAGCATTTATGACAGTAACAAATATCAACGTATTTTAATTTTTAAATTCCTCCTGTGTACAGAAGTTGATGTCCTGCTATAATTACTGCTGTGAGACATAATAGTTTTTACCTTGCTTATGTTTTACCTTTTTTGGAGTCTGTTAAAATACTCTGTTCAAAAAAGGTTTATGAAACAAAAATGTAGCTTTTTTAGCACAGGGTGCTTAAAATTAATCAAGCATAGATTTTCTTTCTCATTCTTGTAACTCTGTTTTGGATCAAGTAGACTTAAACCAGAGATGAACTTGAAACAGGAAATTTAGTGTCACTCCATTTTACCAATCTACAGAACACTGTAAAATAATGTATAATTACTTAGCTTGAATCTAGTACTTTATAATCTCAGCCATTCCCATTGCATTAGTACTGAGGAAAATAGTGTCTTCTCAACTGTGAGCTGAGGACATAGCATTTCTTGAAAAGGCTGCATGTATTCAACCCATTTCACAGAATCATGGAATACTTTGGGTTGGAAAGACCTTTAAAGGTCATGTAGTCCGGCCACCCTGCAGTAAGCACGAACATCTTCAACTAGGGCAGGGTATTCAGAGCTCCATCCAGCCTGATGTTGAATGTTTCCAGGGATGGAACATCCACCACCCTCATTGTAAAACATTTCTTCCTCATATCTACTCTGAATCTACCCTGTTTCAGTTTAAAACCAGTATCCCCTGTCGTTTCACTACAGGACCTGTTAAAAAGTCTGTCCCCATCTTTGTTATAAAGCCTCCTTTAAGTATTGAAAGGCCTCCCCAGTGCCTTCTCTTCTCCAGGCCAAACAAGCCCAACTCTCTCAGCTTCTCTTCACTGGGGAGTGCTCCATCCCTCTGATCATTTTTGTGGCCCACTTCTGGACCCTCTCCAACAGGACCATGTCTTTCTTGTACTGAGGATTTCAGAGCTGGATGCAGTACTCCAGGTGGGGTCTCACCAGGGTGAAGTAGAAGGGCAGAATTGCCTCCCTCAACTTGCTGGCCATGCTGCTTTTGATATGCAGCCCATCTTACAATTGGCGCTATGGGCTGCAAGCTACAGTTCACATTGCCAGTGAATCTCCAGCTGTTCATCCACCAGTACCATCAAGCCCTTCTCCACAGGACTGTTCTTAATCCCTTCATCACCCAGCTTGTTTTGGTAATGGGGATTTCACCAACCCAGATGCAGGACATGCATTTGGCAATTTGAACCTAATGAGATTCATACGGGCCCACTTCTTGAGCTTGTCCAGGTCCCTCTGAGTAGCGCCCCATCCCATACAAGCTGAATGTTGCATTTAGAGGTGGGGAAGGATCAGTAAGCAATACTGAAGAGGTGGATTTTAAAAATCCAATAAGTAAGCGTGTGGCATCAGAGAAGGCACAGAAACTGTAATTAGTTCCATAGATAGAGCAGAAAGTACTGAAAGGCAGCACAGAAATGTGTGGGCATCATCTTTAGAAAAGCCAAATCAACTGGGCAAAAGTGGTTAGCACCAGTTCAGCATAAAACAGGCATACCAAGTCCCTTCCTTTTAGTGTGAGAGTCACTCAGCTGGCATCTGTCTTGCTCTCCTCCCTTTGATTCCAGTCTCTCATACACCACTTGAACAACTTACTGATTTCTGTGTATTTGCAGAATCCATGTGTCAGGGCTAGTTAGGAGCACATGACATGTGAGGCCCTCCCACAAGACACAGGTGGCAATGGTCTGCTGCTCTAAGGGATGTCTCTTTTTCAGCAGAATACACACAGAACAAAGCTTGGCAAGCAGGCTTGTTCCTCAGTAGCCTTACACCAGAAGTCTTCTCCTGTCACTTGATCTACTAAACTCACACACATGTTCACACACATGCACACAAGTACCCTTGACCATGTGGCTTAGCACATGTATAAGCATGCCATTTTTGCCTGTCATCACATATCGTAGCATGTACTGTTTTGTGTCAGTACTTTCAGCAGTTGAGAAGCCTGACTATGGAGAAATACTATATATGTAATAGTCCTTGGTTTGTGATTAACTAATTTTACGAGTCACATATTTAGATTGAAAATTTCCAATATTGTATTTCAGCTGGTAAAAATAATTAAGGGAGAAAAAGTTAACCAAGAAACTACTGTGAGATTGATTTTTTTGTTTGTTTGTTTCCAATTAACTGATTTAGATGATTCTGTTATTGGAAATAGGATGTAAAACTACTGTAGAAGCCTTCCCAGACAGTATGCTTTTATTCAGCTTTATATTACTAGTATAATAATGCCATGTTTTATATGCCTACTTAATACTTTTTACACCTCTCTGATAAGATTTCTGCCAAAGAAATATAAATATCTTTCTTTTATCACCTTTTATTTTGTGTGGCAAAAGCAGTCCATAGCTACATCAGAGTTGTTTCTGTTCTCTCTTCTCTTTCCTGAGAATTTAGTGTTTGTCCTGGTTTAACAGTAGCAGTCATTTTTTCTCCTTCTTAGTAGCTGGTGCAGTGCTGTGGTTTTGACTTTTGGCCTGGGAATAATACTGATAAAGCCGATGATTTCAGTTGCTGGTCAGAATGTTTAGACTGACCAAGGACTTTGTGAGTCTCATGCTCTGCCAGGGAGGAGGGGAAGCCGGGAGGAAGCAGAAACAGGACACCTGACCCAAACTGGCCAAAGAGGTATTCCATACCAAAGCACGTCATGCCCAGGATGTAACTGAGAGTTCCTGGAAGGGCTGGATCACTGTGCGGTGGGGGCGAGATACCGGTTGGTGAGCGGTTGCATTCTCTTCCCTTGTTATTTCCTTTATCATTATTATTATTGGTGGTAGCAGTAGTGATTTGTGTTATACCTTAGTTACTAAATTGTTCTTATCTCAACCCGTGGGAGTTGCATTCTTTCAATTCTCCTCCCCGTCCCTCCAGGAGCAGAGGGAAGAAAGGTGGGGGGGGAAGTAGACTGCGTGGTTCTAATTTACAGCCTGGGCTTAAACCATGACAGTGTTTAATGGGGAGAGGGCTAAAGAGACTTTATTTCCTATCTTTTCCCCACTAAATGTATTTTTCCCCACTAAATGTATCTATTTTCCCCACTAAATGTATCTTCCATTCCCTTTGGACAATGGTGCCATTTGACCTCCTGATTTAATATGGTTTCCCTTCAGAATTGGAAGATTGTCAGAGGGGAAAAACTAAGACAAATTTAATGACTGTAGGAGTTTAAGTGTCTTCCTCAAATGTTTCTTACTTCTGAACAAAGAGAAAAAATTTGCATTCAATGACTGTTAAGAAGTATTAGCACTAAGCAGCAATTAGATTAAGCAAACCTCTTGTGAACAATCCATGGTTCAGATGTTACCCATGCTGTTCAGGGTGTGTGGGCACATCTCTATATTTGAGTCAAAAAGGACACAGAAAGTACGAGTAAACTAACTCATTATAAGAAACGTATTTTTTTTTCTATCTCAAAAAATTTCCTGAGGAAGATTTCCACACATAATCAGAGGAAGTAAAAAAAATATGTATTGTATTAGAATTTATGTATTCCCAAATTACATTGTTGTTTGAAAAAATCTAGCATTGAGTAATGGTTTTAGTTCTAATATTTAGAATATGAGTAACACAAGGTTTTATTTTACTCATTATATAAATGCAGTTCCATTAAGAATTTTGACAGTTACAAGATGTAGGATTTCAGCTGTAAGATTTGACCATTTGAATATCTTAATTTAAATTTATACTTTTCATCTTCCTCTTCAGATTGTTTAGAGTATATGAAAAGGGTAACAGCATTATCACAGTGGCTTTATATCACAGCAACCTACAAATATTACACAACCATCATAAGAAATGTATAAACAAGTTGTTATGTATTCTTAGACAGCTTTGTAGATGAGTAAAGGTGGGGTGGTTGTTTAAATTGCTTTGCCATGTTTACACAGCAAGTCAGTGTCAGTTTCAGGAACAGAATTGAATGGCCCATGGTCTTAAGCAGATTACCTACTACTTTCTTTGTAAAAAGGCCAGTGTTTCTTGAAGGACTACTGTGCATGTTATTACTGCTTTATATCACTTCAGTTCTGAGTGTGTCCAGCGTATTGAACAATGAAATTATGGTTTGTGAAGGATGGTTGAACCACAGAATGTCCCCTGGGGTGAGCTTACTTTTAATAGGGATCTTTTCTGCCTGGGGAGGGTGTGTGTGTGTGGTGGGAGTGGGGAAGAGAAAAAGACAAGAACGACCTCCTCTTTTTAAAAAATAATTTTCTGCAATAGAGCCAAGATCATCCTTTCCCCCTTCCTCTCCCCACCCCACCACCTGCTCCCTTTTACCAGTATTTTTCTTGTGTGATTGAAAAACCCTTAGTTTTGCTCAGGGGAAAAGCCTCATGCTGAGAAGTAAGGGATCCCAGTTGTACACTTAATCAAAGTGGCATGCTCCACACTTTGTTTCTGAGTAATTTCCGTAGCAAACTCATGTGAGCTATATGTCTTGCTTGCATGAATCAAGTCCAAAGTTTGAAACTGACTCAGTTGTTACTCCAGCTGACAGGAAAAGGAAAAAGATTTGGGGGGGGAGGCAGGGGGCTGAGGTTCCACTCAATTCAGGTTGCTGAAAGGAAATAAAAAAGATGATTTGAAAACCACAGATACTGGGATGAAAAATTATAGATACAGAACAATAACTGTCCATAGTAAATTGTTGATTGGAGTATCTGTATTAGGTGATGTTTGTAGTCTCTACATGTAGTATGATGGGAAACACAGATTATGGCAGTGAAAGTAGAACAACAATGGAGTCTGATTCTTTGTTTCCACTTTTCAAAGGCTTTTTTTCCTTTTCTTTTCCCCTTCCATTTTTTTTTTTTTTTTTTTTTTTTTTTTTTGTCTTGATAAGGCCCGGGAAATTGTTAGCAACATGCTGGTGGGAACCTGTGGAAAAGAATACACACTCTATCAATGGTGCAGTTCTTATCCCAAGAGCTGTGTTAGTGGGTGTGGGAATAGCGTGCTTTCAATGTGAGCTGTTGCAATGAGATAGCATTGAGAAACCAAGGCAGAGAACAGCACAGATTCAGTCTGGGGAACTAAGGCCTTTATCCACCAGTAATGTGTGTAAGGACAGACAATGTAACACTGTATTTGGTTTAACAACAAAGAACTGTAAAAGGATTTGATAGTAAGGGATTGGCAGAAAAGCTGAACATATCTGCACAGTACAGTATTTTTTTAAAGGTATTTATACTTACAACTTAAAAAGACAGTATTTAAAGTTACCTATAATAGACATTATTTTAAAATAGGGTTGTTTAACAACAATGAAAGCTTGGTAAGAGAGAACTAGAGAGAAACAGCTAGTATTTTATTACAATATGGGTATAAGAATCAATAAGGGGCACGTGTACAAAGCAGGGTCTGACAGGTCTGGTTTACAAAGGCCTATTTTCATTACTGCATTTGATATGTGGATACATTTGTGGTCTTTGTCACTAGGAAATCACTGAAAAATATTAATCTTTACGTTCTAGTCTGCATGTACGTATTTTGTTTTGGCATTTAAACAGCAGCAAGTCTGGCTGCAACTTCAGGAAGAAGCCACATATTTGTTGGAGCTACTTGGGCTTAAAATGAGCAAATGTCTTTATGAAGCCTCTTTGGTAACAGGATAAATATTGCTACAGTATATGCATGCTGGTAGTCCTTCAGAAGGAAATAGCATTTCTGCTGTCTGTATAGCAGCTGTCATGACCTGTCAATGAAACTTAAAATAAGCTTTGCAGATCCTCAGTATGCCACTACTGGCATATTTTCCCCGAAGGTGCAAGGGACTGAATGATCCCATGTGTCAGTAACAGTTCTGCTGTGGGAAAGATTACAGGGTAGGAAATTCAGTATGGATCTGTCTTTTGCCCATGTGTCTGGAGACATATCTTCCTTTTCTAGCACAGGAAAATATTTTGGCAAGACAGGTAAAAATCAGTTAGGAATGTGGGCAACTTTTCATGTTTAATATTTGGTATTTGCTGGACAGAACTTCATGAAAATCACAACAAAATCATTTATGGCCAAAAAAGATTTTATAAGTGGATGCTTAGTTTAGAAGAATGTAGAACTCTGTTGTGTATTTGGTGAAAATCTCTACTGAATTGAGAAAGATATGTAGCTAACCTCCTCTGCATAACCTCTGAATATAAAATTCCAAATTGTATTTTATGTTTTGTGACCTGCATGACTTCCATTAGGGAGTGAACAGAAGCATCTAAATCCACTGCAATACTCTTAAATGGAAAGATGCCCTTAGAAATCCCTCCTGCTCAGTTATGTGGTTAACATTTTGAAATGTAAGTGAATGGCTGCCACTCTGTCTGTACTTCTAGATTAATATTGCAGAAATGCTACCCACATTGTTAGTCTCCAGAAAAATACGGCATTTTTCTGACCCAAAAATAGCCTGTAGAAGTCATCAAACAGCTTGCTAGATAATTGAACGTTACATCATTTATCAGGTAAAAACTTAAGAATACGGAATAGAAAGTTTCTGAAGGTCTATTCCAAACATAAAAGACAAAATTCAGAAAATTTGAAAAGGCAAATGTGATTAATGAAGCTGCTTTTGCCTACATTTGCACAGCAAAGTTGAACTGAGAGTATTACATTTTTCACTTTGTCTTGCATGCATTTTTAAGGCGCACCTTATAGAGATGTTGATACTCTGTGAATAGACAGACTACATGATGTATGTCTATAATTTCATAGCTTCTTGTTGGACATTCACTACTTGTCTGTAGGCAGCCAAGAGGCTAAATAAAATTAATTAGAGAAAATATTTTTTGGATTGTGGAAATGGAGGGTTAGAGGCAAGGTTAGGGTGAGTAGAGACTTCTTTACTATGTATTTTCATTTATTGCACTGTAATATCTTTTTTTTTAACTGCATACACTTCAAAGATAATGCAAAATTGGAATTACGAATATTGCTGCTTTGTAGTGAATGTATTGCAAGACTCTTAAATAATTAAATTATGCAAGTTCTTAAAATGGAGTGTAATTATCCATTAATGAGCAAAATCTGCTGCTGTGCAGAGTTGATATACTCCATGCAGATTGTCCTTAAGTTTTTCAAGGATTTGGTTTAATTTCTAAATGTATATGTGTGGTAAAAATCAATGGTTATATATCTTTTTGAGATAATCACTGAAGTAGTTAATAACTTATATAATGTACCAAATATTTAATTTTACCATAATAAAAAACCAGATTTGACAATGACTCCGTTTTCTGCTTCTGTTTAATAAGAAGCTTGGTTTGGAAGCATGGTAAGGAGAGGTTTGATACTAACAGAGATTAATAAATTTTAAAATGATAGGTCTGGCATGTGAAGACGGCAGATTTTCACTCATAAAATCACAGTTAAAATTAATACTAGAACAGATCTGCATGAATGACAGTGTCATTTAATGGCCACTGTATATAAACTCAAACATGTTTGCATCTTGTTCTTAGTGGAATAATTTTGAATATTAGAGGCACTCAATTAGTGCTAGCAACTAAAAGCTTACCTTTTACAGTGTATAAGCATAAAAGGGTAAGGAATGAATTTGTCCATCATATTTGAAAAATCTGAAAAAAGGCAGTCAGTTGAAGTTCCCGGTGACCAGAAAAAGGGAAATATAACCCCATTTTCAAGAAGGGGAAAATGGATGACCCAGGGAACTGCAGACCAGTCAGTCTCACCTCTGTGCCTGGCAAAATCTTGGAGCAGATTCTCCTGGAAGGCATGCTAAGGCACGTGAAAAACAACAAGGTGGCTGGTGACAGCCAGCATGGCTTCAGTAAGGGGAAATCCTGCCTGACGAATTTGATGGCCTTCTATGATGAGGCTACAAAACTGATGGACAGGAGTAGAGCAGTTGACGTCATCTACTTGGACTTGTGCAAAGCGTTTGACACTGTCTCACACAACATCCTTGTCCCTAAATTGGAGACATCAATTTGATAGATGGACCACTTGGCGGATAAAGAACTAGCTGAATGGCCACACGCAGAGAACTGTGGTCAATGGCTCAGTGTCCAGCTGGAGACCAGTAGTAAGTGGTGTCCCTCAGGGATCAGTGTTGGGATTGATCTTGTTCAATGTCTTTGTTGGTGACATGGACAGTGGGATTGAGTGCGCCCTCAGCAAGTTTGCTGATGACACCAAGCTGTGTGGTTCGGTTGATATGCTGGAGGGAAGGAATGCCATCCAGAGGGACCTCAGCACGATTGTGAGGTGGGCCAGTGCCATCCTCATGAAGTTCAACAATTCAAGTGCAAGGTCCTAAGCCTTGGCTGGGACAGTCCCTGGCACAGCTACAGGTTAGGCAAAGAAGAGATTCAGAGCAACCCTGCAGAGGAGGACTTGGGGGTGTTGGTCGATGAAAAACTGAACATGAGCCGGCAGTGTGCGCTCTTATGTTTAAATTGAATATCCTGTATATTTAGGAAACAGGAACAAAGGAAAACATGTCACACTTTTCTTTCCTCCTTTACCTCTGATAAGCAACATTTGCTGTGCACTAGCTCCTAAGACTATGCCAATTTCAATATAAAGTATGAAGAATAAATGGCAATTGCAGAAATGCTAGCATTATACTAGCCCAATGACACTGAGGCACTATAAATATGGAACATGATTACATCAAAGTCATCAGAGAGTGATGTATTTGTATTTTCATATTACATACTGTGTATTTCGCTCAGGGGTCAGGAGAGTTCTTGCAGAGACTAAATGATGTAGTCTTAAAATCAGCATTTCACTTTTATAACTAGTTTATATGACTGACTAAAGCAAAGGTTTAGCACTTCTGTAGGAAAAGAATTTGACCCACTGATAATAAAGAAGATGAGATAAAAAATAGCAAAACATAGGACACCAGTCTAAAAAGCTCTTTATCTTTGCAATATCCTTAAATAGATCACTGAAGGCAGCACTGTATACCATAGAGGTTTTAATGACTGGCTCATGGAGCAAACTCCTATAATTTATTCAGGTTTACCACGGTTTTAAGCACATGGCATTTGCTTAACTAAGATTAACTATATTTTTGCAGAAGTGTCAGCATTAGGAAAATGCATGTGTTCCTAATGAGACAGTTGTAGTATCATAGAATACCAGGTTGAAACGGACGTCAGGGATCATCTTGTCCAACCTTTCTTGTCAAAGCATGATCTAGTCTAGATGTCCCAGCATTCAAATCTTGAAAGTGTCCTTTGTTGGGGAATCCACTGCTTCCCTGGACAGATGATTCCAGTGGCTGATTGTTCTTATTGTGAAAAATTTTCTTCTAGCGTTCAACTGGGATTTCCCCAGGAGTAACTTGTTAGCATCACCCCTCCTCCGTTCCATGTGACTCCTTGCAAAAAGGGAGGCTCCATCTTCTTTGTAGCCACCCTTTAAATATTGAAACATGGTGATAAGCTTCCCCTGAGCCACCTTTTCTCAAGGCTGAACAAACCCAGTTGTCTCAGCCTTTCCTCATATGGCAGGCTTCCCTGCCTCTGATCCTCTTTGTGGCCCTTCTCTGGTAACTGTCCACATGATTTTTGTATTGCAGGGACCAAAACTGAGCATAATATTCCAGGTGTCTTTGATCCTGATTCCTAGTCCTTATTCTATTGCTATTTTGCTGCTGTGTATTAAGGTTTGGTTTTAACAAAAAATCGAAAGCCATCCACTGTTGGTTGGCTTAATCCTGCAAGGTACATAAACCTAAAGGTTTTTAGGGGTGGAAATTGTTCATTGACTCTAACAAGACATCTGCTTAGTGCAGTACTAGGGAATTCCGTGGAAGTGCAGAAATGCAAATTTCTTTGCAGTGTCTCAAACGTACATCTGTCTGTACCTCCTTCCAAGGCATCATGTTCCATTCATTCCTTACCCTTTATGCTTATATACTGTAAAAGGTAAGCTTTTAGTTGCTAGTAGTAATTTGTGAGTACACAGTAGTCCTGTATTGTGCTTCCCTGACTTCCATAATTTTCTGCATGCAGGCACATACATGCTGTAAGAAAGGATAATGCAGTCTTCCTTCGCTAGAGTACTATTTGTATTTGTATAGGCTATGCTAACAAGTCCATTCTTGCTCTACGAATTTGAGATTTCATGTGAGGGATGAAAACACATGATGGCTATATATTTGCTGGATAAATTTCTCCTTTGTACAGTGGAGGTAAAACTTTGGTGCTGCTAGTTTTGCTTATACCGTATTGCTGCTTCAGATATAGTCAAAGTTTTATGGAATAACAAATTGAATTATTTTCAACATGTTCTTGAAAATAACCATTGTTAATTAATCAATTAACATTATTAAACTTTTTCCAGTAGCTTCAATGGAAGTGACTGTGAAAGTGCAAAGTGTTATCATTCAGGTATTTAGTAATGATTGTAACTTAAGTTAAAACAATCTTCAAACTCTTATAAGCTGGTAAATTAGCTATTTTCTTGCTAGTGCTTGCAAAGCACACACTGTAAAATGTCGTGTTTTTAAATTTATGTTAAACTGGTAGTAAAAATACATATGGTTACTTTCACTGCTGAAGATGTGCTGCTGTGTGTTGATCATCCTCTAGTGCATTTTGAATGATAGTTAGTCTGTGGGGACCACTGAAGACCTCCAATTAATTATTACTGGAGAACATGAAATCATAAACAAAATTCCTTGTAATAAATTTTTAAAATGAGATTGCATGTTTTATTTACGGTACTGGTCCATTTTGGGGCTTTAAATCTATGAACGAAAACAAACATGCCTTTTATAAATCTGAAATAAAAATATCAATAGTATTCTTATCAAAGTAGGACACAATATATGAACTGGACTTCTAAATAACTGCAGGGAGAAAGGCAAGAGAAGAAGAAGAGAATATTTACTTTAATTCATAGAAAGTAATTGAGAATAATATGTAAAACTGAAAATGCTTCCAAGCATAGCAATATTTATTAATCCTTAAGATAGCTGATATGATGGAATTATTTTATAGGAGGTGTTTATTAAAGACAGAACTATTAACTAAGAGCTCTCATAATTATCACGTGTATTTACAGCAGAAATTGGTTTTGATTTAGACAAAAGAGCAGCAATGCTAAAGATACGTGGTAGTTTCAAATATGCTTGCAGAAAAAACCCTGCTCCAAACAGCTTAAGGTGCTTCTTGTCCCATAGGGATCATAGCCAAAACTACAAAACAAAAAAGGAAAAATGATTAAATAATAAAATAAGAACCTAAAATCACCCAAATCTTTCACTACAGTCTTGTGTATCTATTTTTTAAATTCTCACTCTCATTTGTCTTTTAGATCACAGATTCCATCCATCTGTCTGGAAAATGTGAGTATACGATAGATATGCTATAGTTTAACTGACAAATATTAATAGATGAGATTAAGGGCTTCTTTCATCAAAATGTGTGGAAATTCTAGTCTTGTCTTTTTCTTGACATTGAAAATCTCTGCCTTCCTACTACAAACAATATGCCTTCTTTCCAATGTTTTATTAAGAAATTTTTTTTCCGCCTTCACCCGGTCAAACTGGCTTGCCTTCTTTGCAATTCTGACTAACCAGTTAACCTTCACCTTCATAGAAGAACATGTATATCTCAAAATGGTTTCTGGCTCTGGGAGTTGTGTGATGACATCATGATATCAAAATGTCTTTTAAGTAAAAAACTGTCAGGGTGGTGTCTACTGGAGCCTGCAGACATTTTGGAGAGCTTAATCCAAATGTGTCTACAGGTCTTGTAACCTAGAAACTGCTGGTTCAATTGGACTCAGTAATTCTTCATCAAAGGATTATTTGGGCTCTTCTCCTAATGCCATCAATTTTTGCGCTAGCCAGATAGACAGCCGTGTCCATGACCTATATTGCTGCCTCTCTCTTTATACATACGAAATTATAAATTTATAGCACAGTGCTAGGGCAATGTTGTGTCTCAGTTGATTTTTCTTAAATTCTTAAGTTCCTTTAATCTCCCTGTGATATAATTCTGTCTAATTTATACAATCCTTTCTTCCTCATTAGAAAGAGACATCATCAAATCACTTCCCCATTTTCCCATAATTTTATTCTAGGTTCCACCTTATTCACATGGAACTGTGATTACCTGTTACAAATTTAGTCTCTTAGTTCATGAAACACAAACCAGTAGGAGAGCACAGTTCAGAAATTAAGCTTTCTTGTCTCTCTCTGATGATGGGATGAGCACTGCTAG
The DNA here is from genome assembly GCF_963264785.1 of Psittacula echo. Taxonomy (NCBI): domain Eukaryota; kingdom Metazoa; phylum Chordata; class Aves; order Psittaciformes; family Psittacidae; genus Psittacula; species Psittacula echo. Next base: position 33,474,944 of record NC_137739.1, read on the forward strand.
AACATCTCCTATAAAATTGTTACTTATCACTGCAAATCTCTTCCTTCTCCTCCAGCTCATGATTTTACTTTTTGCTAGGAATAAGAGAGAAGTGGGCTACGTGCAACCTTACTACTATGTGGCCATACTGTGTTTGACACAACACAAGATTCTTCCCAAAAGAAATTAGATTTTGAATCAATGCTAGCATTCCATGAGTAGTATAGAACAGTGGAAAGGACACTGCATAAGAGGAAGTGGTAATAAACTCAAGCCTGATCATCATAATTAGAGTCATCTTACGTAACTTCAGTTGTCTAAAGGTTACTTGTCTCACGTAAATTACTCTTCTGGGCTCCCTTTACAGCTGAAGAAGGGGAAATAGGCACCTACAGACAGGAAATACTTTAAACTGTATTATACAGCTACTTTAGGGATAAATCATCCACTGGGTGGATGTAGGGATTGGTGCATGGACGGGAGGTTGCCAGGAGGGACAGGAACCAGCTGACCCTGGGGAGGTGCTTAGGCGGCAGATATAAGGAATTCTAACTGCGCAATAAATCGCTGATGACCCGCATTCCGTGAATGCTCTATGTCTCAGCCCTAGTTCGGAGGGAACTAGTGCTTCCGTCCCTCACCACACGAGTAGCAAGAAACTACAAGTGGTGACCCCAATGTGATAGCGATGGATGTGAGCCACGTGGTACAGGTACTGGAGGCCCTCGTGCAGCAAGCTGGGTTGCCGAAGGCGATATACTCGAGGCCAGCGGGTCACTGCATCCAATGGTTGCGAGGCCAGGGGACGGTGGAGGCCCCCGTGGACGTATCAGATACCTCCCAATGGGGACGGATCCGCCAAGAGCTTTTGGAAGCGGTCTTGGCGGGGGAAAAGAAAGCAGGAGAGATAGGGGAGACGTGGGGTGCCATCGAGAAAGTTGTCTCCAGGACAGGAGCTGCTGGAGCGGCTGCGGGACACGGAGGTGCTGCGAGTGGAGGAGCCGCGGGTGCAGACCTTAGCGCGGGAGCTGTGGAGGAAGGTGCCCCGGGAGGCGCGGCCGGAGCCCCAGGGCCGCGCGGCTGAGCGGGCAGCGCTGGAGCTGCAGTGCGACTGCCAGAAACAGCGGCCGCGGCAACAGCAACAATGGCAGCAGCAAAAAAACGGGAAGTGGAGTGTTGTGAGCCCTGGCAACACTCCCCCTTGTGCGACAGGGCAGGGGACAGGGGGGTTCCCCACAACGAGCGACAGCAACCCTCAAAGCCTACCCTGGGGGAATCCTCCCTACTAACGACATTGTCTTTATCCTTGGCTACCAGGCAGGAGTGTTCAGTTTGGTTTTGATTTTCTAGGAAGAAAGAAAAAAAAAAAAAAAAAGAGGTACCCTTACAGCCTTTTGAACACGGTGTGTGAGTGCTGTGGCGGGCTGTGGACTTGAAACCCCATATACAACTCGTTTGATAGTCTCTCTGTGATCCACATGTACTAGAAGTTGGCAAATATATATCCATGTATGTCCATGTTTCTATTAGCCCTTGGAGACTTTTTATGGATATTGCTGACCACTTCTTCCGATGTAGGCTGGCCACCTGCATCGGAATGAGTGTGCATTTTGGTCAGTGTAAAAGCCCAAGGCTCATGCGATGTGGGGGGGGCAGAGCCTCTGCGGGGACGCCCGCTGAAGTTGAGCCTGCCACCTCACACTGTGATGATGCTGCTTGGAGCTGATTTTTGATTGTCTTCACAGGGTCCTTACTCCACGTTCTGTATGAGGGACCGTATAGTGGGAATAATGATTGTCTAGGTTTTGTGTTTCAAATATTGTAATTGTATGGAGTGTGCTTGTGGGATCCCATGCGTGTGTGCATGTGTGTGTGCTGAGGGCGGACAGTGCTCTATGTATTTTTTATTGTTGGGTTTGTGTAAAAGTTTTAATGGGTAGCAGATTAACATTTTGGACAAGAAAGGGTTAATGCAAAGTGCTGTTGCTGGCAGGTATTTATGGCTGCTGATAAGCAGGCAGGCAGCTGTAGCTTTACATTTTTTTCCCATCAGAATGCCCTTGAATCACTCTAACCCAGCTCCTTCTCAGGAGCTGATAGTGTGGGAGAGGGGGTATGTTTGTGTCCTCCTACCTACAGGTCCATGGCAACTGCCTGCAAAGTTTGCAAAGCCTTGCCATGAGCTGGACAGACAAGTGGAGGAACTCGATGCCTCAGCTACAGGAGCTGACAGTGAATGCCCCGAGCAGAATGAGATAGAGAAAGAGAAAAATGAATGATTACAGGACATCACTTGAGGGCAACTGAAAAGTAACAACTTGAATATGTGTGCCTGTAACGTAGCTATTATTAGAGGCTGTGATTTTGTGCATAAAACCACCTGTATTTACTAGCCAGTTGCTAATGAGAAACTATACCTTGCATTGTGTGGATTTGTCACTTGTAAAAGATGTTAGACCATGCAAATTTGCAGCAGCTGCTAGAAAATGCTAAGACAAAAGCTAGAAAGATTCTAATATGATGGTAGTGTTATAAAGCAGGTAATGGAACAAATTAAGAGGGTGGAAGAACTCCACTGGCAAGAAAGTTTTTGGCTGGTTTCTCTCTGCCATCAGCATTTTCAACATGCTGTTGTAACCTGTAATAGTTACTCTGGTAATGTAAATCTGTGTATGCTTTGCCACAGTAGCAACTTGTTACTGGATGAAGCAGGTGAAACTCTGCATTGACAACGAGGTACAAGAATTGAGGTGGCCTGCTGCCACAGTCGAGGGCAAGACTGGGTTGGCCTCTGTGTTTGCCACCAAGAAGAACCTTTAGCTCTGCTGTTGGCTGCAACCCGGCAGGTGTGGAGCGGTGGGGACCCATGCCATGCCAGACCTTGATGTGAGGGGATGGCCTCCCCTGTTATCAGAGAGCCATCCAGGAGAAAAAGGGCAGACCCAGCAAGCTGTGATTGACCTATGTTGAAGAAATATGGAAACATGCTAAGATCTTACACATGGTGTATGAGGATGGGCAAGCCTTTTGGCTGAACAATTTGTTAGGTGAATGGGGACTGACAGGTTGGCTGGTTGCTTTAGTAAAAGGTGGACTAATGGTGTTTATTGTCATTTTGACGATTTTGATTTTGTTGCTGTGTATCTTTAATGTATCCAACGAATGATTATGAGTGCTACAGAGCGTGTTTGGCTTGTATAGAAAGAAAAAAGGCGGAGATGTGGATGACTTTCTGGCAAAGAACAGCCATGTACCCAGATCAGCAAGTGCCTACGTGGAGTCGGACATGAACCAAGGGACAACAAAAGCTGAAGGAATCACAGCAAGATAAGAAGGAACTGACAGATGCTACTATGCTTGCACTAAGTGGGCTCTTGACTGATGTTGATAGTGTTCGTCATGCCACCTTACAAATAGGGCAGCAATCGACTTTTTATTGTTGGCGCAGGGGCATGGTTGTGCTGAATTTGAGGGGATGTGCAGCATGAATTTGTCAGATGATTTGGAATCAATTTATAAGAGTATACAACAATTGAAAGAGGGGGTTAAACGGCTAACGAAAGATGATGGATGGAGTAGCTATATTATGTGTGTTAGTTTTATTTGTATTAGTAGCAAGTTATATGTTGTGGTGTATGATGTCTATAGTTAAGAAAAATGTAACATCTGTCTGGTTTGCCCAAAGACAAAAAGAGAGAATCGTGGAGTGGCTAAGGGATAGTGGACATTTCGTGACCAACCCAGATGTCTTAGCCTTAGGAGATGGTGGTTATGAAGAATACAGCTGAACAATGGACATGTGAGCAATCCCAGCTGTTTGGTCTTAGCCAAACTCTGAGTTAAGTTGCAAGGCCTGAACTCAAGTTACCCAGGCTGCAAGGCCTAGCCTTTGATTACTAAAGGACAGTTACGTGCAGTAGAATAAGGAACTTGGCATTTGCTCAAGGCTAACAAGATGTGGGAGCGGGATGGTGAAACTGCAAGTTATGTGAGAAAGGTAGCGAATGGATAATTTTAGCTAGCTTGTTTTCTGCTTCAAAAATGTGTGGACTGCACTTCTGAGCCAATCACAATCTATATTGGTTACATCTAGCCAATAGCAGTTCAGTTTCTGGAAGCATATTCTGTAGCTACTGTGCTACAACAGTGGTCTGCGGACCCCATTAGCCATTGAGGCTACAATGGAGTGTGCGCAAGTCCTTTTTCAGGCTTTGTCTGAGCGAGATGCTGAAATTTTCCCAAATCACTGTAATAGTCATTCGCACATCCCTGGACTCCTGACTGAAGGTAGCAATAGTGCAGACCGTGTTGCACAAGGTCTGCCAGTCCCTGACTGTTGCGCTCCAGTTTTTATGCGCTATTTACATGTCACAGTTGATACCTGTAGCAGTGTCATCTTGGCTATGGCACAACGCAAGCAAGACGCTAAGGCGGCCATTTTGCATTGGCGCAAGGTCATGGCGATTTTGGGAGTCCCTAGCCAGATCACGACCAACAACGGCCCAGCATATTCAAGTCAACTGGTGGCTTTGATTTTACGACAGTGGGGCATTGAGCATAAGACCGGTTGTCCTTTATAACAGCACTGGCCAAGCTATCGTCGAACGCGCGCACCGGACTCTGAAAGCTCGCCTCATGTGTCTTGAGGCGGGGGAGATCGTACCCGGAGAAACTCCTGCAGTCTGTGTGCGCCAACTTTTACTTTCTGCGCTGACTAGTTCAATCAATTCTCACGTGGATCAAGTGAACAATCCCCGATGGGCTCACACTTTGCTCCACCTCTAGACAAACCCCCGTATCCACAGGTATGGGTGAAAGATCTGGAAAAGGGTAAGATAGGTCCATTTTCTCTACGTGCTCACGGGCGAGGCTATGCCTGTGTAGAGGGTGAGACTGGCCTACACTGGGTACCGGCAAAGTGACTATTACAGTATTTGTGGTTGTGTCTGTAAGTTTGTATTTGAGCTATATTTCACAGGTGGTGATTGGCGCTCGTCTATATCTGGGAGAGAGTGATGGAAAGAGGTGTGAAATGACATCCCTGGCCCTTGTGTGTCCAGATGACTTCACTCACGGATCCAGTCAAGATGTGCCTTACGAACTTTGTAGCCGGCTGTTGAATACGACATCTCTCAGGCCGGAAACACCTGCGTCTAGGTCCCTTTAGGCTGACACTCTGTGTTTATTAGTATTAGGATGTTTGTTTCCTTCTTGTTTGATTATGTAATAAGCACTGTGTGTGAATACTTAGTGGCACAAACCTTTCTTACTTAGTTAATTATATTGAGTTATAAGTTGTTATCTGGAATAGCTGTTAAAACCCTGAGTTTTCTAGTCTTGAGGTGGGGGAGATGTAGGGATTGGTGCATGGACAGGAGGTTGCCAGGAGGGACAGGAACCAGCTGACCCTGGGGAGGTGCTTAGGCGGCAGATATAAGGAATTCTAACTGCGCAATAAATCGCTGATGACCCGCATTCCGTGAATGCTCTATGTCTCAGCCCTAGTTCGGAGGGAACTAGTGCTTCCGTCCCTCACCACACAAGTAGCAAGAAACTACAGGTGGATTTAGGCAACTGATAAGAAAATTAATATTTTGATGTCTAAAGATCTTTAAGGTGGTTATAGAATAAATTTATATAGGTTTAATGAATTCCACCCTACTGCTTAAATTCCATTCTTCCTTTGATAATTATAAAATCTAAAGTTAAGTAATGATACATGCAAACTGTCTTATCTGTAATTGCTTTGGAAAGTTTAGAGTTACCCTATTCACAATTAATAATTGTTTTTGTTATTCTGTTTGTATCATATCCATGTGTGCAGAATTTTAAGAAAGATGTCTGTGGAAAATGACTTGAATAGGACCAGAAGGATTTATTAGGGTAAACTTTACTTGCTGAATAACCTACTTACCTTATAATCTTAATGGTGTTTCAACCAAATCTAAAAATTGAAAGCCTAATGGAAAATTTTCCAAAGACCTGTTAAGTAATACTGTTCTTGTGGGATAAAAGTTTTTTTGTTACAAATAGAACAGGTTTGCCTTTTTTGTTTGCTTGTTTGTTCTTGCAGTGCATACCATCTCCTTTCTAATTCCACTATTTTGAAATAATTCCCCTCATATGTTTGTGCTTTATTCAGTCCAGGGTCCACGACTATAGTTTCGCTTTGGTGTTTCTCCTTTTCATAGAATTATGGAATGGTTTGGGTTGGAAAGTACCTTAAGATCATCCAGTTACAACCCCCTGTCATCGGCAGAGATGCCTCACACTAGACCGTGTCTCTCAAGGCTCTGTCCAGCCTGGCCTTGAACACTGCCAGGGATGGAACATTTATCACTTCTTTGGGCAACCTGTTCCAGTTCCTCACCACCTTCACGGTAAAGAGCTTCTTTCTTATATCTAACCTGAACTTCCCCTCTTTCAGTTTGTACCTGTTACCCCTTGTCCTGTTGTCACCCTATGTGAACAAACAAGAATGATATATAGACACATCTGAGTTTTAATAAAGTGCTTTATATCAGACTGAGGAGTTATACTACAGTGTTAGCATCTGAAGAGGACTAAAACATCCAGATGAGTACATGGCATGTGCAAGAAACAACAACATAAGTGGTAGCCATATGATGGACTGGCCACCCAGGTAGTAAGTCCCTCGGACCCTTTCAATGTCACTGAAAAGCAGGCAGCCAAAACTACTGACTTTTATTATCATGATCATGGAGGCAAGTAGCTATTCCTTACACTCTTATCAAACCTCTGTTTTACAGAAGTAAATTTTCTCCTCCACCACCCTATTCAAGCCTAACCCCTCTAGAATTTTGCTAGTGAGAGTGGAGATGCTGTCAAGTCCAAAGTTCAGCAGTTTTGAAAAACATCAGTGTAAGTAATCCACTTTCTCTCAATAAGTTGAAATTTGGATATATTCTGAAATTTTCTGAAATTATGTTCAAAATAATTAACACTAAAAAGCTTTCGTAACTATTTTAAAAAGAATGTTTTCAGTTGCAGTTTTGGGTAGTGGGAGAAATAATAAGATGGAAAAAATATTCCTTTGTGGTAAACATTTATCTTATAAAAGTAAACAAATAAAATATTCCTGAAGTACTTAGCTATCAGTATTTGAAGGCCTGTGGCAGCATCTGAAAAACAAAAAAGGAAATAATTGATTAGCAGATTTTGTTTGATCTGCTCAGGGATCAAAGGGACAAATACTGTCTACAGGGATGAAAGGGTGGAGAACTGCTCTCTATACTGCCTCAGTTATCTGGTTATTCGCATACTCTTGCTGTATGTTAGAGCTGCCTGTACCTGACCCTCTGTCATGCACGAGGAAAAAAAACCAAACCAAAAGTAGGTATACTGTTATGCAATTCTGAAAGGTTTCTTGCTAATCAGACATGAAAAAATGTAATTTAAAGTCTGTAAGATGGAATACTGAATCTGGATTTTGGTTTGTAAGCAGTATTGACTTTAATTGTCTATGATATAATTGTGGCTTTATTTAAAAAAAAAAAATAAGGCATGTGTTTAATTTCAAGCATGGGAATGTTTTGAGGACCAAAACACCTAAGTACCTGCTAGTATGATATGTTAGTCATCCACCTAAACCCTAAATGACAAATATTTGTGTGTTCTGCTTCAGTTCTCCTGAGGTAAAAAAAAAAAAAAATTACTAAATTTTGAAGCATTGCAATATTATAAAGTTATAAAGTACTGAAATCAAGTGAGGAATAATTGTAGCAATATCATCGCATTCCTACAAATGTCTAGCATTTGGTTTTGGGATGTCAAAATACACCATAGCAAACTACAAACCCATTTTATATATTGTATGATGATACAACATTTATCCCTTGTATTCTCTTTGTAGATATAACTGTTTTGTTTTGGTGTATTTTTGTAGAAGGCACATTCACTAACTGATGTACTTCAGCATTTTTTTTTTTTTTTTTAAAGCAACTTATCCCTCAGGTCTGAATTCCTAATTAAGTTCACAGTTACGTGAATGCACATGCACTACATTAGTAAATTAGTATGAATCTGGGTACCAAGTGATGCTTTTGCTATAACTGAAATTCATTTCCATTTAATTTAAAAGTTGCTGGGTTACTTTTTTCACTTGGAATACATGAAATGTATAATTTGACTCAGTGTCTAAATATGCCAGACATTTCTTTAGCCATTCTACCAGAAGATAAAAATATTTGTGAGGGCTATTTTGTGTAATTCCTAACAGGGCCGGGGAGATACTTCAGAGAGAAACACATTTACTTAAACAAATGTTACAAGAAATTAAGAGCACTTCCTGAATGGGCTAGGGCAGACAAAGGATATGAGAATTGTAATGGAAGGGATTCCCTCCCAAGACACAGTTAGAATCATAGAATCATAGAATAGTTGGAGTTGGAAAGGACCTTAAGATCATCTAGTTCCAACCTCCCTGCCATGGGCAGGGACACCTCATGCTAAACCATGTCACCCAAGGCCTCATCCAACCTGGCCTTGAACACTGCCAAGGATGGAGCGTACACAACCTGCCTGGGCAACCCATTCCAGTGCCTCACCACCCTCTCAGTAAAGAATTTCTTCCTTATATCCAATCTAAACTTCCCCTGTGTAAGTTTGAACCTGTTACCCCTTGTGCTCTCACTACAGTCCCTGATGAAGAGTCCATCCCCAGAATCCTTGCAGGCCCCCTTCAGATACTGGAAGGCTGCTATGAGGTCTCCATGCAGCCTTCTCTTCTCCAGGCTGAACAGCCCCAACTTTCTCAGCCTGTCTCCATATGGGAGGTGCTCCAGTCCCCTGATCATCCTCGTGGCCCTCCTCTGGACTTGTTCCAACAGTTCCATGTCCTTTTTATGTTGAGGACACCAGAACTGCACACAATACTCCAAGTGAGGTCTCCTGAGAGCAGAGTAGAGGAGCAGGATCACCTCCTTCGACCTGCTGGTCACGGTCCTCTTGATGCAGGCGAGGATACGGTTGGCTTTCTGGGCTGCGAGCGCACACTACCGGCTCGTGTTAACACTTAGTCTGGTGTTTGAAGGCATTACACATTGTTGAGGTGGAGGGAAAATGAATGCTGATGTTAACTACAAATCATACACGATTCATTCTATAAAATCAGAGAGAATTTATTGCATTTTTCTTTTGGAGATGGAGTTGTTTAGAAATTCAAATGCAAAACTACCATCTATTTGATCTATATTATTAATTTTTAATTGATAGTGGTTTTAACATTAGAATTGCATAGTAAAAGTTCACACCCATGTCCTGCAGCTGCTCCTATAGAAGTTAGTGGCAACACTGTCTGCTAAAGAGCAGACTTATAACCTAAATCAGTAGGTTACTTAGGTATATCAGATGTTATGAATAATAGTATACATACCTGTTTCCATGGTTTTGTCATATGTCCCTTTGCTCTGAAAAATGGTTGAAGACACAGTGAATGACCAACACTGGAAAGAATTTCAAATTAAGCAATAAGTATCAGCCATATTTCCTACAAAATTTCCTATTTAAAAAAATCCTATTTTGAAACTGTTCTTAGCTTCCATGTCACTTTCTCCTTTTCTATATAAAAGAAAAAATATTCTTCTAAATTCTTTTAATAAATGCTATTCTTCTGATAATAAACAGAATACTTGCAGGCCAGTGTTTCAAGCATCAAAGTTTTTTCTAATAGTATCTAAGCTGGAACATATTCTTTCTGTTTATAACTTGTGCACCACCACACAAATCTTTGAAAGCTGTATAGTGAAAGACCAAAAAAGCTTGTGTATCTGTGAATCACTAGTGTTCCTTAAAGTTCTTCAGTTGCGACATACATCAAAAGCCAAGTTTTCCATATTTCATTGATTCTGATTGCCAGGAAATAGTTCTACTCCTTCAGATCATTATTTGATGAGAATTTTAACTGAACGTTAGAGGCACTGCTGTTAAGCGAAGTGTTATTACATCCCATATCCACTGATACCACCCTCATGGTAGCTTTTCTTTTGTGTTATCATAGACTTTTTCTGTGACTTGAGTACGCAGGGCTGCTCTCAATCCCTTCGTCACCCAGCCTGTCTTGATACCAGGCGTTGTGCTGACCCAGGTGCAGGACCTTGCATTTGGCCTTGTTGAATCTCACAGTGTTCACTTGGGCCCACTTCTAGAGCTTGTCCAGGTCCCTCTGAGTGGCATTCCATCCCCCATGCTGTCAGGTACACCACTCTGCTTGAAGTCAACTGCAAATTTGCTGAGGGTGCACTTGATCCCACTGTCTATGTCATTGATGAAGATATTAAACAGTACTGGTCCCAAAATAGACTCCTGAAGGACACCATTTGTCACTGATCTCCATCTGGACACTCAATGAGCCACATCTTCATTGCGCAGTCTGTACTCATGCTGGTAATTGCCCCAAGCCAGTTGCGGGACCTTGGCCTTGTTGAACTTCATGAGGTTTACAAAGAACTACTTACCAAGTCTGCCAGCATCCCTGTGGGTGGCATCCCTGTCCTCAAGTGTATCAACTGCACCACTCGTATTGGTTTTATCTGCAAACTTTCTGAGAATGCACTCAGGAACACAACTTAGTACTGATCTCCATCACAACATTAGGCCATTGACTGCTTACTCAGTCTGGAACAGGCTTGTGCTGGCACATAGGATGAAAACAAAGCAGAGACAAGCCACAAGTTGTGGAGGAAAGGAGTTATTACATACTTTCATGGCAGTGATGGAATATAGCCTCAATTTATGAAACTGATTTTCAAAGTGCAGCTTGATATGTTCTGAGCACCAGCTCCAGGCTGTAAGAATGAGGGATTTACACAGCTGTTCTACAGCTATTTAATTACTCTTCTGTGTCACGCTGGTAACTTGAGAAGAAGGGAAAAAATTGTATATATTCTCTATGTGTTTTTGTCCATGTGTTCACATGTACATGCTCAAAGCATGCTCCATTTTTATATTTTGTTTCTTCACATATTTCTCAAAATGGTTACTTTTATCTTTCACATGCTGAAAACTCATGACAGCTGTTTTTGTCCTTTTCTCTTGTGTCATGTTTGACTTTTTTTTTTCAGTAATTCCAAGTGATTCCCCTACAGTTCCAGGTTTACTCATGCTGAAATAAAGGCCTTCCCAAGCAAGGTAACATGAGCCCCAGCATGACAATGGTGCAGAATTGTTTTAAAAAAATCATGCCACAATTGGTCCTTTAAAAAATAACTAATTTCAAAGACATTAGGTTCCATTCTACAGCAGGGATTGCTTTGTAACACATTACAGAACTCTAACATATTCAAAAGTACTTCTGTTTATTCTAGAACTGCTCATTTATTTGGTCATATAACGAAACAACATTGACCAGGCATAGGAGCCCAGGTTAGGCAGGGACCAAGTGTGTCAGACTCCTGTAAAGATGAGAACTAGGACACCACTTGAAATACACTGTTTTACATTTAACAATATTTCAGATCCAACACCAGTTCTTTCAACATGATCTGATTTCAGTCCTATCACAAAGCCTGTTTCAGATTGTGACGTTGGTCAGGCTATTCAGTTAAGTAAGCATAGTATCTGAATTTTATGATTGCTTTACAGTTTAACTTTTAGGATATTTCACCAAATTCACAACAGTCATTTGGTACCTTTCTTAATATTTAAGCCAGAGACTGGAGCCTGAAATTGTGAGAACAAGGACAGTCACTTCTACTGGCTGTTAACTGAAGTACACTGACTGTTAGTGTGGAGAGTCTCTGGTACCTCTAATGATATCTTATCCAAAGACTGAGTAGAAAGATTTTGAAAGAGGTTGGTCAGCCATATGTCATGTACAGATCCTATTGCAGCTGGAGAATCTTTATAAATGTAGTAAAGTATAGTAAGGACAAATGCATTCAATTTCAGCTCAATTAGGATTCCCGAAAACATGTAATCCTCACCTTTTATGGTACCTCACCATGTTACCAGCTTGTTTTCATTCACAAATCTTTGGAAACACACAATTTACTCATTTTTTGGTTTATACTTTCTCCATACTGAATGAGATAATGAGGGAGACAAAACAAGTTTGATGGTGGTCTGATTTCATTGCAGTGACAGTCAACTCTTTCAGGTTTCTTTTTGTAGATACCCTCAGTTCTGAATCAGAGGTATGCTCTTTCCTCTGTGATGAAAGATTTGAGGCTTTATGAAAATATTAGTTTATTCCTTCTTACAGAAATCCTTGCTTGTTGAACCATAAGCCAAAAACCTACTCGTGACATGTAATACATAGGATCTGCTTATTCTGCATAGAAGCTGCCTGAACAGCTGTTTGATGCAGATTGCTAGATCACCTCATGAAACTCCATGGTAGCTGGAAATTGGGAGAAGTCCTAAATGACCCTGGATCAGAGTAATATTTGCAGATCTCATAAAAACTACCTATTTCTTCTTGCTTTTAGATAAATAGGCTAACACCTAAAGGTCTGGTCAAAAAGACTATCTTCCCACACCATATTCAGATTTTGCCAAATAGTCTTCTTTTATTGATTCTTAGATACTTCAAACTTCTCATACAGTGCCAATAATCTGTCTCTAAGTCTTTCAGTACAGCTTTTCTGTTTTATTATCTTAGAGGAACTGACTCACAGATTCCACTAGATTCATTGAAATGTGGATCTGAAGATGTATGGGAGAGCACAAGGACTCATTCAGGGACAAAGAGAACATGAGGAAAACAGGTTGTTTCAGTTTTTCCCATCCTTAAATTCTCTACTTATTGTATGGTTAGCTAGAGAAAAAAGAAAATTAAGAAATTATGCTCTGCCCTCCTATTTTTTCCTTTTTTTTTTTTCTTAATGGAAAATTTTCCTTTGGTTTTATTTCACAGCAACATTGTATGAAACAAAGTTTCTGAAAACTTTGGGGTTTGCTAAGTCCCTGTTTTGAGCATACATCTAAAAAAGGTGTCTGTGTTTGTACTGTGTTATTTCGTAGAATCATAGAATTGTTAGGGTTGGAAAGGACCTTAAGATCATCTATTTAATCTTTGTCGTACAAGTAACCAATAGTACATGATATGTGCTGATTATTGTGTTCATGGCAGCATGGTGTCACCATCAACATTAATGCTCTGGAGACCAGAGCCTTTACCTTCCATGCTTCTCATAAAACTTTGAGGTTCACAATGAAAGATGCAAAATAGGAAGCATTGTTTCCTATTTTGTTTTATTGTTTTATTACCCGTAAAGTATACCTCAAGTATGATGTAATTTTTAGAATATAGCAGGTGAAGAATTGTGTATGTCTGTAATCTGATGGGAACTGAGAGTCAGAGAAGCTGATTGCCCCACAAAGTTTGAGTTTTCAATTGTGTTACCTATACCTATGGCACCCAACCATAATTTTCTCGCTCTTTTTACCTGCAAATGATGATCCTGGCCCTTCATTGTGACTGAGACCAATTAAAAAAAGCTCTCTGATTACATCCTTCTCTTTGCATTCCTATGTCTCTCATTGCTCTCTACATGTATTTCTATGCAAGTTTCATAGTTAGTATGAAGTAGGTAAGAGCTTCAGAGACTTCTGCTCACAGAGTCATAGGCATCATGTCTGAGATCCACCACGTTGATTTCTCTCTCTATGGACACCAAATACCTGATGTGAGTATTTGCACTGACCTAAACTCATGTGTTAATTCCATGTTGGAGATAAAAAAACACTGAAAAAGGAAAACTGCTTTTTCAGAATTTTACACAGACACATGACAGATAGAAAAATGTCCCTTTGAGTACTGTGTGCAGTTTTGAGTGCCTTGACATAAAAAGGATGCCAAACTATTAGAGTGTGTCCAGAAGAATGGTACTAAGATGGTAAGAATTCTCAAGGACAAGGCTTATGAGGAGCAGCTGAGGTCACTTTGTTTAGGTTAGAGAAGAGAAGGCTTTTGGGTGGCCTTGTCACAACCTACAACTTCCTCAAGAGAGGCAACAGAGTGGGCGTTGCTGATCTTCTCTCTCTGGTAACCACTGATGGGACACAGGGATATGGTATGAAGGTATGTCAGGGGAAGTTCAGATTGGATATTAGGAAAAAGGTTCTTGACTGAGAATGTGGTCAGTCTCTAGAATGGACTCCCCATGGAAGTGGTCATGGCACCAACCCAGTCATTGTTTAGGGAGCGTACACACGATGCTCTTCGTCATATAACCTAGCTTTAGGTAAGCCTGTGAGGAGCAGGGATTGGGGGGATTGGGACTTGATGATCCTTATAAGTCCCTTTGAGTTGAGATATACTATTATACTGTGATGAAAAATTAAGTAAACCCATCACAGAATGTTCTGCCAGCTTTTAAATTTGGGTTGATCAGAGTGCTTAATTTCTTCTTTCTTGTTGTCCTGGGTTCAGCAGCAGCAAGTCATTTTTTCTCCTTCTTAGTAGCGGGTGCAGGGCTGTGGTTTTGTCTTTCAGCCTGGGAATAATACTGATAAAGCCGATGTTTTCAGTTGCTGGTCAGAATGTTTACCCTGACCAAGGACTTTGTGAGTCTCATGCTCTGCCAGGGAGGAGGGGAAGCCAGGAGGAAGCAGGGACAGGACACCTGACCCAAACTAGCCAAAGAGGTATTCCATACCACAGCACATCATGCCTGGGAATGTAACTGAGAGTTTCCTGGAAGAACACTCTCTGCTCGGTTGGGCTCGTTCAGCAGGTGGTATTGTATTCTCTTCCCTTATTTCCCTTATCATTATTATTATTATTATTATTATTGGTAGCAGCAGTGGTTTTATATTATACCTTAGTTACTGGACTGTTCCTATTTCAACCCGTGGGAGTTACATTCTTTCGATTCTCCTCCCCATCCCTCTGGTGGGGGGTGGGGTGAGGGGTGGGTGGGGAGTTGAAACTGCGTGGCTGACTTGCCGACTGGCTTAATCCACGACACTTGTCCATCAGTAATGTCTACTTATCTTTCCAAAAATAACTTTACTATATTTATAAATCTGTATCTAGTTTCCACTGAATTAAATTAGTTGATAGAGAAGAGGAGGTTCTTGCCATTGTTCAATGACATCTTTCTACTAGAAATGATAACCTGTCTAGTAAAATACATATTTTTCTTCATGAGGCATAATTTTCTATAAAGCGAACAAGATCTGAAGTATTTTGTTTAAGAGACAGTCCCTTCTCCTGTTGGGAAGTTTTATTGTGAAATTTCCTTGGGTTTGCCTCTTCTCAACCTCTCAAAAGTTGAATAACATGCTTTAAATTTGGTTTGTGAAGATTTAAGTTGGAGAAAACATCTGTAAGTCTTGAAGTAATTCATAAAGGGTTAACATGAGATGTAAAAAAGATAAACCACCCAAAGCCAGTAAAATCTTGTAGGAAGGATTTTATCTTAGCTGATACCTAGCTTTCCAAACCAAAATGTTTTTAATGTAATATTCAGATTAAATTCAAATACTAGTAATGATAGGTAAGTATCTACAACGTATTCAGAAGTACTGTGTTACCTTTGACTATATGTTGGGTTTTGAATGCTGTTTATTTTTATGCTTTATTGTAATGTTGTATTGTATCATACAAACCCATGAAACCCGCAAAGCAATAAGGCTTTACCAGTCTTTACCATTCTCTAATTAAGGACAAAAGCAGAACATGTTATCTAAAGTGGAATTTTGTTGCTCATAATTGACCTGTAAACTGTTTGTCATTGGTCAGACAAAGTATAGCTGCTCTGCACTCTTGACCCTTCAGCGGTAGCTTACTGTGTAAGTTTATTCACTGAAAAATATTTATGCAAGAGAAGAACAGAGGCTAAACAGAAACTTTGTGATGGAATGAGGGTAAATCTCATTCTTTCCCTGAAGAATTTGTGAAGTAAGAAATACTCAGATTTGTTTCATCCTTTCAACCAACCTACAGTACTCCTTAACTACTTTCTCCTTTAATCTTTATAAGCATGTCAGCACGACATACGATTTTGCATGTTTTTATCAAGGTTTCATCTTTTGTTGACTAGGTATGGATAGCCCTAATGCTAAGCCCTTGCCAGTACACAGGAGAACATTCCGTTTTTTAAAAAATTCATATGCTTTCTACTATAGCTTGTTAATCTCCACCTGTAAACTTTTGTCCTTTTTCCTCCAGTCTTCAAACATTACAGTGTTTATTTCTGAATCCTTATTTCAGAGCCCTGTAGAAATCTCGGTAGGAATTTGCCTTTAATTAGCGCTTCTAATAGAAAAGTCAGAAGAGGATGCAACTACCTTAAAGCATTAAAGAAAATTAACAGTTTGTTTAACTGCCATATTTCTCAACAGTATCTTTTTTATGTTGAAAGAGCATAAATCAGGACACATCACCAGGAAAAGAAAGGAACTCCAATGTTACTTTCAGATAGACTCA
Source organism: Psittacula echo (assembly GCF_963264785.1). NCBI lineage: Eukaryota > Metazoa > Chordata > Aves > Psittaciformes > Psittacidae > Psittacula > Psittacula echo. The sequence continues at coordinate 33,491,316 of NC_137739.1, forward strand.
ACTTAGAACAAACTTTATTACTTTTTTCTGGGTTTAGGTTGAAGCTGTAACTTTGAAGAAGTAGCAACAGTGCTAATTAATTTAATACACATTAAATGTGAAGTTCCAAGTCACCTCCTTGCATTTTTAATAGTAACCCATTAGAAGTGGTATACCAGTAATGATGGTACTAAAATGTGTATTTAAGTCAAATAACATAGAACAGATTCAAAAATCATATGAACCTTTCTCACAGTCATTTCAAATTAAATACAGTTATTTAAGTAAGGTCTTAAAACCTACAAGAAAGATAGTTTGTCTCTTGTTTACATCTGTTCTTTATGAGGCCAGTTGCAGTGCTACCATTTTCCCATTGCAAATAGTGTGTTACACTTTGAGGAGTTCCATTTCAATAAAGGAACTACTTGTGAAAGGACATAGGGCTCAGTGTGAAAGCAGAGGACACATTAATCCTCTGTGGTTTATCTCCCAGAGGGTACCACAACATAGTTTCCTTTAGTGGCTGCAGGGGTGGTAATGTAGTGTAGATAAAAATCCTCAAGTGGGACTAATCTATGCTACAATATAGATATTTGCATCTGAACCGCACCTTCTGATGCACTTTATAGCCTATGGATAAAAATAAGTCCTTTCAAGGAGTGATTAACTTAATCCAAAGGAACACTGATAATAGGTGAGATGATCCACACCCTAGGAAAGCCTGTTTCTCTGACTTTTAGAGACAAACTAGACACCTTAGCTCAGAAATAAACATCTGCAATGTGAACATCTATGTTTAGATGAGATGAATCCCAGTTCAACCGAGAACCTCATTGCTTTGTGTAGATCTACTTGGACTGACTTTCCATGACTTTTCTTAAATAAGAGCTGTGGTTTCTGGTAATGTGTGGTGAGTGAATTTGGCACAAAAAGTATACAACAGGCAAATGCTATGATTGCTCCAAGGCTGAATTACATGAAAACAAGCTTGCTCTGATATAAGCAAATATTTCTCTGATATCTCCATGATAAGAGCTCTGGAGGACTAAAAGTAAAAATCATGAAAATACATGCAAGTGATGATAATTTCTTTTATGACAATTTCCCTGAAATAACTGACTGTAATGACTGTTGTAACAATAACCAAAATTGTCTGTACTGATTGTAGTGAATGTTACCTATAGAGAGAAGTGTTTAAGGTCCTAATCATAGTACAACCTATGATGGAAACATGAAATAGTTTAATTTGCTCCTCTTGCAAATATTTGCAGTATTTGTGGGCAGATAGAAGTATCTATCATGTGTCTTTATTCCTTCCTGTAGTATTTTTAGTTGAAGTATGGTAAACAGGAGCACCATCTGGAATGAAGTCTGTTTCACCTACTGAACATGAGTAAGATTATTTGAATAGCTGGAACTTTGTAAAATAAACTTTTAGTAACCTCCAATGGCAATTCTGGGTTCTCAGTAACTTCTGTGAATTAGTGACACCACAATTCAGGCACTGCAATAGTACTGCATTGCAGGTACACTGCAGTGAATTGTGAATCAGAGGCAGACTCATTGATCTGTAGGTATAAACATCTATATCTAAAAAATTAAAGAATTAAATTCATTGAGGGTTTTTTTGTTTTTGTTTTTTTTTTTTTTTTGTTGTTGTTGTTGTTGTTGGGTTGTTTTTTTTTTTTTGGTGGGTTTTTTTGGTGGGTGGGTGTGTGTGTAGAACAGAAGAAGCACACCAAAACCAGTGAAAAGATAAAGATAGAAATGCAATGGGGTGATCTTATCAGTCAGATTCTTTAATAAACATCTGTTTACAAAATACTGGCTTTGAAAGAACCACAGCTTCCCCACAAATTCTAAATCCAACTTATGTCTGGCCACTGAGTTGGACACAGAACCACCTGCTTGCAGGTGCCTGTAAAGAGAAGATGCGGTAAAGTTCGAATCAAAATGTAATAAAAGCAGGTTGGTTAAAGATTAAATTGTGTATTTCAATATTTTCAATAAAATACCTACTTGACCATACTATACTTTAGGAAGCCAAGCTGCTTTGTAAACACTTAAACACTTTTTGTCTCATGTAACTTCTTTACTGTTAATGAATCTTAGCACTGTTCAGGTTGCCTAAAGCCGAGGTTTGTTTCCTTAAACGCATCTTCTTTTAAACCCATCCAAGTTTGATAATTTCCTTTTTAATAAAAGCTATTTCTGGCTATGTATAAAGCACTAGACTGAGTAAGGTTACCCTTACATACAACTTTTGTCATGTTCAAAAATTAATAAAAAGCTACAAATGCTTCCTGTTAAATTTTAAAACATTTTAAAGATGCACATGATGAAAATATACAGCTAACGACACTTTAAAGCAAAATGACCACAACAGCTTGATTCTGAAATATTATATTATTCTGAGAGTCTAAGAAAACCTGTAAGTTGGTGTCAGTTATATCTGCACCCATTTTCATTTGCTGCCTTGCCACAGTTTTAATGTTAACATTATATCCTAAGATCTTTCTTCTACCTGCCTGCTAGTCTTCCAGCTCTTTTTCCTCTCACTGATGTCATTTGGCAGGGAACATACTCCCGTGTTTGTATAATTAAGCAAATCATGCACATATTCAGCATTTGTGAATTGACAGACATATTAAAATAAGAAAATTTGGAAATAAATAGTACTGCATAAACCATTTATAAAACCCAGGGAACTTTCATTGCCCAAGAATAATGGGAGACGTCTCTCAAGAACATTAGCAAATTACCTGATTTATTTGTTGCTGTACATTCATTTTTATTTCTGCATCACAGTCCAATTTTCAGTCCAGCCTTCCACCTTTTACATCTGTAATCCTATCTTATTTTTCCTGGCAATTTATTAGTAGTGTGAAATTGTGGACACAATTCTCTGCAGGTGAAAAATTGCACCTACTAAAGAGTAGGTTTGAGAATCAAGCTTCTACATTCATTGATTACTGTAGAGCACAATGTGGTATAATAGGTGAGAACCCACCATGGTTATAAAGATCAAGTCTATTGTAGTTACAAAAGCCTATTCTATGTACATTAAAGAGCTTTGATTATTTAAAGGCATTTGTGCTGTCGGTTATTTTACGCAGGTTATTTACACTGTTGATTAAATTGCTTGCAAAGCAGTTGGATTTCCATATACAAGTAGTCTAACAGAAATATTATGCAGCCAGCAATTTGCCAGTTGTCTTTTGACAAAGAGAGAGAGTAAGCCACTTACTACTGTTTTTATACAATGAATCATTTTTGTAAAAATGGAGCAGTCTAATGAAAATTCAAATGTATTGCTTTTCCCAATTCAAACAGAAATCCAGGCACTTCACATACTCTGCAAATAAGCCTCATCTGCCACAGTGTATCAACTAACAAGCAGTTTCAGTTCTACATGCAGATTTTAAATAAAATTCTCCAAATTTAAACAGGTAGTTTCATTTTACTTTCATAAACAGATACTTTCAAAATATTTAGACATCTGTATACCATACTGTTTAAACTGTTTGTTCTAAAACATAAATAGGTATCTCAGTGTTTGAGTTACCACCTCATTTAAGGGGAAAACATAAAAGAATAATTGGAATAACTAGAGTCAGGAATAATGCTTACACAGCATGTCAGCATCTTTTATTGTGTCTTAATTGTTAGACTACTTAGAGAGGAACTGTGGGTAGACTGGCTCTAAAGGAGAGCTGAAATGCCTGGTCTCAGTGAAGTTATGAGTTGCTTTGCTCAGAATTTCACTAGGATTCTGTTCTCAGCTAACATAATCCAGAGCGGTGCAACCGTGGGGGAAGGTGTCTCAGAATTACAAACAAGAGCATAAAATGACTAACCTTACAGAAGGGTTCCTGCCCCTTAGCGTGCCACACTGCTTATCTGGGTACTGCATGTCTATAGCACTAAGCCCTGCTAATTTTCTCTTTTGCAGCATTCTAGAAATTGATGCTTTATTGCCACTACTGCATCTATATATGTGTAGGATCTTTTGAACATTTGGTACGTGCTACTGTTGCAGAATACTTCAGGATGATTTTCTTCCCTACTCACCACTATAACCACACCACGACATTTCTACCTGACTGTGTGGTGCATGTCTGGCTTGTTGAATGTAGTGCACACATGTGTTATATTGCATATTTCATTATTTGAATTATTACAAGCTGCAGATGTTTTCTCAAAAGTGAGGACTTACACCTAAAATTATATTCTCTTTTTTGCACTATATATTTAGACTGTACTTCAGCACTTTGCGAAGTTATTGGAAACTGGATAAGGTCCCGCTCATCAACATTCTTTTCATGTGCAGTTGGGAGAAAGAATTAAAGATAATCAGATTTCAACCATATTTATGTATTAGTGAATTGGAAAAGGTTTATGGTATATTAAGAGAACAAATTTAGAAAGGAGTAAAAATTTCATACTTAATTTGATCAACTTCCAAAAAGCCAAACCAAAACACCTTATCTGAAAAAAATACCTACTCAAAATAATTATTTAAAAAAAATTCTCTTTTGCAATGAGAATTGGCTAGATTATCAATCGAATGTGCCTTTGAAAAAAAAAAAAAGTTATATAAATCCAGTCATTCATTTTAAATATAGGGAATTTCCTTCATCACTTTTGTGACGCTGCTGTAGTGTTTGAAAAAATTTTCACTGAAATGGAATGTATTTTCAACTAATATATATAGTAGATATTACCTGTATAAAATACATACAATATATATTATGCTTATATAGAGAGTAAGTATGCATTTGTTCTCAGAAAGATCTGCTCATGGGTAAAGTAGTTTTGAGTTTAAGACCAATTAATAACTTGTAACAAATAAAAGAGTATAGAATTATAGAATTAACTAGGTTGGAAAATATCATCAAGTCCACCACTAAACCATATCACTGAGGGCCTCATCTGCATGGTTTTTGGACACTTCCAGGGACAGTGATACTGCCACTTCCCTGGGCAGCCTATTCCAATACCCGATTACCCTCTCTGTGAAGAAATTTTTCCTAATATCCAGTCTAAACCTCCCCTGGTGCAGCTTGAGGCCATTACCTCTTGTCTGTGTCAAGGATATGCATTTCCACTCATAAAATGATAGGCCTCCACAGAGCGATAGAGAATGGAATACAACTGCTAAGGAATGAAATTTCAGATGCCCAGCAAATCAGTTAAACACATGCCAAAGTTAAGTAGATGCTTTAGCATTTTGCTGAGTCAATGTTCATGTAAAGAATTACTGCTCTGGATGAATAGTAAGTTGTTCTTTGGCAAGGGTTGAATTGCAGTTCAACTATCTGCAAACTTAGACCATTTTGTAAAAAAAAATTAGGTAACTTTTTGTGTGAGAAATAACAGAAATACGGCTATTTCTGTATGTAAGATACGTATATAATATAATATTAGACCCATTATATCATTCTTTTATCTAATTTCAGGTAGGATAGAATATCAGAAATTAAAAACGATAGCTGGAATCTTTTTATCATAACTAGAACTGTGAAAAAACACATTCTGAACTGTGTGCCTTACAGGAAGAAATACATAATAATAGCTGCTGCATGTGTAAAGAGGAAATGATCTTGAGCATTATCATGGCTGTGGCCACGTGCTCAGCTTGACTCTTCATTTTTTCAGGATAAAGGAAATAGTATCCATGATTTGTTGTCCGGATTCTTCAGATCCTGCCCCCTGAAAGACCACATGGTTCTTTCACCACACGAAATCTACCTTTCAACTATCTGTGCACCTTGGGATTTGTTTGTTTGGTGGTAATGGGTGGTGTGTATAATCGAAAGATTGAAAGATGGTTTACTCTGCTGTTCTGTGTATATGTGTAGCCCTGTTTCAGAAGGTTGCATTGTTTATGTGTCATTGATTTTTAGTCCTAGGATCAGCACTAAAATGGCTGAAAGAAGAAAAAGTTAAAAACATAATTTTGGAAAACATAAAGAATCAACTTTAGTTATTATATATATAGATATATATAAAAAAAAATCTCATGGAGATATTCTGGCTTGTGCTTTCAAGGTGAAATCAGGATTGGATTTTGTAAAGCAACAGCAAACCTGTGTATTTTTGAGAGGGAATTATTATTTAGATGTCTAGCTTGAGAATATTTATCACTGTACTATTGAAGTAAGCTGTGCATTTTCCCTCAGTCCAGTGTGTTTTAATTAATTTTACCTGAACTACTAGAAATAAGGATAGAATATCACAATTAAAATTTGATATTTGTGTCTATGTTTGTAGTAATCTGTGTACAAAAATGAGTAGGGTGAGAGATCCTTGATTTCTAGAGTCAATTCATGCAACATATATGACTTTACAAACATCTGTAATAGGGGTGCTCCTTTGTTGTGCATACATATAGAGCTGTATTTTAACAGAATCAAGAAATAGATATTACATCTATGTCCTTGAGATTGCAGGTCACTATGATACTGTCTTTGATACACAAGCCAGTTTTAATAGATCTCTGCCTGTTACCTACAGCAGGCATGGCTTGTGGCTTTCACAGTGGGCTGCTGCAGTTGTTTGAAGGATAGTGGCACAAACACAGACCACTAAAATGACCCTGGCTAAAAGTAAATTTTTGCAGGTGTATTTTTTATCCAGGTCACATTTGAGATTGATTGATCAATCTATCTATGTGTGTATTGAATATATATGAGGAAGTATGTGTGTGTTTGGATGTATTTTGTAATACATGTTTGTACCTATATGAGAAGTTCTATGTTAGAAGATAAGCACTATCTGCTGCCACAGAAATACTGAGGATAGAAAAGCCCTCAGCACCTCTGGAAAAAGTTTAGGGTCTAAAAGATTTGACTTGCACATCTAATATAAAAATTGCTTTGAAAAATTTCTAGTAAGATCAGTGATTTTTAAGACAATACATTTTAGTCATTCTTAACATACCATTTGGCTAATAGCCACTTAGATCCCTCTGTGGATCATCATGAAAATTAATTCCTTTTATAAACCCCCATATATCGTCTACCAGAAGAAAACGGCTTTTATGTTAACCATTTGTGCTTTGTAACAGCATAGAAATGTCTATGAACAGTGTTGCTTTTTAATGTATCTGTTGCTTATTTTCTTTGATACTGCAGTGACAGCATTTTAGTAGAGTCTATAGAAAAAAGTCTCATTTGTAGCTAAGAAATACTTGTTACTTTTTAATGAAGTTAATTACTTAAAATTTTGTAAGATAAAGGTACTGGGATCTAGAATCTGACCCCACTTTATCTTTCTTCCCAAATCTGCGTTTATCAGTTTATCAGGTCAGTTTTACTCAAGTGACACTGAAATATGGAGATTTTTCCTTCTTTTCTTTTTTTTTTTTTTTTTTTTTTTTTTTTCCCTGAACTAGCTTATCAGCTGCAAGGCCTAGATTGTGAATGTGAGCTTTGATGTTAACAGCCCAGTGCCTTTCCTTTTTATTTGGGGCATTAAGTTCAATTACATATTCAAAGTATCTCTTCAGTGATTTTGCTGCATTTTTTCAATAGTTAAAATAACTGAGGTTTTTTTAAGTATGCTTTCCTCAGTGTTTCAATCTTATAGAATTGACTCAGACCAAATCCTGTTCTGCCAATTTCACTGATTTCAAACCTCTGTATTAGTATTCACAGGCCAGTGTAGCATGTTTCTGTTTCAAAAGCAGTACTTTGAGAAGTTTCCTGAAAGCACGTCAGCCAAAAGAATGTTTACTGCCTTTTGTTTTGTGATATATAAAATTCCATATTAATAAAAATTGCATTTTAGAAATTCTTACTCCGTGGAAAATGTATTAAGTTCATCCTGATGTTTACTGACCAGTGTAATGAGAAGCAAGCTTATAAGTCTTACAGTGTTTCAAAGCTGTTCTGCTTTATGGAAATACGATTGCTTCAGATGTTTTAAGAGATAGGGAAAAAAACAAACATTAAAATAATTTTAACTGAATGGCCACGTATAAGTCCAGATTTAAAAAGCTCATTTGTGTACTAAACCTTTTAACAGGGTTTTTGGGATCCAGTCATGGAGTTCCCTTGACATGATAAGATAGCTTATTTAAAAAAAAATCAAAGCAATTGGAAGGGCGGTATGAGTCAGCAGATACTCTGTTTCCACTCCCAGCTCTCCAAGGAAAGTCAAAGCCAGGTCAGTTTGTCTCCAAAGTCCCCAGTTGGGAAAATAAGATATTGGAAAAAATGTGTCTCCTGTTGCAATAGCCAGACAGATATATTTAAAATCAGAAAAGATTATCAAGCTTCATTTAAATGCTTCAGGAAGATAAAAAGAACACAGAGAAACAGAAGAAATAGTCACAGGAAAAACAAAAAAACCAAACAGAAGTGGCATTCCCACTTAAGGGCAGAGTGCTGGTAGAATAGCTACCAGCCTCCGAAATGAAGAATTTCCTAAAATTACTGTTGCTGTTGTCAATGGGCTTGATCTTTATTTGCCCGTAATTGTAAATGTTACATCTTTACAAATCTTTTACAACCTTTGCTAGTTCTTCTGTACTTCTGAAAGTCACGTTTCTGGTGTTTGTGTACTATAATCCTTTTCAAACACATAGAATTTTAAAATGTGTTTGATTTTTACATGTCCCGGGCCAAGAGTCAAACAGCCACACTTCCATTAAATAGTACCATGTTCAATAAATAGTGCTTTGGCAATCAGTATACGTACTATCCTGTTGACAGGGTAGAAGAATCTGACCATGAATGAACAGGTTTAGAATATGCAGAAAGACTGAAAAATGCATGAGCTCAGACTTTTCTGAGAAAAATTAGAGATGAGTCAGAAGTGGAACATTCCAATGAATAATCCCAATTTCAGCAAGTCAGAATTGAGTACCTGAACATGAATTCCATGTTTCATCTCAGTTTGGAAAAAAACAAGATACTGCTAATGAGGTTTCACAAAGCCAAACCCCTGACTTCTGCAGCTTACTTTCCATGAAGAAAACTAGAATGTGTAAACCACTGTTATGTCTACCGTAAACAGGTGAATATGCAATTGTAACTAATAAGTCAGGAAGCCAGGTGTGCAACACAGAAGTGAAAGTATTTTGACAAGATGAGGTAATACATTCAACAACTTCTTTATTGAAAAGCAGTTGTTTTTTCACTGTAGAATAAGAGCTTTTAAGCTTATCTGACTACCCATCCCAGGATATTGTATGAGTCCTTTCCATGCCTTTGGAGTGATTGTTTTAAGTGAGTTGTAAGGTCTACAGAATAATCTCAGCCTGGATCAGTGGTTCTGTATTTTCAGGGAGTATAGCGGGTTAAAATTATCTCGGCAGGAGAGTACAAAGAAATTTCTCTTTGGCTTTTTTCCCAAGGATGTGCAGTGGCATCAACAGAGAAGAGTGCAATGGCAACAGCTTTTAGGACATCAAAAGTGTCAGCATCAGAAACAGCAGCAGCATGAACAGACTGTGCTGATGGTGCTTCTTTCTTGCTCTGCCATTAGAAAGTTGGCACATGCAAACAGTTATCATAAAGTGGAATCCAAATTACCATAGTTATTTACAGTCCTGAATTTCAGGAAAGTATTGTCCAGTATTGACAGACTGGAACATATCTTTCTGGTTACTAGGTCAAAGCATCTGCCACCCTGGATCAATGCAGCAGGAGGGACTTCAGTGGAAAGACATCAGTTAATGCCAGCTAGAAGTCTGACCCCATGCTGTATAATCATCTGCTCTAACGCCTTCCAGAGACTTAAACTAGGTCCTCTTCCAGCCACAATCAGAGAATAATATGGTAGCAGCTAAAGAGTTAAATCTAACTTTCTGCCTTAAATGAAAAGCTTCTAGTTGTGAAATGCAAAGAGGAAAAGCTGTGTAGTTGGATACTGTCTTATAGGATGACAGCTAAATTAGATAGGGAGCATCATCTTCCTATGGAAAGTTTTGTGTAGAAAACTGATAACTATCTTGGTTGTAATTTTGTTTGGAAAAAAAGTTTATCTATTTATAAAAAATAAATTTATTATTTATTATTCAATTTTTTAAAAAATCACAAAATCTTGAGGAGGGTTGGAGCAAATCCAGAGGAGGGCCACGAGGATGATAAGGAGGCTAGAGCACCTCCCATTATGAACCAGGCTGAGAAAATTGGGGCTGTTCAGCCTGGAGAAGAGCAGGCTGCATGGAGACCTCATTGCAGCCTTCCAGTATCTGAAGGGGGTCTACAAGGATGCTGGAAATTCTTCATTAGGGACTGTAGTGATAGGACAAGGGGTAAGATGTTTGAACCTAAACAGGGGAGTTCAGGTTAGATACTAGGAAGGAGTTCTTTACTGTGAGGGTAACAAGGCACTGGAACAGGTTGTCCATAGAAGTTGTGAATGCTTCATCCTTGGTAATGTTAAATGCCAGGCTAGACAGAGCTTTGGTGACATGGTCTAGTGTGAGGCATACCTGCTCATGGCAGGGGATTGGAGCTAGATGATCTTAAGGTCCTTTCAAACTGTAACTGTTCTACGATTCTGTGAACTCTTAGTTAATGCATGGTAAATCTGCAAGACAAAAAACCTACATCTCTAATCCTCATGTCTTACAGATGTGCTCATGTGCTATCACAGGTGAAATAACTTTCAGTGATTAGACTGGTTTTCTTCACTGATGTGCATAAGCTGTGGAAGTACTCAGGTCACAAAATTCTTCATATATATATAGTTTCCTCATGCAGTCAACTATGTATGGTGATAGCTTTGCCCCATTTAAACTAGTGGAACTTTAAAAGAATACAACACTGCAAAAATATAAAGTAACATTTTAGAAATAGGAAGGTTTGCAATTCTGTGATGGGTACGACTCAGACAAGAAGTTTCTTAGTCAGATCTTCTTCCATTACACACAGAATATCAGGAATTGGAAGGGACCTCAAAAGATCATCTAGTCCAATCCCCCTGCCGGAGCAGGAACACCTAGATAAGGTTACACAGGAATGTGTCCAGGCGGGTTTGGAATGTCTCCAGAGAAGGAGAATCCACAACCCCCCGGGGCAGCCTGTTCCAGTGTTCTGTCACCCTCACTGAGAAGAAGTTCCTTCTCAAATTTAAGTGGAACCTCTTGTGTTCCAGTTTGTACCCATTACCCCTTGTCTTACCATTGGTTGTCACCGAGAAGAGCCTGGCTCCATCCTCGTGACACTCACCCTTTATATATTTATAAATGTTAATGAGGTCACTCCTCAGTCTCCTCTTTTCCAAACTAAAGAGACCCAGCTCCCTCAGCCTTTCCTCATAAGGGAGATGCTCCACTCCCTTAATCATCTTTGTCGCCCTGCGCTGGACTCTCTCCAGCAGGTCCCTGTCCTTCTTGAACTGAGGGGCCCAGAACTGGACACAATATTCCAGATGTGGTCTCACCAGGGCAGAGTAGAGGGGAAGGAGGACCTCTCTTGACCTACTGACCACCCCCCTTCTAATACACCCCAGGATGCCATTGGCCTCCCTGGCCACAAGGGCACAGTGTTGGCTCATGGTCATCCTCCTATCCACCAGGACCCACAGGTCCCTTTCCCATTCACTGCTCTCTAATAGGTTATTCCCCAACCTGTACTGGAACCTGGGGTTGTTCCTACCCAGATGTAACACTCTACACTTCCCCTTGTTGTATTTCATCACATTTTTCACAGCCCAACTCTCCAGCCAGTCCAGGTCTCGCTGGATGGCAGCACAGCCTTCTGGCGTGTCAGCCACTCCTCCCAGCTTAGTGTCATCAGCAAACTTGCTGATAGTACACTCAATTCCCTCATCTAAATCATTGATGAATATATTAAATAATACTGGCCCCAGCACTGACCCTTGAGGCACTCCACTAGATACAGGCCTCCAACTAGACTCCACCCCATTGACCACAACTCTCTGGCTTCTGTCCTTCAGCCAGTTCGCATTACTAGGATTATACTCTTTCTACCAGGCCCAGGTGTCCCAGATGTTTGTCACAGGTGAAGGATGAAGTAATACAGCTGAAATCATCACCCTGTTGGATGATAGATCTACCTGTTACAAAGTGGCTTTTACAATAAACTGTAATGTAGTCAGTGGTTGTAGATGGAGTTCTAAAATCCACAGGCTAATATGAAACCCTCAATAAAAACCTCAAAATATTTTTGTAATCCCTCTAAATGTAATTGGAATTACACAGTTTGAATGGCTAGCAAGAATTGTTCTGACGCCATGAACTTTTTTTGGTAAAAATATGTCTGTAGCATTTATAAAACTTTTCAGTGTATTTTTCGGAGTCAGGACTGATAGCTGAAGATTCAGTTAATATGTATTGGCAGTCTTTGTGACAAATTCTTGTTACTGGTTTCTTGGTCCTTGGTTAGTTTTTTGGCTTCTTCATGTGCATGCATGTGTGCACACACACACTTGGAAGTTCAGGTATTAACTGAGTGAGATATGATCGTAGCCTACTGGTGAACATAGCCAATACCAATTCTTTTTTTCTTCACAGCTTTCCTCCCTCCAAATAAAGAAAAAAAAAAAAAGAGAAAAAAGAAAAATCCTTCTAATCAAAATTTTGCTAGAGATTATGTTGTGTCAAGTAACTGTAAGATTAATGGAGTAGTAAGTAGGTGATAAGTAAATCTTTTGTTTGGACTGGTAGGCTCCCATTTTAAGCCACTTGTAGTTCAAAAATATAAGCATTTCTAAATCTTTCTGCAGATGCTAGCTGCAAAGCTGTCATTGTGATGAGTGTTTCTGTATTGTGCAGTGCCCCTTTGGTTTCACCTATTAGTAACTCAGAAAAGAGAAAGGAGATATAATAAGCCTCATGTTTTTGTTCAAGCCTGTTTCCAACAAAAGTCTTTCAGTAAGAAAGTGCAATAGTAATAGAGGAATAAACCCAAAGCAGATTGCAGTGCAGCAGCACATCTCAAAAACCTTGCTCAGCCACCTTAATAAAGTTCAGCTCAGATTCAGTACGAAGGGTTCCCTTGTCTTTGCCCAAATGAATTAGCCTTTCACATAGGTTTGGAGAGTAGAAAGGGAGCAGGACAGTTAGCACACAACAACAGCAGGAAATGTATAAGAAAGATCCTATTCATAAGCAGTGGTGATTGGGGAAAGTGAGACTTAAGTATTTGATAGGGTTTTGGTTTAGAATTCAAGAGAAAACTCTAACCAGGTCCAGACATATGTTGTAACCTAGGCACTTTTTTGGAACTGTAGTAAGTTGATGCAGAAACTGAAGTCACTGACTGCTAATGCAATTATAGAATATTTAACATGAGAGATGATACATTTGGGTAGTCTTTATATAATTTCATCATCTAACTTAATTTCTCTGATATTTCAATAAGGAATACTCTACATGCAGACAGTCCTGCTTAGAAAAAATTAAGGAAATCATGCCTGGCTGTCCTTTTTCTTACCTACTCTAAAGACACAAGAATTTGACACAAATATCACATTTGAGCTAATCAAATCAACACTAAATGCTCTGTGAAGTGGCTTGAATGTGTTTTTGTAGCTGAATACAGCTTTCTTTGAGTTTCTTTTTGGGGCGCATTGCTTTTGGCTAGACTGAGTACAAGTCTTGATGTGTGCCAGGGTATTTTGTGATTCTGAAGTTCCCTCTGAAGACAGTGTCTAGTTTGTCCACTTCTAAGCAAACAGAAAATAAAAAACAGGACACACTATATTAAAACCATGAATGTAGCCCACCTCTAAAACAGAGAAAATTTACATGGGAGTTGGCTACTGCGATAGCCTTTCTGTGATGTTTGGAATATGAATGTGAGTTTAACAAGATAACTCTTTTACTTCCTCAAAAAAAAAGGTTACAGTAGCTGACCTTACACAAAAATCTCTAAAGCTATTTTAGCATGGAAACCAACCTTAAAGACAATGGTACTTTGTGATTACATACTCACTACATCAGACCAATCCCTCTAGTGCTGCATGGAAGCGGCATTCAAGATCTAGAGTAACAGAAATGTACTTACTGAACAGCATTCCTCTGAGTAATGGTGATCCCCAATGAGTATATGTCTGTCCAGGCTGTCAACACTTCTGGTTGTATTTCAGATTGAGAAAGAGGCACGCAGGAGGGTCAAACACTGAATGAAGGAAAATACCCTGGGGAATTGTGCTCCTAAATGGATATGCTGTGCATCTGCGTAACTTTGCTACATGTAATATAGGAAAGTTAGACATTCCAAACAGTGCTAAGAGGGCAGGGCATGAAGAGGAGGAGGAGAGGAATTTAGCAGATGTGGCCCTTTCTTTCTCAATCAGCATAACTCTATGCCTGAGTTTTTTGATCTAGCAGTCTCCTTTAGTAAGTATGTAAGCTTTATAATAAAGTGAGCCCAAAAATGTACACGTGGGTATTAGCTGTCAAACTGCACTGATGCCCCTCACATACTTAATGCCATATAGACAGAAATTAAATGTAACCAGTACTCATATGCTGGGCAGCAAGTAGTTTGTTCATGAGCAAATCATTCCTGGAACCCAAAAATACAGAATCGTAGAAAATCAGCTAGGTTGGAAAAGACCTTTAAGATCATCAAGTCCAACCATTATCCCAGGACTACCAAGGCCACCACTAAACTATATAACTGACGGCCTCATCTACATGGTTTTTGAACACTTCCAGAGACAATTTTGAACAATTCCAGTGATACCTCCACTTCCCTGGGAAGCCTGTTCCTGTTCTTTCCGTGAAGAAATTTTTCCTAATATCCGAACTAAACCTCCACTGGCACAGCTTGAGGCCATTGCCTCTTGTCCTACCGCTTGTTACTTGGGAGAAGAGACTGACTCCCACCTCACTATAACCTCCTTTCAGGTAGTTATAGAGAGCAATAATGTCCCCCCTGAGCTTTCTCTTCTCCAGACTAAACAACCCCAGTTCTCTCAGCCGTTCCTTATAAGGCGTATTCTCCAGACCCTTCACCAGCTTTGTTGCCCTTCTCTGGCCCCGCTCCAGCACCCAATGTCTTTCTTGTAGTGAGGGGCCCAGAACTGAACACTGGATTTGAGGTGCAGCCTCACCAGTGCTGAGTACAGGGGGATGATCACTGCCCTGGCCCTGTTGGCCACACTATTCCTGATAAAGGCCAGGATGCTGTTGGCCTTCTTGGCTGCCCTGGCACACTGCAGGCTCATGTTCAGCCGTCAGTAATCACCCTCAGGTCCCTTTCTGCCAAACAGCTTTCAACCACTCTTCCCCAAGCCTGTAGCGTTGCATGGGGTTGTTGTGATCCAAACGTAGGACCTGGTACTTTCCCTTATTGAATCTCATACCATTGGCCACAGCCCATAGATCCAGCTGAATGTAGATCAGCTGCCTTATGCCAGCCAGTTATTTAAATAACCAAAACTCTATATGTCACTTGGAAATACTGGCCTGTGAGGAAAAGGTAGCTGGATCACAGCAGCAGGAGCTTGAAGTGGCAGGGAAATCACAATCTTTTTTTTTTTCTCACTTTTTTTTTTTTTTTTTCCAGGAACACGACACAGATACACCCAGAATATCAGAGAACTGAAATGTTTGCAAATGGTAGTATTGGCTGTTAGCATTCACAGAATTATTATTTTCCCCTTCAAACAAATTAAAGAGTGCTGTGCTAGGGAAAATCTGGTCTGCCCAGGAGCAATGTGTGGTATTTCTGTACTGGTTGTGTAGGACTGATTTAATTATAGCAATTTGCACTCATAGTCTTTTGGACAATGCACTGAAATGATACATCTTAGAAACCTTAAACCTTCCAAGGCATGTGAAGAGCAATCATAAATTACCACTCCCTTATTTAAACCAACAAGGAATCTGTCAGATGAGCCACAAAAAAGTATAGGTGGCTGTTTCAGATGGACCTTTGTCCACACTGCTGTGTTCACTGAATGAGCTGGACTTTTTTAGTACAGGCACCACTGTGCCTGTATTAAAAAAGCATCAGGACCACCAGCAATTCATGCTTACATGGTCAAAAAGCATGTGTGGCTATTGTGTGAAGCTCTGTACCTTGTCATTTAGCTCACAGTAGTTGCAACATATGCATCATGTTTTGACACCAAAGAAGGTCTCCCTACTATTTTTAGGATATACATTGAACATAGTAAGGTCAACAGGCTGATAAGACGATCATACACAATTCTCTCTCTAGACTGAAGTACATCATCTAGGTGCAACAAACCTGGATAAGGTACAACATTGTTGTTTTGATCAAAGCTGGGGTTTAAAATAAACATTCTCAGATCATGTTTCTGCTGTTGTGTTTAATGGATGAATAAAATCTCAAACCAGATCTTTAACTGGCTTTGATACGTTCAGGATATCTTCAAATTCACGTCACTGTCATCAACAAAAATTACTGTATTTTTCACTGCTCTGGCACCTCTCCAGTTAGGAAAATACAAGCCTGATGTGATATTTTATAACACTGTAAATGCTACTAGCATCATTACACACAGAACCTTCTATTTCACGTGTTAACCCCAATCAAAATCTCATATTTTAACAATTAATATGGGTCAGTAACAATCGATGAGTATTGTGATTTTCATTATGAATCTCATACTGTTGTGCTAAGCACAGCTATTTTTAGACTAATTACATTCTAGAATTGTAAACACATCTATGATTAAAATTATGTGGTACCTGTTACATTGTGGTTTCTTGCAAAAAGAATGTTATATTTTCATAAAGTGTCATATTTATCTGAAGATGAGGCTAAACAATTCAAAAGTGTCTACATTGCTAGCAGGGTATAGAAGAGCCTACTTATGAAATGGTTAAAATGGAACAAATGGAGTGGATTCAGAATATTCTGACTCATGGGTTGAGTTTCAGATTTCCTTACAGGGCTTAGCATAATTAGGCAAAGTTTGGGAAACTATTATTCAAAAGTTACAGTTTATCTCCTGGTGATCAAAAATAGAGATGAATTTTCATTGTCTTTCTTACTCAAAGGCAAAAAGACTCATAGAGGGATAACTTGCTAGTTAGTGACTAACATCAATATTGTTTTGTGAGTATTTACACATATACATATGTTTGACATTCACATAAGAATCATAGAATAGTTAGGGTTGGAAAGGATCTTAAGATCATGAAGTTCCAACCCCCCTGCCATGGGCAGCGACACCACATAGTTGAACATGATCAAGGATTAATTAATTCAGAATTTTCCATTTTTTTTGGGGGGGGGGAGAAGTTGTCTTACACTATTTGTTGCCTCTGAAGTGTTTCAGTATTACTGCTGATTCACAGAAAAGTGGCGTGATATATGATAGAACATTTTACTAGGAGATAAGCTGGAACACAGAGTTATTTTAAGCTACTTGAAGAAACCTAAAGAAAATAATTAATTAGCATGACATAACATTCTGTTTTAATACATATTTCTGTGAATAACTTTTAGTTCAAATTCAGAGAATTTTTCTCAGAGTAGTTGTTGTTCCTAGTCCTTTCAAAGAGGATATGTACTGAATATTTTGTCAAAGACTGAGTCCTGCAGCTCATTTGTTGAAAGTATAAAAAGACAAAGCATCTGCATTACATAAAGAAATACGTACAATCTTTATTAATGGGAATATGGTCATTTGCGCCTGAGTGTAAGGAGAAACAGGGACTCTTATGGAACAATACGGATTTGGACAATGGTCACAGAATTACAAAGCTTTTTGAGATCAGAAGAAGTCTTAATCCAACCTACTGAAGTGAAGCAGGCTCACATGCACCTGGATTATCCACATTTGTTATTTGCCTTGTCTTAAAAACATACGAACAAGAATGATTCTACCTTGTAGTAATCTCTTCCAGCATTAAACTGCTCTGATAACTGTTTTTACCTGCAGTTCCATTATTATAATTAGGAACTCAAAGATGCAGTCGAAGGTGTTCTCAAAGATGTGTTTGAGAAAAAAGTAGGTAGCAAGGCAAGTTATGGAGTCTCAAATGTTCTAAGGATAACATACTTCTTGAGTCCTAGTGAAAATGCCTGAACAGTAGCAGCAGCTTTCCCCTTCAGTTTATGCACTGTAAAGGAAATGGAGTCATGAAGAAGCGAATTAGTTGAACTGTAATTCTTGGATTTAAATTTGGTGAATGACTTTACAGCTTAGCCTATTTTTTCCCCCTTTTTTTTTTTTTTTTTTCATAGAATTACTATCATTTCAGGTTGTTTTATGGAAGTAGCATTCATAACATGTTGTTGGTTTTTTTTTAAGTGGTGCCAGAATTTTCACCTTGAAGTGTATTGTATGTTCTTACTTATCCAAATGGAGATCTAGTTACATTTTTAACTGCTTAATAAATTTGTTTTATAATTTAAAAGTTGGGGGTTCTTTTTTTTCCCCAGAGTGATCTTATTAGTCATATACTAGATTATTCTACCAAATGTCCAAGTGAAGAGATTGACACCTAAATGGACCAAACAAAAGTTTTATGAAAAACTGTGAAAGATTATAACCTCAAGTGTTATTCCATTTCCCCTAAATCCTGTATGTGATACAAGTTCAGATTTGACTTTCTAGTTAAAAACATTAAAAAAACCCTGGATCTTTTTATTAAAAATATATGCAGCATTCTTTAATAAAAGCAGATTTTTCAGAATTCTTCTAACTCCATCAAACCCTGGGTTGGTTTTTTGGTTTTTTTGGGGTTTGTTTTTTTTTTTTTGGGGGGGAGGGCGTGCTTTCTTTGGTTTTTTTTTGCTACTACAGAAGTTTTATACAGACTTGTTTTGAACAGTTCCCATTTAATGTTACAATTAGCTACTATTGAAAGAATATCTAGTAATTTTTAGTCACAACAGTGTCCTATCCTTCACCTCAACAACAGATTTTTGTAGGCAGTAATGCTTGTTAAGTTGAGCAGTGAGAATAATAGATTTGTAGGGTCAAGGAGGTTAATGTTCACAATGAGCAATTACTATTTTTGACAAGAATACCAAAGGGTTTCAAGACTATTCTTCTAACTGAAAGCAGATTATGACTTGAGTTTTACTACTAACTGTCAAGTATAGCTGTCAAGCATATAAAAGTATGATATAAAGGAAAATAATTTTATTATAGTAAGAGACAAAGCAGAGATCGAAATACGACCTTTTTTGTGGTTTTTTTTTAGTTACCCACAGGAAGAAGGAGGCAGAGTTCTCTGCATCTTAAAAAAGGGAAAAGGGGGGAGAAAACATCCGGGAGAGGACACTTTCCTACAGATGAAAAAAACTAACAGCAAAAAGCACAATATGATTTTAATGAAGTCAGCATATGTGAATGTCTGTGGGTACTGGTATGTGACTTCCGTGTCTTTCTTGTAGATATAATGTAATATTATGGGGGTGGGACAGTGTGCCTCAACAACCTTCCAGGAAGCAATTCTCTGGTTGACTGATGATCACAGATACAAAGTGATTTTGTTTGGTCTTTAGCGGAGATATTTTCTCCTCTGCCCTGTTGGTATGCATTGTAGTCTTGATCATAGAGATGCTGGTCTTTGTCAGAACCATTATTCAGACCACACTTCTCTGATGAAAGACAAAAAAAACATTTACTAGAGGGAGCTCCACCTCTCATTTGTTTTATCTGTGGCTGTGACAACAGTTGGCAAGTTTTGTTTCTACTGAGAAGTAACAGCCTTCTGTCCTGACCATGGCTTAAGTGTTTCTTTGCCTCCTACCTTATTTATTCCATTCTTTGAAACACCAAACACAGTTCTGATCAAAACACCTGAACTTCATAGAATCATAGAATAGTTAGGGTTGGAAAGGACCCCAAGATCATCGTTCCAACCCCCCTGCCAAGGGCAGGGACACCTCATGCTAAACCATGTCACCCAAGGCTCTGTCCAACCTGGCCTTGAGCAATGCCAGGGATGCAGCATTCACAACCTCCCTGGGCAACCCATTCCAGTGCCTCACCACCCTTACAGTAAAGAATTTCTTCCTTATATCCAATCTAAACTTCCCCTGTGTAAGTTTGAACCCGTTACCCCTTGTCCTGTCACTACAGTCCCTAATGAAGACTCCCTCCACAGCATCCTTATAGGCCCCCTTCAGATACTGGAAGGCTGCTATGAGGTCTCCATGCAGCCTTCTCTTCTCCAGGCTCAACAGCCCCAACTTTCTCAGCCTATCTTCATACGGGAGGTGCTCCAGTCCCCTGATCATCCTCGTGGCCCTCCTCTGGACTTGTTCCAACAGTTCCATGTCCTTCTTATGTTGAGGACACCAGAACTGCACACAATACTCCAAGTGAGGTCTCCCGAGAGCAGAGTAGAGGAGCAGGATCACCTCCTTTGACCTGCTGGTCACGGTCCTTTTGATGCAGCCCAGGATACGGTTGGCTTTCTGGGATGCGAGCGCACACTGCCAGCTCATGTTAAGTTTCTCATTGACCAACACCCCCAAGTCCTTCTCCACAGGGCTGCTCTGAATCTCTTCTCTGCCCAACCTGTAGCTGTGCCTGGGATTGCTCCGACCCAGGTGTAGGACCTTGCACTTGGCATGGTTAAACTTCATAAGGTTGGCATCAGCTCACCTCACAAGCGTGTCAAGGTCCTTCTTGATGGCATCTCTTCCCTCCAGCGTATCAACCGAGCCACACATGCTTGGTGTCATCGGCAAACTTGCTGAGGGCGCACTGAATCCCAGTGTCCATGTCACCGACAAAGATGTTGAACAAGACCGGTCCCAACACCGATCCCTGAGGGACACCACTCGTTACTGGTCTCCAGCCGGACATCGAGCCATTGAGCACAACTCTTTGCTTGCAACCATCCAGCCAGTTCTTTATCCACTGAGTAGCCCACTTATTAAATTGATTTTCCTCCAATTTAGAGACAAGGATGTGTGGGACAGTGTCGAATGCTTTGCACAAATCCAGGTAGATGACATCAACTGCTCTACTCCTGTCCATCAGTTTCGTAGCCCCACCAAAGGCGGCCACCAAATTGGTCAGGCAGGATTTCCCTTTAGTGAAGACATGCTGGCTGTCACCAAGCACCTTGTTGTTTTTCATGTGCCTTAGCATGCCTTCCAGGAGAATCTGCTCCAAGATTTTGCCAGGCACAGAGGTGAGACTGACTGGTCTGTAATTCCCTGGGTCATCCATTTTCCCCTTCTTGAAAATGGGGGTTATATTTCTCTTTTTCCAGTCATCGGGAACTTCACCTGATTGCCATGAAGATTTCATGAAGGTTTGAATCTAGAACCAAATTTCATTGCTGCCTTTAGCTGTAGAATGGAGGGCAAGTAGAATCCCTTATTAAAGCAGCTTTTTCAGGTATTACAAGGCAAAGACTAATTTGAGTGTTTTACTTCTGTCTCAGTTTATGTGGAAGTCTTCTGCACTCTCCTGTGGGTGAATTTGTCCAAATAAAAGATGCAGGAAGTCAGGCACATAGAGCATAACATAAAAGAGCATTAAAAATTCTTTTAATGGATACAGTGATTAAGTGTGTTGTGCCAAAGATTGTGCTGATACCTTTTGATTCTATTCCATCACTCTTCTGGAGACCCCAAATCCCTCAAATCTCTTCCTTCTTGGTTCTTGTGCTTGTTATGTTTGGTGGGGTTATTGTTTCGGTTGGTTGGTTTTTTTCAGGGGGGAGGGGGGGAAAGGGGAGGGGAAGTGTTTGGTTTGGGGTCTGGCGTTTTTTTTCCTCTGCAAGCAAATGGAAAAAACAGTCTATAAAAATCCTTTCACATAATTACTGATTTTTCTGACATTTAAAGAGGCATTTCCTAGTTATGAAAGATAAAACTAAATTGGCAAAGCAACCTGAGAAAACAAAGATTGCGTCTTATAGCCGCAGACGTTTGAATTTGAGTTTTTCAAAATTACGAGAGTTAATATAATGTGTACTGAAGATGCTAGACTCTCCATTAATGCTTATGGGAGAAAATTAAGGCATTTTCACTTTGGCTGTATTAATGATGACATTAGAGCAGATATATTGTGCTAAAAAGCAATATGTCCGAAGTTTATTTATTTACTGCTGTAATTTTCAGATAATTCTTTCATCTACAGATGCATACTACCTCAGACTTCCCTCAGTTTTTCTTTCAGAAACATTACGTAGGTACTGATCGTAGTAGCATACTTTAAACCGACACATGCACCATCCATAAACCTGTTTGTTCAGTCTGGGCCAGAAGAGCTACAGGGATCTGCAGGAGCAATTTCTTCTCATTTATCCTGAGTGGTAAGGTCAGTTCAGCTTCTGCCATAAGCTGCAGCAACACTTGATAGTTCTTAATTAGGACTCTTGCAGTAGTCACTGTGAGACCTCTGTCTCCCAGAAACCGTAGCTGCCGAGAAATAAATGGAACCAATTGTGCCAGGGTTCCTAACATATTCAAAAAGTTCAGTGTGAGAGGAATGCCAAGAGTTGAATTGCCTGATATTACTGAGATTATGTTTGAAAGCGTTCTTGAATTGTGAAAAAATATCTGCTTTTATAACACTGTCAGCTAATGTCTGCCTGTCATGTTCCTTGTATGCTGATTTCTACATCTAGTTCTTCCTCGCAAATGATGTGAAACACTGTCCTTTTATAACCTTTGCCTCATCTTTAGTTTGCTTATCCGTCTTCTCTGGTAGCTCAATGAAAGTATACTATGCAGAATGAAATGTGTAGCATAACCATATTTTTAACTGCCAGACAGTGTTTAGAAAATCCACTTCAGAAGGGTTCAACATTTTTTTGAGAGGGTTGTGTGGTTTCTAGAGGTAAGAAGCTGACTGTTGCTCATTGACGTGCAATTAAATGCTCTGGTCTTTCAGTATGGAAGATGGTCAGATATC
This sequence comes from Psittacula echo, assembly GCF_963264785.1. Taxonomy (NCBI): domain Eukaryota; kingdom Metazoa; phylum Chordata; class Aves; order Psittaciformes; family Psittacidae; genus Psittacula; species Psittacula echo. The sequence goes on from NC_137739.1 coordinate 33,514,089, forward strand.
TTTAGTGCTTTCTAGACACTGTAGTGATGACTTTGCAGGTCTCAAAGACAACACTGATCATCTGCTTGCAAGCTTCTGGTTTAAATAATATTTTTAAGTTTTTCCATCTCTTTTCATGTGTATCATATTCTTGGTATGCAGAACAGGCTTCAGATATCTCAGGGTCATCTTCCTCAGTTTTTTAGGGCTGTGCAGAGGGATGTCAACAAGTTTCAATTGTGCACAGAGGAAAATGGCAAAGACTAGAATGAGGGGTTTTGGAAGGATATGGTCTCACATTAGATGAAGACAGAATCCATGTCTGCCTCATGTAGGCAAGCAGAGGAAGAATAAACTTTTACTGCAGTTCCTGGGTAAAATGACGTATTTTCTTCTGTGTTTGGATAGTGAAAGGTATGTAAGGCTTTTGGGTCAGACAGGCTCTGGAGATTCTTATAATAGGTGATTCTAAATTACTGACTGTGCTAAAGATCCTTTCAAGAAGGCACCCAACTTGGGTAATACTAAATGGAAGAAATCCCCAAACTCTGAACTCTGTGACGTTTTTTTACTTTTGCCCAATAGCACACTCAATGAAAAAGTGGTAGAACATTAGGTAAATTCCTTACGTTTCGATACAGTCATGCGTCCTGTCCTTTTCTCTTAGCATACGTCCATGTGCGTGTGTACATACACACACAGAGACACACACATACATATATTATCTTTGTCTATATATAATCTTTGGCGGAAGCTCATGTATAGGGGAAATTCTGGGAATAATTAAGAAAAGGATACTGCATGCTCCAGCAGACGGAATACATCTTTTTCATTTAAAGCTTTTTTTTTTTTCCTTTACCACCAACTTGCTGCAATTAGAAGGTTGTTGGAGAGATATCAATTGAGATTTGGGAACTGTTTTCTGGAAATGTTTCGAATTAAAATCTAATTGCTAGCTTTCTTTGATAACTATTTTATTGTTGAGTGCAGCTAAATGGAAATCAACCACAAAGGGAACTCAATTTTGTTTGTCATTAATTTTAACTTGATTTCACAAATGATTTACATATACCATATTTTCCCTATATGTTCTGTATCATTCTTGAACTCTAGCAGCACTTAGACTGATGCAGTGTCATTTTCCCATTTATTTATGTTATTTTAAAATATTCTGCATTACCTCAAGTATGGGTATCAGTAAAATGGTGAAGTAGTAGTAAGTGGACCACAGTGAAACTTCCTACAGTTTATGAAAAACTGTGGAATTAGTGGCCCTGAGGACTAAATCTCATTGTTTTGACCTAAGACATTGTTTGAGTGTTGTGGTCAAAGGAAAGTAGACCTACACTACAAATATATGATCATAACAAAGCAAAAACTTGAAAAGATGAAATTACATAGTAACCATGTAATAAGTCAAGAGTTAGATACACAGTCAAGTTATCCTTGTTAAACATGTTATCAAGATGGACATTTGTGATCACTAAGCAAATATAAATGTGAGCTAATTCAATGTACTGTATGAAAAAGTGAGATACCTCTAAATAAGTATTGGAAAGATTAGTAAGTTTCAGGAGGGAAGATGGAGTACAAGAATCATAGCAGAGATGTAAGTTTTACTAACAATGAGTGCCAGATAACCTTGGCATGCAGGACCCAAGCCGAAGCACACCTGACCCAAGTCCATTTGACTATTGATTTTGCACCATGCTCCAGGAATGTAAAACAGCCATTTGGGGAGGATTACGAGGGAGATATAGCTGATGTTTGGAATTAATTAAGACTGTCATTAGCACCAGATAAAGGCAGATATATAAGGATTTGTTCATTATGAAAACACAAATATTGAAAGCTTTTCTCCTGAAAATGGAATTAACAGTCAAAAGTACAACAGGGATTTCTTTGAGAGCAGCTGAAATACAGTTCTACTTAGCAGCAAAGAGGAGGATAACGTCTTGCTAAATCACTGTATGGTAGCCTTGCATCTCCCCTCTTCTGACTGATTTAAGAGCAAAATCTACTGACTGATTTCTGACTTTATTTAGAGTAAAATGGAGTTCACTTAATGGGGCATGACAACTGCAGAGATGTACCTTTCCCATGAGTCCTTAACCAGAGCCACAGTACTGCTGGTCAGGACACTCCACCAATTCAGAAAAGTTGGCAGGAAGCTGAGATGACACTGTGCAGTACAGTTTCTTAAGTATCAAAACAGCTGCACCCATGCTGCCTCAGTGCTGTGCATGGTGTTGCCTGAAAGCCTGCTTATAGGTATAGTTTGGTTCCTGTTGTCATAAACTTTCGTCTCTGCAAGGCATTCATTCATGGTAGGTTGTCACTCGGCTTTATTTGGGTCTGTTTGCGCTGTGGTTCCACTGCAGAAAGTGTTTATATAAAAAAAATCTCCTCTTTTAGCAGATGTGCCCTGGAAGTGCTTTAAGTCAAAGATGTTACTAACTTTGGTGACTCAGATATTTCTCAAATTCTTTTTAGCTGTGGTTACATTGCAAAGGGAGACTTGATTTATGTATCTTCTATACATTGTCAGTATAGCAGGCTTGTATGTATGAAACTGAGGCTAAAAGTTGACCATGAAACCTCTCTTTTTCTTTTTTAATACTGATAGTAATATACAAAAAAAGAGACAAGTGGCTTGAAAATAAAGTCTTTTCACTTCTAAAATAAGGAGCTATAATTTGAAAATGGCTGTGAGACTGTAACTATGAACTACAGTCATATGGTTTTTATACTTCTCAGATGGAAATCATGCAAATCAATATTGCTTTGCATTAACTTTAAAAATATTTGTCTTTTACAAAAGATTTTTTCAGGGTGTTTAATTAAATTGAAATGGATTCCCCCCCCAAAAAGGATTCCTTTGATAGTTTTATAAATTCCTCACTGTGAACTTCAGAATTAGGAAGCTCTCAAGAGCTTTGAGAATGGCATTTAAATTGCTTTTTCATATGACTTCTTGCTAATTTTGCCTGTGCTTAGGGAAGGATTTTGCCAGTATCTCTTGATATCTGTCTTTGCTCATCCAGTGTATTTTTTGCTATTGCACACATATAAGCACAGGTTAGAAATGTAGTGTTTGATCAAAAGGGTCATAACTGTCAATATCTGGGTTCTTCTCGTTATCTGAACGCACACACTTTCCCTGCAGGAGGGTGTGTTAAGTGTTTTTAAGTTGTCTTGTGCAAAGGGTACCACTTACCTGAGAAAAGCTGGGGCTCAGGCTGGCCTTTGTTGTAGGAGAACATACAGCACAGAAAAGGCCACTGGAGAGGTACCCATTCCCAAGAGGTTCCCATTCCCTAGAGTTTTCCCCTGAGATTCCTTCAGGTAGACTGCTTTGCAGCTATTGCTATGGTGTGAAGAGTTAGAACTCTCAAACCATTACAGCCAAAGTCTGAAGAATTCTGGAAATGTACAGGAATGCAAAGGACCTGAAGGAAATAAATGTGGTTTTTAATAAACAGTATTGCTGCCAGGTTGATCAGTGATGAGAAGCAGAAGGCATTTCTAAACAAGACAATTTCTAAGCAACCTTTGAAAGGCTTAAACCCCCCCCCCCCCCAAAAAAAAAAAAACAAAAAAAAAAAACCCAACCGATTAGGGGGCAACTTTGGCCATCTGAGATCTATTCTAGAAATATGAGTAAGGTTCTTTAAGCCATTAATGGCATTTCACCTTGGACTGTGAAAGACAAATCAGGATGGATGTCAGATTCTGTACTGGTAACAGTTCAATACTAATGCAGAAACTTTGGAAAAGAGTAGTAGAAAGGACTCATCTTTGCAGAGCTTTACCACTGAAAGCTCTTTTTCACTAGAAAGGGGGAAAGTCATCAATGGACCACACAAATCCCTCTGTGTGAGGGACGGACAAAGTCTCCGTGGCAGAACTCTACCCGGGGCTGGTATGCAATCACGGTGTTTGGGATCTCAGATTATTTCTGTCTTCGTCATAGCGTCATCTTTGTAAAATCTGCTCAGGCCTGGAGTCAGTCTCAGCCGGGCGCCGGCTTGCTATAATGCTTCCTTCCACCAGGGTGTGCCAACTAAACAGACTGCATTGTGTTCCATAGGGACACAATACAGTACCAGAGTGTATGAAAAATGCGGTTAATCCCGAGTGTTTTTTCGCTCAGTCCATTTATGACAGCATCTTTTAAGACTGGTAAAATAATATTGAACATGCGTCAGCATTAAAAAAAAAGTCTCTGTATCCAGGGTATTTTTAAGTAAAGGGTTTTAAAAAAAATCAGACCAAACATGCTGGTTTTTAACTCCTCTTTTTTTAACCTATGACTGATACATCAGTTGAAGTGTAAAGCAACAGATCTTCTTATGGTAATTGATTCTCAGGGGCTATTAGTGTAAACGTAAACGCTCAACATAGATGTTACGTAGGTAGGTGTTAGAGAGAAAACATAAATTGTCAGCAATATAAGGCAGTCTGTTCATACTGTAGGGTGAGAAAGTGAAGAATGTTAGAAATCAGAGACTCAGAAATACCTCCCAGAGTTGGCTGTGAGTGCAGTCTCCCATTGTGAGTAATTATAAAAAAAAATACTGTGCAAGAGTGGATTCTGTCCTTTAGTTCAACAGGCAAAAACACTTGAAAATGACAGAGATTTCAGGTGAGATTTGCAAAAGAGCTTACAAGAATGAAACAACTGGCTGCCACTGACCTTCTGTGGGAGTTGGACACCTAAATCTTTAGGTATTCCTGAAAACTGTTGGAATGTTATATTCTTTTATAGCCCTAGATTAGAATTCATTTTTCTTCAAAGCAGTTGTGATTCTTAAACCACAGGAGTAAAAGAACAGCGTATATTCAAAGCCCCGAGTAATATTTTGGTTGACTTAGACCATCAAAAAATTTAAGATTAACTCCAAAATAAAGGAAGAAGTAATAAAACCTGCGAGTTCTTGCCGCCTTTAGTTTTGAACCCTTACAGTTTATGCTTTCTGTATTTTCCTGTGAAATCTTAAGAGTTTAAAACATATTTTAACAAAGATTAAGAATTTGTATCGTCACGATTCCAGAAATGAAATCTTCCAAGGAAACAACAAATAAATATTAAAAGTTGTGATAAAATTAGGAGACTAAATCATGCTGTATTTTCAATTCCTCTAAATAATCTGGAGAATATAATCTGCATTATAAAGAATATGTTGTGTGTATGAGTTTCTTCCCTGTGCTGCACCTGTTTAGATGGTGACTGTTGAAGGATGGCTCTAATACACTCCTGTCACCACTGCGCAGGGTGAATGTTGCATGTGCACCCTGACACAAGCCACACCAGAATGCATGTGGCCAGCCCCTGCACTAGGGGATAAGAGGAGGAGACAATCTTTTAAGAATCTTCCCTCCTTGCATACAATTCACAGTCCTTCTCAGAAAGACCCTCAGGCAAAACTCCTAGGCAGTACAGGATCAAACCTGTACTTAGGAGGAGATGTTTTACTTCCTTGTTAATTGTGAAGTGTCGGTTCCCAGCAACAAACACATTCTAGTATGCTGCCTTTTTATGAAGATGTGAGAACCACAAGGAGTCTGGGATTCTAAATTCCTTTCAGATCATTTATATAAAAAAAAGTCCAGATGTTGCACAAAACATTTAAAGAACTTTATTTGAAAAACATTTTCTTTCCAAATGGGAGTTTATGCAGAGTACAATTAAACATGTTTTTCTAACTAAACATACTAGTTTGTATCTTGTGGCAGGGAAAAATAAATATGTAAAAATAAAAGCATTCTGAGACTCAAAGTTAATCATGTTGTGCCAGCTTGATCCAGAGACCCCGATTAAGAAACATGCATCTTCTGCTGTAATCCCAGACTCCTAGATCTGCTCTCAGGACCAAGGTCTTCAAACTGAAGCCTCAGTCCTGCATTTGGTAGGGGATACATCTCAAGCTTCTTAAATTCTGCTGGCCACCATTCTTGCAAATAGTAATACATCAATCTAGATAATTACATCTGTGAATGTACTAAAGGAAGATTGCAATGTATCCAGTAAACTGAAGGTGCAGCTTTTAGAATTGAACAATGATCTATGTGTAGGCATATTATGTTTTCCTGGCTTTTTGAGACAGTGCCTTTCTGAAAGCCAGTCTCATCACCTTTTTTTCTTGCATAGAATGAAGTCTTTTGGTTTACTAACACATCCATCTTCAGATTTTTGACCAGTTACTCCTTACTAATTGGAATCAAGTCAAAATTGTTTTTTCTCTGGAACCTTTTTTCACCTTCTGCAGCATGTCTGTAGTATATGCCAAAATGGCCTGCTTCTGTCTTGCATTTTTGCCACAGATTCATAGGTAATTAAAACTCATCTCCACCCCCTTTTGCCTTCCCCATTACCATGGTTCTCTCTGTTCAAATAAGTGATATCAGTCTTCCTCTTCATATTAAGTAGTTCATGCTCATCATGAAATTGTGCTTGTCCTTTTCCTGGTTTATCTGTATCTTTCTTTCATTTCAGGACTACAGAAAAAGTGTACTAATTCTTGGCATATACTAAAATGCTTTTAATTTTTTTCCTGCTTTTCCCACCTGAAACTGTACTGTTTGAGATCTGTATTGTCACTCCGTAATGTGTTCATCTCTGACACACCAGTTAAGTGTTCATTTCATAATGCTATAAGGTTTCAGTTTATTCCCTATTACTTTTGGCTTTTGTAAGATATTTGTCAGGTTGTCGTGATACTCCTTTTTGTCTCTTCTGTGATTCACATTTCCTCTAGGAGTCATGGTATTTCTAGTGATAGATGGACTTTTACCATCACCTTATTTCAAGCCTTGTTTAAAAATTTCCTAACTAGATAATAGGTTAATGTCTTTGGATGAATTCCCTGAATTGTCATAGCAGGCAGTTTGTGAAACAGTGCTGTTGTTGAAGGTAAAGCCCTGGCATCAATATAATTTGTGCCTCAAGGTATTCGTATCTTTCCCTGCTTATTCTGATGGTCACTTCTGGAAATCACTGGAAGGAACAAAGATTTTATAAGCACAGACAAATTTAATAGGTTCAGGTTCAACTGTGCATACCAACTCAAGACACAGGACCATGGTCATGTGGTGAGGAAGCATGGAGTGGAGAGGGGAATGGCAACTTCTTAAGCAAGCTCAATTAAAAAGATTCATAAAACAACCTTCAATAGTGCTTCAAGGGGTAGGTATTACCATTCCTAAATTCTTCCTGTGATGACAGCTGAAGATATATAATATAATGCAGTGTAAAATGCAGTGTAACTGCTGTTTCCAGCTGCCAAGGGTTTCACTAGGCCAAACCTGGAAAGCACAGAGATTATAGCTTTCGGATACGCTGAAATAGAAATATCTTTCTTTTCTTTTGTTTCCAGCTATAGTGGTCAAATTTCTAACATCAAGTATAGTTTCATTTTGCTCTATGTTGTTCTCACATTAAAATGTTTCATATAATAGTGTTACCTGTGGATCACATGATATATCATGACAATAACAGACAAGTACAGTGGGAATTTTCTCCTGAGGTCATTATGTTGATTGGATTTAAATTCTGTGAAGATCACTCGAACTCTTCTACTGTAAGGCTGGATGCAGCTGTTACTTTTTCAATCTACTAAGAAACACTCTGAAATTACAGATGACCGTCAAGCTAGAAGTGTATTTTGTTTTGACAGAATAGAATAAGAATACCTTTATGTAACACCAGCAACTTATAGTGGGAAAGAGTTTTAAGTAGATAGGATGATTTAAATATGTGTCATCTTTTAGAGATTATTTAACGTATCAATCTGATAAGAAACAGCTTTATTTTATCTTAACTCCTTATCTTAACCGCTCTTACTATAACAATAGCGTTTTTATGTCTGGCTCCTGAGATAGTGATGTGGAGAGGATGTAGTACAGAAATACACATGCAGTTTTTATGTTTCAATTTTTTTATCAATTATTTTTTTATCTTATTTGCATTCAGGCTGTCTTTCCTGTACAAGCATTCTTTACACAACTGATGCTTTCCTCTACTGGATTCTATTGTGCTGTCAAGCCTAGTTTAAAACATAGTAATCTCACAGACACTTACAATTATGAACATCGTCTGAATTCACAAACATATTAAAGATGCGTAGGTAGCAAATTAGCGGAGATTCTCAATAAATTGCACTTACAGTAAATATCCTACTTTTAGAGATGTAGGATACCTTTAAAAGTCAGCAGTTGTTTTGGAAGCACTTTGTCACATTTATGAAGCACTGCATCATATTTATGGCACACAGTGTCATGATAAGTTGTCCAAAGTGCCTGTCAGCTTGCCTTACAAACTGAAAAAAAATGAACAATTCAGAAGAGTACCTTAAAGATTAACAGGCAATCTTCAGAGGTTAGCATATTTTTTATCTTTCTCCATGATACTCAAACGGTGCCATTAAACTTTGTTTCTCCAGTTTAATTTTTTGCAGTGTAATTTAATGGAAATAAACTATTCTAATTTTCAACCACAAAAAGTTATAAAGATATATTAAAAAGTAAATAAGAGCTTTTTAAAAAGCATGCAGCTCTTCTAACATAAGAGATCCTAGTTAGCTATTTTTTTAATACAGTCCACAAAGAGGTCAAAGAATCCAGATTTTTTTTTACTAGCCATTCCCACTTAATGCAGATTCCAGCAATATATTCATGTTATTTCTTTAGGCACCTTCAGAATGCCAGCAGGTAATTGAGTAATCAGAGCTAATGGCACTCATGTCAGGTGCCTAAAGAAATACCCTGAGGATGACATTTGGAGCTGACTTACTCCTGTTTCACAACTAGATGGGAGATGGAACTGTCAGAAATGTAAGGAGTAATAAGAAAAGTGTTAATAACATTTTTTTCTAAGGATTTTGTTCATCGTGATTCTTCCAAAGGAATCGCCTCCGATTTGCCCAGAACATCATTAATGTGAACCACATAGTATAATGGGCAACAAGATGGCATTTCACAGCATCTGGTAAACATACTTCTCAGACCATTATTTCCCAGAATCAGAGCTTTATTTTTTATTTTATTGTTGAAAAGGAAGCCTCTATCTCCAGGGTTGAAAAAAGGTTTTAATAGCAGACTCCATCATAAGAACTAAGGAGAAAAATAGTGATAATTGTGGCAGGAGTCTCGATGTGTGAATTATTCCTCTTACAGCCATAGTTGCTAACATGTGGAATGATGCAATTACACTTTTTTTAGTAACGTTTGCAAAACAAAATAAAAGAAGATAGTAAAACAAAACTCAAGGTGACTGATGTCCTAAGGTAGAAACATCAGAGGTCACAGACAGTTTTAGCCTTTAGTAAAAAAGGCTAACAGTTTGCCTAAGGAGGGCTTCAGCTTTCTGAGTTCAGGAAAGTGCTTTTCTGGAGTGTCCTATGCAGCCTTCAGTTCTGGAACTGTTGTGGTGTGGCCACTCCTGACAGTTGCTTCCTACACTGTTATGCACCCAAAAAATGTTACTTCTTACCATTTGAGAACATACAAATTCATTTCTACTTTAGGACATGCATTTTATCTAAGAAGCTCTGTATCTCCCCAGCACTGAATACTTGAGGTTGCTTGGTTTTAGCCTTTCTTATTGTTCGTTCAAACAACAGTGTAGGGACCCCTGGCTATCAGTATTTGTTTGTCCTGCAAGAGAATTCTTATAAATGCTTTCTGTATGAGGCAAATGGAGATACAACCCCCTTATGCATACCTGTGTGCTCAAGCCACATGCACCAAGTTAGGAACCAGTGATTAATAAGAGGAAAACTTTCCACAGTATTTCCTAGCAAAACTCATTTGGGCAAAAACTTAAAGAAACAAGAGTTATCCTTGGAATTTTCCTAGTACTAGCCTCTTCCATTGAAGAGGTAACAGCACATAATGTTTTACTGTAGATGAAGCCTTTCAGGTCTAACTGCTAGTATCAAAGACAACAGCAAGATTAGCGCTTAACTCTGCAACTGCTGTTAGAGCACTTTGTGGTGACACTGCTCTCTCTGTCTTCTCTCCTGGCCATTCCTGTGCCTTCCTGCTCCATATTTACATGCACCTGTCTCCCCATTAACACCTCATTAAGGCACACACCTGCTGTGGTTTTACTTAAATCCACTGCACTGCAGCCATTAACTCTCTATTTCATTATAAGGCACTCAGCACAATAGGAGCACTGAGTAAGGTTCATTAATGAGTCATGCAGCCAACAAAAAATGGGTTTGTATGGGTGTCTCGTTTTGGTTCAATTTCTTCACCCCCCTCCTATTTAATAATTGATTACGTATGAAGTATGTTCCCCAGACAAGAAAAAATACATGAGTGCACATGCGTTGAATCTAGCTGAAGCAACACAGTTTTGAGACAAAACAGTAATGGACAGAAAGTCCAATACATACTTACAAACGGTAAGAAAGGCAACAATGACACAACAGGTCTAGGGCTTTGGAGACCTTACTTCTATTCCAAAGTCTGTGAAACATCTGCAGCTTCACCAGCAAGTTGTATCATCTACCTATAGAAATTTCAAAAAATGACGTGTAACCCTGTATGTGCTCACTGAAAAATAAATGGAGGGCAAAATATAAACCTCTACAGTGTCAACTGTCCTGAAACAAAACCAGAACAAGCAAAGTTAATTAATATTTGTAGCAAAAGAAAACTGGTGTGTGAGCAGTTAGTGTGATTAATAGGAAGTTCAAAAGCAAAATCGTCATGGTAGTTTCTTCAGCATTTTCACTGTTTTTGTTTTCAAATCTTCAATTATGGTGTGACTTGATTAGGATGATAAACTAGATAGGCAAACATGGCAGGTGATTACTTCATAACTGTGTAATCAAGAAATACCACAATCCATTATTTGATCACAGTCCTATGAATCTACCACAAGGAAGATCTAAGCTTTGGAGCTTCTTTTGGGTCAAAAACTCATCTCCGTGTTAGACAGGTACATAAAACAATCGACTACCCTAATAGCACAACAAGATGTATCCATACATTTGATCAATGATTTGCTGCAAATTGCATTAAGTGGCCACAGATCAGTATTTCTTACTAAGCACCCTTACAGAAGAGTAATTTGCTGTGTAATTGCTTTTCATTGCTTCTTTATCATGGACTATTGCTTTCCTTGATCAAATCTCTCACCACAGAAGACACAGAGTTGCTCTTTCAAATTTCATAGTGCTTATGTTGCTTATTACTATATGCATCTGTGTATGTGCATAAACTTGTGTGGGAAACTCAGGTCTCCATGCCTCTTACATTGCAATTGTAATTGCAATTCTTATTTTAGCAGCTTCAGATGAACTTTAATAGGAAGCCTGGATTTTACAGGGATGAGCTCAAAGAGGTTAAAATTCCTGCAACTGCAGTAAATTTAACATTTGCTTTTTAATACATATAATGTCCATTTGTTCCACTGTGTCTTGAAAACTGTTTTCCCCTTGCTGTCTTACTCTCTTGTGGAAACCTCTTCTTATTACTCACTTGACTGGAGCCAATTTTGCTAGTGATTCTGGACATTTTTGCGGAATCAAAATATGTAGAAAAAACACCTTACTAGAGAGAAGATGTAGTTACTCCTGCACCTCTTTCTAGATGCCTACTTGGGATGGAGATGATAATCCTTGCACATATTAAAAGTACTCAAGTGCAGTGTAAGGTGATCCATGTATAAACCAATCCATTAAATCTGGCCATAGAGTTTACACATTTCTTCATCAGGGAAGCCCACCAATGGGGTGTTCTTAATAAGCATTGAAAGCTACACTTTATTATTCACTGAGTAGAAGTGACATTGGATATGATTCAGTAAGGAGCACAAACTGCATAAACAGATGCCAACCACTATTTGGTCTGGTGGCTGTGGACTGGTTAAATAAATGGGAAATCTAACAAGGAGCACAGAACGCAAGATAGGGATCTTCAAATAACAGGAGGATGAGCTTTCTAGCAAAGTTCCCTATATATAGGATCAGTATCTCTCAATGTGCTTCTGGAAAGAAGAAAATTGAGGGTAGGCATCTCCTTATAAAGAAGAAACAAAGCAGTGCTCATTAAGTGTTTCTGAGAAACACGTCATCCCTATTTCATATATCATAGTCAGTATTTACTGAGATTCATCAAAGAATACTATGTAGGTTACCACACTCATTAGCTACCTGGAGCATACAGAAATAGAGTTCACTGAAGTCAGTGGAAAAAGATCTATTGCATTCTGTGGCCTAAACATCCAGGCTTCCTTAGAGTAGGACAACAAGGGCAGACACTCTTCTGTTGGCCATAAATCTTGTGATCCATTAACTTCTAGTAGCAACTGTATCTATATGTTTTCTTCATCATAATCCTGTATTCATATTAGCATGTAAACATCTGTCTCGCTACAGAAACAAAGGTTATTCTTTACTGTCAGGGTGGTGAGGCACTGGAATGGGTTGCCCAGGGAGGTTGTGAATGATCCATCCTTGGCGGTGTTCAAGGCCAGGTTGGATGAGGCCTTGGGTGGCATGGTTTAGTGTGAGGTGTCCCTTCCCATGTCTGGGGGGTTGGAACCAGATGATCTTAAGGTCCTTTCCAACCCTAACTATTCTATGATTCTACGATTCTGCTAAGCCTGTTATAAATACATCCTGAACGACAAAATCTTCCTGAAATTGCTCACTCTCTGAATGCTGATCCTTTCTTTTGCTTCTCAGACAGCAGCGAGAGTGGTATCACATACTAGGCAGAATTATCCACTGTGGAACACTTTGTTCTGTATGGTGGAAATCTTAACTGTAATGGAGGACCAACAAATGTTGAGCATTGGAAGCAGGGAAGGGAGGCTGCACATTATAGCTATTTGCTTTTTATCTGTTGTTGTTGCTGGAGGAGGCAGGCTATTAGAGTACAGTTTGGGGTACACTTTCATATTATACGTGATCCAGTGCAGTGGTAAACTCTGGCTGAGAGTAGCAGCCCTACTCTTCCCTCTCTCCATCTGCCCCAGCTGCAGGTTTGCCGTTTCTGTTGTACTAGACTGAGCTGCACAGTCTCCTGACTGCACAGCAAATGAGTCCAAATCAGTGATCTGATCGAAACTGGCAGGGGGAGGGCACGGGCAAATGAAAAAAAAATAAAATAAACCCAACAGACTGCCAGTTGTACTGGTTACACTGCAGCCCGTCATCCAGCCTCATGCAAAAGAAGTGGCAGCCTCTTGGCTGGGAGCAACCGGGACAGCAGGATGGTGCAGATCTGTTCCTTTCAGGGACCACGTAGATACACCATGTGAGGAAGAAAGGGAAACAGCAGCCTTTTATTTATGTTGTAGGAATGGCAGACCAGGGCACATCCCTTGCATTATGCAACCAGGTAGCTGGTTTAAAGAGAGTTTTAAAACCACTCATGGCCCCAACCGTCATACAGCAAGGCGAACATAGGAATTGAGAATTGTAGTATTTCATTTCACTTGTGCTTACCTCTGAGTCTGCAAGATCATGAGTCCCTTCAACTTCCATTAAATTCAGCAGAAGCTAATGGCCTGCATATTATTGGGATTTTAAAGCTTTAAAGCTCATACTATAAAATACCCTACTTGTAACCAAATATACTTAGCATTATTGGTACTTACATAAATAAAACTCAAACCACCTGATCGACATTTTTTATACTGGGGAAACAGAATCTTAATTAAAATTGGCATTTTAAAATTTATGTCATTTAATAAAACAATAAATTCCCACTTTTCTGCTTTTGTCATTATGAAGCTTAAAGGCAGTTTCATGTGTGGCACCTGCTTGCATGTAACTCATGGATTTATTACAATGAGCATCACTTTAAATGAAAACATTCACATTTTCAAAGGAAAATAAATAGTTACTGATTTCTGAATCATTACTTTTTTCTACACTATAAACTCTCTTATACATTACTCTTTTCTATCTCATAAAAATTTAGCAATGAAAAAGCTAATAGACCAATGGCAAGACACTTAGATATGCAAATATGTTTCCCTGAAAGAGTTAAAGTGCTTTATAATATAAATTTGCTTTCAGTGCCAATATAATTAGATTGTAACAAGCAAACCCCTGCAACATAACACAGTGAAAATTTGAAAATTTGATTCTGCCTGGCAAACAACCAAGTCCCTGCGTGTGCACAAACCTGACATTAATAAGCTACAAGAGATTACATGATTTAGAAAAGAAGCACTTGGTGTTACAAAATCAAATAATAGATCTCTAGGCTATAATTAGGAGAATTGGGATTCAACAATGAAGTCATAATAATGTAATTTAGCTGTAAGTAACAGAGCCATGGAGTCACATTAGGAGGTGTGATCACATCTTTCAGCAAAGCTCTGCTGTGTAGACTTATTGCTGTTCAGTTTAGTCTAGTACACAGCAACCTGTTGGCACAGAGCTCAGGCTGACAGCCTCTTGTTCTCTAGGGGCAGTATGGCAAAGTGCCACCCGTGCATTTTTATTTCAGTCTTGTGACTTTTAAGTCAAAACAATAAAATTATATATACTGAGTGCAGAGTTGCCTGTGAATATTTGTATATATTACTGCACAGCGTGGGTTTAGGGGCCATTTAAGAACAAATATATTTTTTTGAAAAAAGGCAGAATCAACTGCTGAAGTGGGGTGTTAGGTTTCTAGTTGGCTTGATGAACATGAACTGTTCAGCTACCTTATTCGTCTATCGCTGTCATTAGGCAATGGCTGCAGATCTGCAGCTTATAGCAGCTGTAGTCCCTAGTCTCTTTTTGCTCAATTCCTTTGTGCTAGGGTGATACATACTGCCTGTGTAGCCCAGACTGCAGCTGGTGCACAGCCATTTGATGTGGGTAGCAAATGGTGATGCAGGGTGCAGCTCACGAGAGCTGCAGGCACAGCTTGCTGTCCCTCACCCAGCCACAAAACAGAGCCCTGCAGACCCATCACTTATGGAAGGTGACTGCACCAGCTGGCCCACCGAAAGGACACATCATGGGAACTTCAGGAAGGCAGCATGCAGCTACTCACATTGCTGTTGACAGTACATCAAACTCAACTCCACAATTTTTGTGAAAGTTACTGTTTGATTTAAGCTGTTACAGAGCAATATATCATACCACCATCATAGAACCTCCATCTGTGTATTGCCCAACTAAGCCCCTTTGATCTATTATTAATTTAAGCTTATTTCATAAATTTTGGCCACAGCTTTGTCGCTCGCTTGTCATAGCTAATGAAACAGATCTGTTGAGTTCATCCTTCAGGAGCAAGTGTTTAGTTAGAAGTGAAATGCTACCTGTTCAGTCATTTATTAGAAAATTATTTTCTTCTCTCCCTGCACACTTCCTAGTGCTTATGTTATAATCTTGGAGGCTGTCTTATAGAAACCTGTGTCCTGTCCTCCGCAGGCCTCATAGAGACAGCTGAGCTACAGCCAGCTGCCTGAGCTTACTCCCTGACCACAGCATAAGCAGGGTAACTCCAACAGCCCTGAGCACCAGATTGTAACTCAAAATCAGATTTCTCCTCACAAAAGACACATGCAAAGATGTAGTTAGTTGTCAGGTTCTGCAGTGTTTAAATGAGCACTTTGGTCTTTGGGGAAGGGGTGTGGAGGTGTTTATTTGTTTTTAATTTTGCAACCTACTAGATAAATGTAGGAAACAGGTATCAACTGTGCAGCCAGACTGGCAGAAAATTCGAACATGTTTGGATTAGAACTTCGAAATGAGTTGATCACTTCTCATTATGGTTTCACAAGACAGTGGTCCAACAACGTTTCCATCTTTTGGGGTAATCCAGAAGCTTCTGCTTCAACTGAGTCTTTTGTGTAACAAGAACACCCACCTGTTGCTCCTGTTAGTTCCATTTCATTTTTATTTGCAGCTTCTTCCAATTACTGTTTATTTTATTAGCTCTTTATGGTTTTGTCATTTTTTGTTTTGATGACATTTTGATTTGTTTCAAACTGCCCTTTAATTTTCTCTGCCAAGTATGTTGATTTATGGTCGTTTCTTCTATTCTTTAAATGATTTTTTTTATTTATTATTCCCTTTATTTGCATAGCACTTACTTTTCATGACCTTTTTGTTGCTGCAGCTGCTGCTGCTTCTGGACTGCTGGTGTTTCTCTCCTACTTATCAACCAGGAAACATAGAATGAAAGTAAACCAAATCCCTGTGAAGACAAGCAGCCAAACAGAAAATCTTTTCTGATATTTATTTTTATTATTCTTCAGTGATGTCCTAAAGGTGCTGGGATTTCTCAAAATGTAGGAACTTAAATTTCTTTTTTCTTTTCAAAGAAACAAACTATAGGAATTCAGTGTGTTCCTATCCAAACAGCACATCTAAGCAACTTCCTTTAGTCTGGTTTAACAGTTCGGCAGTTCTTCCAGGAGCAAAGAAAGACATTTGTAATGGAGGTAACATGAAGAAAATTCTAAATTTTAGAAGTCTGGCTGCAACTTTCAGTTGAGTCCTCACAGCTAGTGTAAAATGCTGTATGGACGTTTACAAATGAATATACTTGCAGTTAGTGAAATGTCTTATAGGAAATGTCTACAGAAGAGTTAAGCTTAATTATGGCTAATGAGTGTGTGCTACCTGACAGGTATGTATGCATATTGTATACACATGGCAGGGGGGGTGTGTGTGCCTGCCTAGTCTATGTATGTTTTTATTTTCATACACATGCACATATATATTTATATAAAATCATACTTTTTATAAAAAATTACACTTCTGTCACCTGTTATTATCATATCTGCATTGTTTAAGTTAGCTAATGTGAGGGTCTATATATAGAGTCTGTGTCTGTTACACATACTGTCATTTAAATGAAGGTATTAACACTGGAGGTGTTTGCAGTCTCTCCTTTTGGACCTAGTTTATTTTTATTATGCAGAAGTTGATGCTACTTCTGAGTTTTCGTAGTGAAATTATTGATATCAATCAGAATTGCTAGATTGGATATAAGGAAGAAGTTCTTTACTGTAAGGGTGGTGAGGCACTGGAATGGGTTGCCCAGGGAGGTTGTGAATGCTCCATCCTTGGCAGTGTTCAAGGCCAGGTTGGGGACTAGCCTTGGGTGACATGGTTTAGTGTCAGGTGTTTCTGCCCATGTCTCGGGGGTTGGAACTTGATGATCTTAAGGTCCTTTCCAACCCTAACTATTCTATGATTCTATTCCCAAAATGAGTTCTGTCGTTCACAGTAGGAAAAAAGCCTCCCTTCTTTTAAAGCTGTTGTTGCTATCCTTTAAACAACAACAAAAAACCCCCTCAAGATTATATTTTATTTGGTTCCTCATTTTATAGTGCTGTGTCACAAACTGACATTTTGCCAGGAAAATAGGAGTATGTATCAAATCACCATATTCTATTTGCGTGCTAGGTGGTTTGCAATGACCTGTTGAATGAAGCCTGCATTAACAACATGCTGCTTGGATTCTCTCCCTTCCTCACTGAAAAGTTTCTTACTGCACCTTCTAACATTGGTGTTTGCACCATTTTATGTCTTTATGTGTATAATATAAAATGTGTATTTTTACACATACACGCCTATAATGAGCTAAAACCAGAACAGCCTCTGTCTCAGCTTGTTTGCACATTGTGCACATTCTAGGGAGTGAAATTTGAATGCTGTTCAAATAGAAAGTGTGTGAGTTAGCCCAAGGGCAGAAGAAAGTCAGGTGCAACAGGTTACATGATTTTACGTAACTTTTGGTGAAAAAAGAAGCACTTTGTGTCAATGCAGAAGACAGATATTTTAGAATATGTGTGGTATAAATATAATGTTTTTCCTCACTGCTTCATGCATGTACTTCAGGACTGTACTTAAGTACAGTATATTGTTGTTTTCACCATAATTAATATAATCTCTTTCTCAACTTCTCTAATATAATCTGTCACCAATAGAAAGGGGAGGGAACATTTATTTTATTATTTTTATTTTTTTTTTTAGCCTTTCTTAGCTTTGCTGCTCTCTTCATTTCCAGGGTTGGCATGGGAAGACATTGAGGAATCAGACACAGGTGACTCTAGTGGCCTTGTTTTATTCCATGTGGCTATCTCATCGAGATTGTCTGGGCCAAACTAAAGTACTTTCTTGGAGAGGACTCTTTAGCTAACAGGGGGAGCATCTCTTTAGCTAACAGGAGGAGCATCACTGCTGTCACCTTCCTACACATAGCTCATCCTGGACCACAGCCTCACTTCCCTGGCTAACAAGTCCTTGCCATTGGACATAGGAGCATCACCATGATGAGGGTGAGTGATGTAGTGCCTGGGTGCATGGACAAGATGGCATATTTTTAAGCTGATATACAGCATATGAGCTCAGGCAGATGCCTTCTTCATGGCTCCCTTTCTTCTCTGCTCATAGGATAAAGCTGGCAGTTATGGTGGCATGACTCTTCCAGAGTTGGAGGATTCTGGGTTGAAACACACCACAATAAAGAATCACATAGAATCATGGAATCATAGAATAGTTAGGGTTGGAAAGGACCCCAAGATCATCTAGTTCCAACCCCCTTGCCAAGGGCAGGGACACCTCACACTAAACCATGCCACCCAAGGCTTCATCCAACCTGGCCTTGAACACTGCCAGGAATGGAGCATTCACAACCTCCCTGGGCAACCCATTCCAGTGCCTCACCACCCTCACAGTAAAGAACTTCTTCCTTATATCCAATCTAAACTTCCCCTGTTTAAGTTTGAACCCGTTACCCCTTGTCCTATCACTACAGTCCCTGATGAAGAGTCCATCCCCAGCATCCTTATAGGCCCCCTTCAGATACTGGAAGGCTGCTATGAGGTCTCCACGCAGCCTTCTCTTCTCCAGGCTCAACAGCCCCAACTTTCTCAGCCTATCTTCATACGGGAGGTGCTCCAGTCCCCTGATCATCCTCGTGGCCCTCCTCTGGACTTGTTCCAACAGTTCCATGTCCTTCTTATGTTGAGGACACCAGAACTGCACACAATACTCCAAGTGAGGTCTCACGAGAGCAGAGTAGAGGAGCAGGATCACCTCCTTTGACCTGCTGGTCATGCTCCTCTTGATGCAGCCCAGGATACGGTTGGCTTTCTGGGATGCAAGCGCACACTGAAGCCGGCTCATGTTCATGTTTTAATCGACCAACACCCCCAAGTCCTTCTCCACAGGGCTGCTCTGAATCTCTTCTCTGCCCAACCTGCAGCTGTGCCTCGGATTGCTCCAACCCAGGTGTAGGACCTTGCACTTGGCACGGTTAAACTTCATCAGGTTGGCATCAGCCCACCTCACAAGCGTGTCAAGGTCTTTCTGGATGGCATCTCTTCCCTCCGGCGTATCAACTGAACCACACAGCTTGGTGTCATCGGCAAACTTGCTGAGGGTGCACTCAATCCCACTGTCCATGTCACCGACAAAGATGTTGAACAAGACCGGTCCCAACACCGATCCCTGAGGCACACCACTCGTTACTGGTCTCCAGCCGGACATCGAGCCATTGACCACAACTCTTTGCGTGCGGCCATCCAGCCAGTTCTTTATCCACCGAGTGGTCCACCCATCAAATTGATGTCTCTCCAATTTAGAGACAAGGATGTGTGGGACAGTGTCGAATGCTTTGCATAAATCCAGGTAGATGACGTCAACTGCTCTGCCCCTGTCCATCAGTTTCGTCGCCCCATCAAAGGCGGCCACCAAATTGGTCAGGCAGGATTTCCCCTTAGTGAAGCCATGCTGGCTGTCATCAGCCACCACCTCGTTTTTCATGTGCCTTAGCATGCCTTCCAGGAGAATCTGGTCCAAGAGTTTGCCAGGCACAGAGGTGAGACTGACTGGTCTGTAATTCCCCGGGTCATCCATTTTCCCCTTCTTAAAAATGGGGGTTATATTTCCCTTCTTCCAGTTGTCGGGAACTTCACCTGACTGCCATGATTTTTCAAATATGATGGCCAGTGGCTTAGCAACTTCATTCGCCAGCTCCTTCAGGACCCACAGATGGATTTCATCAGGTCCCATGGACTTGTGTGCGTTCAGGTTCTTGAGATGATCTCTAACCAGATCCTCTCCTACAATGGGCCTAAAGTCTTCATTCCCACAGTCCCTGCGTTCGCCTTCCAAGACTTGGGTGGTGCGGTCAGAGACTTTGCCAGTGAAGACCGAGGCAAAGAAGTCATTAAGAACCTCAGCCTTCTCCAAATCCTGGGTAGCCAGTTCTCCCGATATTTTCCAAAGGGGGCCTAGGTTGTCCCTAGTCTGTCTTTTACTCGCTACGTACCTATAGAATCCCTTCTTATTATCCTTAACATCCCTAGCCAAGTTCAATTCTAACTGGGCCTTAGCCTTCCTCACCTGGTCCCTAGCTTCCCAGACAGCATCCCCATATTCTTCCCAGGCTGCCTGTCCCTGCTTCCACCTTCTATAAGCCTCTTTTTTCTTTTCAATTTTCCTGAGCAGCTCGTTATCCATCCAAGGAGGTCTCCTGGCCCTCCTGCTGCACTTCCTTCTAGTTGGGATGCAACATTCCTGAGCTTGGAGCAGGTGATCCTTGAATAACAACCAAGAGTCTTGGGCCCCCCTGCCCTATAGGGCTGTGTCCCATGGAACCTTACTAAGCAGGCTCCTGAAGAGGCCAAAGTCTGCTCTCTTGAAGTCCACGGCAGTGAGCTTGCTGCACACTCTTCTCACTGTCCCGAGGATCTCGGATTCAACCATCTCGTGGTCACTGCAACCAAGGCTGACCTGGAGCGTCACATTTCTAACCAGCCCTTCCCTGTTGGTGAGCACAAGGTCAAGCATGGCACCTCTCCTTGTCGGCTCCTCTATTACTTGCAGGACGAAGTTGTCTTCCACACAATCGAGAAACCTCCTGGATTTCTTGTGCCGGGCCATACCTTCACTCCAACAAATGTCAGGGTGGTTGAAGTCTCCCATGAGAACAAGGGCCTGCGAGCGTGAGGCTGCTCCTATCTGCCTATGGAGCACTTCATCCACAGATTCCTCTTGATCAGGCGGTCTGTAACAGATCCCCACAGTAATGTCCCCCATAGCTGCTCTCCCTTTAACCTTGACCCACAAACTCTCTGTCGACTGCTCACCCATCCCCAGACAGAGTTCCATACTCTCCAGCCTATCACTAACATAAATAGCAACTCCCCCTCCCTGCCTGCCAGCCTGTCTTTTCTATAGAGCCTGTAGCCTTCCATTCCAACACTCCAGTCGTAGGAGCCATCCCACCATGTTTCTGTGATGCCTACTATATCATACTCCTGTAGTCGTGCACACATCTCTAATTCCTCTTGTTTGTTTCCCATGCTACGGGCGTTTGTATAGAGGCACGTGAGCAGAGCTCCAAATGAAGCCGGCTCATTGGCTGGAGCAGCTGGAATATCTCTGCATCGCTCCGAGCATTTATTGTAGGTGCTGGCAACTGACTGGGTGTGTTGGGATGGAACAATGCCCCCCTCCCCCAACACATCTTTTTTAAAGAAACTTTGACCAGCCTGGCAAGCCTCTGACCAAAACCTCTCTTCTTTGTCAGATCAGCTCCACCAGCCCCCACAACAAGTTTATTAATACAGGAAAATATAGAGGGAACAAAAGATACAGTAAAGAATATATCTGATATTTGGTTATCTTTCCAACCCCAAAGACCATGTAATGGTGACAATCGGGAAACCAGCTCTGAGAAACATCACTGCAGTGGGAGGTGGCAGGCTCAACCTTAGCGGGCATCCCTGCGGCAGCAACGTTGACCTGGGTGGTATGAGATTCTGCTTCCTGCATTGCCTGAGGCTCAGCTAGTATAAACTAGCAGAAATGCATACTCATTCTGATGCAGGGGGCCAGCCTACATCAGAAGATGTGGCCAGCTATATCTAGAAAGGTCTCCAGGGGTCAGGACTTTTCTGGGGATGAGCCAAAGTGGGACCTTCTGGGAAGGAGCCAAAGCGGGACTTTTCAGGGAGGAGCTACCACGGACAAACAGTACTTTTCTATTTTTGTGTGTTTCACCACGGACCATTATCTAGTGTCACTGACACAATGACCTCAGGGAATATGGGAGGACTTGGGATCTAACAATGAGCTATTAATTCTGCAGAAGTGCAGGAACCTCTTTCTTCTAGTATCCTCTAAGAAGTATCCTTTTGACAAGGATAGTTTCCTTTTCCTGCTATTGTCCATATTCAGTTTATCATATATATGGCTGGGTTCCTGATGTCTCCTTACCTTTCGAGAGTCAAGGAGATGGTATACAGCTGATTCCCAGTAAATCATAGAAATATGAGTGTATACAAGATAGATAGGTTGTTTCCTTCATTCACTTTATCTGGAGCCTATATATGTGTTGATGGAGTAGTCTGAGGGCTTGTTCACACTTTATCAATCCCTGATTTTGGAGCAAGCCAAGTAGAGCAATCCTATCTTTTAAGAAATAACTGTAATATGAAGGCGACATCATAGTAGTAATTGTACCATTGCCCCACGGCACCTTCCATTTTTGTCCTTTGCGTAGAGAAGAACTGTTTGCTAACCCCATTCAGGTCAACAGCCTGCTGACAAACAGGTTTTGTATTTCCAGACAAAATCTCCCAGCCAAAAAAAAAAAGTAATCTTTAGTCATTCGTCTGGGTCGGAGCAATCCGAGGCACAGCTGCAGGTTGGCCAGAGAAGAGATTCAGAACAGCCCTGTGGAGAAGGACTTGGGGGTGCTGGTCAATGAGAAACTTAACATGAGCTGGCAGTGTCCACTTGCAGCCCAGAAAGCCAACCGTATCCTGGCCTGCATCAAAAGAAGCGTGACCAGCAGGTCGAAGGAGGTGATCCTGCCCCTCTACTCTGCTCTCGGGAGACCTCACTTGGAGTATTGTGTGCAGTTCTGGTGTCCTCAACATAAAAAGGACATGGAACTGTTGGAACAAGTCCAGAGGAGGGCCACGAGGATGATCGGGGGACTGGAGCACCTCCCGTATGAAGATAGGCTGAGAAAGTTGGGGCTGTTGAGCCTGGAGAAGAGAAGGCTGCGTGGAGACCTCATAGCAGCCTTCCAGTATCTGAAGGGGGCCTATAAGGATGCTGGGGAGGGACTATTCATCAGGGACTGTAGTGAGAGGACAAGGGGTAACGGGTTCAAACTTAAACAGGGGAAGTTTAGATTGGATATAAGGAAGAAATTCTTTACTGTGAGGGTGGTGAGGCACTGGAATGGGTTGCCCAGGAAGTTGCGAATTCTCCATCCCTGGCGGTGTTCAAGGCCAGGTTTGACAGAGCCTTGAGTGACATGGTTTAGTGTGAGGCACCCCTGCCCATGGTGGGGGGGTTTGAACTTGATGATCTTTTCGTTCACTTTGATGGTCCTTTCCAACCCTAACTATTCTATGATTCTGTGATTCTAAGTTAGGGAACTTTTCCTGTCCTGTCGCAGTAATTTGAATGGCTGAAAGTGCTCTAACACAGGCAAATGGCATTTTTGTCACCTCTTACCTATTACTGTTTCACAGAAGCATTACATTAGGACAATCCCACTACATGGGGGAAAAAAAAAAGAAAAAAGTTTTTTAAATCTATGCCTTTGCAATTCTGATTTTGTTGGGTTTTGAGGGTTTTCTGGTTGGTTTGTTTGTTTGTTTATTTGTTTTACTATAAATGCAAATTTTCTACACCCAGAGCTCTAAAATTCTTTCACTTTTACCATTATTATACCATTTCCCTAACTTAATGTTTGATTCTTTGAAAAATGGGTGCTTCAACTTTATAAGTAAATTGAAGGTCAAAATAAGCCAGGAATTCAAGTGGACTCTTCAATAAAAGTAACCATGTCCCAGGAAGGCCAGCCATACTCATAAGATATAAAAGCAGTAGTTTATTAGGCACATATAATTCATTAAAGAATGAAAGCTCTTGATCACAAGACAATATTTTTAAAGAAAGCTATCTCCTAGCATGTATGATCTCAAAGATACTCTTTTTATCTGGGTTTCAGTAAACTGTTAACGCCAGGTTGTACAATTTTAACAAAGACCAGTGCAATTTCAGTTAATCTCAGTGGGAGGTTAATTTGAAATCACTAAGATACTAATATTGTTTATAATAGTGTTTTTATCACTGACCTTACGATGATCTCACTGGTGCAGCCTACTGAAAAAATAAACACACCTACTGCAACACAATTACGTGTTCCAAACTAGAGCTCCTAAGCTAAAAGTATATCCTGGATGTGGAAAAGCACCTTTGCAAAGCTCAGACTGTATTCAATGCTCTGCTTTGCTTCATTTTTTAATTTTTTTTTATTTTTCCATAATAGTAAATGCTTCAGAATACCAGTAAAACTGCTATAGCTAACTGAAGTCCTATACCATTAGGCAAATTAATTTTACATGTAAATTATTTACATTTCATCCGTGATTAGTTCTACGTATGAGCAATGATTTCACTATAGAATAGTCTTTTCCTTTTTAGAGAATTGCAGCATGATAAATAAATGAATAAAGACTTAACAGCAGTGTATTTCACCACATACGCTGGGAAGCATTCTTGTCAGAAAACTTTGAAATCACGATATTCCCCATGGTCCCCCTAGTCTACATATTAAAAATAACTGAAGACCGTAATCATAAATTTTTGCAAAACTTGAAATGCATTTTATGCAACAATGCCTCAGATGAGACGCAAACTCAACAGAGCTTACAAATATTCGACATTAGCTCTTTTCATAGCCTTGTTCCAGCTAAGAGGCTGTACTGGTGACTGCAGATGCATTGATACTTTGTAAACCCAGTGTTTAGATTAAAATTCATGAAAGATATCTCACTTGCATAAATAAATCAAGGCTGCAAAAAATAAAGTTTAAACATCCATACACTACTACTACCATTTTGCCAAAATGACACACAGCATGACTACAAATTTTGCTGTTATACAGTAATTGAGAATAAAATTTGCCCTGCTGTATTGCTGAAAAAAGGTGTAAGTATGTATCCATAAATTTAATGGCACATTAAACATTCATTGGCCTATAGTTTTAGCATTACTGAGCACCCACAAATCCTGCTGGATAGTGAGGTGATGTATCTATCACAGTGAAAATAGGGCTCTTGTCTCACAGCTAGCTGACAGAGATATTAATGCCTGTTCCTGCTGTAATAGAGAAGCCAGGCCAGGCCATATGGGGAAGATGCCACAAGTCAGTTGCTATGATTTATGCTTATATATAGCATTAATGACAAAAATCATCATACTGAACTTGGTGGTCCTACAACATGCATGGGGATTTAAGGATTAACACTCAACCTGTCTGGAACAGTTTTGTTATACAGTGCTATCTGACCAACACTGAAATTTGCAGGGGGAAACTACTGATTGCCTCAACATTTTTACTGGAAAATGTGTCTGATGTCTATGGTTGGCTTTCTGCTGTGGGGGACAGGAAAGACAGCAAAGAAATGAAGAAATGCGGTAACTAGTACTATTACTTTTCCCTTCAAATGACAACAAGATTTTGTGCTCTTCTGTAGTCAGTTATGACACCTTATTTTCCATTCAGTAGCACCTCTCGTAGGTCTTGGGAGTAAATATGTGCTTGCAGAGGATTAGGACCCACTTAGTATTCTACACAAAGAAAAGTGATGGCATGTACAGCTGTATGAAGAATTCACTACAAACAGCTCTTGATGGTTGCTACCCAGCTTTTTTGCATCATGAATTACCTATGAACAGAGTCAAAATTATTATTAGAATGTAGATCCTTATTTAAGACATCCAGACCAGGAATAAATAGATGAAACAGCTAATATACATACAACGATGACCAGTCTACTTTATGAACAACCATGAAGAAATTCACTTTTAAGGCCTAGCTTTCCTAGTCTCATTCAGTGACAAATCCACTTTGCAGCTTATCTTCATTAATATCAGGTTAGTAAGTACTGATAGTAAATAGCCACATAGGAGAAAAACAAAATTAAACTCCAAAATCTCTAGATTTCTTATTATTTTTATTACTAGCCTCAGAAATCTGTGCAAGTGTTTCAGTGTTTGCAAACAATAACAAACAAGAAAAAAAAGGTTTTCCCTTTGCATATGAATAAGTATTCATAAGCATGTTCTTGTCTGTTATTCATGTAGGGTGTGATTCCACTAAATTGTTCAGATGATAACCTCATATGATGCAGCAGGCCATCACCTCCCAGAATGAATGCCTGGCTGTATTTTTTCTTCCTCCTGTATGCCAACTGTTTTCTGATTCAGTCTCCAGTAGAGTTGCCTTGTTCAAAAAAACCCCAAAACAACAAACCAGACTGTGTAAGCTGCAAGCCTATTCCTTGCATATCTGATTAACAAAGTGTTGGGAGAGGATTGTTTTCTGGTGGGGGTGGGAGTGAGGTGGTAAGGATTTGTGGTTTAGGGTTTTGCTTCTGCTTTTCTAATAAGGACCTATCTGCAGTAATTTTTACAAAAAAATCTGTTGAAACTTCAAACAGGTTAGTGGACAGAACGAATAACTTTCTTGCACGATTCAAACTCACCTTGCAAGGACTGCTTGTTGTAGGCAGTCAGCTGTACACGTTTTTCTATCAGCAGAACCTTTCTATAGTAAAAGCACTTGCTCTGTAGTAAGTCTGTGAAATAACTGTGAAAGTTTTTGAGATTTTTCTTGTATGCAAACATGCTGTATTGCTTCTGTAAACTGGTAGCTTTTAAGTAATTTTTATTTTCCGAGAGAAAAAAAACGATTTTTTTTTTAAAACTGAAAATTAACATGTCAATGGGACAGAGTGCTCACCCTTGGACAGATGGAAATTTGACAGAAAGTGGTGAAATTATAATTCCAGGTATACATGAAATTGTACTTTTAGTAGCTTTCAGATGCCTGACAGCGTTTCTTGATTCCTATAGTCTGAACTAATTTTTTGACCATTGGCCTGTTACTGCACAGGAATTTTTCAGGCAAATCACTGTGACTGTGCTTCAGATCTAAACCCAACAAAGAAAAGCCCTAGAAAGAACATTATCTGCCACCTAGCACTTATCAGTGCCCTCCATCAGGAGAACAAAAGGATCCATTCAAAGGTTCTAAGTATGTTTGTGTCCATTAACTGAGCTAAGGGTTTGTTATCATCCCCTTTTGTTCACACACATCAGAACAGTTGCAAAAGTCTTTACTTGGTTATTGCAATAGACAGAGGAACCAGATTCTTCCCTGATGCTGTACAAATTTATTACTACATAGTCAGTTAATAGCTGCATAGCTATTTGCACATCACTAGTTAATTTCAACTGAGATTATTAGTTTGCAGAAATACTTCAAATTAAGGCCAAATTTAAATGTGCAACCTAGGAAAGAAAGACTTAAGAAACAACCAAATAACTGGTAACTGAAAGAACTACATCAATTATTATCATCTTAGTTGTACTTACTAAAGCAGAACTCAAAAGTAGTAGTTATACACATGTACAAAAGTAATAATTATCAAAAATATTTGGAATACAGTTCCTGACACATAAAAAGTCCTTTCCAACCATCAGCTTTAGAATCCATTGCACTACTTTTTTTTTAATACATAAAGACTGCAGTGATGATAGGACCATTCATGGTCCCATGAACTGTCTGCCTATGAAGTACATCACAGAATGTAATAAATGAGTATATTCAAAGCACTGAGAATACTTTTTTTTAGCTAAGAATCTGATATTTTTTTTTAGTATGTGTTTCTCAGAAAAGGACTCTATGGAAAGAGGTGGGAAATAAAAAGTCAAACAACACATCAGAGTTCTCTAAACTATTATTTCCAAGTCTGAAAAGTGAACGTGAATGAACAACTGCGATGTGTGCAAGATAGCAGGGCATTTGCCTGATACTAATGAACAGCATTGCCAATACACTGATTTCTTGTGCTGAATATAGCCATTAAGAAGCTAATACATTAATGGCGGACTACCAGTATAAATTAAAAACTAAAGATATACAGCTTTTAGTCTGCCTTTCCTTCTGTCACTTATTTTGTACTGCATGAATGAGTTATTACCTTTTTCTTTCCCTGAGTTATTGGTTCACCAGGGTAGAGTGAGCAGACTCAATTTCACTAAAAGTAATGGAGTGAGATTATCCAGAATTATTTCCAGTGGGCTGAGTTTGTTACATTCCTTCTGTTGTGAGAATATGAGTAAACAACTAAATACCTTTACTGAAAGCTGAGAATCTTCATAGTCATCACCTCTTCCTATTTCCTTGGATTAGTCCAGCATTTTGGGTTTAGCCATGCTCAATTAACTCATCCAGGAATTGGTCCAGTCAGAAACAGTTGATTTAAGTGAGATAAACTGGGCATCTGTTTGGAAAAAAAATTATTATTCAAAATACACTTTCATCATGAGAAAATGAACTATCTCCACATTTAAAAACATATGCCTCTAAATACATTAACTTCCTTTGAAAGCTTAAGAAACAGAAAATAGTAATGCTGAAACTGAAACAAGTTGATACTAAGTCAAAATTAAGTAAGTAACCAGTATGTTAACATTTTAATGTACTGGAACTTCGTACTAGCACCTTCATCAAACCACTATATAAACTGTACTGGATTAAAGTGATTAAAATTAGCAATAAAACCAGCCACTCCAGAAGTGATTGAAATGTGTGGGGTGCTTGCATGTGTTTGTACTAATGGTAATAAAAACAGTGCCATATTTAGTCACTGCTTTGCTTTAGGAAAGAAAGAAAATCCACTGACAATACTCCCATGTTTTGTTTTAATTACTAAAGGTTTTTTTCTTAAAATATAGATCTAAAATTGGAGACAAGGTTGATAATTAAGAGGTAACATTCATGGCATTGGAGAATGCAAGGCAATATCTTTTGTGGGTGATTAAACACTGAATTGAAGCTGAAGCAGCTGATAACCTCAGAAGCTCTTTACTGCAACTGAACACTAATGCTGCAGATATTATTGCTATGATACTGAATCAAGATGAACATGAATCAAGATGATAACAGTGAAAAAGAAATAATAGTTTATTTTGCTCTTTTTTGCCTATTCTCAACAGCTTTTAAAAATGTTTTGATACTACTTTCGGTCAGTGAGATATCAGCTAAATAATCTGCAGCTAACAGCAGAATTAAAATTTTGTATTTTCAAATGGGCCTCAGTCCAACCTGCAAGGACATACGCAGTTCAGAAGCACAGGCATATAGGGATGTAGTGATTAGATACTAAGTTTTTAAATGTAGCCCTCAGTTACTGGTCTCCCTGCAGTTCAGCTTTGGACAGTAATGAAGTGAAGGAGTAACTATATGCTCCAAATGAGACCAGTGAGGGAAAGCCATGGTTACACGTAACTATTTACAGCACTTAAAAATACCTGTTGACAGATGTAAAAAGGTTTTTTTTTTTACTTTTCAGGATGGTCAAATAATCATTATAAAATATATCCTCATATAATCATGTTTTAATATACCTGTTAGAAATCGATAGGACTCAACTGAATCTCACACACTATCCAAAGTACCCATTTGCAAATAATAAAGGAAAATTTGCCAATAAAGTGTTGTAAAATATGAACAGTTCTGGTAATTCAAGTAGCACAGATACAGCATGTGCTGATTTAGAAACTACATAAAACCAAAAGGCTTCTAGAATCAATCCAATTTGTTCTGAAGTCATGGAAATGTTGGCTTTAGATGTAATACAGCAATGTACAGTTTACAGAAGAAAATAGGAGCTAACCAATCTATCAGGAGCAGACACGCAAAATGGTTCTTAATGCTCCTCATGCAATCCAGATTCAGAAGACCTAAGAGAAAAAAATTAAAAAAAAAGGATGTAATAATAGACTTACAGTAAACCAAATAAAGTAATTTCAAAATGACTAAAGAGCAACAGTAAATGAAAAATGCCTTTGGGTATACCATCTGTTTATCCCTTCCATATTATACCTTTTCATCACAATTACCTAAAGTGGTATATTTGTGTTTCTGTAATGTATGGAATTCATTACATAGTTTTGCAATGAAATTATCACACTGTGGCTGGGACATCTGCACCCTGTCATATATCATTCTATTCATTTCTAGTTAATTTAATCCTAATATCTGCTTACATGACAAGACAGATGTTCAGCTATACCATATCTTCCGTAGTTTTCTGCCTTGAAGAAACTTCAAGTCACTGAAAGAACTGACATCTTTCAAACAGACATCTCACGGGTTTGGGAAGTATGTGTGTGCAGATGTGTGTGTGTATGTATGTGTGTGTGTGTTTATATGCCATATTCTTTTTTTAAGAAATGCGTTTTACAAAACAAAAATCTTTTACAGCAACTTTTAAATATAAACACTTTTCATTTCATACACGTAAGTTTCTTTTTAAAATGTTCTTTACTAATATTTTGGTATATTTTTCTAATAATATTTATAAATACAGGGTATTTCTTTTGAATTAGCTTTTCACTTTCTTTCCTTGAATAGGATGAGTCTTTTTCTGTCACTGCTGATTAGAAGTTGTGGGTCAATCTTCCTCTTCACCTTTTGAGCCTTGGCTCTCAAACTACCAAATGACCAGCAGTGCTGCCCTTCATGTCAGACACGAATGTGCTGACCAGAAGCACATAACCTTCTATGTGTGTTAAAGTTGTTTTCTAACAGCATCACTTTTATTAATCAATGCCATTAGTCAACTTGCAGGATGTACAGAAACTTGCAGCACATCCATATGGGATAAGGTGTATCACCCTTGTAACAGTCTTTTTCAGGTAGCACTTTCAAGAGCTTTGTTGTGCTTTCCACTTACAGCACAGAATCTTCAGATTTACAGAAGGACTTATGCAGACTTTGATATCTATTCATCAGTCAGCTCTTCATTTACCACTCCTGATTCCAGTCTTACAAGTATTTACTGTGTCCATGTTAAGCATAGCACAGCACCTAACAGTTTTTCCTCATTTTGACCTAACTGAAGTCATGCTTCTGACTTTGTCATTCAGGGCTATACAACTGTGTCGATCCAAATCCCATGCAGTGCCGCATTACCAGTGGCAGTACCAGATTGCTTCATTTTTGAACCAGCCCTTGCTTGCGGTAAACAAAATTTATTTTCTTGTCCATCCTGCAAAACACATACAAGTTTTTTAAAATTAAGTGGCTGTTGAAAATAGTGCTGTCTTTGTATAAGCACACAAATGACATTTTTAGCATTCAGTAAAAGACACTTGAAGCAATTGCAGTACTCAGTGTAGTTCAACACACTTGAGCACTAACACCTCCCATGAAAGAGCAGGGCTGGAACACCAGGTGTTTAGTTGGTATTACGTGCTGTCTGCTTAAGAGTGTTCCCCAAATCTGTGCACATTTTTTTTTTTTTAATGGGTAATTTTTTTTTTTTAATGGGTAAATACTATGAATATGATTTGATGGCATTTTGCTATCCTACAATCAATACAGGATAGTAGCAGTGGTTAGAGGCTCACAGATTGGGTAAAAGAAGGTGCAAAATGTATGACAACTCAGACAAAACAGCACTTTACTTAAGAGGTTACTTTCATGTCAACTTTTTCCAACACCTTTGGAGAATATGTAAGTTTAAATTCTGTGCCTGTAAGCTGACAGATAAGCCACAAGCAAATTATACCCAGCTGTTGTGTTGGATAACAGCAACAGATTGCGTAATGGACACCCAGATAAAAACAAAGATGAATTGATTTAGAGTACTAATTGTCTAAAAATGGCAACTGCTTTTCAAGTTGTTTGGCTGATGATATAGAGGATAAAATAGTTCAGTTAGCTTAGATGCACCTCTGGCATTAATGGGATTTAAGGAAAAAGAGCCATGCAATTGCTTCTAGCCCTTTGAATGGCTTTCATTAGAGTTTTCACTCTTTAGGAACATATTTCTGTTTAAATAAGATCTTTTGTTTGCAGCCAGTTTGAAGCAGGAACAGAATAAGCAGGGATACCAGACCAGGGACTAGCTAACATTTCTTAGCATAGAATCATGGAATAGTTAGGGTTGGAAAGGACCCCAAGATCATCTAGTTCCAACCCCCCTGCCATGGGCAGGGACACCTCACACTAAACCATGCCACCCAAGGCTTCATCCAACCTGGCCTTGAACACCGCCAGGGATGGAGCATTCACAACCTCCCTGGGCAACCCATTCCAGTGCCTCACCACCCTCACAGTAAAGAACTTCTTCCTTATATCTAATCTAAACTTCCCCTGTTTAAGTTTGAACCCGTTACCCCTTGTCCTATCACTACAGTCCCTGATGAAGAGTCCATCCCCAGAATCCTTGCAGGCCCCCTTCAGATACTGGAACGCTGCTATGAGGTCTCCACGCAGCCTTCTCTTCTCCAGGCTCAACAGCCCCAACTTTCTCAGCCTATCTTCATACAGGAGGTGCTCCAGTCCCCTGATGATCCTCGTGGCCGACCTCTGGACTTGTTCCAACAGTTCCATGTCCTTCTTATGTTCAGGACACCAGAACTGTGCACAGTACTCAAGTGAGGTCTCCCGAGAGCAGAGTAGAGGGGCAGGATCACCTCCTTAGACCTGCTGGTCATGCTCCTTTTGATGCAGTCCAGGTTTAGGATCTTGCACTTGGCTCGTGTTAAACTTCATAAGGTTTGCATCGGCCCACCTCTCAAGCATGTCACGGTCCCTCTGGATGGCATCCCCTTGCCTCCAGAGTACTGACCATGCCACACAGCTTGGTATCATTGGCAAACTTGCTAAGGGCGCACCCAGTCCTGTTGCCAACAACGATATTGAACAAGATCAGTCCCAACACCGATCCCTGAGGGACACCACTCGTTACCAGTCTCCAGCTGGACATTGAGCCATTGACCACAACTCTTTGCGTGAGGCCATCCAGCCAGTTCTTTATCCACCGAGTGGTCCCCCTATCAAATTGATGTCTCTCCAATTTAGAGACAAGGATGTGTGGGACAGTGTCGAATGCTTTGCATAAATCCAGGTAGATGACGTCAACTGCTCTGCCCCTGTCCATCAGTTTCGTAGCCCCATCAAAGGCGGCCACCAAATTGGTCAGGCAGGATTTCCCCTTAGTGAAGCCATGCTGGCAGTCACCAGCCACCTCCTTGTTTTTCATGTGCCTTTGCATGCCTTCCAGGAGAATCTGGTCCAAGAGTTTGCCAGGCACAGAGGTGAGACTGTGTCGTGGTTTAAGCCCAGGCCGTAAATTAGAACCACACAGTCTACTTCCCACACACACACACCTTTCTTCCCTCCGCTCCTGGAGGGACGAGGAGGAGAATCAAAAGAATGCAACTCCCACGGGTTGAGATAAAAACAGTTTAATAAATAAGGTATAATACAAATCACTACTGCTACCACCAATAATAATAATGATAAAGGAAATAACAAGGGAAGAGAATACAACCGCTCACTGACCAATACCTTGACCCCACCCCAGCAGAGTTCCAGCCCTTCCAGGAACTCTCAGTTCTACATCTTGGGTATGACGTGCTGTGGTATGGAATACCTCTTTGGCTAGTTTGGGTCAGGTGTCCTGTCTCTGCTTCCTCCCGGCTTCCCCTCCTCCCTGGCAGAACATGAGACTCACAAAGTCCTTGGTCAGTCTAAACATTCTGACCAGCAACTGAAAACATCGGCTTTATCAGTATTATTCCCAGGCCAAAAGTCAAAACCACAGTGCTGCATCAGCTACTAAGAAGGAGAAGAACTGACTGCTGCTGAACCCAGGACAGACTGACTGGTCTATAATTCCCCGGGTCATCTATTTTCCCCTTCTTGAAAAAGGGGGTTATATTTCCTTTTTTCCCGTCATTGGGAACATCACCTGCCATGATTTTTCAAATATGATGGCCAGTTGCTTAGCAACTTCATTTGCCAGCTCCTTCAGGACCCACAGATGGATTTCATCAGGTCCCATGGACTTGTGTGCTTTCAGGTTCTTGAGATGATCTCTAACCAGATCCTCTCCTACAATGGGCCTAAAGTCTTCATTCCCACAGTCCCTGCGTTCGCCTTCCAAGACTTGGGTGGTGCGGTCAGAGACTTTGCCAGTGAAGACCGAGGCAAAGAAGTCATTAAGAACCTCAGCCTTCTCCAAATCCAGGGTAGCCAGTTCTCCTGATAGCTTCTGGAGAGGGCCCACATTGTCCCTAGTCTGTCTTTTACTCGCTATGTACCTATAGAATCCCTTCCTGTTATCTTTCACATCCCTAGCCAAGTTTAATTCTAACTGGGCCTTAGCTTTCCTCACCTGGTCCCTAGCTTTCCCGACAGCATCCCTGTATTCTTCCCAGGCCGCCTGTCCTTGCTTCCACCTTTTATAAGCCTCTATTTTCCTTTGAATTTTCCTCAACAGCTCCTTATCCATCCAAGGAGGTCTCCTGGCCCTCCTGCTGCACTTCCTTCTAGTTGGGATGCAACACTCCTCAGCTTGGAGCAGGTGATCCTTGAATATCAACCAACAGTCTCGGGCTCCCCTGACCTATAGGGCTGTATCCCATGGAACCTTACTAAGCAGGTTCCTGAAGAGGCCAAAGTCTGCTCTCTTGAAGTCCAGGGCAGTGAGCTTGCTGCACGCTCTTCTCACTGTCCCGAGGATCTCGAATTCAACCATCTCGTGGTCACTGCAACCAAGGCTGACCTGGAGCGTCACATTTCTAACCAGCCCTTCCCTGTTGGTGAGCACGAGGTCAAGCATGGCACCTCTCCTTGTCGGCTCCTCTATTACTTGCAGGACGAAGTTGTCTCCCACAAAATCGAGGAACCTCCTGGATTGCTTGTGCCGGGCCGTGCCATCCCTCCAACAGATGTCAGAGTGGTTGAAAACCCCTATGAGAACAAGGGCCTGCAAGCATGAGGCTGTTCCTATCTGTAGAGCGCTTCATCCACAGAGTCCTCTTGATCAGGCGGTTTATAAC
The DNA here is from genome assembly GCF_963264785.1 of Psittacula echo. Taxonomy (NCBI): domain Eukaryota; kingdom Metazoa; phylum Chordata; class Aves; order Psittaciformes; family Psittacidae; genus Psittacula; species Psittacula echo. The sequence goes on from NC_137739.1 coordinate 33,548,945, forward strand.
AGAACCCCACAGTAATGTCCCCGTAGGTGTTCTTCCTTTAACCCTGACCCACAAACTCTCTGTTGACTGCCCACCCGTCCCCAGACAGAGTTCCATACTCTCCAGCCTATCACTGACATAAATAGCAACTCCCCCTCCCCGCCTGCCAGGCCTGTCTTTTCTATAGAGCCTGTAGCCTTCCATTCCAACACTCCAGTCATAGGAGCCATCCCACCATGTTTCTGTGATGCCTGTTATATCATATCCCTATAGACATGCACACATCTCTAATTCCTCTTGTTTATTCCCCATACTACATGCTTTTGTATAGAGGCATCGGAGCGGAGTTCCACATGAAGCCCACTCTTTGGCTGGAGCAGCCAGAGCAGAGCTCCTAGTCCGGTCCGTGGCCCTGAGCTGAGCACTCACCATCCCGCTCGCTGCCTGTTCATGGTGCCAGCGCCCATTGCCACACTACGCCCTGTTTGCCAGCTCTGTTCACTGCATTCTGGGTCACTTGTGCTCCTTGGGGCAGGTTTTACCGGGTCAGGGCGCTGCCATCTCTCCTGGCACCGCCCCCTGTGAGTCACTGCTTGTGTCAGCATCCATTTTCAAATGGAATGTATACTTTTATATAAATCAGTAGGTGCTGCCTTTTGTCTTAAGGTTACAAGCTTCAAAAACTCCAAATCGTTGCTTACTATGTATGTATGTTGGTGGTGTTGTAACATAATTTTCAAAGCTTTATAAAGATAGATTAAAAACTAAACAGCCGATGAGATGTTTCAAACTTAACAATGCAAAGAACACCAGTACCTCTGGACTGCTCATTAATTATCATAAGCCTCTCTGCAAATACTACAGCATATGACATTTGATAACAGTTATCAGTTGTGTCTGTCTATTAAGAAGTAACTGTGGTATACGCTGGCAAATATATGATGTTCTGAGTCTGCAGCATAAGGCCTTCAGTTTTTCAGTGTTGACCACCACAGGCAGGATGGTAACAATACAGCTTTAGTGAAACCACTGTCTCTAAAAATCTTCGCAGTCACCAATGACAAGTTCTTAAAAACCCCAGCCTTTTCCCCACTGACATGCAACAGGATGACTATCAGGAATTAAGCCAAATTCCAGCACAGAATGGCTGTGTTGATTTGCTGCCTAATACATCTGAGGGGTTTTAGATTTCTAATATGGAATGGATTAACAACATTGGCAGTAGCCCTAACACCCTTGTGAGATATGAAACAGTAGCATAAACCCTAGGACCTCTCTGGGATTGTAATAATCTTTGTTTACTTAAAGACATTTACATAAGGTGTTCTTAACAAACAAACAAACAAACAAACAAACCCAAACAAAAACCTAAAACAAAATGAGAATTCCTGTCTAAGGCTGTTCTTTAGGAGCAGCAGAGTTAGGAGCAAAGGAGTTTTTGAAGCTGAAAAAGTAAATTAGATACTTTTTTGTATGTGTGGAGCTAGGCCTAAATGTCTTTCAAATCTATTCCAAAGAATGTTAAAATATACCCCAAAAAACCTGAAGCATTTAAGACAAGTCCTAAAGGCTGATGAGTCAAAATAAGGGTCAAATGCATACAGAGGAATTTTTTAGTGTGTCAGTCTGTGGTAATATCAGTATATCAGACTAGATTTGCCCTGCAATATTTAAGAGATTACAGCAGGACAAGGTTGTCATTCAGCCTCCTTAAGCTCTTTGCTGAAGCAGTGGATAACTGAATTTTAAAAATACGTTCTTTAAAGCAAAACACTGGAATAATCCTGGATGAATATAACCACAGTGATTATAATTTTTACATATGCCTCTGTATAGATACATACATAAAGGACATTTAAGTTTTTTATTCCTTTAAATTTCATAATTTCTGTTCACATCACAGAAATAAAAGCAAGGGAAAAAATTTACTAGTATGTGCACTGTTAAATTACTTGTACGTAACTTAACAGTGATTTTAAATGTTTCCCTCTGTAATAAAACCCTATACACAAGGGTCATTGGACCCTAGTCAGATGCAAGACTCACAACTTCTTTAAAGTCAGTTGGAAATGAGTGTCCGATCCTGTTAAGAGTCTAAACATTCTCCAAAGTGAAATAATAAATAAATCCACAAGGGCTACATCTAACATTGTGAGAAACATTTGTCATAGGTATCAAGCCCTTTTCTGCAAAACACAAGACTTCAGTCTGAGACAAGATTCAAGTGAGCTGGAGTTGATGGATGGCTTTGATACATAATATGTGAAGCGCATGGTTATATTTCTTTCCTGTTATAGCCAACTACAGTTTTAATAGCAAGGGACTACCTGGAGTGGCTTTGCCTTTTAAAAAATTTATAAAGCAAATAGCACAATGTAACCTCAGTGCCCACTGGGACTCCACAAAGCTATCATAGTATAAATGCATAAAAATGGAGAGCACATGCTAGAAAACTTCTTTTGAGTTTATTCAAACCCAAAAAACTCGACACAAATTACTGGATGAGGATAAACAGCAGAAAAATACTCACATAGACCAAAACTGCACGTTATACTTGATTTAGCACAAGTAAGTTCTCTGTTCAGGGGAGATGGATGTACTCTAATTTGGAGATAATATTTAGCACCCTGAATGGATGCTTTCTACTAATTTTCTGTGGAATTCCCTAGGTTTTATTCTTTATTTTCAATAGTTCTACCCAAAATAGTAAGATGTTTATGTTTTTAAATGTTGTTCTAGGTCTTAAACACCTGCAGGACTGGACCCCTGTCCTGATTCCTTGAAGGCTTCGTTTACTACCTCTCGAATTCACTTCAGCTACTTCCACAATACATATGATTCTGCTGACTTACTAGACTGTCTTCAGCTGCACATGACTTGCACGTTTCCAAGACAGCTCTAAAAAGCGCCCTGAAAAAAGTTGAGGTTTCATCCTAGCAACATGCAGTACTTTTTTTTCTTGTTAGTTTGTATACATTTAAGTCATTAGGGAACTCTGAATGCATCAATTTGTTGCCTCAATAGCATGAGGTAGTTGCTAAATTTATTTGGTTTATACTTGGTGATTAAGGGAAACTGATTCTCTTTTCCTGCCCTTTAAGGGAGCTCATGGTGTTACGGGGGGCATGTCAGCAATAATTAAGAAATATCCTGGTACAAATCCCAAAAGATACATATCTTTACAAATAATTCCCCATGGAAAAACTTTAAAACTGATGCACTTGTTCTGAAAATGCTTCAGGCCTTCTCTACATAGATTATATTGCTGATTTTTTTAAGAGTGCATGACTTGAGGTGTACATTTTGCTTGTAACTCATAAAAATCACAGTGCAGTTATGCGAGGGAAAACAGAAATAGTGTGCAGTAAACTTCAAAGCCTTACAAAGGATTTATCATTCAGACAGTAACTCAGCTTCTTGGTTTTTTCTATTGTAGTACAATAAGCATATCAGTTTCTTATGCCATGATCAGAAATGTATTTTATTGGCTTCCCACTTACTACTTTTTTACAGCTTTCTAATGTAAACTTGCTGCCTGTTAGGCCTCCATGGATTTAATTTCTTCTTCTTTTTAGAGATTGGTCTTCTAGTGTGTAACGTGTTTCAAAACAGTACACAATGCCTTAAGCCTTTTGGTGGGTGTGCTTAATTCTCCTAGAAACTGCATGGAGTAATCACATCACTTAGCAGGACATCAACTACAGTGCAACAATAATCTGTGTATCTGCTGATTCAAAGATGCTTCGCTTTTTAGTAGTAACAAGTTTTGTCTAATTTGAAACAACTGAATATCAGGTATTAAAAATGGCAATATAAACCAAAACAAACTACCCTGCTCCATGCTCCATTTAGAAGCCAGTGACAGGAAAATGAGAAAGGGAAGGCAAATAGAGCACAAATAAATTAAGGGGAAAACAGAACAGAAAGAAATGAGAAGAGGGCAAAGGTTAGAAGTGGAAACTTTGAGTAAAGACAATAATTCAGTAATTTCTAAGTATGAATTGACATTTCCTTTTTGCCTGCTAGTCTTTGGTTCTGCCTGGTGATAGTAACTCTAGTTTCTATATGGCCTTAGATACAAAGTTGTTTAAAACCCTCAAGACTTCAGCCACTCAGTTTGGGAACTCAGGCTGCAAAAAAGTATCCCTGTTATCCACCACAATAGATGTGGCCTACTTTTCATATGGTCCACCGCCTTCTTCATGAAATGCTACATGTTCCCAAAAGTAAGCTCCAACATGAAAAAGCTCACAGTACTGCCACTATGGCATTAACAGTCCAGTACGGCGGAATGAGCAATGTGACTCTAGATATTCAGGTGAACATTTCTCACTTATGAATACTTTGAATACTATACTGGGAACATGCTGTGTGGATTCCAAAGCAGTTTAGAAGCATCAGTTTCACTCATGCCACCATTTTATCTGGTGAGGTAATAACTGAAGTGATTCATCCCATTATTACATAAGAAATATATGGCTAAGTTGGAATCGGGTAAGTTGGAATGACAATATAATTCATCAAACCGTATTTCTTAACTTGAAGGGCTATAATTCAATGTACTTATATTAAAAAGTACACTCAGTTGTTTCAAATTAGAATCATAGAATAGTTAGGGTTGGAAAGGACCCCAAGATCATCTAGTTCCAACCCCCTTGCCAAGGGCAGGGACACCTCACACTAAACCATGCCACCCAAGGCTTCATCCAACCTGGCCTTGAACACCGCCAGGGATGGAGCATTCACAGCTTCCCTGGGCAACCCATTCCAGTGCCTCACCACCCTCACAGTAAAGAACTTCTTCCTTATATCTAATCTAAACTTCCCCTGTTTAAGTTTGAACCCGTTACCCCTTGTCCTATCACTACAGTCCCTGATGAATAGTCCCTCCACAGCATCCTTGTAGGCCCCCTTCAGCTACTGGAAGGCTGCTATGAGGTCTCCACGCAGCCTTCTCTCCTCCAGGCTCAACAGCCCCAACTTTCTCAACCTGTCTCCATACGGGAGGTGCTCCAGTCCCCTGATCATCCTCGTGGCCCTCCTCTGGACTTGTTCCAACAGTTCCATGTCCTTTTTATGTTGAGGACACCAGAACTGCACACAATACTCCAAGTGAGGTCTCCCGAGAGCAGAGTAGAGGGGCAGGATCACCTCCTTCGACCTGCTGGTCACGCTCCTCTTGATGCAGCCCAGGATACGGTTGGCTTTCTGGGATGCGAGCGCACACTGAAGCCGGCTCATGTTCATGTTTTAATCGACCAACACCCCCAAGTCCTTCTCCACAGGGCTGCTCTGAATCTCTTCTCTGCCCAACCTGCAGCTGTGCCTCGGATTGCTCCAACCCAGGTGTAGGACCTTGCACTTGGCATGGTTAAACTTCATCAGGTTGGCATCAGCCCACCTCACAAGCGTGTCAAGGTCTTTCTGGATGGCATCTCTTCCCTCCGGCGTATCAACTGAACCACACAGCTTGGTGTCATCGGCAAACTTGCTGAGGGCGCACTGAATCCCACTGTCCATGTCACCGACAAAGATGTTGAACAAGACCGGTCCCAACACCGATCCCTGAGGCACACCACTCGTTACTGGTCTCCAGCCGGACATCGAGCCATTGACCACAACTCTTTGCGTGCGGCCATCCAGCCAGTTCTTTATCCACCGAGTGGTCCCCCCATCAAATTGATGTCTCTCCAATTTAGAGACAAGGATGTGTGGGACAGTGTCGAATGCTTTGCATAAATCCAGGTAGATGACGTCAACTGCTCTGCCCCTGTCCATCAGTTTCGTCGCCCCATCAAAGGCGGCCACCAAATTGGTCAGGCAGGATTTCCCCTTAGTGAAGCCATGCTGGCTGTCATCAGCCACCACCTCGTTTTTCATGTGCCTTAGCATGCCTTCCAGGAGAATCTGGTCCAAGAGTTTGCCAGGCACAGAGGTGAGACTGACTGGTCTGTAATTCCCCGGGTCATCCATTTTCCCCTTCTTAAAAATGGGGGTTATATTTCCCTTCTTCCAGTTGTCGGGAACTTCACCTGACTGCCATGATTTTTCAAATATGATGGCCAGTGGCTTAGCAACTTCATTCGCCAGCTCCTTCAGGACCCACAGATGGATTTCATCAGGTCCCATGGACTTGTGTGCGTTCAGGTTCTTGAGATGATCTCTAACCAGATCCTCTCCTACAATGGGCCTAAAGTCCTCATTCCCACAGTCCCTGCGTTCGCCTTCCAAGACTTGGGTGGTGCAGTCAGAGACTTTGCCAGTGAAGACCGAGGCAAAGAAGTCATTAAGAACCTCAGCCTTCTCCAAATCCTGGGTAGCCAGTTCTCCCGATATCTTCCAGAGGGGGCCTAGGTTGTCCCTAGTCTGTCTTTTACTCGCTACGTACCTATAGAATCCCTTCTTATTATCCTTAACATCCCTAGCCAAGTTCAATTCTAACTGGGCCTTAGCCTTCCTCACCTGGTCCCTAGCTTCCCAGACAGCATCCCCATATTCTTCCCAGGCTGCCTGTCCCTGCTTCCACCTTCTATAAGCCTCTTTTTTCTTTTCAATTTTCCTGAGCAGCTCGTTATCCATCCAAGGAGGTCTCCTGGCCCTCCTGCTGCACTTCCTTCTAGTTGGGATGCAACATTCCTGAGCTTGGAGCAGGTGATCCTTGAATAACAACCAAGAGTCTTGGGCCCCCCTGCCCTATAGGGCTGTGTCCCATGGAACCTTACTAAGCAGGCTCCTGAAGAGGCCAAAGTCTGCTCTCTTGAAGTCCACGGCAGTGAGCTTGCTGCACACTCTTCTCACTGTCCCGAGGATCTCGGATTCAACCATCTCGTGGTCACTGCAACCAAGGCTGACCTGGAGCGTCACATTTCTAACCAGCCCTTCCCTGTTGGTGAGCACAAGGTCAAGCATGGCACCTCTCCTTGTCGGCTCCTCTATTACTTGCAGGACGAAGTTGTCTTCCACACAATCGAGAAACCTCCTGGATTTCTTGTGCCGGGCCATACCTTCACTCCAACAAATGTCAGGGTGGTTGAAGTCTCCCATGAGAACAAGGGCCTGCGAGCGTGAGGCTGTTCCTATCTGCCTATGGAGCACTTCATCCACAGATTCCTCTTGATCAGGCGGTCTGTAACAGATCCCCACAGTAATGTCCCCCATAGCTGCTCTCCCTTTAACCTTGACCCACAAACTCTCTGTTGACTGCCCACCCATCCCCAGACAGAGTTCCATACTCTCCAGCCTATCACTGACATAAATAGCAACTCCCCCTTCCCCGCCTGCCAGGCCTGTCTTTTCTATAGAGCCTGTAGCCTTCCATTCCAACACTCCAGTCATAGGAGCCATCCCACCATGTTTCTGTGATGCCTACTATATCATACTCCTGTAGTCGTGCACACATCTCTAATTCCTCTTGTTTGTTTCCCATGCTACGGGCGTTTGTATAGAGGCACGTGAGCAGAGCTCCAAATGAAGCCGGCTCATTGGCTGGAGCAGCTGGAATATCTCTGCATCGCTCCGAGCATTTATTGTAGGTGCTGGCAACTGACTGGGTGTGTTGGGATGGAACGATGCCCCCTTCCCCAAACACATCTTTTTTAAAGAAACTTTGATCAGCCTGGCAAGCCTCTGACCAAAACCTCTCTTCCTCTTGTTTGTCAGATCAGCTCCACCAGCCCCCAGTAGACCTGGCCTACTAACTTGGGTCGCGTATTCAAAACACCCAAACCCCTGACTATGACACCACCCTTTTAACCATTTATTAACCTGGCCAATCCTCCTAGGTTTTTAAGGTCCTCCTCCCCCTGTATCCTGGAGAATTGATGAAAAGACAATCTGAGCTCCAGAGCCCCTAACCACCTGTCCCAGGGCTCTGTAGTCCTTCTTTATGATCTCCAGGCTACTTCTATCAACATCGCTAGCACCCACATGGATCACTAGAAGTGGGTAATAGTCCGTGGGACTCACTAGAGCAGGCAGCCTCTCTGCGACATCCGTGATCCGTGCCCCAGGTAGGCAACACACCTCCCTTGAGACCGGGTCAGGCTGACAGATGAGTGCCTCTGTCCCTTTCAAAGTAGAGTCCCCTACCACTATGACCCGTCTCTTTTTCCTGGCAGCACCAGTAGTGAGCTTCTTTACTGGTGCACCAGCCGGTTGTTTCTAGTGCAAGTGACCTTCCTTCTTAGCCCCCTGCAGGACAGCAAAGCAGTTCTAGGTGGGGATAACAGCCTTAGGAGGAAGCCCCTTGTTTTTAATTGTCCTCTTCCTCTTTTTTTTGTTGTTTTTTGTTGTTACTGTTTCCCAGCTTCCTGGGTTGACAGCCTCCTCCATTCCTCCATGAGCTTCAGGGCACGCCTGAGGCCCCTGCACAGTTTGGGCCTGGAGGAGGCAGTCCTGTTTCCTCTCAGCTTCCCTGACATCTTGCAGCCTATTAACAGCATCCCACAGCTCAGCCACCTGCTGCAGGAGGACCTCCACCAGGGAGCACCGAGTGCAGCCCTGCCCATTGGGCACTGTTCCCTCAGGAGACCAGTGCAGGCACTCTCTACACTCCCAGCTCTGCACTGCAGCCTCCCCTCTCATCGGCTCTGTCTGGGTGCCTACGCTGGCCACCGCCGGGGCAGCCAGAGCAGAGCTCCCAGACCAGGCCCTGGTCATACGGCGAGTACTCACCATCCCGCTCGCCTGCCCGTGCAAACTGCCTCAACCCGCCCTGTTCGTCGCGCTCCCGGTCGCTCGTGCTCCCTGGGGCAGGTTTTTACCCAGTCAGGGCTGGTGCCGCTCCTCGTGGCTCCGCCCCCTGTGAGTCCCTGCTCGCGTCAGCTGAGCTGCCGGCTCCTGGGCAAGTCCTGTCGAGGACCTGAGGCTCCCTCCGTGGCTCTGGCTGCTCAGAGTAGAGGCTCCTAATTAGTACATATTAAAGCTCTATATTCTCTCTGCATATCACAGCAAGCACAATAAAATAATTCAAACTAGTTTTTTAAACAGCTGTTTATGGCACTTGTATTTATAATACAGATTAAAGCAAAATGGGCAGTGAAGAGGTCGAAAGAAACAAATTAAAGAATGAAACTCGTCCTTCAGGCAGTGAAGGTCAGGGCACATAATGGATAGTCACACTGAACCTCCTAAGGGAGATACATTTGACACACCACATTTTGGTGCTATTTTCTGGTCCATCATGTACAAAGCACTGAGCATAGTTAATAGGCTGCCTTTTACCTAGCTTTCAGAAGAGAGATAAAAGATGTCATAACAAAAATTATTATATTTTCCATGCAATGTCCTTCTGGTTAATATTGGACTATCCACAAATAGCAAGAACTTCAGCAGCTGAGCACGTCCAGGATCCAGGAGTCCTGTTTTCCCCAAACCCCATCAAAACTAATCGTATCTAAAAATAATCTCCTGCCCTCATGAGATATTGTGTGCTATTGGAAGATAGCTAAATAATTAAATCTGGAACAGTGCTATTACAGACATTTACTGTGAAATATTAGAGACCAGCACATAGAAATATCATCATACAAATGTACCAAAAAGTGAGCAGCATCCCAATCCTCTTCTATTTTTTTTTCATGTGGATAAAGCAAGAAAGATTAGGCATAAGAGAAATTGCTCTTTATAAAGCAGCTGGTGTTTTGTTTATTTAAAGGCTTGGACTTCTATAGGACAAAAGTCCGTATAAGTCACTTAAACATTATTTTGCTGCATGAGTTTAGGAGGCAAGAACATTCTCGTACCAAAGGCACAGCAGCAGCATAGAGCCTTGTAGATGCAGCAGCATTCCTGACTGCTACAGCCTTTCTTCTATCAACATCTATGTCTGTAATCCACACAGTTGTCAACTGCTTTGATCCATCTTCTCTCTGATCACAAATCTCTTCTTAAACGTTCAACAGAGGTAAACGACACCAGGCAGCACACTGATGTCCAGGAGGAGGAAATTGCTTCTCAAATTTCTAGCATCTTGCCTGCCTTCATCACAATCTTCTTTTTTTCCATTTGCAGAGCCTTAATATAATTCGAACAAGTATTTCTGAAGTTATACCCATCTTGTCTTCCTCTCATCTGTACCTTTTTGCACAGGTACAGATTCGCTTGTTCTGCAAAACCCTTTAGAAAGTCAAAGCAAATCAGCTTTAGCACTCTTTGTAAGAGCAGGGATCCAAGAATCTGGCTCAAGTTTTCTCTCCCTTTGATCTTCCTGCTGTCTTCCATTCTTCCTTCCAAGCTTTATTACAGTTATGTTGCAGTAAAACTCAAATTAAGCTGATGTCATAGAAAGCCGGGCTGGAATGTTAACATGTGCTTAAAGCTGAGCGTAGGTATGAGCTACAAGCATCTAACTGAATAGTTATGACTTCCAATCAATGCTTAGAAATTGTAAGTAGTCAAAAATGGATGCCAAGCAATAGGAGGCTTACACAGCCTGCTGCAACAGTGCTGGTATCAAATGTCAGCAGTTGTCTTCTTCAGTTTATGTCAAAAGTTACCCCCTTTCTAGATTAGATAACAAAGCCAGTGCACAGAATATGATGACAGAAATCCCTTTGTCACAGTAATTAATCATAATTCTTTTCTAAAAATTACCAAAAGTCTTTTACCTTTACATTAAAAAAAATCATGCAATAATGAATCTCTTATTAAGAAAAAGCACGTTTTTAAAATAAAAAAGCAAAATTAACATTCAAAAAGGATGATTCTAAATTTAGAACTGTGCTCTAAAGCTTGACCTGGACTCTTAGTTCTTATTTTTTAATTCTCTCAAATCTAGGTGGTTTTTTTCAGTTCATGAAAAAACAGAGACATGAAAACAGCATTTTTAGCCACTAACTCATACATTTAGATTTCTGGGTTTAGGTTTTGGAAAAAATGCACCTAGTTGTTTTCTTATTACAATACTGCTGGTTTTGTTCACTAGTCTATGTTTTTCTTGGAATGTGGTAATGTGGAATGTTTTAAATTAGGGGTTTTACTTTTTACTATCCAGTGTCTACTAAATAAGTCCATCATCTAATTCTAAAATTGTGAAGCGGCAAACATACACTTGTAGCCAGCAATATATATATTTTTACTCCAGAGAAATGCTCTTCTGTTCTAAATTTGCTGCAGAAAGCTTCAGAGACAAAAGAAAGGCTCTTTGCCAAACCTAGCTTTGCTTCTTTATAATAATACTTCAGGTCTCTTCAAATATCTTAACTAAATATTGTAAACTGCTGAGAAGTTTCCACCAAGGCTATAATGCAACAGTTGTTAAGCTTCAGCTGACATAACATCGGAATCTTTTGCATGGAACAAATGAAGGCATTAGATTGGATGCAGATATTAATCAAAGTCATATTTTATACCCTAATTATAAACAGGTTTTGAACTATGAGGTATGTATTAAAAGGATACAGGATATAATCCCTGCTACTGCAACCCACTGCATATTGTGCCACCCACCACAACAATCACTATTGTCTGTTGAATACACAATGCTGTTTGGAATATGTATTGATGGGTGCATTAACAGTGTTGAGAGATCCTCAAGAGGTTTGGAATTGGTGTTTGCTTTGAATAAGAAATTTGAAGATGGAATTAAAAACTGATACTTGTTTGAAGCTTACCCATACAATTCCTTCTCTTAAAATCAGAACAATTGACCTTGGGACTGAGGCACTGAGTTGGGTTCAGTTCCTGGGTCTGATACACAATCTGTTGAGAGATTTCCAGTCCTAAAATTTTGGCTCATATCACAGTGTTTCATTATCCTCTTTGTATTATTTTCTACTTATTTCAGTGTATTTGAGCAGGAACTTTCTCAGACTATATGTACAAACAGTGTACAAAATTATGGACTCCCTCAGTTGGATCTCTAGGTACCACTGCAGACATTATCCATACCTAATGTTCTTTTCTTTTCAGAATGAAAAAACCTTCCCCCACACTTTGTCCATTGCTTTTTCCCTAGCAGTTTTGGAGTCCACAGCTTGATGTTGTCTTTGCATAAAGAGAGAAAAGGAATTTTAAAATTTCAGTGTCTTATCTGCTTAGCAATACAGTTTGCTTAATGTAAGAAATCCTTTTGCCTAATGCGGACTGAAACAGCACAGTAAAACATTTCCTAGATTGTCTTTCCAAACACCACTCAGCATCATGCTCCTTGTCTGTAAAAATGTACAAAACAGTCCAGTACTTGGAATTACAATGGACACAACCACAAACTAAGATCACTTTCAGTTTGATTTGAGTGCTCTTTGATTGTTATTGATAGTGGTTTTGAAGAGGATTTGCTAAGTGAGAACCAGAATTATATAATTTAGAAACAGCTGATTTGAACCCTGCCCCAAGCTTATGCGATAGCTGTGAAGGTACAGATGTTTTCCTCCATATTTCATAAAGCGCTAGTCTAAGAGAACCCTAATTTAATGAAAAAACAGGAAATTATTCTGCACCTAGCTTTTTAGAATACTAAACCGGGTATTGTCTTGAAGACCACAGACTTGCACATTGCAGATTGTGCTGAAGAAATATTCAAGCTCTCCCCTTCATCTTACACCTTCCCTCACTTCCCCAGGCCAAAGTTTCAAATAGTTTACTTGAAAGGCTCCATAATTTCTATATGAAGTGTGGTTGACAAGCAGGTGCATGTGGGGAACAGGACAGTTCTCATCCAGGTGGCGTGGCTTGATTAACTTCGGAATTGGTGCTGATGCACCATCAGGGTGATAAGAAATGATACCACGTTATGGGTAACAATTCTCACGTTTTTGTTTTCATCTAGTAAGGATCAACATTTGTACAGTCCAGCAGACAACAGCTGTGGACAAACCACTTGATTTCCATCTAGAGCCATAGCGCTTTATAGCACTAGATAAGAGAGGTGGAAAGTTCTGCCCTTCAAAATCCTATGCAAAAAACTTCACAGCAAGAGAAGTTCTCATGTAATGATTTCTCAGAAAATTTTATTCTCCAAGCACCGCTGTGCCAAACCAATCATTTCTGCCCCCCACTTCTAGCAATATTGTATTTGTAGGTTTGGAAATATTAAGATTTAAGGGTTTGGGTTGGGTTTAACATACAATAAGACCATAGTCAGGAATAGTCAGGAACAAAAGCCTGATGGTTTATGACTTCTGTGGCTAACATCAGCCTGGTGGGTCTATTAATAGGACCAGCGTTACCTTGAACTGCTCTTAGACTGGACTTGTACTAGAAAGATTAATACTCATGGCAAGGGTTGATATATAGAACTTGGAAAATGAAATGAGCAGGTTAAGATAAAACTACTATTCTGCTCTTTCTTGTGTTTATATTTCAGCTTCTAGTCAGCTTGCATAATAAGGAACAGCTGCAGAACATGCAGGATCTATAAGTAAAAACAGAAACAACAAAATGTCACATTTTGATAGTGTTAACTAGTATTTTCATGTGTGTTCATACTGGAGATTGCACCAAACTATACAGTTGTATGAACATTCAGACTTCCAAAAGAAAAAAAGAAAAAAAAAAGTTTTAGCTACTATTGACCCACATACTCTTCTAGGAGTCAAGATTTTCATCACACACACCAGAATGCCACTATAACTGAAGAAAATACAATAAACTGAAATAAAACCCCAAACCAACAACTGGAGTTTTATTTATTCTTAATAACATTGAGGGTAGGTAATGTTTTTCCTTCCACAAAGTGAGTTACTCTTTTTCTTTAGTAAGTCTGTTCCCAGAAGGGCACTGAAACAAGTACTTGCATTCAGTACTGTTTCTGTAGACCACTTTTCAGATAGCCACATTTCTGTCAGAAATGCTTGGAATGTCATTTGCAAATATGATGGGAATGATTTTTAAAGAACAGTGTGAAACTAATACATGCATTAGACTCACAGCTCCCATTCACATAATTTGTTGTTACATCCAAACAATGTGTCTCTTACAAAGACACCGGTACTTCTTTATAGAGCAGTGATGCATCAGAATTTTTTTAACCAAGTACTTCTTTGTGTTCATTTCCTATGATAGCAGTAGAACAGAGCTGAATAGTATCTATATGGATAACTCAGTCCTGCTGTCAGCTGTTTGGCTTCAGCAGATTGCATACGAGGTATATTTCCTTCTTTGGAAACAGACTTCAAGATGAGAGTCTCTCTTAGTACACAACGGTCAAAGGTGTTTCAGTTCTATACTGACAGCCACACAGGTGGGCTTCTGCACCTCAGCTGTAAAGTACTGCTCAATAAATGTTTCTACTTCAAGGCAAAGATTAGATTTCAATACCAGTAAAGTTGGAAATGCATTTCTGTTAATATGAGTGACTTCATTCTAGTGTCAATCAAAAAGGCACTATATTCATACTATGGAGGAATCTGTGATAATACTGTGCAGGGAGGAAAGTATGGTAGAGATCTTTTTCTTCATAAATACACAGTTTCAGCAGTCCAAAATTACACTTATGTGTACTTGGTTTTCCCTACTTCAACATAGTGCAGTAGCTGAAAGGTGGTGTATCACCAACCTATTGACTGTAGGTGAGATTCCAAATTTTGCCATTCAAGCTTTGGTTTGTATTTGACAAGATAACTACAGCTCAGAGAAGATGTGATTTTTACTATGTTCTGCACAACAAATGAGCCAAAGAAAAGATGAAATACGGATTCTGTTCCCCATAGTTTTAGGGCACTTAGTCAAGGATGTAAAAAACGTAACCAGGCTCCAGTTCTTCACTTTCATAAATAATTATTCCTGCAAAATTGAATAGGCCTTTCCTTGGCACATGAGTAAACAGGGTTCCCTCATTGACTTTCTGAGAAAATGATATTCCAGTCCAAGCACTCAACTGCAGCTGAAATGCAGGAGAGTTAGGAACTTCTGTTCAAAAGGCAGGACTAAAGGCATGATCCTTGTTATTTTACATTAGCATTCCTTATTATTTTAAACTATCTCATCTGGCCAGTTTCATTCACCTTCCTCTACTTAATCTCACAAGCAAGTGTCATCCTTTATACATTTTACTGTTTGGTATGTAACTCAGTGCTTACATTGCATAAAAAGCTTGGATCCTAAATGTGATATTAATTCTTCAATCTGGCAAAGTACCTGAAAGAATTGTGTCACAACACAAAGAAAAGTTACAATCTTGAGCTAAATCTGTGATTCTCTCTGTGATTACATTATTACATATATCTTGTTTTAAGCATGTGTCGTGGTTTAAACTGTCAGCCACGCAGTCTCACTCGCTCCCTCCCCCCACTCCTGGAGGGATGGGAAGGAGAATCAAAAGAATGTAACTCCCAGTTGGGTTGAGATAAGAACAGTTTAGTAACTAAAGTATAACACAAACCACTACTGCTACCACCAATAATAATAATGATAAAGGAAATAACAAGGGAAGAGAATACAACACCTCACTACCCGCCGACTGATACCGATACCTTGCCCCCCCACCCCAGCAGTGTTCTAGCCCTTCTGGGTAACTCCCAGTTACATCCTGGGCATGACGTGCTGTGGTATGGAATACCTCTTTGGCTAGTTTGGGTCAGGTGTCCTGTCCCTGCTTCCTCCCGGCTTCTCCTCCTCCCTGGCAGAACATGAGACTCACAAAGTCCTTGGTCAGGGTAAACATTCTGACCAGCAACTGAAAACATCGGCTTTATCACAGTATCACAGTATCACAGTATGTTAGAGATTGGAAGGGACCTCAAAAGATCATCTAGTCCAATCCCCCTTCCAGAGCAGGAGAGAAGCCAGAGAGTTGTAGTCTATGGGGCGGAGTCTAGTTGGAGGCCTGTATTTAGTGGAGTGCCTTAAGGGTCAGTACTAGGACCAGTATTATTTAATATATTCATCAATGATTTAGATGAGGGAATTGAGTGTACTGTCAGCAAGTTTGCTGATGACACTAAGCTGGGAGGAGTGGCTGACACGCCAGAAGGCTGTGCTGCCATCCAGCGAGACCTGGACAGACTGGAGAGTTGGGCAGGGAGAAACTTGATGAAATATAACAAGGGAAAGTGTAGAGTCCTGCATCTGGGCAGGAACAACCCCAGGTTCCAATATAGGTTGGGGAACGACCTGTTAGAGAGCAGTGTAGGGGAGAGGGACCTGGGGGTCCTAGTGGATGGCAGGATGACCATGAGCCAACACTGTGCCCTTGTGGCCAAGAAGGCCAATGGCATCCTGGGGTGTATTAGAAGGGGGGTGGTCAGTAGGTCGAGAGAGGTCCTCCTTCCCCTCTACTCTGCCCTGGTGAGACCGCATCTGGAATATTGTGTCCAGTTCTGGGCCCCTCAGTTCAAGAAGGACAGGGACCTGCTGGAGAGAGTGCAACGCAGGGCGACAAAGATGATTAAGGGAGTGGAGCATCTCCCTTATGAGGAAAGGCTGAGGGAGCTGGGTCTCTATAGTTTGGAGAAGAGGAGACTGCGGGGGGACCTTATTAGTGTATATAAATATAGAAAGGGGGAGTGTCATGAGGATGGAGCCAGGCTCTTCTCAATGGCAAACAAGGGGTAATGGGTATAAACTGGAACACAAGAGGTTCCACTTAAACTTGAGAAGAAACTTCTTCTCAGTGAGGGTGACGGAACACTGGAACAGGCTGCCCAGGGGGGTTGTGGAGTCTCCTTCTCTGGTGACATTCAAAACCCACCTGGACACATTCCTATGTAACCTTATCTAGGTATTCCTGCTCCGGCAGGGGGATTGGACTAGTATTATTCCCAGGCTGAAAGTCAAAACCACAGCACTGCACCAGCTACTAAGAAGGAGAAAAAGTGACTGCTACTGCTAAACCAGGACAGCATGTCAATTACTATTTACAACTGTAGATCTTAAAAGTAGAGGACAGATGCCCCAAATACTTTTTTGTGTTCTTTGTGCAAAATGCTGCACAAGCCTACAGTGAAATAGATCTCACTTCAACAAACCATGTATGCATGCAAGGTAAACAATGAAAAAACCTTGTCCTGTGTACTTCATGGTTAAAAAAACCCCACACATCGCTTGTTTTTTCCCAGTCATAGTGCTAAGACACTGTTTCATCACAGTCTTTTTAAAAATGACTTCTTAAGTAGGAGTGCAGCTGATATTTCACTGGCTCCTTTTACAGATTTCAGAGGCAACCATTCACACACATTAGACATGTGAATGATTTTTTATTCTGTGATTTCAAGATGAGACTTGAGCTCCAAGGTGTCTTTATTGATTAAATGTATCAGTTCAATGCACACACATACAAAACCTTACTTGCAACACTGTCTCTGTGTTACTCCAAAATTTAAAAGAGGGGAGGGAGGAAGCTAGGTTTTACCAGTAGTTTTATTTTGAAAATTAAAGTGAAGAAATCAGAAGGAGATGGTGTCAAAATGTACTCACCAGTTCTGCTGTGGTCTAAGGAACTTTCAGTTTTCAAAGGTCATATTTGGCTGTGGTTTGGGTTTATTCCTGCAAGGACTGGTGTCCAACTTTCAAATGCTGATGTTTTTGAAGGCAGGGACAGAGGGGAAGCAAAAGTGGGTTTTAGACATCATAACACTTTGGGGACCATTTGGGAACATAACCATCTCTTGATGCTCTGAGGACATTCTGACAGGAGCCATACCTACCAGGAGCCTTTATGAGCTCTTGCTGTATAAAACAGCGTTAATAATTGTTGAGACCTACTAGCTGGTTGCAGAAGATTGTGAACTCTTGCAGCTGGGCAAGTGAGGGAGGCCCTGTGACAAAGGATTGCTCAGGGAGCAATCAGGAATGAGTTTCCACAACTTCTCTGGCAGTGAATACTATTACAGAGGTGTAATGTAGGGAATTTTTGATAGCCTGAGCCATCTCCTTCACTTACTGCAGTGACAGCGTGGTTCACCCTCTTCTCTTAATTTTCTGAGGTAGTAAAAAAGCCTCAAGCCTTTGAATGGAGGCTGGTCTCCCTCACACGGTCCCTCTGCTTCCCACCTCACCCTTAAGGGATCTGCTATCAAAGAATAAACCAATATGACATGACTAATTCATCACTATGCAATTTCTTTCCCGATATCCTAGGCAGAGTGTTTGGTTTCTTAAATTTCTTTAGCATGGTAGTATTTCTTGCACGTCTTATGTCAGATTGAGTTCTTCATAAACTTTCCATGCTAGGCTTCTGTCAAGGTATTGATCTTCATAATATTACTGGTTCAGAATATCAAACCTACTGGTCAAATGTGAAGATGTAAGCTTCTCTAACATCACTGGCTAAGAAGGCCTTGTTGAGTGTTTTAGTGTTGGGAAAAGAACACATTCTTCCGCCAGCTGCTGGTGGCAGTGTGTGATGTCAGCTCCTCAGTACCTGGAATAATATGAAAGAAAAACACTTCTGTAGTTAGTATGAAGAACACTACTTCAGTAAAGGCTGCATTGAACCACAATGCTCTGGAATCTTACTTACTCAGCTGATAGCTAGTCTCTGTTTTTAGGTTTATTTCTGCACGAGGCAATGTTGAACACATCAACAATTCTAGCAGTAGTATTCAAAACTGAGCTCAGTCCTCTCCCACTTGCTTGTTACACCTCTGATAATCTGCCTCCTTTTGGGATTTGTTACAAGAAGAAAAGCGCAGAAAATCTCCAAAGCACCTTGCCAAAACCTTTGTGACATGCTTGCCTCATTTTCCTCCTCCTTCTCACTTCAAGGACAGATCCCACTAGAAATTGCTGTGAAGAGAAAAAGAAGAAGCAAGGTTAAGGCCAGTTTAAAAAAATGCCTAACTCTTCTCCAGGTTTTCAAAGACAGCCTGACATACAAAACTGAAAAGTCACTCTATATTACTTGTACAGTTAACACAGAACATTGGTGGGGTTTTTTACCCCCAGTATTTTTTTTTTCTCTCTCATACGTTCTATCTCAGTTAAAGTTCATCTTTGACCAGCATATATCAGGAGCCATTAAGAAGAACAATAGTAAGAATTACTTTATTCTAATATTAAACCAGGCATTCATTAAGGGTATGAAGTCTCTCCTTTATGAGGCTTCTGTCCTGGGTTCAGCAGTAGCAGTCATTTTTCTCAGTCTTAGTAGCTGGTGCAGCGCTGTGTTTTTGACTTTCAGCCTGGGAACAATGCTGATAACACCGATGTTTTTAGTTGCTGCTCAGTAATGTTTACTCTGACCAAGGATTTTCTCAGTCTCATGCTCTGCCAGGAAGGACGGGAAGCCGCAGGAAGCAGAGACAGGACACCTGACCCCAACTAACCAAAGAGGTATTCCATACCACAGCACGTCATGCTCAGTATATAAACTGGGAGAAGTTACCCAGAAGGGCTAGATCACTGTTCAGGTTGGGCTGGGTATCGGTCGGCAGGTGGTGAGTGGCTGTATTCTCTTCCCTTGCTATTTCTCTTATTGTTATTATTATTGGTGGTAGCAGTAGTGGTTTTTGTTATACCTTAGTTACTGGACTGTTCTTATCTCAGCCCATGGGAGTTACATTCTTTTGATTCTCCTCCCCATCCCTCTCGGAGAGCGGGGGAGAGTGAGCAAGCGGCTACATGGTTCTGAGTTACCAGCTGGGTTTAAATTATGACAATTTTCAAGGAGATGCACTCATTTCATTTTTTGCTACAATATATTATTTTTTATTAGTAAGTGTTATTCAAAGCCAGCAACAGTTACATGACTGCAAGGACACTGATCTGAAACAATACCCACAACACACATGACACAGCCTAACAAAAGCATTGAACTAGTCAGCTGTGCCATCTTCTTGTCCTCTGTTAGTGTCTCTGACTCCTCATGGCTGTGCCACCCCATAATTTACATGAGCTACTATGTTTTATTTTGTCCCGTGAATAGTTCGGAAAAAGAGCACCCCTGTCAGTACTATACGGTTTAATCAATGCAGCAAAGAATACCTAAGAAATATATACTGTGCCAGAACCAGATTGTTTGTTTCAAAGTGATAGATACTGAGGAAATATCTCTAAAGTCATTTTATTCTATAGCATTCTTATACCTTAGCCTTTGTTGTGAACACAAAAAACAGTTTAATCTTCTTTTGTTTCTTGCAAATCTCTTACCTGGGAGAGGTGAAGGAAATAATTCTGATAGGTGATCGCTTAGTTCTGAAGAAGCATCTGGCAAGGAGAGGTGAAAAAAGATCACTAACTGAATGAAAACCGTAGTCAATAAAAACTAATGTTGATTTTAAAACAATACACTGTCAGACAAAGGCTTTAATATGCAGACTTAAAAAGCTCTTACTTAAATCTTCTGTATTCATTCTTCATCTTCTCTTATTCTGATCTTGGTCATCAGTCTTGTGTGATGTACTATTTGCTCACTACAACCATAAGGTTGCTGTGAATTAATTGTATGATTTTTTCAGTCCTCATTACAGTCTTTGACACAAGAATGAGTTTTCATAGAAGTGAATGCCAGGATGTTCTGATTCTCATTGAATATTCTCATTAATCCATTCTTAGGAGAAAGACTAATGATAAAGAATAAGCACAGATATTAATTATTTTATTTCTCATGGCAATTTTGGGGATGTAATGAGAATGGAATGATCACCCCTTCTTGGTTCTTAAAGTAAGGGTGTTTTTAAGGGTAGAAAAATATTGAAAGTTAATTTATTCTTGTAATTAAACTGTGATAAGACCAGAAGCTTAAAACCCGTCACATTAATTCATTCTCACACCAGTTTCAAGGGCCCAAACCTGTAAGTGCCAATTAGAGTGAAGAGAAGCAGAGGATACAGGTCAGTGGAGAGTAGAGCATCACAAATTTATATGCTGAAAATAGGCAACAGTATAGTCCTTAGATGGCAACAAGATGTAATAACATCATATATTATCTCTTTTTTATTTCTATTAATTTCCAATGGGTTTTCTGTATTGGTGGCTGTGCGTTAGCACAGTTCCTTAATTATCCATATCTTCCCCCTCAGTAGGGGTGGCATATTCAGTTACGCTATAGTTTGACAGAAGTCAGTGAGTAGTTAAACTGTACCTCATCAGATAAACATACTGTTTTTTAAAAATAGCTAACTCTGTCAAGATTATTTCTGAGATTATTACAGAGTAAAATCTATAGAGTTTTCCTGATACATCCATCTATGAAAGAATGAATGCTGCAAGAGGGCAAATATTATCACATATGGGAAAGGCATTAAGGAAATCAAGGCTGCTCAGATTGTTAGTACAGCAAAAGGCCGTGAACTGTCAACAGCTTCCTTTACTGGCCTTTTCTTCTAGAAAGTTCTTTTAAGAAAGGAGAAGGTAGGAGGACAAATTCTGACTTTCTCTTGTATTCTACTTTAACCCCAAGCCCCACACTTCTTTCAGCAGGAAACAGATGAGAGCTTCTGACTACTGAGGTCATTGGCAAATTATAGGTAATGCTGCCGTTTATACCAGGACAGGAGAAGAGTGTGAAGAATCCAAGCAGTGCAAATCATTTACTTCCAAACCTATTTTTAAATGAAGTTTTGTGTCAAACTTTTTTAAGAACACCTTCAGTCTTTCTCACAGCTTTCGTGGGTTTGGTATGATATTATAGGCATATTTTGATTTAGTGCAGAAAGAATATATGGCTAATTTCAAAATAAATCCATTACAGATAGGAAGCAATGGAATATTGTGAAGTGATACTCAGTGTCGCAATGTGACAATGCACAGGATGGAAGCAATGCATTGCCCAACTGCTCTTCCTGTTCCCAGTCAACTGCAGCTCAGTCTTTCACTAATCCTACTCACCTTCCACATGCAAAACACTCAGACATACCTGTGGTTGACTCACTCCAGGATCCTTAAACAAGAAGTTATTTCTCTGCAGTTACAAGTGCTAAGCATTCATTGATAGTTGCATGTTTGTGCTGAGCCATCCAACAGTTAGACCTAAAAACAAAAAAGAGAAATTACATAAATATAAAATGACAAATATGTTTCTCTGAAAACGTCTCTGTTAGTTTGGCAATTTTCACTCTCATTGGCATTAATACAACTGTGTGGCTACAGCATTCTTTACAGCCCTTTGTCTGAATAGTACATTGCCTGTGAAAAACCTTATTTCTAAGATGAAACAATAAAAATGCAAAAAGCAAAAAAAAAAGTACTTCATAGACTTTAATAAAGTTGAAGAGCAATACCAATGCACTAAGAATTCTTATCCTATCTGTGTAATAGAAAAAACAGATACTCAGGAAAGCCATTAGAGTTCAAACCTAACCTGGTCTCTCTAATCCAGGTACTTTTTATTTGGTTGGTTGGTTTTGGTTTTGGGGGAACTTTTTAAGGGTTAGTCATCCAGAAGGGTACCTGTTTGAGAGGAACCTACCTACTTTATGCAGGTTCTCTAAAGACTCCCTGCAAGAAAGGAAAATCATATACATATATCAAAACTCTGAAGGACATTGAACCAACAAAAGTGATTAGCAAGACCTTGCAAGTTACAGTACTTGTTTCTTAACTAGTTTTAAAGGTTCTTAGCCTAGAGAATCTCCTGTGCAAGAACTGAGGTAAATAATGCAGGTTCACATTTTGTTGAAATATTTCAAAACTCTTTATGTTTCTCATTCACAACACCCAGTTGGGGACCAGGAATAAGCAAAAAGTGCATCAGCAGAAAGCAATGGAAATATCTGTGGTCTATCTGCTTACATTATTTCTATTCCAAAGTGAGAGATAGGGTAGTAATCGGGAGATGCTGAAATGTAGCACAGAATCCTCTGGACAATGCTCCACCCAACTACAGAAATTAGCCATAGTTGCCCTTGCAGCTGGAGATCTGTAAATGAAGAGTGCTATAGTCTGAGCTAGATTTCATTAGATTTCATTAAGGTATCTGAATAGGAATCAAGAGGGATGCATCCAGTTCTTCGGTAGGTCACCTGGGCTCTCATCTCATTTAGCTAAACTCATCTTGACCAGTAAAACAAAATAAATTTGTGTTTAAATGTTGGTTTGTGCAGTGTAAATCTAACTCTGATTTCAGGGAGCTTTGCACAATGAAGGTGAGGCTAATAAACGTATTTTTGCTGCCCTGGCCATTCAGAATGTAAATTCTAGAAGGCTAGGATATTTTTTTCTTTCTAATTTTATTTTGGCTTTGTTCACATTCACTTCTTGGGATTTCCACAAATATTCTAGCATGCTGGTCATGGAACAGGAATGTTCACCTACTCATTGAATTTGGAGTTTGATTCAACTAACACTAGAAG
Source organism: Psittacula echo (assembly GCF_963264785.1). Lineage (NCBI taxonomy): Eukaryota > Metazoa > Chordata > Aves > Psittaciformes > Psittacidae > Psittacula > Psittacula echo. Next base: position 33,572,095 of record NC_137739.1, read on the forward strand.
TAATGTAAGTGTTCAAGGCACCCTTACATTTCTATGCAATATTGCATTCACAGAACTTCAAATTTAGGAGCATCTTATTCACATGAAAACTTAATTCTGAGAATTTTTTGTGTCTGGTTAGGAAACAGAATTGTAATGTCTGCCCCATTTCCCTATTCAAAAAAGCTTAAATGTTGATTTGTACAGGCTCAATATTTGCAGTGAATAAATAACAGAGAAAAAAAAATTTTAAATAATTTCTAATTATGAAGAAAATCATACTTTGCAGCCATAAGACTGGTGAAGACACAGAATAAAGTACTGTTCATAGTCCTTTCTCCCAACATCGTGTCCATGTCACAAATTTCTCGAAACAGAGTATTATGTGAAACAAATTTACCTGTAGTGTTACACCATTGACTGCTATTTGAATTGCCTTCCATGTCATTAGACCAAAGGCGAATGTACTCTTATGCCTTTTCATATAGGCATTACACAGAGTGCTTTCCCACAGTACTATACCACTGACTAGGGGAAGCCAAAAGAAGTGAAAATGTGCCTTTGGGGAGCTGGCAGAGAATTCACTGGGACAGGTAAAAGTGTAAAGAGTTTTGCAAGAGCAGAAGCCGAAGACTATGAGAAACTTTTTTTGTTGTTGTTGTTTATAAGCACTGTTTTAAATAAAAATTTCAGACTAGGAATTAAAATTTAAACAATGTAAGTGTCTCAGAGAACCAAGCTCTAAAGCAGTCCCGTAATGGGACTCCAGCACAGCTTTTAGTTTTTAATGTGAAGACGGGAAAAGGTTTTTCATTAAACTTTAAAAATTATCAAAATAAAAATCCTTTTTCTTTTTGTAGGCAGTGTTACTAAGAATGATTGTGTTCACTTAATGGGTGTCCCCTGGTAAGAATTTCCTTTTGTGTAACAGTGGTTAGATTCAAATTTAAGCTTATCTTGGTTGTCCTGTAGTCTACATTTTTTCAGTCAGTTATGCAGAATGTTATGTCTGAAGTATCTCCTCTTTAACAATTATATCTCAACCATTAGTATGTGTGTAAGTGCTTAAGGACTTACTGCTTTTAGAACATGAAATAAGGCATGTGAGATAACTGTATTAAATAGATGTGATCTGGAAGATGGAAGACCAACACCTGGTGCTTTTCCTAGTATTTGCTGTGAGAAGTACAAGCACACCTTAGCATTATACTGTACACTTCATGCTAGACAGTTACCCAATTCAGTGCAAACCTTGAGAAAACATAAAACTATCATCTTCCTGTTCTACTATCCAAACATCAGAGTCTTCTATACTGCCAAAGGTCGTGCAAAGAAAAGAATACATTACCCATTCTTTAACCTCCTTCTTTACAGTCTCCCTCAAGTAAGTTGGTCACTGTAATACGTAGAAACATACAGAATATAAACAGGAGACACTGCAGTTGGGGAAAAAAGTACATTTATAAAGGACAAAGCAAAGACAGCCTGTAGGAGAAAACCTTGGAACTTGAGGCCCTAAACTTTCAGATCACACCTCTTAAGACTGTAGTGTACCTCTTAAACTGAGCCTTTATGCTCTGTTACTACTTCTGTGTCAGTAATGAAAAATAAATGAAAATAAATACACAAGCAATGCTCCTTGATCCCCACAAGGTTTAATATATGCTGATGAGCATCAGTATTTCCAACAACTAAATTATGCCTTTCTACTCATTACTAGTGGGACCATGTTCTCACAATATCACTACTTATTGTGGTAATTAAAGTTACTTGGAAGTTGAATCTACAAGTGAATGTACCGTGGTGTACACAGTGCATAGTTCCCATAAATTTAACACACAGGAATTTATTTCAGCAGCTACAGCTTTTAGTAGTTCATCAGTTTTGTTTTGCATGAATGTAATTTACCTTTCAGCCACCGAAGGCTTACAGTACAGGTCTTGTATTGAAACAAAACTAGTACTGTAACAGCGCTCACATCATGTTCCTGGAGTGTGTGTGGGGAAATCTTCATATTTATTCCAAAGTTTTCCAAGCAGTTAAACTCAAATGCAGATGTATATCTCTGCACATTTTTAGAGCAGTGTTAGCATTCTGGTTGCACAAGGCTAGTAAAATCACAGTTTCAATAATGCAGCTGTAATTATTTCTATAATACAAGGATGCACAGTCTCTTCCTTTTTTTTCCTGTTAAAATAAAGAAACCATGGGAAGAGGAAAGGCTATTGAAATGTTGTCATATGGTATAGTCACAGTTCTTAGGGGAAGAGAAATGCTATAGTCTAAAATGAAATATATGACTGCATTTCAGAGACAGTCTTACCCATTGGAAATAGCCACAAATAAAGGAGAAGAGAAAAAGACACTTCAGACACTGAAAGTGGAGAGATTTCCAATTTTGTTTGGACTGGCTTTCAGGAAGAAGGACCCACTTCATGAGTGGAAAATTTACCTTACTAAAGCACAAAGAATTTGGCCAAGTTTCTGCTATGTATGTTAGCTTCTTTTATAAAATATGGGCTAGCCTGTTTTTTGTTGAAGTCATTAGGATTTTTGGTGTTGATTTCATGATGAATTGCCAGTGGGTCCCAAGCAGAGAAGCTGAGGGGAAAGGCATACTCCCTCTTACCCAAAGTACAGTTCAGATCAAATGCTGTGAATTTCAGGGGTGTATTTCCTGATGTTTTCTTCATGCCTCAGACATTTCTGTTCACAATAGCCAACTTCTCCGGTAGTCAATTTTACAACTATATTTGAGTTTTAGAGAGGAAATCTAATACTAATCATAGAATCGTGTCAAGAATTCATTAAATCAAGTGACTTTTATGGTATTTTACAAGAAAGAAAATTATTCAGGTAAACTCACAAGTCCAAATAGGAATAGGAGACTCCAACTATGGTGTATGTTATGAATCTTAGCCTACTACCCCTGCTGAGATTGAGAGAGGATCTCTAATCCAAATTGAATTCAGATCAGTTCACAGGGATTCTTAAAGTTTTGCTAAAAAGGGAAGCCAAAATGCTGACAGCTTTATTACAGCATATAACTCAAAACATGAACCAATGCATTTTAAGACTTCAAGGGTACCTTTAATTATTAATCCAATTCCCATTAAGATACTGCTGAACTTCCGAAATAGTACTAGATTTTGCTAAACTGTACATGTTTGTCTTTTCATCACAATGGGGTATTTTGCTAGCTGGGCTAAAAGTTGCCTCTTCAATAAGTATTAGAATCATAGAATCAACTAGGTTAGAAAAGACTCTTAAGATCATCCAACAATACATGCTGAGTTTCAACAGCTTTTTGTCCTTTCGGGATTCCTGTGAGCCTTGATACTACAGCCTTCAGGATCATCTAAGAATCTACAGAGTTATGATAACTTTGTGGTTTGACACCTTTATATAGAACAAATACAGCTAAAATGTTATACTTCTCTGCTTTGCTTTATGTACCAAGTTCTTTCGATGAACAGTGTGGAATTTTGCCTAAGCAGTCTTCTACAATCTAAAGAATGCATACATCAGAGATATTTATAGAGATATTTATGATCTACTTTCTTTTTATGGTGCATCATCACAGACATACATGCGTAAAAGACCTTTTAATATTTTACTGTATTTCTCAAATATTTGGTAGAGCACTCAGAAGCATTTTTGTGGCCATGCAAGGAGTACAAAGTCAACACTGTATGTTTTTCTGGATTAAAGGCTTAGTGAACATCCACATACACCTGAGGGGTGCAGGACTTAAATGTTCTACATAACTCACTTTGATCTGTGTTTCTTTTGTGTTTTATTTTCAAAATAAATAATTTTGAAATGAGCTTCAAACACCATTCATGAATGTTCCATCTTCATCATGTAAATGTCATGAAAGGGTCACATAACAGATTAATTTGTTTAAATCAGACAGGATAAATATTTTAAAGTATAAAATAATATGAAAGATGCTTTACTGTTAAACCAATGTGAAAAGTTAATACATTTCTTGTATCATCACAAAAAGGATTATCTGTTGTCCCAAATATGCAAATCGTTTTACAAAAATGGATTTACTATGAGCTTTATTGTCTTAGTAAAGAACAGGAATTCTTCCTCCAAGATTGCCTCTTTTAGATTGCTTTAATGTAGTGATTCCTCAGAATATTACTGGAGTGAAAAGAAAGTCATCTCTTATTAAGCATGAAAGATAAGTATCTTAACTAAGTTACTCTGGTAAACTTCCCACAGATACAGTGGACTATTTTAAGCCCACCAAAGGGCAAAAGCTGTACTTGGCATGATGCAAACCAGAGGTCCAGGCTAAATCAGTGCAGGTTCATTGGGATAGGAGACATTCTTCACTGCACCCATCACACAAGGTTTTTTTGACACTTTACATGTTCCTCTTTCCCTGCCCTTTACTGCTCCTGTTATATCGCCAGATGTCTCTTGCTTCACCAGTTGTTTAATTTCTATTTGATTGTCCAGCAATTTGAAGTGCACTGCAAATAACATTCAGGTATTATCTCTGTCAGGCAAAGATCTTGATAGGGATACATAATAGTTTAAGTGATTTAAAAAAAACAAAACAAAACAAAACCAAACCAAATCAAACCAAAAAAAAAAAAAAAAAAAACAAAAAAACAAAAAAAAACAAAAAAAAACCCTAGCAAAATATAAGCAACATTGTAGCATTATGTGCAACTTTGGAAAGTAGTTGTAGGTTTTCTTCATTTTTTTTTTTTTTAATGCTGAAGTGGCAGGAACAGCAGCTGACAGAGCTGCACACTTACATTTGCTTCACATACTCTCCGAGCTATCCCTGTCTTGTCCTTGTTGTAACTATAGTCACATTAGCATCCTAACAAGTTACATAACCAAAGCTTTTCATTCAGCAATATTGGTCCAAAAATTAGGGTCAGACTGGCAGTTGCTGACCTCTTTATTCGCATAACAAATCCTAATTATTCTAGGGTCACAGTTCATTTATATAACCTTGTTACATACTTTACTGGGCATTCACACCTAGCACAATATTTTGCTAACTGTATGAAAATTAAATAAATCATAAGCTCAGGTGTTGTGGCACACACACACACACAAAACCCAAAACAAACAAAAAAACAACCAACCAAAAAACCAGAACATTAGCAGTCAAGGAAGTGAGAAATGGAGATGAAAGCTGCAGACCTATCAAAAAACATTCACTATTACACAGTGAAAACTATGAAAAAGTATTAGTTTTCCTTAACAGTTTTCTGTAACGAGACACCTGTTACAGATTCCCCAGAACAAACCAGAAAAGTCTTTGGATGAGAGTATTTAATTTTATGTTCAATGAAAATATTAACCTAAAATACTCACTGTAGGTATATAATTGTACTCTGCAGTTGTAGGGGCCGCCTAACAACCCAGTTTGTAGGTGATCAGTTATCAGTTGATATAAAAAGTAGTGTGTATTCTCAGCAACAAAGACTACAGAGAGAACACCATGTTCATTTTCTTGCCACTTCCCCATACTATCCCCAATATTGCAAATAGATACTAAACTGTTTTTAAAACTACTTTCGTATCCCTCTTCATCTTCCACAGAAGTCTCAAAATTTGCCATATATCAGAGACAGAAGCAAAGTACTGCTAACTTCAAGAGCTTTCTTGCATAACAGCCCCTTAATCCAGTACAGATGAATTTGCCTGTACAAACTATTCTGAAGCAGCTCTAGTTTGTGCTACAGACCAAGCTACTGTAAGTAGCCTGTGGGAAAAAAATACATGCTGTCTTCACATTTTCATTTTTGATAGAATAGAGCTGGGCTTAAAATCAAGCACTTTATGGCATCTAATGAGAAGCTCTGATTAAACAAATATTCCGTTCAAAAATGAATGTCTTTCAGTAAATAACCATCTTATTGAATACTTCTAATAAGATTTTTTAAATGAAAATAATGTTTTCATTTGTAATTTTTTTTTTCTAACAGCATTCAATTTTCAGCAAGCTCATTCATCACAGAAAATCAAGTTATCTCTTTAAGAATGCTACAAACATTACCATTTTACTTCATTTCCATCAAAATTTTGTACAAGAGTAAAAGCAATTATTTCCAACTTTGGTAGAAGCTTTTTCTCTTTTGTTTTCTGTATAGACATGTAGTCTGGATAGCTAGCAATTGTTGGCGATTACAGTTCAGTTATATACTTCCAAAGAAAAATGCAGACAAATGCCTTATCTCCTGTGTTTGTTCCGTAATATCTTCCTTGTAAATTGCTTGTCTTCATCTGCATAGCCTTCTATGACCAGTTTGTTCCTATTTCATTTTAAATTTATAAACAGAAAATTTTCATACTCATCTGCTTGATGTCATCTCAGTTCTCTTTTTCACTGTCACCATAGTCTGAAAACTTACACGTCACCTCTGCTAACTTAAGACTTAAACGCAGTACAAGCTGAGAAAGTGCTGAGCTGTACTAGATGATGCTCTCTAGGAAATCAGAGAGAAGTAAAATCTAATCAGTTTTGTATGCCATGCAAAGATTATGACTTTAACAATGAATCAGCACACACTAAATTTGCAGCTGCCACCTAACTAGGAGGAGAGACACTAGGCATACAAGCTAGAGTTCAAAATGAATCTGATATCAGTTGACCTAAAAACTGATGGGTTCATCAGTTGGGAATGCCCAATGTTCCAGATTCCAGATAGAGAAAGCTAAGAGATGGCAATTTTGCCAAAAAATGATTCAAAGGAGTGGGTACCATGGGTCACAAGAGAACATTAGTCAGCAGTACCACCCCAGCTGGGGTGGGAAAAAAAAATTCTCCCCAAAAAACCCAGTTCACTGGGATAAGCATGAACAGGAGTATCATTAGAAAGACACATGAGAATTTTTACCCACTGCTTTGCAGTATGGTCACAACTAGAATACAGTGTGTGTGCTGGGACATCATGTTTGAATAGAAAGCAGCCTCCATTTCGCCCACTGAAGAATAAGAATGATCTGGAAAACACATCCAAAGTTGGCCATTAGAGATTACAATCTTCCAGTAGGGATGGTAGCCTGGTAGCTGAACGACTAAGAACACTGTCGAATCCCCAAGCCTGCTGGCTTTTGAAGCAAGCAGTTTAGGTATAATCAATCCAGCCTTGAGGCTGAATCTGTCATCTAGCCCATAGTAAAGGATATATTTAAGGTCCCTTTCTGATCTTACTTTAAATGAATATTAATGACTGCACACACCCCCCTACCCTGTGCTATTCAAGAGGATATAATTTCATATCCACTAGCTGTGGTGTGTGTAATTAACAACAGAAAGCGAGGTATGGTAAGCGAGGCCCAGTATAATATCAGAAATAGCCTGAAGCGAGCGACATGTTGTTTCAGGCCTTATAGCTGCAAGTATCCACCTATATTATCCCAAAATCCCCAAAGCATGTTTGGAAAGACATAAGCACTTAATTGATTCTAACTGTGATTGAGAACAACTTCTCTGGAATTACGCTCTTACAATAAAGCTTAGCTTAAGTTTTTGGCCCAGTGATAATTATTGAGGTTTCTTCATGCCTGGGTTAGTTTTTCAGAGGAATCTGTCTGCTCTCTATATACATAAGTTTTGCATGTATATAAAGAATCTAAACTTTCATTCTAATAGCACACCCATAATTTGCCTACTACATTTTCAGTGAAGCCTCACAGCCCTCTTAAAGAAGTACAGCTTTGACTGCATGGTGTTTTTCTTCCTGAATTGAACAGACTTGAAGCCATGTTTCAGATTTCAAAACAGCAAGAGAACACAAGCCATTGTGAGTGAAAAGACTGGATTTTACTATTTGCAAAATGCTTCTAAAATAAACTTTTGCGTTTCTTTCCTTGTCTCTTATGAAATGCTTTAAGGAAAATCCATGTGCTTCTTTTCCTATAGTTCATTTGAAAAATGTGAGAAAGCCCATCCTGCTTATCCACATTTAGCATAAAAACCACAAGATCAGACAATTAGAATTGCATCTCAAATGCATGTGTTTGCTAAATGAATTAAAATGTAACCTTGACTGTCTCCTCTTTCATGTTTGGATCCTGACTCTATGTAAATAGTGCTTAGACCAAGGCATGAAGTGGTGCCAATTTCATCCTTCCTTTAGTGAAATTATCACAATCCTATAAATTTAAAAGTAAAATAACATGCATTATTTACTGCTTCTGTACATAGTGTTTTACTTTTTCAGTGTGACACAACTAGCAACAGAATTGTATGTTACCTCACACTAGACCGATTCTTAAAGACTAAAGGACTTGTGCACTTAGAGCAATTGCCTTAAAGGCATTTTTATTTCATGCTTATAAAAGACTACCTTGGCTTTGAAAACTTGATGCCACTATACAAGGTTATATATTTACATTCCTACTTAAAATTAAATTATATTTGTGTATGCAAATGCAGTATGGGGGAGGATTTAGAAAACTGCAACTAAATCCTAGTGCACTCAGAGGTGGAAATTATTATCCATTTATCCATAATGATTAACAGTTAAAATGCACTCTCTGCTGTTCCCCGTGTCTCAGGAAGAACAGAAGCTTTTGTTTTCCTGAAATAGAAAGCCACATCTCTTTTTACAGTAAATGCCTTAAAAGGGGGGCACGTCACTCTTATGGCACAAAGCCAGAGAAATTTAAAATACAGCCATCACATACTAAAGAGTAAGTTAAAGCCATGAGCCTTGTTTCTGAGACATTAACAGAAATACAAGTTAAGAAAATACAACATTTTACTTTCCTCATATGTATTAACTTGCATAGGGTATTGCAGAGGGAGGTACATATACGCTATATAATATCACCTGAAGAAGTCTGAGTATTGAAAAAAGAGTAGAATAAAGCCCTCCCAAGGGTGGGGACACTACTTAATAAGATGACACGCATCACAACATCTTTTGGTTGTCCAATATGCAAAAATAAACAAATTATTAAAAAAGAAAAAAACCTGCAGAAAAACATGGAATTACTTTGGAAGCATTTAGCAATCTGTAAGAAAAACAAAAAATTCCATTACAAATAAAAAGGAACCATCAGACATTAGAGCACGTCCACTTACCCAATTGGTATTATAAGGACTTCTTGGCACTATTAAGGGAGAGAGGATGGGTTTGATTTTGTTTTCTTTTTTTTTTACAGAATGATTTAACCTGTTTTTATTTAGGCTTCACACTTTTCCTGGGGCCTCTGGGCTCCTGTCCAGGCCAAGATATTTCACAACTGACTTTGATTTTCTGAGGTAAGCGATCTGTCACTTTCAGAGCAGTTATAGGAGGGGTCAGGAGTGAGGTGGCATGGTATGGCCTTACTCTGGCTCCTGGCTCTCTGACATTGTACACACTAATGCAATGTGAAGTAGCACGTCTAAATAGCCTGTCAAACTTTTTTGATGTTAGCAAACCTACAGATGGGATTCATTTCCACACTGTTCAAAAAATGTAAACGATACAAGGACATTAAAGAGCATTAAACTACTTGATGACATTTTGGTCACATTAATGAAAAGTGACGTTTGTAAATTACAACAAAAAGGTGGAGGCTGGGGGAAGAGAAGGGAAAGCCAGAGGAAAGGAGAAGTGAAGAGGGGAAGAGGAATTAAAATCAATAAAAAAAGAAAAGAACAGAAAAAACCCACAAAAAATACCCAACAAACAAAAACAAAAAAAACCCCCAACCCAAACAAAAAAAACCCACACACACCAAAAAAAAAAGCCCACAAAAACCTCCAAAGGGACCTGGACAACCTCTGGGTATTATTAAAGAAATTAAAACCTTAAAATTAAATAAAACGCAGAGTGAAATTTTTCCTGTGTGCAGGTACATGTGTCTGTGTTGTTGCTTGGGTGTAAAGGGTGTCCCCAGGGATCATTGAGTAGGAAGTATAACTGCCTCTTCAGGTCTGTATTTGCATCTTTTCATTCACAGTGGTTAGTAATTTCCTAATTAAGGTGTCCCATCAATGCCAATGACAAGAAATGAATATAAGAAAGGGCATCAAAATCCAGCCTCACCAGCTTAGTCCCACTTAGCTCAGGGCTAATTTATCATTCAGTGACTTATATGAGTCATCCAAGAGTATTAGGCCACACTACAACCTATAAAGCCACAATGGACATCAATAGAGTAAGATCTAATAGATAAAAAAACCCCATTTTACTATGGAAATTGCAGAGATCCATTTCTGCCACTTGTACAACCTGTTAGGCACGCTCAGATAAGGTCTGGGACTCATCTGGTTATAAGGGGTGAAGAGTTGCTGGTTCATTTGCTAAGGCAGTAGAGAACTTGGAGCTGGCTGCACCAGGATGCCAGCCTTGCTGGGAAGAAGGGCAGACAGGAGACGTGCTGCGCTGGCTATGCCACTGCCACTCGCAGCCACAGTATATTTTTTTTGAGCCCTCGTGGCTACATTAATTGTTAATGACAAAGGCAACCTTCACTCTGTGTGGTTTCCTGCCCATATTTGGATCCTTTACAAGGCCCCCCTTTTTCTTCCTCTCCTCCCCCTCCCATCATCCTGTCCCTTTCTCTGATAGGAAGTGCAACCCAAGATGTGCAAAAAAACAGTGTGCATATTGTTATTTAATTGGCCCCTTGCTCAGGCGCATTGGGCCTCAGCGCGTGTGCTGTAGGGTGTCTGCTCCACAACAGGAAAGAATAAACCCAGACTTAAATCATAGGAAATTCATCAAATATGCTTCTTAAGAGTTCTGTCTTTCAAGGTCTGTTTCCCTGCCATATGATCTCTATAAACCAAATTACTGCTGGCCTGAGTACAAGACTGGAGGCGCCTGGGGCTAACATATAATGAATGCCAAATGGATGTGACAATAGACTGATCATGGAAAAGAATTGAAAATTTTTTAAGTAGTTCTTTTATTTCATTTATAAAAAGCAAACTGACTACACTTAATACATTTAAAAGGAGCCAATCATTTCCCTGCAGTTCCAGACCTGCATTACAGATCTTTTATATCAACCCCATTAAATGGCTAGGACACTAGATACTTTTCAATAAGGCTGAATAAAGTGTAGAATAGGAAATAAATTTAAAAATATCTCATTTTAGTTAGGGAGGAATGTATACATTATTGAATTATCTCAATTTTTCCTTTTACTAGCCCTTGCAATAAAGATTCTACCCTTGAACTGCAACACAACAAGAAGGTAAATTCCTTCTGCTGGGAATGCATTATCTCAGAACTGCTGGATTCTAAAAAAGTAAGAAAACTGCTTAAAGGCTAGAGTGCTGTAAGATGAATTATTTTTATTAATGTGTACAATTAGCAGTCAACTAGAAATTTTTATCCCTGTGTTGCAAATTACTCTAAATAACCTAAAAAGTTCAAGTGTTGCTATTGCAGGATCACAGGAAATGTGAAAACTCCAAAAGAAAATATACTATATTATAGACAGAGAGGAATTAATACTGCTTTTTAGGTTTTAGAAAATACTGCATTTGGAACTGCAAGTCAACTAACAGACCATCTATAACCTGTAAATGCTTCCATATTCCCAGACATCAGCAGTCTTAGAGTTACAAAAAGGTAATAATACATACATATTAATAGATCAGATTTTGTCCTTCGGGGAGTATATTTTTTAAAAGGGCTAAGGCAGCAATAGTAGCTCCTCTAAAATCTCTAAATGCTATAATTGTTGTAGATTAAGTACAGTGCTCATATTAATTAATGATGAATGTTTTGTATATGTAAGTATTTGATAAATTCAGCCAAACAAACAAGAAAATCTTGTCTTTTAAGTTGACATTTCTCAAAAAAACAAACGTGTTGCTGTATGAAGGTTTGGAAGTGGTTAAATAAAAGATGTTTTTAACCACATTTCAATGAGGAAGGTGAATGATGGTCCATACAGTGATGCAATTCAGTAAAACTTTTTTTTTTTCTCCTTTTCTTTAATTTCTGGTTAAATAGAAACAAAAGCAGAATTGACAGAATACCTCTTCAGTCATTTTTAATCAAAGTACTTAAGAAAACTTCCTGCAGCTAATATAAATTTGCATCCTTGGGTACTGTGCTTAGAGAATCTAAAGACGCATTGACCTATTCATGAAAGCAGTAGCAGTGTTGGACACATCAGAAACACACACAACACTTAAGTCTCAATCCTCATTTTGGAGAGCTGCTGTATGGACTGAGGTGACAGACAGGAATGAGAAGAGCTTACGGGACTAGGGCAGTAATTTTGGACTCTAACTCTTAATATCATTTTATTAGGTGGACCAGAGCAGTATTGTTTTTCATCAGTATTGGGTATTTCTACACTGCTGTAGAGAGCAGGTTCCGTTCTTCTGTCATTGCAAGTCAGTTGGACATAGCTCGACTGACATTAGTTAAAATTAACTGATATGAATCCACCAGCACTGAAATACGGATCAGTGCTAGAGCATGTGTTTGTAGTGTTCTCATAAGCATATGGAAAACGCGTGCTTTGGTGTGTGTGAGCAAAGGAAAAGCTTTCTCAAGTAACAACACAAAAAAATTGTTCCGTCTTTCAAGTTGACAAAGTGAAGAATCATTTTAGATTCAGTTTCCAATATTTATTCCTACCTATAAAACTTCTTCAACATGGTCAGAAAACCAGGAAGTAGCAAGATATTAGCTTGTGTAAAGTATTTGTTTCAGATTTCTTTATGTAGGATGTCAAAAGGTACATGTGCACAAAACAACTAGTCACGCTGAATTATAGTGACAGCCAATGCATCAGTCACATTCTTCAAATTTTCCAGAGACATTTATATACAAAAAAAGTTTCAATAAGCTACTTTCATAAAACAATGCTAAACAAGCCAAAGGATTATTATAAACTGTGGTTTTTAAATACACAAGAGCAAAACGCTTTTGATGAAAATGCACTTTCTTTAAATCTCTTCCATAATTTCAAAACAGCTTTGCTTCCTCTTTGCTGAAAGCTCTTTCAGAACTTTGGCAAAATAACTAATTTATAATGATTTAATATATAACCAATTTATATTAATCTTGTACATTATTTTAATATTAAATATCTGATTTATCTTAATATCAGCAAACATCCTGTTTGAACAAATTGAGGACGGACGAGTTAGCAGAATGGGACTTTCTCTCATGGCCACTGCTGGAATGAATCTATGACCACTGCCCTGGAAACAGGGAGGACAGATGGAAAGTCCATCACATCACCTGTAGGTCTATATGACAAGAACATTTATCCCTACCCAGCCACCTGTCATGCCACTCCTTCTGTAGTGTTTGCTGCCTGTGAGGTGCAGGACGTTTAATCTCTTCTTGCACTAAACATGCCGAGTCTCACAACATTGTATGACAGTGGATCACAAACTTGCAGCCCAAGCGATATTTAGAGCAGGTACTCAAACATTTTCTGTGAATTTGTGGCAGACTGGTGCATTTGAGATACAAGAATGCGTAAAGCATCATTGAATCCATAAAGATTTGGACATGCATTCAGAGGTATTAACAATGCAATATAAAGAGCTATAGTTACTCAGAATTGCCACTTCAGGTTTTGACTTTCTGTTCTACTATGTACATTATCCTGGCAAATGGAACATATAAATAGTACCAGAAACAGTAAGCTTTTGTCCTGGGTTGAGCAGCAGCAGTCAGTTTTTCTCCTTCTTAGTAGCTGGTGCAGGGCTGTGGTTTTGACTTTCGGCCTGGGAATAATACTGATAAAGCCGATGTTTTCAGTTGCTGGTCAGAATGTTTACCCTGACCAAGGACTTTGTGAGTCTCATGCTCTGCCAGGGAGGAGGAGAAGCCGGGAGGAAGCAGGGACAGGACACCTGACCCAAACTAGCCAAAGAGGCATTCCATACCACAGCACATCATGCCCAGGGATGTAACTGGGAGTTACCCGGAAGGGCACATCCTCTTCTCTGTCGGGCTCATTTCCGGTGGGCGGTATCGTATTCTCTTTCCTTGTTATTTCTCTTATCATTATTATTATTGGTGGTAGCAGTAGTGGTTTGTGTTATACCTTAGTTACTGGACTGTTTTTATCTCAACCAGTGGGAGTTACATTCTTTCGATTCTCCTCCCCATCCCTGGGGGGGGGGGAGTAGAAACTGCGTGGCTGACTTGCTGAATGGCTTAAACCACGACAGTTCTTTTTGGTGCCCAACGTGGGGCACAAAGGGTTGAGATAACAACAGATCTGACCGGAGTGTGTCTAATCGTATTTGTGATAAGCATTCAGTGTTTTGGATTAATAGTCACTCGTCACAATGCTGATTTATTGGCTCTCAAAGTTGTTGGTTTTGATCTCACAGTTTCAATATGCCGTAGCTTACTTAGAGCCGGTATTTGCTGTGTTAGTGTTTTTTAAGTGTGGGGCTTGGGCTAAGGTTATTGTCTCATTGTATTTTATGGTAATGACTTGTAATACAATAGAAAAATTGATCATGAAACTGATCTGGCTTATGTTCCCAGTGTGGTCACCACCTTTATACTTTGCGAAGTATATAATACAAGTGCTTAGCAATTACACATCTTTTTTCTCCTTCCTGGGTGGTCAACCTATGAAGGAGACATTCTCTTACCCTCCCAGTGCCCCTCCCAGACTGTTTACAGCATCGTTTGAGAGTTTTGAACTTTTTGAATGGCCTTTTAATATTGTTGAGACCTGTTTGCTGATTGTGATGGGGATCACCATGTTGGCACGCATACAGAGTGTGTTTTGTCCACAACCATTACATCTGATCTCAAGAGTTAAGCAAAGTCAGGTTTGGGTCTTGTCTGGGGTTAGACAATGATATAGGGGGACTGAGAGATTTTCCTCGAGGCTGGACAGCCATGAGTGGCAGGGTGTGTGGGACGGTATGGGCAAGTATCTAGGTCAGTGGGCCCCTCCAGTGCTTTGGAATTTCACCACCGAACAAGGGCAAAATCCAGAAGAATTAATAAAACACTTAAATGAGGTGTGTTGTCATCCTGGTCATACCAGAGAGGGACAAATCATGTCAACGTGCTGGGGCTTGGCCTATGCTTACAGGGCCTTGTTCAACACTATCCAGCACCTTCAAAAGGAAAAAGTGTCCCTGGATCTGAGGGCGAAGCAACAGACAGCGCAGCTACTCCAGCTCCGAGCACAGCAGCTACACCAGCATCAGCAACAAGTACAGCCGCTACTCAAACTTCGACTGCAACAGACAGCAAAACTACCCCAGCTCCAAGCACAGCAGCTACACCACCCCTAGCGACAAGTACTGTTGCTACTCAAACCACAGTGGCAATCACTGCAGCTAAACCAGAGGACCAATTCGTACCAATATCGATTGCCCTGTATGCAAGAGAAAAAGCAAAAAAGAGGCAAGAAGGGTGAAGCAAGATGAAGAAACAATGTATTCACCACCCAGGCCACCATCTGATCAGGAGTCATCATCACATGATGAAGAAGAAGGAAAAGAAGAGGTGACTTCTCGACCTCGGACCTCAACCGAGCTACGGAATATGTGAAAAGATTTTACCCGTCAACCAGGGGAGCACATCATCACCTGGTTGCTCCGATGCTGGGACAATGGGGCCGACGGTCACGAACTAGGAGGTACGGAAGCCAAGCAGCTGGGATCACTTGCTAAAGAAAGGGGAATTGACAAAGCAATTGCAAGAGAGAAAAAGTCCCTCAGTCTTTGGAGGCAGCTCTTGGCAGCTGTGAAAGAAAGGTTTCCATACAAGGACGATGTTACGAGTCGTTCGGCCAAGTGGACTACTTTAGACAAAGGCATCCAGTCTCTGAGGGAATCAGCCATCGTAGAGATGATCTATCACATCAAACCAAATAACGGAGATATACCCATAGACCCAGATGAAGTCGAATGTACACGACTCATGTGGTGAAAACTTACACGGAATGCACCCTCATCATATGCCCACTCATTGGCAACAGTAACCTGGAATGACGTAGTACCACTAACAGTGGATGAAATGATTCATAAACTCCAAGAGTTCGAA
Source organism: Psittacula echo (assembly GCF_963264785.1). Taxonomy (NCBI): domain Eukaryota; kingdom Metazoa; phylum Chordata; class Aves; order Psittaciformes; family Psittacidae; genus Psittacula; species Psittacula echo. The sequence continues at coordinate 33,588,054 of NC_137739.1, forward strand.
GACAATTTCACCCCTTCCATCATCTCAGCTGTGGAAAAACTGTCCCAGGATCTCAAACAATTGAGGGACGATCTATCTGATTTATCCAGCTCCTCACGTGTACCAACACACGTCTCAGCTGTTAACAAAAGACGTCCTATTGTTCGAGACAGAAGATATAGAAGGCAAACACCACGGGCCACCCTATGGTTTTACCTGCGGGATCATGGAGAAGACATGACGAAGTGGGATGGAAAACCTACTTCAGCTTTGGAGGAACGGGTGCGTGAATTGAAAATAGGAACAAGGGTCAAGACTAATCATCCCATGAGAGCTGCGGCTTCAGTCTCTGGTGAGCAGGTCCCCAGATGGAGCGGAAGAGCTGATTTTACTCCAGCTCCTGTGATAACGAAGAATAATCCCTTTCAACACAACTTAGGTGTCCAACGTTGTGATGACTGTTAGAGGGGCCCTGCCTCCAGCCAGGTGGAGGTAGAGGACAATCGGATTTACTGGACTGTGTGGGTCAGATGGCCTGGCACATCAGTCCCACAGAAGTATAAAGCTCTAGCAGATACCGGTGCACAGTGTACCCTGATGCCATCAAGCTGTCAAGGGGTGGAACCATCTATATTTCTGGAGTGACAGGAGGATCCCAAGAGTTGACTGTACTGGAGGCTGAGATCAGCCTGACTGGGAGGAAATGGCAAAAGCACCCCATTGTGACTGGTCCAGAGGCTCCATGCATCCTCGGCACAGATTACCTCAGGAGAGGGTACTTCAAAGACCCAAAAGGGTACCGATGGGCTTTTGGCATTGCTGCTTTGGAGACTGAGGAAATTTAGCAGCTGTCCACCTTGCCTGGTCTCTCAGAGGATCCTTCTGTTGTGGGGTTGCTGAAGGTCGAAGAACAACAAGTGCCAATCGCAACCACAACAGTGCACCGGTGGCAGTATCGCACCAACCGAGACTCCCTGATTCCCATCCATAAGCTGATCCGTAGTCTGGAGAGTCAGGGAGTGATCAGCAGGACCCGCTCACCCTTTAATAGCCCCATATGGCCAGTGCGAAAGTCTAACGGAGAGTGGAGACTAACAGTAGACTATCGTGGCCTGAATGAAGTCACATCACCATTGAGTGCTGCCGTACTGGGCATGCTAGAACTTCAGTATGAACTGGAGTCAAAAGCAGCCAAGTGGTATGCCACGATTGATACTGCAAATGCATTCTTCTCAATTCCTTTGGCAGCAGAATGCAGGCCACAGTTTGCTTTTACTTGGAGGGGCGTCCAGTACACTTGGAACTGACTGCCCCAGGGGTGGAAACACAGCCCTACCATCTGCCATGGACTGATCCAGAATGCACTGGAACAGGGGCAAGCTCCAGAACACCTGCAATACATTGATGACATTATTGTCTGGGGTGATACAGCGGAAGAAGTCTTTGAAAAAGGGAGGGAAATAATCCAACTCCTGCTGAAAGCTGGTTTTGCCATAAAACCGAGTAAGGTCAAGGGACCTGCACAGGAGATTCAATTTTTGGGAATAAAATAGCAAGATGGATGTCGCCAGATCCCCACAGATGTGATCAACAAAATAACAGCAATGTCTCCACCAACTAATAAGAAAGAAACACAAGCTTTCTTGGGTGCTGTGGGGTTCTGGAGAATGCACATCCCAAATTACAGTTTGATGGTAAGCCCTCTCTACCATGTGACCTGGAAGAAGAATGATTTTAGATGGGGCCCTGAGCAACAACAAGCCTTTGAGCAAATTAAACGTGAGATAGTTCATGCAGTAGCCCTTGGACCAGTCCAAACTGGGCCAGATGTAAAAAATGTACTGTACACAGCAGCTGGGGAGAATGGTCCTACCTGGAGCCTCTGGCAGAAAGCTCCAGGGAAGACTCGAGGTCGACCCCTCGGCTTTTGGAGTCGGAGATACAAAGGATCTGAGGCCAGCTATACCCCAACTGAGAAAGAGATACTGGCAGCCTATGAAGGGGTTCGAGCTACTTCGGAGGTGATTGGCACTGAAGCACAGCTCCTCCTGGCACCCCGGTTGCCCATGCTGGGCTGGATGTTCAAACGCAGGGTCTCCTCTACACATCATGCAACCGATGCGACATGGAGTAAATGGGCTGTACTAATTACACAACGAGCTCGAACAGGAAATCCCAGTTGTCCAGGCATTCTAGAAGTCATCATGGACTGGCCAGAGGGCAAAGATTTCGGAATGAAAAGAGGAGGTGATGCGTGCTGAAGAGGCCCAACCATATAATAAACTGTCAGAAAGTGAAAGGCAGTATGCCTTGTTTACTGATGGGTCCTGCCGTATTGTGGGAAAGCATCGGAGATGGAAAGCAGCCATATGGAGTCCTCAACGACAAGTTACAGAAACTGCTGAAGGAGAGGGTGAATCGAGTCAGTTTGCTGAGGTGAAAGCCATCCAGCTGGCCCTGGACATTGCTGAACGAGAAAAGTGGCCAGTACTTTATCTCTATACTGACTCATGGATGGTGGCAAATGCCCTGTGGCGGTGGTTGCAGCAATGGAAGCAGAGCAACCGGCAACGCAGAGGTAAACCCATCTGGGATGCTGCATTGTGGCAAGATATCGCTGCCCGGGTGCAGAACCTGGTGGTGAAGGTACGCCATGTAGACGCCCATGTACCCAAGAGTCGGGCCACTGAGGAACACCAGAACAACCAACAAGTGGATAAAGCTGCTAAGATTGAAGTGGCTCAGATGGACTTAGATTGGCAACATAAAGGTGAATTATTTTTGGCCCGGTGGGCCCATGACACTTCAGGTCATCAGGGCAGAGATGCAACATATAGATGGGCCCAGGATCGAGGGGTGGACTTAACAATGGACACTATTGCCTGGGTTATTCATGAGTGTGAAACATGTGCTGCAATTAAACAAGCCAAACGGTTAAAGCCTCTTTGGTATGGAGGACGATGGCTGAAGTATCAATATGGGGAGGCCTGGCAGATCGATTATATCACACTCCCACCAACCCGCCAAGGCAAGTGCCATGTGCTTACCATGGTGGAAGCAACCACCGGATGGCTGGAAACATACACTGTGCCCCACGCCACTGCCCGGAACACTATCCTGGGCCTTGAGAAACAGATTTTGTGGCGACACGGCACCCCAGAAAGAATTGAATCAGATAATGGGACTCATTTCCGGAATAACCTTATAGACACTTGGGCCAAAGAGCATGGCATTGAGTGGGTATATCACATCCCCTACCATGCACCAGCCTCTGGGAAAATCGAATGGTACAATGGGCTGTTAAAAACTACACTGAGAGAAATGGGTGGGGGAACTTTCAAGCATTGGGATACACACTTACCAAAGGCCACCTGGTTGGTCAACACCAGAGCATCTGCCCACAGGGCTGGCCCAGCCCAGTCAGAACTTTTACATATTGTAGAGGGGGACAAAGTTCCTGTGGTGCACATGAAGAATTTGCTGGGGAAGACAGTCTGGGTTATTCCTGCTTCAAGTAAAGGCAGACCCACTCGTGGGATTGCTTTTTCTCAGGGACCCAGATATACTTGGTGGGTAATGTGGGAAGTTGGGGAAGTCCGATGTATACCTCAGGGGGATTTGATTTAGGGGAAAACAGCCAATGAACTCAATTGTATGCTGTTGCCTGCTATAGCCCATCAACTAGAAGTCTGCAGGGCACCAGCGACTGGCCCTGACTTCCCTCTGACCATCATCCCAACAGAGAATGAACTTTGATAGAAACGGACGAGTTCTACAGTAAAGGAATGATCAGCATCAGCAGGCAACAATCCAACACTGCACACAGCCTCTCCTGCCCTGAAAAACTGTTACAAGAGATGGAGCCCAACATCATGGACCGAATGGACTCAGCAGCTTCATAGGGATTGGTCCATGCACTAAGATAAGAGTGCACTGAGATGAGAGTGAGGGTATATGGAAAATGTGGGATCTGAGCATGACGTGAATGGTATGGAATAAGGGGTGGATACTGTCCTGGGTTGAGTAGCAGCAGTCAGTTTTTCTCCTTCTTAGTAGCTGGTGCAGGGCTGTGGTTTTGACTTTCGGCCTGGGAATAATACTGATAAAGCCGATGTTTTCAGTTGCTGGTCAGAATGTTTACCCTGACCAAGGACTTTGTGAGTCTCATGCTCTGCCAGGGAGGAGGAGAAGCCGGGAGGAAGCAGGGACAGGACACCTGACCCAAACTAGCCAAAGAGGTATTCCATACCACAGCACATCATGCCCGGGGATGTAACTGGGAGTTACCTGGAAGGGCACGTCCTCTTCTCTGTCGGGCTCATTTCCAGTGGGCGGTATCGTATTCTCTTCCCTTGTTATTTCTCTTATCATTATTCTTATTGGCGGTAGCAGTAGTGGTTTGTGTTATACCTTAGTTACCGGACTGTTTTTATCTCAACCCGTGGGAGTTACATTCTTTCAATTCTCCTCCCCATCCCTGGGGTGGGGAGTAGAAACTGCGTGGCTGACTTGCTGAATGGCTTAAACCACAACAAAAAAGAAAACAAATAGTCCAGATTATCTCAAATACAGTTGATCTCCTTCTCCACAAACACAGAGATTAAAGGTGTCTACCCTACTTCAGTTCTAAATATGAAGTTCAAAGTACCTGATTTCAACTAGTATTTAGTGCTATATATCACTCAGTCGTTTGCAACTATGCATATTTCAGCAGATGAAAGCACCATGTCTCAAGTTAGACACCCCCCTTCCCCCACCCTCAAAAAAGAAGAGAGATGAATGAATAATGACTCCTTAAAGGCATAGCTTGATAGAGATGTGATGAAAACACTATGGTAAAAGACAACAGTTCTGTTCCATAACCAAGAAAACATCCTTTTATCTTTGCAGTCTTCACTACATCCACCTAAAACCTTGAACCAAACCTAGAATACAAGGCAGGAAGTGTAAATATTAAAATACATAATAAATTCTATGGGATATGTCTATGTACCTCAGATATCAAATATTTATAACTGGTTGATCTGCGGGAAGAAAAATAAAGTCATCATATGCTACTAATCAGAAACAAAGTGATGGGCTACTCCTGTGTGAGCAGAGCTGCACCCTGAAAATTAAGCGACTGCTTGTCATATGGAAATTAGAAAGAAAAAAAGCAATTTAGTACTAAAAAACAGGTTTCAGCAGTTGGAAGGCCATCAGCCCACCAAATGGCTTTTCAATAGGTATCTGTCTAATCCTGGAAGGCTTTATTGAGCTTCTCTTTTACTTGGAATTCCTTGAAATATAGTCTGTGCCTATTTTTCTAACAGCTCACAGAAGGACTTGTAAAGCAGCAATGACGGAGAAGCAGCAGTCTCATTTCTACTCTTCTTCTCTTCCTGAAAATACATCCACAATATCATTTGAAAAACAAAGACTTGAAACAGCAGAGATTAAAGGTTGTGACCCTGAGCTGCAATATATACTGCCTGAACACATTGTGGAAAAAAACTCCACTCTGAAGAAATTTCACTGGCAAGTCAAAGAAAGCAAAGGAAAGCAAGGAAACCAAAACTGAGAGAAGGAACTAGACCAAGCTGAACATTAGATGACTGGCACTTCTTGGAATAGGTTCTAGGTTTTCTGAGTCCTTGTCTGCTGCTGTTGTTGACATCTGGCAAACACTGGGAGGGGATGTGCTTGGGAATTTTAGTTCTCACTTTAAGTGTATAAAGGGCCACAATATTAAATCTAGCTGTAATCTCAGCCCTGATAATGTAACAGATCGTAGAGTCATAGAATCATAGAATAGTTAGGGTTGGAAAGGACCTTAAGATCATCTAGTTCCAACCCCCCTGCCATGGGCAGGGACACCTCACACTAAACCATGCCACCCAAGGCTTCATCCAACCTGGCCTTGAACACTGCCAGGAATGGAGCATTCACAACCTCCCTGGGCAACCCATTCCAGTGCCTCACCACCCTCTCAGTAAAGAATTTCTTCCTTATATCCAATCTAAACTTCCCCTAAGTTTTATCCCGTTACCCCTTGTCCTATCACTACAGTCCCTGATGAAGAGTCCCTCCCCAGCATCTCTATAGCCCCCCTTCAGCTACTGGAAGGCTGCTATGAGGTCTCCATGCAGCCTTCTCTTCTCCAGGCTGATAACTTTATCATGGTGATACTAACTTTATCATTTATGATAACTTTATCATGGTGATACTAATAAGATTTATCATACCTATTAATGTAGATTAACTGTTAAAATTTATCTTTTAACAAAGTTATAAAAATATTACGAGAGCAGCTGTCATGCATTAATGTTTTAATGGCAACCACTGAAACAATAACATTTGTATATGTTCATTCTGGAAATTCATGAACCATATATGACTGGGGGGAAGGGGGGAGATCAAAACCTGCCTACAGTGCAAGAAGTGTAGAAGTTAGAGTTACACACAAAAATTCAAATGAGCCAACAAATACAGAGAGTGCCAAAAAATAGTTTAGTTGAACATGTGTGCTTCCTGTTTATGCAAGCTTTTTAGAGAATGTTTTTCATAAAAGAGATGTAGCACTGTTCAGTGCTCAGTCACTGTGTTTCTGGAGATCTGTCTTGGCTGCACTATGATCAAGAGTTTAAACTGCTACTGAAGGAGGAAACAATTCTCTCCTGAGGCAGTTACGATTTACATCTCCTATTAGGGTGGAGAAGTTTGTTTTATCCTACTTTTTCCCTCCTTTTTTTGCCATTACTGGGCGCACATGGCATCCATCAGTTTCTTGCTACACATTTTTCACGCAAATACAAGTAGATAGAAGCATGATGGTGCAGCTGCAGGACAAATGCATGAAACCATCAATTCTTAAAGGCCAAACAATGCAAAAAAAAAAAAAAAAGTTAGAAAGAAGCTCTAACAAGTCATTAATGAAAACATCCGTATAATCCATGGTCACCAGATTAATATTTGATCAGAAATGATAGCACATAGAGTTGGTGATTGATATTATTATGGGCTAAGAAACAAGAAACAGGATTTCATTATGTACTACTGGATGCTCAGTGGGTTTCAAGTTGCTTTAGTTCACTGAAGTAATTTCATTTTACTATAATATAAATAGATAGTTAGCATTTCTCAGGAAGGAATCTCTTTTTAATTTTATCTACTGCTTTTAGCACCCACAAATATTTTTTATTTCTGCTTGAACAATTTAAAAGCATTCAGTATGAACTGATGCTCTTACTCATCATATATTTTTCAAAGCATATACTAAATAATCCTAATGAAACCTTGTCACTGCTCACCTCCCTCAGTTCCCTGTTGAAGTCGATGAGTTTTGTTACTGAATTCAGTTAAGGATTTCATTCTTTCTCATTAGAGGTATTCAGAAACCACAGTCTTTTGTTTGGCAAGATCTAGTTTCCATTTTATACAAACCATCATAGCTCAGAGAATAGGCAAGGTCAACTCCCTCATGAATTCCAAGATCAATTTGTATATCTCAGTCAACTACAGAATCATGCTCACTCTCAGATATTCTTTAAAGCATTTCTTCTTTAGATTTTAAGCATTAAACTAAGACAGTGGGACAAATTCTGTTTCCAGTAATCTTAATATAAATTTAAAGGACCTGTACTTGTACTAACGAAAAATAAGATATATGGTTTATTTCTTCTGTTTGTGACAGAGATACTAACACAGTTTGAAAAGCTGCAAAATGAAATTTACTCAGCTTATCTAATTGATTAACCTAATTCTTCAAATAACTTGTACCTAGAACACAAGTAAAAATGCTTTTTTTTGGAAAACACAGTTCAAGTAGTTAGTCATTACAAGTATATCATCAACATCTCAATACACAGCCTGTATCCCAGTGCTTTATATAGGAAGTCATCCAATACTTGGCCCTGCACATGAAGGAAAGTAATTGTGTAATTGTCAAATTTTCCTTGTCTTGAATTTGAGAACCTTAACCATAAAGATGGCTTGTCACAGCCTGTTAAGTCACCAAGACAAACTAGCTGTTTTATACATAGGGTAAATCAGTTAGTGATTTCATAGCCATTTCACTTCCAGAAGTGTCATATATGTTAGTGGGTGAGGCCACCCACATGGTCCAGTGTTGTGGTCTGGTTGCTCTGTTGGAAAAAGCAGTGTAAAGTCATTTTTTTGGCTTCTGCCAGTGCATCCAGATGATTTCAATTTGTTAGGATTCCACTAGAGTGGTCAGCATTACTTTGATGAAGCTGTGCCAACAGACAACTCTTTCTGCAGGCTTAAGAATCTCAGTACACTTTGGGAGAAGGCAGAGGGACAGACCTATCTGCTTTACGGTCTATTACCCACATGGCTTCTTGAATTTGCATCCATTAAGTAGCTCACATATATATGAGTGTTTATTATGTGGCGTACACACAATAAACACTTGACTGATCTTGAGTTTCTACTGATGGAGTAAGGAGAAATTATGACAATATCCGTACTTTAGGGAACCATATATTGAGTTCATTTTTAAGTACAGTTCAGGCTCCTGAAACAAAGAGTAAGACATCAGACTGAACTTGTCCATTATTAGTCAAATCAGTAAATGCCAAAAAAAATAATTTTGACACTACAATTTTTATGCTCGTTTCTAAATAACTGAAATTTTATATGTAAGAGAGCAATACCACAGAGGTCATTCTCTTTTTCAGCTTATGTTTGGCAACTCAGCCTACAAGGATGAAAGCCATTTGGATCATATAAGATTATCTGTTGATCACAATAAAGTTAAATTATTCAAAAGGTGCTCCTTGAATTTTCTGATGAAGCTTTACTATGCAGTAAAAGAGAGGAAATAGTTTTGGCACTGCTTATGTTCCTTGCGTTCAACAAGTTAACCATCAGCACGAGTTCAACCTCACACTGGCAAGAATCTCATATTCTCAGAATTTCCATCTACTAGTTTCTACTTCATTAAAGAGATGGTGTGTGGAGAACAAATGGGTTCTCTTTCTAGACATTCAGACTGTTGTATAGGTTGTTAAATCATCAGAGGAAATTAAGTGTTTTAAAAGTCTTTGGGACTAAGACTGCAGTGCATAATATATAAGAAACATTTCTTAGCTAAGGAGTGTATGTACTTGGAAAAGCAAATAACATTGCTGATGTCACTGATTAACTCATTACGTGCAACAGAATTTCCAGTTTTGAAACCAGGCCCCAAGTCGCAGTTTACTACTTGGAATTCACAGGAAATGTTTTTCCTTTTACTTCCTCACTTTGGCGCTCTACGTTCACTGAACTGTAATGATGACTTAGAGAAAATGAAATGTTTCTATAACAAAGTGTAATATACAAGTTGAGTTCCTGGACAGAGACAAATACAACTTCATGACACGATTTCCAGCATTCAGGGAACAAACCCATCAACTAACAGCAACCCAGCTGGTAGGCACACACATGCTTTCTTGATTTTTACTGAATTTATGGGCTTCCTGAGCCAATTAAGAATTTTATGTGTACAGGACTGCTAAAGGTTTGGCACATTTTACAGACCTTAACACTGAATTGATATTCTACCCAAGTTAATAAAAGTCTGTTGCATAATGTAAGTGGATTTTCCTATCCAGTTACAACTTGGCCTGTTTAACAATAGGAAGCCAGGATCATCTCAATGTCTTTGCATGTTTCTTTTGGAAGATACAGACAACAAGTAAATGAGATCGCCATGAATTGACTGCTGTATGCTGCAGTAGAAAGGACCAAACAGGTAGTACTTCAGCTCAATATGGGGCTGAAGTCCAAACACAGCACTAACAGACAAAACTATTATAGTAGTTCAGTTTTGTGACCAGTTAGCTTCTGTGGTATCTTCCCAAAATTAAATGGGGAAATAATTGGTTTCACAATCTGAAATTCTGCTACTTGTAGGAGATATGCAAAGACCAAAACACAACCCCACATCTTAAGCAAACCATAGGCTACAAAGTAAAAAACATTCTCCTTCTGGCACTGTAAAAGTCCGTATAAAAAACCCTAAAAACCATGCTCCTACCCAATAACTTAAAGACATAAAACCAGTATTAGTATTCACATATATGAAGAAACTAATAGATCTGCAGATCAAGTCACCGAAACAAACAGTAAGTTCTTCTCAGAGCTGAAGCTGTAACTCTAAGTGCTTAGTAACTACAGTACACTGTTAAATTCTCTACAGCCTCAAAAGACTCATGAGAGGTCCTGAGTACCTCTGTGTTCAAAGAAGGTAAAGGTCTTCACCCCTTCTGAAGTCATTCAGCATTTACCTATGCTTACAGTGTTAGAACTGTTCAGTAAAAAAACATAAATTATAATCTGTTTATTTCAAACAAATGGACAAAGTCAGCCTATGTTTCATTAGCAAGGAATGATTTCCTGAGAAGTATTCTCATCTCAAACTAAAGAGCTGCCAGCTGTACAGAAAACCTTGCTTAAAGAAATACCATTTTGGGAAAACTTAAAATATCCCTATATCCTTTCCACCTCCTTATGTGTATTTAAATGAGAAGCAACATACCAAATCTGAACTCTCAAAAAGTCTGAACAATGTAATTTCTATATTTAGCATACTAGTAGTCTGATGCCAAGATTTAGTCTTTGGAATATTTGCTGCATATGTACCACATACATGTTGCTACATATATGTAACAAATATGTAACATCTGACATTTTTTGTGTTCCAGTCTTGAAACACGGAAAGTAAATGAGGCATTTTTGCACAATGTCTAATAGTAGTACATTTAGGCTTAGTTCAGGAAGTGATCTAGTTGCTAACACAGGCTATTCCGCCATCTCATGAACACACGACTTTTTTGAAAGCACTGAACCCCAGATTTTAGTTTAGCCAAGCCTGTCTGATCTCTTTTGTGGCAGCAAGCCCTTAGAACAGTGGACCTCACTACTTTTTGCTCACAGGGGACAAATGTTTCTCTTCTTAAAAGTCCATCCAACAGTTTCAGTATTTGTACCAACAGAATTAAGTTAGTTTTAGTTGCCATTAAGTGTCATTCTACTCAAAGAGAAAAGGAACAAAGCTATTTTAAAGTATCTAGTCTTCACGTAACAGTGCCTGGACTTTAAAAAGATCATGAAAGTGCTATGCCAGTGTCTTTAATATGATATCCTGCAAAATACCTTTTTCTAAGCTTTTTATTTTTCTCTTCCATAGGGTGGGGAAGGTACAGATGCTGTCTCCAGGGGGTGAAGTAAGGACAGATAAGGCAGAAGGATCTGAATCTCAAAAAGCTGTGTTCAGATGGTAAACACAAGAGATTTCAAAACCAACACAGACAGTGCATCCATCACTAGGATTCAAAAAGAGAACTGATAAGGAGGATTAATTTCTGATTTGATAATTTCAATAAGAAATTAGTGAAAGCATAAAGGAGACAAACTAAATCCAAATAGAATTTACAAAGAAGATCATAAAGTGTTTAAAATTGCACCTTTGTCTAAAAGTTATAGCACTGACTACTGCATAACAGAATGTGCACATTAAGCTTGTTTTCCAGTTTTGGGGGTTTTGGTGTTCAGCTTTTTTTGTGGGTTTGGATTTTTTTTTTTTTTTTTGGTGGGCATTTTTGTTGTTTGGGTTTGTTTTGGTTTTTTGTGGGGTTTTTTTGGTTGGTGGTTTTGGCGGTTTTTTGGTTGGTTTTTTTTGTAAGCCAATCATAAGCTTTATTACCAATACTGTATATTTGGAGCTGATTGAAAAAAATCTGTGTGATTTCTTGCCGGATACAAATCATATGCCTTGCATGAGGATTAGCTGGATAACTCAGAAGTCCCCTAGGGAAAATATGTTGTACAGACTACTCCTTGTAAGTGGGGATTAATATCAAATCCCACAGGAAGTCATGTACTGCAGTGTTTGTTTTCATTTCATTTTATATTTACTGGCAGTTTATACTGTTCTTTCAGCTTGTGTTTAACAGACATTGCAGCATGACAGATTTTTCAGCACATGTAACATCATGTCTCACATCTTGGCCATCTGATAATATTTACTAGGTATAATTATTGTCCGGTGGGTCTTCCAAAATTGAAGATGGCATGAACTCAATTTTTCCACATGGAATGTGTTCCTTATAGACTTTTTATACTTAAAACATTTTCAAACTTAATATAGTATTGATGTGGCAACTGCTGCCACTGCTCACGATTAATCTCAGTGCTGATGTTCTCACCCTCACAGTCTTCACTCATGTTTTTCTTGTATTTCTTGATTCTTTCCCTGTAAGATTCCCTATCTCTTTAGCTTAAAGCTTAGTTTATGCTAGTTCTGGCCAGCTCTCATTACCCTTCCCCATATCTTCAGAACTCAGTTTTTCTTACCCGTCCCATCACTAGCCTGTCCTCTGAAATCAGAAAACAAGTTATCATTAATATAGCTGTGAAAAGGAAAGCATATCATACAAAACACTGTCCAGTACATCCCAGCACCGACAGTACAAAATCATGCTCTTAGCATTCAAACTGGAGGAATTCGTTGAGCTATCTTAATCCAGTATTCGATTATCAGCTAATTTTAGATACTTCTGTCATTAGCATAAAACTAAACAATCCAATGGCAGGCAATTTCTACTAACAGTTTCCTCATAACTCTTCATTGAAACCTGACTGGGTGTGGTCTGCCCCAGCCGGATATAATATTCCACCCTGCTTTGAGTGGAAAGAGGGTGCAAAGTGGCTGACCTCAGGATGTCCCTTCCACTGAAGTTTTTCTATGAGTCTATTCATTAACTACAACCTGCCTAATACCCTGTATTATATCTCTATTCATAAATTTGTGATTATAGTCATAGCAAGATCCTTTTATTGTCTTGGGTAAGACATAAGAACAGATGCATAAGCCAGACTGCTTATTACTGAGGTTAAATGAAAAGTCAAACATTACCCTTCACAGTAATCACAGTATGTTAGAGATTGGAAGGGACCTCAAAAGATCATCTAGTCCAATCCCCCTGCCAGAGCAGGAACACCTAGATAAGGTTACATAGGAATGTGTCCAGGCGGGTTTGGAATGTCTCCAGAGAAGGAGACTCCACAACCTCCCTGGGCAGCCTGTTCCAATGTTCTGTCACCCTCACTGAGAAGAAGTTTCTTCTCAAGTTTAAGTGGAACCTCTTGTGTTCCAGTTTATACCCATTATCCCTTGTCCTATCATTGTTTGCCACTGAGAAGAGCCTGGCTCCATCCTCGTGACACTCCCCCTTTATATATTTATATACACTAATAAGGTCCCCCCGCAGTCTCCTCTTCTCCAAACTATAGAGACCCAGCTCCCTCAGCTTTTCCTCATAAGGGAGATGCTCCACTCCAGATGCGGTCTCACCAGGGCAGAGTAGAGGGGAAGGAGGACCTCTCTCGACCTACTGACCACCCCCCTTCTAATACACCCCAGGATGCTGTTGGCCTTCTTGGCCACAAGGGCACAGTGTTGGCTCATGGTCATCCTGCCGTCCACTAGGACCCCCAGGTCCCTCTCCCCTACACTACTCTCTAACAGGTCGTTCCCCAACCTATACTGGAACCAGGGGTTGTTCCTGCCCAGATGCAGGTCACTGGAGCAGTTTGCCTTAGTCGACGAGGAATGGGTTAGGGACCAGTTGAGCAATCTGGACATCCATAAATCCATGGGTCCAGATGGGATGCACCCGCGGGTGCTGAGGGAACTGGCAGAAGTCATTGCTGGACCACTCTCCATCATCTTTACCAAGTCTTGGGAAACGGGAGAGGTGCCTGAGGACTGGAGGAAAGCAAATGTCACTCCAGTCTTCAAAAAGGACAAGAAGGAGGACCCGGGTAACTATAGACCAGTCAGCCTCACCTCCATCCCTGGGAAAGTGATGGAGCACCTCATCCTTGATGCCATCTTAAGGCATGTCAAGGATAAGAGGGTTATGAGGGGCAGTCAACATGGCTTTACCAAGGGGAAGTCATGCTTGACCAACCTCATTGCCTTTTATGAGGAAATAACATGGTGGATGGATGATGGCAGAGCGGTGGCTGTGGTCTACCTTGACTTCAGCAAAGCATTTGACAGAGTCTCCCACAGCATCCTCATAGCTAAACTGAGGAAGTGTGGTCTGGATGATCAGGTAGTGAGGTGGACTGCAAACTGGCTGAAGGACAGAAGCCAGAGAGTTGTGGTCAATGGGGTGGAGTCTAGTTGGAGGCCTGTATCTAGTGGAGTGCCTCAAGGGTCAGTATTGGGACCAGTATTATTTAATATATTCATCAATGATTTAGATGAGGGAATTGAGTGTACTATCAGCAAGTTTGCTGATGACACTAAGCTGGGAGGAGTGGCTGACACGCCAGAAGGCTGTGCTGCCATCCAGCGGGACCTGGACAGGCTGGAGAGTTGGGCAGGGAGAAACTTGATGAAATATAGCTTCTCAAGAAAGGGAAGAGGATGAAGTGACTGTGCTACTGGTACTTTATATGTACAATATTTTGACATGGAAACCTTTCTAAAAAAGCGGCAGTAGGGAGTGTAGAAAATCTGTTCATCTACTACTGAGAACTACAGAGCTTGTGAATGGATAGTACCAGCTACTTTACCTACTAATAAATGCCAGTGTGGTAGACAAATATTCCATCATGTTACCTGAGGCTCAATGTTTATAAGTGCCCATTTGACTTACTTGTCTTATATTTATGAAATACACATATGCATCAATGTTATAATGTTGTATAGACCGCCTGTGTCTGCACACACATTTATCATTTGGATTCTTTTAAATTTACTTTAGTGATCTTTCCAAATTCTCTCTAAATTAACAAAATTTTCTTTCTCAGCAATCTGTCTTTGCCTCATTAGTGAAAGGCTATTGCTATGCTTTACAGGAATCTGTTACTGCACATTTTGTATATCTTGCACTTTCAGTCTCTCCAGGAAAAGATTACTGAGGGATGGCATAAACAAATACATTTGATTGATAAATGATGTTGTGCCAACATACAGAAAATGCCCTTGTACAAAACCAAAAGTGCAGCTGTGCATCCAGTACTACAACAACAGGCAAAAACCCTGTGCCTAGAAAAGTAAAATTTAGGTCATGGTAGTTCACCTCTGCTAACTTAATGTAAGTAGCATAGGCAAAGGAGAGCAAAGGCAGTGACAGACTCCAGTATATGCTAACAAGTCCTTAAAACTTTGCAAGCGCAAGCTAAATCATTGCATAAGTGCAAAACACGGTAGAAACCTTAAAAAAATTTCCTGCTCAGTAAGATCTCCTGTGAACTTAACCTGCAGTGTTCTTCATTCCATGACTGCTTGAAAACCTTTGTAATATTTTAGTCAATAATTTATCTTTTATTACAACATTTTTATTGCAAACAATAAGAAATCCATTATGATCACCAGAATTGGTCATCTTTGAGTCTTTCTCAGAGTTGGTCATGATGAGTCATTCTCTCATCAGTGTGGCAAGCACCCACACTGCTTCAAATTACGCTGATTAGCCATACTTAAGGGGATAAAGGAGGGAGGCAAGGAGTATGCAAAGGAAACACGGCACCTTTTTGAGCAGTGGTTTGCCTCTAAAATATTAAATGTTGCCTGTGACCCATCAATATTAACATTACAGCCACCTACAAGTAGAGACAGTTTTTATTTGCTCCTTGTGGGTTTGAAGTGAGGATTTGCTTTTTAATTGTTTTTTCACAGTTAGATTTTCCAGTAGCAATTTTAACTACTACCCTTAGACATCATAAAACAATTGGATAGAGTTGAGAAAATACACCCATTCATCTATAAATTGTCAGAATACCTTGGTTACCTATAAAGACAAGTAACAATATTCAGGCCTTGAAATTGGTTATGAAGTAATCAGCATTTAATTTGTTCTGTTCAGATTTTAATTATATACCATGTGCCTTCCTGAGAGGACACTACCGAGAAGTATAGCTGTCAGATGGAAATTAATTTCCTAGTAGATGACCACATACTTCATGAATTATACATGAAACTTTGTCTCACTGTGGCTGTTGCCAAAAGACTCTTTCATCACTCTTACGTTTAAACAAACCACAATAGTTTTTAAATAAGTCTGATCCACAGTAAGAAGATTATGATAAAGTGCTAAAAATGACTTTTAAAATTGTATTTGAGGCACATTTCATATTGATGTGCTTTGCTGCAATTTGGATCATGTTCCTCTGCTCTTAGTTGTTAGCAGAATGATGGGCAGACCATTGCATTTGCTTTCAAATACAACACTGATAGCTGGATTTACATTTCTTTTTAAGACTCAGCTTTTGCAAACAAGCCTTAGATTTCAGACATAATTCTGTTATTCAAATGGGAGAAGAGTTTGATAGCTATGCTAATCACTTTTATCTGAGAAAACATAACTAATAGCTTGGTTTACATTTGCCTGCATTTATGAGCATAATTTTAGCGCATAATTTTATTGCACTATAAAACATAATACTGCATTAGCCTGCTCTTAAAAAAAAAAAAAAAGTTACCTTAGAGTGATTTGCACTTAAACCTTCATGCTACATTTAAATAACACTATCATTTAAAAATTCTGACCTCTTTTTTAAAAAAAAAATTCTGTGTAACAATTAATCCTAAAAGGCTACTTTCTGTAGAAATAATATTCAGTGAATGTATTTAAGGTAGTCACATTGATCACAGGACTGTTTTGAGTCATTTATTCTCATGTATAAATTGGACTGAATTAAGATAATTTGTTCTTACATTGCATCAAAAGAACCTCTAAGTTCCTCATTGCTGTATGCAGTAACAAAGTCTGTGGAAGAAAAGAGGAATGATCCACACAATTACTTTTTTTTTATATATATATGTATGTTTTATATATATGTATGTTTTATTCAGTGTTTTCAGCATTGGAAACTTCAAAGAAAATAATGCCTTATATTTTAAGAGGGTCAGTTATTACTTTCAGTGGTACACAAACATATAGGAAACATGCCTAAAAAAGCAAAAGAGCTCCATTTTGTAGTATTCTACTGTTCTGGGTTCAGCAGCAGCAGTCATTTTTCTCAGTCTTAGTAGCTGGTGCAGTGCTCTGTTTTTGACTTTCAGCCTGGGAACAATGCTGATAACACCGATTTTTTCAGTTGTTGCTCACTAATGTTTACTCTGACCAAGGACTTTCTCAGTCTCATGCTCTGCCAGGGAGGAGGGGAAGCCAGAGGAAGCAGAGACAGGACACCTGACCCAAACTAACCAAAGAGGTATTCCATACCACAGCACGTCATGCCCAGTATATAAACTGAGGGCAGTTACCCGGAAGGGCTAGATCATTGCTCGTGTCGGGCTGCGTATCGGTCAGTGGGCAGTGAGCGGTTGTATTCTCTCCCCTTGTTATTTCCCTTAGCATTATTATTATTGGTGGCAGCAGTAGTGGTTTGTGTTATACCTTAGTTACTGGACTGTTCTTATCTCAACCCGTGGGAGCTACGTTCTTTCGATTCGCCTCCCCATCCCTCTGGGAGCCGGGGGGAAGAAGGGGAAGGAGTGAGAGAAAGACTGCATGGCTGACGGAGTTTAAACCACAACATTTACTTAATGTTTTCTCTTGGAATAGTCATAGCTAGTAATAATATAAGAACTATATTCTGGGACACAACTATGCCAATTGACACAGAACAACAATATTAATAATACTTTGCACATGCATAGCATGTTTCCTCTCAGAATTTGAAAATACATTTTCAAATTTAACCTTCCCATTCTCTGGGGCGGTGGGGGTGGTGTGAGAAAATAAAATAACATCAAGGTACAGAAATGCCAGACTCCCTGTGATACCAAGAAACTATCTATGACAGCACCTAGATTTTTACATACTTCTCATTTTCTAGCTAGTCATAGACCCTGTCTGAGAAAGGACTTAAAGAGTCAAAAATTGGTCTTGTAATTGCCTGCAGTATGCAATGCATTTTGTTCCTCACCAAGCCGCTTCTCCCTCAGAATAGGTTTTGTCCTGCAATACAGATTATTTCCACATTAATATACCTGTTCAAATAAACAGATACCCAGAAGGTTAACCTTAACTATATGAGTAAGCCCACATACTTTGTATCTCAAACAAAGGCATGGTAAGGGGATATTTTGTCTTCCCTGATATTACAGAAAAGTTGTTTTGAAATGGCTTGCTTGCTTACTGACTGCAAATTAATTTATAATACTAAGCTATATTTTTTTTTACTTGGTTTGATAAGGTTTTTTTATTTGCTCTTTTATTTTAGACAATGTTGGTGTTCATTGAATACTTCATATGATATATTGCATTGACTGTAATACTAATACGGCTCAATTGTAGAATTATTCCGTGACATTCACAGACAGATAGAGACATCAAGAAATCTGCACGCAGAAATGAGCATTAAACAGAACCTTTTTACATTGAACCAGAGCACAATGAATTCACAGTAACGAACAGGGAAGATTTAGACATATAGTTTAAGGCCCCCCCTCAAAGTGAATTAGAGAAGTTAAAACACTTAGAATTTCTAACACAGAAAATACAAGCTGTAAATTGAAAACAACACATGCAAATACAGCTTTTGATTCATTTCATTAAATAACACTGCCAAATCTCAATTTTAGGTATATCTTCACTGCTTCTGAAGATAGTGTGGCCTAGCTGTAGATGTCCAAAGCTTAACTGCTTAGATCCTGCTAATGGTCTATGCAGCCCATACTGCTAAAAAACATGGCACTTGCCAGTGATGTTTCTGCTTCAATCAATTGTACAGTTCAGCGAGACTAGGTATTTAACTAAAGTCATATCAATTAAGATGAAATCCACCAATCTTTTCCTTTCAAATGCCATTTCTCGATCACATCATTTCATAAAAATCCGTTTTGGGGGTTGGGTTTTTTTGGGTTGTTTTGTTTTGTTTTAAGAAGACAAACAAAGTTCATAGCTTCACAATTTTGAAAAAGAGCCTTGAAAACATGACCAAAAGCCAATTAACCAGCACAGAATGAAGAAAGGTAATAGAAATACTAATAATAATTCAAATAAAAAAGCATAATTTTAATCTTACACTATGACTTTTGGCATTCAAACCCAAATACCTGGAATACTAAATCTTACTTCAAATCTGTTATTGATAATAACATCAAAACTGTGAAAAGCAGGTGAAGAATAGCCCGAGTATCACAGCACAGGTCAAAAAGGTTAACAAAAAGGACAGCAGGAAATATCTATTTTCAGTGGTGAAAGAACTAAAAGGTTTTTCTCTCCCTAAAGTAGCATGAGATTCTCTAAAAACTTCAAGACAGTGCAAAATAATTTTTAAATTAGTACAGATGTGTGTGGAGTATAGACTTCCTTCTGGTCCTTTACTTTTCCCTATTACACCTGCAGGAAAGCAGGAAAAATGGAATAAAAATCTTATTCCTGTGAACCAACATTCTCACACCCTCTTTCTTCCCCAAACTGGCTAGAGAGCCCAGTTAAACTGTTGGTGGAACAACCACTCTGTCACGAAGAATTTCTTGAGTTGCATCATAACACAGCATACAGAATTTTTCTTTATCCGCAATATGTGAGGCAGGATTGTTACGGCTTCCATGTAAATTTGACTTGCGAGGATGCTGGAACTCAATTATTGCATATGCACAAATTTGTTCATATTCCTTCATATCTAATACTAGACATTTGGTAGGTAAGAATCAAACAGTAGTCTTTTCCTTCTGTGGTCAGTCTGTAGTGGCCAATGTGGTTAACGACCTCAAGCACAAAGGCACTATTTAATCTTCCACTAACAGGAAAGATACAATGAAAAAGCACGTCTAGAAGAAGGGCTCATTTACTGGTTGTCATGGTTTAAGGCCAGCCATTAACTAAGAACCACATAGCCGCTCTCTCACTCCTCTCCTTCTTTCCCCCCTGCTCCTGGAGGGATGGGGAGGAGAATCGAAAGAATGTAAATCCCACGGACTGAGATAAGAACAGTCCAGTAACTAAGGTATAACACAAACCACTGCTGCTACCACAAATAATAATAATGATAAGGGAAATAACAAGGGAAGAGAATATAAAACTAAAAGGGGAAAGGAAAAGACAACAAACACAAGTGATGCACAATACAATTGCTCACCACCTGCTGACTGATACCTAGCCCGACCAGAGCAGGGATCTGCCTTTCGAGTAACTCCCCCTAGCTTATATACTGGGCATGACATGTTGTGGTATGGAATACCCCTTTGGCTAGTTTGGGTCAGGTGTCCTGTCTCTGCTTCCTCCTATCTTCCTGTGCCCCTCCTCACTGGCAGAGCATGAGACTGAAAAGTCCTTGATCGGGGTAAGCATTACTTAGGAACAACTAAAACCATTGGTGTGTTATCAGCACTGTTCCCAGACTAAAGTCGAAAACACAGCACTGCACCAGCTACTAAGAAGGAGAAAAATAACTGTTACAGCCGAATGCAGGACACAGACACTTACAATAAGCATATCCTTCACATACATATATACCCACACCCCTCAAATTATATTTTTATATATTTACATATAAAAATACAGACACCCTTTTGAATTCCTGAAAATTCCTACCCAAACAGATTCTTTTACTTCAATAAAACCTTCAGTTTAAAGCCTATGTTTCCCCACCATATAAAAAGGAGCAACCGGATTTTTTAGATGGGAGGGTTTGCTGACACCAGTATACACCCGCTTTTGAGTTGTTGGACACCTTTTATTCACTTACCACCCCCAAAGAAGTAATGTTTGAAAATCAAGCATGTGAGTCATCACATGTCAGCAGAAAGTCACAAAATTCCAATTAAAGATTGATGTCCCAGTGTTAATTCAGGTCACTGTGTACACTGTGGTGCTGAGGGGATTACAACAGGAAAAAAGCCAAAAATTATGGCAAAAATACCATCCTTAAATTTTAGTTCTATAGCTACCGTTACCTTAAGCAAGTCCTGTATCAATTCCAAAGTCAACAAAATTGCATTTGCTCTGTTGTTGTGAATGACACTGCCTCCGTATATCATTAACAATTAGCTTTATTTCCTCCTTGGGCATTTTATTTGATTGAAGACTGATATCCTTTAAAAATAGAAATGATCATTCTTTTCAATGAACAATGCTTCTCAGAGATACTATCTTTTAGCACCACTGGATTTTAAATATCCATAATTATATGTCTAAATTGGTCATTGTTAATTAAGACATTTTCAATATTTATTACTAATGCTGGAATCCATATTTTGAGGATTAAGCCAGAAGCAACCTCACCAACCAATTTCCACAAATAATAAAATCAAATTACTTAATTATCACATAAATACCTTTAAACTGAGAACACTGGTGCCACCATTTAGCACTGAAACTATAGGAGCTTGGGATGGGGCAGACAAGTCTACTTTTTACATGGTGGAATCATTAGCTTAGAAAGACAGCCTGCTGTTGCAGCAGCTTGTTCAGCAAGTCTTTTAAAGGTCTCATTCAGAAGTTCCTGGAAAAATTTATTACAAATCAAAGACTCCATTTCTAGGTCTCAGTCTTAGCACTGTCCTCAGTGAGCATTATCTATCCATCTATCACTCTGAAATAACTTTAACATATGATCTTTGACCAAGACTTTACCAAAGTGAGGGTCACAAGCATAATCAATTAACTTAGTGCTGACTGATACTTGGAGAGGTCAAATGTCAGTGCCCCAAATAATTGTAGTTTCACACTCATATTCACCTGAGAAAATAAAACTATTCTGTGAAAATGAGGCATGGGGTTATAAAAGACTTGCAGCAAAATTACACAGGAAGTCTATCAGATTTGGGAGCAAAGCCTCAACTAAAGCAAAGTTTCCAGAAACACATTCATTTGAGGTTGCATTTGTCCATTTAATTCCCCCCCAAAGTTATCTCCTAGACTCAGTTTGGTGTATAAAATAATTTTTATCTCTTAAAATAATCAGACTCTTTAAGATAATAAAACCAGCATGTTTCCTGTCATCCTGATTTTTTCCTATACTCAATTTGATAACTATGATAAAACCTTTTAGAATCTCCAAACTTCAAAATGCAGATACTGCTACCTTCAACATAACAGGATGATATCATATGGACAGGATAATATCTAGCTAAGTAGCTGTTCACTTAGCAGTTAATAGTTCATTCATTTCTATAACAGCTAGGTTTATTTCCAGATGATTATAAAGCTTCCAGTCAGAGAAAAGCGAATAGCAGCTGACGTATAAGAATGTAAGAAAGTTAGAAAAAAGAGAAACTGGGAAAGCCATTTTTGCTGTGATGGGCCAGCTAATTATTTCCTAAATGGGAAAATGCTTTTGCCATAACCGGTTGGCCACTGTGCACATTCGGTATGAAAAATGCTTCCTAACATCTGTTCTGAATTTTCATCTTACTTCCATGTATGCTCCTTTGTCCTGTCATTTGTGTCAGCCTGCAAACAAGAACGTGAAATGACAGGTTCTAATCACCTAAATATTGAAAATTGTCCTTTTTCCTTTTTTTTTTTTTTTTTCTCCAAAGATTAGGTTTCAGTAGCATATTGTTTCCTCTCAGTTAAGTGTCTTCTAATTGCTGTCATATGACAAAGCTCAATAACAGAACTAAACAAAGGTTTCTAACTGAGAAAAAATGGTCTGCAAGACACAAAGAGTGAAATTCAGATTTCCCAAATGGAAATTGGGCTCAATGGAAACACAGATTACCCATCCCTTTCCACCAGACAAAACACTTTCTAGCATGAATGCTTATTTGCGGGTCTCTTGCATGTCTAAATTGCCCATTAATACTATTGCTATCACTCCTGGCACTAACACAAAGAGACTACATAGCCTGAAGAGAGGCTAAAGTTGCAGAGGATAAGCCTCATGACTTTCTGCAAGTCTTTCTGCATTAACTTCATATTAACACAGGCCAATGCCAGCAGATAAAACTGTGATGCCTTCAAAAATCTCAGAGCTCAAAACATGCCTGGTTTAGTTCATGTCCCTGCAAGAACCAGGAAACTGAAAGAGGCTAACAAGCACACAGATTACTCCTAGTATTTTAAAATAGGAAGGATTCCAAATACTGGTTATTTCTGTGACAAGAAAATAAGGTTTGCAGTCGGTCTGTTTTGAAGACTCTCCTGAGTGTCTCTTGTTAGGTGAACCATAAGAAGAATGAGGTGCAAATATATAGATCATTTTCGCAGGCTCAGGCAATTAGATTTCCAGTTCATGCTACTATATGGAGATGTGGATAACAGAACTAAACAGCTACATTCCCTTACGAAGACAAGACTTGACTTAAATGAGCAAGTATTTCTTCTGAAGCAAGACTGGCATTCAGGTCAGCTTGTCATGATGTTTCATCAAGAAACTCAAGATAAGCCTGACAAACCTAAGGTCAGGATTTGGTTCCAGCCCTGCCCCCCATCCACCCCCCTTCATAAAAAGTCTAAATAAATTTAACATGAGACCTAGCGACTAGTACGAATTCAGATCATCTACTTGGTTGCGAAGTAGTCATTAAAATATTTATACTGTTCTTCAGTATATCCTATTCAGTATGTGCTATTTGCTAATCTCACAGGTAAAATCCGCATAAGCATCTCTAGCCCTGATTCAACGAAAAGTAAGTTTCACACACAGTCCATAAATTATCTTCTGCCCAGTAGCTGACAGCATCATTATTTTACTTCCCACAAATGAAATATGTATACCTGGAAGGTTTCTTTTTTAATCTGCAAGAAAACCAGTATAACGTTTGTAGCTGGAATTTGCATCTAGCATAACAACAGCTATCATTGTGTGGCTCTGTTGCAGTAGGTATATTCTGAAGGAGACCAAGCATTCCCCTTTCATCTTCTCCTTGCATCCTCTCCCACTCTTAAGTCTTAGGCCTCAGCCCTGAGGAAATAAACGTCCTGACTGCTCTTTCCACCCTTGTCCCGCAGAGGTCTGTAGGGTTTTATACGCACATACCTCCCAGTTTGAGTTTGTAATTGAAGAAGGCCATAGTAAGGGTTTTTCTTCTCTGCCAGAGTTGGCCCATGTTTTCTGGTAAGTTTAGCAGTCAAGCTTGAAGGTTTTCACTTACAACAACTTCAGGCCTGACAGAAATTAATTGATTCTTAAGTGTTGAGTATAGAATGATCAGCACTGCAAGACATGTCGTCTGTGTCTGTTGTTGTAGAGTTGGCAGGATGCATTATGGAACTGTTGCTGTTATAACAGCAACATTACATATTGGGCATAGCTGGAGGCCCTATTTAATGCTCTACTGTGGTTAGACATATTTCTCTAAATACATGAAGACATTAAGACTCAAAGACTTGAAAGGCTTTTTGGTTTGTTTCTTTTAATACCCAATATAAGAGATCTTTTGGCAAGAGTTTATGCAGCTGAAACTGGTGATGCAGAAAGACGTATGATCACAAAGCACAGCAGGAAGGTTGACTCATGAACTGACTTATAAGAGCAGCTAAGGTGTATCAAAATGTGTTCATTTCAAAACTAGATAGTCTTTACCTAAAATACCTGAACTGCTTCGGTTGTACTGCAGTTTCTGATTATTAAAAGACAATTTATTTAACTTCATATTCATTAAAAAATAATTCTTTTTTCTGAACAGCATGGACAAAGTATAGCTTTGACCCAGCTTTAAATGGAAATTAGCATCTCAAGTTTTTAGTTTGCTCCAAATCCTACAGTATTCACCAGGTGAGTTTTCACAAACATGAGTTTTGGGTCAGGCCCAGAAAGATGAAATTTTTTTCTTCTCCCTCATTATAATATAGTTTTTGAGTGATCTTTTGGTGTTTCAGGAAGGAGCCATTTTTCAGCAGGAGAAAGGACAAGGGAAACAGTTTCATTAACTGCAAAATCAACCTAAGTCTTTGATGCAGGCTTCACTTTTGTCACGAATTTGCACATTTATAGAGTACAGTCCCCAGAGAACAGAAATAGAAGGTGTCTAAGTTGCTGCTGAGTTAAGACCTTAATCATAAAAATAATACTGTGAAAAATTTATAGTCTGTAGGTAACAATGGAAAGTTAATACAAATGATCATTGACTTCATCATAGAACTCTTTGGGAGCAACTTTTCCAGACTCATGTTGAGCCTTGAGAGGGAAACGTTTCAGCACAGAACCACTCGATCCTTCATATGAATGAAAATGAGTGCAAACAGAATGCTGAGATGGCTTTAAGATCACCTCTTTTTTCTTGTACAGAATACCCACTATAATTACATTTTGCTTGTCAGTTCATAAATTTTGCTTATTACAAAACAGGCATTATTGACTACTTTTTAAAAGTACTAAAACTAAGCTAAAAGCAGCAGATCTCCCAGCAAATTCAAAACATACTGTCTTCCAAGCTAATCACTGGCAAAGGGACTGTGGAAAAACCATCCAAGTTTATTGTAAGCCTAATGCAAAAAATTGAAGTTACCATGAGTTTTAGGTTAGTAACTTGGCTTTCAGTTCAGCATGTTTCAAGCCACAATGAAAAAAAAAAAAAGATAAACTTGTTTGGCAAAGCGAGACACTTTTAAAGCCAACATCCTGTAATTGTTTCCTCATCTGGCCTGGCAGCTTAAGTAAAAAGAGAAAAGAAAAAAGGAAAGGGGGCAGGGAACAGGAGGAGGGAAGGGAGGGGAGAGAAGACAAAAAAAAAAAGAAAAAAAAAGGAAGAAGGGAAAGAAAATAGTAAAAATGCAAAATATTTTGAGAAAAAAATGGAGGGAAACAAATCGACATGTTTGTCTCATTTGCAGTAAATGAATATATAAATTATCTATTTGCTTCTTTTGTTCCCCTCTTAGGTAATATTCAACAAAATAAATGAAGGAAACTCATTAGTCTTGTGGGAAAAGCCTGAATTTAAAATTTTCTTGGTTCGAATTAGTGCAAATGGTGAATTTTCTAACACAGAAGAGCCAGAGTGACAGCAGGCAGCATAAGAGGACTCAGCATCTTTGAGATCAGTTGATTAAACATCTCCAAATGAGATTAATATACACTGGGAATATCCTTATCTAGAACCAGTAAGAAATAAAAGCTATCAGAAGGGATTTAGAGCTGCCATTCTCATTAGATTAGAGGCTGACAGCTACAAATAGTTATAGGAGAGGGAAGAGAAATCTTGCAAAGATGAAATTAACAATGTTTGCTATTGGATTAGATCTAAACAATCTCTGAGCATACTTAAGCTTTTATTTCTTTTAACTGCTGTATTGTTGCCAATCCTGAACCAGTACTGAAAAAATCCATAAGGTAGCTACTGATCTGGGCTGGGAAACAATGTCCTATTCAAAGTTGGTATCTGTTCTAAGTATCAAGCAACAAAATTAACTGTCCTCTGTAAAGAGGAGGAAAAAAAGAGAACATTTATGTCAGTGTCAAGCCAGAAAAACCATTTTTTACTAACCTAAGAAGTTAACAAAATAGAATACATAAAAGTATTTTTAAAGTGGAAATAATTTAAGAACATTAACAGTGCACTTGGCTACACTTTGATTTAGGAAGCAATATTTTACATGCAGCAGTAGGTTATTTTTATATTTCTTTTTACAGCTTTAAGTCCAAAGAGGCTGCACTCCATCAAGAAATAACAACAGCAACCTTAATGCCACTGTGAAAGTCCCAAAAGAAATTTGGAAGTAGTCAGAAAGTGGACAGATAATAAGGCTATGACTCAACAGGTACTGTGAGGGAAGCTGTGTTCAGAACAGTTGCATTTATGAAGCCACTGACATATGGTCCCAGTGTCAGATGAGTGACAGTTGGAAAAGCCTTTGTTCACAAAGCTTTTAAAGACAACACAGCAACTATGCAATTATCTATAAAAAACCTATTGCAAGAACAAAATATATGCAAAATGCTTTTGCAGCACCAGTCAGGGGAAGAAAAGTAAAAGAATGAAAAAAGGAAGACTTAGTCTCACACTATTGTCCTTTGCACTCTTCTGGTGATCTAAAGGGAATACCATGGTGATACTGTTATATGGTAACAGATAACTGTAATAAAGGTAAATGACCTACTGATATGCTGGAATCAAAAATAACCTCTCCATATTTTCCATGTTAGCAATTCAAGAACAGAAAATTACTAATACGTAGCCTAGTAAAAAGCTTATTTTTCTCAGAATATACCATGAACTGGTATATCTGGACTGAGAATAAAGACTACCCTAGAAATAAATAGCAGGAGTATGTTGGGAAGCAGGTCCAGGTCTGCTTCTCTGTGTGCTGTGTTCCTGAATTTCCTCTCTCTAGTAACTGAATCACAGGGAACAGGAACTCACATGTGCCCAGAAAGCTCAAGTGTCCAGAGATCTGTCCTTTCCTTTGCCTTTAACTTGGCACCTGCCCTCAAGGAGACAGAGGTGGTAGAATGGGAGAAGAAATCAGTCTTCCCAGCCACTCAGTACTGTCCTCTATGAAGACCCTTAAGCTACAGAAAAACAGCCAAAACAAACTGGAAATTTAACTAGCTTTTTTTATGCATTTTGGGGCACCAAAGTAGAACAAAGAGTTGACAGACTGCTAGGCTATCTGCCAAGTTGCCTCTTAAAGTGTATGGGCCACATTCATTGGTAAACTGTTGCTGCATGTTGTTGGAAAGTAGCCTGCTCTTGGGACAATATCCTGGCCAAAGGACTCATTAGGTAAGGTGGTTTCCCAAACTGGTAGTTCTAGCTTTCATACAAATTGGTATTTTCTATTATTTCACATGGTGTCTACCAGTCTCACAATTATGATATACACAGTTGTATCTTCTATAACAGTCCTCCATCTTGTGCCATATCATAATGCCAATAAGATTAGATGTACCAGTGGTGGTGTTTTTAGTCTGGGAAGGTAGTTAAATCACCAGTTAAAATCAGCAGTTAAAGATGCAAGGTTAGCCTGTTGCAGTCCTATTTTCTATTAATGTTGGTAACTAACATTTCCTCAAAAATTTGTGCATACCAGCATAACAAACCAGATGCTCCGAAGACTTTCACCACCATCTTACATACCATGCTATTCTCTAGCCATCTGGTGCCATTCATAGGTGTGTTAAAAGCTCTTGAAACAAGATTTTTATTTCTTTTGGTGTTCTAGACTGAAGAAATCTAGTTCCCCAAGTATAAGCATATTCAGCTGTTCCAATTTTAGTTGCACCTTGGTTAATTTCTATTTCCATTATATTACTCCCTAGTCATTTTGCCTTTATATTAAACAGCTTCAAATTGTTATCACTCCCAACTTGATAAATCCTGTCCTAAATAGGAGATTATATTAGATTATATTGTAGGAATTTATTATAATTATGCAGCCATTACCCATTCTGCAAAATGTTACATAAAAGAACTCTGGGCCTACCAAAATAACTATGAAACAGCTTTGCAGTGAACAATAAGAAAAAATGCTAAAGACATTTTTTGTCTTGAATATTACCTGCCAACAGAACAAGTTAATCTGATTCAGGTAAGTAAAAGTTAGACTGCCAATACCACAAGGATCTACACCATCCAGCAAACGTGTCATAACTGCAGTAGTTTTCTGGTTTTGTTTTGCATGCATCAAAGTATCAGACATCTTCATTTGCCTATGGCTACCACATCACATTACTGTGCTCAAGTCAGTATTCTGGGAGACTCTAGGCAACATACATTCATAATGTTCTTGGCTGCTGAGAATACAGCAGAGGGGTGATTTTTTTGCTTGTGGACAGTATAGGGTTATTACGTACAGAGATGAATCTTGTTACAGTTTCATTGTTAGCAGTTTGGTTAAAATACATATTCAATAGTTAAACAGCACGAAGTCAGCACGCTAATTCCGTAGCGTACATAGGATCTTACGCCACTCTCAAGTTATATTATTAGCAAAAATCCTCTGTTCTTTAACTGTGTTGAAAACCCAAAACATTTTGAATGTCAGCCACAACCTCTTTCACAACAATTTTCCAACACAGTGTTTCAGTAGAGAGGATCAGTAGAATCAGCCATGTTATTTTTCATTACAAAGCTGTTAAACTCAGAGGACTCATCTGTGCAAAAGTTTACCTCTTAAGTAAACCCCACAAAGTGTATCAAGGAAAGAAATACCAGGTAACACCAGTATATTTAGTTACTTTGACTAAAACCCAAAGTACAAACATACTTGATGGTAAAAAACCCTGAAAGCTAGAAAATAACTCCTTTTACAAAAGGAAAGGATTTCCCTCCTCCATTTTGAGGATCTTCTTGATAAAAAAGTCTGTTCTTAACTGAGACTGTAGCTGACTAAATTAAAATCTAGGCACTGGCCTCTGGATAAGCAGAATGAAATATCTGGGAATTTAAGTCTGTGGGTTTTTATCACCAAGCTTTGAGGTCAGAAGCCAAAGACGGAAATCCTGTTCTTAAAAAAAGTGGAGTAAGGACAAGAAAAAACAGCAAACACTACACTAGAGAGAAAGAGGGTGATGTCATCAAGCTGTCTTAGAAGGCTTGTAGGATTTCCCATGGAACAGGATTGAATTCCAAGGCTTCATGCATTTTGTAAAAAAAAGTCTATGGTAACCCCCATAGAGCAAAACTAAAAAAATCCAGTAAATAAACTGATAAGAAAGGCACTCAGGTAAGCAGTGATGGCAACTCTTTTTGCCATCAAAAAGATTGCCCTGCTAGTAAAATAGAAATAAAGATGTCTTACAGGGAAAAAGAAAAATCTTACCACAGTGTGTATTTTGACAGTTTGCTGCAAGACTTTAAAGCAGTCAGACTATACTATTGGGAGATGGTGTCCCATTGAAAAGTAATCACAATGTTCCACCATGATAAATCTCTAAATTTTCTGAGAAGATACCAGGTTCACTATTTCAGGGGGTGTTGAACTGAATTCTCGTAAACTGAAGTGGAAGAAGCAAGATCTGGCCTAATTCATGGTTCAAGAATAGGCTCTGCTTGGAACAGAACACAGGGATGACAGGGCTCAGTTCTCAGGCTGGTGAAAGGCTGTTTTGGTTGACAGATTATGTTAGCAGCTTCTGTGCTGAGAGTTTGGCAAAAGGCTTCAGGGAAACTGTCTTTTTGCTTTCATTCATATTTTATATATGTTATATATATATATATATATATATACAGAGAATGCTGCATGTATTAGCCTGTAATTTTCTGTCACAATCATGGTCATCACACTATGTATGTGCGTAGTCATCGCAAAGAAGGGATATTTCGGATCCTATTTAATAGTCTCCATTCTTACATTCTGGCAAGGAGATCTGAGGAACATTACCTTATAATGTTAAGCAGTGTTCCTTCTCGTGCAGCAGATACCACTTCCAGTGCAAATACATGTGCTTACAAGTTTCATGTTAACTGTCAGTAGGTACTCAAGCATGAAAAGTTAACATTTGCTTTCTATCAGGATTCACATGACCAGTGTTCAGTGGCTTGAGTGTTGGGAGAAAAGCAAGCACAGAAGGTCCTCGACACCAGAGTAATAAAACTTTTAAACTTAAAGTTTTACAGATGTTTTGGCATCTCCCCAATACAATTTAAAGAAAATAACAACAAAACCAAGCAAATAGGCAGGTGGTTAACTAATTAGAAATGTTTTTCAGTTGCATCTCAGTTAAACCTCACTCATCTGGTAGTTGACTGAAAGCCAGAAATAGCTGATGTTGAATACTGTGATACTGAGGGTGTTGCTCAGTAGCAGTCCCCCCAGAAAGTCCAAAAGGATCCAAGGCTGTTTCTACACTTATTTACAATAACAGAATTTTAGGAGTGTATAAAAAAAAAACCTGGCTGATCCAACATATGGATGATCCATCTTGGATTCAAAAGTTGCCTTCCATCATTCACAAATATATCCAATGTCAGATCAAATCTAACATTTAAGCCACAGAAACTCACAATAAATTCCCATGTTGAACTAGCTTTCCTTTTCAATTAGAAATTTTTTATATTGCAGACTCCTGAAAAAAAGTTTTAATTCCCAAACTGAATGCAAAAAGTTTTCAAAGTTTCAAAATGTTAAAAATTCAAAAAAGGCATTCCAGGTTAGACTGGCAACCAGACGTAAAATGCAGGACTGTGAGCTGACCACATGTATTCAACTGGAAGTCAGAAAAGTTACAAAGAATGGAGTTATATAAATATTAGCTCAGTAGCAGTCAAAAAAGGAAATTAAAGGTTAGCAATGTTGAAGCTGAAAGGGTAGTGGTCAATACTTCAGAGACTAATGGCAGCTGGTTATGAGGAGTTTTCCTCAGGTGTTGCTACCTGGGTGATTGTTTAGCATCTTCACCAGTGACTAATTCTAAAACAGCGCACACCCTCACCAGCTTCACAAATGACACCACACTGTGGGGAGCAGTTGATACACTGAAGACAGGCTGCCATTCAGGAACACCTCAAACAGCTCAAGGAGAGGGCAAACATGAGCCACATGAAAACTAAAAAGACAGCGCAAATTCTGGAAGAAAGACCCCAGCGCAAAAATAGAGGCTAGGAAGCATTTGACTAAAAATCAGCTCTGTAGAAAGGGAATTGGGGGTCAAGTTTAAATGAGTTCCTGTGGCAAAGAAAGTCAACAACCTACTTGTTTGCATTAGCAAGTATATAGCCAGCTGGTCAAGAAAAGGTGCTCAGCACTTGAGAGGCTACACATGGAATACTGTGTCCAGCCTTCGGCACAAACTCCTGAGAGTGCAGAAGAAGGGCCCTAATACGGGTAGGGGCTGGAGCAAATGATACAACACAGGCTGAAGGATCAGTATTCAGCCAGAAGACAAGTCTCCAGGAGGATCTAACTGCAGTCATCTGGAGTGCCTGTGGAATTTCTACCTCAGGAATTTTTTATAACTCAGCTTGATAAGGCCCTGAACAACCTGATCTTTGATGTTAGCCCAGCCTTGAACAGGAGGTTGGACTGGATGACTCCAGTTGTCCCTTCCATCCTAAGATTTTCTTAAATATTGCTGCAGGAAAGGACAAGTGACCACATTCAAACCATTACCCCTCCATATAAATTCATTTACTTATTCCTCAATTACACTGTGCTATTTGGCTTTCAATCTTGAAAAGGATATTTTAGATCTAGATGTATCTCCTTCCATGTACAAGGAAGAGATTGATTACACTAGGACTCTTCAGCATGAAAGACAGTGTTTAGAAGGTCGTACGATAAGGTTACAACATCATGAGTGGCATGAAAAAAGTGGATAAGAATAATCACTTTTTCCTAATACAAGTACAAGGGACGAACAAACAAAGCTAGAGAACAAAGTTTATTAAAAAAGCAGGGGGAGACACGACAAAAAAACAGCAAACAAGACAGTAGACCAGCTGAATGTTTTTCAAGCAAGAGCACACCAGCACCTTACATTTAAAAGAAGAAATACACTACAAGTTACTAAACAAACACACAACATGAGGCTCAGAAATTCTCTGCTGAAAAATAGAGGCTAGTGGAAAGCTGGCTTAAAAATATCATACATGTTATTCCTGTTCTTAATCTATGCTGTGGCTTATTACCACCGTTGAACAAATGGTACTTGGCCTTAATCAGTGCTGTCATTCTTGAAAGGTTCCTAAGCATGTGTTGGCCATCCACTCGTAATTCTGCAACTTTTGAGTTCTAGCCATTACTAAAAAGAATTATCTTCATCTGATGGTCAGAGTCCTTTTTGAGTTCTTCATGAGAGCGTTCAGTAATGCATACATGCACATCAACTGGGCATCTTACAGAGCCTAAGACACAAGTAGTATTCTGGCACCATGTTCTGTGATACCAGACCATATAAAATGACAGAAATACACACAGAATGTGAAACACCAGAAGATGAAGCCACATGAATAAGTTTGATAGAGATATGCTGATTTATGAGACAGAGATCTATCTGAGCAATGGTTTAGATCAATAAACCCACCACTGTTTTATAGTAAATGCTCTGCCACAGCAGTAAAAATTACAACACAGTGTGAAACCAACAAACCTTGTAGATAGACAGATGATGAAACATGATTAAACACATGAAGCAAGTTAAAAAGATCACACCGAGTACCGAATGTATGCAAAACCAGAGGTCATGTCAGTTGTGTTAATATACAATTATAAATTGTTGCCACTTGAATTTACATAATAGTGTGATTAGGCAAAGTTAGTTCTTATAGATGAATAGAATTGATTATCATTGATTACAGACACACTACTTAACTCAGTTGTTCCAAAACTCTATTAATAATCAATTCAAAAATTTGGGCAGCCACATGCAATTTGGCATAGTTTTAATCACCAGAGAGAAATGCAGCAGTCCCTTCAAAGAATGATGAAGAGACAGGAAAAATGCCCAAGAAAAACAAACCTTTGGCAGAGAACAAGTGTACTTAAAATAGGCCACTTTTCAACTTCAGCAGCTTGCTAATCACGTTAACCATCCTGACAATTCAGGCAATGAGGATTTAGAGTTCATCCCATAAAACAATGTTTAAATGAGAGGTGTGAAACTGTGCCAGAGCTCTTTTATATAAAAGCCAGGGAGGCCATGCTTGTGCTTTGTTGGGAAAAAAAGAAAACAAAAAAACCCAAAAACATAAACAAAAACAAACAAACAACAACAAAAAACAACAAAAAAATCCCCAACCCAAACCCCACCAAACTAAGAACTTGTTCAGATATATACTGTCCTTGTTTAAGTGAGCAAAAGCTGCCATTGAGAATCAGTCTGGAAATACCTTTCCTTTACTCCTAAAAGGACTGACAATATAGGCACAGTTAGGAGTTTAACAGGGAATGACTGCTGTTATATGATAGCTAGGGTTATGCCAGCATTTACTTTTCAAACACTCAGAGCTCTACATATAGTAGAGCCGTGAACATTCTCTTTATCCCAAGACTAAGCTTTGTCTTGAGATCTTATCTCTTTTACCATTTCTGGACCAACAGACACACACACAAACTATTCAGTTATGCATGTCTGAAGAGAAAACGGAGTTTGCTGCACTGAAAAGCTTTTAGAGACTTTTATCTTGGGGAGTGGAGATGGGGGTGTGTGAAGCGGAGGGATGGTGGTGGTAGGGGGAATAGTTATGGCATGGAAAAAAAAGGCCCTTGGCAAGACATTAGTCCATAGTCTCCTCTACTAGCTGTTAGCATTTCCAAAGAGAAGCAAAGTCTAGTTAAGCTACTGAGATTTCTATAATCGCAGTAACATTTTCCTCTCAAATCTTTCAGGGGGATTTCACAACCCAGGGTAGACATCATTATTACTCTCAAAAACACTTACTTGTTTTAAACTATCTGCAGAGATGTCCATGAATACTCACTTCAACTCTATCAAACTTAGGTATTCTGTCTCAGAATTTAGTAAACCAAATAAGGTTTGACCTAGTGTTCACGACAAATAAGTTCTGAGCCAGATAAAAATTGAATAAGCTGATCCTGTAAAGATCCTTGAAATAAATAAAGACAAAAAAGCAAACGGCAATAATTTAAAGGTATATTTATTTACTGCATGTTGTCTTTATTTTGTTTTCACACTAGTTTGACCCAGGTATAACTCTAGGTACTACAACAGATCTGCACTGGGCCTTGGGAAGTCAACTGTTTTCTGCAGTACCCGTTTACACTCTAGGTTATCACACGGGAGAAACAAACCACAATAAAAACAAACCCACCATGCAAAATCCTCTTATATTTCACTCACCTACAGAACCATGCCCTGAATCTGCCAACCTCTTTTCAAAGTATGCCTTTTCTGATGAAATTACACCAAAATAAAAGAAGGCACACAAGAGACAATAAGCAGTAAGTACAGCTGGTGTTAAGCTATTAACGGGACACAGGGCTGAAGAACCTCACTAAATAAAAAGCAGGAGTGAGATACAATGACCAGTGAACTTAATGGGTAAAATCACATGGAAAATACGGAAGGCACCAAAACCTGTGTCTACTGGACAACTTACTAAGTTTCTGCTGCTTAATAATGAAAGCAACTTAGGGTATGGAGCACACCACTTGTGCAAGACCTCACCAAGTCTGTCCTTTCATACGTCTAGCCTTGTAGCTTTACCGCATAGGACCATATTATTTGGCATCTTGGAAGATTAAGCCTGTTTGTGAGAAGCTGCTTTTACCCTTCATCCACAGAAGGGTGAGGCAAAATAACAGAGAGGATGTATGATGACAAAAGATACTCTGGGTTGACCAGTAAAACGTACACAGACTAATGCATTACACTTTCAGAAGTGTAATGACAAGATGAAAGCATAATTAAGAAAGGGGTGAAGAGCAGATGCTCTATAACATTTCCCCTTCATTGCCAACTGCTATTCCTACAAACCACTCAACTTCATCTATTCTTTAGAACAGCAACCAGAAGTCGGGCAGGTTCTGAAAATCCCACAGAAGTAAATAGAGTTTCCTAGCAGTTTTCTTGCATATTGGATGCAGAATAATTCCTCTCTTAGTAATGATTGATGTGGGCAGCCCTTGAACTTTCTAGGAGGTGCTAAGAAAAGACTCTGCCGCATCTTCATCAAAATCACAGCAAGAAGCATAGCTAAACAGTAATTTTTGCTTTCGTTGTAATCATTATTCCATTCCTTTTCACATGTGAGAGGACAGCACAGATGCCTGCATGACTTCCACTGGTTCACAGACTTGCTGGCCTGAATCTTTTATCCAGCCTACAGGTATCAGTCTGGTTTAGGTTCACCCAGTCTTATTGTAACTGAGCAGCTGATGGTCTGTCCAGCTAGCTTTTGTGTACAGTTCTGGTGTCCTCAACATAAAAAAGACATGGAACTGTTGGAACAAGTCCAGAGGAGGGCCACGAGGATGATAAAGGGGCTCAAGCACCTCCTATATGAAGACAGGCTGAAGAAGTTGGGGCCGTTCAGCCTGGGGAAGAGAAGGCTGCATGGAGACCTCATAGCAGCCTTCCAGTATCTGAAGGGGGCCTGTAAGGATGCTGGGGAGGGACTCTTCATTAGGGACTGTAGTGGTAGGACAAGAGGTGATGGGTTCAAACTTAAACTGGGGAAGTTTAGGTTAGATATAAAGAAGAAGTTCTTTACTGTGCAGGTGGTGAGGCACTGGAATGCGTTGCCCAAGGAAGTTGTGAATGTTCCATCCCTAGGAGTGTTCAAGGCCAGGTTGAACAGAGCCTTGGGTGATGTGGTTTAGTGTGAGGTGTCCCTGCCCATGGCAGGGGCTTGGTCCCCTAACTATTCTATGATTCTGACAATCATTAAACATTTTCTAAGCAAACCAATGTATGCTTATTGTGACCCCATTGTTAATGGGCTCTGAATTTCATTCAGCCTCTATGAACTATAATAAATAGAAGGAAAAAATAGGAACCAAAACCAAAACAGTACAGTGTCATGGTTTAAGTCCAGCCGGCAACCCAGAAACACACAGCCGCTTACTCACCCTCTTTTCTCCCCCAACTCCCAAAGGGATGGGGAGGAGAATCAAAAGAATGTAACTCCCACGGGTTGAGATAAGAGCAGTCCAGTAGCTAAGGTATAACACAAAACCACTACTGCTACCACCAATAATAATAATGATAAGGGAAATAACAAGGGAAGAGGATACAACACCTCACCACCTGCCGACCAATACCCAGCCCGACCCAAGCAGTGATCTATCCCTTCCGGGTAACTGCCCTCAGTTTATATACTGGGCATGACGTGCTGTGGTATGGAATACCTCTTTGACTAGTTTGGGTCAGGTGTTCTGTCTCTACTTCCTCCCGGCTTCCCCTCCTCCCTGGCAGAGCATGAGACTGAGAAAGTCCTTGGTCAGAGTAAACATTACTGAGCAGCAACTGAAAACATCGGTGTTAATCAGCGCTGTTCCCAGGCTGAAAGTCAAAAACACAGCACTGCACCAGCTACTAAGAAGGAGAAAAATGACTGCTACTGCTGAACCCAGGACATACAGACTACAGAGGAATTTTGAGATAGAAACCAAATAGGTGCCAGATACCATTCAGACATAAAAGAGGAACGGGTGGTCCCTGTGTGGATCAGGGCCTAACCATCCCCAAAATTTAGATGTCAGAGAGTTGCAATGCAGCAGTCTAATTCAAGAGAAGACAGTTTAAAACTGGAAGAAAGAAAAAACACTGTGCCAATGGTGACTGCAGGGCAGCTTAAACAAGCAAATGTAATCACTTTTAAATTCGGCTGTAATACCAGCATGAAATGCTTCAGCTCTTACAGACTGCCAAAGGATCCAAATAGAGTTCAATTACAGGCCTGGTTTCACATGTGTTCATCACCATATAAAAATGCAGCGAAGAAACATAGTATAATTACTTGTGACCACTCATTTCAGTGACTTAGACAACAAAAAACATCAATCTGGAAAACTAACAATAATGCACAAATATATCGATGCATAATCTTACAGGAAACAACTGATTTTCACCAAATATTGGGTTCATCATTGTACCAATGGTCAGGATTAGAATCTTACATCTTCCCTAGGCAGCCTTTCCTTACATTTTCTTTGATTTTCAAAGTTGCTGACAGAATATTCCAAGTAAAAGATGGAAATTAAAGAACTCTGTTCTTATAAATATTAAAAATCCTTTTTAATACTTCTAAAAAGTTTTACAACACAAGGTGTCGTGGTTTAAGCCCAGGCTGTAAATCAGAACCATGCAGTCCACTTCCCCCCCCACCTTTCTTCCCTCTGCTTCTGGAGGGATGGGGAGGAGAATCGAAAGAATGCAGCTCCCACGGGTTGAGATAAGAACAGTTTAATAACTAAGGTATAACACAAATCACTACTGCTACCACTAATAGTAATAATGATAAAGGAAATAACAAGCAAGAGAATACAACCGCTCACCAACCGGTACCTCACCCCCACCCTGCCATGATCCAGCCCTTCCGGGGACTCTCAGTTCTACCTCCTGGGCATGACGTGCTGTGGTATGGAATACCTCTTTGGCTAGTTTGGGTCAGGTGTCCTGTCCCTGCTTCCTCCCGGCTTCTCCTCCTCCCTGGCAGAGCATGAGACTCTCAAAGTCCTTGGTCAGGGTAAACATTCTGACCAGCAACTGAAAACATCAGCTTTATCAGTATTATTCCCAAGGTCGAAAGTCAAAACACAGCACTGCACCCGTAGAAAAAATGACTGCTACTGCTGAACCCAGGACAGTATCCACCCCTTATTCCATACCATTCACGTCATGCTCAGATCCCACATTTTCAATATACCATCACTTGTAACAGTCTTTCAGAGCAGGAGAGGCCCATTGCAAAGTCCACCCCTCGATCATGAGACCATCTCTATGTTGCATCTCTGCCCTGATGGCCTGAAGTGCCATGGGCCCATCAGGCTCAAAATAATTCACCCTCCCCTGCAGCAGTTTCTGCAACTTGTCGTTGAGGACTCCATACAGCTGCCTTCCATCTCCGATGCTTCCAAAGGACTGGAGGGGCCCAGTGGATTAGATACTCGCCCATACTGTCCCACACACCGTGACACTCATGACTGTCCAGCCCTGGGGAAAACCTCTCGGTCCCCCTGTATTGTCTAAACCCAGACAAGACCCAAACCTGACTCTGCTTAACTCTCGGGATCAGACAAAATGGTCGTGGGTAGAACACACTCTGTGTGTGTGCCAACATGGTGATCCCCATCACAATCAGCAGGCAGGTCCCAAGGGTACCCAAAGGCCATTCAAAACCTTCAGAACTCTCAAATGCTGCTGCTGTACTTATCACTGGGGCTGGTGTAGCTGTTGTGCTTGCCGGCTCTCTCACCACCAGCTTCTCTTTTTCCGAGTCCAGATCTTCCTCCTCTGCCTTGCTGGGAAATGCTGTGGGGTCTCCTGCATCCTCCTGGGGCTCAGGCTCACGGGGCTCGGCAGACGGCTGCTGGGGGATGCTCTCGGCCGCCGCGGGGCTGGGCTCGGCTGTGGGGCTCGGCTCCTCTGCCGCCTCCTCCCGCTGCTCGGCAGCCGCCTCCTTCCCGGCCTCCGGCCCCGCTCCCGCCGCCGCTTGGTCCCCGGGGCCGCTCTCCCGGGCTGCTTCGGCCGCCGCCGGCTCCCGGGGCCGCTCCCCCTCAGCTCCCCGCAGCCTCACACAGACGGAGGTGAGGATGAGGGCCAGGACGGTGAAGAGCAGCGGGACGGCCAGGTACAAGTCCACGGCCACGTCCATCCCGCCCTGCTGCCGGAGCCCCCCCGTATCGCAAGCCATTACCATAAAGTACAATGAAACAGGAACCTTAGCCCAAGGCCCACACTTGATAAACACTAACACAGCAAATACCGGCTCCAAGCAAGCTACGACATACAGAAACTGTGGTATCAAAAAGAACAACTTTGAGAGCCCATAAATCAGCATTGTGCCTCAGTCAGATCTGTTGTTATCTCAACCCTTCGTGCCCCACGTTGGGCGCCAAAAAGAACTGTCGTGGTTTAAGCCCAGGCTGTAAATCAGAACCATGCAGTCCACTTCCCCCCCCACCTTTCTTCCCTCTGCTTCTGGAGGGATGGGGAGGAGAATCGAAAGAATGCAGCTCCCACGGGTTGAGATAAGAACAGTTTAATAACTAAGGTATAACACAAATCACTACTGCTACCACTAATAGTAATAATGATAAAGGAAATAACAAGCAAGAGAATACAACCGCTCACCAACCGGTACCTCACCCCCACCCTGCCATGATCCAGCCCTTCCGGGGACTCTCAGTTCTACCTCCTGGGCATGACGTGCTGTGGTATGGAATACCTCTTTGGCTAGTTTGGGTCAGGTGTCCTGTCCC
Source organism: Psittacula echo (assembly GCF_963264785.1). Taxonomy (NCBI): domain Eukaryota; kingdom Metazoa; phylum Chordata; class Aves; order Psittaciformes; family Psittacidae; genus Psittacula; species Psittacula echo. The sequence goes on from NC_137739.1 coordinate 33,627,761, forward strand.
TGCTTCCTCCCGGCTTCTCCTCCTCCCTGGCAGAGCATGAGACTCTCAAAGTCCTTGGTCAGGGTAAACATTCTGACCAGCAACTGAAAACATCGGCTTTATCAGTATTATTCCCAAGGTCGAAAGTCAAAACACAGCACTGCACCCGTAGAAAAAATGACTGCTACTGCTGAACCCAGGACACAAGGTAATTGCACTTAATTTGTCTGCCCCACTACTGCAGCTAAGCTAATGTCAAAAAACATCTGATTTCCTCCACCCTCAGTAATGGTTTATTACACATCCTTGTCTGGCATGAAATAATTCTGTAAAAAATAAACCAAGCATGAATCTTATTTGGGTTACAGAAAGGTCTGAATCATTTATAACTGAATTAATTGCTAGAAAGGCTTATGAGCAGCCAATTAGTAATATTTGTATTTGGATCTGCCAGTTGGCCCAGAACGGAAAATTAATATTAGTTTCAACATAAAGACTGTAGTGTTCACAGATAAAAAACATTCAATAAAAAAATCAAGAATATCCTTGAGAATTACTGTCTTGAATGGAATATGCCTGATAACTGGCCAGATAATTCTATTAGCCAAAACAGCCTAAGATCTTTCCCAACTGCTGCTTCAAAAACTGATTCTGCATTCCTCATACAACATAATAAAGTCTTGGTGCCACACCTGAAACCTGTATAGATGCTAGCAAACTGTCACTTGTGTCCATTAGACTTCCACGTGACTTTGAGGACTTAATTTTCCCCACTGACGTCCTGCAGAAGCATCCTTTCAAAGACTATTAAGGAAAACACACATGTTCAATCATCACTGCTTACAAGATGGAAACATGGGCTAGGATGTGGCTATACCACAGATAATGGCTTCCAGGGGGACAATAACACTATTCAGTTACTCTTTGCTCCACATCCTCTTCTCAAGCTGAATGTAGCCCAGCAGAATGGGGCACCAGAGAAAACTGCAATTTCTGGAAAAGAAATGTATTTTTGAGCTTCCTTATGACCGAGCAAAGACTGCTCTCTGTGAACCTTATGTTTCCTTTGGCTTGTCATCTTCCCATCCCCCAAGTCTGACAAGACTCAGCCCAAAATTAAATATGAGCAGAGAAATAAAAAGATGGAGAAGCACAGAAATGAAGCTACCACAAAATAAAAGGGGAAGGATAAATATTGACAAAGCATTCACTACAATCAGCAACTTGTGTGTTAGGCAAGCATCTCTTAAGAAGTTATTCTGTAGCTCCTGATCAGAATATGTATGTTGTGAGTTATGGCAATTTCAAAATTTTTCACTTAATGGAAAAGTAAATAATTGTATAACATGTCAAGGCACAATTCTTGGTGTCCTCAGGCACTTAAGCTCCTGGACTGTGCTTTTCCTCTTTCTTGAATGATCTTTAACAGTGAACTGTTTTTTTAATGTATTTTGTGTTCTTTACTACATACTGTGCTCTCTTTTAGGTTACAAACTTGAGAAGTTGTATAGCCAAAGGGGTTTTTCAGAAATTCAAAGTAACATATTTTGCAGATGAAGAATGCATTCACACTTTCTTGAAGTAAATTACAACAAAATCCTATATAATTACAGCATAAACTTTAATGTATTAGTATCAGTAAGGAATGCGAGAAAAGGAAGACAGTGGAACACTGTGTAATGCTTAGAGGGGTATTTGAAAGCTTTTAAGTTAAGCATCATTTAAAACAGATTGTAATTAAGGATTTTTTTTTTTTTATAACATATTAAGGTCTCTAAGAGCATAACTTCCATAAATAGTCAAGAATAAACTACATTCAGACCTACATATAAGCACATTTCTTGGCACAGACAAATGAAAACTGTGATTGCTGACATCTCTTTGAAGGAAGATTTTCCTTTTTTTTTTTTCTTCATCCCAGCCCTTGTTTTATTTATATGGCTTTGCACACTTTTTTATTTTTAATTATCCTAAGGAAAAGAAGGGGTGGAGAGAAAGAGATCTTTGTTTTCCAACTGAGACAGTGAAATGCATTCCAAAGCTGCTTTTGTTTTTAATTTACAGAAGCCCTCATGTCTAATCTACTAAGCCAACAAATAATCTGTTTGCCAGGTTTTACATGACAGTCATGAAAAGTGCATACAATTGCTGACTTAATTCTTTTTTAGGATATGGATTCATTCTCTGCCACAGACTTGAAAAGATTTTTTTAGAGAATTTTTCACAATTAATTTATTTTTAACTATGCATTTTGTTTCCCAGGAGTTACTTCTTTTTTACCTGGTTGCTTAATATCTTTGGCTCTCTTTTCCTTAATAACAACAAAAGCAGGGTGTGCCTATCTGAAAGATAAGATAGCTAGGTCTGTACCATTCCCCAACAAAAGCAGCTGTTTAAAAGCAAAAAGAAGGATACTGAGAATGTGCTCCCCTCAAAAAAAAAAAAAGGTACAGAGCAGATGAGCATTCCCACATATTTCCATACACAGGGAAAATTGCAATTTTCATCCTTCTGTTCTTTTAGAATAATCCTATATCCTACTCTTCCTAATACTTAAGGTGAATCTCAATATTTAAATACTTCACATATATCCTGAGATCCATCAAGAAATTCCATGAGATTATGAGGGGAAAAGTGGAGAGAGCAGGGCAGCAACACAAAAATACAGTGTCTCTACACTGCTGTAAATATCTTCTCAGAAATTCATGTATGCAGGCAAGGCAGAAACACTATTATCCAGTGAGACTTTTGGATGGTACGATCTTTTGCAAGGAAATTTCTTCTGGTGCAAAGAAGTACACAACTACATTTTATTTACTTCCCTCCTCTCATCTCTTCCACTAGAGCACTATAAATCTAAAAAAGCAGTATCAATGAACTTCAAGGACAGAAAAGATCAGTACCTGCCAGCTTCCCCAAAACTGAGTTTTGCCAGGATTTTCACAGGTGATGCCAGAGCTCAGAATGCATTGTGCTCCTCTGGAGATGCTAATTTATCATTTGTCTGTCTCTTTCTTTTAAAGGATACAGGGTTTGAACAACACTGAAGCTAATAACATAACTGGTACATTTCTTGTCTTTAAAATGGCCCATTTATTGATGTCTTAAGGGTATTCAAACTGTACTTAGAAGTGGAACTTGCTTTGGAGAGAAAAGGGAACAGAACGAAAATGTTCCAGGTAAAAAAATTCTGCTCCAGATGTGCATCTTACTTTCCATAGAGTTACTCCATCCACAAGTATTAAACAATCTTTTCCACTTCATGCACATTCCCAGAGCATTGTGCTGAATGCTGTGAAAATCCTGGCTATATGACTTTAGCCCAACAGAAGCAAAGAAAACAAACAAAAAAAGGCAAACAGACTGCAAATAAACCACCTTTTCAATATGCTAGACATGCAAACAAGAATTTGAGGAAAGTGCAGAAGTATTACTAACATTTTAATTAAGCTCACATCTATCTTGTTTGTAAATATATATGAAGGATGTTCATAGTCCCAGCCTTTGGGAGGTAGTCCCTAAGTTGCATAAACTAGAATAAAGGTATCCATTGTCTACCAGCTGTAGGGAAAAGGCTTTGGCCACAGCTTTTAACTGCAGAATTATGGGTGTAGCCAAATACAGCATTACTCAGTTGAAAAACAAATAAAGTTTTAAGTTATTTGTATAAATTTCTTCACAGGCAGTTGTTGATTTTAGACACATTGCAGAGTGAGCAGATGAAAAGCTCACCATTTAATTTTACTGCTATGAATTCTAATTCAAGGGGCTTATTTTACCAAATACTTTCCTTCTATTTTATTCTTGTTGAGTTCTGTATTACTGTACAAGTCAACCCATTCTCATGCTAGTCAGAAAATAAAGAGGCATTCTGTGCTAGTGAAATTCAGAATTTATAATTTTTTTAAGCCATCATAACAGATGCAGTTTTTCAAGTTTTGTTAATGAATTTCCTGAGAAAAAAGCAACCAACAATCCAGAATCAGAATTTTTTTCTTAATTTGTCTACTTACATTATGTTCACATATCCTTTTTACTCAAAGAGATTTAGAATCTGTATTCACTGGGTCCTTCTTGCAAAACTGTCAGTGCCCCTTCTTGAAGTAACTCCTTTCTTCACCTCTCAAATACCTTCAGCTCTCTTGGATGAAATAAGGAGATGCAAATTCCTTCTCAGACCCATATATAACAATATATGTGGAGAGAAAAACCCTATTCAAAGCAGTTTGCACGGAGTCAGAACATGAGCTCACACCTTCTTTGACCTGTATCGTTTACCTCCACAGTAGAGCAGCCTCAAACAGTGTTGATGGATCTGGCATAAAGAGAACGAAAAAAGTTTCTTAATGAGTGCAAACTGTGGCACAGGCAGTCAAGCTACAGGATTAAATGTGAACAACTCAAATAGATAGCATTGCGACCATTCCCTGTAAGCACTATAACTGAGACAGCTTTCATTGTCCTGCAATTCCCCTCCATTGCATCCTTCAGCCAATGTAGTGATGTAGTGTAGTAAAATTAGATGGAATGATTGCAAGAAATTGGTTTGCAGGAGGCGGGGAAAAAAAACTTAATTTTTTTTTTCCATCACATGCCACCATAACTTTGCCAGCAGCTCCTAGGCCTCACCTACATCCAAAGACAGTTTAAGGAAGTAATGCAGCCACCTTCTCAATGCTTCTGGTCAGGCTGCTGTGCCTTTCATTGATCTTTTTTTTTTTTTCATTTCCTGACTTTACAACCCCCCTGAGGCACATGCTCTACGAAGCGAGATCTACTCAGATACAGTTTAGGTTACCCCACAGAACATTATAAAGAGGCAAGAAAATTGTCAAGCAAGGTGACAAGATTTACACCAAAAATTATTTTGTAAACTCTCTGAGATGCTGTCACAACAAACCCAGAGGAAGAATTCTACTTTCTTAGCAGCCTGTAGTGGAGAAGGTGACGGAAGAGCAGAAAGGAAAAATGAAGACTCTCACATGTGCTTGGGATGGCTTTCAGATCCTCAGCTTTGTCTATACGTAGGCTGCTAGATGATTTATGATCGCTAGTCTCTACTGCCAGTGCAACTGTTCACTTCAATTCTGCATGTTCCTTGATGGGTTGGTTACATTTTCACAGATGCTATCATCACATCTTAACTGTAATAATCATCTGTTTGAGTTGTGCTGTTACTGTGCTAAGGCTGCCAGCCAGCTCTTCTGTACTGAAATGTCCAGTGCTGGTGAATAATGCAACTGCACTGCCTGACAGCAAGCCTAGAAACTCCTTCTTAAAATGTTTCTTAACTTAGCACTGCTTTGTAGGGAGTGATTATTTCCATGAGCTGATGAGAGAAAATCTAATGGAAAGAACGAGTGTCCAACAAAGCAGCAAATGAGGGTATGGACAGATGACTGCAAACTACAGTTAGCACAGCTTAACAAATTCCCACTTAGTAGACAAATTTAAGGGACCACACCATACTTCTGATTCACTGTTATTACAAAGGGAAGTAGATTACTTTAAACCAATTGTTAGTTGAAATCATGACATTCTAATATGTAATACCTCTTATCTCGGAATTATAGGCTAGAAGCATGCACATGAGTAATTAGGAACAACTCCTTAAGTTATGAAAGCCCAATTACTCTCCTGTCTTTGTTCTCTAAAGTTCTACCTCATTTGTTGCAAACTAGTGCTTGGACTACAATTCCCATCCTAAAAGCACTCACAGTTCTCACGTGTGCTTTACACAAATAAACAGAAATATAAAATCAAATTTTCAGCCGCAAGTTGGCATCCACAGCAGTCAGTAGGACTAGATCAACAGCAGTGCTTCTGCTCGTAAGATGAGACCAAGGGGAATATACCTGCATCTGCGCTCAGGCCTATTCCAGACCCATTTGTCTCAGGGGACCTACCAGAGCACAGAGTAGCTTCCTTCCTCCTTGCGCGCCAAATTTCCTTTTCAAAAGGAATCCAGGTGCACAAGGGGACTGTGCATCACATTACATTCTGACTCCCAGTTAAGCTGGGAATGTCTGTATTCTGGAGCACAAACACAGCCAGCAGTATCTTGAAAAAGACCAGTCAATATATTCAAGGCTTTGAGGTTTATTAGCAGGAGATAATTTTCAGCCTGAGCTGGCAGTAACACATTCAACAGTGACCTACAGGTTCAGGAAATGGTGGATTACACAATTTCTGTTGCTTGATTTTACTATTACCTATTTCATTTTGACATCCCAAACTATGATTTAAGCACACACACACCCCCAGCAATGTATTTTATTTCCACAGCTCACTATGTTTAAATGAAACCAATCTCCTCCAACAAGTATGCACAAATATCCTGAAAATTATTTTAGAGTAAGAAACTGGACACAACAGCCTTAAGCTTGAGGAGGAGTTGTAATCAGGAAGGACAGTCTCGTTCAGATAGCATCTACTATTTTAGCACATCAAGTAAAAAACCAGACAAAATTGGCTGCAGCATGCAAGCTTTCTATTAGAAAGGTTTTCTGCCTAATACTAGGAATTCAGTGCATACTCCTCCCCTCAAACAAGTCATGAGAACAGAGTTTGACTCCCCTCTACTTCTTCACTGACACAGATGCTCCTGCTAAGCCATGGTAATTCTGTGTCACGTGAGGCAGCATGTGAGTAGAGAAAGGAAAGGGATTACTGCACTGATATGAAGCTTTTCATTTGAAGAAACCCACAGGAATATACGCAAGAGGTACCCTAATCCCTGCACCCAGATGCAGAATAAAGCCTATCAGGCATGAATACTTAGAATCATAGAATCATAGAATAGTCAGGGTTGGAAAGGACCTTAAGATCATCTAGTTCCAACCTCCCTGCCATGGGCAGGGACACCTCACACTAAACCATGCCACCCAAGGCCTCATCCAACCTGGCCTTGAACACCGCCAAGGATGGAGCACTCACAACCTCCCTGGGCAACCCATTCCAGTGCCTCACCACCCTCTCAGTAAAGAATTTCTTCCTTACATCCAATCTAAACTTCTGTTTAACTTCTGTCTCCTGTTTAAGTTTTAACCCACTACCCCTTGTCCTCTCACTACAGTCCCTGATGAATAGTCCCTCCCCAGCATCCTTGTAGGCCCCCATCAGATACTGGAAGGCCGCTATGAAGTCTCCACGCAGCCTTCTCTTCTTCAGGCTGAACAGCCCCAACTTTCTCAGCCTGTCTTCATACGGGAGGTGCTCCAGTCCCCTGATCATCCTCGTGGCCCTCCTCTGGAATTGTTCCAACAGTTCCATGTCCTTCTTATGTTGAGGACACCAGAACTGCACACAATACTCCAAGTGAGGTCTCACGAGAGCAGAGTAGAGGAGCAGGATCACCTCCTTCGACCTGCTGGTCACGGTCCTCTTGATGCAGCCCAGGATACGGTTGGCTTTCTGGGCTGCGAGTGCACACCGCTGCCTCGTGTTCATTTTCTCATCAACCAACACCCCCAAGTCCTTCTCCGCAGGGCTGTTCTGAATCTCTTCTTTGCTCAATCTGTAGCCATGCCTGGGATTGCTCTGACCCAGGTGTAGGACCTTGCACTTGGCATGGTCAAACTTCATCAGGTTGGCATCAGCCCACCTCACAAGCGTGTCGAGGTCCCTCTGGATGGCATTCCTTCCCTCCGGCATATCAACCGAACCACACAGCTTGGTGTCATCGGCAAGCTTGCTGAGGGCGCACTGAATCCCACTGTCCATGTCACTGACAAAGATGTTGAACAAGACCGGTCCCAACACCGATCCCTGAGGGACACCACTCGTTACCGGTCTCCAGCCAGACATTGAGCCATTGACCACAACTCTTTGCGTGCGGCCAGCCAGCCAGTTCTTTATCCATCGAGTGGTCCACCCATCAAATTGATGTCTCTCCAATTTAGAGACAAGGATGTCATGTGGGACAGTGTCAAACGCTTTGCACAAATCCAGGTAGATGATGTCAACTGCTCTGCCCCTGTCCATCAGTTTCGTAGCCCCATCATAGAAGGCCACCAAATTGGTCAGGCAGGATTTCCTTTTAGTGAAGCCATGCTGGCTGTCATCAGCCACCACCTCGTTTTTCATGTGCCTTAGCATGCCTTCCAGGAGAATCTGCTCCAAGATTTTGCCAGGCACAGAGGTGAGAATGACTGGTCTGTAATTCCCTGGGTCATCCATTTTTCCCTTCTTAAAAATGGAGGTTATATTTCCCTTTTTCCAGTTGTCGGGAACTTCACCTGACTGCCATGATTTTTCAAATATGATGGCCAGTGGCTTAGCAACTTCATTCGCCAGCTCCTTCAGGACCCACAGATGGATTTCATCGGGTCCCATGGACTTGTGTATGTTTAGGTTTTTAAGATGGTCTCGAACCAGATCCTCTTCTACAGTGGGCCTGGGGTCTTCAGTCTTACAGTTCCAGCATCCACCTTGCAAGACTTGGGTGGTGCAGTGAAAGCCTTTGCCAGTGCAGACCGAGGCAAAGAAGTCATTAAGAACCTCAGCCTTCTCCAAATCCCGGGTAGCCAGTTCTCCCGATATCTTCCAGAGGGGGCCTATGTTGTCCCTTGTCTGTCTTTTATTCACTACGTACCTATAGAATCCCTTCTTATTATCCTTAACATCCCTAGCCAAGTTCAATTCTAACTGGGCCTTAGCTTTCCTAACCTGGTCCCTAGCTTCCCAGACAGCATCCCTGTATTCTTCCCAGGCCACCTGTCCCTGCTTCCACCTTCTATAAGCCTCTTTTTTCCTTTGAATTTTCCTGAGCAGCTCGTTATCCATCCAAGGAGGTCTCCTGGCCCTCCTGCTGTACTTCCTTCTAGTTGGGATGCAACACTCCTCAGCTTGGAGCAGGTGATCCTTGAATAACAACCAAGAGTCTTGGGCCCCCCTGCCCTCTAGGGCTGTATCCCATGGAACCTTACTAGAGTACAATCAGAAAAGAACTGAATTTGTAAAATTAGACCAGAAAAGACAGACTACCTTAGGAACAAATGACAATATATATCAGCTAAACAGAACATTTACTTTTTTTTTTTTAACCCTTTGTTCACTCAGGGTACTCTTTATTTCTATGGCATTTTTATTAGCTCAGAGTTTAACCAACTGATCATGCTTTTATTGTTTCTGAAAAACAGATGTTATTGTTTAGTGGCTTTTTGAGAAATATATTAACATACATACTTCTGTAGTAATGTTTCTTCATAGCAGTATTTCAAAATTTTACAGTAGCTTGAAATCCTCTTTAAATCACAAAATGTATAGCATGTGGACAGTGGCAGGATGAACTCCTCTATGCTGCCATCACCTGTTTTTTTATGTTCCATGTTTTCAAATGCCGTTTCTCCACTGAAAGCTGTAACGCAAGTGCCAATTCGGAGAAGCTCATGGCTCTGCACAAACTGTTAAATGTATGTATTCACCAGCACAAAGTTACTGAGGATCTTATTGCCTTATGTGAAAATTCATCCTGGCTGAGTGAAAGAATTTTCCCATCTTGACTTGGACTGAAGGTACTGAATTCTGAATATGAACAAATAGCTATGGCTATTACACTGAATAACATTAAAGAGCCTACAAGGTAAGCAAATGAAGCAGGTATTATATAACATATCATAAAGCAAACAATATAAGCTAAACATTATAATGTGAGAATTGGTCAGTTTCTCACAAATATGTTTCTCATTTTAAAATCAGAATTGTTGCCTTTTTAATCTTATGAAAGTTTTAGGAGCATGATGTTCTGTGACACTTAATGGGAAACCAATTCTTTTTTTAGCTCAAAGAAGAATGGCACTGCTATGCAACCACTTCGTGGCCCATGTGACAAGATCTAAGCAAGGCACAGAGAAATCAGTCTTCCTGCTTTTAAACACTACTCTCATTAACAAAAGCATCTGGAGCTAGTCTGGTTATTAAATACACTCGTAGGGAGATCATATTGCCTACGTAGCACTAAGTAAGTAGTTCTGTATCCTATTTGGTTTAGAGATGCCAAAAAAAAAAAAACCCACCAAAAAAAAACCCTCAAAAAAACCAAACAACGCCCACCCCAAAAAAGCAAACAAAACCAAAAAACAAACAAAAAAAACCCCAAACAACCCCCCAAACAAAAACAAAAAAAACCAAAAACACTCACCCCCCCCCAAAACATAAACAAGCCTCAGTTACCAGCTACCACCTTAACAGTGGTACCATTACAACTGCTTAGTAAACTAGTTCACTGAAAATGTCTGGCTTAAAGTAGCTGAGTTGAAATGTGGAGGTGGTACTGTCCTGGGTTCAGCAGCAGCAGTCAGTTTTTCTCCTTCTTAGTAGCTGGTGCAGTGCTGTGGTTTTGACTTTCGGCCTGGGAGTAATACTGATAAAGCCGATGTTTTCAGTTGCTGGTCAGAATGTTTACCCTGACCAAGGACTCTGTGAGTCTCATGCTCTGCCAGGGAGGAGGAGAAGCCGGGAGGAAGCAGGGACAGGACACCTGACCCAAACTAGCCAAAGGGGTATTCCATACCACAGCACATCATGCCCAGGGATGTCACTGGGAGTTTCCCGGAAGGGCACATCCTCTTTTCGGTCGGGCTCTCTTTTCCAGCGGGCAGTATCGTATTCTCTTCCCTTGTTATTTCTCTTATCATTATTATTATTGGTGGCAGCAGTAGTGATTTGTGTTATACCTTAGTTACTGGACTGTTTTTATCTCAACCCGTGGGAGTTACATTCTTTCGATTCTCCTCCCCATCCCTCTGGGGGGGGGGGGGGGGAGTAGAAACTGCGTGGTTCTGATTTACCAGCTGGGCTTAAACCACGACAGGTACGCTTGCTTGCTTGTTTATTCAACTGAGGACAGTTTACCCATCTAGTTTACAGTGTGGTTACACAGAGATACATAGACACAAGTAAGACAGCAAGATACAGCAATACCAGGGCATCTTTTGATACTGTAGCAAGCCCATCAAGGAACTACAACTTTCCACATACCCCAAGGAGAGGCTAAGGCAGTGTTAAGAGCAGTTTGGATACTTAGAAAAACAGAATATTGCATTTTTATAAAATCTTAAATTTACTTAACACTTATAACACTTTACACATTACATCAAAATACCCAGGACACTACACAGGAGCCTATATGCTAATTTGATTAATAGCAGGACACTAATCTGCTTAATTAATGCATCCTCCAAAGCATAGATAGGAAAACAGAACACAGAGGAATGAAGTTTCTTGAAAACAGAAATAAAGCAAATGACAAAATATTCTTGCAGGAATATCCAGGTCCCTAGTGAGTAAAAAGGTGAAGCCCTGTATTATTCTTTAAGAAAGTAAATTTACAAGCCACATACCTTGAAGATCTATTTTTTTTATGGCTTTTAACTACTCCCCCTACCACAACTCCAAGCCCCTTAGCGCTACATAACCAAACTCAGATTTTCTTTTAGCCTTTTAACACTCCTGCTCCATTATTGTAAAGGTCGTGTCCCCAAAGCAGTACCCTTATCCCATCCTTACCTAACTCTGACTACCCCATCAGTTCAGCACCTTTTCCTCTACCTCCCAACCCACCTGAGTATATGCAACATATACAAGATAGCTTATTCCTTTTTCAGGACAACCAGTGTAAGGTAGTCTGATATGAGAAGGCTATCCAGGCTAGTTTTCCAAAACTCCAGGCAGTCACTTTGACTGCTAATGTCAAAGACAAAGCTTGTGTATTAACGAAACCAGAAACTACTGCCTTGTCTAACATGGTGAAATCCTGCTCTGCTGGGTTTGAGAATGAAGATTAAAGACCGTGTGGTCAGAACTGAAAGGTATAAAATCAAACACCTTCACACCACGTAGTTACTTTTTTGTGGCCTCGACCACTAACTCAAGGAGCTGTTTCCAAGCTCACCTTAGCGATGACATACTGAATTTCATGGCTGGGGGAAGAGATATTATTCAGCCCCTCACTTGCTCCTCCACCACATATTCAAGAAACAGAACCTGAATAGCAACTAAAGGCTTGGTATATTCAGTCGAGATTAAAGGCTGCATGTTCAAATAGGCACTAACTTGGGTGGGTTGGCTGAATTCTCCCTACAGTTGTTTTATTCTGGGAACCCCACAATGGAGAAAAGAATTCTTTTGATATTCACATTTCAAAGAGCACACTTTTGTGAATGTTTTCAGTAGAAGATGATAGCACTACTGATTTATATAGACTGTGTATAAACCTACACATGCATATGCACAAACATACATGCACAGCATATACATATGTAGAACTGTCTGTAACAAAGAAGGAGATCTTTTCATTTTGCCTTTTTTGCTTCCCACTCCAGGAATCTATCCTTGATCTTGACAGAACTGATAGTTTATAATGAATACTTTTCCAGCTTTCATGACTGGCATCACAGAAACACCTGGGACTAAGATTTGTTCACTGTGGGTTTGTGTATTTATTTTTTAGACATAGTTATTGTGCTGTTTGCCTCTAATAAACATTTTTATTGTGTTTAAATATTTTATTGGTTCAAGCAAAAACAAAGCAAAAGAAAACAAACAAGTAAACAAGAGGGTCTGCTGTGCTTCTACAAGTGGAAAGAGACCCTGAAAGGATAAACTGGGCCAAAGTCACAATACATGCCCCTGACTGTAGTGCAGACAGTCACACAGTTACACATGACATAGTAGTGCCTCATTTTCCCTTCATAGAGAGATTTAGGAAAATGGTGATAACTCTCAGGAAAACCCTGATTCCTATTTAAAGTACTTGGATGGTGCTCAGAAATGTGGCATTCACTTTGTATTATACTCATCTCTACAACAACCCTGTGAGGTACCAGTTCATTTATTCTGTTCTTATTTACATAGGTTGTAAATGCTGAAGGGCAGAGGCCATCTCTTATTATGGATTTGTGTAGCGTCTAATACAATAGAGGTATGAACACAGCAGGACCTTTAAGAGCCATCTCATGTCTGAAGGACATTCAAAAATATATTGTTCCATGCTGTGTATGTCTCCCAGAGTTTATTACAGCAACAGCTAAATAAAGGATTCACAAGCACCGAGCGTAATTTAGTGCCAGAAATTAAGGGGTCAAGAAAAGTATCTATTAATAATTGCCTGTCTTCATTCCTTCCCTACATAGAATGCCAACATTACAGCATGTGGAAAGAGAAGGAGAAACAAAACCTAGATCTGTTTTTGGTTAATGAAGAATAACAAAAAGCTCCTTAGAAATCTCAATCCAAGTTCTTCTGCCCTAAACTCCTCCCCCCCCAAAAAAAAAAAAAAAAAAAAAAAATTCCATAAATTGGCACTAATGAAGAACAATCCTTTTGCTTTGTCTGGCAGGAAGAGCCACCTTTTCTAAGGGAGAAATACACAACAATCTAGAAATCCTATTAATAACATTAGAGTCCTGAACTTTAATTTATTAATGAATGGACGTGCACCCATGCTGTAATCATGAATTTCAGCATTGCCTTTGATGCTTCATTGGTCACAAAGCTCTTACAAAATGTTTGAAGTGTCTGGCTGTGTAATAATGATTTATAATTCTCTTGAACCAAAGCAAAATTTGCTAGTAAAAATCATTTTTGAAATAAAAAATAAATTGTGACTGGAGGGTCTGGGTTTGTTTCAAAAAGAGATCACCCACAAGCAGCAAATTATTTAAAAAGCCACTGGTTCTACTGTTTTGAGATAGGGAGCGTACAACTCAGAATTTCAAAGTAGTGTTAATTAAGATCAGTTTATTAAAATGTCAATCTTTTTAAAGAAAAAATTCTCTACCATGACTACTAGTTGCAAGTTCCTTTATGTTCAACTTTGCATGAAGAAAATTATTTTTCCTTGTACCATATATTCAGCTTTATCCCTTTTCCTACTCCTCCTTCCTTCCTCCCTCCCTCCCCTCTTTTTGTCGGGGGTTTACCTGCAGAATAAGTAGTCTTCGTATGTTTGTCAGATTAATGCTTCTTTCCTCCCCCCATTCTATCAGAAAGGTCTCTGAATTATTTTAAAACAGATTTAAAAAAAAAAAAATCCTAAAAAATGTTAAGGTTTTATGACCTTTTCAGGTCATTTTCCTTTTTAACTCAGTCCAATACCCACCAGAGTAAAATTTTTTTTTTTTTTTTTTTTACTTCAGAACAATGCGGATCAGGCCCATATTTTAAATTAATTTCCTAGCTTTATTATCACGAGTGCTTCCATTCCAAGACTTTTCTGAGAAAGCACAAGGAAAAGGAGTGGACAGAAATGAAGCTGGCAAGAACGTCCTTATCACTCTCAAAAGTTTTGGCAAAAATATTTAGCAGAACAGTCCAATATTACAAAAAAATCTGCCAAGGGAAAAAGAATGGACATTGCACAACTGGAGACATCCCTCTGCATTCCTCAGGATATTAAAGCCAAAGACAACGGGGCAGGAGGGTAGGGAAGGTTTTGGAGAAACAACTTTCCTCAAGTTCTTCCAAGTCCTCACACCAAATAAGGGGCTTTATTTTGCAAAATATTGTCATTCCTTCTTTGAATACATAGTGGCTGTGAAAAGTGCTGAGTCAGATAATTAACTGTTTAGGGTATATGTTGTAGCTGATCTGCTCACACCAGCTGTGGAGCCAAGCAGAGTGATTCTGCCCTGGCCTAAGATAATGTTTCTTCTGCTTATGCTAAAACAGGAAGAGGAACTGAATTTATTCACAGGTAAGCAGCCTGTAACCATATGCAGCACTTGCATGTGGCTGCAATCATACTCACATTAAGTATACCTATGTTATATTTAGTTCAAATTTTAGCAAAAGAAACCTGGGGAAGGCAAGAGCAAGATATCAGCTTCCCTCGAGACAAGTACCAAAAATAGTTAGGTGTTCACAAAACCAGAAGCACCATATAATGAATAAGCACCCAAAAACCACATCTTGGGTGCCACTGTTACAGTGGTCAGTTCACAGACAACCAAGACTCTTCCGGCTCTTTCACACAGCCTACTTTCCTTCAGAGGCAGATAACATCACTTTGGTTAAAAGGTGTAATTGATGTCTTCTTACCCTGTTCAATTACCAAAACCCAACCCCATTGGCTTTAACTGGTCTTTATGTATATTTATCTAAAATGTCTACTGCTACACTTATATTTCATACAGATTAAATCTGTTTCTTCTGTATTTGAACCAGGTGCAATAACAGTTTCCACCCAAATTTCTGAGTTTAAGTCATGGATAAGCATCACAGCATAAGCTCCTACTCTGCTTCCCATGGAAGAACAAGGACTCTGATGATCACTGGCTGATTCAAGAGAATTGATATTTGACAGAAAGCACTGAAATCATGAATCCATCATTGCAGGGAAGAACTGTTCTCACAGATATCATGTTTCTTAAATGATAGTGTATCCCAGATCATAAATTGTTTAACCAGCTATCTTCTGACAGGCTTTTAACTTGTAAAGGCAAAATTCCTTTTCTGCGATTTCCACCAGGTTTCCCTATACAGACCTTGCTTGCTTGGGCATAGTCACAGCTCAGTATAATGTAAATAAACCTTCGAACAGTCTGTTAATTTAGCTTCCTCTCACTGAAGTTAATGCAATTCTTGCCCAGAAGAAGAATCTCAGTCCTTTCACTTTGAGACTAAACATTTCCTGCCTCTACTCCAAGCCTTTTTTTCTTTTTTTCTGTGTAGAAGAAAGCAACTAAGCCTTTATCAATTTACGCTCAAAAAACCAACAAAATATGTTAGCCAAAATAACAAGCCACCATTTGCAAAATATGATCTGTAAGCACATTCCCTAAAGCTGTTTATTGAATTTGAGGGGAAAAACAAACAAACAAAACAAACCCTAACCCAACAAAAACACATAACAAACCCAAACATTAAAAAAAAACAATACATCTAAAATCTGTAGGAAGTAAATTATGCAACTCCTTCCATGATATCATGGGGGCAGGGGAAGGGAACAATCCACATTAAAATCTGACACACATAGCAAGACTAAGTTTCCAGTTACACTTTGCTTTCACTAAAGGTACAAAATTCTATTGCCCATCTTTCCAAAACTTTCTTCATATACAATACATTTTTGTTAGCTGCTCCTACATTATAATAAACACTTCACAAAGACTTTAGAAAATTACTTTTTATAGTTTTAATTATAGTTATTACCAAATTATACATACTAATAGTTCAAATCCTGTTTAGCCGCAAATACATGCAGAAGACTATCGCCATTTGAAATGCTATAAATCAAATGTCAGTCTAACAGTCAAGCAGCCTGTTTTCCAAAATTAAGACAGACCATAAGCAGATAATTAACCATTTAGAAAGCAAAACAACCAGATATAGAATAAGTTGGCCATATTTTAAAATTCCAAGATGTTAACAGTTTGGTTTTTTTTTTAAACTGAGTTTTAAGCATCTGTAATTTTTCATTTTTATTTCTGCATGTTTAGGTATTTTATATATTCATTTCTTTACATGTCTTTATGCAGAAACATGTCACATTTATATGTATAAACACTATGTGTATAAAAAGAATAATTCATATCATGGTTATATAGAACGATGCAGCATCCAAATCCCTTCTGATCACATGAATTGATTAATATCAGCAGAAAGAAGAGAATGAAGACCATTATAACGAGATCCCTAATTCCAGTAAAATACAATACTGACATAGTAATCTAACAACTGTAACATGTAAAAAGGCACCAAGGAGCCAGTCTGCATGAAATCAGATTTGAACACGTCATCTACACAAAAAAGTTCAAGTCAATACAACAGGTTTTACAGAACTAGGATAGCCGAGCAGTTGACGTCATCTACCTGGATTTGTGCAAAGCATTCGACACTGTCCCACCACACGACATCCCTGTCTCTAAATTGGAGAGACATCAATTTAATAGGTGGGCCACTCGATGGATAAAGAACTGGCTGGATGGCCACACACGAAGAGTTGTGGTCAATGGCTCAATGTCTGGCTGGAGATCGGTAACGAGCGGTGTCCCTCAGGGATCGGTGTTGGGACCGGTCTTGTTCAACATCTTTGTCAGTGACATGGACAGTGGGATTCAGTGCGCCCTCAGCAAGCTTGCCGATGACACCAAGCTGTGTGGTTCGGTTGATATGCCGGAGGGAAGGAATGCCATCCAGAGGGACCTTGACACTCTTGTGAGGTGGGCTGATGCCAACCTGATGAAGTTTAACCATGCCAAGTGCAAGGTCCTACACCTGGGTCAGAGCAATCCCAGGCACAGCTACAGGTTGGGCAGAGAAGAGATTCAGAGCAGCCCTGAAGAGGAGGACTTGGGGGTGTTGGTTGATGAGAAAATGAACATGAGCCGGCAGTGTGCACTCGCAGCCCACAAAGCCAACCGTATCCTGGGCTGCATCAAAAGGAGCATGACCAGCAGGTCAAAGGAGGTGATCCTGCCCCTCTGCACTGCTCTCATGAGACCTCACTTGGAGTATTGTGTGCAGTTCTGGTGTCCTCAACATAAGAAGGACATGGAACTGTTGGAACAAGTCCAGAGGAGGGCCACGAGGATGATCAGGGGACTGGAGCACCTCCCATATGGAGACAGGCTGAGAAAGTTGGGGCTGTTCAGCCTGGGGAAGAGAAGGCTGCGTGGAGACCTCATAGCAGCCTTCCAGTATCTGAAGGGGGCCTACAAGGATGCTGGGGAGGGACTCTTCGTCAGGGACTGTAGTGAGAGGACAAGGGGTAATGGGTTAAAACTTAAACAGGAGACAGAAGTTAAACAGAAGTTTAGATTGGATATAAGGAAGAAATTCTTTACTGAGAGGGTGGTGAGGCACTGGAGTGGGTTGCCCAGGGAGGTTGTGAGTGCTCCGTCCTTGGCGGTGTTCAAGGCCAGGTTGGATGAGGCCTTGGGTGGCATGGTTTAGTGTGAGGTGTCCCTGCCCATGGCAGGGAGATTGGAACTAGATGATCTTAAGGTCCTTTCCAACCCTGACTATTCTATGATTCTATGAAAATGGGGATGAACCAGAGGTGCCTTAAAGATACCAATGCATTGAAGCCAAACACCACTTGTTTGAGCACCATTAGGCAAGCACAAAGCAACACTGTAAGCAGGATATACTTAACTGAATAGTATAATGCAATTTTCATTGGTTAAACATACACAAAATAGAGTAAGGATTTAACACGCTATAAAGCCAAATGTTACAGCTAACCATCCCAGTAAAGTCAGCTGCACAAATGTCCCAGTTTAGGCAGGCAATGATCTGCCTCTGAGCTCCCTAGAAGGCCTTCTCATCCTGCCTGAGTTTCCACCTTTTACCAGCTCCATCAACACAGACTCTGCTCCTGCTTCCTGACACTCCTTTTCCTTTAAGGACTCTACACCTTTCCATGCTAGCTTTTTTTCTCTAGAACTAATGACCCTGTCTCAACAATCATGAATCTGCCCATGTTTTATACCTTTCTTTTCTCTTTACAGATTTTTATCACACATCTTATTCAGCAGCTATAGTCCAGATTAAGCAGCTATGCTCCATCAGAGCTGGGGCCTGAATCCTTGATATGGAGGGAGTTTCACACACATACACACACACACACAAACACACACACATACACAAACACACACATACACAAGCTTATAGCAAGAGCTGCAGGCAGGGCACTACACATCTCTGACAAATCCAAGTCTCCAGTATAAAATGGTCTAGAATTTTGCAGGCATCTAGATGTCAACAATGTGAAATCAGCTTCTTGTTATATGCAGCAGCTTTCATGATAGCATGTTTAGTACAGTTGTGTTCAGGGATTACAATGAAGTAACACAATGATATATCATGCCTTCAACTTCTAAACTAGCTTCCTTCAACAACCTGGAGCACACTGCCTTTGGACTCTGCAGTCTCCTTCGAGACTTCAAGAGTTATTAAACAAAGCCAAATAACTCATTTATAATAGCACATTATACAAAAAAATTTAAAATGTTCAGCTGGACCTCACTGTGGAGAGCAGTGTCATGTTAGATTTACACCATCTTCAGGAGCTTTTTTTTTTTTTTTAATTGAAAAAGGGAGGATTGTCATGTAACTAAGTAAAGAGATCTATGAAATTTAAGCAAGGAATCAAAAATCTATCCTACATTATTGCACAAACTCAGTGTAATGAAGTAATTTACTCACAACTCCATCCACAGTTGGTACCATAGAATCACAGAATGTTTAGGGTTGGAAGAGACCATCTAGTTGCAACCCCCCTACCATGGGATCAACATATTACTGTCTAGATGTCAAACTGAGGACAGACTGGACAGACTTAGCTTCTCTGTGCATCTCTGGAAAATGAGAAAAAAATACTTCCCCTTTCAAAACACATACTCTGAACTATGGTACCTTAAGATTTCTTTAACACTTACAAATTCTCAGGTAGAAGGTATTGGCATTATGTAAGTCAAAGTATTAATCTATTATTACTTATTTAACACCTTGTTAAACATTACTTAACCCACAACCATAAACCAAATACGTTCCTATTAAGTTAAATATTGCTAATGCACTATTGTTTAAATTAAGCGCTAGTCTAAGCAGCAGTAAATGTCATTCACTGTCATTAGGGTAAATTGGTTCCCCGGGCAACATACCAGGAACGCAGGTGTCCTGATTACATGGGTCCTCATTAAATACAGTACACTATTTCTTCAAAAATGGAACTCAAGCTGATTGTGACAAGAAAAAAAACAAACAACAAACCAACAAAAAAAACCCCACACAATAACGCAACAACAAAAAAAAGCCAAAAAGAAAACAAACAAACAAAAAAAACCCAACCAAAACCCACAACCCTCCACTGTTTCTTTTTGCAACAAGGGAGGATGCACACATCTGGAAACACAACTATCAGAATACACACATGCTCATCTCCCTACAGCATTTACAGATCCCTTTGCAGAACAATGTTTGCCAATTGTATCATGGTTTAGTCACAGGCCCTGAGCACAGAAGAATCTCTACCCAGATAGGGATCTATGCGAGAACAAGAAACTATTGAAGCCAGGCATCCTCCTGCAGAGAGCTCTTTATGTGACTGAAACCCTGAAGCAGATAAGGCTCCACACAGATGGAAGTACCGCTCCTATAGCAAATTGCGGGACTAGAGCTTGAGATGATAATCGCTTTCTATTCATCAAGGATTGTGTCTTCTGTAAAGACCCTAGTATCCCTCAGGGGGCTAAATAATAACAACGTGTACTGTATCTCACATAACTGAAGTATTACAGATCAGCTGTAATAACACATTCATGTTCTTATTGCATTTTTCAGTTACTAATGTGACCAAATAGCCTAAGTGTAGTAGCTTAATAACCATAAAAAAACCCCACAGATTTACAAAAACGTGCTACTTTTCTTTCCTTCTTAAAAGAAACCCAGGCTTTGAAATGGTAACTTCAGTATTTTTAATTCTGTTCAGTGAGGGATTCATACATTGGAAGAGTTAAGAAGTGACAGTAGTGCTGAGAACCATATGAACTGCTCCTGTTAGTAACTACTTTATGGAACTGAAGGACAGCTGGTGATCCTTGCCTTAGGGATAGCAATCCGATATCTATTTCAGAGGGTTTTTTTCTTGACAATATGAACCCTATACATCATTTACATAATGCAACACACTTGCATTCTTCTGCTGGGCTTCAGAATTTAGATTAGTAACAGAAACATGAGTTACATTGGTTAAACAATATAGATGTCATCCATTAAAATATTAGTTTTACTCATTGTCCCAGTGCAACCTTTTAAGTAGAACATTTTCAGTCTGGAGAGGAGAGGTAGTTCCTTCCACACAGCTCTTTCTAATAAAGTCTAATATGTAGACTGAATGACACCAAGAGGTTTATTGATTATACCTTCTACTGGTAATGAAAACCAAAGCAATTCATTCTATGGAACCTAGAGCAAAGCAAGAAATTATAACTTTAAAACGTGACTGTGCAATAAACATTAAAGATTTGTATGCTAAGAAGCAACTAAGACACTGAAATTAAAAATGGGATCATACAAAGAATGAAAGCATCACACTAAATCATGTAAATGTAAATGTAAATCACACTAAATGATGAGTAAACTCACTAGCTGTATGAGCATGTGCACATGTAAAGAAGAGCGGCTTGAGAGAACTATGTTCCTTCATTAGCCATTACTGAGGCCCTCAAAGCAGCAAGCATCATATGCTAAGATGTCAAAATGATGCTCTCCTTCCCCCTCATTCCTCTTAACTAGCAAAGCGAATAATCAGGCAACAAATTTATGATAAAAATATAGTAAATTTTTGTGTAAAGTTTACCTGTAAGCTTTTATATGCATAAGAGATGCAAGGAAGATTCTGAAGGTGACTGCTATGAGTAGGTTTGGTTGAAGAGCATTATACTTTGAAAGCAGGTAAGTCATTCTACTCAATTCTCAACACTGCTTGAGCTCTGCCAAATGCATGCAGCAAAACCAAAGAAAAACTGAAAAACTGCCTAGTTTTGTATTTTAAGCTTGAAAATCATTGTGCCTTTATGAAAAGATTTGCTTAGAGACTCATGAACAACACACACACAATTTTAGGTATGTCAAGCCTGAGTAGTGAGTGACAAGAGGATGCTACTATAGAAAATCTTACACATTTTGCCAGTGTCTTAACATACAAGTAGCTAGATGTTGGAGGGAGCTCCATCTCCTCAAACACTGGGAAATTCTGCTGTCAATTGTAATATATTGTTAATGGAATCTAGCATTGCCAAACACAAACAGTTAGAAAGCTTAAGCCAGACTATTATCAAATCATGAAATTGAACTAGAAATCGTGAATTTGAAATATACTCAATATGTATGTCTTCCCACTGACTCTCATTTCTAAGATTCACATCACATTCACATATCACTTTGAGATATTCATGGGCAACAACAAAAAAGGAAAAAAAGGGAGAGAAACAGAGAGGGTGAAATGAAAGCTTCTTGCCTCCAGAATTAAAGAGAGATGAAGAAAAGTAGTAAGTGAAGTAGTAGCAGCTGACAGAAGAGCCTGTTCTCCCCAAACAAGTCCTTTAGACTATTTAGTTCACTATTTAGTGAGTGAACACTATGTTTGTAGCACCTCCAAGACTGCAGTCGCAGTTCACATGGGAAACAGTTTGCTGATAGAGCTTCACTAACAGCATACATGATAGGCTAGGCCAGAAGCATTCATACAGTATTCCAGTCACAGTTCAGCAAAGCAAGCTCAGTGCTGCATTAGTTTCACGGCCATGGATACTTGAAGTTTTTTAAAGTTAAAATTAATTTTATCTAAGAGATGCTATATATAAAGAGTATAGCACATTCTATTAATTTCTTACAATGTCAGTTCCTTATGTAATTTGGAACAGTCCCTTTTTTCTTCATCTTTATATTCATCTGCCTGATCACAGGAAATGATGTGTTATTTTTTGTTAATTTCATTTAGGGATTTTTCTTTTTTTTTTTTTTTTTTAATCAGATATATGGAAAACACTTGAGATAAACTATGAGTGGTGTTTGCAGGCACAAACTAACAAAACATAGTACAAATGTATAAGACAGCTGTTGAAATCTAGTAAGAACTTGCTAAGTTCCCTAGGTACTGAAGCCACCCGCTGCTATGGAAGATGCTTACAAGCAGAGATGTGATTGGAATTTTGACCCACTGCATAAAAAAATTGAGAGGTTTGGTGCAAACCAGAGTCTGAGACTTATATCTTCAAAACATCCTAGAAGTTTAGTGCTGATGCAGCCTCTCCCTACAGCAGAAATAATAGTAGTATTGGTAAAATACGATAACATTATTAATTTACTAAGTAGAAATCTTAATATAAATGCAGAGGTAGCCTACAACTTAAACTAGTAGTTTACGCTCAGGTTTCTAGAAACAAATTCATGTGAGAACCTGCCAAAAAAAGTCACAGAAATTATTGTACCTGGTTAAACTACTTATAACGTAACCGAAGAAAAAACAGTGGCTACGTAATAGACAGACCATATAACCCGAAAACAAAGGACTGAAAGAAGAGAAACGGGCAAAGAACACGAAGATAAACACAGAAAGGTCATTTCTGTAAATGAGTAGTAAAAAAAAAAAAAGACAAACCCCAATACCCTCTTTCTCAGTAATATTATATTAGTGGCTTCTCCCACAATGGGCCTTAGCAACAATGCAGCCACTTGGAATACATTCAGTCATGACTTTTTCAGACAAACAAAAGAAGTGGAAGAGAAAAAAGAAGACTCACACAGTAGAATGCCATGTGGCACAAGAGCGTCTATCACTTCCACTGCTAAATGCCGATGCCTTTTGTATTTGTGCTTATGGGCAAGAAATCCTAGCTCATTTGCCAAGGAGCACATCATACTGTGATTATGGAAGATGGTGATATCCATCTGCCTTATTCCCATAACAACTCAGGCTACTTTCAGAAACTATATGGAAGAGTTCAAAAAGACTGCATTGTGTGAATACAGTTCTATTGGAATGCAATCAGTATGCATATTTACTGTGAGAACACTCAAATTATTCCCATACCTGGTGTGTGTTTGTTTGTTTGTTGGGGGTTTTTTGTCATGGTCATCCCATTTCCCTGCTTCCTCCCCCCAGATGTACTGTATCCCTGTGTTTCCTGCTGCTCTGAAGAGGTGCAGAATTTCTGACCTCAATGCATTGTTGACTTGATAATGGATTGGTATGCACTAAAAACCTACTGCATCCCACCAGGTGATAAAAATTGCTCCAAACAGTTGAAAAGCTAGCACTTATGAATACTTGATTATGGAATGTATTTCCAATCTTAACAATCCTTCAGAACAGCTTAAGGTTTTCTGAACCTGGACAACCATTGAAACTGTTGCAGTGACCTCCTCCTGCAACGTGGCATCAATAACAGTGGTCTGAGTTCTTACATACAAGAGCCCCGTGTTCCAGAACAGGGGTAGAACAAGACTCCAACAAATAGCAAAGTACGGGCTTACTTTTCTCAAGAAAAAGAATGTGGCTGAATCTGACCACAGGTCTACAAAAGTGCCAGGAATTACACCCACCTCCAAATGCTGAACATCTAGTCCCAACTCCCCTTTCAAATGAAACAGGACAGGGCAGGCTTGTGGTTGGAATATACTGCATTTATGGCTCGCCCCAATTCTCACAGAAGAAAGCAGTTCTCTATCCTGTGGTGCAGTCAGGGCTGGCACTAGGAGAATGGCTGAGCCATAAATCAGTTCCCTCCTCCTTCCTTGTGCCAAACTCCCTGCACGGCAGAGAAGAGAAACTGAACCCTGCTCCTTTGATATTCTAGAGGGCCTACATCCTAATTCACTAGTCAAAGATGTCTTGTTGCCTTTCCCTGGCCCTTATCCAACTGTGGTGATTATACAACACCATGCATGCTTTGAAACCTCTCCTTTACTCACTCTTCACAGACCAACTTTGCTCATAGCTTTGTACAATACTCCAGATGAGCTAGAACAGTTAACCTGGGAATCAAACACCATGCACAACAAAGGAAATCTATGATTAGAAAATAAATAAATAAATAGATAAATAATTGCTGGGCTGTCAACCAAGACAAACACTATAAACTACTGTGTTTGCAATATCACACTGCATGTTTCAGTACTTGAAGTCATACAGTATATACTTTACTGATCGATTTGCATACCATATCGATCTCAAGGGTTGTATAATGCATTTGATTTGTGGCACTTCTGCATAATTTTCTGATTAAGTTACTTATTTAACCTATTGACCTTTACTGTTAATTAAAGAGCCTATGTAAATGTTGAGCCGTAATCAACTTTCACACTACCAAGTGGAATTTACATCTCATGGAATTTATTTACTCTAAGGTTTTACACTGACACTGTGTGGTATGCAATGGACATTTTCATCCTTTGCAGTTTAAATTTGTGAAGCATCTTAGGAATCTAACTTTCTTCCAACAACTTTCAAATAAAATTCCAACTGACATTTGGTCATTAAAAAAATAAATAAATAAATTCACACACCAAATTCCCATGTTGAAAAAATAAAAGAGAAATAGCAAGTTAAATCTGTGTTTAGTTTTCTTATGCAACTGGTCACTTGTAGTAACACCTGTTGAACACTCAAGAATTCAGTCTGGGATCAGATGTCTATCGTGTGTAACACATAGACCTATGTTATATACCCCCAACAAGAAGTCTCTGCTCTACAGAGCTGGCAGCAGATTGCATTCAGCATTGGTGCTCACTAACATGGAATCCTAATTTTAGCAAATCAGTTGGTGAACAAAGCAAAACAACACAATATATCAGTCATTGCATTGCACTATATATTGCACTATAACAGTTCATTACTGTTGAGAAAATTCAATCTAGTTTTAGTAATTTGTGGCACTTGGGTGTTCTTACTAAGTATAGTATAGTATTTTACTGATTCATTGTAAAGCTAGAGGACATCTCAATAATTCAGTTAACAAACAAACCACAATGTTTCATGAGTGTGAAAAGTGTTATATTGATAGCTTGGAAAGTCAGCAGTTTGACAACATACATAAACTAAGTATTTAGAAGCTGACTGCAGTTATAACTTCCTTACAATCACATCTCTTCCTGCATATACCCCAACAAAAAAGTTCAGTAATCACTGTGAGCCAAAGAGTATGACAGTGCTATGCCTCTTCAGACAGTTCTTACTCCTCCACAGTGAGTAATGAGGGGGGGAAGGAATCAAAAAAAAATCCACCAACTTGCTCAATTAATGACAGCCTTAAGATCAAGCTATGACAGTTTGGTTAAATCCCAAGGACAAGTCAAAAAACTAACAGGTATAAACATAATGATATAAAACAAGCCGGTGAATTGAAGCCAAGTGGGTTGCACTCCATGCAGACTGAACAAAGCTAAAGACATTTCCGAACAACTGAAACCAAACCCCCAACCTTTCTCTACAACTGCTTGCTTTCCAATACAGACTCTACATTGAGTTTACAGGAGATCTGTTTTCACAACAATATTAGTTCCTTTTTTATTATTTAAAGCTCAGAAATGCTTTCCTGACTGGGGATTTTACTTACCTTGTTTCCATGCAGACAGCTGCAATCACAGACCTTTTCTCAAAGCCAATTTTTTTCTCTTATGCCATTTATTAAGCTGCTGAAACACAGACTGAAATCCTTCCTCACTGTACAATGCAACTCTACACTGTTGACCACAAGTGTCCCTGCATTAAAATCCATAGAGTGAAGCAAATAAGATGGCAGAAGGAGGCTTAACTCAGATCAAAGTAGTATGTTCTTCCCTGCAATACATGCAAATGAGTTCAACGCATTTTGCAAACAGGAAGAATCTACTTCCACATTAGATCCAGAAGACCACCAATGCTAGAACATGTTAACTTGCAATACAGACAAGATATTTACTGGCCTGTATTATCACATGCAGATGCAGAGTAGAAATTTGTGGAATTACTTGAGTTTTCAGTATTCTCTTTCTCTCTCTTCCACCTTCAGCTGTACTTCCTACCTATATGCTTCACTTTGCCATCTTAGTCTCCTTAATTGCACACTTTAACATTATTCCTTAAACTAATTAGAATCATAGAATCATAGAATAGTTAGGGTTGGAAAGGACCTCTGTGTAACTTGTTCAATCCTAGTGCTGAACGACTCTTGCTACCAAACTTTCTGCAGCAACTGTTTTTTCCTCCATGGGCTCATGAATATTTCCCAATATGTTCTGTCTGCCATTGGTAGGAGAGGAAAACACAAAACTACCATTCTTCTACCTTTGTCAATTAGTTTAAAGATGTGACTGAAATGCAGTGAAGTTCAGATTTAAACTGAATTATCTGAATGAGGACAATAATAATCATGAGAGGGATTTAAAGATCAGTTACTTTATGAGAAACCTGCAGATCAAATTGAGGTACGAGAGTCGTATGGAACACATGCACCCTTCCTATTGGTGGGAACTGCTATGGCAGGAATGTGTTCCAGTGTAATCCAATGAGACTTATCAAAGGGAAATAGTGTCGTTTACTCACTAGGGCTAATTTTGATTACTTCTTCCCTAAGCTTCACTGGAACAAGTATCAAAGTGAAAACACACATTCCTTCCATTGTCAGTAATGGA
This sequence comes from Psittacula echo, assembly GCF_963264785.1. Classification (NCBI taxonomy): domain Eukaryota; kingdom Metazoa; phylum Chordata; class Aves; order Psittaciformes; family Psittacidae; genus Psittacula; species Psittacula echo. Next base: position 33,654,860 of record NC_137739.1, read on the forward strand.
ATAGCTCCTGCTGGCTTTTTGCTGGCCACGTATGTAGGCAATAAGAGGTCTCCAAGCCAGTTACCAGAGTACTTAAAAACCCCCTACATTTAAAATATTCAACTTGCTCAACAAAGAATTCACCTTGATTAGTAGAGTGTATTAAATTTCACCTACTTAACTTTGCAGCTTGATTAGTGAAGTATGCAGCTTAATCAGCACAGCATGCAACTCATGACAACATGTACCACCTTAAACTGAAACTAATGCTAGGACCCAACAGAATCCCCAGTATATGTCTCTAAGGAAAACATGCAGTTCAGGAGATTCAAAGCAGGCTCCTAGGTCCATAAAATAACAATTAAAGTGTTCAGCGCCAGCAGCAACCTCATGGCTTTGTAAGGTGCATGATTTAGGTGCTGTAAAGTTTCAACTGTCCAGTAGCTGCAGTAGACAGGCAACAGACCACTTCTTTCAGTGCCAAACCAAGCAGCGCCCTCATCTGTAATACTGGTCACTGTAATCACAACATCGTTTTACTTATCCATGGGCAGTACATGGCCAAATCCAACTTTCAGTATTTAATGTTAAGGACACCTGAGATAGTATGTAAATTGTAATGATAATTTACCTCAATTGCTGACATGCTTGCTATCTTCAAATATCTTTTCTAATTTCCCTGGAATAATAAAATCATGTTTTGGAAGGCCAGCGATACTATCAAGCTAAACCTAAGAACTAGAAAGGGGTTCAACTCTACACAGTTAGGATCTGGAGGCATTTCAGATATGAACCAAGTTTGGATTTTAAATATTCCTAAAATGTAAGATAGTTCAGAGACCGTGTTTTAGCTTGGACTCTTTGCTGCCCAGAAATTAACTAACATAAATAGGAAGTAATTTCACTTTCAGTAGATTATAACTACATGTTCTGTCCCTAGCCTGTGAAGAAATGCAGTTATAGCTGTAGCTTTCTGTAGCTATCACTTTAAAAAGTATTTCCTTGATGACATTTTTACCCCCATGGTTATCCTATATGCTGTGAACACGTGAAATGAACTCACAGTGTTATTATTTATGGTACAGATTCTAAGACTGCTGCAGTTAACAGAAACACATGTTGTCTACAGGGGAGTTGTGCAGAGTATGTGGCATTTACCAGAGTATAAATCTTAACAACAGAGGTACCTGTACTAATGTAATTCTTAACCAACACCCTTTCCTTTGGATAATACACATTCACGAAGGAAAAGAAAAATAGTTACGTCTCAAACTCCAGATACTCAGCTGTTTCTCAGCAGACCTGGATGCCATTCCCATCTCAACAAACCTAGAGCTATTAATAGTCAAGGTTTTGGCTAGGCAACTTCCACAGCAGTTAAAAAAAAAAAAAAAATAAATAAAATTCAAACTTTGACAATTGTGAGACAAATAAAGTACAGAGACTACTACTTAAAATGCTCTGTGTAAAACAAACCCCCAAAACCCTCAAACCCACCCAGCAAAAAAACAAAAAAAAACCAAAAAAACCCAACTCCCACACAACACAAAAACAAACAAAATTTTATCTTTTTAATTCCTCAGAAAGGCTCACATTACTAAGGAAAGCAAGTAAATAGCAAACAGCACTGAACTTTCATTGTTTACATTCCTACACAGCAATATATAAACACACATATCTCATATCTCAATCTTTCAATTAAGAAGTTTGGTCAGGTAAGACCAAACAAAAGCTGCATTGTTCACCCATCTTAAACCACATGCCTAAAAACCCAGCATAGTGATAGAAGTATGCTAGCATCAATTCAGACCCACTTCCCAGAGATGATGCCAGAAGAAACAAAGAGGATAAAAGGCTTCACAGTTTGGGAATCAGAACCACAGCAGCCAACCCAAATCCAAAGGCTAATTTTCAGACTGCATCCATTCTATTGCAGCTTGCTAGACTGGGATTCACATTCTATCATGTTTCTGGAAAAAAATTACAGCTGCATTTAGAAGTCCTGTGTTGCTTCATTAATCACTGTGTTAGGCCCCTTTTTGCTATAAAACTCCATAGGAAAAAAAAAAAAAAAGCTTCGATATCCTTACACCATTTTACTCAAACCATAACCCTGTGCCAGCTGGTTGGTACTGTCCCTGTTACTCATTGTTGTATATCTTTACAAATATTTTTGCCACATCTTTCAAAAACAGTAGTAGAAATTTTTATATTTCCAAAGTGCTGTCTACTTAGCTTAGTTTGAAAAAGAGTAATGTCATATTTTTAGCACCTATATTTTAACTCAAAGTATTTTCTTATTGAACACTAATTGGAGTAGCAAATTAAAATAAATACTGTTTGCTTTCTAAAGCATTCCACTGATCACTTCCTGGTACAGTAAAGGCTAAGATGTTAAGTTTTCATTCTATGGATTTAAGTAGGAGAACTTGCAGTAAAACTTGCACTGTATTTAATGTTAGATTGAGTGAATTAGGAAAACACATTAGATATATACTGTTTTGTGAATTCAAAACACCACTGTCTACATCATTCCTAATTCAGAAGACTCAGAACTTAGCAAGTCTAAAAACATTAGTACTCCAACAAAGCAAAGCAATGTAGTCCACAGGATGGCCACCTTATTTGCTATGAATATAAATGTGAAGCAGTTTTAACCTGTACTTTTTCCACTCAGACCCATTTTACACCATACTGTATTCATATATCCTTCTTCTAAACACACAGTAATATGACCCACTGAAGAATCCTGCTGTTCTTTTAATTTGGCAGTCAGAGGATTTTGCATAAGTTTTTGGTCGTTCTGAATGTCAAGCAAAACATTACCGTAAAAAGATCAATGTAACAGCATTATTTGAAGCACACTATTTCCCCTATTTGAGACATTGCCAGTTAGTCCCTATCCATTCCTGAAACTACAGACATTAAAACAGCAAGTATCTTATTAACTTCAGTTGAAGTATAAATATTAACCTGTCAATCACCCCTCTCAATTGTGTACCATAGCTGCAGAACTTGCGCACCGGATTTTAAACAGACAACAGAAAAATCCTGTGAAAGTTAATTTTGGAAGAACAATGCAAGTTTAGCATACATTCTCAATATAAAATTTAACCTGATTATGTTGTAGGCAATATCCTTTTCCTGTAAAATGGCATCCAAGATGAAGCTTTGGAAAACGTAGCAATTTCAGCAAGTCGCTAGTTGGCATTGCTATTTATATGTCCCCTGGAAATCTGCTGTTCCTCTAAGCAAAGTGAAGATGGCATATCCACCCATTATAGCCTAGGACTAGTCAAGAGTTAAGAGGTTATTCTGAACTCCCCTTTTCTGAAAATACTCCCAGGTTGTATTTTGAAGCCCTATCAAGCTATGAAATAATACAATGGTTATTATTTCAGCTGGTATAATTCACTAAATCTTTTTACACAGCGGTAAAACAGGAGTCCTGAGTAGGAACACGATGACAGGTACCTAGCATTACTGAACAATATCTAGTCATGAGACACAGCAGAACAGGAGAGAAAACAGAGCTGGGAAAATATGTTTCCTCTCTCACAGGTACTTCCCATTCTGTTCAAAGAAGTAGCTGCAGTACCACAGAATCCACCATGTGGTGTCTGTTAGCAAATGTTGACTTTTTCATGGCAACTGGTGTAGGTACATCTAGATTGTGTATTTAAACATCACAGTTTTGTTTTCATTTCTTGCAAGAAGCATTTGACTGAGGTTAATGTTTTATATCAACAGAGTAAAAATAGCTAATTCTGGGCCCAAAGGTCATACACATCAGCACAACTTCAGTTCTGAAGTGCTTTTAACCTTGATTTTTCCTTGTAAGCCAAGTCCTTTAAAATATACAACACATTTAACCCAATCTCACAAACACAGAGGAAAATAAAAAAACAAACCAAAAAAAAAACAACAAATAAAAACCAAAACAAAACATTTGTACTATTTTTTGAAGACTATCATCATCTGACAGTCTGAGGGATCTGACTGTATTTGAGACAGTACTTGCCAGGAAATGCGTAAGAGAAATACATTTCACTTTACAGAAAGGAATACAAATCAGAAATAACAGCACACAGGAAGAAGGAAAAAAAAAAACAAAACAAACAAACAAAAAAAAAACCACACAAAAAAAAAAACAAACACCAACAAAAAAACCCCACCACATCTTACCCATCTGATTCATTAGATTTTTAAGTTCTGACAAGCTAGTATTCCAGGCACAGTAAAATAGTGTTGTTCCACTAGGCTTGCTCCAATGTTTAGTCATAAGATCCATACAATAATAACAGAACAGTGGCCTATCTTGACCAACAGTACATTAGTTATTATCTGCAGCACAAACACCTACCACTTTATACTAACATTTTGGCAGTTAATCTAAACATAGCACTTAAAGCTACATCATAATTTTGAGATCTAACTGGGTCATTTTCCTTCCAGCTGGCACCAGTAAAAAGTATTTTATAACAAAAAAGTAAATGAAACTTTTATTTTTTTATGAGGGTAGGGTTTTTTTGGGTTGGTTTTTTTTTTTTTTCATTCTTTAATGGCAGGAGCACAAGTATAATTTTAAGCACACACAACACATTTTTCAAGGCCTGTTCGCAGTGATGCTAGCTGGGTGAATTACAATAAGATTTATTGTGCAGTGGTGTATGTCTAATTTTCCGTCTACTGCTGGGAGCTTCAGTTGGCGGGAACTAACAGAGACACCCATTATGTACAGCCTGGTTTAAACTGTGGTTTGGGTGCAAACTCTCAGGGACAGGAACTTACTGCATATGCTGGCAAGAGGTCAGCGAGAAAATTTATGAAAAAAAAAAAAAAAAAACTTTTTAAGTGACTTTTTAAATATTTGGTATCGCTACCTTCTCCAAATTTTTTGTGGCAGAGGGAGAGAGTGGAGAAGGGAGAAGTCACAACAGATTTTCCTGTGAAAATTGTGTCATGTTCAATGGATATAAAACAATGCAGCTAGTGACTTATTGTAGCAAGTTTCCCTGCTGACAGGATTCAAAACGAACAGAAGCTCACTGGAACAGAATTCTCAGTACTTACTACTTTACTCCCCCCATCCTTTTTTTTTTTTTTTTTTCCTTCCCTCTCCCCCTAAGTACTGGAAACACAAGTCCCTTGTTAAACAACTATCTAGAGATTTCATTCCCTTCCCCTGCCTTATTCTGGTTTTCTCAAATGTTCCATGTACACTCCAAGCTAGCTGACTTGATATAGTCCATTGAAAGTGAAGGCAGAGAGTGGAAATAACAGAAGGAAGGGATGAGGAGAGAATAGACACAACAACAAAAACCAAAGTCCTGGAGGGGTAAGAGAGAAGAGCAACTGTGGAACTCAGGGTTGCCAGCAAGTGATAGATGCAGGATATGACAGGTTAGCTGGGAGGCAGAGAGCGCTTGATGTAATGAAAAGGTTAGAAAGAAAAACTTTAAAATGGGAGTGGGAAAAACAGCATGACTAATGGGGTGGGTGGGGACGGGACACGGGAAATAACAGTAAATAACTTAGAGCAGAGCTGGGTTCTGGCTCGCTAAGCCACAAAGCACAACAACATTGTTTTAATACACTGAGCACCTTATTGCAGAGATGTGGCCGAAGACAAGCTCCATAATCACATTCCTGCTTCCTTGGGAACAGCTTATCAGGGAGAGGGAAACTGTATAACATACCATGCTTCTTCTATGCCAGAATAAAGGAGGAAAAATAGATGGTTTGCATAGTCTGCTTCACAACTGGCACTCAGAAAAGGTATTTTGCTTTAACAATGTAAATCAAACAAAACGTGAAAAATACACAACCGTCCATAAACCTAATGTTCTTCCTCATTGGGTCACAAACATTCATATATCCAAACATAGTATTATGCTTCATGTTTACAGTACAGAGTGATGACTTAGAAATAATACTTTTTTCTATTTTCTGGTTTATATTAGGTGTTATTTACTATCCTCGCAAAATCTGCTTCAACTATCTAATTTAATGCCATCTTTTCAATTCTCTCAAGGGTGCTCGTTTACTATCTATAACACAGTGTAGTTCCGTAGCCACACACGGGATGGCACTGTTAAAGTTAGTCCTCACACACCAAATCTCTCTTCCACTCTTGACTGTAGGCAGCAGATTTAAGGGAAAAGTACGTTTTTATTCCCATAGTAGTATTTATCCATCACAAACTGACATCACGTATTTTCATGCCTGGGTACTCAGTTATATTTTTACTTTGTATCAAGCATGGAAAGCCAGTACCCATAAAACTATTAATGCTATGTTATGATTTTTTTGGAAGATCTGGCAGCAGAGAGAAGCAAGAGATTGAATGCAGTATTGCAATGGGCAATGTGGTATTTCATTCTCTCTAGAAATCTGTAATTTTATGCATGTTTAAAAAAAAGTTAAGGAAACTTAATGTACAGAACATAAGGAACCAATTTTCTTCCTTGAGAAAAACACCAAAACAACAACAAAAAAAAACACCCCACAACAACAAAGTAACACCTTTGGGCTGTAAGCATTAAAAACATCAGTCAAAATGGAGCCATTCAGCAACGGCTGAATGGGGAATATAGAGGGTAGGCAGTGGTAAGAAACAGCCATTATTTTTTGCCTGCCTCCTCTTTGCAGCCACATCTCTCTTAACCATCACTCAATTCATTAGTGCTCTATAACAGTATGTCAACGTGATCATAAATTCTATAAATGGGCAACGGGACATGAAGACTCCTTTATACCATATTGACTGGTTCCAAACACAGAATACCACAATAGGTGCTTTTTTTGTTGTTATATAACTGCATAGACAGAACAAGGTCCAAAAAGACAGATAAAGTACAGCTAGAGCCCATCTAAAGCTAAGTGCCAAAAAGGCAAGCTTTCTTCAGATTTCTGCTATTACACCCTTGCCAAAAATCCCCTTCTGATCTCTAATCAAGCAAACAGCTCAACATATGCAGGGTAGCAAAAGTGACCCTATACTGTCGTCAAGCAAACAACATGGTATTGTACAGCACAGCACTGTTCTATGTCCCAACATAGAAGCATTGCTCCAAAAATAGCATATACCTCTAGGTGATATTTAAAAAGAAAACCCACACATACACTTTCAAGGATCTTTAGTACAACATACACATTGTGTGGACTGTAGTCTGGAACAGCACATTATATAATACACTGCCAGACAGGCTTCTCAGCACTTCAATTCAAAAACAAGTACTAGACATAGCACATCCTTGATGCCAGTGCCTTTTTTAGCCAGCAGAAAGGGGTACAGAACTCAATGTTGTAGAAAATGGTTATTAACATCTGTCCATTGACAGCAGGGAGCTGGAATTGCATATTCTTTAGGCATAATTTTTACCCAGTCTTGCATAAGAGCTAATGGTAACTGCAGCCCTCTTCTCTTACTTCTCAAGAAGCCTTCACATTATACTTGAGAAACAGACTAATTGCATGCTGCTGTACTTGCCATAGCATAAAATAGCACCGTCACATCAATAATACATCCTTCCAGATAAGTGGGTAAGCTCTCTGTTGCCTTCTAGACAGGAAGAAATTCCACACCCAGAAAAATTCCCTTGAGATGTCATCAGAGATCTTTGAGAGATATCGATTTGGCAGAAGACATAGTAAGGAGGGCATAATTTCTCAAGCATCCAATGGATTCTCAGCACACAAACCAAAACAGGCAAGCTCACATAACCTCAAAGGTTACGAGCATTATTTTCTACAGACTATCACCCACATCCTTAAATCTTTCTCTATCCTTTGTTTTTTTTTTAATGGATGGTTCAACACAAGGAGCCAGGAAAACTGCCCTCCCATGACACTGGCACAAGGAAATCCAGCTATGCTTATGACACTCTAGACTTTACACATTTTGCCGCACATAAGTCTTGTCCTAATCTACCCTGACCAAAAGAGATGGAAAAGAAATGGGTGGAGGATGGTGTGCACTAACAAACTAATTTCACAAAACATCCACCTGGTTAGGGTCAGCATTTTAGGGCAACAGATCCCCTTCAGGAATTCTATTGAATTCTACTTGAAGTCTTACAGAGATTTTAGCATGCCTGGAATTAGTGACTTAGGCTTTAGTTTCTACTCACAAGAGATCCATCAATATCTGCTGGAAGCCGGACAAAAACAAGAGTACAAACCACAAACTTTCTTGAAAGTGTTCACAGCTCACATGAACAAAACAAATTCTTCTTCCAACTAGTATTACAAGCATAATTTTTAAGCTCATAAACCAGAAAGAGAAATTTTCAAAAGCCATTAGTCACCTACTCCATCAACCACTGGCCTTCGTGCTGGAAACTCTCCACATAATATCAAAGATAAATTTCCCCTGCATTTAATTATGAGTTGCGTTAAACTTCACTACCACAACATATACTGGTAGAAGTACTATTACCATCATATATAAAAGAGCATGCATTTCTAATAAGAGTAATAAAAGGCACAGATATCATTATACTCTATTGTGAAAAAAGCAAAATAAACCCACCTAATAAACCAGCTTACTGAGGAAAAAAGCTCATAATAACCCAAGGACAGAATATTAAAAGCACCAGCTTACACTACATAAACTGAACAAACACAAGACACAGAGATCACCCAAAATGGCACAGATTTCAGAAACAGCAGCGCAAGGTTTTGGCAGTGCTTGTAGTAAAGCCTTCTAGTTGCACAGATGTAAGCCCTTCTCCCACAAGATCAAAAAGCAGAGTTCTCCCTCTACCTCTTTTATGGAAAACAGGTGCAATACCTTCTTAACATTCTTGCATGTGTGAGACCCTGATGTGGAACAATGGAGTCTTCCAGGGAGGGGGATTCTTAGCTAAACAGAGGTTTGAGACACCTGTGGCAACATGTCAGGTCCCCAGGTGCATCTCCTTCCTCACTCACATCCACCTGGTCAGCACACAGACAGATTGAGGGTTTTTTCTCCTTCTTGAAAAGCTGTCAATGTAATAGGACAAGGACAGATCTGGCTCACTTGTACTTTAACATACTAGGTCTGTAGTGCCATCCCAACACCAAGAAGCAAACCCCAGTAATGACAAGTCAAGCACTGTGCTGCTTGCAATCTCTGCTGATGCAAGCCTTGCCATTCTTCACTGACTGACAACTATGCCTGGGCAGGTACCTGGGCCCTGCTTTATGCATGTCCAGCCTTGGATTTACTATGACAGCTCTCTTTGGTGAAGTCAAGGTACGAAACATTTCCAAGCCACTGGTGGTGCAGTTAGCTTGTTCATTCATCATCCAGTCCTACATTTTCAGTATAAAAAAATCTGACTGGAAAGTTCTGGAAGACAGGCAAGAATAGTTAGAAACAAAAAACACAACCGTAAGAATTCCCACCTTTGCTCTAATGTGAGAGTCCTGCTAAACCAATGTTTAGCAGGGTGGGAAGGTAGGAGCACCAAAAGTTCTCATTCTAATCCATCTCTAGCAGTCACATTATTCATTGATTAGCTGGCATGTTTATCCTTAAAAAGAAACTATAAAAGGAATCACAGACAAAAGTGACATTTTATGAAAAAGAAGAAAGTGAGAGTGAGTTCCCATTTCTGATATTCTGTCACATTTCACTGTAGTGAGCAACATCAGCTCATTATTGATAGGCAACTAATTTACCAGGGTTTTTTTTTGCTTTTGCAGTGTAGCAAGCCAGGCTTAAAGTGACTCTCCGAAATCATCAAGCAGCCCTAGACCTTAGTATGCAGTGGAATTTTGTGCTCTGTGGAAGGAAGTAGAAACATTGCGAGCAAAGAAAAGCCACTTCCAAAAGTTGAGAACTCAAAGAGTTTACTGTTCATTTTCTAAAAAACATCAAGCATCTTAAGGCTGGGATCTTCAAAGGGGCCTAAGAGAATTAAGTACTTCTAAAACTACTGCACTTCAGTGGTATTTAAATGCCTCTATTTTCAAGGCTGCCCAGAAAAATTTAAGGTGGGATTTTTCCTTTTGATTTACCATTCTCAAACTTGCTGCCTTATTTTCAGTGGGCACTGTGAGACATAACACAGGTTCCTCAGTCAAAGCCTTACAGGGCATGAGGAATTTACTACTGTTGTGGCTGTTGCAGGACTAGAATTTCTCTTAGCAATTTTTCAGTTCTGTTTTTCAGTCATTCGTACTGTAAATTACTGACTCTCTAGCACTGGAAGTTAAAAAAAGCAAGCACCAAGAAGAATACACCATTCAGAAATACAAGCAGATGAAGTCCTGATTAACATGAGGTAAAATCCCAACCTCCATTACCCTAACAAGAACCCCATTTGCAGTTTAAAAAAACCAAACAAACAAAAGTGTGAGAAATTACACATCTGTTCCCACCAACAGCAGTAAAAGCTAGGTAAAGGCTTGCACACAGATAGGTACATTTTGGGTGCCAACATTATATTAATTACATTAAAAATGGAAAAGCAGAAACCCTTCTACCTTCTTCATCTAGCTCATAACCATTTTTTTTCCTACTTTTTTCTAGAAAATGAGTGTTTTTCCATTTAAAAGGTGAGAGCCACTCCGTAGTTACAAGTGGTACTTTTTGACTTTCTTAATACAACCCTGTGGCTACAATTAACACAACAGATAAATAGCAGATCAAATTAAGGTCTGATCCTGTTTTACTTATAGGTGCAATCCTTGCAATAAATTGCAGGTTAAGCTGTTGGAGGTAAATGAGGAGAGATGGAAAGCGTGATCTATGATGTCTGAATTTTAAGTGTTCAGACATTTAAAGCACGTGTGTGTGAGAATATAAGCAAATATTCAGACAGAAAATTTCAAAATTTTGTATTTTTCTATATGAGCTATTTAATGCTGACTTTAATCCTTCACATGGAAATATTATTTTCAAAAGAGGAAAAAGAGCATAATTTTTCTTCTCATTATTTCAGAGTGCTTCATGTTCATTTCACAACTTCATTGTCTTTGTAGTTTGAGGAATAAGGGAATGCAGACTGTTGCCATGTATGGCCTTATTGTTGTAGAAATCCACTATTTCATCCACATAATAATGAATAAATAACTGAACCAATCTTAAGTTCTTCACAACCTGCAACTCTTACAGGCATCTTAAGACTACATACTGTCTGATCTATTTTGTTTGCAATTCAATCACAAACTTCTTGCAGTATGAAAATCAAAACATTGTAAAAGAAGCGTATACTGCCTTTAAGGGTGATTAGTTTAAGGGTTTTTACAAAGGGATTAAATCAAGGAAGGTAACTTTATGAGGCATATAATATCTAATATGAATCCTTAGATTGCATCTGGAAAAATAGTGTGCACATACTGCCAAGTGCCAAACCAACTATCCACTTCCTATGACATGAGTGGGAGCAGGACATACTTAGAAATTCAAAGCAGCAACCTGCTATCTGGAAAAAAAAAAAAAAAAAAAAAGAGAATAACCTGATAATCATTCACTGTTCTTTATACCATAAGGAATGACCAAACAATATAATTTTGTAATTCCACTCTGCCCACTCATCAGAGAAATTATTGAAAGAGACAGTGAGATCTTCTACATTCTCCATCACAGCCTTTTCCAATCCCCCTGTTTGGTAGGGTGTCTACCAAGGTCGCCAGGTTATGCTACAGCTCTTTTTTCCTTCTTGTTCTGGTTTTTAGTTTCTTGTTGTCATGGTTTAAGCCCAGGCCGTAAATTAGAACCACGCAGTCTACTTCCCCCCCCACCTTTCTTCCCTCCGCTCCTGGAGGGATGGGGAGGAGAATCGAAAGAATGCAACTCCCATGGGTTGAGATAAGAACAGTTTAATAACTAAGGTATAACACAAATCACTACTGCTACCACCAATAATAATAATGATAAATAACAAGGGAAGAGAATACAACACCTCACCACCCGCCGACCGATAACTCACCCCCACCCAGCAGTGATCCAGCCCTTCCGGGGACTCTCAGTTCTACATCCTGGGCATGACGTGCTGTGGTATGGAATACCTCTTTGGCTAGTTTGGGTCAGGTGTCCTGTCTCTGCTTCCTTCCGGCTTCCCCTCCTCCCTGGCAGAGCATGAGACTCACAAAGTCCTTGGTCAGGGTAAACATTCTGACCAGCAACTGAAAACATCGGCTTTATCAGTATTATTCCCAGGCTGAAAGTCAAAACCACAGTGCTGCACCAGCTACTAAGAAGGAGAAAAACTGACTGCTGCTGCTGAACCCAGGACACTTGTTCTTTTCCCATTAAACTTCAGGGAACACAGTTAAGAAAACATAGAAATATACTCCAAACCTCCACAATTTCCTTCTACTATGAGAAAGACAGAAAGAACAGTATGAATTATTGGCCCTCGATATCCCAGATAATCTTCAATCAATGTGTGAAGATTGCTTCAGTGAGCATCTTCACACAAGCCAAGTCTGTCCCATGAGACCATAAGTTCACACCAGCTGAGGGCAGTTTGCTCATTTGGCCCCTTGCATCAGCTCACAGTCCAAGAATCACTTGTGTGGTGGAACCTTATGGGCAGGACCCATACCTGTTCTGCTCAGATTGCATCACCAACAGCCTAAAGGTCCCATTGAAAGTGGGTAACTACATTTAAGACAGATCTGTCAGCGGCAATGGCTATAATAGGAAAAAATGTAGACTGGGTCAAAATGTAAAGTTGTAAGGTTGGGTGTTAAATCTTCTCCAACTGTTCATACCTTATGACTACTGAATTACACAAGGAAGAAAAACTAAGCTTTCAAACTCCCCTTCTGAGGTCTTTCTGAAGGCACTTCTGCTTCCAAGCAGCACCATGAGTCACAACACTCGGTGTGCACTGTACAGAGCCCTTCCCGGTGACACAAACCCTCCTCAGCCTCTCCCACGAGGCTGCCCACAGCTCCAGCCACCCAGTGCCAGCACCCACAGCTGATGCGATGGAGTATATGCTTTAACCACCACCTGCTTCCCGTCAGATCAAACCAAGCCCAGAGCTCCACCTGTTCGAGGACACCTGGAGAGGCCGGGGGGCCACCGAGGGGTGTGTTGCGCCGTCTTCCCCACAGTCGCTCCCCTGCAGGAGGCTGGGGAGCCGTCCGGGAGCTGGATCGCAGCGGCACCAGGCGCGGGCGGCAGGCCTCACGCCGGGCCGGCGCGGCGGCTGGGGACTCCGTTACTAACGGTTCGCCGCCCGGGGCTGGCGCGGGGCCGCCGGACGGCCGTCACTAAGGGACCGCGCGGGGGAGGGAGGCGCGTGGCGCCTGCACGCCGTGCCGGTCCCGCACACGCGGGCGCGGTCAGAGGTCGCGCGTAGGGACACGGGCAGGCACCTGGCCGTGCCGAGGCTCGGGGTGCGCCTGTACGCTGCCGAGCGGCGGTGGTGCGTGCTCCGCTGCGGCAGCACAAGTACCGTGGTTACGAGTCTGTGACGGTGCCCGAGAGAAACGTTCCAACCTTGTGTTGGGCCACGAACTGGGGTAGCAAAGACCTGTGGGTATTACAGCTGGTTGAACTTTGCAGTCTTGCTGCCCGCTGCAACAGTCTTCCCCACAGGCCATGGGAGTAGTTGGTGAATTTAATAATTATATTTAATCACAGAATCACAGAATGGTTTGGGTTGGAAAGGGCCTTAAGATCATCCAGTTCCATCTCCCCTGCCACCTTCCACTAGACCAGGTTGCCAAAAGCATCCAGCCTGGCCTTGAACACTGCAAGGGATGGGGCAGACACGGCTTCTCTGGGCACCCTGTGCCAGTGTCTCACCACCCCCACAGTAAAGAACTTCCTAATATCTAGTCTAAATCTACCCTCTTTCAGTTTAAAGCCATTCCCTATACGCCCTTGTAAAAAGTCCCTCTCCAGATTTCTTGTAGGCCCCCTTCAGGTACTGGAAGGCCTCCCATAAGGTCTTCATGGGGCATTCTCTTCTCCTGCTGAACAACCCCAGCTCTCTCAGCCTGTTCTCATAGGAGAGGTGCTCCAGCCCTCTGACCATCTTTGTGGCCTCCTCTAGGCTCACTGCAACAGGTCCATGTATTTCTTATACGCTCATAATTTTGTAATTTTAGTGGTCCACCTTAAATAACTGAAAAATTCTAAGTACAGCAAATGATCATTAAACAATTTGTTATAGGATAAAGAGCCATTTTTTATAAACTATTAAACATGTATGCATGGGAGAAGTGAAGCGATGCCATTCTTAGTACAGTTACTACAGCTCAGGAAAATAGCATAATGTGAATATTCATACTTATTTGGTTTCCTTGAAATTAGCCCTTTTTTCCTTAAAATAACCTAAAGCTGCTAGTATATATAGTGCTTTCCTCCTGTAGTTAGAGTCATACAAAATCAGTGGAGCGTTAGGGGTATTTTGCAGGCTTCTGTTCACAGGAGAAGCCATACAGGTAAGATAATGTACACCACCTATCCTTCACTTTTTCTTTCAGCCCATATTGTAGTTGTCAAAACTGGAAGGCCTTGAGAGTCTCTTGAGTCACACTCAAAATAGGTAGTTTGTACATAAAGGTTTACCCAAAGCCCTTCTTCCTACATGATCTCTCAGTTTGTGGCAGAAGACTTGCATTTGGGTGGAGTGGGAGTGGGGGTTGGGGGATTTCGTTTTCCCTCTGCAGCACTTACCCTTTGGTTTCCCAGCAGCTGCAGCCATTCTGGTGGCATGAACTGAGTCTTGCACTAAGTGTGGATTTCCTGGTGTTTGAATAAAAGATACTTCATTGTGATTGAGTAATTTGATCATTAAAATCAATGATCTCCAGATTTTCTGAATTAAATCTGTTAAGTTTTAACCAGATCCTGCGAAAAATGGGAGAAGGTTAGCATGGTGAATGCTTTAGATCATATGATGGACTTGGCAATTCAGTTAAACATAGACTGTTCTGATTCTCTAATTTTTTTGCATAAAGAAAGATAAATAGGGCTGTTGCAGAGCTCCTCATCAAGGCCTTTCATTGAAAGGCTGCAAACTTAATTACTAATTTGCCTCCAGTCACTTTATCCACCAAAATACCACACCATGTTCCTGACTAGGAAGGGGATGTACAGTTTAGAAGCCCAACACAATGACACCAAATGACACTAAATGCTGAGGAATATGAGAACGAGCCATAGATGTTGAGCAGGCTCTAATGCTCTCAATAGCTACCATCTCTTATTGCCATTGCATGTAGAACTACTAGGCCAGGTGGACTAGTAATGTGGTTACTAGGACAGTTACTGTGGTTTCAATTTTGTAATTTATTTGTGACTAATTGGTTGTGAACACACAGTAGGTCTAAAGACAGTTAGCCATCATGGGGTCTTGGTGGCAGAAATGCCTTTCCACTGCTGATTGTAGTGCCTTGCAGGCTAGGGTCCTGCTGCATGGCTCTGGATCATGGCACAGTATTTATACTTCCTGATTTCCAAATATAAATGAGTGGCCTGACTTAAAAAGGAGCTTAGTCCCATGGCTGAAGTGTGAGGTACCTAATTCATAAAATTAAAGCTGGATGTTGTTGAAGTAATTCAACAGTCGGGGGAGGGTAGGGGGTGATATTTCACATTTACAGGTTTTGAGCTTACATCCCATTTTTGAAACCTAATTTAAGATGATTAGTTGGTTTCTCCACAAATCCTGCTAGTAGCTAATTAACCAGAAGACTGGCAAGAAAATACCCAAATAATCAATATGCATTTCTTTTGCAATTTGATTATTTGGGGAGAATTATTTCAAGCTCTAATAACTATCTTTCTTCTTACTGGATGATCCTTTGCTGATGACCTACTACAGCAACCAGACCTCTAAGTAGGTTTTAATACAAGTACAGAAGCTTTTAAAGTCTGTGGTGTCAAAGTAAATTAAAGTGTTCCTAAGTAGTTCTTAATACAACTGACCACAGTGATTTCTAAAGGGCAATTATGTTTTACTGTGTCAATCGCCCAATAGGCATTAATATAAAGCAGAATGGCGCTGAAGAAATTTGGTATGGACTGTCATGTCAAGAACCCAAATGCTAACCTGCACTGGCCTTGATATTATTAGAACTACTAAGGGTCAGATTCTAATTAATCTACAGATTTAACAGTCTTCCATTGTAGTGGGTCTTGATACAATTAAGCAGTAATAGATGACAGGAAGGATACTTCCTGGCAGTTAATGACCAATGGCAGTATTTGAAGGCCCTTAACCCAGCTGGTCATTAGCTGCTCAGAGACACAACCTGGAGCTCATATTTTCTATTGTAAACCATATATTAAAGAAATAAATCAGCTACTATATTTCTCCCCTTCCTCCAGTCCCCATACCGTGCAAGCTGCTGCTGTTGGGCTACTATGGTAGCAGTTAATTGCCACAGGAAAATCACGGTGCAAGCAGCCAGTGAGGAGACAGATCATCATGCCAAACCTTGTAATCCTGAAACCCCCTGAAATTCTGAAACTGAGGTGAGTCCTAAGGGTTCCAGGAGAACCTGCAGCTAGTGAGCAGTTTGTGTTCTGAGGCTGCATTTCAGTGCTCAGCCAGGAGAAATTCATCCGAGGGAAGGAGAATGCACCTGAGCAGCAGGAGCACCTTAATTCTCATCTTGGTTGTGCTATGTCACTTGTTTGGTGCCAGAGAAGTGGCTTGGTGTCCAGTGTGGTAGATCTTTCCTGTGATGACTGGAATAACAACAGCAACGTAGGAGGCCAAGAGGCTTCTTTATTACTCATCCAACAATGTGCTGCCTTTCCTTTGCAGTGACCTGATGAATACCTTGTATTAATAGTAAAATTTCTGAAGGTTGATGGTCATTTAGAGTGACAACAAGGCTGGCTCAGGAAAGCCAGCATGACTGAGTTGGTCAGAGGTGATGTCTTCCAGGGAAAGAAACCCAGCAGTGCCTGTGCATGGCCACCCATCTGTCATGGACACACTACTCCTCTTGGCATCAGGAGCAACACATGTGCTGCTCTGCAGACTAACACATAGCCTTTTCCAGAAGATTGTTTGTTTTACATGAGGAGACAGCACCTTGCCCTGCATGGTAATTTGTGTGTGTTTTTTTGGATTGACATCTACAGGTGTCAAACATTTTATCTTTTACTGTTGCAAGAATCAGTGAATTTTTTGTATTACATTCCTCAGTTTGTTTTAAATTGTACCAGTGTAACAACCCAACTGATACCATCAGTGTTTCCTAGATTACTGATCAATATTCTCAGCTGCAGATTCAGCAAGAAAAGGAGACAAATCATGTGGTAGGGGGTGTGGGAGGAAAACAGAGAAAAAGCTTAAATTTGGATTACATAAGTTGACTTTAATGGAGCAATATGAAAATGCAGCAGCAGAATTTTGGACCCCATTTCAGATGTGTCATATGAAAGTAGAATTCAGGTCCAGTGACATGGTGCTTCACATCCAGGTGCCTTTGACCTTAGTAGCTTAAGCTGGACTGAGTGATCTAGTGGCTAAATCTGTTTTCAAATTTATGGTATGGCCATGGCCACATTTTGTCGAACTGTTATAGATTCAGTAGCAGAAATACACGGTTTTTTGCTGCCTCCTTCTCAGGACCAATTTAGGGCTGCAGTTTGACAGAAGAACTAGTTGGTTCCTTACCGGAAACCAAGCTTAAATCTCACAAGTCAATATTTATGTATTTATCCATTGTAACATGTTGGTCAGCAACTTCATTACATCCACTTTTGACCCTTAAGTATTTCATCATATAGATTCATAATGCGGTATGTCATTTTTAATAATGTCATGTATGATGCTGTCTCCAGGGAAGTAAGGATTCTTTCGCACATAGATGTTTCAGGGTGGTTTGTACAATAACTGAAACTAGACTGAATCTGATGTAATGCACTATCAAAATGTTCTATTACATTTCTGTTACAGTACAGTACACTTCAATGTAATTTTTTCTTTTCCTGCGAGAACCATGACTAATTACTAAGTTAAAAGCCAATCATAATACCCAAATGGCAGCAGTTTACAGACATGGCAATATGGCAACTATAGGGCTTTATGTTGTCAACTTCGGTTAGTTTGTTTAATGTTATATGCAGCGGAAAAAGGGAATGCACAGAAAGAAGAAACCTGAAAACCACTTTGTCTCATTTCTACTCAATAAAAATCCATCTGAGATTATGTTGCTACCAACAGCACTTCCTGCTTGCAAAATTGACAGTACTCAATGAATATTATCAAATTAGGTTGGTTATTATGTCTTTGACAGCATATGGTGTTAATGGATTTCAGAGGCTGATAAATGCCTTTGTAGAATAGAAAGGCCTGTGGAAAACGTAATAGCTGGAAGATTCAGTTGCTAACTTTAAAGGCCAGCTGAACAGGCCTAGTTGCATTTTCCTGTCCATCAACTCGTCATGGTCAATCCTTAATGCTAACTTCAATGCAATAATAAGGGATGCATAGAAGAAGTCAAACACACATCTCATAAAACAAAATTTATCTTTAATTTGTAAGTGTCAACAGCAGTACAAAAGATGGAGTGATGGTGAATAGATTAAGGGTAGAGAGGACAGTCTTGAGGTAAATGAGCATAAATAGGCAGTCTTATAGACACTCCCCTGAGGGGTCTAAACCCCTATCATGGCATATACTGTATCACCCAAGGATGACATGTTTAACATATCAGGAAAGCACCTTGTGCAAAAAAAACCCCAAAACAAACCAAAACAAAAAAAAACAACCCACCCGAAACATGTAAGTAAGGTGCCAACATACACCAGAACATACTGTATATGGACAGTGTCTCTCAATTTTGTCTTTTCCATTAATAACTGAGGCAGAGGAGGAGAAGACTCTTAAAAGTACCACTGAAAGATTATTTAATATTTAATTTACCTCACGTCAATACTGCACAACAAAATCCAAGAAGTCTGTTTATGCAATGAAGCAAAGCTAAGAATAACTATTCTCTTTGTTAACTTGAGAACAGATTTTTTTTAAAATCAGTATCCTTAGCAAACTTTTTTTTTTTTTTTTTTTTTTACTGTATCAAGAGGAGAGTGTGAGATGTGATGGCAACCTTTAAGTTCATTTAAAAACTTTACACTGGACTGTACAAGATTTTTTTGATAAACTATTTACATTTTCAGACTTTAAAACATATTCAAAGCAGCAATAGACACTAGTTTTTCCTCTAAACGCCCAAATAATTACCGGCCATGGGCCCAGGTAGGTACCTGCATTGTATATAGAATTTCTACAAAGAAAACCTGCCCATTAAATTAGCCAGTGGGTGTCCAACAAGCAGCCCTCGCCATTAAGAGCTGCACCCACAGTGTTGCTATAGGAATCAAAGCATAGTACCTTGACAAGAGAGTCTCAGTTGTCCCAATAGCTCTACACAAACTTTACAATTTGAAACAGCAGCTAGCATGTCAGTCCAGCATGTCAGTGAATTGTGCTGATTAAATTAACATAGAGTACAATCTCACAATATACATCACAAACAAATTACAATGTCAGGAAATAAGAGTTACAGTAAGATAAGTTATGTAGTAACAGCTTATAGGCTTGTCTTAATGTAATAAAAAAATTTTTACATGGGAAATACAATAATGAATGAACATAAATGCTAAGCATTCTAGTTTGCTACAAGCTGAAGAAGGGTACAAGAAAAAAACACATTGCTTTCTAGAAAGCAAAACACAAATGACAAAGGAAGACAAACGGAGAATGCACACTAGCAGGTCTGCAATGTGCAGCATACAAACAGTTAAATATTTGCACATTCCCCATACTCCAAGAGCACCAAGGACCTCACTTGTGGTTTTTAGAAAGCGGAAATTACAAAGCAAGCCATGTCACTAAGTTGCTTTATAGTTTTCATATTGCCATAAATAACAATTTGATAAATTTTCCTCTAGCCCAGTTCACCCCATCCCACCGCCTTTGTACCCAGCATGTGAAATCTCAGAATATTTCTTTGTGACCATCTCCATCAAATCTGGTAGTTAAAAAAGGGGGATGGATTAAAATTAAATGCATTTGCGTATACATTTCTTTTTCCTCCTGTGGCAGGACATTACAGGATATCAAAATTGTAGTTTGATCTTAGAAAAATCATATATATTAATGGGTTATAAAAAAAAAAAGAAAAGGGGGGGTTGGGGGAAGTTTTTTTTAAAGGAAAAAGTGTTTTGTAAAAGATCGAATGAGATATATAGTATTATTCTTTTAAAAGAACATGCTTAAGTGCCAACTTGAATCTTAAAAAAGCATGCAAAAAACCAAGGGTCCAAGCCCATTCATTAACGTCTCATCAAAACATGAAGAACTCTATTATACATTCTGCTGGCTGCATCTCCAGTGCAGTTGTTCACACCATGGCCCTGGCTCAGCAAAGTTTGCCCTGCTTAACACCAACACTTTACTGGTCCTTATGACCGCCATGGAAGTACTAGCAATGATTAACCTTAAGCAGGTAGATAAGTGTTTTGCTGGGGGAGGATAGGGGTGTTAATCTTGTAGTATGTTTTGCTAGGAAATTATTTTGTAATGCCATGCCTTTGATATGACCAAAAAACAAAACCAGAAATCCAACCCAGAGAGAGAACTATCTTTTAGATTGCATTGAGAGGTGGTTGTGTTTGTACTCAGAACAGGAACTACCCACAGCTGGCTGCTGTACACTTTCCACAGGGGGTATCATATTTATTGTGACTAAAGCTGTCATTTGGCATTCCCATCCCAGAGCAATCCCATCTTTTGCCCTTCCTCTTGCTGCACCTGAGTACACTGATCTAGGAGCACATCATAATCCCATGTATTCTCAGCAGGCGGTCTCACAAGCTAAATGGTGATGGCCAAACATACAGGCAGATCAGAACTGGGCCACTTTGTCAGTCATTTCTCCATGTAAACCTGTACCCTGGAAAGCAGTTCTGTTTCCATTAAGACTTTTATCTTCCATTTTTATGAAATATGAAGTGAACTATTTGTGGTGGTATCAGACTGTTTTGGGAGTGTTCTTCTCTTGAAAATAAGTATTTTATAATTTTCCAAAAAGAAAATATATTGTATCTGTTAATTAAATAAACTGTTCACAGAGAAAATAGTATTACTATATTTGTGCATTACCTGAATGGAGTTGTTACTTCTTTCAGTCAGAATTATTAAGAGGGGCTGAAACACAATGCTTAAAAATCAATTCTGCAAGTCCTCTTTGTGTATTGTGTGAACAATTTCCCCTGGTATTATAGCCTAATATGACAATAACATGATTTAATGAACATAGAAAATAAAGGTTTGATATTATTAAGTCTTGCCTTCATTGCAAGGGCTATCTTGGGTATGATAACCTTCCAGGGATATGCTTTTGACTTCCAAGTTAGGAAGTTATTCGTGTTAGGAAGTAAAATATCTCATCAGTTTTACCTGGATTCAGAAGACTAATTGTATTTCCTATCAAATGTATCAGAAATTCGGTATGTTTAATGTATCAACTTTCTAAAAAAGAAAAAAAGTATTCTGTGTTTCTGGAATACACCATTAAAACTCAGTGAGAGCACAAGTGAGGCGTCTTGCTGTCCCAGCTACAGGTCCACAATACTGCGCTCACACTGCGGGTGTAAATTCAGCATCTAGATGAGGTACAGTGACTTGTCAGCATTTAATACGGACCAACATACACTGATATAGAACAAAAGTAAATACATAACTTATATTTCACTAAGTATCCATGAACAAAAAATAAAATTCTATTTCCTATGTTATATTTACACAATTAAAAAAGATTCTAAAATGAGATGGTAAATTCATTAAAAACTTTGTTTTAAGCTCCAATTAATAAAGTACTGTTGTTTTTATCCTTATGATTGTCCTTTCTTGATTTCTACTGACATTTTAGAGCCAATGTCGGCTAATAAATAGAATAAAATGCTCACAGGCACAATTCAGATTCTAATATGTACCTCCCACACTCCCAGCCAATAAATGCAATTTTTACCAGCTGGCAATTCCTGAACAGCCAGTCATTTTCAAGAATGTGGCTTTAACATACAGAGCATCAGCATTGAGGCAGGGCTGGAGCTAAAACAAAGTGTTCATACATACATGTATTTTGCATAAATAAATGAAATAACAAGACATAAAAATGACTCAAATCCGGCAACTGTGAGGCAGGCCCACACGAGTCGAAACAGATGACTTTTGTTCATGTAGTTTTCGTACAACAGTTTCACATTAGTCAGAAGTGATAAAAAATACCATTTATATCCAGTGCTTATAACACTTACGAAACAACATCTGTGAGTGTGTGTTTTTTTGTACTACAAGCAAAATCAAGTTTCAGTCCTAAAGAACAGTCCTTTGTTCTCCACAAGCCTGCAGAATATTAATTTGGCATGGTCATAAAATTTAAAAAAATTAACCAACTAATCTAAATGTTTGCCTTTGTGCAAAAAAAAAAAAAAATTACATAAAATACAATGCTAGCAGTACAGCATTCTACCTATGCAACAAAAACAGAGAAAAAAAGAGCAAGAGAAAGAAAGTTACATGGAGGGGAGGGAGAAATAATTTTAACTGGAGAATTATGTAAGACATTAATAAATAGTCATTATTTTAGGAAATAATGGTATCCTCCCCCCCCCCCCCCATCTGAGTTGAATGAATTAAAACCAGTTCAAATTCCCAAGCAATAATAACAAAAAAACACTTTCTATCAGTACCTTAGCCAGCTTAAAGAGGGCGCTCACCAGCTAACGACACAGCATATGCCTTTAAAGTCTTGGCTAGACCAGTTTATTGCTTATTAGACATGGACTCAGAACACATTTAAATAAATATTAAAAATATAGCATTTTGTTCCAAATTACAAAATGGTCAGAGAAATTTGACCATTGTGGTTCTATGCCATTTTCTTTATAAATTGTCCTATAATTGAACAATCCTCTTTGTCTTGGGGGCTGTCTTGCACACAGAAATGTGATTCCTACAGTGGCAGCAATGGCTATCTCTGCTCAAATAGGTATTAGAGGAGCTATGAGGAAATTGACTGCTCCCAATACAGCATCTTGTCATTGCAGCTTACATGAATTTCTGTGAGAGAGGATGATAGCACAAGGATAGCCAGCATTAACACTGTACTTTCATTGTCTGGGCCCTAAAAAAGCCTGTTCACCTCTGTAGGAAGATTCCCACAGACTTCAAGAGGAGCTGCTCTATGCCCACTCATACCTCTCAGCCTGAGTCTGAATTTATTACTAATGTGCTGAACATATCCAATGCAAAATAAAAGCTGAGAGAGTTGAGGAACTTCAGCTTCAGCACATGTATCATCAGGCCCATTAAATCTGCATATACACATATATATACAGTGCTGTATTTGTGAACAGGAGTGGAGTATGAAGGAAAAAAATAAAGGCAATTTCTTCTCTGTCTCTGAAATGCAATAAATTTGCAGTCTGATTTCTATCTCTCGTGTATTTCTCAGATTTTTCTCCAGCAATTGCATTGTTTCTAGTGGCAATGCAAATACAAATTTTAGTTTCTATAGCACCTTACATCCAAAGATCCCAAAGCACTTGACAAGCATTCATCAATATCTGGCATACATTCCCACATGACTAGTATTCAGTAAATATATTTGATGCACTGTTTTCTCAGCTTTGCAAGTCAGGTATTTTTGTGGCTTTCCCTCCCCCATTATAAGTCTCACATATAAATCACTACATAAATACTTAAGGTAGCAAACAGTTCCTTCAGGTCACAATAGGAACATGATATACAGAGCTATGATTCACTGCAGGATTCTACAGGCCCTAAAAGTTCATCACGGTGGATTTTACATCTGTCTTTGCTGCCCAAGTATAGAGGTTTATAACTATAAACACAATTCTTTAGGAATATTGGTACTCTATGTACATATAAAAGAACTCACTTTATTTTGCATTACATATAGCAGAGTGTTTCCAAGTGCTCCTTGAACATACAGTGTTACAGGGACAACTGAATTTCTCATTCATAAATGATCATTTTAGTAGCAGGTGCACTTTTATTTTCATATCCCTGTGTAATTTAAGGGAGGAGAAAGAAGGCGTTCTTTAAAATATCAATAAGGAATTGTAAGTGTAATGCCACCAACAGTACTTTTAAAAATAAATATTAAGTATTTGGACCCTTGACATTCTGGAATGAATAAATTATTTAAGAGAATATGTGTTAAGACTGAATGCAAGGGTTAAAAGCAAAAGGGTAGAGAATGTAATCAGAGGTGGCCTCACACTGCTAAGACAGGCCTGTCCATAGCTGGTGATCGCTCTTTTGTGCTTACTTAAAATGTCACACTAATGGCACATCAAGAGGCAAAAGCAATTGGGCACATGCACTATGGCAACCATATTCACTACTTAAGAATATCCTGTCTCCAGATTCCTGAGTACTTTACCATATTCTGGAAAAAATTAGGTTGTATATAGAATTTTTTTTTAAGATGCCAAAGGATTGTCTAAGACTTTACAGTGTCTCCTTTAAGACTTTCTTTTTTAAAATGTTAAGATTCAAAAGTTATGAAAAGTTTGGCACATCAGAATTTCAGCTATACATATGGAAAAAAAATGGAATTCAGAGACTATTTTTTTAAAGACAAGCTATGATGCAGATGTGCACACTTGTGGACTTGTTCTGTTTCACAATATGAAATCTGCAGTTTTTGTTCTCTAAAATAATCCAGAATAAAAACACATTCACAACTTGTAGGCTGGCACAGCATACCTGAGTGAGAATGTATAACCCCCATCTAAAACAGTAACTTAAACCTTTACCAGCATCCAAACGGAAAAAAGACAAAAGGTAAGACTTGTAAGACAGCTATTGATTCATATAAGTTTTCAAGTCCTGATGTCTGATATTTAATATGTCTTCATCTAAATTTAAAAAAAAATCCAACAAAACAACAAAACAAAACAAAAGTTCATGAAAAATTAGGGAAACAATCTGTCTCACACATTAAGAAACATTTAAGACCATTCTGCTGATGTAACTGTAGGAGCCACACATGCATTCAGGCTCTTTAAGAACTTTTGTTCAAAAAAAACCCCAAAAATCCAGATGAGTCTGAGTAGTTTAATTCTGTGAACACTCCTCAGTTGGCACTGACTGCCTCATGGGCTTCGTTTTCACTACTATAGTCTGATTTGGGATCATCCTCATAGTCCTCGTACATTTCTATTTCATCCTCTCCATTTATCATTTCATTTCCAGCAAGGCTTCCGCTGTCCGTCTTCATACCATAAGTGCTCTGAATGACGGGGATGCTGGGCTCAGGGCTGGCAGAGGTGCTCGAGCAATCTGATGTCATCTGAGGTGATGGCGTGGTAGTCGCCATGGTAATAGCACCAGGATAGACAACCCCCGTTCCTGTGGTGATTGGAATTTGAGGCTGTTGTCTGGAAGGAAAAACGAGAGGGGGACATGATTTCCTGTGTTCAGAGGAGGGAAAATCTACAATTCCAAATGAAAGAAAAGTGTGTAGTTTCCTAGAAAGCATGCATGCATTCCTCTAGGGTTCACAGTTAGGTCCCTTATGGTATTGTTTCCTCTTAGATCCCCGCAAGGACAACTGGTGATTAAATTGTTTAGTAACTAGCAGATGTTGATTCTTTTATGCATTTTGTGTCTGTTTAAAACATACTGCAAACTAGCACTTGGACAGAGATCATCAAAAGGCTTCGGGCACGCATGTGATGCCTGACTGCTACTGTAGACATCATGCCTCCAAAATCTAAATCCTCCAAACACCTGACAAGAGCTTCTGTTAATGAGGGGACCTCAAAATTACCTGGAAGTATCTAAAATGGCAGACAGGTGACTCAGTAACTTAAATTTACTGTTTAAGTGCTAGGTAGACTCCTACATCACTTAGAAAGGCTTTTGATATTTTATTGCTGGCTTCTGATATTTATTTATATCCATGATCAGAATGCCATTTATTCTTCAGGATTTAATGTGTAAGACTGAGGGTTTTAAGCAAAATACTTGAAAAAAACACTCTTAAGTTTTCCTATGTTAACAGACGGTCTGTAGAAATTAAGATTTTCTCCTGAGCACCTGATGTCAGATCTGATTTATTTTGACAATGCAAATGCATGGGAAGACTCAATTAAGGATGTACTATCTCTATTTTTGACATATCTTACCTTCTGATATTTAACTTTGCACTATATGATGTTTACATTTTCATGTGTATATGATTTTAAGCATACTGGAACAATATGACACATAAACTAAAATAGGCTTATATCACTGCCAGTCAAGAAATTCAACACATGCTTTACTGTAAGCGTGTACTAACTGATGCAATGTCTCGTCTTACAGTGATGTATGTACATTCAAATGCTTGCTGAGTGAAGGTCAGGTTGCTGAACCTGTTCTATGGTCAAGCCCTTACTGGCTACAAATTAATTAAATCTACATCTTACATTTAGGTTAACTAACTAATAACATAGTTTTTATATTAAAATACTCATACAAATATTTTCATATTATTTCTGGATCATTACCTTTAAAAGCTAAGAGAAAGAGAGGGGATGTAACTTGTCTGAAGGAAGAGAATCTCCATGGTACTTTAGATGCAATATGGAATGAATATACTTCAGCATCAGCATTACCTCTAAGTGCCCTGGAAGATGCTGGTTTAGTATTGACTAGTTATTGAACATAGATGCCTATCTGTGTAATCTATTTAAAGGATCATAGATTTCAATGTATTCCCAATCATCTTTAGAGCAATATTGACCAGGTTAATTAGACAAGTACTATATCATTTTAGCATGAGAAACAGTGTCAACTTTATTTGAATAGTCTAATGAATTTAACTTCTTGACCACTGTGTCATTCTATGCTAAAATTCAAAAGGACATTCCATAAGCCAGTCTCTTACAAATTAATAATCACTGGCTAAATCATACACAAAATAATGTAAAGCTTATTGACAAGACCCGTAATGTTGAGTCTTCATTGTTCTTTGATCAAATTCCAATTTTGATCAATATTGCACTACAGAGTGAAACCAGAGTCTTTCAAGTTGGAGAACTAATACTGACAGCCAAATCATGAACATACTGTGTAAGATAATATTAAAATAGCATGTAGCTCTGTCATTGCTGGTACTGCTAGCCTGACTCAAAGCCTCTGCACAGCTTGAGAAATTCAAACATCTGTTGTAT
This sequence comes from Psittacula echo, assembly GCF_963264785.1. Classification (NCBI taxonomy): domain Eukaryota; kingdom Metazoa; phylum Chordata; class Aves; order Psittaciformes; family Psittacidae; genus Psittacula; species Psittacula echo. The sequence goes on from NC_137739.1 coordinate 33,682,011, forward strand.
AAGTATGGTACACCTGGCTAGCAGCGAGCAAAAATATTGCAGTAATTCATTTGACACAGTCATTATACTCCTGTTTGCAAATGATGATTTGCAGATGATTTACAAACAGCTAGGAATTTTTCACTGAATTTTCACTTTTTAAATGGTCTGATAAATGTTTTGTGAAAACAATTTTCAACCAATGCATTTGCTTGCAAGTGATTTTCTGCAAATATCTTTCAATACTTTATTCATAAAATTGAACACCCACATCTCATGGGAACATTTCTATTTTAGGATTGCATGTGATCAACAGTATAAACTATCACTGTTAAAAACCCACATTTATCTCCTCCACAACTTTAAGGCACAGAAAACATTCACTTTAATGACTCTTTCCACAAAGCAAAGAACTGACCCACACATGGTCACAGCAAAATTCTACATATTTGTCACCGGACCATACACACTTAATTCTCTCTAATCTGCTCATCTAACAAATTTTGGTACTAATATTTTTCCAGTATTTCTTAGAATAAGTAAGTTCACAAAACACAGCATGCCAAATCATTCATCAAAGAACACCACAATATTAATGCCAAAAGATGTTCTGAGAAAAGTTGTTTTTACAACTCTTCCAGTAAGAGTTATAGAATATACTTAGAAAATAATTTAATGTAAGCTGTTCTTGCATTATACAGGATGCTAGGGATTGGGACCCTACTATGTGCTGCTATCCCTCCTTCCAGAATATTTGCATTTTTTAGAAGCAAATTGCCTTTTTATAAGCAGCAAGAAAGAAAAAAAATCTTTGTTGCACAGGGCTGTGAGGTGTCTTGATAAAATGATGGTTGTCAGTGTTTTAGCCCTAAAGGACACACTGCATTAAAAAAATCAGATATTCTTTCAAATGCTTATCAACTCAGAAAAACCCTTCTGTATAGCCACTTTTCAATGGGACAGGGTATATTTGTCCAACTACCACTCATTTCAAAGTATAAGGAGAGCAGGTCATCTGAGCATAATAAAACAGAATTTAGAGAGATACCTTTTCCTTAAGAATGCACCAGAAGCATGGCAAACTGTATAATGAATCTAACTGGTAAAGATCTTGATCAGTGTGACAGGAAACTTAAAGGCTCACTGAATTCGTCATTCATAAATGCAGTTCTTTTTTATATATTAAACAAAAATCAGACATGGTGTGCATGCCTGCTGGTGGATGGGTAATAACTGTGAGCTTTAAATTACCTGTATCTCACTGTGGAATAGTAAACACGTGGTAACTGTACCACCTAAATGGGAAGTGTTCTCAAATTGCTATCCTTTTGCTAGCAAAAATTTGCTAGCACTTAAACGTGGGCACCCCCACACCTCCAGTAACTGGACACCTATTTCTCACTCAAGCATTTTTATTATTTAAAGCTGATCAGGTTGTCAGTGTATATTCTGCTCAAGCTGCTGCATTACATCACAGAAAGCCTTATTTTAAGATATAATAAACTGTATGGATGGCATATGTTACTGGAGATGAGTGTTACCATTTTCTAAAGAGTTAAATTTTATAGGATGGGGAGGGAGAAAGAAATCAGAGCATTTATTTGAATTCTAATCACTCTCCCTGAAAGGAAGATTTGGATTTTCTAACCTATGACTCTGAGAATTTTTTAGTGTTTTTTTGCTTTTTTTTTTGGGGGGGAGAGGGGTTTGCTTGCAGGGTTTGGGGTTTTTTTTGGTGGGTGTTGTTTTTTTGGTGGGGTGTGTTTGTTTTTTTTGTTTGTTTTTTGTTTTTGGTTTGGTGTTCTTTAAAGGCATTCACTTCAATGGCATTTTTTTATAATATTAAATTCCATGTTTAATCTTGTATCTAGCTAGATTTTTGCCTTTCCTAAGACTCTAGAGTAAGGGGATAAAAGCATACTTATTGCAAGCTACAGGTTACAATTCAGCTTAGTTGCACGCAACTAAAGCAACAATGTGTTCTGCCTGGTTAAGATTTCCAGAAGCCAACATTAATCTTTTTATCTCTTCAGATCTGTGAGGAATGATGACGCATGGCTATGTACCCTGTCTTCAAACACACCTGAGTCCACCATCTCCTCTTTGCCAAAGCAATCCTTATGTGGCCAGTTACTACAGGTTGTTTGCCTCTCTGCTCTGTATCACTGCTAACATGTCTGTCCATTCTGGGCCCCAAAATAGTTAGGTAAATATAAAAAAGGAGATAACATGAAAATTCTTAGACCAATTGACCTGCTCACAAGTTTGTGGCATTAATCTTAGGATTTTGCTGGAGAATGCTCCACTTCTGACTTTTGCAAAGCTAGCTAAACATTTAAACTGGCAAATTACAATTGTTTTCTGGTCCCTTCCCAACTGTTTTCTGACAGCCCTTTAAGTGATTGAAGCAAAATCAGTTGCATTAAAGAAAATGCTTATGTGTTACACACCCCTAAAACTTACACTCCCATAAGGAATGAAATAACAGTAAATCTCACAAAAGCACCCATTGTGTACTACTTTAAGTTCAACCTACAGGAGTATAATATTACAACCTTATTCAAAACCGTAGTCTAGCAACATTCAGACTATGTGTGTACAGTAGTTATAAACACTATAAAGGCTTTACTCTAAACATCTTACACTGGTAAAATACACACAAAGAGTTACTGCTTACATAATTCTTCAGAGAGATGTATATATCATATTCTTGTATTTAGAGTGTATTGGATTGTAAAACTGACTGAGAATTGAATTATTTTTGTAAGACAAAGCAACAAAAGACAGAGTCTTAACTAAAAATGTCTGAATTATGGTTTATATATGATCCATCTGTTAGTTTGCATTTATTTATTCATTATAAAAAAAGTACTATTGAAGATAAATTGTAAATCACTTGGTCTGTTCAGGGATTAATTTACACTGAAGTTATCATTCACAACTTTCCATTACTAATTTTATTGTTAAAAATAACTCAATTACTTTAAAGACATAGCTGGCTTCAGATTCAGCTTCCACTAGATTAAAACCAGCAATTTTTTAATATACTCTGCATTAAATGTGAATTATTTCTGTACATTATCTGCCTCATTTGGAACAATATTCATTCATGTAGGGATGCAATAGAAAGCCTACACACAGTTTAAGTTCAACTCTGGTCTTTAAAATATTTGCCAGTTCCTAGATTTTTGAGCTGGTCTATCACATACACGACATTTATTTCAGAATATTAATTTCCTGTCTGATTCATTTCAAGAAATCTTCACTCATTCAATTCTTTGGCAGCTTTTCTTTAAAAATCAGAACAGAACTTGGCCATTCATTACCTTATTTCTCTATTTTATTTTAAAGCCTGGCTAGCTTGTACATTGAGATTCTTTAAACAACCTCTGTGCATCTTACTAATGTTTATCATGAATGAGCTTACTGAAGTAAGCAGTATGAGCATTTTTTGCATCTTAAAAGTTCAAGCAGTGTAAACCACTTTCTATGTTTGGGGGGTGGGAGGGTGGTGGTGTTCTAGTTGTACACATTGCAGAATTATTCTTTGCTAGCCAATGGCTCACCCGCAGGAATCTGACTGGAACTAACCTTTAATGGTCTGCTTAAGCCATAAATTTACAGTTAGTAAAAGAAAACACCAAACACAAATAAGAAAAAACATAATTCCTGCTATTTATATTTTCCTTTAGCTACCTGTTTTGAAGGTTTACCTTTCTCTTCACACATCTCCTATTTATCTTTTTATTCTGTGATGGTTTTTTGGTTGTTTTATTTTTGTTTTTTATTACCCATTCCCAACATAATCAGTATGTTCTTTACAAAAAAAAAAAAAAAAGAAGGAGAGAGAAAACCAGCAGGACTTCAAGAGGACTTCAAGCAGTATGAAGCGTTTGGCATGTTTTGTTTGAGTCTATTTTGTACTTTTGTTCTCTGTCTTACAATGAAATATTTACTGCATAGAGTGTATTCAATCCTAAACCCCACATTTGTCTCCTATTTCATTGTGAAAATGAAACTACATCTCAGCTCTCAAGTTTGAAGAATGGCTGATGCTGCTTGTTCCATCAAAACAGTGGAAAAACGATGGGTGTAGAAGGTCAGCTAGGAAAACTGTTCCAGCCGATGCCTTATATATGTGATATTTACCTTAAACACAAGGAAGAGTAAGTTTGAGAAGTTGACAGGCTCAACTACCATATTTCACTTAATTATAATGCCATTAGGATGAAATGTTGCTTTTCATTGCTCAGTAAACTATTGTGCTGAAATAAATTATGCCATGTTTTATGTTTCAGTTAAAAACAAAACAAAACAGACAGAAAAACCCACCAACCCCCCCCCCCAAAAAAAAACAATTAAAAAAACCCCTACCCTAGTCTGGTTTTTTTCTGGCTTTTTCACCTTTTTTGCTTTGTCTCTTCCAAGATTTTTGTTTTGATATTTTTTCTCGAGGGAAAAGGGAATTTGGGGCAACAGTGGGAAACCACAGAAAAGCATGAAATATTTTTTTAAATGACAGCCTGTGTTTCCTCAATATCAAAACTTATATTCTTATTGAACTGCAACACGGATCTCATTTCACCTTCACTGAATGCATCCATTAGACTTCATATTCCCTTTTTTTTTTTTTTTGCATAACTAAGTGCACAGAGTAAGTTTACTTTTTACTTTAAAACTTCTTCTACATGGATAGAGAATGGTAGAGAGGACTTAACATAAATATGAATTAGAACCAATCCTTTTAAGAAAATGATGAAATTCTCGTGGTCTTTCTGATCATACTGTTCAATATATGAGAAAGATGCTAAAATGATACATTTAGGTTGCACCAACAGTTAAATTCTGAATAGTTTTCATTCTTTTCTTTTCTTTTTCTTCTTCTTTTTTGTTGGTTGTTTTTTTTTTGAGTTTTTTTTTTGGTTGTTGTTTTGTCGGTTGGTTTTTTTAATCATAATATCACTCTTTAAGTAGGCACTTCCAATATATAAAATGCTACTGCATAATACTGTTTTGAATTAGCAAACAATTCTCAAATTGTCCAGACTGCTGTTTTGGCATTTCTTTTGCATTTCTTGTCTAGATATGATTTGGTCTGTCAATCTGCTTTGGAAGACATAAGGTAGAGTTTCATTCCTTCAATATGAAAATAATTAGTGATGTCTTATATAAATTCAGATTTCCATTTAGAGTTCTATGCACATTTTTAATGGAAGCCTATTAGTAAACAATTTTGCTTAGAGTGAAGCATAAAAAACAATGTCAAAAGTATAGAATGCAAGGCTATTTCAAGATACCAGAAACACTTCTATTTACTGATTGAAGAAAAAGCCCACATTGTTACAGGCTGTACCACAAAATAATTGACTGCAACAGGAGTTCTGCATCCCAAGCCAAAAATGAGGGCACATAATCGACGTCAAGGTCAATTATCTGGTAGTGAAGCACTCAACAAAAGGAGACTATTGTGATTAAAGAAATAAGCAGAACATTGTGAATTTGGAAAGCCTAGCACTGGAGATAGCTTTTAGACTTTTTGCAAACCACCAGAAACATTGTGTTAGAGCACTGAGCATCAGAGATTAATTCATAAAAAAAACAGGAGACAGAAATCAGTTATGGTGCAGTTGTTTCACTGGGCTTTTGTTATCTTTAGCCTGTAGATCTTTCATTGTGCTTCTTTCTCTGCTGAAGACTAGAAGAAATGCTGCTAAAAACCATGCAGTTTTTAAAACTGTGCCAGGACCTTTTTGAGCCATGTATTCTAAGTTGCAAATCTAACCACTCTATCTATGCATTACTTGAAAGACTCTTCTTAAAACATTTATTTTAAAAATCTATTTTTCCACAGTTGTATATATAACAAAATTCCTAATAGCCTCATGCTATATCATTCATCCATGTGTGTTCCTAATGTGACTGCTACTGCTCCTGTCCCTTTTCTCTTACCTGCCTCTCCTGACTCCTTATTCTATGTGGGAATAGTCTTTTGTGTTTTTCTCTTTCTTCTTGTCTTAATTTAGGAAATTATCCTAGAGTCATTACTAACCCAGAATGGATTAGCTTTCTAATAACTCACAAAAGACATGGTTCAAACCTTTCAGGCTAATGGGAAACAATTTCTTTTGACTTCAAAGAATTCCACAATCAGTCTCATAATCAGCATTTAGTGGCAAGCTGATAGCTCCATATTCCATGATATATCTTATGTTTTTAATAAGGTTTTGCAGGTTTGAATACTTACCTTCTAAATTACATTAGTCAGTGACTTAAACAGATACGTCTATTTGTTTTCAAACGGTACGTTCTGTCTTTGAAAACAATTTCAACAATAGTACTCACCCTACGGTAAAAAACTGCCTCATCTCCTGTCTTCGAGACCTCATCAGTTGTTTGTATTCACCAATACGCAATTTCTTTCCATCAACAATGCAGGTACGTTTTGGTCGAGGTTTGTATTTGTAATTAGGATACTTTTCTAGGTGGATTTTACTTAGCCGTGCCTGCTCTTCATAATAAGGTTGTTTCTCTTGATTTGACATGGACTTCCAGCGAGATCCTGTTAACACAAAACATTAGCGAGTGCTTTACACATACATATTTCAACATGCCTTTTCCTCATAATAAACAAATTTTAAATAGCTTAATTAAATAAACTGATTTGAATTTACATCAGACAGCACATACATTGGGATGCACCATCTGAGACACGTTAAAAGAACCTTGACTTTCAGTATTGCTACAGATCAAACATATGTAAATCTCTATTAAATAGGTGCACGTAAAATCAATAGTTACTCCTGAATATATCAGCCTCATGCTGAAAAACAGACTATTTATTTTTTTACAATATGAGCATTAATCTGTGAATAATTCTATACCTTTGTAATACCACACACAGTATTACAGTTAAATAAGGTCTACAACTATACTTTTGCTGTTAAAAGCTTAACACATTGCCTGGGGATACATGCTTCTTTGATAGTTTTATGAGGATTTGGTTTATAGACTCCTACTAATAGATATTAATACCTTGCTATGTAGCAAGAAAAAATTATCAAAACCTTATAGATTCAACAAAATTATGAAAAATCCTTTGCTGTCTGCGTGTCTTAAATTTACTAATCTTATAAGCTTGGCAAATGTGCTGGTTTTGCCTATGATAAAGTTACTTTTCTTCATAGTAGCTAGTATGGGCTTTGTTTTGGATTTGAGCTGAAAACAGTGTTGATAGCACAGGCCTATTTTCCCTCTTGCTGAGCAATGGTTACACAAAGCCAAGCCCTTTTCTGCTCCTCACCCCACCCCACCAGTGAGGAGGCTGGGGGTGCACAAGGAGCTGGTAGGGGACACAGCCAGGACAGCTGACCCCAACTGACCAAAAAGATATACCATACCCTATGGCATCACATTCAGCATATAAAGCTTGGGGAGGAAGAAGAAAGGGAGGGGATGTTCAGAGTGATGGCATTTGTCTTCCCAAGTAACTATTCCATGCAATGGAACCCTGCTTTCCTGGAGATGGCTGAACACCTGCCTGCCCATGGGAAGCAGAGAATTAATTTCTTAGTTTGCTTTGCTTGTGCATGCAGCTTTTCTTTTATCAGTTAAACTGGTTTTACCTCAACTCACGAGTTCTCTCACTTTTACAAGTACTCTTCCCCATTCCACCAGGAGAGAAGTGAGTGGCTGTGTGGTGCTTATTGCCAGCTGGGGTTACAGCATATTATTAGCACCTTACCATATTTTAAATCCTATCTTCTAGCCAGATGTAATAAATGCACATAACTGTACTGAGAAAGTTACATTTAACAAACTTGTATTTTTAAAAAAGTAAAAACAGAAAGCACAATGTAATTATATATACCACTTCAGGTACTATAAAGTCTCATTGAAAGCTGCACCAATTAAAAAGTTAAAAAACAGTGTACACAGGAAGAGGAGAAAGTATTCAGATTTCTTGTATTGTTTATAAGGAGCTATCTAAACACTTTAATAGAGAAGGGATTTTTTTTTCTCTCTTTTTTTCCAAGGGATAAGAAATGCAGAAAATAGCTTTTAGATGAATAAAATGAGTACAGCTGTGGTAAACATGGGTGGAAGCTATTCTTTTACCAAGATTTTTCATACATCAACAAATGGAAAAGTTGTATAAATATTATCTGTAGCCAGCAATACTCTCTGTCAGTTCTAATATTTCGGTTCTCTTTTCTCATTGTCCTGGAAAAGTTGCACAGATATTATATGGACATAGACTTATTTGTGGCAGAGCAGATACTGACAGGTTAATTCCATGGTTAACAAACACTCAATTGCTGGCACTTCTGAAATATTTATGCTCGAAGTTTACATTTTAATGAATACAGTTACTATGCTCCTAATAGTTTTTTCACAGAATGCACACAAATATATAGATTGCCTACAGCTGCCAACACTGAAACAGTGCAGGTTTTATACAAAACTGAAAGGCTATTCATATAACTTACTTATAGGGTAGGCAAAAATATGAGAAATACCAAGTAAGATTTTGGAAGTTTTAGGACAAAGTAACATTTACTTCTATGTATTTTTGCCTCTTAACTGAACTAACAAGCAACAAACTTTGGTAAGAATGTATTTGAACATGCAGTTTACAATAAATGATTACAGAGGCAACTTGATTTTTACTTTTATTTATTACGAGTTACATTTGGAATCTGTCTTTTACTTCAAAGACTGAGAAAGCAAATATAGGTTTTAACATTTCACCACTCATTCTCACGTATGTTTCTAATTCTCTGGAGGGGTCTAAAAGCAAATCAAAATTTCTCAAAAATGAACCAATTTATTTGTACAGTGGCAAAATATAATCCATGGCATATTCCCCGATCGTCCTAATTTACACAAATTAAATATTAACTGTGGTGTCTTTTAACTAAGCAGTATTTTAATTATATGATACTAGTGCTTCCTTAGCTTTTTGAACATGGCAACATTTTGAATCAAACATCATTTTGCATGTAAGAAGGTATACATGTACATGTCTTTTGAACTGTGCCAGGTTTCTTTCTTTGACACTGCGCTGTCTGACATAAACCTTTGATTTTGATTTTGTACTTTATTAATTTTTTCTCAGTATTTACTCTAGCAAGTACCATTTTGCATTCAGGTGATTAGTAGTTCAGGTGATTTCTAATGAGATCTTACAATTAGACCTTTTATCAGTATATGCTTTTGCAACAGATTTCATAAAACATTCGTTTTGAATGCTGCTAAGTCTTTAAAGCATGTTATGACTCTGCTGGTGAAAATAAAGAGCATTGGGGAAGGAGCAGAAAGGGAAAAGGAAGGGAATGAAAATGAAAATAACCCTTGAAATTTAATTTGTGTAAGTTTCAGTAATTCTAATTTCAGTTAACATCTCCCAAACAAAATATGTCCTAAAATGAGAGAAGCTGCATATCCAAGAAGGAAGTAACTAGCCTGTGTCACCAATATAAATAATTTCATCTTTCCACAGCTCCAAAAATTGCCACTACTATAGCAGAGCCTTCTTTGCTTCCCTTATTTTTGGTTCACTCACGGTCATGATTTGTTCATTGTCTTGCACTTACCTAGGATTTTGCTAATGTTGGAGTTGTGCATGTCAGGGAAGGCTTGAAGAATTTTTCGACGCTCATCCTTTGCCCAAACCATGAAAGCATTCATTGGTCTTTTGATATGCGGTTCGCTACTGGCTCGGCCCCTCGAATCCCGGTAGACTCGAGCTTCAGCCACAGTGGCACCTCCTGTTGGCCAACAATAATACTGCTGTAGTTTAGCTGCAGAGCCATTCATTGCTTTACTTCCTGTAATGTCAGGGCAGGAAGAAACAAGATGGATGCAAAACATTATTATGTGGATTATGCAAGCGCTTTCAGTGCTGTGTTTATTTTAGCCTCTTTCTCTCTCTTTTTGTTGCCAGATCTTTAAGAGAGAAAGGCTATCCAGTGATTTCAATGTAATTGATAAGGCTCACCCAGCTGAAGGCATCAAAATCTGAGTGAAGAAACAAATTGCACTGATATTTCTGCAGTTAAGGCACAAAGATTTGAAAAAGTTTCTGTTTGGGACTTTAACATAACACACATGTTCTGAATGCTCAATGAAATTCACATAAAAGTTACACTTGAGAATCTAAACTGATGTATACTTGTTCACACAAGTAATTTACAATGACTGTTGCTTCAGCAGTGAAGCACATGCCAAATATTTCATAAAATAAATTATATAGAACACCAGGTACATGCTGCTAATTCTATAGATCTGGTTATATTTGGAGCTGAACATTTTAAAGTCACATCTTCTTTAGCTGAGTTTTAGACATGTCTTGGAGCATTCAATTACATATATGTAACCATCTGCCTTCAACAGGTGCATGCACAGCATCCTGAAGCTTCTGGAATGGGAGACAAGCACTCCAGCTTCTTCATGCCTGCTGTGCTTTACCTGGTGTCCTGTCTTTACACACTACCAATTCAACATGTACATGCTAACTTTCACTGATTTTTTGAATGCATCCACTCCTGCTTCTTGACCACAAACAGCAAAGCTTCATGGGGGTTTAGAGTTCACAGAACTGAGTAGGGGATGTAGAACTAGTTGATACAGGAGAAGTATCTCTTTCTTTTAATATCTCTAATATCAAGCCTAGATAAGGCATGCTTTCACCAGAAAAATATTTGTAATTGCGATGATAACATTTATATTTATAATTTATATTTATATATTATTTTATATAAGGTTATACCTTAGCTATAAAAGTAAGGCAAAAAGTCTTTACAGTGGGAGAGTGACTTACTTAGTCTTAGGCCTCGCCAAAGTGTTCATATAATTCAATACCTTGGAAAAGCAAAATACTTGACGACAAGCTAGCACCGCAATAGGCCTCCTTTTTTCATAAACTATTACAGCTTCTGACATGGATTTATTTGCCAAATAATATAAGATTAGTTATAGTAAAAAATAAAAACTCACAAGTTTTTAACTGTGCAAAACCTAAGTTTCTTACTTTAGTGGGAGAACACTTTATGTTAGGTACACCATTGAAAAAAATCTATATGGGAAATACATTTATGTGAAAAAAGCCCTAAAACAGAGGATGCATAACTAATACACTACCTTTTTGCCACCAGGTCCACAGTACATTAATTTCATTTAAAATGCACTGACCATACAGGATAAATTGATTTTGCTTTATATGGTGCTGACAGCCATGTTTATTGTGCATCGAAATGTAGGGTAGTTTCAAGCTGACTATATCCATCAACACAGGGCAATATGCTGACTACTGGGCCAGACGAAGACATACATTACCCTGAGAGCAAAACATTCATATACGGTGCTGTCTTTTCCTGAGGATCACCATGGCAATTTATGATGCCTCCAATGCCATTACTTTACAACTGACACCAATTTGGCAATTTGTATACTAACATGCGTTCACATAAAAGAAGACAGGTTTGTGGCAAATGTGAGATGCAGAACTATTTTAATACTGTTCTAAGTACCATGCTACAGGTGTTCAACATTTACAGAAGGCTGCAGCTGCAGTCAGCTTTTTATTGCAAAAAGGAAGAGTAGTTTTGCTGAGCAACCTGAATGTACAACCAGTTTAGGGGTGTGTATGGCTCATGAGGCTCTGTCCTTTGGTGGCAGAAGGCTTGCAAAATGCATATCAAAGATACCATCTTTTGAGAGAGAATATATTTATTGTGAAACTATATTAAGTTACAAACATAGTAAGTCAACACTGAAACATTTACTGAGACAAACAGTTATATAATTTGAAAAAAAATCAAATGTATCATGTAATGGTTGTTCCACCTTTTAAAACAATACTATAAAAATTGTAACTAGTATGTGAGCATTAGGAAGTTGGTGACAAATTAAAAAAAGCGAATTATTATTGGTGCAGAAGTTGTCATTTGTTATCCAGCTACTCTACCCACAGCAAAGAAGACATATTTGAATCCTTATGAGGATTTCCATCTTTACTTTCCCAAAGGTATTTATTCACTATGGCTAAGGAGTTTGTCTTCAGCCCTTTCGAACACAATTTTGACCTAACCTTTCAATCTCAGAGCAGGCAAAGAGTACAAGTATCAAGATTAAAGATTATTGGCTTTGGTTTTTTTGGGGTTTTTTTTAATCTGGATATAATTGAGATAGGAAGAAAAAAAAAAAAAGGCAGCATACATGATCTGTTTTCAGATAAAGGTTATGTTAGAAAACAATTCTTACTTGGAGTGATAAATTACAACAATCCTAGGAAGGCCAAGAAGCTCCGGCTGCATCTGCTTTAAGCAAGTCCATACTTGAAGGACTTGAAAAAGTAGCCAGAGAGTTGATGTTCTTTGTGCTTGATCTCTAGGGGAATATTTGCAACTTGACCCATAGGCCATCACAAAAGCATCTGCAAAATGAATTTCTGCAAATAACTAAAGTAATATAACCTCCATGTTCTTCTAACTATTTTAGAACTACAGAATTATATTCAGTATATAAAACATTACAAGAAAATACTGCTGTAGTGTGTGATTCCGTGTGGGGAGCCAGGAAGTCTCAGTACCTTTTTAGCTTAGAAATGAGCCACTAATGATACGAAAAGCACATATGCTTAGTGAGTTTTTACAAGTTGAAACACATAAGAACAAGCTTTCAAACTGGTTGTTCTTAGGTACTTCACCCTGTCAATCAGATATTTAGATAGTATTGTGTGCTGTATAAACAATTTCAACAAGTTTTACAAAGTATGTATTTTTTTCTTATTGTGATAATTATAGTACTGACAAAGGTGGAAAGAGTTTCCTGAAATTTTTAAAGAAAAGATATATACAACTGCAAAGAGGTAGGTGATTTACTTCTTTCTGAAAATATTTTCAGGAAAGTCTAATAAAAAATAAACCTCAAATAAAATAAAAATGTATTACTAATGAAAGGTGAGAAGGGAGGAGAAAGTTGGTAATTGTCTCTGTGGCAACTGACGTGCTATCAGCTAGTTACTGTTCATACTGCAATTGCAGGAGGAGTTTTTGATTTTCAGAATTAAGAGCTTGGTCAGAATTTAAGATTATTGCAAAAGCAGTACAGTTTGGCTGCCCTAATGGCTTAGTTGGCAAAGTCTATACTTCAGCCTGAAGGCTGTGGCTGTTCTTAAAGTGACACTTTAAGCTTCTGAGGGTGTAGACTGACTCACTTCCTAGTTACTTTGCATTTGCTCAACTTGTCATGACTTTGATGATTTAAAACTAAAAGCAGATTTGCGAAGAATGATCACTTTTTGTGGATATATGGCAGACAACTCCTTCCTGGAAGCTAGATTCCAGACTAGACTCCAAGGACAGTACTGGGTCAGAGAACACAACAGAATGCATCTAAAAATGTTACAGCTTCCTTAAAGTAATTTCAAACTGCAATTTTGTTCCAAAAGAGACTGTTCTCTAATGACAGTGCAGAGAATGAAGAATCCCTGTTCTTTAGGTAGAGAAAAGAATCAGATCATCGACAGGAAACATAAACATTTATACATGAATGAACTCTTTAGAAACATACAGTAACAATTTTTACATTATTTATTCCTGCCTTTATCTGAGTTTCTCACTTTATATAATCACAAGAATTTCAGGATGGGCACCATCTCTTAGCATGTCTTTGCCACATTAGGGTTAATCATGCTGTCTTTAATGAGATGTGGTTTTACCTTCCATTTTATACATAGTCTACCACAACAAAACCTCAGACTAGGTCTTTAGATGTTAACAGAATGCAAACAATAATAATATGATAAAAAGGAGCAAAAAAAGGGGTGAGAAGAAAGATGAGGAAAGAAAAATAGAGGAAGTAACATCAAAAATATTTTTATCAGTCGCTCTTTTATACTTTAATTACTCTTTACACTATTGCCATTGATTCATGTTTGAAGTGATACATTTTCTTTGACTCTCCCCTGATAATGAATCTTTGGCTACACCAGAGAATAAAATGGATACCATTTTCCACAGACATATACCAAGATAGGACATGGAAATAAAGACAGTCTTTCTAGGTTCCTAGTGCAGAAGTGACTGGTTAGTAGTAAAGCTCCTATCATCAGTTATTCATTAAGCCGAGATGACAATTTTGTCTACTTTGGAGAAGACTGGTTGCAGCCTTCAAAATATCTGGTCCTGTCTGTGGTAATAAAAGTAACAGAGCCAGCAGCTTCTGTTGCAGAAACCAGAATCTAATGAACATGCAAACAGAAGTCATTCTTTTCATACTAGAGATGGGTTACTTATAAACATGGAAATGCCATAAAAACAGGGAGCGTGAAAAACCGGTTTGGCAGTCCCCCATCCTGCTCCTAAGTTGTGGACAGACAAATGCAGCTTTTATGAAAGATATAGCAGTATTTCAAATCAAACAGAATCTGGAAAAAATAGAATGACAAAAGAACATCTGGAAAGTTTAAAATACAAGAACAATAATTTAAATATTATTTTCATTTATTAAATTAAATTTTGTAGAAAAAGGAACAATTCACTGTAATCTAAGTGACTTGCAGTAGTGTTAATATAACATTTATCTGTTTTGCCCCTTGCTTGCCTCTTACTTCTTCATCCCTATCCACATTCAGAAGACATTCTCATTCTTTATTACCAGCAAGAGAGGCAAAACAAATTCGTATCTCATGAACTGTTGTCATTACAGGCATGGCCTGTCATTACTAGGCAAAACTAATACCCACTTGAAAACATGACTAGTTCCAGGATGTGGATGCCTGTAGTCACACAGTGGCATAAATGTTCTGCAGGGAAGTGTTTGTTTGTCAGGCTGCTTTCATTCCAAATGCTAAATAAATATTATTCAGCTGGAATTTGAGGGCTAAACATTTCTTACAGTCTGCATGTCAATGAATGAAAAGAGGGGGAAGAAACAGAGAAAGACATGAGTGATTCATTAAATACTGGAATATTTAAATGAGCTTTAAAATATTTCACCTGCAAGGTGAAATGTGCTAAATAAATACTAAGAGGTGGGAATACACTGTAGCAGAAATTAGCTAATCCACACAACACTCAGTTATGATAAGGTTTATATTTCTCCTGTTAAGAGACTCCATTCTCTTTAAAACATCAACAAGAAGAACCAAAAGGGAATTCCCTAAGGTCAGCTCTGAGGAAACATAAACCTCTAATTCAATAACTTCGCTACTGCACTAAAAAAGGCCTTATTATTGCAACATCCATATGGAGTCAATTGGACATTAATGACTAATCAATCCCTCCCCTTTCTATTCTACTTATAGTGTCACAAGCCATGTTTAGATTAGCCCATTTCCTGCTTAGGATCGCTCAAGATGTCTTTTGTTCTTTCAGGGCTGGCCTGATGGAGGCAGCTTAAACAAACACACGACCCAAGTGGTGCAGGAGTTATAAACTGCCATATGTGAATGAACAAAGGGGCCATACTAAAGCCTTTTGTGGTATTTGTTAATGTTTTTCATCTGAGTTTAAAAAGACCTAATGACTTTGTGGTGAGCTGATGCATGTGGCTTGTGGCTTTGCAAAATGAAGGAAATTCTAGCCAGTTATATATCAGCATATATTTTCCAAAGTGCCTTCTTTTCAGTTTTGGTGGCAGTGGGTTTACTTTTTTTTTCAGTACATTTGTTTTACGTATGCAAGCAAAATTCTTAATCTCAATTAAAACACAGCACCAGTTTTCATAGCCATCCTCACAACCTGCATATGTCTTTCCCCATTTGAAAGTCCAGAGCTAATAGTGAAATATTTTCTGTGTGTGAAACTAAGACAACTATTCTCAGTGGTAGCAGTTCATTCATCAGTGTTTAAAGATTAATTGTTAGTTGGGTCATAATAAATACTGAAACAATTTTTCCAAATAAGGTATTAGCACATCCATGCTCCACAGCCAGCCATGGCCAAATCTACATTATTTAAATTAATTAAAACTGCTAAATGCAACTACTTTCTTGATGGTTTGCACAAAGAGTTTAGATTTCTTGACCACGTTTTTTGGCAAATTTACATACTTCGTGTAAATTTGTAATGGAATAGAGCTAAAACAATACAATCATCTCTTAAATTACATGAAATATTACCTGAATTAATTAGTCCTTAAGGCCTGACTTAAGCCCTCAGTGGCCTACATAGTCCCACTTGTGCTGTAACATAATAGCATAAGAAGTTATTCTTATATTTCCATGAAACATCTAGATGGAAAGTGGGATGACAAAGCAGCCTCTACTGTAAATTTGGGGACGTATGTAAGTGTCAAGATTTTTCAGTCATGAGGCACTTTTAATTAAATGCTAACAACCCCATTCTGTCATAGACATTATTGATAGAAAAAAATGTGAAAAATATTTAAGTTGGAAGTTATAGGCCTAATTAATGGCACAAAAAATAAAAGGATTACTAGTCATCAGGTGTAACTGCCATTAACATTCTCACAAACACTATTGTTGTTTCCCTTTGATATTTAATTTCATACTCAAATGAAGAAAGTAGAGGGCTATAGAAAGGAAACGCATGGACAAAACAGCCCATCCCAGGAGAAGTATTAGTAATAATTATTGCTAGGTATCTAACAAAATCTGTCAATACTGAGGTTTTTTGTTTGTTTTTCTTTTGTTTGTTGTTGCTTGTTCCTCCACTTCCCAAAAAACTGTTGTTTTAACAGCTAAGCAATTATTGTTACTAAATTAATTATATTCAAAGTCAAAACAATAAAAAGAGAAATGAATTAATCTATTTAACATAAAATGTTGCCATAAGGGTAACAGATTATGGAGCTGTTACTCAAATAATTTCAAATTTCCCTTACCATGACAGTGTCACCTAGAAAATCCAGAAAGCATGATACTGATTTAAAACACAGTGATTAATTCTAATTACTGAAGGCAATCCCTAACAGGTGTTAAAAAAAAAAAAAGTACTGCCTGAAAAAGGTCCATGGTCCATGATCCATTCATATTCCAGTCAATGTTTTGTTTCATTTTAGCATTTTAGGACAAAGAAATTGCAGACAAGAATTCACTACAGAGAAAAAAGGCAGCCTGACTTCATATTTGATGGATGCATTTTTCAAGGTGTGGCTGAACGCTGTTAATGAACAACTTTTCTTGCTCCTATGTAGCAAAACAATGAATTTGAAAGCTTAAGTACAGTGTGGTTTATAAAAGGGAATTATGTTTAACAATGGGAGAGAGTTTACAAAACCACCTCCCTCAAATCATGTGGTATTAATGAAATGCAGAATACTTTGCAAAAGGTTTCAATGTGTGTCGGAATCACTGCTTAAGCACCCCATTTCCTGCATTCAATCTGCTATTGAATTTGTCACCTCCTAGCATATGCAACTGTCATTCTTTGTATCAGTCCACTATTTGCCATTCTCACTTGTCATATCAGTAATTAGATGGATTAGACAGCAAGAACCTAAGGCTAGGATATTCATATGCTATTTCTTCTTGCCTTTAACATGTGGTGCTGATATTATAATAATAACAACATAATTAGTAAAGAATATACATGAATGGGGAGAAGCGAAAGCAGCGTGATAGCACTAAGTAATATGTAATAATGAATGATAAGAAAAACTCTTAAAGCTAATTTTTCAAATATGCTGTGCTTGTGCATTTGGGACTTGTCCATGGAGCCAGGAAGTTGTTTTTACAAACAGAGCATGTCCAAATATTTTGCCACATTTACCTGGTTTGGATAAAAAATGGGGCATTTGCCATGAAATAGGGGCTTATGTGGAAATTTACAAATTACTTTTTTTGAAATGCTGCACTTCCTGTGAAAATACCCCTGCCAAATTGAAAGCATAATCATTTAATATTTGCAGAAACTGTGAAGATACTGTAAGGCCCACCCCACACACATTTTGAACCACCGATTTTGTAAAATTAAATCAAAGTACAAATTAAGAAAGTATTTTCCTCTTGTTACTAAGTTCTGGATTAAACTTGCTTAGATACTTAACATATTTGTGTGGAAGAAAGGCAGATGCTCTTAATCATTTTTTCTGTTGCTGAGATACTGAGGTTCCTGAAGGAGAAAATGGTGTGGAGTATAGACTTAGAAAAATATAGAGTTGTACAAACAAGAAGATTTCTCTGAATCTTTATCAATTGCTCAGGCTTAGCTAGAATATATAATATTCTTTTGTTAATGTATTCATATTTCTGCCCCATTCTGCATGCTCAAGGAGGTAAGGAAGAAGGGCAAGATTTCACCCTCTTCCATGCAGTATGATATAATGGTGGCTTTCTCCAACAGCTGAAAATTCAATTGTGCCTGGAAATTTTATGCTATTTTAGGAAGCTCCAAGCTTCCCAAGCTTCTTTTGCGGTATTGGAGCTATACAAAGATGTGCAGAGCTAGAAATCAGGACTATGGGGTATTTTACACCTGTGCTGGCTGTACATGGGTGTGAAAATATGTTTTAAACTACTATATTTGATTTTTCACTCACTCCACTTAAAAATAGCTATGCAAACTGACTGATGCTTTCAGCATTTGTGACAATAATTTTCTCATGGGCAAAGATTTTCTGTGTAAAACTGCAGCCCACGGTTACTTTTTACAGCAATGTTCTAAATGCCTGAAAATAATCTTTTACTATATGATGGAAATAGTGACAAGCAGTTAACCATAACTGTGCAATAGGCGCCCCCATGTAAAACTCTGGGCATTGTAACAGTGGTTGGTTGTACAACATCAGAAATTCTAACTAGAATTTTTTTTTAATAAAGGAATGATTCTACAGGAATCAATTACTGTGGCATGGAAACAGTGACTAAGAAAGCCTCATATTCAGCATTAGGAAAAAAATGCCTAAGACAGTTGAAAATCAAAGGGTAACACTTGTGGAGGAAATCCAGATTCACTATTCTGAAAGTGAGAAGCATACTATATGTTAAATATTAGTGTCTTGAGGGAGCAAAGTTTCAATGCCATGGGAAGATCAGTCCACACACCTCTGGCTCATACTTTTCAGTGCTCAAAGTGGGAAATCCTCCTGCAAAATGTTATGGGAATGCTGACAACAATGAGATTTGTGAAGTGGCTGTTATCAAAAAAGTGACAGGATGGTTCTTATAAGACAGAACACCTTATTTCTATCCCATTTGCAGGCATTAAGTAGCTCTGGGGCTGAGGCACTGAATCTGGTCCAACACAACTGAAATACTTTATCCCAGATTCCTGATCTGTTATGAGTTATTCTGAAAAAATTAAGTTTATCACTCAAGTATCAGGCACAGTCAAATAGATTCATGGGTGTTAAAAATGGCAACCGCAATTAATGAAGGCCACCTTTTAGCATGTGGTCTAATTAACAAAGATACTAAGTTATTTTATTTTTAAATTATAAAGATAAACTTCTGGGATTCTTTTAAGTCAAATTCTTACAGCAAGAATTCAGAGGAATAAAAATTCCAGCACTTCAGCGTACTGCATTCTTTCTGGAAATGCTTCTTTGTTTTCAGACAGCTTTCACTGTTTTCTGATTTTCATCTTTCCCCTCTCAACTGCCATAGCAACTATTACAAATATTTACGTGCGACAAATACTGGCATGGAGAGGCATTCTTTCCTCCAGTATTTATGAAGCACTGTCACAAAAGTGGGCAATACTTTGTCACGCATGTACTACCTGCTGTTTACACCTCTGCATAGGAGGGTGTTAAGCAAGTTACCTCACGGGTTTGGATTGTGTTGGCAGCCTGCCAAGATTGATCTGCCTGCAAATATATGGTTCCCTTTCACCTCTCTCCTCAGCTGCTCAAAGTCAACCTTTTTTGGAGTGAAGAAGGGACTGTGTCACCCTTTCATATAAGCAACTTACTACTGGGCATATATGAGAATATTGAGGCTTTGAGTAGAGGTGCTCCTTTAATAAAGAATTGATCTGCTTTTTACTTCATAGATTTGCAAAACCCAGGCATTTGTCATGATGTGTGCTCTATCACCAGGGAGGAAGAAAATGAACTTTGACAGACAGAAATTCGGACCTGGACAAGGTAGCAGTTCCTCCTCACCCTTAGGCATGTTGTACTACAACATCTCTTGCAATTTGGCTAGCTCAAGTCAAATATGAATGGCAAGTGCAAATTTTATGGACATATGGAAAGACAGACTGATGTTAACTGCTGCAAATATTGAGCAACTCATTGACCTTGTATGTTGGTCAGCAATCCACCATCTGAATAGAAATGCATTCTTTTAAAAGCAAAGGTGAGCTTGTGCTCCTCCAAACTACAGTTCAGGTCCAAAATCAGGCAGGGGGGGTTGGAAACAGATGATCTTAAGGTCCCTTCCAACCTAAACCATTCTGTGATTCAGACCAAAACCTATGTATACTGAAATGGAATTTATAAGATTAAACTGGGGCTTACTACTGGAACCAGCCTATTACCAATCATTATGCAGCTCGCAGTTCCTAACTGGCTTGTATTCAGCCTACCTGGAGCATGGCCAAATATACTATGATCAAACAAATAAGGCTTAAAACTATATAATCTCCAACAGTGACTTGGTATATAGAAAAACACAATCTTTAACCAAGGAACTTAAAAATTAGAGCCTTAGGCAGACAGTGAAAGAGAAGCCATGGGCATAAAGGAGGACATAGACACTAAGTCAATGAAGTTAAGAAGATGGGCTGGTACCAATCCAGTGCTGAGGACTCCAAGATACCTCTGACTGACTTGACATCTAGGTTTCATAGTAAAGGTTATCCTTTGGGAAACTTTGAAAAGTAATAGTCTAATACAAGGATAAATAAACACATAAATACAGAGAAAGTAGTTAAACAGATCCCACCACATTATTTAAAATTGTTTTTATCTTAGCAGGCAAGTACCTATCCTTAGAACTATGATCCATGCTTAACATACACTGGTAGATGAGTATCAAAGGAAGGATCAGCAAGCGCTAAACACAAAGTTTACAGAATCAAGAAAACTGGCAAATGAGAAATAGAACAAATGAAAACATCAAAACAGGGCTCAGAAGCAAAGTGCATGTTGCCCAAATGGTAAACTGTAACGCCAGATGTTTAAATCACAAGCCCCTGATTCTAATAAATTAACATGAATGAGCATGGAACTTAATGTTCAGTATTAATATGGCATTTCCATTTGCATTAAAAAAAATAATTTTGCTTTATAAGGAATCTGATTTTTCACTTGGGAAAATAGGACACAGAGAAGTTATTTCTCTTTTACAAAATCACATAGTTAGGCAGTGGCAAAACAATAACATTCAGATATTTTTGCCCTGAGCCCAGGATCCAATCAAGAAAACTGTATTTTAACAGATCCAGTTCTTTGGCAGGAATGAAGATCAGGTTTGATGGAATTTAAATCCCTGACTGAGACTGCTGAAGGAAACCACACTGCAACCTGAGCTAAGGTAAAATCAGTAATTATCAACAGGAATGTCAGGTCTAGTCTGCAGATTTCTGTCGACTACGGAACAAAATCTTAACACACTTCCTACAAATTTCTAAAGCATTTGACCACAACCACAAAACCAGACGGATCCATAAACACAGAGCATATTATATAAGCACAAGATTCATAAACATAGAGCACATTATGCGATTCAGAAGAAGCACTATCACCAAAAGTTAGCATTTGTGAAAAGAATATAATTTTTAGAACTTGAACCAAAAAACCATATTCAGATCATCTAATATTCTCAGATAACTGAGACCCAAATACCTTAAGTTTCCCCACCTGGCATTTAAACAGGGCTTACCTATGGCTATTCTACACACTCTGGTCAGTCCTGTTGAAATAAGGGTTTTAGCTATAGCTAGATTCAAAGCTGTTTTGGTGCGTCCATGCCAGTTAGCTGTATTTCAGTACTGAGAATCTCAAATGTTCAATATTATGAAGCCGTCTACAGAAAGAATGATGTTTCCTTTAAAATTATGAGGTTTGGAGAAAAAAAAAAAATATCCTTGTTTAGTTCTATAATTGGCCTTTTTTTATAATTTTGCATACCAGTCACAAAACATTTATGAGGCTCTCAAATCATGTTTTTGAATTTTGCTAGCTACAAAGGTATCATATATTTTACCATGACAACATAGATTTCCAGGTAATGATAGGAGTCTAATAGCTGTGGATTATTCATCAGTGGTGTCCCATTCAGTGGTGATGTTTTAGAATACAGTCTGACCATGATTTTTAATATCACTAGCCTAGTCCTGTTGGTGGCTAGAGAAAGTAATAGGGATTTCAGTTTGTGTCATATTTAATCTAAACCTCTTGTTGACAATTTTCAGGCCTCCATTCAGATGACAGTTAGGTTGAGTAATATAAGCTTTGAATACAACTTTATATGCTAGATCATCTATGAAAGTACACCTAGGTACCCCTAATCTTAAAAAAAGTGTCACACACTGAGCAGGGACAACTTAAGTTTTAAAAAGTCGTTCTTCAGTCTCCTTTCATATTGGTCTTATAATTGCACAGAACTAAATTTAAAGCATTTCAAGACTTGTCTTATAATTCATAATTAAAAAAAAAAAACCAAAAAGTAGCTTCAGCTTCTGATCAATGAGCCAGCACCCCAAGCACTCCAAAAATGAAAGAAAAACATTACTCTGATCCTGTCAAACTCAGATCACTGCCATATGTTGTAGAAAAAATATAGCGAGTAGAGAGAAATCATTGCTAGATACTATTACAAAAACATTCTATAAAACACAGAAATCTGCTGATATTTCTTATAACGAATTACTTGAACCTTAAAGGATGTGTCAAAACTATGGGAATGAGGAGCACTTTGCAGATCTGGTCTATCTCGGCTGCCTGTTGGGATAAGACAGACATGTATTGTGTCTCTGCACACTTTAGTTTCCTATGGGAATGGAGGTGTGCAGGTAGGCAGGGAGTGGAACTGCACTTCCATACCGCCCTTGATGTAGATCAGCTGGGAGATCAGGATGCAGCTCAAACTGCACTTCCTCCCAGTTTATGGCCAGCAGCGGGACTAAATTTGGAGTCCTTCAGTAATCTTTATTTTCTACATCACTATGTTATTTGTGTAAAAGCACACAACAAAACACATAAATAACGTTTAAAGATGTCTATAGCAACCTGCATTCAAATGGACTATAAAATAAAAATTAAAAAAAAAAAGATTAAAGGTAACAATGACAAAACATGAAGGTGTGAAACATAATAGGTCTTTGAAGAATATGATTGTGGCTATTAGGAAACTTTGACATTCAGTTGAGATTGTGACCTTGGCAACACATTAAATGCAACAAGGCTCTCTAAGAGGAGGACAGAGAAGAGCAACAAAGCTGGTGAAGGGTTTAGAGAATCCGTTCTATGGGGAGTGGCTGAAGCAACTAGGGTTGTGTAGCCTGGAGAAAAGGACGCTCAGAGGAGACCTTATTGTGCTCTACAACTACCTGAA
Source organism: Psittacula echo (assembly GCF_963264785.1). Lineage (NCBI taxonomy): Eukaryota > Metazoa > Chordata > Aves > Psittaciformes > Psittacidae > Psittacula > Psittacula echo. Next base: position 33,705,457 of record NC_137739.1, read on the forward strand.
AGGAGGTTGTAGTAAGGTGGGGGTCAGTCTCTTCTACCAAGTACAAGCAAAAGGACAAAAGGAAATGGCCTTCAAGTTGCTCCAGGAGAGGTGTAGGTTGGATATTAGGAAAAATTCTTCACCAAAAGGGTTACTGAGCACTGGAACAGGCTGCCCAGTGAGCTGTTTGAGTCACCATCCCTTGAAGTGTTTAAAAGATGTGCAGATGTGGAACTTAGACTTTAGGGTGGACTTGATAGTGTTAGGTTAATGGTCGGACTTGATGATCTTAAGGGTCTTTTCCAACCTAAATGATTCTATGTTTCTACAGAATATGTTGACAAGTTTCTTAATAAGCCAGTGCTGAAACACACATGTATGGAAGCACAAAACCATAGCAACACATATAAAAAAACCTTTGTGACATGGCAAACCTAGAAAGATCTGCAATTGTTTCATGACAGTTACAAGCATTAATATTCTTGAAGATTAATAGAGTCTGTAGCACAGTACAATACATCAGAGGACATAGTTTAAGTGCTGATATTTCAGCAGCACTGTTTTCACTGGACTTCCATTCTAAATGATGCCATGATAGAAGTGTTATCTCTTAGATAGCTTGCCAAAAATAAGGGGCAAAACTTGAGTGATACTCTGAATGTCTTTTTTGCTTTTTATCTAGCCAGTATCTAAATTCAGCTTGTCTACAACTAGAAGGACAAATAAGCAGCTCAGTTTTGAACTCCCACCAACATTTTTTTTGTTTTTCAGATCAGCAGAGGTATTCATCCAGCACCTCTTTTCCAAAGACATCTCCTGGCTGCTAAACAAAGTCTGGAAATCTGAATCCATTCATGAACTCAAATTTCCCATATGGCAACACACCATACTTCAAACTGCCCTTACTAGCTCTGGAAAGACATGTGTACTGTCCTTAAAATGGCACACATCACTGTAGCTTGGGTTACATATGTCAAAGCTTCGTTCTGCACTATCCAGTAACATGGGGAATGTCAGTACTACAAAGTGTATCAAGATATTAAATTAAGGACACTAGAAAGGATGAATTGAAGGAAATTAACTAAACTAAGAAATTCATCAGGGACTTGATGTCAAATGAATCAGTAACTGTGTATATGTAAGTATTCTATTGCAACTTTTCATCCCAACTGGGGAAACAAATATCCTTCAACACATTGAAATATGAGAAGTTGGCACAGGATGGAAATTCCTTTACAAAGTAGTTTATAAATAACTGATTAGTCAACAAGTAATTTGGAAAGTCTATGTGTCTCCCAAGTCCTTTTTTTCCAGGAAAAAAAAAAAAAGTCATTACAAAACACCTGTCTGAAAGTTATTTTTTACCTACATTCGGTTCATTATTTTTCTGTTTAAAGAAAATACTGGAGTGCCCAATCACATACAATAAGGGAATCTGAAAATTATTGGTTTTATAAAGGACTATTGAAAAAACAGATATGGAAAATCAGAAATGCCTTATTAAGGTGCTATCTTCCTTCTGAGTATTATTTGTAACAAATGATGAGCTTCAGTCATCATCTTACTGTTATGAAGACCTGAAATTTTGACTATGTCAAAATAATTTAAAAAAAAAGGGCAAAAAAACCATGTCAGCTTGTGCTCCTGTCAGTTCTATGTCATAAGCTAATCATGATATTAAGCCAATAAGTAGAAATATTTTGCTGAATTAAATTTGAGAGTTAACTATTCTGTATGGATGAGTCAATACAGGATCTGTATTGGATCTTGGATCTGAACTTGCAGCTTCTCCACTATATACAAGTCCTTGACCAAATTACTTTTAAATTTAGCTTTTTTGTTTGCCTAGAGACTGATTAAAGATAATATATGTATGTTGGTTGGCAAGCAAGGAGAATCAGGGCTCTAAGATGTTTTACCACAAGCATATCATGTACTATCTATACAGTAAAGAAAATATAACATTTACATGTGCTGCTGTTGTCAGACTTCAAAATGAAGGGACAATTTGTGAGACATTACCTGGACTATTTAATTCTGGGTCACAGAGAGAAGAGAAAATGTGCTCATGAGAATATTTCTCTATACAGAAAATAAAAATGCCTTTTAATCAGAAAAATTCTGTTGGTATTTCAAGAATAATTTGAAAATAATCCTATTTGTCAACAATCACAAGTTTATTGGTCCTATTCTATTGATCCAAGGGAAAAAAAAGCAAATTTTGAAGCTGTCAGATGTTTGGATATTAATGGAAAAATTTAGAGATGCTTTAACCTTTTCTCAAGAACAGTGGCATAACTAGAACGTGTAAGGTTTAAAAAGAGCAAAATTATTCTCAAACAGAAGTAAATTGAGGGGGTAAAATGTTGCATAATATTCTATCTAAATAGTATATTAATCTTACTACCCTGACTGGTTGGGTTCCTATTTATTTTCATGTTCTCTTTTAATGTACCATAGGGTAGAGAGGATATCAGTGGCACTCACTTCCAGACTGTGCATGGTAACCTTGCTAGAGACTAAACTCAGTCCTGATAAACACCGATTTCCACCTTTGGCTTGAAACCGTATGCCTGATATATAGATCTCTCACTAAAATGACTGAAAATTCACTGAAGGTTTATATAATGAAAAAGACATTTTCATATAGAAAATATGAAATATTTTTCTATTATCATTTGACAGCTGCCTGTCAATAAAATTGTGCTTGCTATATTTTGAATAGTTTGTGAGTGCATTGACGGGCAGACTTCTTAAAGAGCTCTAACTTTCTTCAAAACTGTTAAAGCCTTAAAAACTGGTGAAAAAATGGATAAAGTATATATTGTCTTACTGAGAGAATTTTCTCCATGGTTCCTACACTTTCATTAATAGTATAATCACTTAAATAACATCTGCTGGGGGAAAAAATACTTGTGTTGCAGAAGCGCTTAGGGGACTATACAGTCCTTTTCATAGAATCATAGAATCATAGAACAGTTAGGGTTGGAAAGAACCTTAAGATCATGTCACTCAAGACTCCATCCAACCTAGCCTTGAACACTGCCAGGGATGGAGCATTCACAACTTACATGGGCAACCCATTCCAGTGCCTCACCACCTGCACAGTAAAGAACTTCTTCCTTATATCTAACCTAAACTTCCCCTGTTTAAGTTTGAACCCATTACCCCTTGTACTATCACTACAGTCCATAATGGAGAGTCCCTCCCCAGGATCCTCACAGGCCCCATGTATCTGCCCTTTACTGTGGACTTCTTACAGTCTCACAAAAACACACAGAAATCATTCAAGTGTTACCCTGTGATGTAAGCTAGACAGGACTTATGACACTGGCAGCATTTCAGCCATACCATTCTGTGATGCAGTGTTCAATAACCCACAGTAGAAATTGTAACTCACCTTCTGCATCTTCTGGCCTTGTAAGATCGATGACACCAGCGCCCAGTTTTCCGTCTTCATTTGGTTTCCCTGTTATCTGTGGGCCTAAATTTTCAAACCTTGTTCTTTCCTGGAAAAGAACAGAAGTAATCTTAATGCTTCATATAGGATAGTTATTCTATGCCTGTGCATATGTGTATGCACTGATACATGCCTTATTTTTAAAATCTGAACAAATAATGAATGCATTTAATTAGAATTTCAACTCAGGGACAAATTTTTACAGATTCTGAATGTTTGCATTTATGAAAATCAGTTTTAAATGTGAAACATATACAGAAACTTTGAGATTATTTTGATCTGCATTGCCATAATGCATAAGCAATTGTACATGCAAATACAAAACACTCTTGGCAGCCAACAGTGCTGATCGATGCTGCTCACTTTGCCTTTCCACTTGTTTTCTAAGTTAAACTGGAAAAGACAATCAGCATTTGGAGACATGAAAATTCAGAAGTTGAAAGAAGTTTATATTAAAATATACTGCTAATTTACTGGAAAAAGCACTTTTCCCCTGATATGAGATTCAAGTTTGTATTCATACCTCTGAGAAAACACAAGTCTGAATTTTATACAAGAGATTTTCAAAGACAAGTGTTTAAAAGAAGTAATAATAGATGACAGAACTGATATTATTATTTTGTCTAGGAATTTAAATTGTACCTCAGCGGAAATGGAACCTGAGGATATTTAAAAAAAAAAAAAAAAAGACAAAAAAAAAAAAAGGGAGGGAGAGGTAGAAGAATGTACAGTCCTATTAAAACAGAAAGCTTTTGAGAGCTGGAAACCCCTGTAAGAAACCTGGAACTAGAAGGTGAAAACTGAAAAGTATTTATGTGTTAGCCCAGTTCCTCAGTCAACTATTGGACAAGGGCACTATAAACGGCACTGTAATATAGTCTCACAATAGTAGTCCCTGTAGTGCTGTGTATCAGTAGCAAAGTGTTCAATGGTTATCATTAATTTAGTGTTCTCATTTGAAGGAACATAGCATGTTTTCCCTCTTGCCTTGTTGTTGCCTCTTCAGACTAAACTTGCCATTATGTTATACTTATGAAAGAATGAAACCTTGTTGTTCATTACTATGAAACAATATTAAATGTCATGTCAGCTTGAATTTGCAGACATGAAATACCAGCTTTCAGCTCTACGAAGAGTTTCTCCATGATATACTTAATGCATTATGCAGAAGTAGAGTGCTGATTGCTGTTCAGTCTATTGTTCAATGACCTAGTTTTGCGCTGTGCATACTAGACAGAAGAAGAAAACACTAGGAGTTTCTTTCCTGCAAGATGGTTAGAAACTTGGAAATATTCTTAAGGAATAAAAACCCCCATACTTGATGGCTTTGACTACACCTTTGTTCCACCTCCAAATACTACTTCTTTCCAATGTGGTTACTGTCCGATTATCATTATGTTTCAGTAATAAAACTCCACCAGGCCAACAACTGAGGAATTCTTTTGATTCCTTAACCTTTTGATTCCATCAGCCATGAATTTTTTTTAAATTATTCTCTGTTTAATTTGCAGAGGAAGACTAGAAAATCTGACACTGGATTTGCCACAACATGCAGCTGAGGCATTTCAGTTACTAATTGCATTTCTAAAAATTTCTCAGAACCTTCCAGTTGTTGAATAAAATAACTCTGCATTTTATATTTGATTAACTTCTTATTTTCTTCTGTAATTTCTGTGATTGGTGACAGAGGTTACATATAGGAAGGAACTCACAAGAGAAGAAAGAGTTACAAACGGAATATGACTGCAGAAAGGCACTGCAATACTGGAGACACAATATTTTACTGAAAGATGTTGTGCGATGTAACAATACACCTGAATCATCAGGATGGTATCTGTTATACTGCTAGACAGAATAAAAAATAAGTTTGTCAAGAATTCCGCGTTCCATCACAAAGGGCTGATTTGCAGTAGAGATAAAAACAAAGAACAGTACTAAAAAAACAGCTTTTGGCACATATATTGACTCTTCCAAAATATTTGTGCTGAAAGCTTTTTCTTAAGTATGTTAATACAGTACCTGCAGTATTCTTGGAAGAACAGCTTTTAAGTGTGTTTCAGAAGGAGAAATACCTTTCAACTACAAAAATCAACAGACCTTGCTACATATCAATCTGCACATTTGGAATATATCTCTAGTCATTCATTCTCTTTGATTGTACCAAAAAATATTCTGTTAAAAAAAAAAAAAAAAAAAAAAAAAAAAGGTGGAAGAAAAAAAGAAAGTTTCTGAAAGAATATCAGTATTTTGATATGGAAGAAGAAAAGGGAAAATTACATGATAAGTTTCAAGAACAGTAAAATGATAGCACTTAACCATAGAAAATACCTCCTCTTGTCAAACAAAGATGATGTACTTAGTGTTATTTAATAAACCTCTTCCTTCTAATTCATAAAAAGCAGTTACAAAGCTAGCTGTATTTAAGTCTTTGAAATGCCTTTTAAAGTCATTCCTTTGCTTGCTTTTTTACTACAAATAATCTTCATAGTGATTGCAAAAAACCCCAAAAATATCAATATTTCCAATGGGTTTAGAGTAATTCAGAGAACTGTAAAAATTAAAAAATATTTCTCAATACTAATGATGTTTTTATCTAGTAGATGGCTTTATAATTCCATGAAATACAACAAATTCATATGAAATTTATTATTAGAGAGGAAAAGTGTCCCACTAGGCTCCAGTCCTTTCTTTATGGGATTTGTCTTTGTGTCCATCTTGAATTCATTCTGAAGAGAATAGTCACTTGCACTAGAAATCCTTTAAAGGTATACCCTTTTCCTAATATGTGCAAGGACTGAGAGGAAAATTGACTCTGTACATAATAATTCTATATGAACAAAAGAAGATGTACCTTCATTAAAAGTAAATGGCTATACATGTCTGCAATAACAACTATGTTCCCTACACGTGTATTAAATTTGCACACATGTACATTGACTACTGGATATATTACTACCTCCCTAATCTACATTATCAGAAAATTTCAATGAGTTTGTAATAAAGTGCAGGTATTTGCCTTTTTTTTTTTTTTTTTATATAGTGAAAGAACATTATAGACTTCTCTTTTGAACTGATTTTTTTTTTTTTTTTTTTTGTGCTGGCTACAGAGCTTATACTGTATATTCACATTAAGTTTTCCCATTTAAATTTCAGAAAAAAGGTTTAAGACATGACACTGACAACCCTTTCTCATTACTAGATCAACACAGTCAATTGGAGTTTGTGCTAGAAAACTGAAAGCTCTATCCAGCATGATTCAGATCCTTTGTACTTTTCATATGTTGAACACACAGTAAAAGTAATCACTTCTTTAAAATGAGAAAAAGAAGAGCAAAAAGATTCTTCTTAGCAGCCACATCTTAATTTTCCATTCTGTGATATGATTAGGCACTTATTTATGCATTGTCAGTCACAAACATGCAGAAAACGTAAAAGTTATTGAAAAAATTAAAGTCTGCTCAACTGTCTTGCAGGACTGTTGGTTCTCTAAGTGCTTTGAAATTATGATGTATGAGGTAGATGTTGCATATTAAATAAAGATATTTAAATTATAAAGGCCCCGTTAGTGAGAGCTGATGAATGTTAAACGTTATGAGCCACAAGGCTGTGGCATCCATCATATTCACATATTATCACAGTCAGTGATGGAGCAGACCCAGTGATGACAGATAGACTGCTAGATAGTTATCCCTTATTTTCCAGAGTCGCCAAGCAAGCCTTTCAACCCCTTTGGCATTATTTTTAGCTTTGCATTAAATTAGCAACTTTTCCGTCACGTTCTGGCAGAAAGTATCGATTCTTTCTTCACATGTGGAAGGTAAAAGAATGATTTAGTGAAGCAAGGAGTAAAGGAAAAGGAAGCAGTAGCCTCTACTTCTGAAAAGGCTTCAAACTTCAAATGACTAGAAACAAATATAAAATTGTGATCTTGTGAAAGAACAGCAATGAAACAGTAAGCACACAATAACGGCTTTTCTCTGCACTTAGATAAAAGCTGAATTTTTGATGTGCACAGTATATTTTCATAAAATTTTATATACTATGTTTTATACACTTATTGGCTATTCCATTATAATGTGTGTGCTAACAGTAAAATTGCTCTTAAATTTATGTGTGTTATTTATATGTTCTCATGTAACAATGCTTTTTGTTGTAAAAAATATTCTGTTTATTAATGTAACTTTACAACCACTGCATCCAAGATCCGTGGTAAATTAATGACATTTTTATTATTTTATAGTGTCATTAAATTTTTACTGATCACTCCATCAAACAGAAGCAATAAAGGCCATAATGTAAACTGGGACACTTAGATCAGGGGAGCAGAAAGGCATTCCATATAGTCAGAAGTAAACGGCTTGCTATAAATGATATTTATACCATCTTTAAGGATATGAGAATACTTGGACAAGTTTGGTAAAACTGTTTCTGTAGTAATGTGGATTGTGTACTTAAATAACAGTTTACTTGCCAGCAAAACAATTTTTTTTCAAACCATATGTGAGAAGATGACTGATCGCATCCATCTCTTGAAAAATAACATACGAAATGTAATAATACACTGGGCACCCCTTCCTTCTGGATTACCAAGACTGATCTGACTATACCCATGCCTCAAATTATTTCAACATGCTTTCTTTTTCCACATCTGAAATGTATGCTTAGTCTGAAATGGAAAATGTCATGAACGCTGATCGTTGTGTGAAAGATTGAAAATATATATATTTTTTTCAAACAAATACTTTTTATTTAAGTAGACATGCTTGGATAATGATGTAATACCCTTTATTTCAGTAGTCTAGCATGGAAGCAGTTACCAACATCAATTTAAAGACGCAGTTTCTAGAAACTGAATTAATACAGGTCATTCACAGAAGCCACAGAACATATTACAGAAGGGATATTATTTCTTCTGAGGACAGTTCTTTAGTTAGAATGACTACAAATAATTACTGCATGTTGTCTTCACATATAAATGTATTTCAATTGAATTATTCAATACTAAATGTTCTAGTAGCTTATTTGCTAATCATGATCTATTCCCTTCACGTACCATGGACAGTAAACAACAGGAAAGCAACTTAGTATATTCAAAATGTAAAAAGGACATTTTCAGTAGAACACAGAAAATTATTCCCAGTTTGAACCAGGAGGAATCACAAAACCTTTTTTTTTTTTTTTTCCCCTGGAAAGTCAAGATACAAAGATCCCAAGCTTTTCACTTCTCACTACTTTTAAATGGCTAGGACTGAAAAGTTAAATTACCCTCCACTTAGAATCTTTTGCAACATCTTGTCACACAAGGGATAATTACAAATTGACTTTCAGCCTTATCTCTGGATATTTTAGTTATTACGGGTGGGCAGTTTAAACATTAACCTTATTACAGCAATGTCAGTCATCCTAGTGCTGTGCAGGCATGCAACTGCTGGAATTCTCTGGATGGTAAAGTAGGTAAACACAATAGTGGCATTATTGTTACAATTAAAATGAAGGCCTTTGGTTTTACAGAACTGTGGTGAATATCTAGAACTTGTTTTCAACATCACAGCAGCAGGAGCTGCTCCAAGAAACTGGAGAAATGGTTAGCAAAGTAGGCAAACTTATTGTAGGAATGCCAATACTGTAAGATACTGCAAAACACAAAGTGTATCTTTTCCAATCACTGCATGAATCAAGGAAATGCTGAGTTCTATGAGTGTTGACACAATTTGACCTTACTTTATTTTTTATTTAAGTGAAATACCTGAATTTAATGATCTCAGGAACCAGTGAATTTGAACCTGAATTCAGGGACAGTGAATTTTCACCCTATATACTGCTGGTTTCAGTTTTTGAAGGCCCCTATGTTGTAAATAAACTGTTCTAGTACTATCTTAGTATGTATGCTGAACATACAGCATAGACTAGTATCCCTGCCACAGACTACACATTTGTGTTACATTACAGTGCCACAAAGGAAAGAGCTTGCTTGAAAAGATGTGGGGAGAGAGAAGCCATTAGGTCCTCTTTTAAATATATTCATCTTTAAACATAACTGGAAAGTAAGAGGCTAAAAGCAGATAACAGGGCATTTACTCTAAAATTTCTTTGCCTGATTGGCAAGCCTCAGCTGGCTTCCACGTGACAATGGAACATATGCAAGACCATCATAAGCAGAAAATACTCCCAAGTGGCTCAGTAATAGAATGACATAGTGATTGTCATGATATGGGACTTTCTTCTTTTCAGTCAAAATTGAGAATTGCAATTTCATCAAAATTTAAAGTGTCTAGAAAAAGGAGTGTGAAACTGGAGTGTGAAAGGCAAAAATTTCATCAAATAAATAACTGTAAACCCAGACAGCCTAATTGTAAACACTCTTTTTAGCTAATTATTTTGGAAGTCTGATTTTAAGGATTAAAATTCTTAGAACCTCTGTTTAGTATAAGCAGTATCCATCTTGATCTCTGAACTCAAATAAGAAGGATTTAGATGAATTCCCTGATTATTTGGAACATTCAGCACATGCTAAAAAGCTAATATACTTCAGCAAATTGAAACTTGACTTTGAAAAGAAGTGTACGAATTAAAAAAAAAATAAAAAATAAAAGCTAAAAAAGAACAGATAGCAAATGTTTCCACCTAAGTAGGATACATACCCATAACTATTGCCACACTTACAGGCACTTCTAAACTATGGATCTGCCCTGGTTAGATTACTTTCAACAGGATTACTGCACTTACTGAGCCCCCTTAACCAAATGCTTTCTGTCTTTGTTCATATGGTTTTAATATGGTTTTAACCAATTGCAAGGTTATTTATAAGTTTGCAACTCCCCAGTAGTTAGAGTTATGAAGCGTTCAGACTTAAGCATATCCAGTTGTGTGGTAACCCAACTACTGCTTTCATGCGGTTTCCAACTTTTTATTCATGCACAAAGGCATGATGCATGGCAGTATCTGAGAACTTTCTTATTAACTCTTTGTTTCAGCAGCAAATTCATACAGCAATCTACAGTAAAATTACACATCAGTTAAAAGGTAAAGATTAAAGAAAATTAAAAAAATCATACTGTGATTGGAATTCCACTGTGTGTGGAATTCCACCTTAGACTGTTGAGAAGTCATCAGTCCTGGAAAAACAAAGGGATAATCAATTAAATTAACAGCTGGTAAATGAAAAGCAAACAAAAGGAGTTACTACTTTACACTGTGCATAATATGGCTGTAGAATTCACTAGAGGTCAGAAAGAGTCCAAAGCTTGGGCTGTCACTTGTTTTTAAAAGAGCTGGATAATTTTATGACTGTTAACAACATCTGTAGTTACACATGCTAAGATAATCAAATCTCATGTTCCAGAGTGTAAGCTGTCCAACTGTTGGGGTCAAAGAGAAATTCCCTTGTTCTCTTTGCTGCTCCCTTCCTTCTGACCAGCGTCCACAGATGATTAAATGGGAGCCTTCTAAGGAAGAGAAGTTAATTTTCTTTCACAACACTAGGTATTGCTCACTAGATTTAAGGGAGAACTGGTAAATGGTATAGCTTTAAATGGTTGTAAAAACCATTTAAAAATGCATTTTCTTTTAACTAAATACATACATGTGCATTTTTGTGAGAGACAAAAAAAAGCATGAGTTACAATTTACATACACTTCAACTAGGAAATAGCCGGACTGTTTGTTGGTTTGTTTTGTTTTGTTTTTCTGTACTTTAAACTGACTAATGGAAGAAATTCAATAGCTACTCCTGGACCTTCAGAATGGTCATTCAAATTTCTAACATTTGAGTTACAAGAATAAAACCATTGAGACGTTGCAAACAAATGAGGTTTTTTTCCTAGCAGACTAAATACTATGGAGGAGTAATAATATACATTTTGCTATATTTCCATTTAATTCAGCAGCCAGTTGGACCTTGTCAGTTATGGCCTCATTTTCACTAAGTAAAAATGTCTCCATTTAAAAATGGAGACATTGAAATGCGATAAAAGTGTACAAAAATACTTTTACCAAATTCATACAATGCCATTATTCTGTACGTGTATCTGCATGCTACCCCAACCTTTCCAGTTTGAGACAAAATTTCATTAAGAGTATTGTCATGCATTAGGATCAGAACAGAATTTAGAAGATCAGAGATCTGGCTACTAGCCTCAAAACTGTGAATCTCCTTTTCTCTTAATCATCTAGTAATATATTCCAGGCTGAAAACACAGCTTTAGCAAGAAGCCACAGCAGTATAACAACCAGCAAAACTATTCTAGGTTCAGCACAACAATTTTTTTTTTGGAATGGAAAAAAAAAAAGGCAGAAAAGAAGTCACCAATTTAAATTTTAGTGTGGTGTTCTGCAAACCTCAACAGCACAAAGCAAATTCAGCTGCCCTCCACAGAAAGTTGAGAAAAGAGAGAACTTACTTAAAAGAATCCCGAACACACACGGAGATGTACACACATGCCACTGGTCAAACATCTTGAGAAGCAATATTATGTTCTTATATAAACAATACGGAAAATGTAAGTGCATGCAAACAGACATATATACATGTTTAATTTGAAACCTATAAAAGCTAAGAGAAAAACAAATTGTATTCTCATAGCTACTGCTATCATTTCAACTCTGCCTTATGACAGGCACATGGCAGATTTTGTGACATGATCAAATAATACTGGAAAAAGCTGTGAGAAAAATGAACTACATGAAGCAATAATCAACAAATAGTAATAAATGCACTTTTCTTACTCTACATGTGGGTAGTAGTTATAAAGGTTTAAAAGCAAATATTTCAAATATTCTGTTTGCAAGTATTTTTGCAATTAAAGAGCTAAACATCAGGGAAAATACGAATCTGAGTTTGGTGCATTTTATTACAGCACTTTTTTAACATGAATAGTGCTGTGTACTGTAAGTATAGATTCCAGTAGCTCCATTAGGGTAAATCCTCCAGGGCTTTGGAAGTACAGACATCTAACCCAGATACTCTGAATGAGTCACTGAAGGTACCAACCCCCTTTTTTTTTTTATCTCTATAAGCAATGCAGGCCTCTAGACAAGGCTGTTCCATCTCACTTTCAGGAAGACACCTGAAGTAGTTTGAATTGGTGATGCAAAAGAGACTTGGGCTTAAATGTTCATATAGAATGATGTTCATAGAATTAGAAATGCAATCAAGGCTGTTACAAAATCCCACCAAATGCTACTGTTTTCAAGTATATGCCTTGCCTTGTGCTGGATGTAAACATATAATTGCATACCATGCATATAAAGATTAAGTAGGCTTTTTTCTGTATTTACCAAGCTGATTTTCTTTCTTGGTAGCATTTTAAGTATACTGTTCAAGGTTGCATTTTATGATTGCTGTTATATATTGCTCTGTTTATGCTCAGGCCTTTTTTGTTATATTCAGAGAGAAAAGAAACATATCACTAAGGATTAAGGATGGGTGACAATGGAACAATGATAATAACATCATTATGCAGTGTTTTGTCTCTTGTACCCCCATCACTGCCATGTTTTTCTCTGATTATTTCAGCCTCAGGAAAATGTGCTGCTTACTATTTATGTCAGAAAGGCAAGATTACTGTTTCCATGATTACAATATCAGGTACGATGTACATACTGCTTGTGATAATATAGATGTACCGCTCAACTAGTTCCTGTCTTTAATCTTCTTTCAACAGTAAAAAAAAACCCAAACCAAAACCAAAACAAAAGCAGTAAATTGCAAATTCTTGCAGCCTCATGTAGGCCTAAATCTTGTAAGGTGCTGACTACTTTCACTCCAGTCTAACAGAGGCCTCAAGGACATAGACAGTCATTACTTAACTCCAGGGGAATACTTATGCACTTAAGAATGCAGTAATGCCCTTCACTGAATCAGGGCCAAAGCATGTAGTTCTCATATGTTTACACTGAATCAGAGAATAAAAATTAAACAAAAAACTTCTTTCCAGGCTGAAAAAGATGCTTTCTCCTTCTTATTGATTACTCCTTTTTTCCTTTGAGGCAGGTAGGTTGAAGGCCTTCTGGTTTGAAGAAGAATTATTCTTGTTTAGGAATAAACCAATACAAAGTCAAGAACACCGTCCCTTGCATTGTTAATGCAAGGACAAAACTTTGCATTAACAATGTCCTAGCTGGAGGCAAAGAAACAACTCCCTAAAAATGAAATTGCTATGTTACTCATTTTTCTAATGCAATAAGAGCTAAATTGCTTATACTTTATGTTTTTAAAATTTGTACTCAAGGACAAAGCAGCCCAAACTGGATTCATGAACACTATAAATTCATCAAAACAAACAAACAAAAAGCAATACAATAAGGGTTCAATTTGCTCCAACATGCAAACACAGGTAAATAGGTACTTCCTGGAAACTGGGAGAGATTTACATGTCTTGGAAGGAGTAAGTCTTAATGCAGGAAATACGAATCAAAATAATGCAAAAAAGGGAGTACTTTAAAACATAACTGAAGGCTATGCATTTTTTTCGTGCAGAATCTGGGAACCCTTATACCTGAAACCATCTTAAATGCAAAATGAATACCTATGGGCTGAAAAATTTATGTGGTTTTACTGCTGCAATATACAAAGACAAAACTGCTAGCCATCTATAGCTAATGCTACTGGCAAAAATCCATTCTCTAGCTTTTCATTTAAAGTGGAATGATTTTATAAATGTTGTTTTGTTTTTATCATGAAAAGCTTGTTTCAAGTTTCCCACATAAGATATCCATTAAAGTACTTTTCAGCTCAATGCAACAATGACAGTTTAGAAAATGCTTTTATACCTTAACAACCAATCTTGAATGGGAGTTTCAAAAGTAGTGGTTTCACTCACAGAGCATATTAGCCACTTATGTCCCACTTAAGACCTATTTTTGACCTCATCTTCAGCATAAGCATAGACTGGGTCCTACTACCTTTCTCTGCATTTAAAAAGAAGTTTTTCTTTCTTTTTTGCTATCCTTTTTCATCTGCTCTAGATGACATATATGGAAAAGTTCATGTGATTCACTGAAGGAATATTCCAGCACCTCATTCCAGTGGAAGACTTTTGCTGCTCTGTGGACAATCTATGAATAAGAGGGAATTTTCTGTCTCATACCTTCCTCACTCCTTTGTATACTTGTCCACTTTATAACCATGATCATATTTTCTAGCTATGTCTTACAGAAAAGAGAATAATCATGTCTTGGGGAAGCAATCGGTATTTTTGAGCTTTTTACTATTATATATGTAGACAATTGTAATACCTACCACTGCACATAGTAGTACTCAAATAATTGCAAAAAGGAGGTTGGTAACTGTATCTCCAGGCACAGAGAGGGGAAATTATTATCTTCTGGTTACCCAGAAAGTCAATGATTAAGCTGAGAACTGAACCCAGGATTTCTGAACATTAGGCCAGTCCACTGGCTGTTATGCCACACTGCCTCTGCCGTAAATCTGTTTGACGGATTTTTCAGTCATGGAACATTAAAGCTCTTGCCTGATTAATATGTTTAAAGAAAACAGTACAAACAAAAGCAAATGTAACACTTAAATTATCTGAGACATACTGCTTTGATGTCACACTTGGATAAAGGATTTCCTACTGGAGACCTATGTACAGTTATATATACTGAAAAATATTTTAGCCAGTACCAGTAGCTGGCATAATGATATCTATTTCTGTCTGAAAAGGGAACATAATCAGTTTTAGTTGGCTAAGTACAATCTGAGCCAACTTTTATATTATGACCAAAAGCTTGGCACTGCAGTAGCAGTGGCAAGTAGCAGAAAATTGCTTACAGTGTTATTTGCCAGATTACTTGAACGATTTACATTGGGTTTTCAAGAAAGTTTGAAGTATTAAGAACTTAAGATTTGGAAAAGCTTTGGACTATGGATTTTTGTTCCTAGTTGCAATAAGATACACAGGAGAGAGTTATGATACAGTACGACTGACTAGATGAAGCATTTTTTAATATAAGCCACCTGAAACATTTAGGAACAGTTTGGTTTGAACTGCTAAGATATTTTTTTTGAATTGAAGATTTGGAGAGCCAATTGATTTAGAATAAATGCTCAAGCTTTCAATCTACTTGTTTAAGATTCATGTTGACATTGTACTAAATATGGCCATACAGTTTGTATTCCAGATAAACTGATCTGACTACAAGCCTCACTCTTTAGTATGATTCTTACTCCTAGATAAATCAATATTTAATATCTCCTGCAACAGCCCTAGTAGATAATTTTAAACCTCTTCTCCATCCCATTAAGTTACCTTTAAAAATTCTTTATACAAGGCTTCACAGATGACTTCTGAAAAATTAGTTTAAGAAAAGCAGCCTGAAATTCATTAATTCAGATGGAAAGGGTTTTTTAATCTTGCTTCATTGTGCTGATCTTTAAATCCATCTCTGTTCAGCTAATTCTCCTGCTCAGCTAATTTGTAGAATAAATAAATACTTCTTGTATATCTGTAACACAGATTTAAAACATAGAGAAAAATACCCTTCTACTGCTTGCTATATGGTACAAGATATCTCTGGGGTGTGGAGTTTTGCAAAAACAGGCTGTCCGCACCCCTCCCTGACTCCCTTAGCGGGTGGGTACTCTGCATCATCAGATACTAACCTCCACCCAGCTCCAATCCTGCTACCACATCAGCTAAAAGAAACAGTGATAAGCAGCAGTATGTCAGACTCAGGCATCAAGCACATCACAGCCTCCATTTTGAATGTTAAAATCTACAGTCCAACCTGGTGGAGCAGCCAAAAAGGAAGAAAAACATCTCTTCCACATCCCTCAAACATCTCCTATGGCTAAGGTCCCCAGTGGGATAAAAGTCTCTGATATTAGAAGAATGCAAACAGCAAGGCTTAGGTTTGCTGCTTCTTAGGGTTTAGAAAGAGAGATGTAAGAAGAATTTCAAATTATTATATATTAGGAGAACTGAAAGGGATGATGCCAAAAGGTAGGAAAGAACTATATAGTCTGGAGCTACCTGGCTGTATTTCCAACATGCAAACTATAGGATCTTTATATTACTATCTTTGCTTTCCTTTATATTACTGTCTTTACTTTCCTTTACTCTCATTTCCTACTCTGAGTTACACTCAAAGTGCAGTTTCACTGCATGTAGCAGTGAAGCTCTGTCCCATTGCTCACCTTCCAACCAACTGGTTCCCAACACAAACAGTCCACAATCCTTTAGATCTTCTGATTCAGCTATTTTTGGGGTCAGGTTGAAAACTCGGTGAGTTTTCACTCACTGGAGTTTATTAATAAAAGGGGAGGGGGTCTTTTTGTTTTCAAAGCCATGTTTTGCCACTTGTAAAGCACAGTTGCTCAAATAGTTATGTCCTTCAGGGGCAAGTGAGCTGCAGATCGAGTTGCCAAGAACCTTTTTGCACTGGAGAGGCAGTGTATAGAACCTAGATAGTGCTTGCTTTTCAAATCTGTTAAAGATCTTCATCTCAGGAACTATATCTGCTTTGGTTTGATTTAAAGCACAGCCTAAAAGGGTCTAATCCTAAATGAGCTCTGTTATCACTAATAAAATAGAAATATTAAAAAATTAATGTGACTGATTAACTGACAATGCAGTTTTCAATTTTATTTCTATCCCTTTGTTACTCCAAGCAATCAAAAACATGACAAATTGTGTATTTTGCTTATGGAAATGTTCCGTGTTTAGCTTTGTTGTGAACTCAAACCCAAGGCAGATTTGGCAACACGAATGCAGTTGTACAGAGAACATATCCATTATATAGCAAAAAAATACATTAAATAATATTCACTTTTCACCATGTAAGATGTTAGTGGGAATTCTACTGTGGGAATCAGTGCTATTCTATTAATTAATTAAGATGTGGTATACAACAGGAATATGAGGACGATGTTTTCATGAGACACTAGGAGAGTCCTAGCAAAAACACAGTGAGGGTAAGCAGCAGGGAAGAGCAGCAGCAGGGAGAAAAGGAAAGGAGACCCAAGCTAACATCATTGCAAACATTGCAAGACAGTTTCCTGCTCTCTCATGATAAGAGAAGGATATAGACTTCCACTACCTAAACCATAGTCTGCACTACATTCAGAGCATTCCTAATACAACAGAAGTGGAATCTCAGAACAGTTTAAGGATGCATAAGTAATGTGGGTGCTGATTCAGAGAGGCACATGTGCCTCCCTAACATAGCAAATGCCTTACCTTAGGAGAACTTCAGTGGGGTCATAAATAGGAAATTGAGTGCTCCTTTTTCCTTTTTAACTGGATTCCTTATGTTCCCATAACATATATTCTGAGGTAGATACAGTAACATGGCATGGATAAAGGGAAATCACTTGATAAACCAAGGAAGTAGTACACATCATCTCCTTCCTTTATAGGATAACACACACTACAGATTTCCCATACTTCTGCCTGTCTGTCTGTGGTAATGAGTATATACTGATAAACTATGGATGGTTTTTGCACTGAATGGTTTGGAAATTCTGTATAGCAGAGCATGCTATTTAGTGCAGCAAACTGATAGGTATCCCAGTCTATATATTGTCAGTCTGTAACTGAATATTAACTCAACACGTCCTTAGCCAAGAACGAGAAGAAATAAACCTTGGGTGAAAGCGTGAGAGCAAACTTTGGAGGAAAATATCTTTCTTGTATTTATAAGTTTTGGGTTATTTCTGAAAGGAAACAAAGATTTAACACACACTTCATCAATGAGACATTTGGCATGATGTAGTATGATCTGTTGTGTGATACTGAAGAATAAAACACAGGAGTTATGCAAAGGTCATGCAGGCAAACCTTTGATAAAGGGGAATCCCTTCTAAGGAAGAGTGTAGCCATTCAACCTAATCTTATTCATGAGTATTCAAAGAGTTTCAGTGGCATGAGGCAAGGAACAGAATTCTGACAAGGAGCTGTCAGCTGAATGTTTTGGCAGTCTGCTGAACCCTTGACAGACCAAGAAGTTTTACAGTGCATGATGTGTTGGTGAATCACTTTGTGTACAGTTCTAATACAAATTCTCCCAGTGATGGCTTCTATTTGTACTGGCATCCAAAATATAGCAGAGTGTTCCTGCACTTTAAAAATGCAAGGGAAGAGGCATGTAAAAGTAAGATGCACTAAGCAAGAATTTGTATTAATATAAAGATAGCTCATGTGAATAGGAGCCATATAATGAAATAGCAACTCAGCAATCGAACTCAAGGGTGCAAAGAAAATGGCAGTGTGATAAGAATGCATCCGCTGCCTGCTATTTCAAGAAGCCTTTGGCAAGATAACAGTAAAGGCATGAACCTAGCTACTGATCAACATGAGTCTGACACTAAACCACAAGTGTTCATTTCTCTTACTGGCTGTTTAATAAATTGCTTTGGAACGGGTGGAGGTGAAGAGATCTTTCCAAAACCTTGTCTCACTGTTCTCCCTCAGTTAATGAATGTCAGCAAGTGGAAGAGAACAGAAACTTGATATGTTTTTCCAGCCTTTCTTATAGAAGCATTTGCAACATGTTAGAGGCCACAGGCATAAAAGTGAAATACTGGGAAATTAATGTTGTCTGTAGATTTTCAGGGTGTAAGCTGGGCATTTTCAACTTGTGGGTTAGGCATACTTTAGGTTTTAAAATAGTGTTATAACAGCTTATTATGACTTGAACATGATTTTAGTACGAGTAATCGGATGTTGAATATCATTTATTACCCTGTTACACATTTCCAATTGAGATAGACCTGTTTATGGAGTTAGTATTATGTGAGTAGACATGCTCAAGCTATGTGCAGTGAAAAATTTATCCAACAAGTATATTCTTTCTTATCTTTTCAAAGTAACCCTGGGGGATCAGCAATTTCTACACATGTATGAGTAACGTGTCAGTGTTCTAATAATGTAACTTTTGAGTTATGTATGAACTATGCACTTAAATTCTCAGTAGTTTGCTGCTTCTGGTTTATGCTGTAGTTGGTCACCTAATACAAATTATATTGTTTTCAATGCCTGACTCAATGATAAGTATTGCAACATTGCCTTGTATTACCTGAAAATAAAGCAACTGGGAATTCTCTCAGCCAGAAGACGTCCTAGGTAGTGGAAAGCCTTTACTTCTATCTATGAACTCCTGCATCCATTAGCTTTAATACCACAGAAAAAAACAAGGAGCCTGCCTCTGGCATACCAATGGTGCGAGAAAGATGGCAGTGCTAAAGTATAGTGCAGCAAGGCCTGCAGGATTCCTAGATTAAATTGCTGCGAGTTCACAGAGTTGCTGTAAGGATCTATAATTACCATTGACACTGTCAGGGGCTGAAAGATCTCCCTGATATTGCATTTCTCATTTGGTCAGCATGGAGCTTGAAGTGGGTGCTGTATCGAAGCCTGTATTTTTTATGAACAGGAGGTGAGCAATTTACGCATAAACAGGAAATGCGTAATTGTGCACAAATATCCATGTGCAAATACATGCATAGAAATAAAGATCCATTTGCATGAATATTTGTGAAAAGAAAACAAAGAAAGGAATAAGCATGGTCAAACTCCATTAATCTGATTTCAAACAAACATTTGCAAACACCATTTTGCATTATTTATTGGTGTCTTTTCATGAAATAAAGGAAGACAATTTTACCTGCTAGCATGCTTATTTTTTTGTTTGAACCAAAACAGTTAAGACAGCACAAAGTAGGATATAATGCACAAACAGGCAGCTGAGTAAATATCCTTCAACAACAGGGAATGTATTTCAGTTTATCCTACCTATTGATACTTGAGAAACAGGAGATATTTTTAATTTTAGAAAGCAATGAATTATCAGAGAAAGTAATCCCAATTTACCCTTACTATACTTAATATACTGCAGTTAAGAGACTTATATTAGTGCAATGCATTTGGTATGATGAATATACTTAGAAGAATACACAGAACTGAGAAATAAATGGGTGTTACTTTTGTGGAGGTCTCTGCCTGTATCTAAGTGTGAAATAATATGCAAATGTATTCTGTAGTTCTCAGGACAATCGAAGAAGTGATACGATAGGATCATGCAACTGCCATTCTGACCCAGAATTCTATTTAGTGAATAAATTCCTGTCCTAGCAAATTTATGTTCGAACAATAATTTTCAACCTATCAGTATTGTTTTGTGGAGGAGCATAATAAAAACATGGCATACATTTTAGTATATACCTACAAAGTCTCTTGAGTAGCTCGGGAAATGTACATAAGAAGATACAATCATTATGCTGTTACAGTCATCACATCTATCCTTTATGGCATAACATCATCCTTTGGGAAAAATTATCCTTGTTGGTTTGTGCGAATATTTCATCATTCACTATTGGGACTCATTTTAATCTAATTCTTTCCTTTGGGATTTCCTGTTGCTCCAAGATTTAAGGGAGAAGACCAAAGTAGGGCAAAGCTTTTATCCTTTTCAGAGGAAATACCCCATGTGAGACAATAAGCAGTATATTTGGCACTTTTTTTTGAGCTGGAAAGGCAATAGAAGAAAGGACCCAAATCCCCTTTATTATTATTAATAATTATCATCATCATCATCATCTTTATTAATGAGGTCTAAAACCTGCAGCTAGGCAAGCCCCTCAAGTAGACCTGGCAACAGAAATAAAAAAACATAGTTGTGTTCAGCAATCATACAAGCATACTATTAAGCGTAGTTAGTGGTAAAAGCTCTAGTATCCAACACTCCAATGTAAAAATAGCTATTAATACCAAAGCAGTGTGCTGGTTTCTTTCCTGAAAATAAGATTTTATTGCCAAGCACTCTTGTGATTGAACTGAAAGCATGAATAACTTTAAAACGTCACTTAATATGGGAAGTTTCTTCACTAAACAGTGTCTGTATATATTATATATGTGTTTAGAGTCATTCAAATAATAATGTTTAATATAGGGTCTTTATGTTTAGGTGCATTTTCTTTTAATTACTTACATATGTATATAATTATTGGACTCAAACTTTTCCTTTAATTTATGGTCCAATAAAGTTTCCATGAGTTATATTTTGCAAAGATTGCATATTTTTCACTTAGTTAATTTATTTTGATCATTTAATCAATAGACAAATAATTTAGATTCTATTTTAATCAGCCTGTACATAATTTGAGAGACTAAGCATTAACCACACATCTAATACATTGGAACAGAAATGCACAACTTACTAACTTTACCAAGACAATTTTGGAAAGCAAGGTAATTGAGCAAAATGCATACAAACAGAGGTCTACACAGCAAATTCTTCCATAGTTGCAAAGCTAGATCCATGGTAAGCTGGCACCAAAGCTAACTTATATGTAAATTTAGATGACCTACATATGCCAGAGATTTTGCACTGTTTCTTTTTGTCTTTCTGCTGTCAGTTCCACAGTTTCAGTGAACATGCATTTTTAATGTGTAAATTTCAAACACATTATTTGTATGGATTTCTACACATAGAATACAAAGTAAATCTGAAAAAAAATAGGTATACTGGAAGGCATGAGTATTAATATTTAGGCATAAATAGTAGTATTTGAGCAATAGCGTGTGAACAATTAAAGGCTGAATTGTATGTTATGTACAGACAGAAAGTTAGTGCTTCATGAGCAGCTTTAATATTTCTATCTATCTCTTGCATTTGAGTAACAACTTGACAAGATTTCATACCCACAGCCTTCTGCACCTGGTTCCCATTACAAACCTGGCCTTGATAATTGAGCTATGTTCTTCTACAGAGGCTAATGTTAGCAATGGTATTTTCCTCCCATAACTCTTATAAGCTGAGTACCAGTGTTATGGTTGTATTTGACCTCTCTGTGCATGTGCAGTTACAACTTCCATCACCTTCCTCACTAAACAAATACAGATCAGAAAAAACATTTATTTAAGTACAGGTACAATTTCTGAGTCTGTTTTTATTTCCTGTGATATCTACAAAAGCTAGTGATTTAGTAGAGGCTTCAGAGTTATATTAAAAATCAGTGGTTTTATTTTTTTCCTTGTGTGTTTGTAATGGAAATATTTCTCCTTAAAAGGTATAGTTGGAGATCTAGGGATTAATTTGGTTTTTCCAAGACACTCTGCTTTGAATTTAATTTCAAATTACATTTTAAAGTTCTAATTGTAAAGCATAAATTCACTGCAACACTTCTCCATGACTGAGAGATATTAAAATCATTCAGCTATTCAAAGATGCATCTAATTCCTGATCAGACCTCACAATACCAAGAAAAACAAAAAAAGACAATGTTTACTGTGGCCTACTGTGCCTGTTATCCTATAAATACACTGATTTAGAAGACCAATGCAAGCACATATGACAATGAAATTCATACAAAAGCAAAAATCATTAACAACTTGAACTTCTTGGAAAAATACTGAGGAATTCCCTGAGTGATATGCCACCTAGGAGGCCCAGTCACAACACACACAAAACACCTTGCAAAATGTTGCTTGGAAACATTCCCCGCCCCCTCCCCCCCCATTGTTATGAACTTATATTGATTTCAAGCTTTATCTTATCCTGTCATGCAATTTCAAATATTGGAAGTAGCAGCATAAACAAACAGAATTTCTCGAGCTACAAAAAAAAAGTTTGAAGTCCAGCATGTTTTCCAGTTCTAATAAAAGGGGGCAGTATTACATCACTTGAAATTCTGGATTGTCCAAATTATTGTAAAAGTGCTGGAGAAAGAGACAAAACTGCTGAATTTCACTGAAATTAGACTGTTACGTATACTCAGTGACAAATCTGCTTGTCTGCCTTGGGGTAAAATTTTCAGAGCTAGTTCACTGGGACTTAGGCTCCTGTACTGCAGCTACTTTAGAAAATTCTTACTTGAGTCACTATGTTTCTTTCAAAATTATTAAGGAAATATTACAATTGATATAAAATGAGGGAACATTTTTAATTTAGCTAGAATAAGCCCTAAGCCTAAAAAGGAAATAACAAAATTATTGCAGTTTCAATAAATATTGGAATGAAAATTTTTACATTTTTCTTTCTTTTTTTTTTTTTTTAATAAAGATTTTTCAGAATAAAATACTGGTGCCCAAATATGGGTTTAGGAAGTCTGAACACCCAATATAAAAGCAAAAAATCATTTCTTACATATGTTATGAACAACCACAAGCAGATTACTGAATTGGCCAAATTCACAGTAAGGTATAAAGGACATTTGTTTTGTAAGAATTATGAGGACTGCTTGGATTTGTATTTGAAACTTTTTCCTATTCTGGGACATTTAACTTAGACAAGTTATTTATCTGCTATAAAATGATAGAAATGTAAAGAGGTTGTCTTTATGCAACATGTCCTTCTATGTCTCAGAAACTCCCCAGGGAAAGGTTTGTCAATGACGTATATAGGAAAAACAGGTTCCCAGTTGCAGTGTCTTTGTGAAAATCAGATTCTTCATTAGACAGATGGAATACACTCCCACTGAGTTGAATAAATTTCCTATATTCTTGCAAGAAAGTGAGACCACATTAACAGTTCCTCAAGGAAATCAGTCTTCTTTTTTCTTTCTTTACAGTTCCAGATTTTCTATTATAGAATCGAAATATATGTATTTAAACTTACATTAAATTATACCTAAGTGTAAGCTATATGGGGAGCTTCCTTAAGCTGTAGTGAGGACAAAGCTGACACAATGACTATCAAGACTACCATAATAAAGGCAATAACTTTGCAAAACTAGTCATTTGCTGTTGATATTGCTATCCATTTTTTGGCCTAATAATGAGGTATTTGCCCATTAATTACAAGTAGATCTAATATTTAACCAACAGAAATAAGCATCAAATTGAAAATGCTTACAGTTTCTATTATGTCTCCCAGCAGACTCAAATGTAAGCATTGACTTTACTTACTAGTTACAAATACTCTTCTACAAGAGACTAAAGGAAAAAAGGAAGTAATAAGAAGATTTTCTTAAAAGATAAAAGCAAATGAGAATAGATCAGTCCCTGAAAATCTAAACCACTGAAAGATTTATAAAAATCCACAAGGCCCTTATGACCATTTTCTCAATTTCAGGGTGGGCATGAATACTTTCAATAAAAGGAGAAAAGATAATTGAACACAGGATGAACTGAAGTGTTTTCTTTAGTGTTTGCTTCTTGGTTTGTTTCTTTTTTAAACTGAGCTATGACTAATAAAAGGGACGCTAGTAACAAGGTGCTTCTCTTTGTGATTGCCTGAGAAATGCCCTGCACTTTCAGAAAAGACAGTGTGATTCCTGCCTCTGCAGTTGTTCTGTCTATAATAGTGAATGTATGAGAAAAAAGCTGGTAAAAAACTGCTGGCAACATAATCCAGTACTGCTTGCATTTAGAAATAGCAGTACAATGATGGAGTCATTGCAGGGCTGTAGGCTGTCAAAAGGAGATTATGCATGACTAGTAACTTTTCCTACAAAGACTTCCTGAAGTGTTTTTATCAGGCAAAGTTCGTACGCATGTGCAGTAGCTTCATATAAATGATGAAGCGTAACAGCTCCAGAGGAGTTGTTACACTCTATTGTGTCAATAATCCACATATTTAACAGTCCCTAAATACAGCAGACCGTAACACCTCCAAAGGGGTCGTTATGGCTTATCAAGTCAAATCCAAGAGCCTAAATACGGATTTGATCAATAGACTATAACATCTCCAAGGGTAAATAATATACTTTGATTTATATAAGAAATAAGAAAGGAATAAAGGCTCATTATAAAAGGTACTGAAGTACCATAATTCCCAGGAAGTAAGTGATGACTCGTCATTTATTTTGGGGTCTAACTCTGGTTTCCTACTACAAATACACAGTTGCCTCTAAATCTAAAAAAGACTGGGAATGGAATATAAACATAAAAATGTTATATTAAATTCTGCTTTCTCTCACATGCCAATGAATAAGGTTCGTGGATACGTAAATGGGGAGGTGGGGATATATCTTTGGGTCTAGCAGATATGTTGTGATTATTAATTTGGTATATGTTGTGTCTTGACTTCATGTATTTTTCTCCAATGAAATTAACATGCTTCTGTGTATAATTTTTCTATAGAGATGTTCTTAAGTGTTTTTTGTCAGTGTTTTCATGTTTTCTGCAGAAAAAAGTTAGGATTTGGTCCTTTCAAAAATAATGTCAGTTATCTTATAAATTATATAGCATTTTCGGGTTCATTTAAAGCCGTAAATCAAAGCAAATCTAGGCAATCACACTAGCTCAAAATACTAAAAGAAATACAAGTAGCTCTAGCAATGCAAATTTTGTTTAAGTACAAAAGTTCTTTTTCTTGAAAGTAAACATGGCTTGACTGGAAAAAAGTCATATCCTCAAAACAAAGCCAATTTTTGTATGATTTTACTTTTGCTTATATCACATAGAAAGAGCTCTGTAGCCTATTTTCTGGATTCTTCCTAATTCTCCCTCCTTCCCCAATGTTTGTGTTTCAGTCTGTGAAACCCCTGACACACTTCTCTTTCCTCAGTCAGAAAGTAGAAAAAGTCACCTCTGCCATTATGACTCTTTGCTTTGGGTGCACTCTACTGGTTCTGGCTCAGAGAGAGCTAATTTTAGTTACCATGGTGCTGTTTTTTGGATTTGTGACTAAAGCAGTACTGATAACACAGGGATATTTTACTTATTGCTCAACAGTGCTTCTACAGCATAAAGGATTTTATCTTTCTTATGCTGGCCTGCCAACAAGTAGGCTGGGGGTGCACAAAACTGCAGGGGGGGACACAGCCAGGCCAGCTGACCCAAAGTGCTCAAAGGGATATTCCAGCAACAAAAGTTGGGAAAGAAGGAGGAAGTAGAAATGGAGTTTTGGCATTTGTCTTCCCAAATCACTGTTACACATGCTGAAGCCCTGCTTTTCTGGAGATGGCTGGCACATCTGCCTGGAGATGCAAAGTAGTGGATGAGTTCCTTATTTTGCTTTGCTTGCATGCACTGTTTTTGCTTGACTTCTAAAACTGCCTTGTTTTCTCACAATTCTCTTCCCAATCCCACTGGAGAGGAGGAGTGAGTGAGTGAGTGAGTGAGTGAGTGAGTGAGTGAGTGGTCACATGGTGCTTACCTACATATCCTAACCCACAACAGTATGCGAACTGAAATAAGTTCATATTGTAGATGTCCACAGAAGTCAAAAGTGTAGTCTAACCTTAATGCTTTAGCAAATGACAAAGTTGGACTGTGCCAGAGAACTGCATGTTTTTGTTTTGGTCTTTCTGATGAGTGAATCTCTGTGAGCACTTTTAAAGCTTTGTAGACTTTTTTGAACAGCAGAATATGAACAGAGGCAATTTTCATTTGTGTGTCTCTAACCAAATACAAAGCTTTTTGAGATTTAAATGACACATTTTCAAAAAGGCCTAAGCCCAGGCTTTGAAGCTATGCACATAATTTTGTAAGCGCAATCATTTGCACAACAAACTGTTACCAGCTATCTGAACTTGAAGACCAGTAACTGACCAGAACTCAATAGCTTTTTTAAACCAGCTGTAGGCAATTAATTTGTCATCTTTTTCTGGTGCTGGCTTCTAGCTACTAATTTATACGAGTCTAATTACCTGAACCCAATTTCCGAAAATTTGGTCCTGAAAATATAGGGTACCGATTTGTCAAAAGAAACCAATCCAAAATCGAAATCAAGTTATCAAAGCTTCACTGGGATAAAGAGACAAACTATGCACAGTCTTCTTGGCATACAGTTACTTCAACATTACATTTTTTGAATTGATCTATCATCTCCTCCCCCATTTTGATCATCCTCCCTACCATTTTTAGAGTATAAGAAATATAACATAATGTAAATACTAAAAGGCAGAGAGTAAAGGGGGGGGGAAGTATTCTAGAATTCAGTTTGTGCAAAGGATGCTTCTGGTTTTAATGTATTTTATACTTGCTATAAAATATAAATACATTCCCTTAGTAAGTACTCATGACTGACTTAATTTTTTTATTTTCTTTAGGATAGAGAGTGGGGATATATCATCATTTAAAATGACTGATTTATATCCTATTTTTGTAAACTCTGCCTTTTCTTGCATCTACAGAGCAAAGATAACAGAACAGCATACCAAAGGTAAAACCAGAGAATGTATTACAACTTTTTTGTGCCTTAATGGTTCACTGTACAGTACATGCTCAATAAATAAACCCAGCAGGATTATATAAGGGCACTGAGAGACTTAAAAACAGATTTCCTTGCTGCTATTTTATTCTTTGGTTTTAAAATTGCAAGTACTACTATGAAAAGTCTCCCCATAAAAGATGGCATTTGAAGGGGATGTTGTTTGTATTTGTTAAAGAGTTCCAATTGACTCTCTTACATTTGCAAGTGAAAAAAAAAAAAAAAAAGAAAAAGCTTTTCCTCTGCCTGCCTGCTGTATAACCTCAGTTTGGATGCTCTACATCAATCTGTACATTGCTAGTAACGGGCATGAAAAAGAAATTTCAGATTAGTCACTGAAATATTTACTGACTCTGCTTTAAAAGGTGAAAGATGAAATAAAAACTTGTTATATCGAATACAAGACAAACATGGTACTGAAAATACTCGGGGCAGATCTGATAAATAAGTGGATGCAATTTTTATACTGATTTTTCAAAGCCAAATCAAATGCTAAGAATTCTTTTAATAGCCCTTATAGTGTATTACATATTTTTAAATGTCAAGCCACTGAAACTCATAAAATCTGTTTTTAAAAAAGCATAATTTTATAAACTCTTAATAATGATCATAGGTGTGACATTTTATGTTTATGACATGGTCTTTAGTACCCTACCTCTTAGTTAGTTAAGACAAACACTGACTTTACAATTAGAACGTTGTCAGAATATGACCTGCTTGATCAGTTATTAATTTCTTTGTTTTTTCATAGTATCAATCTGTATTAAATGAGTTTTTCAATGTTGACATTTAAACTAATGCTAGAGGAAATAAATATTTATTAGCCTCTGAATTTGACTTGTAAAAGCATTGTTAACCCTGTGTGGCAACAGTTTAACAAGTCTTTTTCATAGACACTGAGCTTTTAGCTTGTTTTGAGTACAGCAAACAACCTATCAAGCAAAAATACAAAATGTAGATTAAAAGGTATGTATCAATGTTTGATGGGTCTGTTTATAATATTCCTTTGCCTTTCTGTGCCTTGCTAAAATCCATTTACTCACCAAGTATTTCCTTGTAGGTTGAGAAAAGATCATAGTATCATTAAATTCATGGTTTAAGGTATAGGTAAGATCCTACTAAGTCTCATACTCAACCAGGCCTAAAAAATTCTTGTTAGTTTTCAGAGTATAATATAATCTTCCCTCCCCAAATATACAAAGAGCCTACCCTCTAATACACAGATATATCACAGAATTTTAATTAATGAATTATAGGCATTGAAAGCTACCAGTTTTTCACTTTTTTGTGTCTTTGGTTTTGGGTTTTTCTTTTTTTTTTTTTTTTTTGTTTTTTTTTTGTTTTTGTTTTGTTTTGGTTTTTGTTTTGTTTTGTTTTGTTGTTGTTGTTGTTGTTGTTCTTTTTTTATTTTTTTTTCCCCCAGCAAATAGTCTGAAACACTAGTTGCTTTATAGGCTAATGAATGTGTCAGTTTTCTTTTCATTCATTACTAAATTGCATCATAGCTGTTCCTATTTGCCAATGCCATAGTGATTACCAGGATAATATTTTTCCCTCTGTAGTTAACAGGAATGAGTATTGTGGTATATAACAGATTTTGTGTAAGTGGTGAAAAGTAACTTATGTGCTGTATTTTTTGAAGCATAAGCCACCTCTAAGGAAGCTAACAGAGAAGCATTCTTCATCAAAAGGCTGACTTATAGCCCAGCCAATTGCCTGATTCCATGTTCAGTACCGGTCTTACACACACAGAGACCTGTTCCTGAAGCAGATCTTGTAGACCCTGGAAAGGCCACAGAGCAGAACAACACAAAGAATTTTCCAAGATACTTCTTTGTCCACTGAGCGATCCTTAAAGTGTGTATGATAGAAACAGCTTCCTCACCTTCCAGATATGATATCCTGCTCAGTCCAATGCTGGTTGCATTCTCCCCTCACTTTCTCTCATTTACTATTATATTGTAGTGCCCCATTTCATTTTAGTGTTTGGAAACTATAGCCAAGATTCAACAAAGAACTTTGATCTCTAATTTTCCATTGAAACTCGGAGCCAAAAGCACTGTTTTGAGCCTAAATACTTGGTTGCAACTGAGTTACAGATTCAAGCACAATCAGATACATTCACTAGCATTGTAGTATTCAACCATGCTAGTATGTAACTGGCCATATTTATCAATCCAGTCATTCTCAAAAGCACAATTCAAAACCCAGTGACTACAGACAATTGTAGCTTCATCCAATTAATCTTCCACATTGTTATATGCATGCTTACAGCTTAATAATGAATGCACAGGGCTGTTTTTTTGAATGCTGTCATGTAAACGTAGAGAAGTTTGTAGCACAGTATTGTGAAGTGACAAAGTGTATTTAATGTGAAATCAGAGATGGCTAAAAGTTCTAAAAAGAAATTTTATATAGAAATAAGAAGCTATTTGCAGGGAAAAGAAGAGTGAGTAACAGACTGTGTGGTAAGGAGAGACATTACCTTTTCATTCCTGCAGTTGTTTAGACCCATGTTATTCATAGAGGGCAATTTTCCATCAACACCATGCGGCTGCTGTTGTTGCTGCTGCTCCCTCTGGATCTGCTCTCTCATTTTTCGAGCCTCCTGAATAGCTTTCATTACTGTGTCCTGGTCCCCAAATAGGGCAGGTGAATTAAGACTGGAAAGGATATCTATAAACAGAGAGATAATCACTTTATTTATCTAATTATCCAAATTAGAATCTGGGGTAAGCACTCAGCTCTCATACTGTTAAAGCTGCACCTAACTAACAAAAGGAGGAGGAGTGGCAATTGTTGTCTGTTTGAAGGCTGAATTTATCTGCAGAGTGATTGATAAGCCTGTTCTCTTCTTTTGCTGTTGTAAGTACAACCCCTGAAGTCTTAGCATAGCCTCATATGGAGGTATTTGAATATATTCATGAAGTCCAAGTTCAATGTGTGTTTAAGACGACAGTATACTGAAGCTTAAGTGGGAATCCTTTCACGTATAAATAATAATTAATAAAATAAACAAAGAAGGAGGAAAAAAAGGCTTGTTTTCTTGGCCATGTAAGTAATTTAAATTTTTCTAATTTCTTTATCAATATAACCATCACTCCAGAGATTTGGCTTTCAATTTCAGAAGCACCCACAGTGAATTTTGGGAGACAGAGCTTGTTAGTGCCCTAACTTGAGTCTAAAGCTCTAAATAAGTAGAGAAAAAATGGTTCTCTTTCCATCACTCTGCACAGAAAGAGAAACTTCTAAACATGCATCAGACTCACACAAAATATTCCTGTTGCATCTTAAAATGCATGCTATAGGTAAAGATGAGTATCTCAGATATAGCTTCTGATTTGGGAACAGAAGACAGCAATTAGCTGGTGACTGTTTGTTTTGTATTGCTGTGATGAACTTCAACTTTTCATACATGGAAGTATCCTCTATACTGCACATAGATAGATTTGTGTGTATGCATTCTAGCTAGGAAATTCTGAGCAATCAAAGTTTGTGCATGGCCTGTGCATTTGCCTGACAAGCAAATGTCTTCTATAAAAGCTTTGAATTTATTAGATTTTTGTACTTACTAACAGTCCATTATAAAAACAAGCACACACAAACAAACAGGCTAAGACTTGGAATTCTCCTGTAAAGATGAATTGCACATTCTTATGACTTCATTGAAGTTCAGCTGAGTAAAACATAGCAAACTCAACCTCAAAGGACCCTGAATTCTTTTAAAAGAAAAAAGGTTAAAATTAATGGTTTGTCATGCTTTATCCTGGGAACCAAACAGTTGACTTAATACTGTGGTCTAGATGAGCAGAGATGCAGACTGTGATGTTTCAGATGGAACTGTGGTGTTTTCTGTTTAAATGAGGTGCCCCTCTCCAAAATAAAAGCAACATATTAGACAACAAGCATTGTCCTTGCTTGGTAAAATTTCCAATGTTGTGAACAGATCCAGCATCTAAGTTCCATTATGGAGCCTAAGTAAGTTGGGAACCATATTTTTGTGACTTTTAATGAGACCTAGACTCCCAATCGTCTCAATTTATAGTAAAAATGGAGCACAAACTCATAAGTTGCTTGCTGATTTTTGGTATATCTTTTCTAACCATTTTTCTGGAACGGTCTATGGCTTCAAACTGATTTATCACTTTATAATGTTAGTGCAGTGATAGCTGCAAATAAATTGACAGGTAGAATATCTAGCTAGCTGCAGAAGGCATCTTTCAGAGATCATGATGTTCCCAAGTGTTTTGGGAATGGAACAAATCATACTTTTGATACATTTAATGTATGTATTTAACATATCTGTTCATTATTCACAAGTGTTTCTATATATTTTACAAGTACACTTGAGCTACAGATTGTGAATAAGTGGTCTGTAGTAAGTATTTAGTCACTGTTAAAATATACTATTTGAACTTTAGGGCTGATCATCTACATTTTGCAGCTCTTGATTCTGTTTCTTGACTAGTTAAGGTAGTCTTCATACACTGTTTCAGATCAATTATTTCATTACTTAATAAGCATTATTTCTTAATTGAAAAATCTTGAACATAGGTCAAAAATTCCCTATTCACAACCATATGAATACATATGAGATCATTTGAGAGATGGGTGAACAAATAGTAAAAACATGAACAATAATGAAAAAAACCCAAATAATAAACTGACCTTTCTATCTTTGTTAAATATATATATATACATAAATAAATATATATATATATTCAGCATACGGTCTTTCTAAGATTAACTTAATTCCCAGAATACAGAGACTTAGATTTGTTTTAGATTGCTGTTCTGGCTATAAATCCCCTATATTTGGGCAAAATAGCTGAAAACCACATTTGGAGTTACCTTCTTGCCTGGCATCTGGTTTACTATAAACCATGGAGGTACTGAATGTTCTCTGACCCTGATTCAACAAAGTGCTTGAAAACTTACTTATTTTAAGGTATGTTACACTGTTGCACTAATCACATGAGCCATTATATGTGTATGTCTAGTATATAGTCAGGCTCTATGTGCATGCAAAGTTGGTTTTTTTTTTATTTAATCCAGAGGAGAAAATTCAGAAGTTAACTTTGCATGTATTCACCCAGTTGATGTTTTTGGGGAAGATATTCATACAAATCTCTTTTACATGTTTTATATATGCATCTCTATTTACTTATGTGTATGTATTCTTTACTGTGAGAGTGGTGAGGCACTGGAACGGGCTGCCCAAGGAAGTTGTGAACGCTCCATCTATGGCAGTGTTCAAGGCCAGGCTGGACAGGGCAT
The DNA here is from genome assembly GCF_963264785.1 of Psittacula echo. Taxonomy (NCBI): domain Eukaryota; kingdom Metazoa; phylum Chordata; class Aves; order Psittaciformes; family Psittacidae; genus Psittacula; species Psittacula echo. The sequence continues at coordinate 33,738,269 of NC_137739.1, forward strand.
TGAGCAACCTGGTCTAGTGGAAGGTGTCCCTGCTCATGGCAGGGGGGTTGGAACTAGATGGCTTTAAGGTCTTTTCCAACACTATCCATTCTATAATTCTATGATTCTATGAATTGTATATGTATTTCTTTTGTTATATATTTATTGGCTGTATTTCTTGTAGACACACATCACTGCTGCATCATTTTGTCTTCTCTTGTACAACCTTGGCATTCAAGAGTTCTTTGAAAAGTTTCACTGGATTTCTTTTTTTCTCATTTTAAATGGAAATGTAGGCTCAGATATTTACTTAATTCAGAAGTATGCTCAAGCTGAGATTTCATGTAGAACACTTGCCAGTTTTCTCCTTTCCCCAGGACAGATTAGTTACCTAAAGAAGATCCTCTTCCCAGAGATCCACCGAGAGGGCTAGGGATGCCACTCTTGTTCATCACTGTCACTGGGCTGCTTTTACTAGCTGTGAAGAGGTTCGGTGTTGGGGATGTTGGGGATTTGACAGGTTCAGCTGTTTTCGGTCGGGCTGAAAGATTCAATGGCTGGGCTGCTTCATCCTACAAGAGTTTAATGTAAATAATTATTAGGAAAAGACAAATGAACACATCGTTTTGCAAGCAGTAGTTACTTTACACCTCGAAGACAATACCACATTATCCCACAATAATAACAAAAGAAGCTAATTATCTGCCTCCTTTAAGGTTCAACGAAAAGAAACCTCATTAATTTCTCTGTGTTACGCTTCTATTTACATTAACTATGTGGCTGGATCATTCCTTTTGCCAAATTAAAATTTGAATTAGCTCACATTACAGCTTAATTTCCTAATGTGTTTTCGGAGATCTAAATTAACCTAGGGCATTTACAAAGAATTATTTAAAATTTCCAGCAGCTCAGTAATGCTTTTGCATTGGTTTTATTTGAAAAGTTCCTGGCACTATGAAAATAAGTTATGTAGCTTATTTTTAAATGTATTAGAAACTAAGGAATCGAAAGTACTTCTGTGAAAGAATCATTCTGAAATCCTGACAGTTCTTTGGCCCACACTTAATGCTGCTGCAAACTTATACATTCCATGTATCTTATTTTGAATGCAGGGCTTTGTTTAGTAAAATAATCTATGCTGTTCCCCCATAACAGAAGAATTTAACTGAATTCAAATTCCCTGACTTGCTACAGTAACAAATACATACTATGTGCATTTCAGAATATATTTTATTTTCTACTATTTTTTTATATTTTACAACATTTTATAATTCAAATACGTCAAGTATTTTTGACAATTTACATAAAATCAATTTTTTTCACATAAATGCTATTCTGCTTCTTGTTCGATACTTCTGTAATTATTTCTATATTCTGTAGTTATTTCTGCTGCATTCAACCTGTAGTGTGTCTGTATGTTTATCTGCATAAAGACACAGAACATTTTTTAAGAGTATGTAAACCTAGTATCAGCACTTTCATATCTTTCTGTACTTTACACATGTAATTAAGGAAGAAATTCTCCCTGACATATATCCCATTTCAGTGGTATCACAGAAGAAACCCATCTAAGAAATATCTTAATTTTTGAAAGACTTATTCAAGCAATTAATTTCTTTGATCAGGATAGATATTCATAATATAACCTTCTTCCCATTCTTTGAGGTTGTTCCTTTTGCTTAATATGTTAAACAAGACAGAGCATTTGGAAAATTGTAAAACAGTGATTTTGTGTAATTAAAGAGCTCACTAAGACAGATCTCTCATTTAAAATATGCCAAAAGCAGAATTATGCTGGATATAAGAGAACATTGTCCACATTTTACATCACGGCACTGATCACTTCAAAGCTTAGAAATGTGTCATAATACAAATAATACACTACATTATCTCATCTTTTCCATTCTCCTTACTGTCAAGCGATGATTTGGCAAACTACATCTGATCATACACAATGCATTAAACAGGAAAATGTAACAAAAAGGTATTTATAATGCCATCATATCTTCAGTGTTAAACTGTTTACATAAAACTGCATGACATTTTTATTCATCCTGACCTTGCAGTGTGCATGAATGTCCACACCTGTTCAGAGTCCAAGTGAAAGCAGGAGCACAAAGGTATAAGGGGTATAGTTCATTGTGCTTTTTGGCCACGTTTACATGCAAGCTGTTTCCTTGCATGGATATAAAGTGGCTTCAATAAATTTCTGTGAGAGTTCAGAGCCCCTTTCAGACTATAAAGTTTGCCAGACTAAATACTGTGAGCATGCACATATATGAATCTATGCTACCATGTTCAATTTCTAAATAATTTTCTGCCTAGTACTGATATGATCATGTGAAAAAAAAATTCTGCCAGAACTTGTTTGTTTGTACTTCATAGACCACATTCTCATTTATGCAAGACAACTGAAAAGCTGGAAAACATTCTGGTCACTGACTTAAAAAGCCCCTATCATTACTTCTTGAAAGATCTGACTCCTGTAAAAGAATTCCATTAGTTGTATAAATAATACATGTAGTTTATACAAATAGCTATTTAAAACAGAGAAAATGTAGAGGATGTGTGGAAATAGAGAGGAAGCAATGCGTGACCATCAAAACTGTCATTTCTTATGAAGGTAACAATTGTCAAAGGCAGCATATAGGTACTGCTTTTATAATAATAATTAATTTCTTCATTAGCCATTGATATCTGTCCACACAAAGCACTTGTAGTTTATTTTTAATATTTTCGATGCAATAGTGCGCTTAATAAAATAGGATAAAAAGGGTTCTTTTTTTATTAACATATATTTAAGTCCATTCTAGTGAAATTATGTAGGGAAACCCCCAAGAATTTGCATGTGGCCGATTCTGTAATAGGACTCAGCTGGCCACAAAGCTGAAACGGTATTGGTCTTGGTTCAAGGAGATATGTGCTTGAATTTAACCAGGGAAAATTTTACTCATATTGTAAAGGTTTGGTTTGGTGTAGATCCATTTGGCTCACTCACTTATGAAATTACTTTTTCACATTAAAGTAGTCAGTAGTATATTCTCAATACCATAAATCAGTGGTGTTAGGTATCACTATACTATGGCAACTTTGCTGAAACAGTTGGGCTTTGCTTTTGGTGGCTTCTGTATTGACCATAACAAACTCTGCATATGTGGTAAATTTCACTGACTGCTCTCAAGCCTGGCATTGGATTACAAGAGGTAAAATATTAGACTAATACACATCTACAGTTAAGTGAATGCTTTGCTAAATAAATGTTAGATCTGGACATAATGGAATAGTTTTTATTTATTAGTACTCTCAGCCTGCAAAAAAGTGTCATGGAAATTTACCAGCCCAGGCAGAAATATCCACTCACCCCCCCTTTAACACAATGATTGATGATAATGAAAAAACGAATGATATTTTAGTCTCATGTCAAAAAATATATAAAAAACCCAAATCACCTCAAGTGAGTAAAATCTTCCCAGGCTGATTTGAGGCTAAGGACTGTGTGACTATAAGGTGTTAGCAGCAAGCAAAATACCACATTCTCTCTCTCCACAAAGTCACTATGTGTCTTTTTTACACCTATTTCAATAGTTCTGCATTTGTAGCGCTATCATTCAAACTGGTAAAACATCTGAATGTTGATTTTTTTTACAGTTTGAAGTAAATTGTTTCTGAAGGTATCTAGTCACATGAAATTCAGACCAATCACAGGAGACCACAGCAGTAACAGCCAGGCAGTTCCACCCAGAGGTGCTAGCTGCACCACAGATTTCAAGGGGTGTACGATATTCATTTCAGGCTGCTGGCAAATGCCATGTTGTAGCTGCCTGGTTCCAAGCAAGTGAGAATAAGCAGGCACAAGCATTCAGCAATGGAGCAAAACCAACAAGGAGCAGCCCGGTTGTCAGCAGCTGTGTGAAATCAGCAAAAGTCAAATCAATCTGCAGTGACACAGTTTCTCCTGGACTCCTGACTTAAATCTTATTTTTATGTATGGCCTTTTCCAAAATTATAGAATTAGTGCAGTCAGAGATTTGTAAAATAATGAGAAGATCTACAGTCTCTCTCTTGCCCTAACAATATAAGCTAGCACTGCATTTTAAGATACTCAGAAGTTCAGTGTGAAACAATTCATGAAATGGACGCCATTCATGCACATATATTACAAGATTACAGACTGAAATCTTGACAATATCACATTTTACTGATGAATCTGTTTTCTGCCTGTGGTAGGAAGAGGGATGCCTATTATTTTTGGAAGCAAGAAGTGAATGCTTTCCCTTCCCTTCTCTATGCTGATAATACAGTACTAAAACTGAACATTTTATTTGAATATTGAAGAACTTTCATGTGGTTGAACTTCCAACTGTAAACCAATTAAATAGATAATTTAATTTCACTACCCTTTTCAGACACCAACTTTTCCCTTTACTGAAAAATACCTTAACTTGAGTTACCGGGCTGGTCCCTCTCTTCTCATTTTTCATCCCAGTGGGTGAGAGTGCTCCTGTTGTATTTGGTGGCTGTGGAGTAGATGGCATTTTGGCTCCAGGAGAAACTTGCATGCTTGCCAGCTGAGCTGCGTACAGTTGCTGGAAGACAAGAAAATATATAATGAATTCCTGCAAAATTCCTAAAAAAAAAAGAAGCTGTAAATGTACATAATTTTTGTTGCCCTGCTGTTTCTTCCCTTAAAGGAATTATAGATAATTTTCAGCACTTTCTTGTTTGCGGCTTTTCCCTTCTTGTTATTTAAAAAAAAACAAAACAAAACAAACAAAAAAAAAAACAAACAAGGAAAAAATATCCCAAGAAAAAACCTACCAAACACCATTACCTTTTTAGTTTGACTTTCAGCTGATGTTTGTTTGTTTGGGTTTTTTTTTCCGTCTTGCCATGGTCATTGTAATGAGCAAATGGTTATACTGTGCTTAAATATTAAAAACAAAATTGGCAAAATTATAAGGCTATCTATGAAAAGGAGGTATATATATATATACCTATATATATATATTCTGTCAGAAATAACAATGCTTCAGGTTTTTCTGTTCTTAGCCAGAAAATATACAACAATTCCAGAATCTCTACAATGACCTGACATGGGAAAAATTTGCTACTAAAAGGCAGTGGCGCATCTTCTCTAGATAGTAATAAAAATTAAAATAGGCAACAAGGTATCTGTCTCAGTGTACAGTGATTGTTATAACTTCTGTAAGTGCTAATAAGGAATGTAAGGCATTAAAATTTCCTGCAAATTCTGATAGAAATACAAAAAAACCCTCATGGAGCTTTTCAAAAGTTGAAACATAATAGAAGACTTGTATATTAAAATAAAGTATTTCTACCAATCTAAAGTGTTTACTGAACAAAACCAAATAGGTTTAATTTCCTTACAGCGACGAAATTTAAACCCTCACCTTGAATTAGCATCGGCAATAATTCTTCTACCATAAACAGGGAAGGTCCTAATCCCTCTTCTACACATAGATCTATATAAGCTTTGCCTTATTAGTGAGAAAAAAGGCCAGGTGGTTTGTATGTAATTTCCAACATCACTATCATTCAGATGGACAAATAAAAAAAATTACAGTAATCAAAAGCAGACCTTTCAGCACATGTAATTAAATGAAAGCTTAATAAAGAATAATTTGCAAGAACCAGATGTGCTTATGTCATAATTGTTGCTTTTTTTGGAACAATTTTTTCTAATATAACAAGCCTCCACAGAAATGAAAGTTACACAATGCTGTAAGCTCAGTGACTCAGTGGCTAGACAAACGTGAGCAGGAGAGGGAGTCAGAACTATGGGTGACAAATTAAAACTCTTGTTTGTTTGTTTGTTTCCTGCCACCCCTTTTCAATACCACACAGAGGCTACAAAAGGATCACAGATTACTATTTTGAAATCAATGGTGTTTAAATATTTTGGCTAAGGTACAATATTTTCCTGTGCTAGAAAATTAGAAAAATTTTAAATACAAAAACTTCATTTCAAGTGATGTCCTGGAGAATGAAAATGAAGCAATAGTAAGTACACAATAATAAGTGTTTGGTTTGGGGTTTTTTCCCCTCCTACTGGGATCTTAACTGTTTTAGCATATTCTTCATATAAATCTATGCTTGCTTAATAGGATGCTCTGCTTATATGAGAGCAAGAAGCACATTTCACAGATTTCCAAAAGCCTGCACATTCTCAGCTCAGAAATAATCAGGCACTGTACTACGACAAAGAAGATACAATAAACTTGAATACAATTTAAAGACAAAACCCAAAGATTATAATGGCTTTCACAGTGTTCTGTACTTTGTCTATTAAAAACACTTATTCTTTTTTTTATAACTTTTTTTTAATTTTTATTTATTAACCTATTTAGCCTATACTTGAACTATCTGGGGGAGATTACTTAGATTTTATTAAAAGTAGACTAAAACTTTAGCACTCAATATAGCATGCACTGCATTTTCAAGAACAGAAAAGGAATTCTATGTGAAAACAAACCCAGGTTTATCAACTAAAGTTCAAAAGGATTTCTCTGGTAAGCCATCAGTGGAAAAAAAAGTGGGGTATGAAGTATTCTGTCAAAATATTCAGTCCTTCTTAGAGAAAAGTAAATCATAGAATCATAGAACATTTAGGGTTGGAAAGGACCTTAAGACCATCTAGTTCTAAGCCCCCTACCATAGTCAATGAAGCACAGTGTGGTGGGCTGACCCAAGCTGGCTGCCAGCTACCCAGCCAGCTGCCTCAACAGGATGGGGAACAAACTCAGATGGCAAAGCTCATGGGTTGAGGTAAAGACAGGGAGATCGCTTACCAGTTACCATCACAGGCAAAACAGACCTGGCTTGGGGAAAATGAGTTTAATTTATTGCCAATTACAGTGGAGTTGGATGGTAAAAACTAAAACCCCCCACGCCCATCATTTCGCCAGGCTCAACTGCACTCCTTCATTGCTGACTCCTCCACCTCCTCCCGCTCCGCCTGGCTTCCAGCAGGGCTGTTCCTCCCACTCTTACCTCACTCCTAGCGAGGTGCCTGCGGTGGGGGGCTTCTGAGGAACCAGCTAGAACTGGATGGGTCTGGCAGGGGGCACCCCTCAGCTGCCTCTCCTCACAGTGGCTGCCCCTCAACTCCTTGGCTGCCAGCACTGACACTCAGCATGCACATACAAGGTGTGTTTATCATCTCTAAAAGCTGCGGTCCACTGTGCAGCTGTATCTTGGCCAGGCATCTCAAGATCAACACAAAGAGACAGTCACGGATTCTGGCCAGAGCACGGCTCACAAGTGAACTGATACCTGAGTCCCAACAGGACTGGCAACTGAAATGTCCACAGCACTTTAAGGGTCACAGGGATAGCAACAAGAAAATCAGGCTGTTACAGTGACTGCCTAGGAAACTGTTTGATTCTGGAAATGCAAACATTAAAAGCAGAATAAAATTAGAATTATAAACCACTCCCTCCCCGGTATGTTTAATTTATGTTATAAACCACTCCTTCCCCAGGCTGTACTGCAAGTAGTGTGAGGAAGAAACGGTTCTAAAGGGAGACAGAAAATAAAAGAAATTTTGACATTTATGTGTGTGTGTGTGTGTGTATAATTCATCAGAGTTACTTCAAGGTCATAGTACTAGCTTTAGCCTGGCATTTCTATAAATTTGTTTAACAGCATAAAAGCAAATGTAAAAATAGGTAACACTAATTAACTTTCTTGTTTGCTTAAAACAAAGCTGCTTCAGAAACAGGTGCAAGTCTTGCAACTACCAGCACTAGAAACACTGCAATGTGGACTGCGAAGCTGTGTAACTTCTTTTAAATACCAATTTTCATGGAGAGTTAGCCAGTCTGAGAAAATATGTACATGCCAACTTTGCAGAGGTAAAATTGGTATTTTTGAAAATACCACTGCTGTGGCTCAAAATGACAATTTAGGAGCTCACATTTAGATGGTCAGGTTGCAAAGCTTTTATTTGTAAGATTAAGGAAGGGGAAAAGCCCAAACACTGAATGAATGTTGATTGCTAATACTCAAAAGCAAAAGTTTCAATGAAATTTTTTTCAACTGAAATTCTAGCCTACTCACTATTGAGTAGGGACTAAAAAACTTAACCTACCTCAAACACTGAAACATACCTTCTTTTCAATATATGTCTAGCACATAAATAGAAGAGCATTTCATAATGTTTATGCCAGCCACTGAATCAGAAAGCTCTTGATTACAAATTAGATATTCAAAGCCATCAGGTATCCATGATTTTTTTAAGAAGCCTTAAAAATGTATAGCCTGGTTTTCATTTTTTTAAAAGGTCACTAAGCAAGATTCTTACAATCCAATTCCCAGCATCTAAATATAAGTAGTCCTGATTTTGAACTGCTGAGTGCTCCTGAACAGTTAAGAATTTTGGAAACCAGTTCACTTAAGGTATGTGAACAAGGATGTAGTTTTACAGTTTTCAGAGCCAGGTTTCTTCTAGTGTCATGATCTGACACTGAAGAGTGGGATTTTGAAATGCTGCAAGTCTCACTTACGGCAATGGCAAGTGAAGTCTCACATTTAGGCACCTATGAACTTACAGGCTTATGGACTTAAGCACTTGCTACTGAAACTCTATTCCAGCTGTAATCAACTAAAAATCTGAGGGGAATTTCTGAAAGTTGGAGGTCACTATGAGTCAGCATGATGTTCATCTACCTAAAAAAAATTAGAGAAGAGTGGGAAAGTGCTGTACTCACCATGTGTACAGCACAGAGCAAGTGCAAACTGATTTTTTACCTGGAAACAGCAGATTTCATACTGACTACTTGCTATAGCTTAGAGCTAACATCCAAGAAGAATTGAATAACTAAAAAAAATAAATAATTGGGGTGGTGGTGATTTTATTTTCTGCTTCAGAAATTGCCTATGGCATTTAATGAATTATTTCCACTTCACTCTTTTTATAAAAAGTATTAAACATAATATAAAATTTCCCCCAAAACCTGTGAACTAATAATCGAACATCTTGACTAATCCAAACATTAAAACCTTTCTTAATGCAATCTAAGTTTCACAATGTCTTTGTTAGGTATTTTCACGATACAGCAGGATAACTGCCATCACTGTCAGTGTTCATTCATGCCTTACCAGAAGACAAAGGCCCTAAGCTCATACACTTCTCTCAGGTTTCACCATTTGTTTTCCAACTAATTTTTTCAACTAGCTTTCAATAACCAAAACTCTTCCATTAGCTCAAGTCCCTTTCCCTTATGACTTTTCACTTGCACACAGGCCTGGAACATTCTTAGACACATGTGCTGCTGAATGACATTGAGCACAGTAAATGAGCACAGAGCAAAGCTTTCCATGCACCAGGTGTTTAATTTTTTTTCCTGAAAGGAATATTGATATTTAGCTCTTAGGCTGCAGCATCTGTGTCTAAATGAATGAATAAAGGTGAAGAATTTGAAGAACTGGATGTTAAAGAAGTAACACATGGTGAGGAAAATAAAATGGGCCTTAACACAGTTAAGGGAGGTTTGGACTGACAACAGCTTGTTAACTTTGTGACAGGCTGTTTTACCACCTAACGCAGAATTATGATAATCATGACCTTCTTGCCAGTGGCTTGTCAGTGACAGGCCTATGCAAAAAGTTTGTTTAGAGAAGATATTTCAATAAAGAGGAAGTGATCAATTGCTGCATAGGAGGGAGACTGTTTCTTTAGATATGTGAGCCCAGGGAGGAAACAAAGTGAGAAGTTACACTTGAATATATGAGAACAAAAAGGCAAGGGCTACAGATATTTCAGCTGACTGTGCTGGTGAGGGAGAATTTGGTTACAGAGGTGGGGATATAATTCAGATGCCATTATTTGCAGCAGAATTCTCAAGAAACTACCGCAAAGCCATATGTGAAATATGGCAATAAGAGAGTGGTTTCAATAGTCAGCATAGCAGATAATCAGAGTGCAGGTGATGAGGGCTGGCCTAGCATGATGAATTGCTATGCATGTACTTGGAAGATGCCCCACAAAGAAATTCAGTAGGAGGTGGCTTGATTCAAGGAGAAAGAAGGAATATGTTCTAGAAACATTTACCCTTTTTCTTTGCTTTACTAAAAGATTTATGACCAAAATTAAAAGACATTCTCCCTTTTTTGTATTTGTACATTATTTCTCCAAAGGTACTAGAATTTATTTATTTTTTCTAAAAAAAAAAAAAAAAAAAAAAAAGCTAAATTTTTTGGGCCCTAGTTAATTCTGAAGTCTTCCATTACTAAAAATGTAAGTCCTATGTTACATCTTCAACAAATACATTTGCTACAGTAAATGAAACTGAACAATGAAACTACTGAGAATCAAGTGAGAATCTTTATTTGTCAGCATTTTAAATGAATTGTGCAAAGCTGAAATCTTATTTATAGAGATGAAAGTTCAGCTATTTAGACAATGAGCAATTTGGTTTCTAAAGATGAAAAACTCTAAGGAGTGACTGCAAGTGCTGTTGAAATCCTGCACTACAAGAGGTAATGCAGTTATTTTTTTCCATAGTATATTTAGTATGTAGTGTTGCAAAGCTATAATTCCAGAATTTTCCTTCCGAGTATATAACATGAAATAATAATACTTAGAACTGTCTGATCACAAAGGGTTTTTACAAGCTCACCAAACCCAGCAACATCTTTACTATTTCCAGAGAACATTTCTGAAAAGAAGCTACTCAAAACAAAAATACCATCTTCCGTGGGACTGCTTCTTATGATTTTTTTATTATTGGTGTAGAAGTGCTTAAAATAAGCTTGATGTGAAACAGATTAAAGGAAACAGAGTATCTGAAATTTTTTTTCTTGTGTTGAGATGAAAAATGGGTTAGCGTTAAAACCCATGTTTGGGTGTCATAGATAATAACTATGGAAATAAAGGTTAAGTCCTGACCTGAGCCCGATGTCACTGGTGTAGCCTTCAGCAGTTCAGGCAAGGTAACTTTTCCAAAAGGCAGCTCAGAAGCATAAATACTCTACTCAACAATTTCACACACATCTTAATCTAGGTGCAAGAACTGTTTCTAAAGTAAAATTAATTGTACTTATTCCTCCCTATTTTTGTTTATAAATGCCATTTTTTTGTATTAGCATGTCTTGCACCAAACACATTCTGTGACTAGCAGTTGAGTCCTCTGCTATGCACCAAGGTAAGAAATGGGGTTATTGGCTTATGCATATATATTTTTTTTCCTGTTTGTTTTAAAATGGTTTTTATGCAGATCCTTAGAGTGAGAGGTAGGTTAAAAGAAAACAACATCCAGAAATGCAAGACAGCCTAAGTAACTCAGCAGCAGCTTAACCATGTGACAAACTCAGGGGCAACTTGAAGGCAGCTACTGCCTGCAGATTCTGCCAAGAAGCCAGATGCCATCACCAGAAAAACACCTTCCACAGCTCAGCATCTGTGTCCTAGCAGTGCTCTCCACACGAAAGAAAAAGAGGAGGAAGAGAAAGAGAAGAAAAGGTGCATATAATATTATTAAAGAAAATGTACGTACCCATGAAAGCAACACTTATTAGAATTTAAAAATTTATACTTAGAAAAATCAAAGTTTTGCTGATGAAAACAAGATCCCTTCATTATAATAGCTTGACTCTAATGCTAAAAGTGTATGTTTCCTTTTGTATTACAATATATTTGTGCAGGTGCTGCCTCTTAAAACAGTATATTTTTGTCATGGTTTAAGCCCAGCCAGTAACTCAGAACAACGCAGCCACTCGCTCACTTCCCCTCACCTTCCCCACCCTGCTCCCAGCAGGATGGGGAGGAGAATTGAAAGAATGTAAATCCCACGGGTTGAGATAAGAACAGTCCAGTAACTAAGGTATAACACAAACCACTACTGCTGCCACCAATAATAGTGGTAAGTGGGAAAAAAAGGGGAGAGAATATAAAACTAAAAGGGGAAAGGGAAAAAAACAATAAACACAAGTGATGCACAACACAATTGCTCACCCCCCACTGACTGATACCCAGTCCGGCCTGAGCAGCAAGCTGGGCCTTCCGGGTAACTCCCCCCAGTTTATATAGTGGGTATGCCATGCTGTGGTATGGAATATCTCTTTGGCTAGTTCTGGTCAGGTGTCCTGTTTCTGCTTCCTCACAGCTTCTTGTGCCCCTCCTTACTGGCAGAGCATGAGAGACTGAAAAGTCCTTGATCGGGGTAAGCATTACTTAGCAACAACTAAACCACTGGTGTGTTATCAGCATTGTTCCCAGACTAAAGTCGAAAACACAGCACTGCACCAGCTACTAAGAAGGAGAAAAATAACTGTTACAGCTGAACCCAGAACAATTTTATAGATTTGTTTTGACAACCTTTGGATGTCTCAGTAGCATTTTCTCAGTTTTTTCTAAGAAATATGTTAACAAATCAAAGTAAGGTGAGTTTTACAGATCTGCTAGTACTGCGGGCCAGATCCTTCTCTCATTTTAGCATATGCCACCATACAGATAATAGTATCTTACTATTTAAGAACCAACAAGCATGCAACATCAACTTGACGCACAGGTTTATGCTAAATAACTGAGAAAACTGAGAACTATTTGGCTTTATATGGGTATTTCTGAAATGGTGTTGATCAAGTACAGCTATGTGAAGCTGGAGTGATGATTTGGAAAAAGTGTTTCATTTAGAAATATGATAAATAACAAGTAACAATACACTGCAAGTACTTCTTTTTCTCTACAGAATCCATGTATCATAGTATATGTACATTGTTTCCTTTTAACAGACTCATTCCTTTCTTTCCCCTGTTTATACATGCCTAATCTATCCATAGTGGACATAACATTCAGATTTTAAACACCCATATACCACCTTACTGCAGAGTCATCTCTCTCATTGTTACAGAGCATGAATGGCCTCTACTTCTTAAATAGCATACCAAATACTTTCGCAACAGGCATTAAGGTGTAATGCAAACAGGCAGCTAATGAATTATCATAACTAATATCATAATAACAAAGATTGTTGCAGTGATTATTTACGCACTTGCTGGTTAATGTGCTTTCAGATTTACTGAAGCCCAATATGTGCAAACAAACTAAGTGTATTTGTGAAAATACAAATAATACATTTTATAGTCACAGATGGAGTTAGATTACTTCAGTTTTCCCTATATGCTCAGTTGTGCATCTGCTGAAAAAAGTTCTTTCTCAGCTGAAAGAATGATTTCACCAGTTACTCATATGTGTTCACTTTAGGGTTTTTTGAACTATTAACATCAGTAATTTCAATGTCTGTCACTTGCTATTCTATATATTGTCAAGGGAAATTTTTATGTGGCCCTAAATTTCATTCAATTCCTGTCTCCTGCCTGTTTTGCTTCTCTCTCAAGCTGCAAAGTAACAGATACCTAATTTCACCACTGAGTGTCTGCCACTTCCAGCTCTTTTTACTGGCTGCGAATTCATTGTACTGGTTCAGAAAAAGAAAAATCACTCCCATTGCTTCTACTGCCCTGCTGTGGATAATAGCCAACCCATATCGAAAATAAAAGAATCTCTACACATTTTAGATACTACAGCCTGTATTGTTGTAGTACTACAAAATAACAGCTTTATTTTATTAAAAGAGCCTAACTTTAAGTGGACCATGGAATATTTATGGCTCTCAGTAGCCCTTTGAAAGAGTTATCTTATGTTTTTATGCTGATCATGGGTCAGAGGTTCAAATCAGCACTTCTTTCTGTCACTCCTTAAATATTTTACTATAATTTACAGCTCAGCAAGAGGACTCATAAAACAAAAGTGTCTATTTTACTTCAGCAACTAATTCTAGCTAATCAAAGCTTTCCAACAAAACAACCCAGCATGAAACTCTGTGTGGAAAATATGCAGAGAACAAAGCGTTTTGTCAAATAACACATCTCATGATGTAAACACATATGTCTCTTATAGGAAATTTTATCGCTTCCACATTATCGGCACACAAAAGGAGCATTCTTGTCGCAGACCTGGTGTGACTGTGGAGCCATCGTCATTGGAAACAAGAGCCTGATTAGGTTCCCACACAGATATGAATAGATTTTCTTTTTTTAGTGTAATGCTGCCTTTCTTATTTCTTAAACAGACTAGGAATTGTGGCTGTAAAAACAGTGAATTGTATTTGGACGACATTTGTTTCTTCATATTTTTTTTAGCTACCCAATGACACCAATTATCCCATATGGTTGTCCTCTTCTGGAAAGTCTGAGTTAATCCACAGCTGTGAAGATGAAGACGCACCCAGCAGGCTCTAAATCTGGTGGGTCTCTTTTCTGCTAATAAAGTCCACAGTCTGCTGGACAGATGTTAAGAGGATTTGTTAAATAAGTCAGTGACAAAGCCCCAGACTTCTGCTGGGGAAAATAATTAGCAAGACCATATCTATTCTTCATAGATTTACATTTCTTGCCTCATCTTCTGAAGAAGCAAATTCTCATTACTTGATAGAGGAGTCCCACAGCACATCCGTCCTGCTCAAAATATGAATGGCCTAAATGATCGCATCAGCATGTATTCAGAAGAAATGATAGATCTTTTTGTACTTGACTTACTTTCGTATGTAGTGTAGTTCCTGCACTATTATTTTAACTTTGGTTTTATTCATCATACTATGGGCTCGTACTGGGAGAGCGTGAATAGCTATTGTCAGCTTAAAATGGCTACTTACATTTTTAATGTAATGGAAATTTAAACTGAAGATGAAATTATCATTTGACTAATTTTTCATTAAATATCATTAACACAGCTTATTCGTAAAAAAAGAGATCACAGATAATACATTCTAGCCCCAAGGCTCATGGTGAATGCTGATGTCCTGGGAGGGAAAAAGAACCCCAACAAACCAAACCCAAAACAGTACCAAAAAAAGAAACCCAAACAAACAAGCAAATGAAAGTGGAATGAGAAGACACTGGCAGCAAGATCCATGTTTAGACTTCTACTGACTCACTTTTCCTTATCTCAGCCATTATGATGGCCTTACAACACAGGCATCCAATCCCAAAGTCTCTCTCAGTTACAGTCATGTAACTGAGGAGAAACACTACAGAACTGAAATATAGGCACCAGTGCAATGAAGAACAAACTTGCCTTCAGGCATATGTGCATTAAGGTGCTCTTAAAATAATTTCTGTTTCGTTTGGGAGCTGTGTTTCTTGTTCTTTGACCTCATCCTACTTTAATGTAATGGAGTAGAAATGGCCATCAAAACAGCTCACTGCTTTGCAGGCAACTCTTATTTAGGCATTGTTCCTGAGATCGTGCCCCTTAGAAATCAAATGGCTTTGATTTCATTGAATTATAACAATTAAAAACAATCTCTCAGCAACTGCCTGTCCACAACTTGTTTACTGTGAAAATGTGGACAAAGCCAAGAAAGAATGCTTAGAACTCAAAGAAATCATCAATCACTGCAAGTAGCTAAAACAATGTATGTAATTTGGCACCTGGCAGTTGCCTCTAATATTTGTTTCCTCTTAGAAAGTAAAGCAGTTGGTTTATTAGTTTTACAGCACCTTGACTAGTTTCCAAGATACAATGTCACCCACAACACCCTTTGAGGCTGCTGGGAATTTTTAATGAGACAGAAGCAAATATGTGAAATAAAATTTCATTCTCTGCCAAAACTATGAATTAAAAATTTATCGTGACATTTTTATACAATTGAAATTCAGACATTATATTAGAGATCATATCACTACAGAATATATGTAATATTGGTTCTATTGAAATAAAGCAACTACTCAGTTCAGAGTGTCAGAATCTGTGATATTTAAATGAGACTTCCTATTTTTCCCAATGTGACTGAGTCAAAAATCTAGCCTTGTAAAGTGTAGGTACTGGTCCTAAGTCCCCCAGAGAGGAAAGTGTATTTCTGCCATGTCAGAAAAGAACAAAAGGCAGGTTGAAAGCTGACCGGGGGAACAGAGTAACAGCTATTAAAAAAAAAATATATTAAAAAAATAATAATTGAAAGCTTTCTGTAGCAAACATGGAGCTCTTTCTTTCTGAGGAGTGATTCCCTTGTGAAACCACTGACTGGAGGGAGAGGCAAAAATCCTCACTGACTTGGCGGTTGTGTCTCACCTCATTTCACTCTCCACCCCCCCTCCTCTTTCCAAACAGACTGCTGGTCTGCAGAGAATATGATGCTAAGCCACTTTTCCTGTAGAGTTTTTAAACTGGGCCTCTGAGAAAGGGTTTGATACAATTCAATGACTGAAGTAATACCTTTGTCCATCTGAGCATTAAATGGCTCATTGAAATACAGCTTAGTTAGAAAGAATTTCAGTAAATGGTGCTTTCAATTTTTTTTTTTTTTTTTTATTATTATTATTCCTCTCCCAACAGATTACAGCCTGGATCCGAAAATGCAGTTCAGTCACTTTTGGTTGCCTCTCAGGTCAGGCCTTTAGCCAGTGTTAATTAAGTATAAGCCCTTTAGAATACTGGAGGTTAAATGAGAGCAACAAACTGGTCTTCGTCAGAATATTACCTCATGCTCTCCAAAAAACTGTAATCTGTTTGGGAGGGCCCTGATTTAAATGCGTTTGTCTTAACAATGAAAATTTATTGAGGGTTTGAGGGGGGAATCCATGCTAAATGCTATTTTGTCCAACAGCTAGTAATCATGAAACATTAAACACCTATTTCCATGCAATATACCATGTCTATCGTGTTTAAAGAACGCACATCATAAAGGAAAGTGCTGCAGCAGACAATTTAGGCTGTAGCAGCAGATACAGCACAATTTTCACCTTGATAAAGTGAAACTATAAAGAATCAATGCATAAGTCAGACAGCTTCCATACCTAATATTCTTCCCTGCAGCTATTAGAAGTTCACATTTTTGTCTCTAGTAGGCATGAACATTAGTATGCCTTCAATTTCATGTCTTCAGCCACATTTTGTTGTCTGTTTCGTTCAATTTGACCAGACCATGAAATTGGAAAGTAGGTGATATTGTCTTTTTTCATCCTAATGATTTTAAATGAGAAAGGGAGGATTTTCTGTAAGGTATTTGTTTACTGCTTTGTAAAAAGTTTCCTAAAGTATTCATAACAATCTTACTATTAAATTCTAAAGAAAGATTTTTAATACATGGTAATTAGTCTTGTCTTTCTGAACACAACTTTACTGTAAATACTCCTGCTTGACTATCTCTTTGTCCCAAGATTCCTTAGAAGAACGCAACCAAGCGATAATTCAGCATTATTACTGCTTCAGTGCACTAATCGCTTAAAGAGCAGCAAGGACCCTATGTTTACTGCCACAAGGCTCCTACAGCCTCCTGGCCTAAGGCAGGCTCCCCAGCCCAGCAGTATACAGATGTCAAGAGGAAAATCCAGGTCCTGATGCAGCATGCTGCTCCATTCCAGTATGGCCTAAACATCTGTTTCATCTGCTGGCATACAACCTGCTGAATACACTGAGACTGCTGCACAAAATAGGGAATTGAATGAGGGTGGAAGTGAGATACTGCAGTTGCATAGGTCAGTGTATGCATTGCTAAAAACACTCTATGCAGAGACAAAAATTAACACAAAATTCTTGGAATCTCAAAACTGAAGTTTGATCATTTGCTGTCTCAGATGGAGCTCTCTAGACTAAAAATCCAGACAAATAGCAAGAAGGACAATGTGATCATTAAAAAGCCCCCAAACTCCTTCTACACAATATATGCTTAGTATTTTTTGATCCTAATGGAGGAAGAGGCCATGACACCTTAGCTTCTCATCTTACTAATTTTACGGTGGTTTAATTCTTCATAGTGTAAGAAAAGGACAAAAGAAAAAGCATAGAAGTATGTTACAGAAATTGTTTGTTGCAGTTCTAAGAACTGCTCTTTATATAAAACACTTAAAAATAAGGTGCATTTAGGAATCTATTACAAATTTTAAAACTCCTATATAGTAACTCAGGAGCTTTAAAACAAGCATCTTTTTTATATAAGATAGGAATATGTAAAAATTGTCAATTTATCTTGAGGCATGAAAAAACCAGCAAGCATTTTACTTGATCTAGATTAAGTTCGGACAAGGAATAAAGGAATGTTAACTGTTCTCATCTCTTCCACTTTGTGTATCTGTTCTCTTGTATTTTGCTACTAACAATAATGGAATAGTTGCATGCAACCATGCAAATTCTTTGAGTTGTTTATGAAAGCAAGATCAAAGCCCAAACTGAGAGTGTATATTTTATTGCTGTATTTTTTCTCAAGAGGAGGACCTAATGAAAGGTTGTTTAATCAGGAGTCTTTCTCTGCAGCTGCAGAGCAGAAGCACTGTCACAGTGCAACCTCCTGGCTTACTCTTTTCCCTGGCCAGCCTGAGAACATAGCTCACCTCTGTGTGCCTGGAAACAGGAGCACAGAACGCAGGATGAAATGAATACTTCTGTGTCTCACCTCTGCATGGGGTGAGCACCTGTACCCAGAAACTGGGAAGTACCTCTAAGACCTTATATTTAAACACATCCTCTGTGAAGCTGAGAAAGTCACCATTTTCTTTGTGCTGCTCATGAAATGGATACACTCCTAGTACTTTAATACTACAGTGTCTGAACGAGGTATATCTGAATACAAACATAAAGTATTCCTAGTTGTCGTGGTTTAAGCCCAGGCCGTAAATCAGAACCACGCAGTCCACTTCCCCCCCCTCAACCTTTCTTCCCTCCGCTTCTGGAGGGACGGGGAAGAGAATCAAAAGAATGCAGCTCCCACAGGTTGAGATAAGAACAGTTTAATAACTAAGGTATAACACAAATCACTACTGCTACCACTAATAGTAATAATGATAAAGGAAATAACAAGGAAGAGAATACAACTGCTCACCAACCGGTACCTCGCCCCCACCCCGCAGTGATCCAGCCCTTCCGGGCACTCTCCATTCTACATCCTGGGCATGACGTGCTATGGTATGGAATAAGGGGTGGATACTGTCCTGGGTTCAGCAGTAGCAGTCAGTTTTTCTCCTTCTTAGTAGCTGTTGCAGCACTGTGTTTTTGACTTTTGGCCTGGGAACAAAGCTGATAACACCGATGTTTAGACTGACCAAGGACTTTGTGAGTCTCATGCTCTGCCAGGGAGGAGGAGGGGCTGGGAGGAAGCGGGGACAGGACACCTGACCCAAACTAGCCAAAGAGGTATTCCATACCACAGCACGTCATGCCAGGGGATGTAACTGGGAGCTACCCGGAAGGGCACCTCCTCTTTCTGTTGGGCTCTCTTTTCCGGCGGGCGGTATCGTATTCTCTTCCCTTGTTATTTCTCTTATCATTATTATTATTGGTGGCAGCAGTAGTGATTTGTGTTATACCTTAGTTACCGGACTGTTTTTATCTCAACCCATGGGAGTTACATTCTTTCGATTCTCCTCTCCGTCCCTCCAGAAGCGGAGGGAAGAAAGGTGGGGGGGGAAGTGGACTTCGTGGTTCTGATTTACGGCCTGGGCTTAAACCACGACAGTTCTTTTTGGTGCCCAACGTGGGGCAAATGTGACAAAATGTGAGCATTAACAAAATCTGCTATTTTAATAAAATATTGTAAATATCAAGAAAAAACAATGCAGCAATATGTAAAAACTTCATCAAATATCTATAGCAGTTTCCTCTACAAAACATCAATAACAAATAGCAAAAACATCAATAAAATCTCTTAAACACAAAGATTTGCATTCCTTCATTTAACGTTGTCAGATTACTGATATGCTACTTTTTGATCACAATTTTCCTGTTATTTACCATGCACAGCGAAGAACGCAACAGACTTACCTTTGTGATTCTTTCGAATTACATGTTGCAATACACAGCTTAGAAAGTGGCAAAAAATACTTAACATTTTTGCAATTTTACAAAAGAACTATGACATACTCTGCTTAAAACTATTAGGTATTTGCTATAGAATTAAGGGGATAAATAAAAGTTCATTTAAGCCTAAATACCTTTAGTAGAAAGTCAGTCACAGCAAAGGACAACTTCATTTGCTTGAAAAAGTAATTTCCAGTGGATAATGTTATTCAACAAAAAAGTGAAGTGTTGAAGATAAATCTTTACGTGTTTGCTTCTAGTAGAATTTCCTTTTGGCATATTTAAAGCATAAATTCTATCTCATCATAATTGTGGACAGCACTAAAGTTAACAGAGTTAGCTTGTTAGCTCTCCTAGGAAAGCAAGCAAGGACCAGGAAGCATGCCTCCAAAGATATCTGCAAACAAAGGCTCTAGTATTTTAAATTCCTTCTCCTGTATCCAAAGAAAGCAAACAAGCAGCACTTATTTAAAATAAAAATATAACCAGATCTATCAGGAAAATATGAAAATATAACCAGATGGTAGCATCGAAGCACAGTTTATTCATTCACTTTACGCTATCATAATATTACTTTCTCTGGTGACACCGTAAATCAATTTATTCACAGAAAGAATTTAAATTTCTTTCTGATATCTTTTTAGACGCTCATCCAAAAATCAGTTTTTTATTCCTTACTGCTAATATAAAATATCTTTAACAGTAAATGTGAGAGGTTTATATGATGAGCAGTTAACTCACAAATTCAGATAGTTTCACACACTTCATGTTTAGAAATGTATTCTGGAATAAAGCTAGAATAAAAAGAAGAAGCTGCTTATAGAGAATCCCTGTGATAAGGGAAATAAAATTATATCATTGAAAAGCAATTAATTACAGTAAGTTTGTTGAATGGATGATAGCTATCAAAGCTTATCAAATTTTGCATTTCAGAATTTCAGATATTTATTTTTAAAAAATGTTAGCACATGGATGGGCTTTGTGAGAGAAGTCAGGAGTTTCATTCAGGCTCATGTCAGAAGGATTACAAGCAATTATGAGTAACTGCTTGTTAAGCTGTGTGAAATGAGTTGGTGAACGAGTTTCCTAGTAAGCACATGTCCATGTCACTGGTACAATTGCCAGTAATGTAGACAATCTGAGTTGAAGTGATCTAAAAACATAATTATTCTCCTAATCCTCCAGGGGATGAAATCAATTCAGGCCTGAAGATGGTTATGCAATTGCTGCTTCTAGTGTAGACCTTCTAGGGTTTTCAACCTGGCAGCAGACAGAAAAACAGAGGCATAAGTAAAAGAAAAAGAAATCAGGAATTGGAAAAAAATAAGTAGCAATAAATCTTCACTAGAAATATTTCTTAAGATCTGGCATAGGTCCATGGGTTCATTCACAGCTGGCCATCGAGATGGAGAAATTGTCAAATATGATTGCAGTATTTCCCCGTGTAGAACTGTACAGACACAGAACAAGAAAGCAAAGCTCTCTGGCCACTGCTAATCATACTGAAAGGCAAAAGCACTACAACTGAATTCCTACAGGCTCCCATGACAGAATAATGAGACACCGTCCCAGTAATAAATGGGTGCAAGCAAGAAAAAAGGAAGAGTCCCATTTAAACTACCTCTCTCAATTCCCATGTCTGAATTCCCACCTTGTGAGAAGATGCTGAGAGAGCTCTACATTTAAGAGCTGAATTTTTGAAAGTGCTGCTTGGGGTTTGAAGCTGTAATGTTTTCCTACTTTTAGAAGAGACATAAAGAGTTCATGTGGCAGCCATTCTATTATTTTCACTAGTGAAAATGGATGAAAGGCAGGGATATAATAAATATATACTGGCTTTACTGATCAGGAGAAGCTTTATCAGTCATCTGGGAAAAAAAAGTCACTCAGGAGCATCTATAGCATCCCATTCAATTAACATACCATTAAAAATGGTTTGCCCCTGTTCAGCATGCTGTGTTACCTGATAAGTCAACATATTTAAAATGTACATTTAAATACAGAAAACAGTGCAACGTTTTCTTTGTGAAGCGAAAACCAACTCTGGTTTACAGGTATTTTAAAGCATTACAAATAATTGTGCTTTACAGGCTGCTTAGCAGATCTCTCTCACTGATATTTTACTGTATATTTAGAACTTTCGTGCACCTTCAAGGAAAATTAAATCATTTCCTTAAAGGAAGTGCACACAAAATTATGCAAAACATATTCAAATGGGTTTATAAAAATTACATGTAAAAAAAATAAATCACATTTGCACCTCAAAAACAGGTAACTGGGAAGTTACTATTACAAATTTCTTATAAACTGATGCATTTTACACAAGTAAATACGAATTTGGGTTAAGAATGTCATGATTTCAGAACTGTGGTGGGTGTGATGGTATTTCAGCAACAGTGCTGGGACCAGATTGAAATGGTTTTGATGCCTGATCTTAGCCCTCCCCTAGGTGTTGAAGACTGCAGGAGAAGAGATAGCCTGTACTGGATGAATTACTATAGATAGGTCACAGATGTATTATTTAATAAAGCTGTAGACTGGTTAAATCTTGTGACTTGTTTTGTTTCTAGTGTTTAGAACAAATGATGCAATTTCTCTGAAAGGACTTCATTTCTTTTATATCTTTGCTTCCAAACATGTCGGTGAACATGACAACACACTCAACTATTTCTGCACCTGAAATATTTCTTCATCTTTTCTCATACTTAGCTATTTGTTATGATTCATGCATGACACCAAAATACATGCTCTATTGTGTTGACTTCACTGCATTTTGTGAATAATTCCTTCAAGTTTTGAATAATTCCTGACATTAAGCATGATGTGTTTTTCTTCCAACATTCCTTCAGATACTCCTCTCTCCAGTCTTTTTCTCAGGACACTTTCAGCCTTCTGTGTGTCTCCAGCCATATGCAGCCTTCATGCTGAGACTTAAGAAGAGACAAATGATACCAACACTTTCTATGAGTTATGATACTTTTCTAGTTTCTCAATCATATGGATTCTAAAAACTTTACAGACCAAATACATCTCAGACAAACAGGGTGCTGGAGGCAATACCATTCCTATTTCATTGTCTAAGAAGACTCAGTGATAGCAATAGCAACACAGAGAATCGATGACTTCAATTTCATCTTCTGTGAATTTCCCTTTCTTTCTGAATTGGGTCAGTGGAAATACTTTATTATAATCAAAGATCCTCTGAAATAAGGCAGGTGATGATGTTTCTACTCTATGCATCTTTAAGAGAATTCTTCAGCTTCTTTTAAGCACGTGTGTGTGTATTTTTACATCTAGAAGCTCTCATCTAACCATCCTTGTTCTTAGAACTTTTAATTCAGATGAAAAGTGAGTTATTAAGGTGTTTTGTTGGTTTTTTTTTTTTCTGTAGCAATTAGTCAGGAAGGAATGATGATACAGACGCATATTATTTTCCTTTGTGTATAAAACTAACTTAAAAGTAATTTTTGTCTCTAATCTGATTGATGCTAAGTTCTTAAACATCAAAATATGTTAACACCTTCACATGAAAAAATCCTACATGTTTGTAATTTGTAGCCAAATTAAGCAGCTTGCTCTACAGTTACCAGAAGTATAATAAAATTCCAGAAACATATTCACTTGCAGCTAATTCCAGTAAGGCATACACCATATACATTTCTAGAAAGCTTGAAGGAATCCAACTGCCAGCTCAGAGTATGCCTCCCAGTCAGCCTATTCCCCAAAGGAATGCCACAGTTTTAAAAGAGCTTTAAAAAATGTGCTCATCCCCTGATGGCACTCTATAGTACTGGTGCCTCTGGTGCTCTGTCAGTAAATGCATCAGTAGCTTATTTGCTTCTTACTGGCTTCTGAGTGAATACATACCCCAGGGAGGAAGCTTCGCAAAGCACAATTACTTTTAAATAGAGATTTGGCTTTCAGTGAGGGGCAGCCAGTGGTTAAGACAGCAAGAACGTCTTGTTGACGCTGGGGGCTCAGACTCCTCCAGTCACTTGGGCTCAAGCTTCTGCCTTGATACAGACTGAAGAGACACAGGAAACCTCCTGCAATCTAGGCTATAAGGATGACATCCTTTTTAACATACAAGTTTCCTGATAAGTGAGTTTATATTTGTGCCATTTATGATTTCAATGGTAAATTCTCCCTGGAACAAAGCATATAAGCCTGGAAGGCAGCTGTCCTGCTTGGTAAGATCTAAAGGTGAAAAAGATAGGCATCACAGAATCATAGAATCATAGAATAGTTAGGGTTGGAAAGGACCTTGAGATCATCTAGTTCCAACCCCCCTGCCATGGGCAGGGACACTCCACACTAAACTATGTCACCCAAGGCCTCATCCAACCTGGCCTTGAACACCGCCAAGGATGGAGCATTCACAGCCTCCCTGGGCAACCCATTCCAGTGCCTCACCACCCTCTCAGTAAAGAATTTCTTCCTTACATCCAATCTAAACTTCTGTTTACCTTCTGTCTCCTGTTTAAGTTTTAACCCATTACCCCTTGTCCTCTCACTACAGTCCCTGATGAAGAGTCCCTCCCCAGCATCCTTGTAGGCCCCCTTCAGCTACTGGAAGGCCGCTATGAGGTCTCCACGCAGCCTTCTCTTCTCCAGGCTGAACAGCCCCAACTTTCTCAGCCTGTCTCCATACGGAAGGTGCTCCAGTCCCCTGATCATCCCAGATGTCTGCTCCCAAGATGCCAGATAGAAAAGTCTTCCCTCTTGGTAGAGGAGAGAAGGTGCAGGAATGAAGCACTTTCAAAGGTGGAGGAGTGGTTAGTTATCTGAAGGGAACAGAAATGGGGAGCTACCAACACCAGATTGGGTGACAGTCCAGCGACTAGTGTCCTACCTGCAGTGAGGGGAAACACAAGGTCAGGACCGGACCCAGGCTTGCCACAGCCGAGATAAGTACTAAAGCTGCTGCAGACTATAGAAAACAGTCTCTTTCTTAAACATTCCTATAAATTTTTTATTAAATAATGTGACACTGTTCCATTAAGCAAGAATGGGAATAACAAAGACATGCTGTTTAAAGCAGTCATTGGAGATGCAGGGCATTAAATGGGTGAGAAAAGGGTCTTGCAGCTGCAATGTTGCTGTGCCAGGCTGATTACTCTAGCTAAGGGATTTGTTTGCTTCTCTGTCCATTTTTACTAACTGGAAATGAATAGGGAGACTCCCTCTCATTTTGATCAGGAATGCCATTACTGGTGGAGCTAGGAAAATCCCCCTAGCCAAAATTTCACCAGACTTGATATTTTACTGCCAAAAGCCCCAGTTTTGATGGGATGTTTTTCCTTATTAATATCACTTTGCCAGATAATTCAGGGCTGAAGATGAGAAGGAGTAGGAGAAGATAGTGTATTAAGAAAATCTTTGAAAAAGGAGGTTATATGGTAAAATATTGAACCAATGACATCATTTTCATTGATACTGCCACTGATATAATTCAACTTGATAACACAGATATTACATACAGGGACATAAACATTCAAGTAGGGAAAGGCAGAAGTATAACTATT
Source organism: Psittacula echo (assembly GCF_963264785.1). Lineage (NCBI taxonomy): Eukaryota > Metazoa > Chordata > Aves > Psittaciformes > Psittacidae > Psittacula > Psittacula echo. Next base: position 33,763,586 of record NC_137739.1, read on the forward strand.
TCATTGATTTTAATTAAATTTTCCTAAGTATGGCAAGGTTGGCATATTTTTAATTTTATTTTCATTAAAGGGCTTGCATGATCTCTCAGAGCCCTAATAAAATCTTTCAACCTCTTTCCTTCCTCTGCTACAACCCAAATTTCTACGTAAGAAAAGGAGCAAAATATTTAATTTACTACCTCCATGTACTGAAATTTGCACACACCATTCCCTTAATTTAGGCCACTATTCACTATATTATAATAAGGAACATTCTGTTAAAATATGCCCACCTAGAGCTCAGTAGTCTTTGAATGCTAGATAAAATCATTCTATAAGGCTAATGAAGACAGAAACTCTGTCTGTAACAATATTAAGTTTGTTTTCTCTAGTGATTCGAAGAAGTGAGCAATCAGTCAGTAATACATTGAGGGAAATTACTTGTCTTGTAGGAATTCCTGCTGACAGTCACTCACTCACAGTGCTGACCCAAACATCTACCCACTGACAAACAAATTACAGTATCTAACTTTGAAAAGGTAAGTAGGTGTTTTTAATTTTGATTGGTTTCACCAAACCTCTTTCACATTTACCCAATCACCATTCTTCACCGTGTTAAAAAAAAAAAAAAAAAAAAAGAAAACCCTGTGGGTTTTCCATTTGAAAAAATTATTATTGCCTATATCCGAGAGTGTTATGTCAGATAAAACTGTTAAACTGTGTCTAACCAACATTAAGACTGGCAGCCCTGCCAGTGACTGACTGGGTGAGTGAACACATTACTGAGACAGCATTGTAGAAATTAATTTTCTTCAATAAAGTGATTTTTAAGGCTCATATATTCCACAATCTAAACATATGTCACTGTTTCATAAACAAAATAAATGGATTAAAATAATACATTACCAATATGCTGACACATGGAGATATTTTAATTAGAAATACTTAAGCTGCGTGATATTTAACTGCTATATTTGTTGAAGAGGAGCATGCATCATTGCATAAGACATAAGGCAGGTACATCACTTTGCATGATGCGGTACCAGAGTGGGACCAAATCACTTCCAGTGTGAGCTATCACTATCAGATCACATTAGCCCCACTAAAAAATTGCTTTAAGATTACACCATATAGAGGAAACTCTGTAAGAGCAGCAGTCCACTAAAACATCTTTTTCATTGAAATAATAAGTCACCAGGATTCTAGTTCCAGAGAATAATATTTCTTCATAAAAAGCCACATTTAACATCTTAGCTATTTAAAGGCCATATTTACATGACTGTCGCATTACATTGGCCGCTTTCCTGCACATTCTTCTTGACATACTTTAAGGACCAGCACTAAAATAGCTGAGGAAAGCAAATGTCAACTATGTCCTGAAATTTATATGTGTGAGAGAATTGGAATAAGTAGAAATGTAATATATTGTTTACTGTACTGAATGCCCTCTGTTCTCTAAAGGTCAAAAGCATTGTAACCTTAGAGTTACAGTTTCTGATTGTTCCCAGGGTTAAATTCATTATAAAAATTAATGGTTCAAACCCCTCAACCTTCAGATATATGAGTATTCATGCCTCCATCTGCTGAACTGTTCAACTAAAAATAGCATTCTTTGGCCTTCCCTCTACTAATATTGTGCCCCTGAGGCAGGCTATGCAATGCTTCAGCAGCACACTAGATCTGCACCCAGCAGTATAAAAAAAGGTCATTTACTTTCTCTGCAGTTAGAAGAGAGTATGGAGGAGTAGGATAAGATGGGACGGAAGAAAATAGACAAATATGTGTTTAGTTAAAATTTAATTTTTTTTAAAATGGATTATAAAAACTTCAGGCTTCAAGAACACAGCTGCAGCTATGCTTAAGACTTGCCAAGGTTCATTAGTGTTATAAGCAATAAATTTTGAAGGACAAATTACACAAATAATTTGGGGAAAGAGTTATGAACAAAAGCTTTTTTGTTTTCTTTTTTTTCCTAGAGCTCACTTTGTTTAGGAATAACTTCAGCTAGCATCATTGTAGCGTTTCTATTTCTATCAACAGTTTATCAGTTGCGATTGAGAGAGTTGCAACATTTCCTTATTTATCTCATAGAACACTTGATAGAAATATCTAGAGAAAAGGCAGATTTTTTTCTTTTTAAAACAATAAAGACCATATATTAACATTCCTTGTTTGAAAGTAAGGACATATAGGTGCCACCTCTGCCACGGAGACTTCCCAGTAATTAGGTTACTGCTACAAGCACCGTGAGAGCTGGGAAAATCCATTTCCTGATCAAGTTCACTCATTTAGGAAGATTACTGGGCACACGTTATCTAGAATCAGTTAATCTCAGTGCAATCATCTGACAGCTAGGGAAAAATTTCAGGGAAAAGGGGAAAGGAGAGAAACTCCAGAGAAAATGGATATAAAAAAGAGGAGCAAAGGGAAAATAAAATTATTGATGTGTTTTACTGCTCACGCTGATTAATTAAAGCAACACGCTTCCGTTACACACATGCATCAGAACTGGTTCACACACCACTATGCATACCTGCTACAGGTGTATTTGGTGATATATCTGTAAATTATTTAGCAGAAGGTTGATCTGACGCAATTCACTCAGTTGTTTGAAGCTGCAGGGGTGACAGAAATAGCCTGGCCCTTCCTCTTAGACCGTACCTACAGAACTGTTCCCACATCAGCAAGACCCTCCCTTATGCCGACATTCCTAACAAGGCTTGGTCCACATATTTAAATCTTTGGCGAAGTTGTTGAGAAACTGGCGAGACAGGGCTGAGCTGACAACAGGAAGTATGGAACACAACATCATCAATGTCACCTTCATGAAATAAAAAGAAACTATCTGATGTCAACACAAAGCAGAGCAAGCCACCACATCAGGAACATGGACTGGCATAAACATGTGGTAATTACTACTTTATTTTATGATATTCAAAGCTACAACTGAATATTAATGGTATTTTACCACTAGCTGATCAATGTGATACAAACTCTTCAGAGTGGATGGGTCAAACAGGTCTGTTGCTAAAGGAGAACCTCATACTTTTATTTTACTTTTTTTTTTTTTAATACGAGGTCCATGAGAGTGAAAGTAGTTATTTGAGAAATTCCTAGATATAATTCCAACAGCTTTTTAACATAACCCACGGGTGAACACAAACATACAATTCAGAGAAAATACGTTTTGATTCCAATGTGTTAAATAGCTTGAATAAGATGGGCAAATTATTAATTACAAATTGCCCACTGGAGAAATATCCTCCGTGGAACAATTGCTATTGTTACATGATGTACCTGGGAGTAAGCTTTGTTTTTGTGCTATTAGATTCAGAACTTCCATAGAAGTTGTCTTAACACAGAGAAAGATGAGAACACAGCATTGTTGCTAGCTCCTACCTAAGAACGATCATCCCAAAAACTCATAACTGAAAAAAGACAAGAGATTATAAAACAGAAGCTGACAGAATTTCCACTGCAGCTGGATATGGATTATAGAATATGATTTTGGAACTAATAATAACGCTCTGGTAAAGTTGAGATGTTAGATCTATTGCAAAGCTTTTTACTTTAAGTGGCTTTCCCTTCCCAAGTTTTCCAAACATAGATATTACATGCACGCTCACATGTAGAAACAAAACCAAACCTGCAAATTAATTAGCTATTTCTCCCACTGGCTGAAAGGAGCAGAGATTAGTTTTGTGATCAGTACTTTTAAGCACTTGGGAAATACTCAGATACCATGGTCACAGCATTCGTGTAAATAAATAAGAGGGTGGGGCACATGGAAAAAAGGAAACAAAACAGAGAAAGAAGGGGGAAGGGAAGCAAAGATGGAAAAATGAGCTGAAATGCTACACCCCTAACAGTCTTCATGACGCATCAGGTATAACAACAAATTCTCTCCAACAAACACACCCAAATAAGAGTTCATTTAGGGCAGGGAACATTTAGGGAATTGACACAAAGAAAATAGTAATAGCATGAATAAATAAAATTTACTTCAGCCATTTGACAGAAGAGCAGGTATCAACTGAAGGTTAAGTACTCTACTACTTAAGCTCTCATGACCATGAAACATTAAAGGCTTTGAAATCCCATAAAAGTGAAATTAAGATAAAATAGAAAAGGGTGAAACAAACAAAAACCTCCTCTTTTACAACAAATACGTCTGAAGGAAAATTTAGGCCTCTCTAGCACTTACATGTTTCTGAACACACTTTCTCTGCACCACTTTCTTTGCTGGTTGTTTTCTCTCTACTTGCACTCATCATGTTTAACAGCTCAGTTTATAATTTCTGCAGATTAATGAAGGTGTACTATTGCTGTAGGTTCTAATCAAGGCTGATGTGCAAATAGATCTGTGGGTCAAGCTACAAATGGATCTTGTAAAAGAAAAGAATGTTAGTGGTTTAGATCCTGTTTCTTTTGCAGTTGAACAGTTTTTATCCTTTTCTGCCTTGCAGTCTTATGTAGACTCACTATTTGTTGTGCTGAATTTCAAAGGTAGCAAAAATAGTCTCTATTCACAAAGCTGATATCTAAAGTCTTTTCTCAACTAAAACTAATGAGACTTCTGCTTCAATAAGTATTCAAATACAGATTTTCAAAGATACCTTATTACTTTTCCTTTTGAAAAACTTCCCTTTGGTTTGAAGCCTGTCCAAAGTACAGTCTTAATATAATACTATCATGACCCAACAGTATTTTTTGAAGATCTTTCCCTGCAGTGTCAGGGCATTCTCTTTTCAAGTTTTGATTGTAGGTTAGATCAGACCTAAGCTCAAGGGTCTTTTTCACCAGTTCTGGACCACCAGTGAACACTGAGATCTGGTCCCATTCTCATCCTAAGTAAACTCTGTGACAAGAATATCAGCAATAGGTAAATATGAGAGGATTTTTAATTTGCTTTGGTCCCTCTGGAAAATGATATAATTGCACATGGATAAGCAAAGTAGATATTTGGCTATTAGCATGGTAGCTCTTTAATTGTGCTTTTTTTAAGCACAATTTATTCTTGTTATGCATCTGAACCCAACTCTAACCTAACTCATACAGGGGTTTCAAAGGTTTACTTGCAAATAGTTACATGCATCTTTAATGGCCTTTCCTCTCACGTTCACTGTCACTTCCTTTACACACATTTTAACTCTGAAAGCTTTTGACTATTTCTTCATTATTTATAACATTGTTGTGTCTTTTCTCGTGAAATTAAAAACTCCTTGCCACAAAAAGCTAGCTAATAATACGGTACATAAATCTTTCTTTCACAACATTTCATTCTATATATGCCAAAAACAAATGAATGTCCAAACCAAGGCCCCTGACCATGCTTGGCTTCTGACCAGCTTAATGCACAGAAAGGTTGAGATAACCTAAAGACAACAGCTAAAGAGTTTGCAATTTATTGTATTGTCAGCACCACACTGTCTGAAATAAGGAAAATACCCCAGTAACACACATTTATTTTGATACACTCACTGCTCCAATTCAAGGTAGTACATTGCAGTTACAAGGGAGAGACTAAATGAAAATACAGTACAAAAAGATCTTTGAACTTATCTCCCATCAATTGGTCATATAATTAAAAAAAACACTATTAACTCTGCCAATATAAAATACACAGAACAATGTCTTTCACTCACAGTATCAAGGTTGGCCACACGTAGCTACATTTGCAGTACCATAAGTACATAAGGTGTTAATCCTCCTGGGCTGTGCTCAAAAATTATTTAACATTCAGACTATTATTTAGCATACAGCTGGTTAGCAGTTTTCCCCTAAAATGTTGGCTTCAATCCCACATTTTTTTGTTCTGGCACATACCTGGAGCTGTAAAGGGCTGAGTCCAGAAGCAGCAGCAGCTGCCATTGTTGATGGAATGAACTGCACAGGGTAGTTATCACCTGTCGGGAGAACAATGCGTGCAGGTTCAGACAATGAGCAGAGAATAGCAGCAGACAAGTGCAAACATGGACCTAGGATTGTCTGTGCTCCACAGCACTCCTCTAAGCCTAAACATCTGCAAAAACAAACGGCTTCGCTGGGCATGGACTTGCCATTCTCCCTTGGAACTTTTTTGTTAGCAGATAGCTGGTAGGCAAACTGGCAAAACATAAATGTGATACTCATGATTTTAATTTTCAAAAGCAGATGTTCAAATCAAGCGTATAAGCTTGGGCGCAAAATGGGCCTTAAGGCCATAGACACACAGACAAGATACCCCAGGAAACCCCAGTGGTTCCCAGAGGAAAAAAATAGTTGTCACCACATGTTTCATAAAACAGAAGAAATTTGTTACAATTCAAAAAATTTCGTTGCTGTTTAATGCAAGGTGATTTCTTTCCAGTATTGAGTGGCTCTTTCCTGGGAAAGATATCTATTTGGCTCACAGGTTGAGGATGATTCTGGTTTTACTCTGTCTTAGGACACCTCGTTTATGTAGCCGTAGAGAAAAGCAAAATTAAATAATTTTTAAAAATAGCTTGAAATACAATTTTAACTTTCTTTTAGATCTGGGACCCTAATGAAGTTGATAGATTAGGTTCAGTTACCTGAAGATTCAGGCACTAAAATTTCTGTCTTCTCTTCACTGGAAACTGAAAAATCTGTGCCCTCTGCATTGAGGGGACCACAAATGCTCCAGAAAGCAGGAGATACAATTGATCCAAAATAAGAATGCTGACATTATATCTTATAGCATCTATGGGTGTTCCTACATATCTGCATCACACAGTGCCATTGGGACTATTAACCAATGTAAAGAAAGAAGGAAGGCTGAAATACTTTAGCAGTGTAATCTGTATAATATAAAAATTCATAACAGTGATAGATAAATGGCACAGTAGCTATTATTTAATGGCATATCACTTTGGCTCAAGCTACTTATTTAAAGGCAGTGTTATGTACTATCTACAGGCTACATTTTAACTGGCTGCTCCTCTGTACATTTTTGAGATTTACAATAATCAGTCTGCTTTACATAAACTTTTCCACACTAAAAGCAGAATGTAGCAATGAAGGAAAATACAGAAATCCAAAATAATATAATAAGGACATTCCAAGAGTTAGAATTTTTTTGCCAATCCCCTCAAATTAATAATGATAGCTGAGCCTTTGTAGTCACTGGAGTCCTCAGAACCTTCCCTTTTTACCACCTGAAGTGCTGTTGTATTCAGCTGAGTTTAAATGTTTTGTTGTTTCACTTTTTTAATAAATAGTACATGTCTAATCCAGAAGTTCTCTTTGTATCATATCCATAATACCTCATCAGGCTATTGAGCACAGTACGCGCCTGTACACAGTCCAGTAACAACTGGATTCTGATTGCACATGGAGCTTTGCTATAATGCATTCACTAACACTATATTTTACTGGTCTCCTATGGAGTAATGTTCAAAATATCTCCTCTTATTTTCCCCCTTCCATGAGGTTGATTTTAATTTGCAATGATGTTGGGGGGGTTTCTTAAAAAAAAAAAAAAAAATAGAGAAAATTGTAAAAACTAAAAAAAAACAACCCCTAGATCCTTTTCTTAAAGTACTAAAGCTGTCTGTTTACAGTTAAATAATTCTAGTCACCTCTTTGATATTTATATGAAATTATCTGAATAAATAAGGTCTAAATCTAAGTTAAATAATGTTTCTTTCAGAAATATCTTACAAGGTTTTACAAAAATCACAAAGATGTTGAATTAGTGATGCTTTAAATGGGAGGGAAGTGGGGGAACAACCATCCGACTTATCAGCATGGCCTGCCTTGCAGAACATTTCAGAGGTGTTCTTTCTTTAAATATCATGAATTATTCATTCCTGTTCTGTACAGCAATCTCTTCTTTCTCCCTCCCCCTCTGCATACACTTTTTAAGTTCAATACCAGTTGCTTTATTTGTACTAAAACATTTTCCATGTCAAACATATTTTAAAAAAAATCAAACTCTAAAAGAATTCCCTGCGGCACTCCTTTTTCACAGCTGTCAAGCTCCTATGGTTTGAAATAGCCAGATATTTTATACACACGCGTGCACACACAGAGGTTTTGTCTTCGCAGTTAATTTAATAGTGTCTCTACCACACCCTGTAGTGTTCTCTTGCTCACCTGCTGGCTACAGTTCATTCTTCTGTTACGGGAAAAGTAACTTTGTAGTTATGTAATTTATTTGTTATTGAAACATAATACTGTCCCTTTCCCCCCTCCTTTTAACATGTTAAATTATGGTTAAGTCCTGGTATGCCTGTGCTGAGAACAAAAATTAATACTCTCTTAGCTCTGGAGTACCTCCCTGACACTAAGCAGTAAAAGCAGAGGTACTCTTTTCTCCCTTGAGGAAGCTGAGCATGCAGGGAATGGACAGGTTTTAATTTTTAATTACATATTTCCCCCTCTCATTTTCTCAGTGCAAGAATGGATCAAGAAGATTTTCAGTAGCTGTCTTGGCAAGAAATCAGTCAGTGTATTGGAGCAATTTTTTTCAAATTTGTTTCTCGATTTGGAATGCTTGCATAAGAATCCATTCATTTAAATTTGTACAAAAGGCAGCAGAACATGTTCAAACAGGTCTGCTTGAGGTACCGGTGTGTGCTGGCCTTTGATAACCAGGAGTGAGAAGAATGCCAGAAGAACAAACTCTGTAATATTTTGCAAACTGATCTCTTTAATCTCCTTGCTGTGCTGATTGTTTATTTACATTTGGCTGCTGTTGTTTATATATAAATTGATGTTTACAAGCCATGGAAAAGTATGCCAGACTTCTTTTCCATTTGTCAGGTTGAGCAACATTTCCAAATGAATAAAAGCAGTGAGCAATTGTACTGTGTAATTCTATATAGAAATAATGTAAATGTTTCTTTTCGTCTTGGATGAAGTGATGAAGCTTAGTGGACATTATTTATAGGATACATGGACTTACTTTCCAGATCAAGGCTCTGTGAGCTGTAAGTAAAGAAGGATGTCTGGCTCTTTTGAGACCCGGAGTAGGGGAAAGGTGTTGCTTATTACTTGTCTTCGCTAAAGCACAACTGTAAGACATACACTGATTCTCCTTACCTGACTTACAAAGCCTCTATTTTCCCCATTTTGGGATTGTAACTTAAAATCTCTCTTTATGCATGAATCTTAGATTGCCACTTGCGCTCTCTCCATGTGTACTCACAGGAAACAGTTGGAGGAGACTTAAGAGATACAAATTCCAGGGCCTTACTCTCTCAGGCATACTGAACAGGCTGAGTAAAGCATATATCTCCTCAGTGTGTAGCCAGGATACAGCAAGTCGGGATACACTTCTGCAATATTCCCATACAGAGCATGCATTTTGTTTGTGCAAAGGCATCAGGATTGAGAAAGATTTTACTACAGGTAGCTGGCTATGGCAATACTATGGAACATCTCCCCTGTCCAATGACACCACCTCGGTTCTGCCTTAGATCTGAGCAGGGTTTGCTGCAACACTGCCTTATTGCCATCCTCATGTCACAGCAAAATCAGTTGCCCCAACAATTGCCTGTCTGCAGGTAAAGAACTTCAGTGCAAACTCCCAGCTCAGAATATTCAGCTGCCCCCTACCATTTCCAGCTCTTACCTCAACATTTAGGTTTGAGGCACATACGGATTGCTACAACAAATCCTGAGGTTACAAATTCCTTGTTCCAACCAGTAAAACCCAACAGGGAACACATGGCAGACTTTAATGCAGTCCTGAGGGATTTTCATTAGAAACAAGACTTATGTAGCACCTCTGCCATGCAGAGATACACGGCCAGCTCGGCACACAGTTGATCTGATGTATGCTTTCTGTTCTCACCTGCCAACAGGAACAGCAGCCTAATGAAAGTGGAGTACTGTGCTATGTAAAATTTAAACTACCTTACAGCTTTCAGGAAAAACTTCTGAAAGGTCTCTTCCAAATTGAAACTGCAGTGATGGATATCGGTGAAATCCAGCAGATCTAGGATGATGTTATTTATGTAATTAAGGAGTTTAATTAGTTTGATGACAAATATGTCACACATTCTTAGGTCCAGCTGGATGACAATAAGCCTGACATTTTTGTTTGTTTTGCTTTACCTAATTTTACTTTCATTGATTTCAAAGGAGTTACTATTTATTTGCCCCAATGCAAGTAGGAACCAGGCCAAAACGTTGGCTCCATTTCTCACTATTTTTGCCACCAGCCTAGGAAAACTGTATCCATTTTCACATTTCATTGTATTGCCAGCATTGCAAAAATCTCTTATGAATTATTTTTGTGTAAAGTAGAATGCCTTAGGTAGGCAGATAGGAGTTGTTTCTTAGCATTCTAACCATCATCTTTACACACTTTACCTGCTTTGAAAATACACTGCAGCATATCAAACCCTTGTAAAACAGAGGTTTACAATCTCCATACCTTATGTCTGTATTTTCAGCAATCTTTTTCAGAGATGCTTTCCACATCTGGTAAAGAACTGACATAATAGAAGACTATCAAGCAAGAGTGACCATTCATTTCCAAGTCACATGGAAATGCAGCCAGCATGGGGAGCGGTCACTCTCCGCTCAGAGCAAACTGGAGCTCTGTTTGAGCTCTGCTCAAAGTATGGTCTGGCTCCTCCCCAGCATTACTTTATATCGATACTCCATCATCATTCTACTTCCCCATTCCCTCTTAGCCATAAAACTTGAAGGAGGTAATACTTTAGGCACTGCAAGATGGAGGAGGAAACTGTCTTCCTCCTTATGCCGCTCACTGTCTTCTCCTCTTGACCCAGAGCACTAATGGGGACACGATAATCACATTCAGGGATACTCCAGTCCACTGACTTTTCCTGGATGCATGAGGTTGGTTAAGTGAAGGGAAATTTGAACTGGAAGACGAGATATAATGATACTTATGTTACCCACCAGTTCCAAGTAGTAAGTATAGTGGTCACAGTCTGAAAGACAGCACAGTTGTTTTGCTGTACTTGGAATACAAAATAATTATATTAACTGCATAGCATCTCTGGGCAAGTATTAGCTTCCTAACAGCTGCCAGTCTCAGCTTCCCACTGGAATAAGTGGCTGCCCCCACAACCAGGTACTCTACTAGGCTTGTCAAGTGCCTGCAGGTCAATAGTCACAACAGTCATTTGAGATGCACAGCGCCCTAAAGTTTTAATTAATCCAGTATACAGTATAAATACTGAAATATGTATAAAAAATTAATTAGGTGGTCTATGCAGCTCTGATTTCTCAATTAGTACTTACCATGCCGGAAAATTATATTACATGACTTTGAGATACATAAGGAAGCATGGGGCTTTGGGGATTTTTTTTCCTAATGTAATTATTACTTGTCATCAGTACTTGCTAACTTTGGACTGTTTCACCTCCTAGAGCTCCAAAATATTGTGGGGGAGGGAGGGGAAGGGGGTGGAAAGAGGTTTACAGCAACCTCATGTTATAGTTCCTGCCAGGCAGTAGGAAACTCTGTCCTGTCAGGCTTTAATATGAATCATAGTTGTATATCAGCAATTTCTCAGGTTTTCTGTTCATAATGACTTTCTGAGCTCAGGAGTTTAGAAGCAACTAAGGAACATGCTGGAAGGAACTCAGAACCTAATAAATTCTCCTCTCTTCTATAGGTCCTTCAATTGAGATCATGACCTAGTGTAGTTTGTTATAGGAATGCCATTTTCTTACTTCAAGGCAGTCTATGTGCATATTTGCACCAGTACTCAGTAACTGCTATCTTGGCATTGAACTAAACAGCCACAAAATCATTTCCCACTTAGTCTATGAAGATATATCTGCATGAACATGTGCACATAATCATATCCCCACTTGTACACCAAGGCAGGACTTCTCATCTTGACTGTTCTGTCACACTAACAGTGATATGCTGCTTCCAAGTTGGAGCTGGCTTATATCTAGCCCATTTTCTTTGAGGACAATGCAAATTAAGTGACTGTGCATACAGTATTTGACATTCCCTAAATGACACAGTTTCAAAAGTACTCAGCTCCCATAGTTTCTATTTTTGAAATCCCTTTCACTGTATTTTCTGAAAGTCAAATAAAAGCGATTGTGTCAAAACTCAGTCTTGCCTAGATCAAACTAGAGTAAAATGAATTAGAACCTAAACAGACAACCAAGAAGAAAATTGGAAGTATCTGAAGGGTTAATCCACCTGCTACCTTTCCTCAGAAGTATAAGCAAGTTTAAACTGACAGTTCTAGAGGTGAAAGCTTCATTTCTCACAAAAGTAGAAGAGAACAGGTAGTAGCAGTCAAGTTCATAAATATTCCTCAGAAATTACTTTGGAGAACCCTCTGTATGAAAGAGTGTAGCTTAATCTCCAGTTTCATTAATTCCTTAACTACCGTGCCGAGAGTGCCAAAAATAGGAGTTAATCAATACCAAGTGTAGTTAATGGCATTTTTTTATCATTATGGCTCTCCAACAAAAACTACTGACCTGCCCAGCTACCTTTGGCACACACACTGTAAAATTTAATAAATACATTAAAAATATAAATATTCTCATTTCTTGCAAGTCACTGGGAATAATCAGATCATTGTGACTTCTGGTCTTTACTAGCAACAGCTGCGTATAAACTACTAACATACTAGCCAACAGCTTAGCTGTGCTCTGAGGTATCTAGGCCTTGATTTTTGCCTGCACTTCATTCTTTAAACCTGTATTACAGATCTCTCCTTCTGTTTTCCAGTAAGTAAAAAAGTGCCCTAGATCTGTATCACCTGCTGCTATGAGGTCAACAGGATCACACATAAAGCAGTATAAGCTTGATAAAGTGTTAGGATAAGTACTGTAAGAAACACTTTAGAATAAGTGTAGAAATCTGTTCTTGTGCGGGAAATCCCGCTGGTACTCTTCTTCCCAAGTCATTATTTTATAAAGCAGCCTACAGAGCCAAAATCAACACAACACAATTTGACATATCAGCTTTCAGGCAGAAGCACAACCAGCAGCTTAATCATTAATAGTCACTCTTCAGAAAGTATCTCAGATTAATATGGGAAAAGGAAGGAAACTAAAGCACATGCTTTCTCTTGGCTGTGAGAAGAAAATTATTAGCCAGTGTGTCACAGACAGTTTCCACAAGTGGCAACTCTTATGTTTGTGAAGATAAAATATTCTTCACTTTGGTCCCCAACTGTCACAAGGTGGGGATGTGTGTGAATAACTATCATCCTGTGCCATCTAGAGCCAGGTGTCTTTCAGAGCTCCATTTCAGAGCACTGCAGAGAGTGCACCAGTTTGTCAAATAGGAGAAGAACTTTTGGATTTCTAAACCTGAAAATAAGATGATAACAAAGATGATAACAAAGATAATAACAAAGGACAAAGATTCAGTGTTTAAAAAGGAATGTCTCTAGTCTAAAGAGACAGAAGAGAGTGGGACAAATGGAAATACTTACTGAAATCCTGTTTGGCCTCACTTCATCTAATATTGAGTAAACTTAGGGGTTTAGGTTCAACCTGCCTTTTAATTAGTATGCTGTTTACAACATCTATTATGAGGCTTTACTTTGGATTTGACCCTGTTCCAGCTGCAGTCAACAGCAAAAACACCACTAATATCAGTGGCAGCAGGATCAATGCTTTACTTTGTACGTTTCATATTTAATGTCAAAAAAAGATACTGGTATATATGTTTTGTAGTTATTAGTTATCAGGTTAATATGCTAAAGGCAGCTTGACAGGGAATTAATGAGCAAAATAAGGTTGCTCCTTCTGGACTGAGGTCACTTACAAAGAATGTACAAATGAAAATAAGGTTGACTTTTATTTACTTAACTATCTTCCTACATTGAATTCCTTTGGAATGTGTCTTTAAACATTTAAAGCCCTGTTTACAAGGAGGCTCTGAAAGTAGCTTCAAACCATTATATCCCTAATTGAATTCCCCAGGAGTCCTGTAAACTTGGAGGAAAAAAAGAAAGAAATCATAACATTTGCTAAATCATCTCAAAACATATTTCATTACAAGGTTATGTGACCTGTTACAAGTCTGAATGATGACTGAGATTGAACTACTGAAACCTTCTATTATTCAGATTGAAATCAAACAAAAGAGTTAGAATTTTGCACAAAAGGCAAGTATACTGAAGATACCAGAATTAATTAAAGATACGTATAATGGCATTTGCATAATGGCACAGGTCAGACGAGAAGCAAATTACTAGGCAAGTGGGCCAATACATTTAGAGCAAATGATTCTATGGGAAATAAAGGTTAAAAAAATCATTATAGTCAATAACCAATATTCCATCCACCTCCTGAAAACCAGAAGGCTTTTTCAAGCGGAGCTGCAAAAACTCCACACTATTTCCAACCAGCTACACCTGTTATGTATCATCTACATGAGACAGATCACACAAGAAGCTACAGTTAATATCTTAAAATGTTAAATAGCTTCACATTCTTGTCATCTTACCTGGCTTGTAAGTTATTCCGGGGGGGAAGAGGAACCCCTGCTGGGCTGCAGCAGCCGCTGCCAGCGTCCGCTGGTCGTGTGGAAAAATTGGGATCATGAGCGGAGGCATGTGACCCTGAACCTGCTAAACAGAAGAGAGCCTCTGATCAGAAATAGCACAAATTTGTCTTGACAGGTATTTCTCCCATAGTGATAGTGTTCTTGTGTTCACACAGTCCCACAGAACCTTTGCCTTAATGTAATCCCTGCCAGTTTCACATTATCACATCAAAGCCCTCACTAACATTGTTCTCCTTCAGTTTCAAAGGTGTAACAGTCTTAGTGAACTTCACATTTTCGTACTTCTTCCTGGTCCTCTACTATTTTTTGTATTATTAATATTTCCCATCCTGGCACAAGGTAAAAAGGTATAAAACCTGTCTAATACACCATAGGTTCTTTAAAAAGAAGAGGAGTATGTATTTCTAATAATTTTTCACAGGTTTCATCTTTGGCCACAGACAGCAGTGACAAGCATTTTAGAAGTAACCTAACACTGCAGCAGCTATCTTGATGATCAGAGTTTAGTACCTTTAGGGTAATTTCAATTTTGAGATCATACAATATTGTACTGTTCATATATATACCAACAACTCAGGTATGTTATTTCAAAATCTATTAAATAGTCTTCTAGTCAACAACCCAGCTCTTAAGATTTAAGGCTCCAACATCTTGGCTCCCAACTAAACTAACATCCTTTGCCATACACACCTCACTATGACATATAAATTGTCTGTTTAAGCAGTTTTATAGCTTTATGCATTATCATGTACCTTGGTAATTAAGGAGTTGTATTCAGAGACCATTTCAGAATAAAACCTACTTTATCAAACTTAACTTGACATTACTAAATGTATCAAAAAAGCAAAAACATGCAAAAGAAAAAAATTGTTCACCTTATACCAGCATTCGTATTCAACATATAGAAAACAGGAGTTGTGATAAAATTGTGTCTGCTAAATCCACACGTTAATTTTCTAGTTTCTTAGTTTATGCTTCCTGTGTTTCGGAGATAGCGGCTAGGATCACAAATAGTTGTTATCCATCATTCCTTAGCCCCAGAAGTACCCAAGGGTTTGACTATGATTTTTCTGATTAGTAGTAAAGCAAACATACAATGGTTTATATATCAAAGCCAGTAAATGTAGGAAGAAATTGGGCTTTTAGGCAGAAAAAAAAATTGCCCTCATCCTACCATAAATCGGTGGCATTAAATACTATTAAAAAGTTAAAGTACACTTCAAGCAATTTTTTTTTTCCATTTAATTCCTAAAAACTTTTTTGGTCAAATCCCATATGGTGACCTATGACATTGTTTAAATAGTGCCAAATTTTCTTGTCATATCCCCATTACTTTCACAACCATTGATGCAGTGCAGAAATGCTACTGTGTGTGTCTATGAAGGTTAATTTACCAACAACTCTTCTCTTGGGAAAGCTGCAAGATGTAGGTTAATAAAGGTCAAGCAAAAAATAAACACTTTACAGTATTTTTTGAATCCATTTCTCAGGAAAATCAACTTACAATGAAAAGGTCTTTGTGCAATTACTGCTATGGCACTGGGGCGTGAAAGAAACTAGCTTTGAGCAGTTATTTCTCTCATTTTAGCTGAGGTAAGCCTGGCTGTGTGTTTTAGGATATGAGTTAAACTTGGTTAGATTGAAGTTGATCCCATGTGCCCAGCACAGGCATTTACCTCTGATAAAATGGTCCTCGTTTTGCTGTGTGGTGTTCCTTTACACTGGCTCTACAGGAATACAACAAATGAAAACCACAGGCTTTGTCTGATAGAAACAACTGTAGGATATATCATAAGGAATTCGATACAATAGAATTTACAATAATTTTCAGTAGTTCATATCTACAGTTTAACCAAATGGGCATGTGGCTTAAGAAATATCTCTTTCGGTCACCACACACAGAAAGTATTTCCATGGGGTTGCAAAGGTACATGACACAGACATAATAACACAAAACACAGAAGAGATCAGGTGAGCACATGCGTGAGTACATGGTGTATGCATACCCATAGCAATACTGTGCACCGTAGTGTCTTAAATATAATTTGAGATACGTAAGAACCAAATCCAGTGGTTACTCCCCAATGCAATCCTGTAGAGTTGGATCCACTCCATCATATCCAAAAAATTTGTTGGTTTTTTTTTTAAAACTCTCTCAAATAAAAACAATTCTGTAAGTGTGGAGAATTGCCATTGTACGTTCTGGAAATCTGCTATTCTTCCTTGAAATACTATTCTGAATGCCAGATCAGGTCTTCAGCCTATATAAATCAGTGTAGCTTTGGCTAAAGGTGGCTTACATTTAAAGTGCAAGTTTGAGTTTACACTTCAGAGAGTTATACAGACTGTTAAAAAAAACCCTACTGAATGTCAACATTCCCTCTCATGGGTCTTCCCTCTGGCACATATTAAATACTATTCCTAGGTAAATTTTATTTTCACCCAGAATTATTCTATACATAGGTGTCGATTTTCAGCACAAGTCAACTGAAAAGCACAAATAAACATTAGAAAGGAAGAGAGTGTCACTGAATTAGTGAAGATATAAAATTAATGCCAAAAAAACCCCAGTAAACACCTGATTTTTTACTTTTTCCTGAGGGTTCTAATATTAATATTGGTATCAGTATTATTTTGATTTTACTGATGTGGGGAGAAGTTGGGAGGAGGGGTTGGTAGGTGTATTTCATAAAATCGGCTACATGCCTAGAAATTTTAATTGCTGAGATGTTTCTGAGGTCTTTCTGTAAACCAAGACTGTAGCAGATGCCTGAGAAACACTCTGACTCTGTCTCTTCCCATTCGTAAAAATAGCGTATTGTTGGATTGGCACTTTCCCCTTTTGTCTCCTCTGTGCTAAGTTGTTGATGATGCCATTTTTTGCCATCTGCCCCAGAGCTTCATTAAAGATACATGAATGGACTAACTGGGCTGCTATCTTGTGAGGAACAGGTGCTATTGTTTGTCCCCGAAGACTTGCACTAAAGATCTCACTCAGAATACTTGAGAAAGAGCATCTGCAGCAGTCAGTCAGAGAGTAACTTGGCAGAGCCCATACTATGGGCTAATACGCAAACAGTGTCACTCAGGGGGACTAATTTTCTCTTTCATGAAGATTTTTAATTTTTTTTTTTGTGACGGGCAGTAAATGCTTGGTTTTAAACAGTTCTGCCAGTCTATAACCTTAACAGAACTGAACAAATCCTGGAGGAAACCTGAGTATATTCTTTCCAAAATTCAGTTCTGCAACCTCGAGTAAAATCATCTCTTATATAAGGCTACCTCAGAAAATGAATCTTTGATTCTATACAACAAGCTCAGGTTTAACTGTGTTAAACACGAGAAGCCACCAAGATCAGAGAACTCTTAAACATAGCGTACCATTCCTTTAACATCCCATCACAACTCTGACAGCCCTTGGGAACTGATTACAGCACTTCCTTGTCTGAGATCTAAGTCAGGAAGCAACTTTAGAGCAAATCAGCCCTGATTAGTTCAACAAGCAACTTCCAATTTGATTTTCCCTGAAATAATAAAAGCTAGTGGCCTGTTTGATAAGCTGGGCAAATCTGCAGTGCTTTGTCCCACAGTCATGTGAAAGCTAATCTCAGGAGTTGGCTGGACAATCCTAATTTTTAAAAAGTCATTGATGGCTAGTGCTGTGCATGGAAAATGGAAGCTGAAGTGATATGTCATACAAAAATAATGCTCTGAATGAAAATGATTTGCCTCTTTTGAATAAGGAACACAGCACATTTAGTGAGACAGAGAAGGAGGAAGGGTTCTGTCTTTAAAAAACAAAACAGCCTCTGCAACAGCTAATATTGCAGCTAGAGGGTAAAGGCATTTAGAGGAAAGGATGGCAGCAGTGCAAGCAAAAAGGCAGCTCACACATTTCTTCTTAGCTGTGAGGATCACAGGTTTCAGGAGCAGAAGTAAATCCTACCCTATAATGGGGGATGAATCCCTCACAAACTTTTCAAGATCAAACCTGACAAGTTTCCTCTGTGTTGCATGATTTATTTCAGTAGTGGGGAGAATTAAGTGGCATCTTTTTGAGAGACAGTATATAACCTTTATAGTATTTTATCCCTTCCTTAAAGCTCTTTCTCTCTTTTTTTTTTTTTTAATTACAATAAAATCACTGGGGTCTGTTTTCAACTTGCAGAAATCTTGAGATTTGTATTGAGTGTAACAGACTACTCCAACATGCTAACTTACTGAATGAATTTTTTTAATTCCTTTAGCGTAAGATGTACAGTGCCTTTTGTCCTTGTGATGTTGCACCCTCTCTGAGAGCCTAATTCATTCTCAGGCAGGTTTAAACTTTTCATAGTTTAAAACATGAATTTCTACATAAGATTTTTTAACTTCTTGTAGTCTGGTATAGCCAGACTACAACTTTAACCTGTGTAAGCAGTCATTAAGCTTTTAATTTCCATAGTTAAAAATGTGTTTGAAATTGTCTACTCTCACTTAGAAACCACATTGTAATAGATGAGTTTCCCAGGTGTCATGGAAATGGCATTGTATTAAGTAAGAATGTGCATTTTCAGAATGCCCAAAATATTTGTCTGTATCATAGAACATATGAATGGCTATAACTGATAGCTTAACAGGTTACATTTTAGGTTGATCCATTTTAAAAGTCTAAATAGCACTGAAAGCAGTGTGTGTGCCCCAGTAATATTAGTGCAAGTTTTCAAATACCCTGCACATTATATATATTTACTTCATCTGCATTTTAAATAGTCTATATACAATGCATGGCACTATTATTTTTATACCACCATTGGAATTTTATTTATTCCAATAACTAGTCTTGGGTTTTGGTGTTCTTTGTAAGAGAAGAAATATAAGAAGTTGTGTTAATTTGAAGTTTATTTTGATTAGGTAATTTTTGTGACTGCAAGAAAGCAAACACCATGTTGCATAAAGAAGGGATGATTTCTAAGAAAACACATACATGTGAAAGTCAGTGGGATCACTTAAATGCTTAAAAGCAGCTATATGCTAAGATTTTTACAGGTTTGGGCTGAAATCTGCTCCCCAGCTCTGCCAATGTTGTAATGAATTTGTGCCATGACTGAGGCCTTTTCTGGTCCCCAAAATGATCTATTTGGAAAAACTGCAGAAGGATTGTACAGAAAAAAATAAAAGGGCCTCTTTGGTTGTAATTGAATGGTCTGGCTGTTTTATTTGTGCTGTTCTGATGAAGCAAAGTGGCTGTAAAGGCTGGGTTAACTGACCAGTTCAGTTATAAAGGATCTGGCTACTTTGCTTGCAAGTGGTGACAGGGCCTTTGAGCTGAACCCAACGTAACTGATGAACTCTCAAGGTTTTGAATTAATGCACCGTCAATGCCTAACATTCTCTAATGTAGAGATAATATGTGAGAGTGGACTGAAATGCTTAAGTGAGAAATCCCTTCCAGCATAAATAATCCCAGGAAAGAAACCGTGACTCTGTGTGAGGATAAATGGCGATAAAGAAAGGTGGGCTCCAACAGACCAAAAGTAATCACCCATGCACTACATTGTAGCTAAGACACTGAAAATCACGTTGACATACTTCCATTTTGAAAATTATTCAGAGACTGCTTTCTGCTCCTGTTAGCAATATAGAATCACTGGAGCTATATATATAGAGAGAGGTATATTATGCCCTAATTTATCTGCCATCTAATTACCTACAGTCTAATTGAAAAATATTTCCTTTCAGTGAAAGTACATGAGCCACAAAGAAAATGTCTGCCAATGAGATCCCAGAGGAAGTTTTGACAAATAAACTATAAAAAAGATACCAAAGACTTCCAAAGTGAGAATATTTCATACAGGAAATACTATGAAAAATATGTAGACCACTACTGAATTTGTAAAGGGATTGTAACTGCTATTTTATTTCTTTTCCCCTATTGTTTTTTCCGTTTGTCCAATGCTTAAGCATGATTTGGAGATTTAAGTCTACTGCAGAGGCCACAACCTTAATGTGAAAATTGCAGCCATGATCATAGAGCAAAAATGGTCATCCTTATTTTTTATTTTTTCTTCAATACTTTGAAACTTTAAATGAACTGAGCTTAAATTCCTTGCACTTGGGAAATAAAGAAGGGAACAACAGAAAAATACTACCAACCACACTGAAAACAGAATAGTTTTAAACACTAGTTCTCGTTTCATTTCTATTAGCTTCTCATCGCATTTCCCTGTTTTCATCTAGCTCTTTGACTACCTGGAAATACAGAATTCAACTAAAGATGATCTCATGAAGTTAAGAGTATGATAAATGGTAATTAAATCTATTTAAATTGTCTGTATTTTAAGAAACTCTCACTAGGAGGGATGGAGAACATCTCTGCTACAGAGAAATAAATAAAACATGTTATGCAAAAGTGAATTTATAGTTCATTTGGAATTAGAGATCTACCACCTTTTCAATCCATACAAATGCATAATCTTGTCAATTTAATATTATTGTTAAGGTCTAGTAGCATGTTAAAATCACTTTAAAGTGCAACTAAGGAAAATTCATGTGTGTTTATTACTCCTTAAGGGTCTATTAGTGGGTATTTTATTCAGATTTGTGTTGTAAAATCTGCATAAACTCAGCATATTGTTATCCCCATGTGTGCATTTGTTTGGTTAAAGCATAACAGCAAATCTCTGTTTCTGCAACTTCTGGAAAAGTCAAGAGAACTAAAACAGCCCTAATTTTAATCAGATACAAACAGTTATCTCTACAGAAGTGAAGAGTTGACTATTATGCAAATTGTCACAGTTAGTGGTCACCAAGCCATCACAGAAGACTGAGCAAGTCAATTATTTCAGATATTTCCAAAGACTAGTGAAGATGTACGTTTCTCATTTTCACCTTGTCTTATTCATGCCAAAGTAAGAAAAATATTGCAGCCTAATGATACTTGTTGATATTTTATATGTGGAAGCTCAATTACTTCAACTTAAATCTAAATATAAATGATGTCAGAAATGCCTTATTAGCTTAAGTTTTTATGGTGATATCAAAATGTGCAAGGTTTTTGGAGTACATTGAAATTTGGATGGAAAAATTTAGAGCAAGAGATGCTTTAAAATTTGCATTTCATATTGGTGCTTTCAAGCAGAGTTTCCCCCCTAATCCTTTCAAGACAGAGTTCTTTTTTTGAATAGTAGGCATCACTACTTATTAACGAGACTAATTCTCCCAGTAGAAGGGCTTGCAACATACAGTATAAAAAGTCATTTAACACAACAACACTGAAGATTGCTAAAGGAAGGATTGTCTTTCACTTTCAAGAGTACCTCCAGGAGAACTGGGAACAAAACCAGAAGCATCTTTCAATACTTCCGATCAAAACTCCTTCTGCCTGATAGAGGTAAAAAATGTACAATGAAAGAAAAAGTTGGGTTTTCCATTATATTAAACAAATAGGAATATATCTGAAATCCAGGGGGTCACTGATGCTAACAGACGTTCTGCCATTTACTTCACTATGGGGCATGCTCTGTTGCAAAATCAGAAAGAGGCAGCTTTTGAGCAAGTATATGCCACTGCTACACAGTTTAGCCCTTGAACACTTGTATTCTGGCAGGACACAAGGGTGGAGATGAGTCACACTTGTGGAAAGGAAACCCCTTTCCCATCCTACCCAGTCCTATGGGCCTGATTTCTTCAGGCATTTACTCCTCTGTGAATTTACTCTTCGTTATTATAGAGACAAGCATTGATATTTTTTCTCAAGCCTAAATGGATAATATTAAAGAGACAAAGTGAAAGGAGGCATTCACATCTATTAAGAATATTCTTGCTTCTGTGCACTTTTGAAAGACATCTAATGCAGAATAGTAACCTAGATAATTTCCAGAAATTGCATGATGTTTATGGAGTGTCTAGATAGAAACACAAAGGATTATCAAAGGCAATTATTTGGAGAACTAGTTTAATGCAGAAAACTCTTGTGTCTAGAGCTCAAAGTCAAATCAGAGTACTGATTGCATGCAAAAATTAATTTGTTTCATCTCTTCCTAGGATTCCTCAGATATTTACATGATCTGATCATCTTTACTCTGAAACAGCTCCAAGAAACCGATGTGTTTGCACAGTATGAGTGAGGTGATCGCTACCACTAGGTACGCAGTAATTATTGCATAATTGGGAGTAAGCAACAGAGTTTCTAAACTTCAGTGACATACACAGAGCCTGCTTCCCTCCTGCATCATGTCTGGCTCAGATCAGTTGTATTATTTCCTCAACTTTCTATAACATTTATGATGCATCTATAAAAACATTTTGAAAGACAAAATCGTTAAAGCTAAAATAAGGCAGAAAACCAGGAACCTCATATTTAAAGTGAGCATTAGGTTTTTCCTATGCAACTTTGGGTGTTAAAATTCCAGTAACAACTACACTTCAGGCATAAAGCTACACTGCTGTGCTGCCTTTTCTACAGAGCATCCTGATATTCAAAAAGGAATGCCAATCTTCCCATTCTCTGGCTTTCCCCGAATTGTCAGAACTCCAGAGTTATTTTAAAGCACACTTTCGGCTTGTGAATAGATCCTTGCCATGAATCCTATGATCACACTCACATTAGAGTGACGCTGCTTTCAAAGTTGGGATATTTTCTTCAGTTGCTCATGATAATCAGTGGGAGTCAATTGCACAAAACTGTGCTGCAGTCTTTCGCTCTGCCTGCCGAACCTGCACTGAAAGGCTGGCTCCTCTGCAACCCAACCAAGCTGGAACTGGTGTGAAGAAATGCCTGCGCAAATCTACATAGAATTACGGGGCAATAACAATGGCCCTTTGTCCAGCTGTGGCTGCTCCCTCTCTGCAGCCAGGCCTTATCTGCTCAGGAAATGCCTGCTTTAACTGACAGGTAGGAGATTAAATCTACAGCTGCCGAAACACAATCTCCACTCTGTTAGATAGGCTTTCATTGAAAAGCAGTACAAACACATAATTTGTTTATGTTGTACCAGCAATCTTTGACAAAGCAGACTGTCTAGCTGAGACAAATGTGGTTAAACCCATTTATTGTATTATTTCTGCTACACAGAACAAGCTCTTAAAATGTAGAAACTAGACAAGGCACAAAGCTCTAGCTGTCTAAAGAAATCAAGAATAGATGACTTCTTGTTACACTAGCCCCCTTTACAGAGAGTAGCATGTTCCCTCCTGGAAAACATCCACTGTGGTTTCTTTCTTTTCTTTTTCCCCTCTCCCCCCCCACCGCTCCTTTTTATTTTAAAGTGGGTAGTTCAATGACGTTTATGTTTCAAGGTTTTAAAGTTTCTTTTGTCTTCTCTAGCATCAATAGATATAAAATAACTGAGTCAGTCAAAGGATGCCTTCAGATTTAAGAAACAAGGGAATATTTTTGAAAGACTAAATGGACTTCTTAAAGAATAATTTTCCAGACACACTGTCTGGTCTTCCTGACTTAGTGCACACTCAAACAGAAGTTTTGCCTGACTAATGAATGCTGGACTGACACCCCCCCACACCCCTTCTTTCTCTGTTTTTTAATCATCAATCACATATTTCTCAAAACATTACTTCATTTTTGTTACACCTTCTGCCTTATTTTAAAATAATATTCCTGGATGTTTATTTCAAATGAAAGGCACAGGGAACTGATGAATTAAGTGTTTATAAATCTGAATTTTCGGATTGAAAACAACCTTTTTCGTAATGCAAAGGCTTCATAAGAAAAAAGTTGTCTTTTAGCCCTAGTTTCTTCTGGCCATATATCACTCCTGGTTAACGCTCCTACAAGAACTAACTGGCTACTATACACTTAATATGAGAAGGGCAATGTTCTTCTCTCAGGAAGGGAGCCTCAGAAACTCCACTTACTTCAGTGGAGCAGGACATACTCCTGAGAATGGAGTGTGGCTCATGCCAATCTCTGCTTTCTATATTTAAGGCTCCCTTCTCTGGCTGATTTGCATATGCAACTCCAATTAATGTTACTGGGAGTAGTGTACACATAGAGATGTGCTTAGCGACTGGCATATTAAAACATCCCTTCACTCTGATGAAATTTAATAAATGAGTTTTCCCAGTGTTATTGCTATAGATGCTCAATAAGGAAGATCTTGTAAATCACAGAATTGTTGCTGTAATGGTTAACTGTAATTAAAAGGAAAAGAAATAGGAAGAGTAGTCAACATCTTAATGTTTTATCATTCACATTACTTCTATAACCTTCTTGCGAGCTCTCCTGGGGCATTCTCTCACATACCCTTTTGCAGCATATTGGTTTCCGTATTATTTTATTTAACCTTAATCACAGCATTCATCTCTGGATTTGAGAGGAAGCTGTACAGAGCTACCATACGAGCTGCCACTCAGAATGTTCAGTTTGGCATAAAATTAAAAAAGTATGCAATAAACTGGCTGAATCCATAGGGAATCCCTCAAACAGCATGGATAATGAGGGGAATCCATAACAGACATAAACAAACCCAGAAAGATGTCTGGGGCCAACATCATTATGTAAGATATATGCCCAAGATGTATGGGCATATGTTTGAATGTTCAAACTCAGCCTGTATTAGATTGATTGAATCTCAGCATGGGGTTCAGTTAATAAACAAACCTTGCCTTTGGAAAATATTTGGGACTGAAATCAATGTATTATAGCCAGGCATCTACTACATATGGCACTAAGATGCCTTCCCCTACCTTAAAGCTTTGTTAAAACAGGATGAAAATTTGAAATCCATATTGTCAGAGGAACAGATACAATTTTCAGGTTAAGTGGCATCACTCTGAAGACAGTTGTTATCCACAGGCTATTTCAGTCTATGCACCAGGGGCATATAAATAGAATTCACATTAAAAATTAGAGACCAGTTTGAATCTTTGGGCTTTGATTCACACTTCCCATGTTTTTTAA
The DNA here is from genome assembly GCF_963264785.1 of Psittacula echo. Classification (NCBI taxonomy): domain Eukaryota; kingdom Metazoa; phylum Chordata; class Aves; order Psittaciformes; family Psittacidae; genus Psittacula; species Psittacula echo. The sequence continues at coordinate 33,788,941 of NC_137739.1, forward strand.
ACATGTTACCCATACTCTTATAAAGGATACAACAACAATGCTAGCAAATCTTTTCGGTAATTATTAATTTCACTGTAGAATAACTTCTTTGCTATGCTTGGCTTGTTAAAAAAATACATTTTGCTCACCTCAGGGTACACCATTAGCCTGCATATTTGCTCTTTTCCCTTTTTTCCAGCTTTTGTTTAAAAATTCTTCTTAAACCTGTATATTAATCACAGCTCAAAGGGTGAAAGAATTTGCAGGAGTCGCTGAAGTGCTACTTTTTTTCCAAAGTAGGAACTAGTTAGTGCTGACACTTTTTACATACATTGAAATAGGAATGAAACAGACTTAGAGGAATAGAAAAAAATAAAAAGTAAAAGGATAAGGGCTGACTTGGTGGCACAGAGTCCCACATATCAGTCTAACATAATAACATCTTGCAAAGCTGTGAGCAAGAATGGTATGCCCAGTCCAAAGCCAGATCCAGAAAGTAAGGTACCTTTGTCATAATATTTGTCATTTGGTCAGGTAATAAGAAAACGAGAAGGAACTCTGCAAAAATGCCTATCCAAATAGAATTCCAAAAGCAGAGAAGGCAAAAAGCTTCTTTCAATAGCTCTGTTTAAAGTCTTACATCTGTGTTTACCTGTAACCCACTGCACTTCATTCTGAAGCTCAGCTTTAGGGTTTAAATGTATAGGAAACAATAACACAGTATATCAGCATATGTATTTGTAGCATCCTACTTCTTCTGCAGTACGTCCCCATGTGGACAATGCTTAAGTGCACTGAAGACGCCTTTGTGAAAACTTGTTTATTCACTAGAAGGAGATTACTATGCCCTATGGAAGTTAGTGTGTTGTGCACACCATTACAAAATCACACATCTTAACAAGCAGAAACCTTCCTATTAGTTTCCTATTCCACTTTCTTAAAGTGAAAGTGAATGTCTCCTTCTCTATACATATATAAACACATAAGTGTATGGATATGCTTATATATTTTATATTATAAAAAGCACATTCTACATATATACACATGTACATATGTAATATACAGATCTGTATACATATATGTAGAATACAGATTTATATAGACATATACATATATTTTGTATTAATATTTTTCAGTATATATACATAAATACACACACACAGAGGTTTAAATGTTTGTAGGATATGCCTTCCTCTTGTTTTCCAAATCTCTCACTTGGGATTTCAGGGTTCTTAGACCCACCTGGCTCTACAACTTGCTTGCTGCACTCCTGGATAGTCACCATTTTCTTGGACATACAAAACCTATGTTTTAAATTCTTACTCTTGGAATACCTGTCTATCTGGGAAGACTTCTATCTCTGTAAAGATGTACTTTGGGCACAATATGCTTGACAGGTTCACTGCTGAGTGGAGAAGTCAGCAAGCCAGCTGGGCTAATCATAGTGGTCGGCAACTTAAATAACAAAACAAAGTCATTTGGAAATCACTCTATCACTCACATCTATTATTGCTGGATTTATTTCTGTCTTTTCTATTTATCAAATATTTTTTTCCCTCACTTAATCTTTTCACTCCTCACCTTTAGTCTCCTTGCAAAACTTTTAGCATCCACTCTCACTTCATCTCTTGTGGAGGGTATTTTATATTTATACAGGGTAGTCATCTGGCAGTAAATTTTGCTTTCTAGGCCACAGATACCAAGAAAGTAATGCCCCAAAGTTTTCAATAAACTTCCAACATGAGGAAGGAGACCATAGTGAAGTACATTTGGCTTTCTTGGCTTTAGGAAGGTTATTGTCACAAATGCAAGAAAAACTTAGACATAAAAGTAGTATCATATCAAGGAAATGAGACACCCACAAATCTATTTTTTAAGATAGACACATGCAGCTGAAACAAATTAAAATACTTTTCTAAAGCACTCCTTGTGCTCTCAAGGGTCTTCGGAGTAAACAATACTCCTTCCCAAACTCCCTGGTTTGTGAGCATGTGCTTGTCTCCCATTGGCTTTGCAGGTAAATAAGTTTTCAGGATGTAATTTTCCATTTCAGATTTGATGCATTTTTCAAGAAAATTTTTAGGTTGGTGTTGGTTTTGTTTTCATTGTGAAAGCTCATTTAACTCCAAAATTACAGCAAATGAAAATAGAAGAAAATATACCAACACAGGTTTTCTGAGATGTGAGGGCAAATGGGTTGAACAGGATTAATGTGAGATTCACAGGCCAATTAATCTGTATGTTTATTTTGGACCACACTGGTACTGTATTTTTAAGGGAAATAGAGGAGATAGGCATAGTATTGTATTTTAAGGAAAACAGAGGAAGAGATTTTGCTTGCTGTTAGGTCAGTAGTGTGCCTAAACAATTTAATGCTTAGACCCTGAAATCCACATCCACGTTTTTATAAATAGATGGGACGTCTATGCGATATTATTACTATGTATCTGTTTTATCTTGTGGCTGACTAGAGTAATAATTGCACTGCATTTCCAACAGTACGTTCATCCCAGATACCACTGCCCTCGAGCTGGCTGGTGCCTGTGGTACTGTACTATTTGCAGCTTTTACAAGCAGCAGAGTGTACATCTAAGTCATCTTGGTGTACATGTATTTTTTTCAGTATATGTCAGCCTGATCTCAGTTCTCTCTCCTGGAAGTCTGGACCACGTTCAAATCACTCATTCATTTTCCCTGCTCACTGTCTGACTGGCTTTTGCTGTTACCAGCCGCTGCTATAACCTCTGTGCTATGCATAATAAAAATCTTTCCCATCTGAGTTGTCTGCCATGGTTACTGGAAATCTGCTGTATGGAGCATTCCCAAGAGCGGGAAAGAAAGGTATCTGTACTGCGGGTGGATAAATATCACCTTTTCTTTAAAAGGAACATCTAACCTCACTGAACCATATCTAATGGTGGCTGCTAAGCTGCCCCCAGCTCTCCGATCAAATTTATGTTAATTTGCATTTTACTCTTTCTAGTATTGACATAATAACTGAAGTATATTTTCCTCTTCACTTTTGATCCCTTGCACCAAGTTAAAAAACAAAACAAAACAAAACAGCTCCCTAATATTTCACAAAACTTCCAGAAAACATAGCTAGGGAAAAAACTATCGCTGCCTACTTATGATGTTCTTCACTGAGTTTGCATGTTAATTTATTGCATGCTTTGTTTGTAAATGTGCTTCTGAAATAAATGAAGCATTTACAAATATGATTAATCTACAGATTCAGAAGCATGCAATAAAGAAACAAATTACTGAGTGCCCTTGTCCTTTTACACAGAAGCTAAAATACAACTTCCAAACGTCTAAGACTGCCTAGTTTTAATTTTTCTTTAACCAATGTTGCTTCAAATGGAAGTTTTCAGCAATCAAATTTTCTCTCAATTCCTGATTCCAGTTTCATTTATACCAGTGTAACTCAGAAGCGACTGCAACATATGTTGTAAACCAAAACCAGTGTAAACACTGTGTAGAGCAGGTCAAAATAAGGCTGTTATTGTATGATTTTTGAAGTGTTCATGTAGATTAATATTCTCACCCTTTAACAGATTTAGGCACATCAACATGATTACAGAAATGCAACAAGTTGAAGATTCAAAGTACATTTACTAATGTATTTTATGCCACTCACATTTTCAGCCAGACCACCCAGAGCAAAGAAAAGAAAAAGCCACAACAAAAAAAAGCCCTCTGCATTGTTTGCAATAATATGGAAGGAAATTGAGTGTATATTCTCTTCTTCCTGTATTTTCCAGCTAGATTAAGCTGTTGTCTTCACAATTGCCTCCCAGCTGCTGTGACTTGTGAAAACAACAGACCCTGCTCTGTTGTCTGCAGAAAGCCTGGATTGTTATGAGTAACTTTATTGCAGGCACATGAGTGTGTTAAGACTTTAAAACACGCTCAAATGTCATGTGCACACCCAGTGACGGGCAAGAATAATTATGAAAAAACAAGAATTCTATGTCTACGAAACAGTGTCAGACAAAATGGGCCATTCATTGTGTTCCTTTGGGAATGCTTGGACTCTCCAGCCAGAAAACAAAAAAGGCACTTTTTTCCTGCCGTAGGCTGAATACTTAGCTTTGCCATCTGAGCCCTAAGAAAACATGGGCCCCCTCTCTAACTACTGGCTGGCCCGCACACAGTAAAAAGTATTAATGTCCCCCTTTTTCCAGCAGTTCCCTCTGTGTAGGCTGCGGCCAATGTAAAGTCAATGCAAAGACAAAACAGTTTGCCTAACATTAGTAAAAAAAACATAACTCTTGTACAGTCTGAAAATCCCTCTGACACACAGAGGTTTTATTCTAAGCCATATCCCCTCTATCCTTCGGCAAGTTACCGTAGCTACTGTTAATGCTTTTAGCAGATAATAACCATTGCCTGCTGCTCAGCTTCAAGCTTTCTAGGAGTGTACAGATGAGCCCAATTGTGTAGAATTGTTAAAAAATATTATCTAACTGCCTGATTTACTACTGTCCCTTTTCACAATTGGTCCTCCTAATTAGAATCTATTTGCCCCTGAAAGGATTAATACAGATGAAAACATGACATGGCTTAGTTTAATATCAGGTCATTTTGATACCAGTTTTTTTCCTCACAGGTGGACTAACTCCAGTCTCATCTGAACAGTGATAATTTAGTGTGAGGTGTCCTTGCTCATGGCAGGGGGGTTGGAACTAGATGATCTCAAGGTCCTTTCCAACCCTAACTATTCTATGATTCTATGAAATTATGAGCAAATAAAAAGCTTTTGCTGATATTTTTAACCATAATTTCTGTATCAGAGACCATTTGGCTAACATATCAAAGCTAAGGAATCACATTTCTCTATATTTTCTTGTGACCTAGCATCTATCCAGCATATTCAGCTAGGTGTCTGTACATCTGTAAAGGAGAGTACCATGTCAATTCACTATTAAATCTGAGCACCTTTTTACTGAAATGGAAACAGCCCACTACGACTTGGAAAATCCTTGTATGCTACTCATAAAAAGATGAGAATTATTTTTCATGAATTCAGCTTAATATCTGAATTTGGATTTGCAGGTTAAGACATCTTGCATGGATTTTACCTTGCTGTGCTCAAAAGAGGCTAAGAAATGTGAAAATAATGGAACCCTAATTCTTGTCGGTTTCTCGTAAATCTGTGTGTTCACATGGAGCAACAGAAGAAATAATGAAGGACAAATTGTACCTCCAACAATTTTATGGATTGCTGTTTTCTTCACTAAGCCTTCTTACTCTCCTGAGATAAAGTAAGTAGATTACATCTACAGCATTAAATGGGTTTTGAAAGAATATGGTGCTTTAACTTCAGCTTCTACCCTTCTTCAGGGCACAAAACTGTCCTTTCCTATTTGCACAGCATATAAACTGTACCTAGCATAATAAGACACTGATTCTGGTTTGGGTCTCAACCAACTGTGCAAATATTAGTACTTGTAATATTATAATAGGAGGTTATTATGGTAAATACTGGGTCATTCCAAGATATCCCAGGGGTATACATCAAAGATGAATATGCACAGGTAAATTATCTGTCCTTTTCTAGAATCTAAAGAAGAAAGGTTTCAGATCACTTTTTATCACTCCTAATGTACAGGCCTACCTTTAAATATGTATTTAAATCGGAAAGATACAGTACTATGAAATGAACCATCAGGCCATCCATGGATTTGTTTTAACAATCCAACAACATCACCATTTCTCATTCATCCACTTAGCTTAATTTTCCTACCATCACTTTCATTGCTGAGGTTGTCTCTATTAAGCCATTTTTTGTGCATCATTAACTTTTAACCAGGCATCGATAGCTTTATTGTTTAAATTGCGTATGACTTTATTTAACGTCAGCATTTCTTCTGGCTCCTGACATGAAGTCACATTTTATAACTAATTAAATTGATCCCTGGGAAGCAAAAGCCACTAAACGGAATTATTCGTACCCAAGTGTCAATATATTAAATCAAAGAGCTAATGAGTTGGGTCACTGCTTCTTTTATCTGAAAGCTATGGCAGAATAGAATTCACACCAACCTCTACTTTCTGCTTTAACAATCAATTTTATTTAAAATAATGGTAACTAATTAATAAATTTTGATATAGCTGCAAATAATGCATTTAAGCCAGATTTTACCACTTGCACACAATGTTAAAGTCCCTTTTTTTAGGTGGAAAAAATTGCTCTGTTGATATAAGCTGTCTAAAAGTGTATTTTTTTAACTCCCATGTATAAAGAACATTAGTGCTAGGTCATAGGAAGCTTCTAAAATGACCTAAAAGGTGTTTTGTAAGTAAACAGTTTTGAGAACTTTTCAGTTTTCAGCCATTTCTATTATAGGCGTAAATCAAGATGAAAATTTGCCTCTTGGAACTGACAATACTGCCTAACGAAAGTGATTAAGAAATTACTAAATTTGTCATGTCAGCTTTTCCTATAGCTCTTGCAGCTGCTGAGTAATATTTTGGATGCTTTCACTATTTACATCTGGACACTACTTTTAAAATTCATCACCTAATAATTCATACCACTCACAGAATTAGTCATAGTTCGGCCTTCTTTGACAAAATGCTTGTGGATAGTTTAAGAAAGCCATCTTTACTGAAGTTGTCTTCAACTAATGTGTTTAAGTCCAGATTGTTTAAAAATACATTCTGAAAATCTCTCATGCCTCAAAAACACATTTTACTGCTGATTTGTTTTGCTTGAGATCCAATCAACTTCTCTTATTTTATAACCTTTGGAGAGTTTCATACAGGCTAGTGCATTTCGATGCTTACTAATATTTATAAGCGATTTATAATCTATAATTATGCTTGAAGTCCAATGGTATTTTAAAAAAAAATGAATTAAACAAAAAGGGGTTGAGTGTCATTGCCTTGCTTTGCTTGAGTGGGGAAACAAGCATGGGTGGGAACACAACTTTGTGTAGCAGCACGCTGAAATCACAACCTGAAGCTAACTCCCGCAAGCATGCAAGGTGGCAAAGGACAGAATAGAAAGTCTTGACTGACTCAAACAGCTAATTTCCTGATGCTGCTTGCCATACACATAAAGAGATCAGAAAAGAGGGTGAAATAACACTTTCTCTCATTCATTCATCCTCTTCCCCACAGCAAATAGGAGCAGGAATGTAACTGAGTCACCACCAGCTCCTTAGTCTACATCTAGGGCTGCACTCCTTACACAAAACCAACTGTAAAATTATAAACTGGTTAAAAGAAATACCTGAGCAATCATTGAAAGCAAGGCTGTGTTTGTTCACTTTAACCTAATGGTTATTTTAACACGTAATGGTGAATTAAAAATAGGATGGCAGCAATGTCCTTCTAAAACTCGGTTTTGTTGTTTTACCACTATGATCAAATGCAACACAAGGAACACCACAGATGTTTCTAAAAAATGTGTGTTCTTGTACCCACACATCATTTGCTTTTTCAAACAGTAAATTAGGGGTTTTCAGGGGGCACAGTGGTTCCCTTATAAAACAACTTTAAATAGTCACTTTTATCCATTTATAAATGGATATGCTTTGGAGGGTCAAGTGTGTGCTGTTGTTTCACACCACATATGTTTTCTTTCATTTCCAATGGTTAAATGTCATCAGAGCGCTTGACCCCACTACAGAACATCATTCAATATCTGGGGGAAACCACAGATATGGCTGTACCCGTGGCTGGCATGAGATCATTAAAAGTAAAAGGTAATTTCAAAAGTGAGTTTTGTAATAGTGAGACATTTGCACCTACAAATGTTCATTAAATGTCTTAATATACATTCTGTAGTCTTTATTCTTCTCTAATGTATTCTTTTTTTCAAATACATAAAATATTTGGAGCTGTAGCAACATTGTCTTGTAGTTAAACTATGGGATACTGTGACTGGTCATTGAATATAAATAGATTTTTTTTCTCCCATTTAGACTCCTCAAAAAGAAAAAAATAATAATTTTGACACAAATGGGGAAATTTTACACAAGTATTCTTGTCTTTGGGAGAAAGAAAGAGTAGTGCCTTTAAAGAAAGACTTAAAATACAATGGTGCTACAAGTCTGTCAGGCAGTTTCCTTGAAAATCACAGAGGGGGTTTTCTGTAAAAAATGTTTCAGAATCATGTTATAAAATTATGTTGTTGCTTGAGTTCACTGCAAACAAATTTCAGACATGATGCTGGAAATCGCTAGAAACAAATGCTTTAAGATTGACAACTGCAACAAACTCTGCCCATACTAGTCCAAAAATTATGCTGTAACTGCTAGTACCAGCTGCATTTAAAAACGGCTGAACACAGTTCAAAAGAAAAAAGAAGACTGATTTAGAAAAGGTTCAAATTCTCATCAATTATAATGGCAACAATGGTCGGCAAAACGTGTGGGTACCTGAGGGGAGGAGGAGAGGAGAGCATTGTTTTCCCAAAGCAATATGGTTCACTGCACATTACCCAGCTAATGTTGCTCAACCAGGATCATAGTTAAATCATGGAGAAATCTGTTTTTTAAACTCAGCTACCTAGCAAAGATCCTGATGATATATTTGAGGTTCAATACTGCCCATGAGAAAACAAAACATGGAAATAATGTAAAAACTAGCACTAAATATTTAGTATTGGCCAAATAGAAATGCTGGGAAACATATCTGTCATCACATTCAAAAATTGGTTTAGCTTATGGTTTTGGAGAGCTATGCAAAAATAGAGAATAGGCCTTCCTAGGGATATTTCCAAATTCTTTTACATGCAAAATACACAAATTCATTTATTTAAATTCTGAACACTGGGTTTTGGGTTGTTTTTTGTTTTTTGGAAATAAGCAACCTGGAACATGGGATCAAGAAAGAAATTTAGTTTCTATTTGTTTAAAAACAAAATCACACTTTTTTTTAACTAATCTCTTCACTTTTGGTGGGGAAAAGACATACATTACTAGTGCCAAATAACTTACATTTTGGATGTCAGTGTTAGAAAAAAATATTCAGGAACACAATTCCATAAGGGAATTGGAGATGAACACATAAAATCTGTTACCACACTGCCACTTGCTTTCTGGGGAGAAGAGTGGGAAGGGAGGGTTTGCAGATGTTTAATGCAAGCACACACATTAATAACCATTAAAATGGAAAAAGAATTGCTCACTGACATACTAATGCCAATATTTTAAAAGAATTTTCCCCCTACTTTTTGCCAGTGATTTCACTGTTATGCCATTGCTGTTACTACACTCCATTGGAAAGTGATTTGTTGATATCCCCTTAGGTCATTCCAAGATGTATGGAGCCTACAGCAATTAGCTGCTCATGTTTCTGTCAGTTTTCTGGTGCTAGACCTACCTTTTCATGAAGTATTTTTTCCTCTCTTACTTTATACTAGATACTTGCCATTTACCTTGCTCTAAGCTATACAGATAACAATCAAGCTAAAATGCTCAAGACCAATACAGTAGTCTTTGTACTCTAGAGCTAGCACAACAATCTTTGAAGGCATCTAATATTCTGCATGAAGACAGGCAGAGAAAATGTGGTAAGAAACATGAAATATTTATGCAAATTTTTATGATTTATCTTGGCAATTTTTTGCATATGATTATTTTCTCTAAATGTGAGCTCACAGTTGTCTACATATATGGACACAACTAGCCTACATGTGAATTTCCAAACTGTTACATTCAAAATTTCTGATGCAAAATGCGAAAGGATCTCTTCACTCCTTTGGAATCTTTATTTTAAACTCTGCATATCTATATATTTTTGTGCATCTATTATCTTTTCTCACCAAATTTAATACACCCAGTAGTTCATTATGATTACTTAAAAATGAACAAACTTTGGGGATCCATATGCTTTAGACAAAATTGAGGTGCAAATTTTTTAACCTAAGCAATTTGGGTCCTCATTTGCAGGTGTACTTCAGGATTAGATGTTTAAATTATTTCAATTTCACCTGAAAGGAAATGGTTGGAATAAACTGCTCCTGCCATAAGTTGTACCCTAAAAGTTGGTGGAGTAAAACCAGGCCAGTCTGAGAAGTATCAGGACTGTAAAATATATCAGTAAAGTGCTGAAGATATTTTAATAATGTTTAAAAAGCAATAATTGTATTGGATTTCTGTGGCAAGTTGAAGATATATCTTTCTGCAATATATATAATAGTTATCTTACATAAAATTTATTTTCAACCATTCCACAAGTGAAAAGAAGGATAATTAAAAAGCAGAGCTCTAGAAAACTAGATGATTTCATTTTGCAAGGATTTGTACAACCACTTCTTTATTTTTGTGTTGAATTACTCAAAATGAAGCAACAGCTAGCTGATCCAAAGTCAGAAATCATGCCAGCCTCACATGAAAATAAGTTTGCGGACACTTACATACATTCTAGTTAAGTCTGAAGCATGTAAACTAATCTTGCTAGGGGTGAAATTAAAAGAACTCCAGCAACAGACTGGTATTACTGGTTGAAGGAATAGGAGTGATAAAATACTTCTCAAGTACTATACAAAATATAGAAAAGAACTGAAGGCTTAGACACATTCACTAAGAGACACCATTTGGGATTTTGGTAGTGCAAACAGGCACGCAAACAATCTTCCCAGGCCACTTTCCAAAAGCCTTGAGTATAGTTTTTCATGAAGGATACCGAACTCACAGTCTAAGAGCTGGAAAACTTACAGGCAGGTACACAGTAAAACTACTATGGTTAGCGGGGAAAAAAAAAAGTATCCAGTGATACTAAAAATTAAAAGAACCGGTGATTATTTCATCTCTATGTTTATCTAGCTCTGTAGCACAAGGCTTTTGTACTTTGCATGAATCACAATGAAGCATCAAATTCAAAAGTCAAGAGGCAAGTTCGCTATATACTTAAAAAGAATTCACAAAAATTACTCTCTTTCTGTCAAATGCTCCCATTCAAAGGTCTGAATGAACAAACTTTATAAATAAGGGGTACTCATGGAAGCCTGCACAGCCAAGTATGCCTGCAACCAGATATTTCCTATATGAATAACTAGACAGGGAATTTTCAAAGGCTTGTAGTAAGCAGTTTCAGCAGCAAATTCTCTCAGCCCTTAGTCACATGTTCCTTAAAAGGAAATCATTAGCAATCTAAAAACTTCCTTTCTTTAGTATTTTCCAATGTATGCTCAGTGTACTGAGACACTCTGTAAGTGATATTAACCTATGCTTGAAACAGCAACCAACGAGTTTATACTCTCCTATAAAATACCATATATGGACACTGAAGATGTATTATGTACCTCGCATGTTCAGCAGCCCACACCTTCCACGTCATTCAGACCCTACCTAACAGATGAATAGAGCCACATTCTAAAACATTTTAAAGTGGCCTTCTGAGCCAAGCACTCAGGTTATCTGCGTTCAATTCCCAGCTCTACCCAGGCTTCCTGTGAGACTCTGAGCAAGTCACTTCAGTGTCTGAGTTTCTTGCCTGTAAAATAGGGTAAACAAAACTTCCTCTCTGTAACCTTTCTTTTCAGCCTAATCTAGTAAGATTTTTCAATTCTTTAGGGAGAGGGTCATTCCTTGCTTCTCAGAAACAATTGTGACTGAAGACTCTAAGGTCATTTGCACCATGACAAAACCTCCAACACATTGAACAGGATTGACTCTACTACAATACCATTCCAATAGCCTCAGTTCAGCTCTATCAGTGCCTTGCAATTAATTTTCATCAATGTCTGATATTTCAAGGGGGAGGAAAGAAATTCAGGTGGAGGGAAGAAATCCAGGAAAGCACAGTTGGCTTTTTGCTAAGTAAAAAAAAGGATTAGGTGTTTTAAAAGGAATTCAGTTGCTAATTTTAGCAGTGAACTGAACTCCATCTCTCCCATATTTCCTATCCGATTGCTGAGATTTTTTAAGTATATTGAACAAACCTTTGCTCTTTGTATCTATGTCCTTTCACTGATGCCTACCTGCTACAGACAACCAGCAACACTGGAACTATACACGCTGTTCAAATATATTTTCAATCTTGTTTTTCTGGTGACATGTAGAAATCATATGAATCTCTTTCTCATGGTTTATACTGTTACCAGTTATCTCCAATACAAGCATGGTCTGATATAGTACAGCTGGGCAGAGTTTATGCAATGCGCATGTATGAAAACAGTAAGTGTGACAACATGTGTAGTTATATCAGCCAGGATACCCAGGGTATCTGGTAGAACTGAGCTGCTGGAATTGGGGAGTGTGGGGGGGGTGTGTGTTTGCATAATTCAGTTGTAGCTATTCTATAAACTAAAGAAATAAATGATGTAATAAAATTGCTTTAAAGTGAAAGATCATTAACAATAGATCTTTTCAGAACATCTCTGCACAGAAATTTCAGTTTCTTCAAGATAATACTTAGAACCTTGCTTACACTTCAGATATTCAAGGTGTTTTTCAACAGCAAATGAATTAAACAATTGTGCATTGACCATCTTTTCCGTAACCATGGCTATGAATATTAGCCTGATGTTACTGCATGGGCAGAAGTGACTTCTCAAAAGCAAGTGAGAAATGAAAGGAGTGGAAAGAAGAAAACAAAAGGGAAAATGGCCGAACAAACTAATAGAGGAAAGAGGATTTCTCAGAGACATCCAGTGTAGACAGAGATTTGTCATGCATATATATTTCCCACCTTTTCATTGTATCTATGTATCATGCAAATTTCTCACACTATTTTACCTAAAATTCACCTGCTATTAATTATATAATTAGTCAGACGAAACTCATGTTCTTGTAACCATACAAGACTAGAGCTACTCCCCAGTAAAAATGTGTGTCAGCATAAAGGAATGACCTATCTAAATATTGCATGTTTTATTATTCAGAACTTTGTTCATTTTTTTTAGTTTTTCCCACCACTCTAGTTAATATTTCTGCATGTTTTTTTCAAAAACAAATTCAATGTCTTTGATGGTATGGTGTGTGTACAATCCACTTGTGATTTTTCAGTTTAAGAAGCTATCCCAAACTCAAGGGTGTTAAAACTTTTTCTACTGCTACTCCATATTTTCAATTATACCCCTGTGGATTCACATATGCATTTTAAATCCTTCTCTAAAACACCAATAATTCCTTTTCAAAGTACCAAATGGAAACCAAAAGATCAAACATTTTCAGTTCATGACTTTTCTCTCACTACAGGAAGCACTCTGAGGTCATATTTTGACAGCAATTTCCTTTGTCTTTCAGTCTTGAATTGTTTTCCACAGCAAATTTTTTCAAGTAGGCAGATTTCTTTCGGAGCTGCTATTGGGTCACAGTTTTTAGATCAACTGATGACAGTGAATATCTCCAATACCTGTTCTCTTATGGAATACAAACTTAAAATAATGAGTGATACAAGAAGTTTCACCAGTTCAAAGGCAAATACAGCCCAATGGATTTGTAACTTCCATATATTTGATTTCACTGTCTGCTGAGGTGAAAGCTCCAACTGAAGCTTTTCCTGTGATTAGGTTATATATAAGGACTGTGCCCATTTTGGACTCTTTCGTTCAACAATAAACTGTCACACAGCAACTTTTCATGTAAAGGTAGATGTAAGAAACCCAACCTGTCTGAAGGACTCAGGAAAAAATCCTTCACCTCAATCTAGCAGTCTGCTTTCACAAAGATTGTGGGAACTTAGTTTTCTTTGAAATGTCTATCTATCAAATCCAGTTGAAGTCAACCAACAGGCTGAAAAGTTAGTGGCATATGCACCTTCACACACACTACGTAGAGCTGCATAAAGCTCATTTCCAGAGGCAATCAGGTTAACAATACAAATCTTGTTATCTTCCTTTTCTACTCAAATTGCAAAACTGACAGCTATACAAAGTGAAGCATTTTTGCTGTAGTTGCTACGTACTACAACAAGGTCTCTTCTCAGTACTGACTATAATGCACGGACAACATCTGAAACAAAGATTTCACAAGGAAAAAGGTTATAGAGCTCCTGTAATCTTAAACTCTGCTTTATAGTGCAGCTTGCACAGCACAACACCTCAAAGTGAAAGGTCTTCCTGCCCCAGCACTCTCTCTTCAATCCCTCGCCTTTCTCTTCCCGGGCACTCACACTCATGCTTGCTCTCTTACCAGCTCTGGTACTCCCTTTTCTGCAAACCTAGTTTGCTCACTAAACTGAGAGGGTATTGGATCATATAGCTACTGACCTCTTCATTTTCTGCTGAGATGAATGTAGATTTCAGGAACTGTAGGGCTTCCTGTCATACTGAAAGTTGGCTCTGATCAGTAAAGTATCAGTCCAGGAGACACATAAAATGTAACAGATAATAAATGAGTGAATGCTGGGTAAAAGTAACATACTATTTTAAGTCAGTTTGAGTGTTAAAATGTCCTGCTGTGCCACTGTAAGGCTGAGCCTGTGCTCAGATGTTTCTTACACAGGCTTGGATTCAGACTGCATCCAAACTAAGTCTGGATCCCATGTGAGGAAACTGGGCTGTGCTCCACTCCTCTCACACCAAAGTTTTCTTTGCAAGAAGGAGACAAGCAAGATGGAGGCAATGGCACAAACCATCACATTTTGCTCCAGAGAATAATAATACCACCAGGCTGTGAGCGACTTGTGCAGTTTAGGCACATAGATAAATCCTGAAACAGGATTATGAAGCATATAAATTCATCCAACAAGAGAGAGTCTAGAACTAACAGCCCAGGAGAAGAAGCAAGTAAGTGGCTTCCCCTGAGGGTTACAACATAATTTCTAAGATATTTTCATGATGTTCTGTCCTTTTAAGCATCATAAAAAATTACAATAGGTAGAGCCCTCAGTCATCCTCAAACACACCACTTTCCTCCTGTAATACTTCTGGCTAGCATGTTTGCCCAGCTTCCCAAGGCAAGATTACTGAATGCAGGTGAGTCGATATGAGGAACTGGACTGATGTGGCTATACAACTAGGAAGCCTTTTTCTTTGGAAACCAGATTGACTGTAAACCTACCAGTGAACACATAGAAAAAAAAGTAGAAACTGTTAGGATAAAATTATGGGCCAAAGATAAAAATTAATAGTGAAGTACTTGACAAAGCACCAGACTTTGAACAGACCCAGGTTATACCTCCTTCCTAAGATACACAAAAATAGCTCAGTATATTTTAAGTCTAATTGTTTCTAGCTGCGAATTACTGAAAAATAATTTAAAATTTATGGATTAAATGTGGAGGTGACAGATCTTTCTCAAACCCTCTTACTTTTGTGATACCCAAATAAAAGCAATTCTGCTGTTGGTATGTGGGTTACAATACTTGCTCCCAGAGCACAGAACAATATGGAAAGGAATAAATGAGGTGAAACTAATTTCCAAAAAAATATAATTTAAGTCCCCAATGCATCTAAACCTTAACTGTTTTAGTCAGTTCCATAGATTTAATTTCAATATGACTATGGTCAACAAATCCATAGTACTGCTACCAGAAGTTCAGAAAGCATTAATCACACAAAACGTCTTGTGCATAAAATGCAAAACATTTTAACTAAGCTTCAACAGTGCAAACATAAGAAAGGAAAAAACCTGAGGGCTACAGCAGGCGATGATTGGCTGTTTCTTTAGAGTAAAATTTCCCAGTAAGATCTTCCGTCAAACTGTGCAGCATATTCAAATCACTGAAACTTCAGACAAAATTCTAACTAACTGGTAAATTTGCAGAAAATATACAGGGTAAGATTAAATATATCACCAGAAATGAAATATTTTCCATTCAGTTTTCCCTGACACGTGCAAACCCTCTGCAAGGAGGAAAGAAGACATTATTTTTGTTAGTACCCAAGGGTCTGTTTCCTTGGGAAGTATGTGCCTATCCGGAACAAGTAGTTTGGTAAGTAATATAATTTATGAAGGCTTGTTTTGCATGAGATGAAAACTAAGAGGTTTGTTTCTCTGCCGTCTATTAAAGTATAAACTCAAACAAAAACTTTTCCTGATGTTAGGGCATGTTAGTATTTCTTTCCCAAGCATATTTTTCAAGTTCTGTATGAGGAGAGCTTTGACTTTTTACTTCCAGCACAACCAAAAAGGGTTTACAAGGGCCACTAACTTACATGAGACTTAAATGAATTTAATACTTTTTTAGACTTTTTTCTTGTATCTCAAATATTGTCACCTAATTATCTAATGAGTCCAAAAAATATTCAGGTGGAACTTTAAAATAACTGTGCTGCCAGTCTGCTTATCTAAGTCCTTTCCTTAGGAAATCAGGGTAAAAACTGTTTTAGGTTGGTTGGGGTTTTCTGAAAGTGAAAGCTATGATGAACACCGGAAACAAATATGCAGGTTGATTCTCATTCATTACTACCATTTTATGAAAGTAAGTTGCAAAACAGTAAAAGATCTCCCACAAGGCAAAGGCAGCTGTTTGCAAATTTAGATAAATATCTAAGAAGTTGGAGAAGTGTAACACTGCTCAGGTAGCAAGAATGTGAGAGAGGTGTTGATTATTCCTTCTTTCTTCAGTAGACTGTTACACTGCTTTTACTTCATTAACATTTCATTCTGGTAACCAAACAACAATGCAGCAAGGGAATGGAAGTTCATTCTTGGCTAGAAACAGTAAGCATGAGTTCATCTCCTTTTTTTCTATTGTAAAAAAAGCTAAGTTAAGAACTCTGGAGCCATGGCTTTAATATTCTCCACAGCTCTTCACAAAAGCCTCAGTGAAATCTGGGTCCTGTCATAGCATGACAAGAAGATAATCTGTGTAGGACCTTCCTTTCTGATTAGGAGGTGCTTTCTCTTAATCAGATGGAAAAAAGTCTCCTGGTAAGGAACCCCTCCTCCTCCAGAAATTGCTAACAAATCTTTAGAGAAAAGTTTAGTCAATCTGCTTAGAATCCAGGTTAAACCGCTTTCTCTGGGCTTTAAAGCATTACCAAATGTCCCTGCATATACATAGGTTCTTAACTTCAGCCAAAGCAGAATTTTAATCCAGGCAAGATTTAAACCTGAAGTATAAGCCTCTGTAGCATTAACATCTGAATGTTCCTGGAAGTTGCAGTTCATCACGTGTTACATACTTTGTCATCTCTAAGGAGAAAAGAAATAAATAAGTGACTCTAAGCTTTGACAGCTATCTATTACCAATCTATTACCAGGAAGAAGGCAGATGTACTGTTTCTATTTTGTGGCATTATTCCTGATTTGCACAGAGGTAAGTAGGATCTAGGTCAGGTTTGTGACATATCTAAACAGAATTCCTTTATTTAATGAAAAGAAACATAGGTTTATTTACTTAATAATTCCTTAAAAAAAACAAACAAACAAACAAACAAACAAACAAAAAAAAAAAAAACAACAACAAACCTCTCAACAAATCCTAAGGAAGCTTTGCACACATTCATATTATTATTACTCCCTTCTTCAGCATGAAAAAGCAAAGCCTTGAAAGGAAAGAGTAGTTAAACCAATCTTCTACATCCCATTCCAGTGATCAATCATCCATTCACTTCTCAGAAAGAGAACTTAGGGATGATTAAAAGCATTTAAGTTTGCAGCTAGTTTCTTTCTTAGCATTCTGCAACCTATCGTTTGTACATTCCCCATCTTCCTACATGTACAATGGAAGCTCAAAGAATAAAACCTGATTATTTGCTCTGTTAATTCTATGAGGATACCTATTTATGTTGCCTATATTATGAAATGGAACAGAAATACTGAAATTAGAAGAAAAATATTTAATATTTTTTTGAATTTCAATTTTGTAACGTAGATCTGAAAGACTGTAAGCTTCTCCTGATATTTAAAAAAAAATCTGATAATTATAATCGTTATATGGGATAATAATAATACTGTACTAATGCTGGCCAGTTGAAGTAAAAAATCAAAATAAGATTATCATACAAAAATTACACAGTAAAGAAAACACAGAAGGAAAGACAAATCATTCCTTAGTTTGCAGTCTTGGTGTTGGAAAGCTTAAGTCTTTCTTCCAAAGCTAAATATATAACTTGAAGAAGAAAACAGTCAAATTTGGTTGGTTCAGTTTTGACTTGAAACTACCTGAATATCAGCCTACAACACTGCTATTAAAATACAACCAAAATTAACAAAACACAAAAAAAGCCCAACATGAAACGCATATGAAGGACTTAATTCAAAAAAACATACATGTAACATTAGACACTGAGTAACCTCACAAAGATTTCATAGGACCTATGCAAAAGGGGTAACATCTAATATTACTTGAACAAGCTTTTGGTATAATGTTGGAAGTAGCACTCCATTAGATGCTCCAGTTTCAATTTTTCTAGATTTTATCCCTTTCAGAAGCAAGCTCTTTCCACTAAGGTCACTCTATAACTGGTACTGTTGTCACAGCTTTCATAAATGTACAGGCACTATATCCTGAGCGTAAGTTACGAGCTGTGATGCCACATGTCCAAAGGCCTTCTCCAGTGCCATGTCAAAGTTTGTTCAGTCCTTGACTCCTCAGAGCAATGGGAGAATACTTTTTTCCATCTGTTTGAGTTCTGATTTTAACAGGATCAGTATGTTCTGAACAAGCAGAATCAAATGGACTGCCTGTTTCACAATAAAGTTTCATGTTTGTTTCAGAATAGGAAATAAGCCTGAAGCCACACAGTACTTCTTGACAAAGTGGTTTGCTAATGGTGACCACAACGTGTTCAAACCTGTTGCACTGGAGTGGCCCATCTGTCTCTCAAGGTAACAACAAAGTTTGGCACCACCATCCAAAGAAAATAACTGTTTTCCACACTTTACAGAAAAATGGCATCACCTTGTCAAATGTTTGGCCTATTCTCCACAGAGAATGCCAACTGCCAATAACATAGGAATGACCCAAGCCCCACATTAGAAAAGGGGGAGAAAAGTCCCACTTCTTATTTTGAGTAATGTCACTAGACTAATTGAAAGGCAGCAATAAAATTCTGCTGGGTCTAACCACATATTTGAATATGTAGTGAGTGGCTTATAAAAAGCATACTGCACTAGACATGCAATTGAGTAAATATTAATATGCTTTACATGTGCTGAACGATTTATCTAGACAATATTAAATATCATGTTTACATGAATGCAGTAAGCATTAAGAACAACTCCTACTACTGTATGTGAGAAAAGGAAAGACTGAGAAAGAAGAGGAAGACATCGGAGAAGCAATTTCTCTGCACATTTTAGAAAAGTCTTTCCACTATCTTAAGAGACGATTTTTCATTGCAGGTCTGAAATAAAATTAATACATTTCTTATTTTATTTTTGGTCAGCAGATCCTTTGAAATGGCTATTTCACAAAGAGAAATGCCACCTTTGTCATTTTAATATATATTCATGTAAAATAAAATTGGCAGTTCCGTGTTTATAAACCTTGCTTAAGGGAAAAAAAAATAAATAAAAAAAAATCAGTTGCTGAACTATGGTCAGTAATTAGCCCCTTAGCATCCCCTTTCTCCAGGAATGCTTCCTCCTGAGCTGGCTCTTTTAAATAGCTCCAGTCCTGGCTGCCTTTGTTGAGCTTGGAAATTGTGCACATATGAGAAAAATTAAGCCCTCATTTAACAGGGACACATGCCTGTCAAGTCCAGAGGAACAAAGGCTGGTCCCTAGGGGCTACTCAGCTCCCTGAGGCTGCCACTCATTCTGTTAGCAATGCTTACCCTTTACAGATTGTATATAAAACCCAATAAATCATTTCATCTGCTCTGGTTAATATACACATGAGCCTGGGACTTTCTTCAAAGTATTTTTTTCTTTTGCTTGCAACTCTATTCATTTATTAAGAGGTGACCTATGTTTTTGAGTGTAGCTAGGTTTTTACCTTTACATAATAACATTAATGTCTGTGAAGTAAACTTGAAACATTTACTGTCAGAAATAAAGACATTTGATGCTGCATCTATTTCACACAGGAAATGTTTTATTACTCTTTAATGGTCAGTAATCATCAATGTCTATTGTATAAATTAGCAGTATATTCTGTTATATATTCAGTATACTCCTCTGAAAGTTACATCTGAAATGTATGCATATTTCAGCTGATAGTAAAACAACAAGATAAATAAAATGACAGATGTGTAGCCTTGCCTAGGAAGAGAGTATTTTCTCAATTAAAAAAAACCAAACAGTAAAGTAATACACTGAGGACATCCTGGGCTGCATCAAAAGGAGCATGACCAGCAGGTCTAAGGAGGTGATCCTGCCCCTCTACTGTGCTCTCAGGAGACCTCACTTGGAGTATTGTGTGCAGTTCTGGTGTCCTCAACATAAAAAGGACATGGAACTGTTGGAACAAGTCCAGAGGAGGGCCACGAGGATGATCAGGGGACTGGAGCACCTCCCGTACGGAGACAGGCTGAGAAAGTTGGGGCTGTTCAGCCTGGAGAAGAGAAGGCTGCTTGGAGACCTCATAGCAGCCTTCCAGTAGCTGAAGGGGGCCTACAAGGATGCTGGGGATGGACTATTCATCAGGGAATGTAGTGACAGGACAAGGGGTAACGGGTTCAAACTTAAACAGGGGAAGTTTAGATTGGATATAAGGAAGAAATTCTTTACTGAGACGGTGGTGAGGCACTGGAATGGGTTGCCCAGGGAGGCTGTGAATGCTCCATCCTTGGCGGTGTTCAAGGCCAGGTTGGATGAGGCCTTGGGTGACATGGTTTAGTGTGGGGTGTCCCTGCCCATGGCAGGGGGTTGGAACTAGATGATCTTAAGGTCCTTTCCAACCCTAACTATTCTATGATTCTATGATTAGTTTTGTTCTTTACAAAGTGTTATCACAAAGATGCATCTATACTATCCTGGATAAAACAAAACAAAAAGGACTCTGATCATTAATAAAAAATAAAAACAATCAAACCAAACAAAGTGATAACTGAATTAAACACATGCAAGACAAAAATATGCATACACAAAATATCAGCTATCTCCAAGCACTCTAAGGTGGATGGGCACAATTATCCCCATATATAAATGCACACACAGAACAGAGGGATATTTTACAGTGAATAATCAAAAGAAAAAAAAAGGCAAAATGAAATGTTGTCATTTCCAAGCGAGCTCTTTTCTCTTTTCCTTTTTTTTTAAAAAAAGATAGCCTAATTCTGTACTTCTAGTATTAGACTGACATAAGCGGAAAGAACATGAACAACACCAGCTGAGGAAATGGCACCCTGCACTGCATTCAATGAAGCAAAACTCTTACCAAGTTGAGCATGAGTTTTTCTGTACACTTGAGTGTAGGATTAAGCCAATGAAGACAAGTTACTGCTGTAGAATAAAACTAAATTAAAGTGCAGTTTTGAAACTTCTTTCCCCCGGATGGTGAACACAATATTTCAATCCCTGCTATTAACAGCGATTGTTTATTGTTTTGTCCACTTCACAAACTTTAAAATATTAAAAGCATGCCATTTCTCAAGCAACAATATTATGCTTTGTATTAAAACCACAAAATAAAGAGGGCTGACTGTTCTGACAGCTTTAATCCTGATGGTACTGGGAGCACCAAGTAAAAAGAAACTGGTACAGCACAGAGTTTTCCCTGCTCAGCAGGCAGAGAAAAAGCAGTTCTGGATTTGATAAGTAAAACCAGATATAGTCAATGGTTATATGCTAAAGCCTTGCAATTAAAGGGAAACATCACTAGTCCAATGAACTTACATATCAGTGCAGTCTTTGAACAGGCCTTTTCTCCCATCTTGTTGAAAACTTATTGACTGTACAACAGTCATAACTTTTTTTGTTTAAAGACTTGTTCATGCTCCACAGTTGTCATAGTAGAAAAGAGATAAGATATCCAGACTCCAGGTCCAATTTATATATTAAAAAAAAAAAAACACCGCATGTTGTTATTATTGATATTTTTCACTGCAAATTTGTGTCAATGGAGCCATGAAAAGTGTCTGACAGGATCATGACCTCAATATGAGGTGCTTTATAAATACAAAGATGTGGCACCTTTTCCTGAAAGATCTGACAATCAGAAGAAACTATTGTAATAGTAGTTCATCCTACTTAAAAGTAGCAACCACGGTTAAAAACCATCCAACCTTAGACTATAATCAAAAGCTACAATTCTGTGTATATTGAAACCAAGATATTAAGAAATAATTACCTTATAAGAACAAATTCCTCTAAAGAAAGCTATTGTGCTATGCCCCTGCAATCCTAAAAGTGGCAGAAATGCAATAAATAAGCTGTTTCTTAGGAATAAAAAAATGTACAATGCAATGCATATATCTACATGTTCAGCTTAACAGGGATCTACAGCTTCTTGTCCCCCATACACACATAAAATGCATTTCTGAATAATGAACTGAACTAAAATAAAAAAGGTGAATGACTGGGTCTACTATGCAGTCGTAACAGTCAGGAATTATTCTGTAAGTATAAGTAAATGAAAACTGAGCCCTTATCACTAAAAAATAGGTTTGTCATAATATTAGTTGTCATTCTGGAAAGAGTCTGACTAAACCTAAGTTTTGTAAGTAAGGACTGGGTCCAAATTGAAATGCCTGGTCCAAAAGTCACAAAACAAAGACCTTCATTTTGGCAGAATGGTTCATTCCTCAATACCCGTATTGGATTTACCTGATTAACAGAAGGTCTGTTTCTAGAGTAGGCTATAAGCAAGTATGGAATGCACACTGTGTAACTTCTTCTATTCTCAATATGGACATAATTTTTACCCAGCCTGCTTTCTAAACCTTGAGCAAAAACTATCAGAAACTCTGAGCCACTTTATCCACCTACTCTTTACAAATCAAAATGCAAAACGTTACCGTGAAAACAAGGGAGAATATGCAAAGGTGTTATATGCTATGCATACCACTGACATAATACTTTAATAGGATATGCTGTAATTTCCTGCAATTAATATCTTAGCAGAGCTATAAAGGCTTTTTTCCAAAATTATACCATTGCGTTTACAACACTAAAATTAATGTTGTGTCAACCTTTCCATTATAAGCCTCCTTTTTCAGAGGTTTATAACTTGGCTGTAAAAACATATTCTGGCCTAAAATATGGCATGCAAGTTCTTAATTTAGAAGCAGCCATTTTGATTATATAAAAAACATTATTTAACGGCTGTTGCAAGCAAGTTTTTTGAATATCCTACAAAAGTGTGTGAGCGACCAACAAGTAATCTAGGCATTCTTCAAACAAAAAATAATTTTGTCGCCACAATAAGCCACTGTTCAAAGGATGTTTCACTGCCATGGAAGTTGTTCCACATCTATAAGGAAAATACATGGATTTGGGAAACTACAGACTTCTTCAGTGAGAGTCGTCTCTCCACTTGCCTCTTTCTGTAAGCTAGTGGCTACACTTATGGTCAGTGGCTCAATCACATGGGACCCTCAAGCTAGCTGAAATGGTTTTCATTTGAGGCAGGGGAGAGGAAGAGATGAACGAACATACATTTCTCTCTCCGGGTGAAGTGGACTCACTCTAGCTAAAAGCTCCAACAGAATAAATTAAGGCAAGTGATAAGGTGACAAAGTATGACAGAAAAGAAGATCAAGAGTTAGAGAACCACCCTATGAATTCTGAAACCACAGATTTCAGGTCTATCAAATTTCATATAAGAACTGGATCAAGTCACTTAGGAATTAGAAAATTTAACTTAGGTGCTTAAATTAGGAACCTCATCTAATCAACAGAAGGTAATTCACAGCACCTGGACTGCTTTATATAAGGAGTCAAAAGTCCTAATTCAGTCACCCAAATTAGATATCTAAAATTAGGTGCCCCCAAATATCTATACGCTTTTTATTCTGCCTCCAAAGACTTTTGTGAGGATAATGCACTTCAGCTTATGAGACACTCAGATATGCAGTTACACAGGAGATGAGTATCCTGAAAATATATCACCAATAAAATTCAATGAGATGGAAAAGGCAAAGCTAGAAATGGGATAGGAGAGTTCTTCTTACAAATCACTCACGTCAGAGCAAAAACGAAGTGCCGTAACTCCTCCTCTGAGAAAAGTTTGATTCTATATTTATCTTATATAAATTGCTATGTCAAATAAGGAATCTCAGTCTGTGCTTAGGCTATTAGGTGTACATTGTGCTACGACCTTTATTTTGTTACCTGTAGCAAGTTCTCACACTGTTCATTAATCTACCTGATCTACATTTAAAACTAACTGTATGTTCCTCTAACTGGTTAATCTCTCATTTACAGAATAAAAATGACAAATACATTACTTTAAAACAAAGTTCCCTAACTCGGAAGTGCCCTTTCATACTGTGGGGCAGTGATTTGCCTCAAGATGGATTTTACACTTTACCATCAATTGTGAATTTCTTTGCTTTTATTATTTGGCGTTACAACTTTAATGTTTTCTTAACATACTGTCATTTTGGGTGGAGAATAAGATAAATTCAGCATTTCATAATGCACCATTGTATACTATTTACATCATTTATTTTCTTTTTATTGAATGATTACAAACTTCAATTTAAAATTAATAACATTTTGTGGGAGTTACTGCATGCGAATTAAGTGTGGTGATGTCAGTGTATCCCTCTGGAATTTAAAAGATATTTCACTGTGTTATATCATGTGTCACACAGTATATCAATTTTTATTTCCCATCCCTCAAGTATGGAATGCACACTGTGTAACTTCTTAGATTCTCAATATAGACATAATTTACCCAACCTGTGCAAATGCCCAACTTGACATATATAAGATTTATATAAAAGACTAGTTCTTCCAAGCAAGGAAGTCTTGCATACAACACAAGCCACTATATTATCTATTATTTGGGGAGAGGGGGTTCTGACGCAACAGACAAAAGGAGTCAGGGTGCAAACTGCAGTCATAAACCAGCTTTTCCTTACTTAACAGCAACTTTAAAATTAGATAGGTAAATTCCAGACAAGCCCACTCACCTTTCCTTGAGAGCTATGCTTTGACGTTTTTGCAAGTGTCTGGGTTATCTGGTTGAATAAGACAGTGAACATTAATAATATACAATCACTTTACTTTTACATATATGCCATCAAATGTATACCAAATGTTAAACAGAATCTGGTTTGCTCATTTACTCGTTCATATATACTACTACTTCCTTTATGTGAATTCATAATTCCTGGATGCATTTAGACAGCAATGCACTTACTCCTCCCTTGCTGTCATGACATTAAATAGATTTAAAATAAGTTTTTTTATGCACAAATTGATCCAGTAATACACTTGCATTCTGGAGCATTCCCAGAATTACAACTAAAAAAGATGTTGATTCTTTAGGCCAGGATTTAGTCCATCTAGTAAATTTTAGATTTTACTGTGAGATTTTAAAAAGTGCTTTACAATTTATTTGTACTATTACAATTATAAAGTACTATTACAATTTAAAAAGTACTTTACAATATTCATTACAAATTATTATGATTTTGGCCTTTTATGTGAGGCTGTATTCATAATTTTTCTCCAAATACCTGCTTCTGCAAATAGAAATTTTGACCTCTGATATCATCACATTCCAGTCTTGCCTGTATATCTGAATACTGCCATAAATCAAGTCATTTCAATATTAACATTTATTAACTATTTTCTTTATCCACCACCTCCTGACAAGTGTGTCAAAGACTGTACTTGGTTTTGTTTGCGTTTGGTTTGTTTTGTTTTTTAAATGTAATGCAAATTGTGATTGTTTTCCCTCTTGGTCATCACATGATTGTCAATCACAAAAGTCATCACTGAAAAAGTTACTAATTAGAAATGAAAGGCCAATATCTTATGCAATTTTTGTCAGTCCTGGGATATGTTTCAACGTAACACTGATGTAAGACTTGTAAAAGAGCTGGTGTGCTGTTTTTTTCCAACTACATCTATTTGTCTAATAAAAGAAATGACATCCCCTAAAACTCCTGCCTTATTCATATCTTTGATATTCAAACCACAATACTAGTATTCTAAGCCCTTCCTCATATGAGATGCTGAATTCTGCTAAACTTACATGAGTAACAACACTTAGATATAGAAGTCATCAAATTCTGGCTATGCAAGTATTACTCAAGCAAATAAGACTTCACAGGATCAGTCCTGTTGGTAGGCTGTCAGTCAGCTCAATTTCTACTCCCTGTTATCCATTTTAGTTTGTGCACATGCCACATAGGAAGGAAATTGGTTTTCAGTGCTGGAGCAAATAGTACATTATTATTGCATTATTGCAAATTTTGCAATATTGCAAAGATTACATTATGCAGACTGACAGAAGAGGTGATGCATTCCTGTACTACCAGAGGAAAAGCACCAGGGAAGCTCAGAGGGGCATAATCTCTACCACACTCTTTGGGAGATAGACAAGAATGTCTGGATCAGAAAGCACTGAGGCTGCCACAGCATGTCGCTCCATGCTTGGTTGGAACAGGCAGACCACTAGCTGAGAGTGACCCCTGGGCAGCAGTACAGGTGGGTAGCAAATATTTGCTTGATCCTCTGTTGTTATTCAGAAGCTGGTATAATCTGCCCTTAAATTAAGAGGGCTCAAATCTGAAGCCCTACTCTAAGCAAAGGTTGTAGAATGAGTGTTTGGGCTCAATAGAATCAATGAGATTTTAGCCCCTGGCTCTGACAGAGGCATGGCTGAGAACAAGCCCTTAAGCCACTGGCAAGATTGCAGCGCAGCACACCCAGAGTAAATGAAGCAGCAGTACTTGAGTGAGGATGCCCGTCCCTTCATTTCCAATTTTAAAACACACGTGGGAGAGGGAAAGTGGGCGGGCAGCCACTATCGTTTTCTCCACCAACATGAGCCTGAGAAACAATGAGATTTACTCCAGTTTAACTAATTTCCACATGTCAGATCATGTTCAGCACTCCTGTGCCAAAGTCCTATTCTTCAAGTCTGTTGAAATACCACTTTCTGAAACATGTGTGCTAACATTTGGCCAACACCACCACAAGATCATTTTATTAACTTGTAGCTCATTTCATAGACTGCTGCTCATGTTGCTAACATATGCTATTCTACCATTTACTGCTCTATAATTAGAGAAGTCATATGAAAGAGATACACAAGGCTTAATTTTTGCATTAAATACAATTTGTGTAGACATGGGTAGGCGAAACAAAGCTATTTAAAGGAAAAAAGAAAAAAAATATAGTGAATTAGAAAACAGCAAGACAGCTAATTTAACTCTTAGACGGTCACAATACAAACTTTTAAAAACCCAACCCCCACCTCAAGACTGTATACAGTTTAAAGACTGTGTTAAAAGTCAAATCCAGAACTACTTTCTGCTTTGCCAGGATAAATCTTTTTTCCAGGGGCTGAGGGGCTCAGGAGCAGAGCAGCTAGAAGGATCCTTGCAACTAGCAGACCAAGGTGCTGGACCAGAGGCTTGAGCGTAGCTGAGGAGGGGTGAAGCTTTAGCACACACAGTGTATCTTTTTGCTTAGGTTACCACCATGCTGTCACACCACTTCTCTTTCCACGCAGCTGACAGAGAAAATTCCAAGCCAGCCAGCCACGAAGATGGCTTCTGTTGGAAAAAGTTGGCCTATAATAGACCTTTTGCTTGGGTAATTATCAAATAATCACTTTAGAAATTATTAATAAGACACTATGTAATAATAAATAAACTACAAAATATCTGACTTTGATGTTTAACATATTCATTTTTCCTCCATTGCATTAGTTTCCATTTTCAGTAAGCAAATTAGGAGCTGGACGGGAGCTGTGATGCCATGCCTACAGCAGAGCCCCATGAACTTGAATCAAAGGTTTAGCAGCCAACTACACATTACACGCACATAACAGCATTTCTTGTTTCCATGTGTATACAACTGCATTGCAGAGTGGAGTCAGACATAGGTTGGTTTTTTTTTTTAAACTGAACTGTTAGAAAAAAAATAAAGAAAAGAAAAAAGATACCAATGACAGCTGGGAATCTATTCATAAACAAACTGGAATTTAATGGAAATGTATCCTTTCTGCTGTAAATTAACAAACTGCAGCTATAGTTTATTAAGCCACCTGAATAATTTACATTTTCTACTGCCATAATCTTGACTGCTTATAAATTACAGTACTTTTACCTATTCTTTAATCCAGAAACATCATTATTAAAATGTTTGATGTAGGCTACAGTGCATCTATCATTACTTGTAAAAGTTAATTAGATTAGATAAAAGAAATAATTAGATTTGCATTTTTATCCTGGTTTCAAACTTCCAAAGAAGATCATAACAGTGTGCCTGTGGGCAATTAAAAACAGCATACAGCAGTGAAATATAAAGGAAAAAAAGGTCTGTTTTTTCTGAGTAATTCATGATTGAAGATACAATTACAAAATATTTTAAGGGTTTGCTGAAGCTGGGGGCTATTCCTAGACTTCTAAGCTTTGTTTATAACTCTCGCTCTCTTTCAAGGGAGTATCTGATCTGCGTACCCTGCCAATAGAAGTATCAAATTGCTTTCAATGGCTTTATTTGGTCCTGTTCAGAGCTTGCTGGAAGGGGATTAGTTTCATGATCAATAACTAAAGAAAAAAAAAAGAGGAGAAAAAAAGTTGGAGGAGAATATTCCCTAGTGCCAGAACAGTAGTATTGCAATTGTTTTTTCCTTGTCAATGCTAAATATAGTTTACAAAAAGAGACAACTTCCAAGAGCATAACTGAACTCACAATAACTGGATGCCAGCTTGTGCATTTTCAGCAAGCTCACTGCAAGGAGCTTTAACCTGTCTCCAAAAGGTAATAAATGAAATGTTCGGCTCTTAAAATTGGAGGTCAGTTACATACTTAATGATGAAGCATATCTTTAAATCTATTTCTACTAATATTATCCTAGCAAAAAATTAATTAACCAGGTCAGGGAGGCTATGAGGGCTAATGTGGAATGTAATTATTCCTGATCTTTAGACATGTACTTCACATAAAGTGATAGTCCTTATTCAGCTCACCAGGTACCTGAATTGTCAGTAGTTAATCATGGATAAGAAAAGATTCATTGGTTCAGCCTCTTAAGTCTAAGTATGATTCAAAAGATTCCTATGCAAGGACAGTTTAAATAGTTGTAACTTTTATGTTACTATTCTTTTGTTTGTTTACTATCACAGTAATCATGCTCACTCTTTCTGACCGAAAGACAAAATTCAAGAAGATTAATATGAAACTACAGCAGATGAATTCATAGATTAAAACCTGAAAAAAATAATTAGGAATTATTTCTAGTGGCTGAATTAAAACAGAATACTTATGAGAGCAGAGGAAGCCAGTTTTTCTACGCAATGGAAATCATACTGATTCGAACAGAAAATTAAATGCTCTGCAATGGCACTAAGCATACTACAGGGAAATAAGGTGAAGAAAAATGATCCAAATGAAAGCAATCTGGGTCAGCTGTCACAGTAATACCCATGACAAGTTTTTGCAGAGAAGCTGAATAACCATTGCCCCTTTTAAAGATTTCAGCCACAATTTAGGACTTGCCCTAATGAAGCCTACCCACCAGAGGAGGGAAGCCCTCAAACGTTCGTTCCTTAAATATACACACACTCACACCCTGGAGGGAAATCCTACCTATAGCAAGATGCTCCAAGCATCAGTGAGATCAATTCCCTTGCTCAGCTGAACGTGGTGGGGTCAGAAGCAGTCCTGAAGCCTCAAACTGAAAGAACTGACTTCTGGCAACAAGACACGGTATTCACAGGGATTTCAGGGTCTCAAGCAGTTTTCAATGTTAGAACCATTCTAGACATGCAAGCCTTGCCTTCTTCCAGTAGCCTAAAACTGTTCACTGTTTCTATTCACTATAAAAACAATTATCTGGAGAACTGAGACAGTGTCTACACTGCAGTTTTCTGCTTTTTTTCTGAATTCCACCCAGAGAAACCAGTGTGACTTCAGTATTGGTATTGAGGTTTCCTGAGATGATAGGAGGGGACCTGAGAAAACCAGCACCGCAGTGTCCTTTACCTGCCTCTTGCTTTAATTCCATTTCATTTCTAGCCCTTAAGGAGCTACACATCTCAACTGCAACACTTGTCATCAATTCAATAGCAACAAACCTATTATGAACTGCAGAGGCAACTTGGCAACTTAGCAACTAACTTCGCTCCCAAGCAACTTCTGGCTACCAAAGAAGTTGCCACAAAATTATGAATGAACAAATAAACAAAGAACCATTTGGCTCACAAGCAAATGGACTATGCAAACTGGTGTTTAGCCTAGGAAATAATCTCCTAACAAGCTTTTTTTTTAGTAATCTCCTCATAAAATCGATGTATGTTTCAAATGGCATCTGTTCAACATGCCTAGTGCTTCATACTGGAACCTACAATGTTCTTTGGGCAATAAGATGCCCACTACCAATCTGGCTAACCGGCTGAGAAAGGAAGCAGACCTCACTGCCTCAAATACACAGATTAGATTCCTGTAAAGATAAATAAAGAGGCCAAGCTACTGAGACCTATGGAGTAAGAGTAGCTCATATTGGCAAGAATTTTGAAGCAAATATAGGGAACGATCACCAATAAATAACTTAGCTCAGATGAACAGAACAATCATTAAAACACTTCTTTGCATACGTGTCCAGGAAAGGTTGGGAAAGAAAACTTGGGGAGTTTTCAGAACTATATAAGAGAAAAATTGGGAGTAAAGAAGAAAATGAACCTGCAACCTATTTCAAAATGAACCTGCAACATATTCTAAGACCACATTTCCTCGAGGTCTGTGGAAGGATAAAGCTACTGGAAAGTATTAAGTCAGTTTAAACATGAAGTACCTTTGACCTTTTTACTGCAAAGCAGGATACTTCCCAGTAAAACATTCACAAATAACTATTCTGTTTAGCAGACACCTATGTTTGTCTTAGCTCTTATGGCAAGTTAAGATTTTTTTGTAGGATACTGTTTTCTGAAAGCAGACTTGCAAATGGTGTATCTTTTCCTTTCACTATTGTTATGTCTCTTCTGTCCTTTATGTACGCCTAACATGAACATGCAGTCTTCCAATAAGCAATGACAATAACTGTGCTTTAAAATTCAATTGTGTCTTTCATCCTTTGTATTAATGCATTTATGTATGTTGACTAAACTCCTTTAAGTGTAACCAAAATTGTAACGAGCATTACAATACTTGCAAAAGCACTTACAACCATTCCTTTGGGATGAGGGAAGGAAAAACTTCAGTTTTGGCATCTAGTAACATGGCAATCAGCTGAGTAAGGAAAAAAGGTGATAGTCCAAGCTTATAAGAAACGATTGGCAGCACAATCATTTGTCAGACCAAACCAAAATAAAAGAACAGGTCCACAGAAATGCTTTCAAAGTGCGTAGCTGAAAAGGTAATAGAGTCACATGTTAACAGTGCGTGTACCTACATGACATTCCCTATATGTTTGCACAAAATTAAACCAGGTTCTGAGTACAAGTACACATAATTGAATACCTCCAGAACACAAAGGTACAGTTACTCCAAAAGTACATGGTACACATATACCTGTGGATCTTTGTACAGAGCAGACTGGTCCCAAGGACTTAGTACTGTCTCAATCCTATTCTACAGCTGTTAGCTTTAGTTAATGAAATGGAAAACATTCTAACCTTCTTATATAGCAACTTTTGCCTTTGTAGAATAAGGAATTCTATAAACAATGATTGAGACTGCTTTTACTTTACAAAATACACGTCAAACCGGTTGCAGATTTCAGAATTAAAGACAAGATTTAAGAAACACTTCATAACTTACAGAAGTATACTCTGCTTATTGAAGAAAAGCTCCTTCCACCAGAAAGATGTTTGATAATAATTTTCTAAGACACAAAGACCCTCCATAAAGAGCATCTTTACCAAGGCTTGTTAGTAAAGCATGTGGCTGCTTTATTTTAAATCCTTCCCTCTCCATAAATGGAATTTAAGTATAATCAGAAGAGAGCAATAAAACACACTGACCTGAATTTGCTGCTGCAGTAGATTGATTTTGTGCTGCTGTTGCAGAAGTTGCTGCTGTTGTCTTGCAATCTATTAGAAATAAAATTGCCATTAAATTAAAACAGCAATATTGAAATTTTAATATTATTGAGTGGAAAACACCTTATTAGCTATTCTTTATTATATTTTATTAAACATCATTTATTTCAAAAAAAAAAAAAAAAGGATATTTTAAGGGTATGTGATGCAAACACTTTAAATGCAACATAAAAACCATAAAAATCTTGTTAGCCAGTAAGAAATATGTATTTTAAACACCTGGGCCTTAATTCCACAAAGCACAGAAACATGGGGTTATCTGTGCACACGTGAATAATCTTATCACTATTCAACAAAGTGTTTAAGCCTGTGGTGATCTTTGACTATGATGCATTACTGTTAGCTACAATAGGAATGAAACACATGCTTAAAATTAAGTCTTTTGCTGAATGGGGACGGGATTACGCAGGTGCTTAAGGTTAAACACACATTTTCCTGCTTTGCTGAACTGAAGCCTTAGCTTCAGTTAGTGCTGAATAGTGAAACATCTATAAATACAAGGTCCTAGGGCAAGCTTCTCTAACTTCATTCACAATGAGCAGCACGTTACTTTCCTTGTAAATCTCGAAGTCTTCCTTGGAACTAACTACTCAAGTAGGGCCTCATTCTGTACAAAAGCAGTATCTGATATTCAGTAACTCATCCTCAGCACAACCCTGTGAAATATGTAGATATTCCTACCCTCATTTGGTAGATTCAGTAAGGGATATGGAGGGTAAAGTTTCACTCTATCCCTTCTCTAACATAGATGGGGAGAAGCAAATATTCAGGGCAGGGAACACTAAGACACTAAGGAGAGAGAATCTACCAGAAACACCTCACCCCCTGAGTCCCACAGAGAATTTAAAATCAGCATGCAAGAGCAAAAGGCAAACACGATCCAGACCTCAGATCACAGAGCTGCTTCCTGCAAGGAGTAGCATGGACTGCTGCTACAGAGAAAAAGTTGCAGGGAGCTGAGGCAACAAATGGACTTCTGCTTTAGAAGGGTAACTGTGCAGCAGGTAGAAACAAGATCAAGATTTGTGTTTCCTGGAAACCCTAGCCTCAGCTCTTCTGCTACCTTCATTTCTTAAATATAATTTCCCCTCCTATAAATATTTATCTAGAGCAGAATAACCACATAAAACAGCAGGAAGTGGTGACAAAGGTAGTTTGGTCACTCAAATCCACTGTTTCAGTTTTGGCAAACCCCCTCCTGATCTCTTTCCCTCCCCATCATTTTCTGAACACACTTTCTTTGTTACAAACAGACAAAGGCAAGTAAAATGTTTTTTATGATTAAAAAATACAGGAATGTAGCAAGGTTGATTTGGAAATAAACAGTCACATAGTTTTAGCGCAAATTGTTCAGATTAACTCAAAAGGAATCTGCAGTTACATGTTAACAGCTTGTAATTGTGCACACAGGGATCAAGTCTCATTTCCTTAATCTCTCACTTTGTCACCTGGAAATAACTCTGTAATTTTTTTCACTGTATACTCTGTATATTTTTTATACATACAAATGTACATGCATATTTTTTTATACAAAAAATACTCTGCAATTTTTTTCACTGCTACAGTGTAAACTCACTTCTGTATGGGACGTCAACACAAAATTCACAATATTTTAAGTCTTTCATATGGCCTGAAAAAGACAAACTAAGGTCTACATGATTCTGGGGCTGGATCAAGGCAAAGGGCCTCACAGAAAAGGAATCAGGCAGCTATCATATCCCACTACATTGATGCTTGTAAGAGGGATTGAACTCCCTTTATGAGCCTGGTGTTCAAATATTTCTGGACAAATCTCCCAGTAAAGTCAATAAAAATATGGTGGATAAAGACATGAAAAAGCATGCCCTAATCTGCTAGTGAAAAAGGCAGTTCAAACAGCTAGCAGACTGTGTGCCCAGGTAACCCAGGGGCAGCTCCTAAGACCTCAGACCACCTATTGTCAGATCAGTGGTCAGCAGTAGTCTCTGTTTGGAAAAGCAACTCTAAAGGTAACTGTGCTACAGAGAATATTTAAAATCCTGTATGAGTGCTTGAGTTACTATTTTTAATGAGCAATGTACCGATTGTGCTATTTCACCTCAAAAGTGTAGTGCTTGTCACTAAAGATAAGCTCTGTTGGGTTTATGTGCACATTGTCCCTGCTGCTAAGATCTCAGTGAAGGTAATAGAAAGATTATAATGATATTTAGCTTTGGAAAAGAATTATTTGTAATTTCACATTGAAATCAGACACCACATGGAGCTGCATCATGGGTGTTTCTTTCTAAGTGCTGTATCTTTTTTTCACAGATACACAGTAGCCTTTGTCCAGAATTGTTTGGTGCTGCTGGTGACCTGGCTACTTAAAATGGGAAGCTATAGCCAAGGCAAGGATGAGATTTTTGTTTCCATGTGCAAAGGCACTGATCTGCTGGAGTTCAGACTGCTTGTGAACAGCTTTTTGTACGTGTGTGTACAATGTAATACCCTTTGAATAGGCATTTCCTGATGAAAACCAGAAATATACCCAAAACCATCTAATGTCAACGGTTCCTCTTAGATGGAACAGTACTGTGATAGAAAATGTATCCAACACCCTGCAATGCAATTACCATAGCATAGTCTTGATGTATAGGCTTGACACAGTAAAGTAGGGTACACAGACACCATGTGGCTCAAATTCTGAATTTTATTTGCCTATCGGTTGAGCTACATGCTCGCTTCATTGAGCATGACAACCTAGTTTTAAGTGTCATTTAATTTTCATTTTGAAATATAATTACAAAGTGTTCACTGTAAGATATCACTCGTCTGCAAATGTGTCAAGATTAATTTGTGCTAGCTTATTCACAAGTGTCAATAGTTAATTACTGTGTCATCTCTGGATGGCTAAATGACATTCTAACTTCTGATTTTTTACAGTGTTCCTTTATGTTATTTTCCATTAGGGGATGAGTCCATATTCCTACATGTGGGCAAATACTCAAGCACATAAAATACCAGACGTCACAACTCATTAAAATCAACAGAGCATATATTGCTGCATATATCCTATAAAATACATTTAACTGAAAAGATAATTCTAGTAATAATGTCAGATTCCTAAAAACCACACATTAATTTGGATCTGTCTGATCTAATGCCTAAGGGACTAGTATATGGAATCACTGTTGTTACACTTTTGTACAATGAGAAAAGGACAGCTCGTTGCACAACTGCAGCTTTTTTTCTTTTTTTTTTTTTCAAGAAACCCCCCAAAACCCCAAACAAACAAAAAACCTACAAAAAGCCCCATATCAAACCTTACTTGTAGAAGATATTTGAAGGTTTAAAGATGCTTAAGGTTTTTTGTTCAATTATTTTCTTGTCAAAAAGAGGAAGAGTTAAATAATGGTTATAGTCTGGCTTATTTGTAACTCCCAAATTTGCATCTCAATGCAAGAAACAAGAACTGTGAAATCTATCAAATGCCATTTATTCTGGGAAAGAAATTATTTGAATGCCCACACCCACTTTTTTTCTCACGGTCCTATAGTATTTCCCCTTTCTGGAAAAAAGATATCATTCCTGAAGATAACCTTTGTTAACAAAAAAGATGAAAGGAAACACCATGCAGAACAGTGTTTCTGATAAGCATTCTGCATGAAACATTTTTGCAGGTTTCTTTCTTGGAGCCTCACCTGTTCTTGCTGTTGGCGAGCAAGGTCCATTTGCTGCCGTTGTTTTTCGATTTGTGAGGCTGCCAGCTTTTTCTGTTCGTCATGGGCAGCCAAGAGCTGCTCCCGTAAGCTGATCAGCTGGGTGATCATAGTAGAGAGCTGTCGCTCTTTTTCTGCCAGGCTTTCTGGTGTACCTAAATGTGCAGGAAAGATTTACTGTAAATATGAGATAGACAATAGCTACCAAGCAATAGTCATAAAAAGAACGGCTGAATTGCCAACATGCTTATTTCAAGTGGCAGCTTGCATATATATTTTACTAACAAATCCCAAAAGAATAATCTAGCACATAGCTTTGCTGTGCCCTAAGCAGTGGAGGATATAACAAAAATTGAAACAGAAAAGATATAGAGTATTTCTTTTTTTCTGACAGGAGTAATTAATGATACACTGTGTACACATCCCTATATCTTTTCCATCTAAATCTGCCCAGTGTGATAAAAACATTCACAGTTTATTAGACATAATTTTCCTTTACTTTATATACTTAGCTGTGGGATTTTGGTTTTGGTTTTGGTTTGTGTGTTTGTTTTTTCCCCAAGTATGTAAAAACACAAAAAAAATAGTTCAAAGATGTTGCTCAGTGGAAGGCGCAGTTTAATAGTTTATTGATCATTTCTCTAAAATACCCATATATCTGGTAGGTCATTTGGATAAACGTAAGCTTTGGTTATGGAATGCGAATTGAAAAAGAGCTCTACTTGTCCCTAAGAGAAATTGCTAACCTGAGAAAATGGTTTAAAAATTTTCATGTAACTTTCAAAGTTTACTCTACAGAGAGCACTTAATTAATATGAAACTACGGTACATTTATTCTTTGCACTAATGATGCTTAATGATCTGTTTATGGGTAAATTGCATGGGTCTCCTAAGTAGAGAGTACAGGTTCCTTTTGCAAATCAATCCAAAAATATCCTATCTCATGTATGAACATATTACTTTGTCACAAACTGCAGTGTCAGCTTCTATATTTTGAGCTGTATTCTGCATTTCCTTGTGTGAGCATCTCAGACCCACAGCTCTGTAAGAGGTAATATAATTACAGTAAGGTAGCAGTTGAGGAATATTGGAAGAACATCTGAAAGAGGTTTACAGTTGAAAGCGGGATAAATGAAGCAATTTTATGTTGTACAGGAAAACTGAGAGATAAGTAAATCAAATCAAGAACTAGGTCTGTAATCTGCCACAGTGGTATGAGAAGTGGCACAAAAGAAAGGGTATTCACATATTTCCTTTCTTCCATTCAAAATAGAGGACTGTGATAAAGAAGTCATAGGACTTCTGAAGAGGAAGAAAATGTGTGAGGAACAGGATCTGGGAGGAAATGGAGAAACTGTCACCAAAATTATGACTCCACCTTCTTCCCAGGAGTAAGACAGATGTCTTCTAGGCAAGAGAAGAGGGTGACAAGTTTTATAAGGAGTGGGAAGACAAAATAGACTCCTGACAAGCTCTACTACTTACATTATGCTATGATGGGACCAATATGATTCTTAAACAGAATTTCATTTGCAAAAGC